>NC_133935.1:46399329-47715162 GCF_031877795.1 Strix aluco
TGTTTTAAAATATCCATCCCATTAAGATTGAGCGTACTATTGTTTTTTATTTACTTTGGATTAGAACATTTATTGTCCCATGGTGAAATATTTAAGAGTCAATCTGTGCAAATAAAACAAACAGCTAAAAATAAGTGAATAATGAATTAATGAGATGCATGTTACTTACTAAAGCATCTCTAAGGGTTTATTGCCTTAATGAAAACGAAATGCTGTGTATATTTTCCTGGTGGAAAGTCAGCCAATAGGAAGATACTGTCATTGCAGTGAGTAACCTCCCAGGGAACAAATATAAAGGAGAAAAATCTGAAGCCAAGTCGCTTCTTCATCTAGGAAAAAAATCTGAAAGTATCAGGATTAACCTTCTTCTAATTAAATGATAAGCTTTTACCGAGCAAGGCAAATACTCTATATTTGAAAATTTTATCCCTAACATATGGTCTATTATAGTTACTAATTTTGCTATGCTAAGAAATACAGGTATGTGAAGCAGGTGAAAGGAGGAAGTTATCTGAGATCCAGAAGGAATATCTTTTAATGTTTCTTTTCAAGTCTACAAGAACCAGAGGCACTTGGTTGCAAGGTAATATATAAGAGAGAGGAATGAGCAACATTTCAAAGCACAGGCCTTCTGAATACAAATCCCTGTGTAGATTTCACAGAAGAAGAGGTAGTAACCAAATTGGTTCCAGCTTTTGATAATCTGCCTTTGTATGAAAAAGGAACCCTCCCTCATCCCTGGCAGTAACTTTGAATGAGATTTAGGTTATATGATTCACACCCCTTACGAGGTATAGAATAGGAATGAATCAGTACAGTGAATTGGCCCAGCCTCATGGTGATATTGTGCCAATATTTTTATTTTAATACAAAAATAGATGTGATTTTAAATGTCAGATCTAGGGTTTTGAGACAGTAATCTCAGTCCTACATTACTATGTCTCACCATTGTCAACTCTTAAAGTCAAAAATGATTGAGTGTATCTGAGGCTTTTCTCTAGCCATTTGTTTTATTAACATCTTAGTGCTTTGCTTGTTGGTTCTTACAGTTTTTGCGTTGCAACTTCAAAAGCTATTTCAGTGTACTGGCCAGGTAAAGCAATTGCTTAATAGATGCAAAAAGTTGTCTTATCAGAGCTAAGTTACACACTGCAACTAAGACAGAATCAAATAAATATTCACAGTGTAAATAATAGGCTAAAGATGGTTTGTGTAGCTCTGGCTTAATAAAATTGCAGTATTTCATTGTCTCAGTTCTTTCAACTCTTAGAGCTGTGGGCGTTTGTTTCATTTATGCAAAAAATAGTTGGACTAAATGATTTACTTTCTTCTTAAATATTTAAAGCTACCTGTGAAAAAGAGGGAAATGTCTTAAAAATTTATACTAGAAGAATTTTAATTACCTAAACTCTAGCTTTAAATATGTTTATTTCTGTCCTGTTTAGTAGTGACTTGAAAATCATGGATATTTAATTTGGAGAACAATCAAAACAAGTGAACTTCACGTTGGCCTTTCAAAATGGGAATTTGAAAAGCTGTAGTTCCTGAAAGAAAAACAAGTATTATTTGCACATAAGGGTGTTTGTCTAACTAGAACAGTTTCTATTAATTAGTAATATATGATTTCTTATACCTAATTTCTTTTGAAAACAATGACTCAGGAGGAAAATCATGCAAGTTAAAATGCTTTGTGGAGACCCTGTCCTTAAAAATGGTAGTTCTGAAGTGTAGGTGAAACCACATTGATTTCATATTGCACTGCATAAAACTGTAAAAGCCTATCCAGGCAGAAAGATTTGAAACACCATATGAACCATCTAGTATGAATATGCACAGAAAGTTAGCTGAATGATAATCTAAACTCATAGGTAGTTGCCTATAGACACATTTTTTATGTATCTCTAGAGAAATTCAGAAGAAATCCATTAGGGGAAGATTTCCAGCCTTCTCCTAAAGTTTTTTTTTTCTTCCCCCTGCTGCACTGTTTAAACACAAAAATGAAGAGAGGCAGATATCTGGGTGACACCTGTTGGAAATAGAATGCAAGAATTTTTTTTATGAATGGGAGTGGGATTATTCTTAGTAATTTATGTCAGTCTTGTAAAGCATCTTTCACCTACTCATCCAGAACTATAATAACAGATTCACACTGAGTTTAAAAGACAACTGGACTTTCAATTATCTTTCATTTTGTTCCTAATGGATTGAATAATACTATGACCCTAGCTCAGTAAACAGGGTAATTGCCTGTGCTAGACTATCAGTGATTTCACCGTTTTTCTATGAACTTCATGGGGAGACAGGATTTGTCCAGCTTTTTAGAGTTCCAGCAACCTGACTTCTAGTGGGAGATGCCAGCTCTCCTGGCTTCTCCAGGGTGAAGATTCATCTTAGGAAATAAACTGAAATACATACTGAATTGGTTTTAGTACCTCTGAAACCCATGAAACCTTTCAGAAAGAATTTCCCGGAGAAAGTCTTCTGCTCACAATATGTAGGGTCCCAGTGGAGTCCCATACAAGATGTGGTTTACTTGTGTTTAACCAGTAGGCCAAGCATGAACAATCTTAGAGGCTGTACTTAAATGGAAAACAAAGTTTAATCAGGTAGATGAAAGTCTGAAGAACGTTATTGATTTTAATCATGCTTCCCAGAAAACAAAATAAGCTGACTTTTGTCCTTAAGACCTTTTGATACTTAATGTTCTACCCTCATTGCAGCTTCCAGGAGCTATCCCTGAAGCTCTACACTTGTTTATTTGGCAGAGGCTCATTGGAATGTCACATGCATAAACCTCTTGTAAATCTCTTCATGATAGCAGTAGTGTGTTCTAATGATGATGATGATGCACATACATAGAGGTTAGAAACATAATTAAGAACAGCTGAAATTTCTCTTGTAGATTTTTAACTCCTAATTTCTCATTTTACATGGCTTGTGGTTGGGGACCGTGCAAAATTGCTTCCTAGAGTGGTATAAATTGACAGCATTCTGCATGGAGGTCACTGATACGTGTTACTCTTCGTACTTAGCCTGTTGAAATGCTGATCCCATCCAGCAATGTGAGTGAGAGGGTAGTACAGATTTAGAATAACTGGTGGTGGAAATGGTCAATGAGTATAGTATACCATTCTTTTAGTCTGGCCTAATCCATCTAAATATTATTTGCCTGAATTTAGCTAGTGTCTGCTTTCTCACCATAATCAGTGAAAAGAGTTACCATTGGATAAGATGGATCACTCTCCTGAGACACCCATCTCTCACTATAGAAGAATAATTCTACTCTTGTTTCCTCATCCAGAATATTGTTTTCCTGAAGGCATCCCTGGTTAAGAATGATGTTTGGCAAAAATACTTGTGTTTGTCCTAACTTCTTGAATTTTTTCCTATATTATGTGCAACCAGATCTATGTTCAAAGAGCCAAGGGGATATGTTAGCCCTAGTTGGATTTGTACTGTGAAAAACATAAACCTAGTGTATCTGCTTTCCTACTTTTGTTATGATTTGAGCTCAGTTGTTGTGGTACTTCAGACTCTTTGACCTAAATCCATCCTGTCCCCCAGCATACCCCTACCTGCAGACCAGGCTAGAATGTCAGTTGCTCTGGTGCATGCATGACTCCCCAGCTGGAAGAACTCGCCATGTTTTCCACCTGAGGTGTAGACACTGTTCTTACAAAATGAAGCTTATCTGCAGCAAGTAGGCTTTTTCCAGTTGCTTTTCAGATGTCTGTTCTCCACACTAGTCATCTGCTAGATCCTTAGTTATCTGCTACTCATTCCAGCTTCTGCTAACCCCCTCTTCAGGCACTTCCCTTCATCTTTGTTTAACACTATTTATCTGTTTCTTCTCTCGTAACTGCATTGTTCACATAACATACAACATTACAAACATTTTACAGATCATGGGAGCCCCTAAGGTGACTATAGTGCTACTGCACTTCTGGGTACTGTAAAAAACTACCCAAATCCTTGATTTTTTAAAATTTGTTTTTAGTGCCTTTTCTTGGAGCAAGAGCCTTTCAGCAGGTTTACTTCTTTTTTCTTGATGAGAACAAGAAACTCTTTTAAAATGTATGAACATTAGGATTCTGGAGAAGCTGAAATTACTGCTGTAGAGATAAAAGGGGGTTTTGGATGCTGGGAGTATGATAATTGCAGCTGTGGGCAAGATTTAAATAACTCTTCCTGGCAAGCTGGGTGGGTGCCTCACACTATGTCGAGGCTGAACAATTTCTGCCTGAAGAGATCCTGGATCTTCCAGATCCTCCCAGGACTCCCAGCCTCACATGCTTGGCTTTCCTTTTTGGGATAACCTTCTGGAGGAGGGAAGAGAGGGAACTGTTGCCTATCTGGGTCTTGACCACAGCACAGTTTCAGGACAAGTCAAAACAAATTCCTGGATCCGTGAGCTCAGAAAAACTCTCAGCTCCAAGTTCAGCCACAGCTTTAATATATAGGATCCTTTTAATCAGATGGAGAACAATTCTTTAATACACCATTAAGTCTATAAACCAAATGAGATTTTTTTTTTTCTTCTGAAAAAAAATTTTAATTAGGATTACTTCTGTGAAACTTTTCTGAGGGCTGATATTTAGCTGAACTGCAGACTACTGAGAAAGGGGACAACTGAGTACTCTCTTGAAGTAACTTAAGCAAATGTTAAGTGTCTACACTTGATAAGGACAGTAAGTGCTGGAGGGGAGATGCTGCCTGCAACCCTTGTGGTAACAAACCTAGAATTGAATAGAATACAGGGAAGGTAACCCTTGGCTAAATTTAGACTGAAAGTGAGATGTTGCCTGTGAAAATTTAAGCTTAAAGCAAAAACATGCTATGGTTGGGGATTTCTGCTAGCTAGAAAATCTTTCTAATAAGAAAACAAGGACTGGCAGGATAGTTCTACTTTTAGCAGAAATTCTGCTTCAGGACTTGGACTTGGGCTATACATGGAAGCTGTGACTTTCACTCTCTTCTGTAGACTTTATTTTATTGAGCTTTAAATGTCGTGTGCGTATAACCATTTTAATATTTCTGAGGCTGTCTGCTATGCCAAATGTATAGTTCACTCTCAAATAAGCCTCTAGACTGTATAAATTCCACGACACGGATTTATTGCATCTAAATATCTAAACATCGATACTGAATTGAGAAGACCTGTTAAAAATGTATGAATGCAGGCTTTATAATTTGCATTTCAGCTACTTTGTTCCTAAGAAAACACTTCAAAGACAAATTTTTAGGAATTATTGAGGATTTATTAGCATCTATGTCCTTCTCTCATACAGGCTCATACAGTCTCAGGCCTTTTGAAAAATAATCGACGCTTCAAAGTCGAGTGCTGGTGCAAAACTAAGTACCAGTCAGACAGCCTGAAAAGACGTAGGAATTGACATAGCAGAAGTATATACAATCAATTTGGGAAATAGTTCAATGATAGTTTTACTCACAGCCAATGAAAGTGTCTGCTTTGGCTGAGCTGATGTTCCTGTTATAAGGCATTAGCAATGTGAGGTTTCCATGGGTCCAACTATCCATTGACCAGGGAGCCAAATCACTAAGAAAATACACAGGCTCTGAGTAATCTTAGTTGAGTTTAGTGACAACGTTTCTACTTCCTAGGCGAAATCCTGCAGGAAGTAGCAAATAATTTCCTGCCCTCACTCCAGTCTAGAACATGCACTGTGGAAAAAAGACAGGACCATGATCACTTCCATGTGTTAATAATAAGTATTTTCTGTTTCTTTTTGAAATGGCCATACAGTGTATGCAACAAGAAACTAAATTGGTCTCTGAGCTCCCATGTGTACTTCCCCTTGTCAGCATGGCAGACAAAAAGAATAACTGACCTTCAGGCATTTATTTGCAAACTAATAAATTAATGTGGAAACCACTCCGTGCTTACCTAGTGATTTTGAGCATTTCACCCTGAATCACAATGCACAATGTCTGTGTATGTTCCTGTCTGCACTGGTCATGCTATAATGAATAAAGTTAAAAGTTTCAGTAAATTAATTCTTAAAACTGGTGCTTTATTAAAATGTCTATTGATTTTTTTTTTCTTGAAAGTCACATGAAACAGAGAAGCTTCTAGATGAAAGCTGGTTACCTCATGGGCTTTGGAGAAGTTCAGGTCAGCACTGAAGTTTGTGGCATGGGTCCAATGGCAAGTAAGAACTCACAGAAAATTCAGAAAAAAGTGAAAGAAAAAAAGTTATAATGCTAAAGTTGCACATGATCGTCTCTTAGCAACGCAGTCCTTAAAAGTAAGGAAGCTAATGTTAATATCAGCACCCAAAGTGCCTATCACTCAGATGTCATGGCTGTATAGAGTAGTCCTGAGGGTGAATTAAAAGGCAAAATATTTCCTGTCTTTATTACTTGGTAGCAGGAGAACTGTGGAATTACCCTCCTTGTTGCGCTCATCTGGTCCTGTCTGGAGCACAGCAAGCCTCAGAAGGTCCATCTGCTAGAAAATGAAAGGAAATGCTAATGCATCTGGCTTCTTTATCATCTATATAATCCTTAGTTCCTTCCAGTTAGGTATGTTGCTTGGTGGTTGCTGGTATTTGTATTGCATTTTCCTTTGAGGAGACAGAGAAGAATCTCCGCAGCTGATGAAGTTAAACCACCCTGGACCTAGACCATGTTTTGCCCTTTCCAGTGTTTCTGTGGGTGTGAGTTTATCTGTGAGTTTTTCCCCTGAAGCCACTTCAGTTTGTTCCCTTATGTCTGCTTCTTTTTGCACTTGTCTTTATGTACCTTTCCTGCACAGAACAGGACATCTCCAGCAAAGCTTCCCACTTCACTCAGCTTTTCTCTGTAGAACTGAGTATGTCAAACAGTTTACGTGTTCTGGGACCATTATCTCATGCCTATCTGGGCTGCAATGGCAGAAGAAAATCTTTGCTTTAGGATGAGATGCTGTGCCTCTTAAGAATGCTTATTTCTCTCCTCTGTCTATGAAGGGAATCTAGATTTAGATGTCTATGGTACAGGCATCTACATTTGATCATTAATGCCTCCATAATGCAGCGTATGCTAGCTGTCTTCTTTTTGGATTCTGTATAAAATAGCCTAATGATCCAGAGAAATTGGTGAATCCATCGTAAGAATAAAGGAGAGAGTAATTTTTCCAGATTTACAATTCTAGTATCATTTGATTGGTGAGGTCTAAGGATGAAAAGGAAGCAGCTGGTTTGCAGGACCTGTTGGTTAAATGCTGTGTTAGATCACTATACAAAGTCTTGCTTTACCTAACTGCAGAGACAGCTGACTTTTGTGTAGCTGGGAGGAAGGCGAGTGGCCATAGTGCCAGTGTTTGTGCAAACAAGTTCTAGGAATCTGTTTTCAGAATGAGCATGGAGAACCCAAATTCTCATTTTTGTGTTAGCTGGTTGAAACTGCAAGGAATGTTGTCCTTATCAATGAGTGAATGGTTGTGTGTGTATGTATATATAAATTCTATATAATGCCTATATTTATATGGGAACACAAATTATAATATATATACTTAGATATGTAATTTTAATGTACGTATCTATTTTAGAGAGAGAGAAAAAATCAACTGTTCTGTAGCTGTTTTATTTTCACATAATCCATGCAATCTACTTCCATTCTCATTCCATGAGTAATAAATATTATGTACCTTTTAAGCATACAGCTACAGGGCTTAACAGATTAATTGCTGTAATATGAAGTGACTCCACTGTCCCTGAGAACATGCTCTGGCAAAATTGCAACTAATTAAGGCTCGTTGGCTATCCAAGTAGATGGAAGTAGAAATAACTATACACAAATCTGTATTCTTATAATGAATTAATTAAACAGCATTTTCACTAAACTTATTGAGAAATTTCTTCCATGCATTCATCAAATAGATAGTTATATCCTTCATCTAAAAGTTTGAAGCAATTAAGCCATTACTGATTTCATGGATTCAAATTATGTTAGCACCTCTCCGGGGCAGGGACTTGTTGCTTCAGTGTTTGCGAAATTCTGTTCTCATTGCAGTTGAAGGTTTTGGTACTACCACAATTGAGTTAATAGCAGAAGATAAGAATGTTTTAATTTCATATATTTAGGATGTGCATTAAATAATTTATGGAGGGTTCTACTTTGTTCCTTGTGAATATGACAAATGTTATCAGCACTTTCTTAAAAATTGGCCATTTCCTCTTTTTACTTCCACCTGTACTTCACTAATATGACATGTTAATTTTCATCTTCCTGTGTAATAGAAGGGGTTGTAAAACTGTAAGATTCATACATTTGCTCGTTTCTGAAGAAATGTCACTTTCATAAAGGCTTATTTTTCTTCCTAATGTGAAATGTTTCATATTTATCAGGCAAATAAAAAGCCCTTTTAAATGCAAGGACAGTATGTATAAAAAAAACAACCAACCAAAATAAATTAAAGCCTAGAAATCATTTAGGTAATGATCTAGGTTTACATGTCTCTGTATTTGAATGAGTACTGGTAGTTGTGGAGAGAAGGAACTTGATCTTAAGGTAGTTGAATTGTAGGTTCTGAAGTCTTCTGTACTGAATTGGTGGAATTCATAACTGTATTTAGAGGAACTGATAACTGCAGTATTTATGAGTATTTACAAGTCCTTATTGTCTGCTTAGCAGCAGTCATATAACAAAATGAACAGATGTCTCTCCCGAGCTTCTTAAAAAGAGCTCAAGAAGAGGGGGAAATGACTTATTAAGCATAACTAATGCTGCACAAACTACCTCTCTGTTCAGCATAGATTAACATTTGCATGGTGAGGTGATGTGGTTCTTGTTAGGAATAAAACAAACCTGTTCCTGATTGCATCCTGACTGTGGTAGTGCTCGCCCATGGCATAATCTCTGTGGTGCACTTATGTTTCAGAGAGTTACATGCATCTGTTTTATTTTCAGGCTACTAGGTAATCTTTTCAGGTTATTTGGGGATATGGAGAGGGGAGGCAAAGTTGACTCCAGACTGATTGCTGTGGGGCTGCAGAGCATCAGGAACTTTGCAGAAATGAGTTGCTGCTGGCCTCAGCAGCTCACACATTTTTAAGGGGCTCATGGAAGGTTTTCCCACCCTCTTCAGCTCGGCCTCTGTGGTCCAGGAGGCAAGGTGACTTTTGGGGACTGAATCTTCTGACACATACCCCAGTCATTCTCTCCAACTGGGTGACTTTTCCTAGTTGCTGATGCAGGCCTGTGATTAAAAGGCATTAGCTCAGAATGTATAGTTTGTTCTAGAGGTTAGTCTAATGCAATTTATATAATGCATAATCATCTCTGTCTTGCTTATCTGATATGGATGGAAGATAATTCAGGTTATGAAATTTGCAAGAGATGGCCACACCATTTTGAAAATAAAAATGTTTGATGATGGTTTATGCTTTTGTTCTCCTTTTGTGCAGATTGGCTGATGATAAATGAATGCACTATTTTTTCTGTAAGCAAACTGAAAACATAAGACATGAAATCCTCTACACTGCATAACTCTACCTCATCAGTAAACCTGAATGAATGTTTATATCTTTGGTTTCTTTTCTGCTGTTTAGCATGGAGAATGGCAGTAATTGTTACTGCTGAAGTAAATCTGTCACTACCTAATCATACTGTGTCAGATATACTATTAAAGTAATGTTAGAAGTACTTCAGATGTTGGTGCTTATGTAGAAATTCCTGCCTCTATCTTTCATTACATTTCACATCCAAGGAGCTGTCTCTGCACGGCTTCTCTGAATAACACCATGACAATGTCTTCCTCTGTTTGCTGGGTTTCTTCTGCCTTTACGTTTCCTGGTACATCTCACCTCCTCCCTTGTTGAACCAGCCTTTAAATCCTGTGCTGGGAATTGGGAAACTCTCCATCTCCCACGTGGCTAAGCTATGTGACGTGCTGCGGCATACCTTGTGCACTCGCTGTGTGGCACTTGGACTGTAGCTTCTCGTGTGTCTACCTGTCTCACTTCACAGAGGAGCGCTATTGCTCCTTCCCTTTGACTCGGACACATGCATAACACATGCAGCTTCTCTCACCATATTTGCTGTTGCTTGTTGACCAAAGACTCCTTTGATGAGTATTCTGATACTGTCAAGGAAACAATAGCAATAGTTTGCTTGTATCTCTGGCACAATGTAGGCAGATCATCAACAGGAATACCAAATGCATCCTGTTTAAAAATGCTATGTTGTATCAAGTATTGAACATTTCTATTTATCTAGATTATTTGACTAGGTCAAAATGTGGTCAATGTTATGTCATTTTATGAGCCTGTGTATAATTTCTGTTCTCATTTCCCTTGACAGTAACAAGAAAATCAGTGAAAACAAAGCTGTTTAATGCATTTGTCATCTATGCCATTCAATGCTACTGATAGATGTGTTTCATACAGAGGCACTTTAATTGAGTGTGTTAAGCCTGGCTTTGTCTTCTTACAAACTGTTCTGTTTCACCGTAATGGTGTACCATCTCATCATTTTTATGTAATAGGTGGTCTTGCTTTGTAATGTTTTTGTTAATTTTTCCAAAACCTTGCCAGGCCAAAGTTAAAGTTCACTGATCTTCAGAAGTCACCTGGCAATTTCGTAAGAACTTGTACTTTTTCAAAATTTCAGTAAGTCTAAAAATAGCATGAGAAATAGAATTGTGTGATTAAGGGCTTTGGTGTCAGGTAGAACACAGGAATATGAAGGGGAGGATGGACTAACTGCAGTAATGTGAACAGTTAAGATCCTTTTCAGGAGCACTGCCTTTGCCTTTGGAGGAATTCTTATTCTTAAGTGTTAATACTGCTGGAGATTTGAAAACCCAATATCCACTCATCTGTCAGACCACTGGATGAGGCAGCATTGTTTCATACTCAGCTTGCTCTTGTGCACTGAACAAAGCTCATACTGCAGATAGTGTTGCTAAATCTTTGGCAAAGTTCTGACTAACCACCCTCTTCCAGAAGCAGTTCTTACAGGGAAAGCCAGATGATACCACTAGTCATTTATGTTGTCTGTTTTTCAGTTCCTTATCCAGCAGATACTGATTCCTTTAAACTTTCCAGGAAAGTTGCAGTGGAGTATGTGGGAAACAAAGAAGTAAAAGAAGATAGTGAGAAGAGAGTAGTCTTGTGAGGAGAAGATAATAGCCCTGTCACTACCATCTATGGATACATTACCTATACATCTGACTGGTTTGAAATAATATAATGGATATACAGAAGCAAAACAATCACATTGCAAAAGTTGGACAGTACAGAAGGTTGTATGAGATAGCATCTACAGGAAGAGACAAGAAAAACCATCAACCGGTTTCTGAATTACTAATGTGTTTTTCAAATCAAAATACTGATACTTGCAGTAGAATCTAAACATTTTATCTGATTATGTGTGTGTGAACATAAGTTAGAAGCAAAGGATTTTTAAACAGCTTCCTCCAATTTTTCAACTGTTGGGAAAGATCCTATATTTCTTTTAAAGGACTATTTAAGTTATTTTCAAATTACAAGATATAAGGTAAGGAAAGAAGCTGTAGCTGTTTCTCCACTGGGGTTTTGGTGATTCCATTGAAGAGATCAGGTGGTGACACACGGAAAGAGAGCCCTGTATACAAATAAGTCATTCTTGGCATATCCCTTGGGCAGTTGGCTTTCTTATGCTATGAAGTGCACTGGGACATATTATTATTATTTCCCATGTGATTATATGTGTGCATATGCTGTCACTTTCCATTTCTGGAATAAGCTGTTTGAGCTGGATTGTTTCTGTGTTTAAATATTCCCTCTTTATTCATCAATGAAAAGTTGTTTTGGTGCAAATTAAGGCCTTACTGAATTTGATTAGGAAGGAAAAATATAATCTTTCTTTTCTCTGTCCCATCTCCTCTACAACTCCCCTTAGTCCACAACCTCTAAGGTGATACCTTAGATGCTGGAAGTGGTGTGAAGTAAAATGGAAAAGGTGCAGCTTTAGCTGTCCATTTCCAATCTGAAGGCCTCCAATTTGAATCTGTTGAGTGTTGGCAGCTAGCACTGAAACCCAAAGGAACTGTGTGAGTGTTATCTCCCCACATCTAGTCCTAAGTAAAGATGCCTTGCCTGAAGCAGTGGGAAAGATAATTGTTTCTTGTTAATTGCCATGTGATGCCCTGTGCAGTTTTCAGAGAGATTTTGTATGTGGCTTTCTGTCCTTCCATCTCTTCTGCTTAGAGCCTGGCAAGATGATGATGCTTTTACTGTATTATATCAGGACTAAGACCTTTGTGACTCCTGATCACAATCACATTTAGTTTGTCCTGGAAGGAAGAAGAGTCTGGTTATGTTTGTTTGTTCATGAACCCTCTTCTATCATATTCCTTTTGACAATTATTATTTCTCACTGGCAGTAGGTGCTTGTTGTAGGGGCAAACACAGTGTTTAGCATCCCTGTTAGTATAGGGAATGTAACATGTTCAATATTTTGCACAAGGAGTACTAATCATTCTGTGGCAGACTGATTATTCTAGTAAATATTACTGAATTCAGTAGACTGTTCAGTTGTTGTTCACTGGCTGTTTCAGGATGTATGTAGCTGTGAAAAGCCACAGGGATTGTACAGGTTGGCTGCAGTGAGAGGGGCAGGTTCCTAATGCAGCAACTCCTGTTTGCCCTGAGGTTGCTGTGTTATTTGTCACTCCTAACCACTAAGGTGTGGGGTGGGAGTATAGAGGAGATTTCATGACCCAAATTCAAGCATTTCATTAACCAGCCACAGCCAAGGTTTTATCAGACAAAGCTATATGTGTGATACTGGCCTGCAGTAGTCCTGCTTTGTCACCAACCTGTCATTTCCTCTCCTGCGTTGCTTCCTTTGCTGTATTGCCACAAAGCTTTGTGCAGCTGTGCTGTGAATTGGATTTGGAAATGGATGACTTAAAAAGCATGTGAGCTGGGAAAATTTAAGTCAGAAGACGATGCTTCTCATGAAACCGCAGCCAAATTCAGAGGATAGTCTTCTGAGGATCCTTATGTAGTAAGTGGAGAGAAAGAGTGATTCCTTGATAGTGCTCCTTTCTCTACAGAGGGAACCTGGCTGGAAGCTGACTGGTGTCAAAGTGCCTTGTAAAACAACATTTTCAGAGGATCCCAAGTCTAAATTGCCCTTCTTTGTCATTTTAAATATGAATTTTGTTTTAACAAGCCTTCCTATGCTCATAGAATATGGAGGGTCATGTATTTTGTGCAAACCAAGTTGTTATCAACGGCATGAGCACAAACTGTTTTTTTTTCTTGCCGTTACTTATTTTACATTCAGTGGTGCCTGCTCTCTTTGTGCTTTACAAGAGGAAATAATGCGATTTAAAGTTATTTTGTGTTTCTCCTTTAGCAGATCCCCATGCCTGAGACTTCAGAGATTTTCCTCTTCCCCTGGCACTTGTAATATCTTTTTCCATCCACAATTAACAGTCACTGTGCTTCAGCTGCAACTGCTTCAGAGCCCACTCACTGAGCAGGTGCTTTGGGCAGAGGAGGAGTGAGAAGCCACAGCCTGAGGGGTTGCCTTCAAAACACACCCAGCGCTTGGCTGGTGTACTTCAATCAAGTTTATTTCAAAGTATCCCTGGCTGTTACTAGCTGCTCAGGCAGTGTTAGTTATCATGCTGTCAGATGTGCACCCTGGATCCGACCCATTCAGATCTCAGAAGGTTATTTCAGCCTTCTATTATTAAAATGTTTAAAAATAAACTGTGGCTTTGAGCTGCTGTCCAAGGTGAGGGAATGGTGAAAACACCCTTCCCTGCTGCTGGAAGCACAGCAGGAGCCCACGGATTCAGCTCTTCCCATGTTCTCAGAAACTGTGCGGTTTCCTTTCTTCTCCATAATTCATTATCAGACTTTTTGACACGTTATGATATCAGTTGCTAGGAATGAAGATTGCTTTTGACCGTATGTGTTGCAGAAGGTACGTAGGATCTCCCTAGTAGGTGAACTTATGGGTTCATCCTAGTCAGTGTTCTTTGGTATCTTCAAATCAGCCAGCAGCATTTCTTCTGTCTTTGCTTTCTCTTCTTTTAACTGTGGGATCTGTCTTATTGCAGTAGAGGCAGAGAGAGAAAATTGTTTCATATAGAAAAGGAAACTGTTTTAGGATTACAAATATTATTATCCCAGAACATATATAACAACTTTTCTTGGAAGTGTGAAATATGCATGTATACTTGTCTATATACAGATGGTAATTTGGAATGATTTAGTATATGATGGTATACGTACTGTCACTTCAAATGCATGTTTTAGAATTTTCTGCAGAGAGCGTATGAGGAAAGAATAGAGACATACCTTTTTAACCCTTGTGGTTTTGTGTGCATTGATGCATTAACAAATGATTTAGAAGAAATTATGCAACTTTAAATATAATTCTGCCAAAGGCTTCTAAACAGAAAGGTGATTTTATTTTATGTCTAGCCCCAAGCATGTGTCTTCAGGGACCCTTGCAGAAATGTATGCTTTGTGTAACTCATTATTTCATAGTTTTATTATTTCACAGTTTTATTATTTCATAATGAGTATCATAGTGAGTCAACTGAAGTATGAAATTATGAAAAGCAACCATTTCAATACCAAAAAGAAAATGCACAATCAAAGCAAGTATTTAAACTTCTTCCTTTATTTTTTGTTTACATGGCAAATGGAACAATAGATAAGTGATATATCCATAAAAGAGTCAAGTAGGATTGAAATCATGTAAACACCATCTGTTGTCATTTGAAGCTCTCTCTAAACAGTATCTTGTATGTAACCTTCATAGCCAGTGGTGGAAACATTTCCCTGACTCCTTTTAAATTTTTGTTTCATTTGTGTTGTCCATCTAACATCTTCAGTTTCAGCCCCTTACTGAAATGTATGTTCCCAGAATGGTGACCTCACTACCTCCGTGGTCTCTTGTGTAAGGGATTCCAGTTGGTATCACAGTGTCATGCCCATGTCATATCTATGCTGTGAAGCACCCACTGTGGAGTATAAAGCTTACTGATGAATTACCTTATTTAACTGTAGTAATGTACTCTGAGGGCCAGATGCAGGCACATCATAGGCATTCATGTAGGCATTTTATGGGTTGAAGTGTGCCCCGTATCCTGTGTACTTGTTTCATGGGGCATGCTTTTCACTCCCCATGCCTGCAGACTGTTTGAACTTTCTAAATGACAGCCACTCATGGATGCCTTGTACTGTTAGTTAGACCCTCCTGTTCCATGACAGTGCCTCTTTTGCTACAGTTTTCCTTGTTCCTGTCTTCTCTGATCTTCTTTTACTCTTTGCAACTCCGCAACCTACCAACCATCCCTGTTTCATTGAGAAGACCTGCAAGGACAACACGGTTTTTGAGAGAACTGTGTAAAAAACCCAGGGATTTTCTGGATGTCAGGGAAACAGTTACTTTTTCCCCTCTTTTTTTCTCCACCATATTTTAAGAAGAAGGTGCCTGAAGGTGAAGAGAAATAGCCTGACAACAAGTAAATTTGCCCTTTTGACTTGCAGAGGTGAAAAGGACTGAGAAGGCTCAGGGAGGGCTTTTGCTTGATCATCTTCTTAGCTTTGAACAGTGAAGTACAGAGACTCCTCAGCCCTCTTACTGAGTGGTGGCAGATGAAACAAGGGAAGAAATTCTGTTTTAGCATTATATGATAAGAGGCTTAATGGATTCCTTCCTTTCCATTGGCTCCCTGCTGGTTTCAGTGGTCAGTCAGAAATGCCACCTTCAACCCCACAAATCCTGATAAAGGTGAGAAAAGGATAATAAAGGGTGTTGCAATTGTAGTAGCTCTTCATCAGAAATTGGAGCTGAACATTTCTGATCTTCTTAGTTCATTTAGCATGCTCAGAAAGCCTTCTTGGTGTATAGTGTGTCAAAGGGCAAGAACACGTTTGGCATATTTTCTGTTCTGCAGAAGGGAAGGCACCTGGCCTTCTAATGTCTATTGATTGCTGTTAAATATTTGTAAGCAGGTGGAGACAATCTATACAAGGGAGGTAAAAAAACGCCTCCCTGGAAAAGACAGAAATGCCGTGGAATTATAATAAATGTATGGGAATTCTACTTTACAGTTAAAATGAAAATTAATGCCACTGAACTTAAGAACTTTTCAATATCTGAAAGCAAATTTTAAAGTCAAACCAATGTCGCACCACTGCAATACAAAAATATGGCCCCCAAATGAAGTTGCTTCTACGTCTCTACAGTAAGCATTTTTACATTGCAAAAGAAAAAGCACTGAACTGAAGCATTCTTGCTGTTATCTTCTGCCTGATTTTTTCAGATATTATTTCTAAGCACATTTTAGCACCATTAAAGATACAGCTAATAAATGCCCATTTGCCATGTGAAAAGCAAGAAATGAAAGCCATAGCAGTTAAACTCACATGTAAACCTGCCTGTCAAGACTCAGGCTGGTTTTTAACCTTATTATATGATGTTTGGGGATGAAGGACAAGGAGAGTAAAGCAACTAAATACTTTAAGAATTCTGAGAACTCTCAAGGTGTTAGTTCATAAGTCAGACATCCTTTACCCTTGGGAGACTTACCAACTGAATTAAATGGGAAAACAGAGTGCTTGCTTCTGTGGTGTACTCTTACTTTCGAAGCAATAGGGAAAGGAGCTCATCAGGTACTGAATTTTGCTTTGATTTTCCTCTTTCAAGGCAAACAGTGTTTATTTTTATTTTGCTTTGCTTTGATTTGTCTTGCATTGATAACTCCATAGGAAGATGCAGTCTGTGTATATGTAGACAATGTAAAAATGAAAGGGAAAGTATCACAGATCTTTTTAATTATATGAAAAACATATTTAAATACCAGAGAATGAAATTAACTAATGCCTTTAAAGGCTGGCAAAAATATATGATTTTAACTTGAATTTTATTATTTAAATACCTGTAATTGCTAATAATTTCCTAGCTTTGAAGATTTAAATGGCTATCTACAATTCAATGTTTGCTTCTTTTGAACTTTCATAACTATTACTTTCTTTCACTTCTTCCAGAACAAAAAAATAAAATAGTCTAAAGGTGCATGTGCCAGGCAAGAAGTCGAAGTTTTCTTTCATATGCTGTAAACATAGAGGTATACACAGATGTATAGCATATAGGTCAGCAATTTGAAAAATTAATTTTTCACTCATAGGGGCAATATTTCACCTAATGCCTACACCCAATGCTTATAAATTTGTTCATGTTAGTTTATACTGCTCTGCTATTTTTTACAATAATCATCCATCTGTTGCGGGTATATTAAAGAGATGACACTTTTCTGTTCATCTGTTTTTACCATTGTTAGATTCATATAGAATCCTACTTAACTGAAACTAGAAATGCAAAATATGTTACAGTAAAATATATCTAGCTTAGGAAAGTATAGCAATGGTAGCACATCTAGGAAAGAGGAGGTTGGTTGTGAATATTATTATTGACTCATCAAATATTATGAGGGAAAATATTAATGTGCTGCCTTAGTTGGCCTCTATTTATCGCAGTTATGTGTATGTATTTTGTGAAACCAGTTCGTAGAAACATTCAAGAGTTTGTTTTTATAGGACTAGAGTATCGTGATTTATGTTTTTTCTGAATGAGTTTTTCTATTATAACCTGAATAGCTTGTTTTTAGATACACTAATTGTAATAGCAGCTATGTAGCACTGTATATTTTCAAAGCGTTGAGATGGTGGAGAAAACATGAAGAAGCTCTTTGTAAAAGAGAGTGGTTTTAGCATTTTTTTTCCTCATAAAAGTAATTTTATGACCTATAGTTCCTTTTCTTATCTTTGAATTCATTTTACCTGGGGAACACAGGGGAGGATTAGGCTTTGTTAGTAGTTCGGTAGTCAAAGTGGGAAGTAACCAGATTAAACTGGGCTTGGGTTCTTCTGAAGAGTGTACTTCTGAAAAGTGACATAAGTGACTAGCAAGGATACTACACCTTGCTGTGAAGCCACAATGTGGGAAGGGGGGGAAACTATTACTCTGACCTCCTGTAAGTAAACTCATTTGACCGCATTAAGTGTCAGTTTCTTAATTTTAAAAACATGCAAAGATGAAGAGGTGTGGTGTGATGACTTGCTAATGTTTGTAAAAAACACACTGTGGCTCAAGAAGGAAGTTTGTTATGTTGCAGTCACTCTTGCTCTCAGCAGAATGTTGTCCCTCTGAAAACCCCACTCTCAGCCCTGAGATCTTCTGAAAGGCTTCACACATGAATGTGTGCATTAAGACACCTTCCAAGTTTCCGACGAAGGGATCGTTCCCTGAAAAGCCTGTCTTGTTGGTAAGTCTCTGGGGAGACCTTCAAAACTCATGTTCTCTGAAAGATGATGTCTAGCTTGAACGCTAGCAAGCAAATCCAGGATTGCCTCTGTTAAATGAAATTGTGCTCGTGTATTCCTGGTCCCTGGGGTTATAAGCACTCTTTAAATCATGCTATATCAAAGATGTTTTTCTCTTAAACTTTACTTTGCATTGTTTCTCTGGAGCAAAATATTTCTTAATTTGTATTTAAAATAAGAGGTTTTGTTCATTACAGTGCTTTGTCACTTTAGTATAGAAGTCCATTTGTAGGTTTTCTATTGACTGACTGTTTTTCTACCCGAGGTTGTATATCTACATTTTAAATAGAAGGGAGGGACTCATTCAACCAAATAGAATGTATCTGAAGGTCAAATTAAGCTGGCACATTTGTTTCATGACCTGATAAAATTGCAACGTTATTCTTTTGATAAAAGTTTCTTCTGATCTGGCTTTAAGAATACATCAGAAAAAAATATTTTAAAACCTGCCCTTATATTACAATTCCCTTTAATGCCTGACTTAGCAGAATTCTTTCTTTTGACATAATTTTACAGCTACAAATGGCCTGAGATGCAACAAGCAGAAACTATTCTGTTGTGCTTCAGGGTCTGAGACAAACATTTTGATTTGAAATTAAAAAATTTTAATGGACATTCAAGGACATCTAAAGAATGTGATACAGTCTAGCCATAATGAAATATTTCAGGGGGGGAAATAATGTCACTTTGATTTTATTTTATTTAAGTGAAATTCTAGAATGTCATAAACATTCAAAAATTTTGAATTTTCTCTCCAATGTAAAATCTCATATTCAACATTGCAGACTTTCCTCACATGATGTGAATTTTACATCTGTACTTCCTCTCTCCCTTTCCTCAAAATTAGGGTAACTGAAGCCTAACAGATCTAACCAGAATTGCTGTCACTATCAAATCTACTGTCTTAAGAAATCGACTTTCTGTGTATGAAGTATCTACAAGTTATTTCAATGGTATTAGTATCCTGAGTGCATTAGATATGAAGATGAGAGGCATCTGCTCAAATGTTGGTGTCCACACAGAATTTCAGTCACGCTGGTCTCCTCTCATAATCAGCGGAGGTAAATGCCCACTTTCATGTCCTGTGGTTCAGTTCTAAAGGAGACATCTCTATGGATCAGATGTGTGTTAGCTTAAAATTGTCTGTCTCTCTCCATTGACTATAAAAAGAGGCTAGAAGGTAGGAATTCTATGAGGGCATGCTGTAAATGTGAGAGAATGTCTAGTTTCTGGAGCCCCAGTCAGCTTAAACAGAATAGAGTCCTTAAAATTCCCCAATGGGGGCTGTTCTGGGTAAGGAGGATATGCAAATCTCCTCATGCCCAGAAAATTATAAAGACACAATAAGGAGTCAGCTGATAATTTTGGGCACTTTCAAGTGGTGATAGATGAGTAGACTCTTTTAGATTGTAGTTTTGGTGGGTCTGGGGACTGTAAATCACATGTGGTGTCTAAGACCTTTGACTTTGGCTTCATGAACCTGGGAACCCAAGAAAAGTGGAGTTTATTAGCTAAGGAGAAATAGAAGACACATAGGTGCCAATTCAGAATAATGAGCAAGTACTAGATTTTCAACACAAACTTATTTCACACTAACTTTGGTGAGATTTATTAGTCTTACAATAACAGGAACTTACACAAGAAAACTTCCTTTAATAAGACCTCTTTGAGATAACTTCCAGCCTGGTCAAGGATTTCATAACACTTCCCATTCAAAGATGATGTGTGTATGCACATTTTAGATACAGTATTTGTAATAGCAGCTATGTAGCACTGTATATTTTCAAAGCATTTCAAAGCACATTTTCGTAGAATTATGTGTGGTTTCAACTGCCCTGTCTCAGCACTTAAGAAACACAGATCAAAGAGTTTTAAATCTTGCCAATCCTACCAGCTCTGTTTCACCCTTTCTACATAATTAAGTTAATCTTTCAAGGCAAGTTGACACATGTAAACAATTGGTTACAGGGATTTTTAAGATCATATTTCATATTCTTCTAGCAGGCTAGTAACTATGGTGAAATCTAACTTGGGAAATTTTCTACCTGCACTGACAGTTCCTTATTATTAAATTCAAAGTGCATATGTGCTGATTGATATCTGATTAAATCCTTGTCTTCTGGAATACTCTAGATAATTTATCTAGACAGTTCCTTTTGCAGTCAAATATTAAGAGGGAATAATTCACTGTGTTACATGCAATTATTTGCAGTAATAGTGATTTGATCAGTAATATTTCCAGGATTCCAGGCACTGGCAACATAAACTACAATAAAAAGCTATTATAGTTCAGTTTGTTATAATTTTCCCTCACATTCAGCTGCTTTCATGCATTTAGTTGAGCTGTGAAATTTACAGGCAGCTTGAGAAACAAACAGCTACCTAGTATGGAACATGATACCTGCTTTTAGTGACTGCTGGTGTCTTGACTGATGTGCTATTATACTAAAAAAGTGGTATACAAACAGTTTACTGATGAAGGAGGAATCTTTAATTGGGAGTTTGACCAATGCCAACTAGATATTAAGGAGAAGATCATGTGCAGAGAATTGGTTCACTGATAAATGGCATGATCTTCTGCAGAATGAAATCAGGGATTTTGCATGACTGATTGCCAAAAGGGAGAATGCAGTAGGGGCTACAAGATAAAAGATTTAATTTCTTCGTAGTGAGACGATGGTGGGTCAGATGCTGCTTCCAACACATGACTTTTGAATCTGGACTACTGAAATTGCTGAACCAGCTTGGGTTTCTGTTCCCCCTGTTTTTCACTGTTGCAAAGCTATTTCTGCTCAATGCTTTCTGGAGGGCGCATAGCTATCTGTGCTTATCACCACGTGTTCCTCCATCCCTGTAGGAGAAGCATCCAAGGGAGGTGAGACAGGGAAGGTGGGAGGGATTGTGACTAGAACTGTTTGCTGACCCTTGGCTTGCAGAACCACTATGAGCCAGCCTGTCCAGCTGGCACCAGGGGAACAGCTATGATGAAGGACAGATGTAGGACTGTTACATTCAGTGGAATTAGTCCAGGATCCCAGTAACTCAAGTGGCCTGTTGTTGACAATGGCATGGCTGTTGTTGCTATGAGAAACCAACTACATATTGGCAAGAGGAAAGGATTGCAGATTAAATATTTATGTCATGTTTATTTACCTTTTCATTAGGAAAGCAAACAAATTAATTGCCTATGGCATGGTCAGATTAAAGATAAGATGATTTTTTTTTTTATTGTTCATAGTGAAAATATGGTCTCTCTTTAGATTTACTCTTAAACCATCCTAAATAGAGGAATTAACATGCTGTGGAAGCTGCAGAGGAACCAGTAGCAATGGCATATTTTCAGCTATGTATATTTGCTAGGGAGAAATCCTGTCTTCTAAACAGCAGCACTTTCTCTCTGTCCTTTGTCAACCGAGTGTGCAAAAGCAATTCCCAAAGCTGTTGCACCGACAGAAGGAAATTCTTGTTTCATTTCATGTTTTCCAGCTGTGGTAATTGTGATAAGCTCCTTCCTCAAAAATTTTCAGTATTAACTCACCACCTGTGGACATGCCAGTGCAGTGGCACAAGCCTCTGATCTGGTGTATGTAGGGTTACTGGTCTGAGTCTAAACTACACACCCCATCCTAGTCTTTCTGTAGAAGGTGGTAGATGTTTATGGAAAACTTGTTTTTGACTGTGGCATGAGTGACTGCCAAAACATGTGTGAATGGCTATTATGTTAAACAGGTACTGATGATCAGAGCAAATGTTCTGCCCATGCCCTATTTTTCTCCAACCAGGCTGTCTACTTGAGGAATCAGGATGCTCCTCCCATGGGAAACACCGTAAATAACCATTTGACTGAAGGTCAGCTCTAAGAAAATGAATTACAGTTATTTGTGGTGCATTTCTACACTGCTGTGCTAAGAACAGCTCATTTAAAGGTGCACTGCAGCTCCCATTTGTAGAGATGCTCCCTCAAGTAGACTGAATCCTATTTTTCTGTTGCATTCCAATATCTAGTGTTGCTTTTGAAGGTCCTGATGGGTTCTTCCTTCTTTTCTTCTTTCTCAGTCTACCAAGTTGAGAAAATAAATAAACTTTTGAAGCCTGGGATTTATTTTCTTTTTCAGTGATTGTGGGTAAATCTCTGTTACAGTAGTCAAAACATGGAATGGGTTATTATATTTTCTCTGAGTTTTCTCCTTATTAACAATGTGGGCTGAAAATGTAAAAAATGTAAGAACTGCACAGAATATACAGACACACACAAGAACACTTAGACACTCAGGACAGAAAGAACTTAAGAAAATTTAAACCTGTGCCTCACGGTGGTTTTATCCATGACTTAGACCAACTGTCCAAATTATGGGTATCAGAGAAACAGGAAATTCTGAAGAAATGCTCCTTCAGTACTGCATGGTGGCAGCAAGCCTCTGAACTAAATCTAACTGCCCTATTTTCAGGTAACTTATTTAAAAAAAAATTAGTAAGATACTGAATTGAAAAAAATGTTTTATTTTTCTGTATCAAGTATGTGAGCCTTCTTTTCCGTTCTAACCTGGGAATTCCTTCTGTCTCCTCCATGAGCTAGTTAGCACATATACAATGAGCAGCTCTCAAATCTAGCCTGAGGTTTAGAGTAAATTCATGCTGAAGATCAAAATGAAGCTTCTAATCAGATGAATGTCATTAATTCAAAATATTTCTGCTGGCATTTCATTGATTTGGGTTGCATCTAAGATAAGAATATTACCAGAGGTTGAATAAGGCCGTGTTTACTTTTTCTTTTGTACTCAGCTATATTATTTGGTGTAATTATTAGTACTGTTATTAGAAATTAGGAGTCTCTTTATGAAACCAAAATTTGGAAATAGTAACAACTGATTGCAGTCTCCTGTAAGTCATTCCAGCTGGTAATCTTAAATATGTCAGTGTCACAGTCTTAGAAGTGCTTTGGGGAGAGCTGGGTAAGTTTTATTTTACTGACAACCTCTGTTACACCAACCTGTGCACATGTGCCTGGTTTACAGTGACAACTGAGTACTTTCAATTTGGTTGGTTTTCTGTATGGAAAGTTTTCAAAGATTTGGAGCATGTATATCACCAGATTTAGTTTAATAAACATTTTTATCATGCCAGTAGCTTCATGGAGATATTTAGCAGGGACTTGGGAGAAATGGAGCCTTCTCACATACACTGTACTATTTTGAACTTCATTTCAAGCTTACTTCTGAGGTAAATGTGTAAAAAAAATATTAATTAGTGATTCATAGACCAGCATCTCCCTGCATGTCTGTATATCTTAGAAGCCTGCACTGAATACATTTGTTGGGCATGTCTAAATTACACGAGCCTTTGCAGATAAAAGTAAAATCTTGAGGTCCCAGTCATGAGCTGAATCTTGGATCATGTAACAATGGATTTCAGTTTGGTTTATTGCTTCTTTATAAATTTACTACACCTAGTAGCTGCAGAAAAATACAGCAGCAGTCTGTGCACATTGAGTGAGCTTACACACACGCAGGGGACATAGAGTCAGCATCACATTACCAAAATCGATGTGTTTATTCCTGGGTCAGCAAGATTCTTAAGCACGTGCCCTATTGAAATCTCTGTGTTGTCACATTGACTTCAAAAGAATTGCACAGTCACCGTCTTAGATGGTCTGACATTGCCAGGCTAGGTTACTTGTTTTGGCTTACTCTCCCATTTCCCCAGTTCTATGACATTGGGTTTGCTTCTGGTATCAGTTCTAACCTCATGAAACTCCATTGCATCATACTAAGTTATTCTGTTATTACACCAGTGCAGCTGCATTCATAATCAGATCTTGTATAGTGATGATCAGCCACTGAAGGAGTACAAGCCTGAATCAGCTTATATTTTTGGAAGAGTGTCACTGATACCAGTTAGCATTTCAGGCAGCCTGGATCTGAATGAAATGAGGGGAAGATGTCTTTGCCTGTGCAGGCTGTTGCTGCTCTATCACATAGATGGGTGCGTGTGTATCACACTAAGTCTTATCTGATGGCCTGCTGCCTCCTTAGTGTGCCTTGTAAATGCACATTCAACTGGTAAATATTATTCTTTTGCTCTTGCATGTGGCTTGCCTCATTGCCTTGTATTATCTTTCATGGGCCTAAATTTTCAAATGGGCTGCTTCTGATTTCCGTGTGCATCTGCTGATATATGTAAATCTTATATGACCATATCTTGCATGAGCCAATTTTATGCACTGTCATTTCTGCAGCCAAAAAAAACCCCCAAATGTTTTAATATCTGGCTCTATTTGCACTGAATTTTGGTTCATTTTGCTTTCATAAGAGAAGCTTTCCACCTACCCTATATTCTTCCCTTGGAAAGTGCAAGAATCTCATGTGCCAAACCAGTTATGGCAATGTCACATTGTGGCCTTTTTAGCCTCTTGCAATGTACATATTTCAGTAACAAAGAACTGTAGAAAACAAATATAGCCATGTTTTTACATAGTACTATTACCAGATAAATAAGAAAAACACTTTAACTCAAACACTACAGGTAGTGACTTTCTATTTTCCTGTTCTGGTTATCCGATGCGGTCATGGATTTGAGACAATGAGTCATGTAGTATAGCAGCAGTCAGTCCTTCTAGGGTGGGCACAGGTCTATCTACAAATGCACAAAAATCTTCCCAGCTTTCTTCATCCTCAGTTTCTAACATCTGAGTACTTGAATCATTAGCCAGTGGTAAATAAAAAGGGATTTAATAATAGACATTTGAATACTTTTTCTGGTCATTTCCAGCATAATTTTTCATACTTTTGAAATAAACTGTTAATGAATATGAAGCTGTGAAACTTAGATTTTCATACTGTTGCTCATCACTTCATATCTGAAGCATTATATTACTTGCTAGCATGCTTGTAGTTGAAATGTTTAATGAAATCCCCACAAATGACATGGGGAATAAAACTTTCTTTATCTTTTAAACATAGAAACTCTGTCTCAGCTGGCCTGACACATACTTCAGTTGGGGATGTAAGTGTCCAAACCCTGTTTTTTACAAAAGTAGCCCCAAAACCTGTTCCATATTGGTAGTCTTCTAAGAGAAACAATATATCTTGCTTCCCAACTTCTTGCTATCCATAATTTCAGAACCTAGCTTTTAGAATATGTTCCCAGGCCATAATGTGTATCTGTTCCTCAGGATGCCTGTTGAGATTCAGCTGAAATTTCATGGCTGAAATCTGAAAAAAAAAAAAAAAAAAAAAAGTGAATAATACATAAATAACTATTTTTTTATTTCAGAGAACCTCCCACCCTGTCACTGCAATTATATCTACCTGAAGGATTATCTGTTTCCTACTCATTTGCCTTATGAATAAACTACAGTGAACTTAGGAACAAGAAAGGCCCCAGAATAAGGAGACTTGTGTAATGGCAACTGTTCAACAAGCCCTCTTAATCTTGGTAATGATTTAACCCCATGCAACATAGAGAATTTTCTGAATCCCATAAAATTTTTAAAGATTGGGCCAAAAAAGAAAGTAAAAAAAAAAAAAATCTGTAACTGGCAGTGTGGGTAACTGTAATAGCTGCACTAGAACATTATATAATCAAAGAAACAGTAGGTGAAATGTTAATCAAGTGAAAAAATTTCCAGAAAGCTATGACAGCAAGGCATGAGCTCTGAAAGCACTAACATAAAGTTTACTATAAATCCCATACAGAAGTAGAGATAAAAGCCCAAGAGTGTCAGATGAAACAGTGTGTACAAACTGAGATTTCTACTGTTTTTATTTTCCATAAAGCTAAAGAGCTTTGTCAGATTCCCACATTCATATATTTTCTACAGGGAGCCTGGGCAAACAGCCCTCACCGGACCAGTCCTCTGTTCTGCTTATCTCTCCCTCTATCGAGTATCCTCAGTTCCCACTGCAGGAGGTGCTCAGTATTTCACAGGATTGAGCCTGAAAAGCTCCATATATTTGGCTCTGGTTGAGCTCCAGCCACTCTTTTTATTTTTTTTTAATTTTTTTTATTTTTAATAGAAATAGTATTGGTGCCAGCTGTGCAAAATGGAAAAAAACCCCACCCTTGCTTTGTCTCATTCTATGTATGATTTCTTCTGGAGAGAAGCTCTTGTGTTCAGTGAGCGTGTGGCCAGGCTGTTTGTCTGAAGGCCAGTTTTTGTTCTGGGTTGGCAGTGTAGTATTTCTGTGAGCTTCCCCCCTGCTATCACTGCAGCTGCACCTGGCAAGAGGAAGCAACCCACAGTCTAAAAAGCTCATCAGAACAATAATGTCTGCTTCTCTCTTGACAGGTTAATTAATTGCATGCCATTATGTTTTGTGTGTGGTTTTGGATGGTTTTGATACGTTTCTTTCAACCGTGTTTCCCAGTAGGTTTTGAAAAGGCTGGTGCATTGTCTGCCTGTCTGTCACTTCAGATGGTGCTTGATGCAGAAAGAAGAGATGGAGAGGAAAAGAAAGAGAGAGAGTATGTTGTGGTGTTACACTTAGAAAATCTTACCTGCTAGGAAATGGGATAAAATCATGGTTATGGCTGATGTTAAAATAAAAGCTTTGTTTCATGAAATTTTGGGGGTTTGAAGTCTGTTGCATAGCCCTTTGGAAGGCAAGGAAAGGTGGACTCCACCTCAGTTGAAGGCTGTAGTTTGGGGCGTGCATTGACTCCTCAGAGACTTTAACATGGTCTTTCAACTCCCCTGTGAGCATCTTAACCCCCAGCTACTGGCTGTTTTGGTGGGAAACCTTTTTTGTGGGAGGGAGACAGGGGAGAGCAGAAATTAAATCTCTCCTGGAGAGACTGGAACTCCCAATGAAAATTTCATGATCAGTTTTTCTGTGAATAACTTCATCTTTTCACCTCTTGGATTGCATTATTTTAGAAATTAAAGTAGCAGCATGCAAATGATGTGCTAGAACTAAGGGAGTTGACCAGACATTGTGATTTTTTAAACTGGAACATTTCCAGAGGTTGTATAACACCTCTTTATGTCCTCCCACCCAAAAATATATTGAGATGTATGGGAGGAAGAAGTTTGACAGTTGTCAGCATTCTTGGAAGATCCACTGCCACAGAAAGTTTCAAAAGACATAAGTGCCATATTCATATATTAAGACTATCTTGGATAAACAGGGTAACATATCAGTGTCCACATTCAGCATAAAGGATGATATTATTAGAAATGTGTTATTCATATGCAAGTGTGTAGGTTTGGAGGGCATCTGTCCTATGGCCTGAGACACGAGCTTTGGCTCCACACAGGACCCTTTCATTTGTCAGTGAAAGACCATGCATGCCATGCACCATGCCGTCCTTCCAAATGCTCTCTCAGTAATGTGTGAATGTGCTGAAGTTGCCAACGGCTGTTATCGATGCTGCTTTTGTGTACTGCTGTATGTGGTACCAGCGCAGAAATAGTGCCCTGGCATTGAGGGCTCAACTTCACATGAATAAAGCAGGTGCAAGTGGGCATATTTGGATCAAGAGAAGAAAACAAAGCACAACACACTTATCCAAACATCCTAACTTATAACTGGATGTCATTCACTGGATAGGAATTTTTTGTGTCATCAAGCAATGACAGAGAAATGAGAAGGCTGAAGGTCTGGGAAGCAACCAGACTTCCTGCGACATGTGGGAGACAGGTTATTCCTATCTGAATTCCAGTGATTTTCATCTTCGTTGTCTATGAGGAAGCTAGAAATAGTCATTTCTTTGGCACTGGGACATCTGGAGCAGCGTTGTGGCCTGAGAGCTGCCTGCCTTTGCCATGGTAAGATGGAATTGAGCTCAGGACCAGGAAGTACTAGAGGCACCTGGGATCCAAAATCCCAGCCCACGCAGTACAGATGGTATCACAGATTATCCTGGAGTACTTGAGCTGGTTGGAAGAAAAATATTCTGTACAGGTGAGTTTATTATTAATTTAAATTTAGAAAGTAACATCTCTTTTCATTGTTTTCCTCTGGAGAAGAGGGGGACTGGATTTGCAGACAGTAGTCACTACTGCTGTTGTGAAATAAGATGACTGTAGCTTCTTGCAATGCTAAAAATCCCCTTTGTAGTAACATTCTTTCATTTGTTGAGTGGACATGCTGCTCTCAACCCTGGTACCTCGTGTGAGTCCTGTATCACGCTCATCTGACACCAGTCACTCCCTGTCTTTCCCTAGGGACTAAACTAATAGTTACACTGAAAGACATGCACCAGAGGTGCCTGTTATACAACTGCAGGTCAAACATGATGATGTGTAAGCAATTTGTATTTGAACTGGAAATAGCATATATTATAAACGTATTTATAAACATAGCATACATGGTAAACCCTGTCATGAATGCTAGTTTTTTGAGCTGTTCATGTGTCGAGGGCACGGGAAATACCTGGCTGGCTGGGATAACATTTCATAGAATCATAGAATCATTCAGGTTGGAAAAGACCCCTGGGATCATCGAGTCCAACCATCAGCCCTACTCTACAAAGTTCTCCCCTACACCATATCCCCCAACATCTCATCTAAACGACCCTTAAACACATCCAGGGATGGTGACTCCACCACCTCCCTTGGCAGCCTATTCCACTGTCTGACCACTCTTTCTGTGAAAAATTTTTTCCTAATATCCAGTCTGAACCTCCCCTGTTGCAGTTTAAAGCCATTCCCTCTTGTTCTGTCACTAATCACCTGTGAGAAGAGACCAGCACCAACCTCTCTACAGTGTCCTTTCAGGTAGCTGTAGAGAGTGATGAGGTCTCCCCTCAGCCTTCTCTTCCTCAAACTAAACAGTCCCAG
Organism: Strix aluco; assembly: GCF_031877795.1. Classification (NCBI taxonomy): domain Eukaryota; kingdom Metazoa; phylum Chordata; class Aves; order Strigiformes; family Strigidae; genus Strix; species Strix aluco. The sequence continues at coordinate 46,428,448 of NC_133935.1, forward strand.
CTCCTTCAATCGCTCCTCATAGGATTTGTTCTCCAGGCCCTTCACCAGCTTCGTTGCCCTCCTCTGCACTCACTCCAGCACCTCAATATGTCTCTTGTATTAAGGTGCCCAAAACTGGACACCACTGGACACACTGGTGAGGTGTGGCCTCACCAGTGCAGAGTACAGGGGGACTATCACCTCCCTACTTCTGCTGGTCACGCTATTTCTAATACAAGCCAGGATGCCCTTGGCTTTCTTGGCCACCTGGGCACACTGCTGGCTCATATTCAGCTGCTTGTCAATTAGAACCCCCAGATCCTTCTCTTCCAGACAGCTCTCCAGCCACACCTCCCCAAGCCTGTAGCCATGCAGGGGGTTGTGGCCCACGTGCAGGACCTGGCACTTGGCCTTGTTGAAGCTCATCCCGTTGACGTTGGCCCATCGATCCAATCTATCCAAGTCTCTATTTGTATTATATATATCTATCTATTTGTATTATAGCATATCCTTTGCTAAAGGAAGAAACAGCCTTGTATTCCTAAAATGGAGCAGAAAAATGACCTCTCTCTGCCATGTGCTGCAAACCAGAAAGAACCCTCTTGTGCATTTAAGTTTGCTTCTGTTTCCTCGAGTCTTCCAGGTCTGTCACATACAGTCTTTTAATGAGTCTCTGCTCTTGCTTGGCGAAGTAATCCTGCACACTGCAAGGGATAACTGTGTATTAGACTATTTCAGTGAGCAGCATCTTTCCTAGTATCTTCAGTCCAAAAACCACACCCCGCCAAAAAACCCCACCCCACCAACCCCTATTTGAATAAAGGTTGATGTTTTAATGCAGTTACTATAATTCTGAACATCTTAAGGGACAGAGAGTCTTAATGGTTAAGAATCTTTTGTGAGTAACAGTGTTTTTGTTAGGAATTAGAAGGCTGTAAAGTTGCCACAGTTGCCACTAACATCCTGCTAATTTTTGGGTTTTGTTTCCAGTTTCCCCAAGAGTTACCAGGACAAATTTCATTAGACACCAGGGAAATGGGCTTTCATTCAAATCCTGAAGAATCAAACCATCTGGAAAATTCGTGATGAAATTACTTATCTTCATATTCTACATCTCGAATTACAGCATGGTAAGAGAAGAGTGAGTAGGTGAATGATGAAAAACAGCTGAAGAAACAAGGTGAAAATGAAGGCTGAGCCTGCCACTAGACTTCACTGCTTGTATGCTGTTAAATAAAGTTGTTTTTCTTGGCATGCATCATTTTGTCAAGATGTTGTATGATTGTCAGTGATATGTAAACAAAAAGAATTTATTACCCTTCAAATCAGGACTTCAAAGCCCTAAATAAAAACCACAGAGTTCCCCAAAGCCCAGTTTGCTACTTCATAAACACCACCAGTGACCGACCTCTGCTGGTATGTCACATGCATATTTCAGCAGCAGCAACTTTTGTAATTCCGTGTACAAGTAACCTGCTCCTTATTTAAGAGAAGTATGCAGGCAGATGTAACCAGTCTTGAAAGGAATATGCCAACAGTAAATATCCCATGTAGACCTTAAACTGGAAATGGAAACTGCAAAATGTGCCTATGTGCAGCATTGCATGCCACTCCTTTTGCAGGTTGCTCACTAGAGACTGAATGTATAGTCTGCCTGGTAGTGGCAGCAGTGGCAGTTCATTCCTCCAGAGTTCCCACGCTGTGTGTAATGAGCAGCAAGATTTCAAGTGATGTCAAAGACCCCCTTTACTGTGTGATTGCCTGACTCTGGTCTTCACCACAGAAACTCTCTCTAGAGAATTGTGCTTCCTTAATGCAAAGTTTCCACTTCATGCTTCAAACTTTGCCTTTCACTGCTGTGAGGATCACTGTAAAGATACCAGTCCAAACTATATCCAGTGCAGAGTTATTTTCCTTCAGATAGCCCAGAATCCTCATTGCACAGAGAAAGAACTGCCTGAGCCAACTCAATGGTATGTTGACTCTGATGCATAAATGATAAGTATTGATATTGCTAGCTGCTTTACTGCAGATGGATTTTAGTCATCCAGGACATCCAAATGTTTATACTAAGTTTATATTTCTTCCCACACCCCTTTGTGTGGAGAATTTAATCAAAAAGATCCTGGAATGGGCCCACTGTATATATTCTACTGTTGATTTTTGATAAGTAAGCTTTTCATGTAAGTTAAAAAACAAATAAATGGGGTTTAGAATCACAAGGAAAAGGATAAAGATATATTTTTTCTGACTAACTGTTATACCTCTGAAAGAGACAAGAGTTGTCATAAAAAGCAAAAATGCAGCAGACAGACAGTAGCTTTCCCCGGCAAGTTGGAAAGGCTGCTTCTGAAGCCTGCTGGTTTGGGAATAAATGCGCTTGTCCATCTCAGCACCTGGTTCTGAAGAAATATATGCTATGGTGAATTGACAGATTTGACCCAGGAATTCATTCCTCAGTTCTCCTGAGGTCACAGGGCAAGTCCCGTATGGTTTCCCTCTGCTGCTGGCAAGCTTCCTCTAATCAGTAACAAGCTCTTGAATAAAGAAATCTTCAGCAGGATGATGGTCTGTGCACAACATCACTGGTATTTGTCATTGTGCTAATTAGTCCAGCCCTCAGCGTAAGGATTAGTGTCAGTCCCTAGGGCAAACTGGTGATAAAGCTCTAAGAGAATGTTTAAGCTAAATAATGTTGGCAATGCAGATGCTATTAAATAATAGGAATAAATTTGAAATGGTGCTGTATGCGACTTCAATGCTAATGCTTGCAATGGCAATAGCTTAGAACATAATCTATGTATTAAATAAATGTGTAAATTGGATTTGGATATATTCATGGGGACAGAGGGCTGGAAGAGCCTCTTGGGTCTTTGAGTCCAATTCTCTGTTATCACAGGCCCAGTGTCATATAATCCCTCTCATAAACTTGTGTAATCTTTTTCATATGCTTAAACATGCTTCTTCCAGGATTTAGAGGAGGGACTTGAACTATCTTTCATCTCAGTTCAAGTGTCTGCTTTGAACAGGGCAGAAATGAAATCTGAATGTCACAGTTGTCTCAGTATCCTAATAACTGTTGTACTGGTGGCTTTTCTCTTTCTTATGTTCCCTTTCTCAGTTCAATTGAACTGTTACCTCTGCATCCCTGGAGACAGGGGTTAATGGAATTTAATGTATTAAAAACTTCAAGTAAGCTACATATAGTTTTTTACCTATCTTTATGAAAACCTTCAACAGATTCTGGGCACCTGCTTGACCAATGCAATTTTTTTGCACCATAGAGCCAAAATATAGTTCTGAAAAAAAATATATATGTATGTATGAACTAGTGCTGTCTGTGGTGATGTGCTCAGTTCCTGAGAGTCCGGATAGGCCTAGCTGACTACTGTTGCAATGAATAATTCACTGTCTCTAAATTTAGCTTTGATAGCTTTGATTGTGTTGTGAGCTTGGAACATACTCACGTACATCATGCACAGGAGCTTTAACAGCCTTACCCTTTCCCCTCTCATAAAAATGCCCTTCTGACCTCAAATTCTTCTCCCAGTGCATCACTCTTTCAGCTGTACCAGAGTTTTAGGGTGCACAGTTCATCAATTTAGGTATCTCAAAGATTTTTGTGTTTAAATCTTAATGACTTTTCAGAGGGTCCTGTGAGTTCATGGAGGAATTCCAAGGACCCTGTCTTGTCTGACCTAGGAAAAGGTTAAAGCTGAGATACTGTTTTTATTTTATAGACTATCTAGTGATTTAACTATAGAAAGGCATAAATCTTCCTCTGAAGAGAAACTGTTTTAATTTTATTAGATGGTAGATTTGTTTAATTAAGGTCAGTATTTATCCTGTGTTCCCACCCTTCCACTTTCCTGGCATCTAGCTGATCTGGAGGAGGAAGCCTTCAGCCTCAAAGTGAGGCCAGGTTTGGAGGAAGAAATAATATCTTTCATTAGACCAGTAATTTGGTTGGAAAAAGCAGATGAGTTTGCAGGCATGTGTGGCCTTCAGATTCAAATAAGAAGTCACAGAAACCACACAGAGAATACTGGCATGAAAATCCTGGTGAGATTGTGAATGGAAGCAGAAAAGATACCTGAGAGTAGACCAGGAGACCATGGCATGGTATCAGCACTGGAGCAGAAGGAAGATGAGGTTGCTTTTGGAGATGGGAAACAGGAAGATGGTTGTGATTTAGGTCAGAGAAGAAGGACTTGAACATCCTCCAGAAATGTGGAAGGAAGTAGAAAGCTACAGAGTTGGAGACTAGGAGGAAAATAGGGTTGTCTGAACAAACAGCCTGGGACAAAGAGCCAGGGTAGCATGTAGAGTTGTTTTGCTGATTAGGGATACCAATTAAACTCAGACACCAGAGTGAAAAGAGCAGGCGTATTTTACTAGAAATAACTAAATAATGTAACAGAGTAATCCAGAAAACATGCAGTATGAAAAGACAGAATAGTGCACTTAAACAAATAGGAAAATACAGGGTAATGCATCAAATCATTACTACCTGAGAGAGAGCATAGTGATTAAGAAAGATACATCACCACTTGCATACGTTACCATCATCCAGATCCGCAGTCGCTGGGGAGCCCCGGTTACAGCGAGGATTTGGAGAGCCTGTCCCGGCAAGTGGGAAATCCTACGCGGTGCGTCCACCCGTAGGTGAGGCATCCAAAGTCGCTGTGAGCGGGTCCAGCCTTATATACTAAAAATCAGCAAGCCAGAATAACTGGCACCTTTGTTTTCAGTGGAACATCTGGTTTCACTCTCTCATTAGATTCCCCCAGAGTCTGGCCAGGGCTCAAGGAAGAAGCTAAGGGAGTTTCCCTGCTTATCTAATTTATTTATGTTCTTTATAGAACAAGGCCACACATCTGGTCCCAAGGCCGGACAGCTGGATTCATGGCTTTGTTAACTTGCCTCTACGCAAAGAATAAGAAAGATACACTCAGGATAGACATGTTTTCATTACATTCATCATCAGTAATGAGTATATGATATCTAAGCTACATCTTTCATTAATGAGCATACATATTTTGCTAATGACTACATCCTAAGTTAGCAGCTTTGGCTCAGGGCCTGTTGTTCAGGCTTCAATACTTCAAAATTTTAGCACTTTTTACATCAGCATAGGTGATTTGTTATAACCTAGTACGATACCTACTAGCACAATGGTTACCAGTTATAAAATATACAGGATTCATCTATAGGTCAACTCTGGCTTGGGCCTATTGTTCAAGCCTTAGCACTTCAGGAGTGAAGACTGAGGCTAGAGGAGGACCCTGCAAGAGTGGGGGGAGCATTGGGTCTGGAGAGAGAGCTGCATATGAAAATAAGGATGATTGGAGATACAGGACATGGATATACAAATAAAGTAAGTACAAGTTGCTCAGAAGAAGAAAGGATGGAAGTCTGGGCTCCAACTGTAAACTTGAGGAGTAGAGCTGGGGGGAGAAAGGGAGTGAAGGACAGGGAAGAGACAATACTGGGGTGGGGGCAAACTGGAAAGGAGCAAGGTATGGACACATGGGGAAAAAAATCTGTACTCCCTAGAGATTTTACATGTCAGAACCAGGGAGCTTGAGACTGCCAAGTCTTGTCACTGTGCACTCTACCATGAGTCAGTTAAACTACTCCTGTTGTTGGACTACCCTGCTAGTGCCAATGTCAGATGAGTTCTGTCTGCTGGATTGTAACAGTGGCTGTTTCCATAAGAAACCATAGGATGAAGTTTCTGGGTTGATCATTTGCTTTTATTAAATCTAGATTACTCCACAAAACCTGCTGCATTGGAAGCTCATCATGAAGACTACCATACCAAGCAACTAAGATTTAGGCAATGCCTTAGTCTAGCCTATTCATTATGGTTTTGCTTTCCTGTAACTAATTTGTAATCTTGAAACAGGGGTACCAGTTGATACCAACTGTATTGTATTACTGTGGTGTAGGTATGAAAAATTAAATCAATGCTGCTTTATTAGTATAAGAAAGAAAGAACTTCCAGTCAAAAGAGACCTGGTAATCAGCTGTTTGAAGGCTCTGCATACACTCTTGAGTATCATGGAATTGGCTCCATCCCTTCAGTTTTTAAGAAGTAGTTTGGCAATTTCTATTCCAGCACTTGCAGTAGAAGTCTTATTATGTTGTACAGGAAAGACACAGGCCTGGAAAAGTTGTAAATAATTCCGGTATGTTTTGATTAGATTTGGGATGGCAAAAAAATGGTTATATGGTTTGGTTATAAGACTTCTCTGGTGAAAGCTAAGATGGGCTCTATTACAAATCTTAATGGATGTCAAGCCTCAAAATCTTAAAGTTTTCTAAATTCACCCAAGTGTAATCTTAAATTAGGCCATCAGACTTGTTTTGAGTGAGAGAAAAAGTAGACATAAATGAGCCTGAGTGCTTAAGTGAGACAGAGATGATAGGGCTGAAAATGTTTCTGTAATTTTAATGGACGTGAGATTTATGTACTAGGCAAACCACATTATAATAGAATTTTCATGAATTTGTCTTCTTAAGAATTCTCTTTTTTCTCCATTTGTCTGCATGGGTGTGAAAGTCTATTAATAATAAATAGTATTATATTGAAGATTCTTTTTCCAGTTTTTACCCATTGAGCCAAATGAAACCTTTTCATGATAAATCAAATGCAGAAAGAAAAATACTGTATGCGTAGTATTTCAAATTGCCAGGTCCCAGAGCTTAATCTCTGCTGTAATGGTGTGAACAGTGGGTAGTCTAGGGAAGGGAAACAAAGCATGCAGAGAGGCTAATCCGACTCAGCATGTAAATACAGGATTGGCTGAAATGGATCCTTCAAAATCTGCCTTCTTCATCCCTTCAGAGAATTTTAGCTTCTTTTTGAAAGATGCTCTTTTAGTAGTAAGAAGCCTCCGAATGTCTGGTATCAGACCCAGAATATGGACTGAGAATTCCCTTTTATCTCACCTTTGTCTTGACTCCAGGAAGAACATCCATTGCATTTCTGCAGCGGCTAGAAATATTTTGCCTGTTTGAATGCATAGATTTATAGCAATGTTTAATGAATGAGTGGCAGTGGTTTGTTTATCAGGCCGCATAACCATGCAGACCTTTCCAATAAAGCAAGGTCAAAGTGAGCCTTGCTATTGCCTTTTAAAAAAATAATTGCTATAATTTAAATACCAAGTCTAGTTAAAAAAATCAGCACAGCTGGCTGTAAAACCTAAAACATTGCTGTGATAGTCACAGTTCAGAAAGATCATAAGTGAAACAAGCTTGATAAATTCAAGTGGATGGGAAAAGGAAGCTTCTGGAGGCTGCATAATTGCTTTTCAAGCAGTTCTGCTGAGTCTTCAGGAGGAAAAATCAGGCAGTGGGATGTATCTTGTGTGCCGGTATGACATGTTTGACTTAGTGGCTCAATAGGACAACAAAGTCAGATGATTTGGATTTGCCTAGTGGGAAATGGCCCTGGCCATTTAGGAAATTGGTAATTTTCTTGGATGTGAGACAACCAGGGATGGAGTACAAGGGAATGTACTGTGAAGCAGGTCAGTCCTGTCCTGGGGACTCCCACTGCCTGAGGTGTGGCCCCACCACTGAAATGCATTGTCACATCTTCTTTCCAGTTGCTCAGCAGAGACAAAGTTTTCCATGCTCAGCAACAGAACATGTGTTTATATCAGGGCAGGTTTGTAAATCAGTTTTGAATCCTTTGGGAAGATATATGTCACTTAAATGCAATTAAAATACAGCATAATTTGCAATTCTGGTTTTCTTAATGATCTGCTTTAAAATGTGGATATGCCTAAGATACGTTGAGTCAGATATGTATCTGGGTCAAACCGGTGTCAGACTGCTGATTTACCTGACAGCTGAATTAAAGTGACTTGATTGTGGACCTGGATTTCTGAATATGAAAAGAAGCATTCATAACCTTTTTATTTGTGCTCCAGCTGGTAATGAAAGACAGCTGCTTTGTAAAACTATAACAAATGGGAAAAGAATGAGCAAGCAAGAGAACATTTGTGTTCCCACTACTATGTACAGATGGTAGCCAGTCTGAGCTGTAAATACTCCTGCACTGTAAATCTATGCATAGCCTATTACTTATAGGCTGTTCTTAAACAATATATCAATAAAAGTGTATTGATATATAGATTTTTTTCATTCAGATATGACAATGCATAGAATTGTAGAAGCAGAATGTTAATCATTAACTTGAATGCCAAATAATGTTAGCAGGAGAGGGTACAAATGATGAGAAACTGTACTGGGGATTTTAAAAGAGTAGACTTATCTTTCACAGGATGAAAACAAAAATATTGGCAAGAACTCTACCAACTGTGGCTTGATGTTGGTTGAGAAATTATAATGGCCAGAGTTTCCCAATTAGGCTGGGCTGTTAAATCTTTATGTAGACATTTAAAAACCAGTTTAATGATGACATTCCACCTTATCCCCAGAAGGAGGATGATTTACAGATTTTTAGAGACATCAAATTGGTCTTAGTGCCTGATAGTGCATGTGTCATATTTTTGTTTTCCCTTGAAGATACATTTAAAATTCTGTGTATGTATCCATTCCTTAATCTTTGGAGAGTTTTAATGTGAGAGATTATGATTTATGAGTGATGAAACAAACTGGTAGTATATTTGCCTTGAGTTTATATTTTAAATGCCAGCAGTTTGGTTAGTAGCTGCTGATGGTATTTGATTTCTCACACAGTATACCCAGATGCAATGCACTGAAAATGCATCACACCATAAAAACATATGTAACTTTTCCTTTTTTTTTTCATGAAATTATAATTTTCCAAGGGGAGATTATAGCTAAGGAAGAATAGCTACTTTGAGAAATAGAGTCATGAAGATACTGATGATCTGTTTGGTGAGATATTTGGGTTTGTGTAAAATGAATGTTAATATTTAAATTTCACCCCACAGAACATTAAACCATACAGAGAGGTACGGTCATCTCAATAACTCATTCTGAAATCACATTATGATTTTATAGTCTCCTGATAGCCAGATGAAATTAAACATAGAGATAAAATCTATCGTGTTAAAATCAGAAATGAGGACAGACTATCAAATCTAAACTCAGAGACAACTCCCTTTAAAGCTGGAAGTGGTATCTAATTCTGTGGTTTCATTTCAGTGTTAGTTGCTACTCATTAGAGTAAAGCATGCCAGGTACTTTACAAATGCAGTTTCTTTTTCTGCCTAAGTAACATCCATAGTAGAGTCATATTTTCATTGAACACCCAAATGCCTCAAATTTATTGGAATTTTTTGGGGATTTTTTTTTTAAGACTTTGGTTTTGTTTGACTAAGGAGCTATAAAACTAGATTAAAAAAACAGCATCGCAAGTTAGTTAAGTCTGATTGGAAGCAGTACGTGACATTGGGGTTTTGTTCCTTCTTTGATTGGGTCTCACTCCTACTGAACTGGGGGGATTCCACAAAATAATTAGGGGTTTGAATTCCTGGAAGAATAAAAAAGGCTTGTGCAGAATATTACAGGACAAATATGTGGAAGATTTACGGGAACAAAGACTTTTCTTTCCTGAACCTTGAGAGAAAAAAAAAAATCAATATCATATTATAATGTATATGATGGGAATGTTTGATTTTGCTATAGCCACTTATAACTGTCTTATTCTAAGAAATAGTGTTGATCAATGAGTCGCAGAGTACATATGAAGAAAAATTGTAAAATACAGTTTTGTAATGAATATATCTGACTAATATCTGACTAAATTTTTGTAGTCAAAATACATAGATTGGTTTACTTGTGGTCAGAGGATAGTAAGAGGAAGACACTGAATCAGTTCCTTTTTCAATTAATTTGTATCATATTCTGAACTATGAAAAGATGAGGCTTAGACTAGCAGATGTGAATAGACATCACTGGAAATAATTTTTAAATCTCCAAAGTATGGAAATTTAATTTTGATTTTTCAAAATGAGTATGATATTAAAATAAATATTGCTTTCCTTTTAAGTATTTTGTTATCCAACAGAAAAGTTACTCTGTTTTGAGGGTTCTGTTTAGCATGAATGATCTGGTGGAAAAGCAAAGAAATCATGACTGTGGAAACTCCTCCACTCTTATTTTGGTCAGGAAAAGTTAAGGTGTTCAGTAAACTCGTTTTAAATGAAAGCAGGATTTTGGTTTCAATTGTGAGCAAACCATCAAAGCAGGTTTCTTCAAGTAATAAATCACAATCTCTTTTCTGTGACAGTCTCCCTATAGTTGTATTTTTAGTCTACTAAGTGTGGAGGGGAGGATTATTGTTTTTTTTTAAATTGTTTTAAATTCCAGCAACATGCATGTATCAAGTCTCATAATGTGCCTGTGAAGATATGTATTTAAAACAACACTGTCATCTTTTTTATTTAAAGGCAATTCTGTACCTGCATTAGAGTATATTAAATGTTGTATTTCCAAGGGCTTATTAAATATTGAGTAGTTTTCTTTTTCTGTAGTCAAGTGTGTCAAGGGCAAGACTTCTAAGTCCTGGAACAAAACTCCAATGAACTAACTGAACCTTAAAAGCTGCTATTGAATACTCGTGTTAGAAAGTATACATTACACAGTGAGGGGAGTTGAAGGAGGAGGTGTTGAGATCCAACCCCAGAACAAGTTGTATCCAGACAGGATACAAACTCTTTCTGGGAAAATACCGAAATATTGTGAGTGATTTTATTCAAAACTTAACTATGAAACAAGAAGTAAGGGTGACCATGACAACCAACAATTAACCGTGCATTAACCTCTTCACTGACTATGACCTGTCCATCTTGGAATACTAAATAATGTGTAGAAATAGACTCTTTTAAGTGTATGGGATGGACTGACAAAGTGTATCTTGAATATGGAGTAGTATGAGCCAGATTTTATGAATATGAATAACACTTGCGTGTGAGGATCAATTTCTAGCTCTGTTGCTGTTTTATTTGGGCTGTGTGTAAGCTGATAAACCTTAGAATGACTGAAGTCAGACCCTGTCTCCATCACAAGGCAATGACAAATTGTACAAGTCCTATGTCTGGGTTTGCACTGAAAAAGAAACTTGGACAGGTGGGTTAGATGTCAGCCACAGCATCCTCTGACCAGGTGCCTTTTCCTGCTGTGAAATCCAGACATGGCCTACGAGACTGTTGTCAGGTCATTTGCAGCCACAATTTTTAAAATGACCTTAATTTCTTCAAGGCACTTTAGGAGCTATGTGCAAGGTAAAACATAACACTGGATGTTCCCATGTTCCCCATGGGACACTGAATTCAAAATAGGAATCATAAAGTTTTCTACTTCCAACAAGTTTTCTGCAGGCATTTGACACTCACTTTAGATTTATGTACTTCATTAAAAAATCAAGTTGTAAATGATTAATCCACTTATTGTGAACATTAGTAGGACTCAGCAACAGAGCTTGGCTGCTGATCCCATCAACTAGAGAAGCTGGGAGCTGGAATCTGTACCAACATTGTCTGAAATGTGATGCTGACACGCATGAATAAAATTGGGTGCACACTGCCTTCAAAATGTGAGCAGAGGGAATCAGCAACCTAACTGAGAGCCTTAACTACTTAAGGAGGAACTTTTTGCATGCTGTTTATTACATAATGAACATTTTTGTAACTTTTAACTTTTCTGGCATAAATGGACGAAACATTTTATTAATTAAATATATATTAATTTCAATTTTAAAAAGGATGGTTGGGTGGCCATGGAGTGTCTGTACAACCATTCTCTCACTTAGAAAAGTGTTGTCCCTCAGGGGAAAAAAAGAAAGCCTAAATGAAGAAAGACAATTTAATCTCATTCATTGAAACAAACAAGAAACAACTATTTTTTTAAAACTTTAAAGAAATGAGAAAATGATCCTGATTATTTGGAACAGATTTGAAAATTCTTCTTATTTTTTTTCCAAAAGGTTTCAAGCCATGTGCTTGAGCCACAATCTTTGGTTTAAAAAAGGGGGTTGATGAAGCCATTTTGCTGTATACCAAGGCTGAATTTGTCTTGCAACTACTCAAAACCTAAGTTTTCAGAACTTCTCACAGTGAAAAATTGCTGATGATTCCAACAAAAAATTGTCTCTTGCTGTGACCTTTCTGAAATTATGATCAGGCTAACTCCTTTTAGATTTGTGTGCTTCATAAAAAATCCAACCAAGAGTTGTGTGTGGTACCCCAGTTATTGTGGACATTAGCAGGACTGAGGACTAGAACTTGGTTGGTCCCATCCACCAGAATCTGGGAGTTTGGATCTGTATTGACTTTGTCTGAAATGTGGTGCTTGCCCACATGAACAAAAATGGATGTGTTTTTAGAGACTCATTACCTTCAAAATGAGAGAAGGTGGAATTAGGATGAAGCAGAAGTAAAGCATAAAGTGAGGATAGCACATGACTTAATTTCATTTCTATCATTACAACTGTTCTTGAAAAACATGCCAGTCTTTTCTACATATTGCCTAGTATTATGTAATGTAAAACTAAGGAAATATCTTTGTTAATGTAAATTGCTAAGCATTTTTCTTTGACTGATAAAATGTTCCTTCTTGCATTAGCCATTGTATTTTCTTCTTGCATGTTCTCTGAACCTTCTGAATATTACAGTAACATCGTAGGTGTTCTTGTGTATGAGGTTTCATCGTGCCAGGTGCTGTGCCAGCTCTGTCCAGAATGTCCAGATCCAAGAATTTTACAGTTTAAAACAAAATGCAACAAGAGATAAAAGGAATAAGTGTCTTTGCTCAAAATCAGTGATGTATATGCTATTGTGTGCGTGGAGAAATGTGTACATCTCGTTGTTTTACATTGTTTTACATTGCTATGAATGGAAATTGCAGGATTATTAAGAAATCTGTCACCACAGATTCTTTTTTCTAACCTCTGAAAGATGATTGCCTTTAGGATAATAGGGTAGGATACTCAGCAGATTTTGTAAATGACTGAATGTCTTTTGCCTTTAGGGATAATAAAGGGCCACTGAATGTAGGTGCACAGTTAAAAATTTTTATTTCCTTTGCCAACTGCCAAGTGCACTGTGGCCTTTCCGTGTCAATGTTGAGTGAAACAGTAATAAATAGCTTGTCAGGCAGTTCAACCTGTAGTTAATCCCTTGGTCTTTGGCATTTTTTTAGAAAGGATCTGATCCAGAATGGATTGTCTTTCTGAAATACTGCCCAGAAACAGGTGCTAATTATTTACATACTATTAGATTCAGTGCACTGTTGAATGCACAATTAATTCTTATTATATCTGAGTTGTTGGTGAATTTTAATTTGGCTAAATTGAATGTAAATTTCTGTTCTTTTCAGACAAAAAATATTCATAGTTGTCTGAAATCACCAAAGTGTTGCTGTTAAAGAGGTTGCCTGATGTTTATCTGTTAGAAGTTCCCACCCAGATGGCAAACTACAGTGCTGATTTAGCTTCAGTGATCCTCAATGTCCACAGATTTGTTTGCTTTTTCCCTCCTTCACTGTGTAGAAGGATGCTGGAGAATACTCTAGGAGCCTCCCAAGGGTCATTCTTAGCCCACTGGTGGCTTAGAGTCTGATAAATTCTCTATCCATGTTATGGAGAGGTTTTGCAAAGATCTGCTGAGGTTAATTCACTTAGGTTATATAAATCTGGTTGTATTTGCTGATTCTAGTTGTCTCACACAAGATTGAGGCTTTTTTGTGTATGTTGGTGTCAGGTGCCAGGAATAAATAAGCTATGAAAGTGCAGCAATTCTGTAGTTAAGGCAAAGGCAGAAAAGCCTGATTAGTAAAAATCAGCCAGACAGTGCAAGATTGTTTGCTTAGCTCGTGACTAGAAATTCAGACTGGATGATAAGTGTTCAGTTCGTTCCCTGAGTCAGTCCTTTCTGAAAGATAACAGATTTAGAGCGTTTGTTATTGAGAAGCTTGGTGTAATAACTTTGTTTCATTGACTGTGGAAAGGAAGCCATAAACAAGCTGCAAATCTCTGATATAGGTAGATATATGGGGTTTTTTGGTAGATAGATATATCTTGTGAGTTTGAATATAATAAATTTGCCAGGCCTACATTGCAAATTTAAACTTGTTTCTCAGAATAAAAGCAATTATTTCTACTGGTTGTAGAGACAACATTCTGTTGTCTAATTAATGTTCCGTGTTAGAAAAATGCAACCATTCAGTATTGTACCAGCCCAAATGAACTCCTGTGGCACATAATACTAAATCTGACTGCTAAATACTAAATTCGGTGATTGATACCCAAAGGACACAAAATCAGTTTTGCCACAATGCTGCAGACTGGATTAAAGTGACATAACAGAGGCATTCTTGCTTCTTGCTCTCTCATAACTAGATATTTTCAATGAGATTCAGGATTTTGGTGTGGTAACATACTAGCGTCCTGCTGCCCCATTTTCTCTTGGCTGTACCACTGGAACCCAGAGTGTAAACTGCCATTTCCAGTAGGGTGGTAGTAGAGAATATGATTTGATATACTTGCTGCACTTCTTTAAGGTACTCAGTTTCAGGTTGGGAATTAACAGATTAGGAGTGATACCCTGAGTGATGTGTAAGTCGTATTAAGGGAAACATAAAATACATTAGTTTTGTTTACTAAAATAAATAATATTAAAAAGGATGAAGAGCCTGCTTCAAGCTAAGAGATCCCTATCATATATTTTTGTTTTACTAGCAAGTAACAGTTTAAAATTATAAAAATCCAAAGACAAAAGAGTTAGTAATTTGCTGCCATTTTGAAAGAAATGTGTTTCTTTCTTGGTATTAGACAATGGTAAAGGTAAAATTTCAAGCTGCTAGATATGTGAGGAAGCACATAGGCACTAGATATTTTCAAAAACCTGTTTGGGCATCTTTTTGTCTCTTTGGGCCCATAACACCTTAGAAAATCTTCAAGTCTTCAGAGAGTTTTTTTCCCACGATAATACTGGCTATAAAATATCTACTAAGCTGAAAATCCAGAATAACAAACACATAGCATGTTATAAATCCTGACTCAGGGAGGGATTTAAACGCGCCATCTATTCATGTACCACACCATTGCTGTTGGAGTGCAGTGATGTATTGTCACTTAAAAAAAGTTAACCATTGTAGTTAAAGGAACAACTGCCCTTGAAACACCTTTTAATTTGGCACATTTTACTGGGTATAAGAAAGTTTATTTCCTCCTCCAGCTGTTTGGTTCAATGTTAATTTTTATGAAATCCTGTCCTGGACGTTCTCTTTTCTTCAATGCTTGACTGTGATGACTGAGTTGAAGATCAGGCAGCAGATGTTTTTTAAGTGCTTAACAATCCTCTGTGAGTGCTGTCTCCAGATTATTTAACTGTATTTATCAATTCATGTGCCTTTAATAGAACTGAATTTGTATTTCCTTATCTGTTCAGGTTGTCCTGGATTTGTAACTTTGATATCAGGATTGTGGATCCTAACACACTGGCAAAGCTCTGCCACTGCAGTGGGAAAGGTTCTGCTAGCTTTACTCTTAGTCTTGCCTAAGAGTATGAGTGATGGATGATTGCAAACATAACAGGCTGTGCAGCCAACTCTACCTGTAACACGGAGGGCATTTTCTATCAGTAAATATGCTGTGTTTGTGAATCATTGAAAATCCAAAGGAAACACAGTGTTTGGATCTGTTCCTGGGACCCTCTGAGGTGCCCTTCAGGCCAGGTGTGAATTCCTGAACCATAATCTCAAGACCGTTAGGGTCAGCCCCATTTTCCACTATGTGAGGGGTGGACAGCCTTCATCTTGCTGAGATTGGTGTATATGGGGGCTGTTTGTAAGGTACCTTGACAATTGAATGGAATTCAGATTAAAGAATTTGTTGCCACTTTCTGAATGAGTTGCAGCCTATCACGGTATCCATCACTAAGACTTTTCTGACTCCAGGACTTCTGGCCTATGTGTGAGAGCTGTTTGCAGCTCTCCTCTGGCCTAGATTAAAAGTTCTATGCATACGAATTTCTGAATAATTTGCGGATGAACCAGTAAAAGATTTATAATGATCCTGATATTGTTAGTATTAATGTGAAGAGCTATGTTGTTCTGATGTCTCTTTTCCCTCTTTTTGTTTCAGTTCATTGCATTTGCCTCTTTATTCTTCATCCTAGTTTCAATCACAACCTTTTGCCTGGAAACGCATGAGGCTTTCAATACTATTATAAACAAAACTGAGCAGGTCATCAATGGGACAGAAACTGTGCTACAGTATGAAATTGAGACAGATCCTGCCCTGACATATGTGGAAGGAGTCTGTGTGGTATGGTTTACATTTGAATTTTTAGTACGTGTTGTTTTTTCCCCCAACAAACTTGAATTCATCAAAAACCTCTTGAATATCATTGACTTTGTGGCCATCCTGCCCTTTTACCTAGAAGTGGGCCTGAGCGGGCTCTCCTCCAAAGCTGCTAAGGACGTGCTTGGCTTCCTCAGGGTGGTAAGGTTCGTGAGGATCCTGCGAATCTTCAAGCTCACCCGGCACTTTGTGGGCCTCAGGGTGCTGGGCCACACTCTGCGAGCCAGCACCAACGAATTTTTGCTGCTGATAATATTCCTGGCACTCGGTGTTTTGATATTTGCCACCATGATCTACTACGCAGAGCGGGTGGGAGCCCAGCCTAATGACCCATCAGCGAGTGAGCACACGCAGTTCAAAAATATCCCTATCGGCTTCTGGTGGGCTGTAGTCACCATGACCACCCTGGGATATGGGGATATGTATCCACGGACTTGGTCGGGCATGCTGGTGGGAGCCCTGTGTGCTCTGGCGGGGGTGCTCACCATAGCCATGCCTGTGCCTGTGATAGTTAACAATTTTGGGATGTACTACTCCCTGGCCATGGCAAAACAGAAACTGCCGAGGAAGCGGAAGAAGCACATCCCTCCTGCTCCTCAAGCCAGCTCGCCCACCTTCTGCAAGACAGACTTGAACATGGCCTGCAATAGCACACAGGGTGACATCTGCCTGGGCAAGGACAACCAGCTGATGGAGCACAACAGATCATCAGGTAGGACCCCACTGGAAATGCATGTCCTCTGAAAACACTTTATAGACCAGTATGTTTGGTAGGGGTCAGAAAGCAGCCAGTCTTTCTGCCAGGAGAAGACATAGCTCCCACCCTTCTCCCCTCCAGTGTTTGCGTGTGTCAGTCTCATAGAGGACAAAATAGGTATAGCAATGTTCCCAAACCTCTATGTAGCTGGTCTATACAGTTTTGCTTGCTCTGTTGAGAATGCTTTCCTGCTGATGATATCAACCTTTTCTTTTGCCTGTTGTTTGTTGCGTCATATGGATGTTTCTTGTTTTTCTGCATGACTGTGACTATTTGAGCAGCCACCGTGTCCCACCCTGTTGGACTCCATGGTGTTTTGCCTCAGTGTCTGTCTCTTGTGTCAGCTTTGCCTGTGCCACATCGTGGCCTGCTAAGCAAGATCTTACAAAGAAGCAGTCATTTAAAAGGAGCAGGTGCTTTACATCAAAAGCCCAGCACTCAAAGGAAATAAGAAGAAATTCTCTTTCTAGCTTTCTTTCCATTTGGCATTCTGCTTCCCTGGCTAGAAGAACCTCCTTTGTCTGTGTTAGATGAGATTGCATGATATTTACTATTAATTGAATGATAATAGCATAGCTAATGTAAAGTTTGTCAAGAAAAATGAAAATGACACCCCCTAGCAACATCATCATTATTAGTGTTGATTTTTATGATTTATCTTACCTTATTTGTTAGAGTTGATGGGTAAGGAGTATTTTGTGCTAATTGCTGTGAAAATGCATATCAAATGTTAGCCTCTGCCCCTCCAAGCCACTGTCCCATATTCCATACCTCTTTAAATTAATCTCTCAGTTTATCTCTCAGTATAATTAAAACAAATCTTTTAGTAGCAAGGATTTTTATGTTTGTTTCTTGAATGTACTTACTCTTAAGCCAAGCACAATTTGGTTATAAAGCTCACATACCAGTCATTATACTCCTATTGGAAATCTGCGAAAGAATAATAAGAGCAAAACCACCCCTGACTACTGTCATTCAGTAACTGAAATTTATTTTTAAAAAGAAGAGTCTGGAAAATTGGTCTCTGAAAGATATCCGTCGTTGGTCTGTTGCTCTGTTACTGAGTAACATTTATGTTCAAAGAGGCTTGGTTTCAGTCTCTGAGTGAGTGTTCACGAAGTTAACACAGCTTTTTGAACATCCTAAATGTATTTAAGAGGATGGAAACCCTTGAAAGGACTCACACTGAGGGTGGAATATAGTTAGTTTCACAGTGCTTTGACTGATACCCGCTTTCAGACAACATCTTTAAAGTGTTAATGATAACAGCTTTTTCATGCCATCAGGTCCTACTAAAGGTATTCTGGAATAGAGGAGGCTCAGTGTGATCAGAGCAAAGAGACACTTTTCTGTGTCTGTAGCTTTATTTGCAAGGTGTTATAATCCTTGAAGTTAGAGAGAAAGCAGATATGCAAAAAGCAGCCATTTTAAAGTGTTAACTTTCTCTTCAGTAGTGCCACCGCTCACGTCGTGCACTGTAGCTTTATTTCTGGTCGAGAATGCTATTAGCATCACTAGGAATTCTGTGCAAAACTTCAAGGCTGAATATAGACCTTTGCCTTACCAGTTCAGAAAAACATGTGCTCAGGTTTAAATGCAAAGGTAAAGCTGAAGTCAATAATATGCCATTACCTGTTATGTGCTGTACTGAGCAGAGATTTTTTTCTTGAAGTGTGGCATGAATCTGAAATAGTAGACAAAGACAGCATTTAATGTTGGGTACTTATGATGACAAGCACTCCAAGTGTGATAAATATAGAAATGAAAGCTAAGTGTGTTATTAAACAGGTTTTAGTGCCAAATGTTGAAAATTTAACCCTCCTGGTGGAGGGGTTGTCTTTAAAATATGCTAAACAACATATTCTAAGCAAAATTACTAACATGACCTCTTGTTTAGCAAAAAAGATAGCCAAAATAATAAATACTTGTTTGAAACATCCAATGCTGACTGTACTCCGAAAAGTTACAGTCCATAATAGGCAACTAACTGAGCCTTGATTTGATTATTTCTTATTTCATGTTAGTTTAGTATAACTTTATATAAGGTTTAAAAGAAGAACAGGAAAATCAAAAGATAATTTGTTCTTGAATACAAAATATACTTTTTGCCATTTTGTACTGATTAATGGTAAATTACAATCTTGTTTTCTTCTAATGATTTACCTTATAACTATTTTTTGAGTGATGGGAATATCCAGCATTCAGCATAAGCTCTTTGTGATGTCTCATTTCCTCATTCATTATTGTCTGTAAATGGGCATGGTGCTTTAACCAGTGTTATCAGGTGAAGACAGTGCAGGAAGTGAGCAGCCACTCTCACCTGGTGAAAGGCTCCCTCCCATCAGACGCTCTAGTACAAGAGACAAAAACAGAAGAGGGGGAACATGTTTCCTACTGACAACAGGTGATTACACGTGTGCTACTGATGGAGGGATCAGGAAAGGTATGGACTTCTTTCATTAGATCATAAAAGGTTACTCAGCAATGTGCTTGTGAAAAGCAATCTTAGAGTAAAATGATGTGCACAATGCTCTTAGAGGAAAGACTGTACTCACAATGTATCTTTTTTTCTTTACTCCTAGTCATTCTTTTCCTGCTTTCCTTTTAGAAACACTCATCTTCTTTAGTCTTCATAAAATGTGCTTGATGTTGGACCCTCATTTCACTTGTGTCTTCATTTGTCTGTTATCTTTAATGGAAAAGCCTGCAATTCAGACCTTGCTCATTCAACCACTCATCACTCAATACCATTTGTCGTTCTAAAAGACAAATGAATTATTTAATAACTTTGGTCTGTACTTAATAACTCAGTAAAAATTACAGATGAATAAATTGCACTTAAAGGTTGAAATATCAAAAGTAAGCCACATTTTTGCCCTGGACACAACAAACCATATGTTATTTAGATTTCTTTCAAAGAAAAGTTTGAGTTCATAATGCCACAAAATGTTTCCTCTTTGTAATACACCACTGATGCTAAAAGGTGACTGTCTACCCCAAACAGAATTCAACCACAGTAAACAATGTTTGATCTTGCAAAGTGCTAAAAATGGCTTTCTAGTTATTCAGCCTCTTCAAATCTGATTACTCACTGTTCAGTAGGATTGGGTTCCCCAGGCAGAGTTTGCAAAACCTTCTGTCTTTATATGTGTCACCCATGTGACTGATGGTGTGGCTACCCCATCAGGCCACAGCTGGCTGTGGCTGCAAACTTAACCTCAGGGCATAGCCCCAAAATCAGCAGTGCCAGTGGCAGTCTTGACATTTCCTTAGATAAAAATTGCTTTGGTTTCTTGGCAAATTGCATCATTCCAACAGGTCTCCCGTTCCTGAGTGTTGATATGCAGTTGTTCACGTCAGAGTTCATCTGCAGTAGCCATGTGGCACTGGACAAATGTTTTTGGCTGAGATTTTTCTGGCTTTTTTAAAAAATACCCTTGCTTTATGTACAGCAAACAGCTCTCCCTGCCAGCCGTAGACCCTAGATGAATTGTCTTAGGTTATTTTGCAAGTACTCTTTTTACATTTCAAAAGCATGAGCTCAGTAGGTTAAACCTGTGCAGATACACAACTAGAGTTCGATATGTATGGTATTCTAAAGAGTATGATTGTCTCTATGCTCCTGTGTTTTACATATTCCTACATATGATGTCTAGATTAAATGGGGCTTCATTGCAAACATGTTTTTGCACAGATTTAGGATGCTTTCCACTGAGCATATATCTCACACTGTCTTCTCAACAACTAGGATTATTTAATGGTAAGAGTCCAATCTTTGAGGAGGTCAGGAACACCTGAATAAGGCAGATTGCCATGGCATTTTGCAAGATAAGGTTCTTGGCTTCTTTTAGGAATGTTAGTATAAGCATTTCAGTGCTGTTCACTTGGCAGTGACCACAATTAGAACAGATCAGAAATAATAAAAGAAATTACCACCGTCAGTTACTAAAGACATATTTCTGTAATAATAAAACGTATTTTACCCTGGGACCATGTGAACATTTTCATTTCAAAATCTAGATTCAAGAGAAAATTCTTTCATAGTTTTTACTAGAAAAAAAGGGGCTTGAGTTCAGAACTGACAGTTTCTCAATGAGAAACACTCGTTGACTGGCTCTGATGATAACCTTAGCCTAGGCTGAAATGTTTTAGCCACTGGATTTTAAGCTTATTTTATACAGAGTAGGGAAATTAGCTCATAAGCAGAAAACATCTTCAAGTAGTATCCATATGATTTTGAATACTTGAATTTAATTCACACATCAAGTCTACTACTTTTTTATTTTATTTTTTCACTTTGTTTTGGTATATCCTTGTTTTTTTGGTTCCTTGGTTGGTTCTTAGTAGTGTTCAATCCTCATTTATTATGAGCTTTTTTGCATTAACACCTTATCTCCGTCTCTGAGATGATACTGATTCAGAGCTGATCCAAACCCAACTAAAATACCTAGAAAGTACTGATTTTGGATTATGCCTCTATCTCTATTCATCTTGTGTATCTGGTTTTCATTTTTTAGGAGTTCCTGTTTTCTTTATCATCTTTACCATCTTCGTCTGTCCGTTCTTTGCTTTTATCATTAGAAAAGTAGCAGGATAAACATTTTAAAAGAATACTTTCCTAGTTTCTGTGTAAAAAAGCTACCTGATTATTTTGGGGTTTTTTTGGTAAGCTTTATGTTTACAAGGGAGGTTAAATACATGCACCATCATTGTGCTTCCCCTCGATTCCCCTTTCAAACATGATTCTTTCTAATCTGCGTAAATACTGATAGACACTCAGACTGGAGGCTGGTTTTGAAATGTATCAGAAGTCTGTGAAGCATCACAGTCTAGCCTGCCCTTGCAATCTGGAGATAACATTGCACAGTATTTTAACAGACATGTTACACATTTGCGTTAAGTAGTTTTACAGTATGCAATTCTCAGTAGGTAAGAAATATGTTAATTGTCATTAGGGGAGAACCTAAGATATGATTTTTCCTGGAGATGCCAACAACTGTCTAGCTGTCTGTTATCTGGACATTTGGAAGTTGAGCCAGTGACTATTTCAATAAAAAGTCTGGTGATGTCCCATATAATGTTTAGCTGCATTGTCATCGACATTTTATAGTTTCTGTGGGAAAAGTCTCAGTATTTCACTGTAAACAATTCATATCTGAATGATATAAACCTGATATAAACCTGACAAATGCTTAGATGCATACTTGTCTTCAAGGAAATAGGTAGTGCCATTGAAACCAATGGGACTTCTCATGCTTGCAGTGAAGCATGTATCCATGTACTTGAGGAGCAAGGTCCTGTCCAGCTTCACCTTCATTGTGTTTCCTTGCTGATATCTCTCTCCAGACCAATGGGTCAATCCTTTTCTTCATAAGTGGGCTTATTCAGGTGCTATTGAAAATACTTGAATATGAAGATAGTGATGCAGTAAATAGCAATGCTTCTCCAGCGTTTTACAACATAGCCTCTACTAGGTGAAAACAATCTATATGTAGCAAAAAGTAGGTAGCTAGAGCTCATGGTGTATGTGAACAGAAATGTCTGTAAGTGCAATGTTCCCTCCAAATTGTGAAGCATTATGTGGTTGCCTCATTTAATGATTAATTATTTACTACTTGCTTATGTGGATTACCATTTATTTCATTTGAGTCAGATGGAGAAGGAGCACAAATATGGTATTTTAAATTTGCCAATCAGGAGGCATTTGCAAATATGTAAAAATCTGCTATCTTACTATACTTTAATATTAGACACAAGGTCTTAGGGTTAATATTTATGAAGTTGAAGCTTCTTTCCCATATTGTCATTCAATCCTCTGCAGAAGTGATTTACACATATTGTATGCAATTTATCTGGTTTTTGTTTTATTTAATTTTAAAGGAAAATCATCCTTTATTAGGAATTGGGTTTAACAGAGATTATATAATTCTAACAGTTTTTATAGTCTGTCTTAATGGGTTTTTGGTTATGCTTAGCCAGATAGCTCACCCAGTGACCCTGTTGGTATCCTTTATCTTGCACTCTGTGCAACCCTGCAGAAGCCAGCAGAGTGGCACTGGGTGCAAGATGGGATGTGGAAGAGCAGGTCAGACCTCTTGTGTGATGGTCTGTTTAATTTTCTGGGAAAGAATAGCTGCATTAATTTTTAAATAATTTTCTTTACTAATGTCTTTTGGTAGTAATGTGTCTCAGCATTGAGTTCTTTTGCAGGCAGATTCCCTCTGAGTCCCAGATAGCTCCTTGGATTACATTACATTGTATTGTTTGTCTTTGTCTATTTTTTGGCTGAATTCAACTGATGTCTGTGCATTTTCTCATACAAGGCTATGAAAAATCTCGAAGCTTAAACAACATAGCTGGCTTGACAGGCAATGCTCTGCGACTGTCTCCAGTAACATCACCCTACAGCTCACCTTGTCCTCTAAGGCGCTCTCGGTCTCCCATCCCTTCCATCTTGTAAACCAGATGGCATCAATCGACTACATAGTATTAATTCAAATACTGTTTACCACATATTGGAAATAAATGTAGCATTAACCATAGGCTCCACAAATACAGTATAATTCCTGCATGATATAACTGTCAGTATTAAGCAATGCCACTTAGGTAGCTGAAGATTTTTATCTTGGCTTTTAAAGATTACCTAAGGTAGCGCTTCTCCTTTTATCTACTATATTGTCCTACTTTCCTGTGGCAATAAAAGGACAGTTAGTGGATGCCGTTGGCCAGTATATTCAATAAATAAGCATATTTTCAGGGAGATTTACTTAAAATAATGTGCTTCCAACTAATTATCAGTCACTCCATTGAACCTCCATTTCTTGTGACTCTAATCCATTCTGAAGATGTCTGGAATCGTGTCTTGGTTGCACAATGTGACTTGGGTCTGCTCATTTGCATGGACCATCCTGTCTCCATCACCTGACAAGCAGTGTTGCTGATCGCGGAGACCACAGAGGGCTCTGGATGTGTGTTACCACATTGTACCATCCTGCTGAAATGAAAGCACTGATAAACTGGTCTGCATGTGGGATTGTTTTTCTTTGTTTAACCTTTTCCTTTATTTTTTAACAATCTACTTGTTTATAAATGGCTTTATTTTGTGATTAACTTCAGTACTGGATTGCTGTATCAGAGTTCTGAATGTCTCCGGTTGTTTACACACAGATAACTGCAAAGAGGTTGTCATTACTGGTTACACGCAAGCAGAAGCCAGATCTCTTTCTTAATGGCTTGGGGAAGGCACAAAACATGCAAGAAAGGTAAACCCCATCCAGACTTGCAATTTTAAGCTAGCAAGTGCTGCTTGGTACTGTAGTAATTTCTCTACTCCAGGGTTCTTCAACATTTTCAGAGGCTGAGTACCAAGTAAAATTGAGAAGATTATTGGGGGCCTTTTTGTACCACTGTAAGAGGGTAGTAGTTCTCAAGTCCGGGTTTTTGACCAGCCTTATACCTCTGGCTCATGAGCTTCAAAAATTTCTTCGGTCAATGTTTTTTGAGGTGCTTTGTCCTATATGTTGTTTGTCTGTCTGTTTTGCAGCCTGTCTACTGTATTCTCCATCTGTCTCCATAAAGCACAGAGATACTGTTAAAATGCCCCCCTCTTTTAAGGTTAACTAAGGACATTTTTCTCCTTTTCTCTTTTTTCATATGGACTATACTTATGTGTATAGATACAAATATATATATTTTTCAAGTGCAAGTTAGTATCATCTAGACTAACTCATGTGAGCACTCTGAAGATTTTCCGAGTGGGATTTAGTAGTGGCTTTACATCACTGACCGGTTGCCTATTGCATCAATCTTCCTCTTAGCAACCAGCATTCATTACACTTTTGAAACTGTATCTCCTCTAGTGTCTTTTTCATTCAATATTAACCTCTGTTTATGCAACAGGACAAATGCAAAGGCAGATTTTATATTCTGGGCTGGTGAGGAAAAATGACCCTAAACTGTAGAGTTTTAGAACTACATTGGGAAGACCATAACAGCTCAAATCTTAAGAGATCCTTGAGATTGTTGAATAATCCCTGATTGTCACGTTTTATTTTTTGTTAGGAAAAGAAATATAACTTATTGTTGACCATGTAACATGTTCTTCTGTATATAGCCTAGCCCAATAGCATGACCTGCATGTCAGAATTATTGTACAATAATGTATTTATCAAAGTATACATTTCTGATATTTAGAGATGTACATTGATTTAGTTTTGGTAAAATATTGTCAATAGAGAGATAATTGCAAACAGCTTTTAGCAAAGGAATTAATATAATATCTGGTGCTGCTGTTATATTAACTACAGTGTTGTACAGAATTTATCATGGATTTTTGACTGGTGAAAAAGGGACAATGGAATTTAGCCATACCAAGGACTGTACTGGAAAGAGACTGCTGCTGCTGAATGGGCCCTGATAAACAACTCACGCCTTGAGGAGGTCACTGAGACTTTACATGCAAGTAGAGCTTGTTAAAGAAGATGAAAGACTGCTCCTAATTACTGCTGCCAGAGGAAGGGGTGACTAGTCACTGTTGATGAGTCAGCTGTAAATAAAATGTGTGTGCATGGAATATCAGTTTTTATCTATATCAAGGAAAGCTGAATTCAAGTCATCATTGCTAAGGCTCCATGCAAAGACCCACACCCCTGTGTGTATTCTTCCTGGTTCCTGCAGTAAGTTGTGCTGTGGATCATACAAAGACACACACTTAATAATGATAGTGATGTAAACTACATCTGTCTTGACTTCTGTCATAATAATGATATATTTTGCAAAGGTCACAAATATGAACAGAGTAGGTTTGCCTAAGTCCTTGCTTTCTCAGTTTGCCATGACCTATATTTCTATGAATTCTAGTGTACATGTCAAGTCTTAAGTTTACTTTCCACTTTGATAACAGAAATGTGACTGCAGAAAACATCACTGACTCAGTTCACAGCACACAGTCTTCTTTCATTGTTACCTCAAACTATAAGTATTATGAGAAATAAAATTCTGGCAGCAAGACTATTTTGGGTTTTTTTTTAATTCAAAGTGTTGCAAACCCAACATCAATAACTATAAAAGATGTATTAAAATTATATCCTACAAATGTATATTTTACATAAAAGAGATATTCTTTGATCAATTACTTTCTGTGATTTTTGTGATAAATGAATCTAGTCTATTCTATGTTTATGAGGCATTGTAGTGCTACGATGTGGTAATTATGTTCTCTCCATCCTATTCAGTGGGAAATTCTCCAGAATCTGTTTTGTCACCCTGGTGTCCCAACTGTAGGGACCTGTCCCAGTTGTGAAACTCTGTATTGTGGAACTTCTGTGAACATGTCAAGGTGCATGCACAATCCTGGTGGAAACCAGTGGAAATGTAATACCTGAATTGGAGAATAAAAGGCAAAAGACCTGGGGAGGAACTTGGAACATATCTTCTGAAGTGGCTCATGCTCTTTCTTTAGCTGTATCGGTCCCCTGCCTGCCACTGGCCATCCCAGTTCTCAAACCAGTTTCCTGGAGTACATGAGGAGCTAATTCAAAAACTAGCATGAGCTGGCTTCTAAAAGAATTTAAAATCTTCCTTCTTGTTAATGACCCTATGCCTCGTGTGGAAGCTGTAATTGGGCTAGATGTTATCAGACTCAAGGCAGTTTTATTGCATCCTGGTGTGAAGTCAACCTAAAAAGGAGGTGATAAATGGTTGCTTAAAGCTCCTAATCCAATACTGTATTTGGGGCAACCAGTGAAGTCCCTGAATACAAGAGCAGAGTGTCTGAGAGGCGTGAGGGAGCTAGTAGAGCTGTACACATGATCTGAGAAGCTGTTACCTCAGTATTTTGGAAGAGGTGCTGGAATGTAAGAAAGATTCCAAAAAACAGGATCAAGAGGTGTTCAAGTTTTGGAAAATGTGTTATAGTGACATACCATGAAAGCTCAACATGCTGTTTGTCCAAAGGATAAAAGTTGTCTGTACTGTGACCTGTGAGCCGTACCCACATGAAAAAGAGGTGTAGTGATTAGCCAGCACAAGGCTCCCAGCTGGCTCCAGTCACGCAGGTCTGATGTCTGCCCCCAAGCACCCAGACAGAGGTGTCTGGCTTTCCTCAGTGATATACAGGGATGGTAGGGAGCCCCAGATGGGATGCAGACAAGGTGGTTCATTGTCTTGGGCAAAACTGTAGAAAACACCAATGACCAGATGGTGTCTGACATCTTCTACTGTCTCTGGATGGTAAGGAGCTTAAGCCTGGATGGACCGTCACCGACACAGGACCTTGAGTCCAGAATATCCTGATTGCAGCTACTGTTTTCTTCCGTAGAGAACCAAGTTCGTGTTTAAATGCTTTCCTTTAAAACACACCTGGAGGACAAGCTGATGGTGAGTCCATTAATTTTTCATGTGTTTTGGGACTACAACCCAAATCTGACTGTTCTATGAGGAAGAGTTGACTTAACCACCAGCCCTCAAAGACTAGCCCCCTCTTGCTCTTCCCCTGCTTCTGGGCCCAAGAAGGAGTGAAAGTGCATTTTCATGGGAGGTAGGCCACCAAGGTTTAACTTTCTCAGACTGAGGAGGGCTGTGAACCTAGACTTCACTCTCCAGGGTAATGCAGTTCTTAGGTCTCAGATACTATGTAAAGGATGGGCAGCACATTTCCATCCCCTTCCTCTTTTGGCTGTGCTTTAAAAATAAGTAGGTACAATGTTCTTTTGTAAAGGGGGTCCTCACAGTGCAATGTGCTTATGCAGATCAGATCTATCCAAGTCTTCAGCCCTGCAGAAGCAAAACTGTGCCTGGAGGAAGGAGTTCTGGGTCAAGCAGGAAGATGCTGTGTGAGTGTGGGTGTCCTGAGGATCAAATACAAACCAAGGGGCAGTTGTGGGCATTTCTGGGCCTGCTTTAAGACTCCAGTAATTTATTTAATCCATTTATAAGTAAGATTTAAGGGTTAGAAGTCAAAACTAGGTAGAGTTAAACAAGCAATGAGTTTAGAAGCAATGAATCCGTTAAGACAATTTACCAAAGGCTGTTGCTTGTGTGCCTTTTAAAGTTGTAAAGTCAAAATGTCAAAAATGAGCATCTTTTTGAAAGATAGACTAGTGCAACAACAGAGTTGGTGCAGAGATCAAAAGCTGAGCTGTATTGTGGAGATGAGCAGGTTATGGGATCTTCGGACTTTGAACACAGTTATTGTTCTTATGGGGCCTCATTCAGCACTGAGAAAACGTTGCTGTTCCAGCGAATTTTGAGACACTGTACTACAAATGTTATAGGTGTGTACTGTAAACTAGTGCCAGAATTGCTAAGAAGCATGCAGCTAATGATAATTAATATAATACTGTGTGTCAAGAGGCTTTTTCATGTGTGAAACAATTATTGTTCCTAAAAGTTCTCTTACAAAATATCTAGATTAAATAAAAACTATTAAAAGAGAAGGAAATTTAAGGAAGCCTCTGTTCAGATGGGTTACTGAAAATTAGAGGGGGAAGGGACCAATCTGACATGAGCACACTTGCCAGCATATTTAATGGGAAGATATGAATTTTAAAGTCATGAATGAATTAACTATATGAAAGAGGAGGGCATTTTATCATCA
Source organism: Strix aluco (assembly GCF_031877795.1). Classification (NCBI taxonomy): domain Eukaryota; kingdom Metazoa; phylum Chordata; class Aves; order Strigiformes; family Strigidae; genus Strix; species Strix aluco. The sequence continues at coordinate 46,457,086 of NC_133935.1, forward strand.
GAATAAATCATGCAGAAGTCAGATAAAGGAAATTGGAATGGAAAACTGCTACTAGAAAGAGAAAATGAATATATTAATATGCTGTATTACAAGCAGTGGCTTAAAAGATTCCATAATAGACCCTTTGAATTCTAACTGTGTGAGAAGAAATTACAAACAAAGCCAAGGTTTCTAGCAGGTTAAAGTTATCAGAAATATTAATATCTTTATACTACATCTTTCCCCCCTTGGAAATACTTGTTATTTATTTAACTTCTAAAGAGACAAGTTATTTAAAAACTGGTGGGTTTTAAAGTCAAGAGTTGGCTCATGAACAAATACTGAGATGTTAGTGTTGGGTGTTTGGTACCTAGCTGGTGTGCCATTACCAGCATTTCCCTCCTACTTAACTGAGTATCCCTGGGACATGTTGAAATTTCAGAGATGTTTGATTCCTGGCCCCAGAGACAGGGATCTGTCACATGCTGGGTCTGCGGGAACATCGGGGTGTGCTCCAGCCTGGTGTGAGTGGTGAAGAGCTCCTGGCTCCACGGCACAGCCAGTGGAAGCACCCCGAGCCATGATTTATGTGTGGCTTCTCATTGCCTTCTGGAAAAATATACATGCTTCTCCCACCCTCTGCAACCTCCTCCCCAAAACCCAGCCTTCTGTCACTTGCATTTTTTTCTCATGAGCATGTTGATGAACAGCTGACAGATTTCAGATTCATACTTTCACAGCTTTACATTCACAGATGGCAATATTCTAGCATATTTAAAAAAAAGAAATTGGAGGTGGACACTTTTTGAAAATTTGGCACCGAAGTGTTATGCATTTCATTTAACATCTCCTGTAATATTTGCTGGTGGAAGACAAGATCATTTTAAAATGAGGGCCACAGCTAGGTTATACTGAAACTTTCAGGATGTGTTCATTTTATATTCTGCATCTGGTTAGAGCATTGCTGCATTTTACTATCACATGAAGCTCTCAGTTTTCTCCCCAAATGGGATTTGGAGATAAGATGCTAGAGCAAGTCAGAGAATACTATTTTAAGTTAAATGTTTTCTCTGTAGAATTATTGTGACTCCTAGAGGACTGTAAACATGAACTGTAATATAAAGAAAAAGATATTGCTTGGGAAATACTTAGGCTGTAATAGATGGCTGTAATCCATCTTTGTCTTGCAGAATGGTACAGTCACCCTTCCTTTAAAACATGGAAAGCAGACAATTTCGTGTCGGCCTTGTCAGAGCAGCATTAGACCTGCATAAGGTAATGAATTACCAAAAGAAGAATGTGGAAGTTTTTTCCCTTGACTTTATGACAGCTTATTTGCAAAAGCAGAAAGATCACACTTAAGAAGCTTGGCCTTTGCAGTGAAACAATGCAAAACTCCATCAATCTGAAGAACAGTAAACCGTAACCACATTACCCTATTAGGCTGATACTAAATATAGAATGTATTTTCAGTTTCTTACATGGATTTCCTTCCTTTGTGACTAAATGCAGCACCAGGGTTTTATGAAAATCTTATTTTCTTCATGCCTGTGAATGTTGTTGGTACAATGCAGTGTTTGGCACTCTGAAAGTCTTAAAATGATGCCATTGTTTAGTAGTACTTTTTGTATTTTGCCAGCATGAAAAATCAGGTTTCTTCTGAACTGGAACACTGGAAAGGGAGGTAGAGGGAGCACTAAAGGACAGAGTTTTCTTGGAACTCCTACAAAATCTGCTGTATGTAACTGTGACCACACAGTCCCTGTATCAGTGTCTTGACATTGACTGTAACTTTTCCAGTTCTGAAACTCCTCTTAGTTTTGGTTGGAGATCACAGCAACAAAATTTATTTAGTTACTGCTGTTTATAACCTCTACTTAACCCCTTTAAATCTGTGACTAATGGAGCAATTATAGAGCTTAACAGCTCTAGGACTGAGCTCAGAGAAGAATTTATGCACAAACTTAATAGGTCCATCTGTAATTATTGAAGAGGTTTCTCAGTACAGGACATTATCTGAACAAGTTCCCAGCATGAAATGGCCTCACTGAAATCGATGGCAAAACTGTCCTTGGCTTACTTACACAAGACTGGGTCTTGGGAAGCAACTGGTTTATGTCATGGACATCTCCAGGACATTTATCACCAATATCTTAGTATTCAAACATATTTCAGCTGGAAAAAAAAAAAAAAAAAAAAAAAAAAGTGATTTATCACAGTGGTCATCGATTCTGGTTTGAGTACAAGTAGTCATAAGGATATGCAGCCACAGCTTTTGTCTGTGTGCTGTTCTTCTTTCCTCCCTCCTCCACCAGCTGCTGCAGATGCAACAGAACAGCCTGTGCAAGTGCCCAGGGCTTCTTGCTGCATCTGGAAGGTCCAACCTTCCCCCCCGGGCACAGGCGTGAGGAGGATAAGACATCTCTGCACCCAACTCAGCCCATACTGTATTCAGGACTTGCCCACATGCCTCCTTTGCCTGTCTCCTCCTTACAATGCAGCCATAGCCTGCATGAAACCTGCTGGAAAGGGAAAAGGTAAGTGAATTTGGACCTTAATCACAAGGGTAGAGGAGTACAGGACTGAGTCTCCTTGTGAAGCTGACTAAAACTTGTTGGAGATGTCATCTTATGCAGTTGGGTCCAATCCGGCTTGGAATGAATTTGCAATTCTCTGCAGCTCCTTTTATATGCCCACCACGGTTGGGAACATTAAATTTTGGAACCACAAAGTGCTGTTTAAAAGCAGCACAGCTGTCAATGAAGAGCAGTTTGCAACAGGAATGTGGCCAGTACCAGGGACACTGCAGAGGGGCATGCCAAAAAACAGATAGAGATGATTGCTTAGAAACCAAATTCAGAAATTAGATTTTCCAACCACATGTTCACTGAACTATTGATTTACCAATCAACATAGCACTACTGAGCAGAATGATTGGAGTATATCATAATTTATCAAAGATAATCACAACTACTGACATGATTCTTTTTGCCCTTTTTTAAGGCTTACTGTAGTACCGAATTTCCTTCAGACCCGAAGATAAATACAATGAAAATAAGTGCATTAGCTAAATTAATGTCAGAGAATAAACATCCCTCAAAGGTGACTATAAGAGTTTACTTTTAATAAAAGTTTTTATATTCTAGTCCTAGACAAAAGCTGTTCATTAAGTTTTATTCATAGTCCTCAGTACCCTTCAAATAGGGCATGACTTCTAGACTTCTACTGTGCTTATTACCAGGAAGCCCGTTTCACTGGTCTGTATTTGAACCTTTACACAGTAACTGGTAAGTTTTTGATTCAGTCATTCCTGCATTGCCTGTGCCTATTTACAAATACTAGACAAGCTGTCTTATATGCTTCCCCAAGTTTTCAAGTAAGATGTTTTGTAATCCCCTCACTACAAAAAGGACATTGAATTACTCGAGCGTGTCCAGAGAAGGGCAACGAAGCTGGTGAAGGGTCTGGAGCACATGTCGTACGAGGAGTGGCTGAGGGAACTGGGGTTGTTTAGTGTGGAGAAGAGGAGGCTGAGGGGAGACCTCATCGCCCTCTACAACTACCTGAAAGGAGGTTGCAGAGAGCTGGGGATGGTCTCTTGAACCAAGTAATGAGTGATAGAACAAGAGGGGATGGCCTCAAGTTGCGCCAGGGAAGGTTTAGACTAGATATTAAGAAGCATTTCTTTACAGAACGGGTTGTTAGGCGTTGGAATGGTCTGCCCAGGGCAGTGGTGGGTTCCCCATCCCTGGAGGTGTTTAAGAGTAGGGTCAACTTAGCGCTGAGGGATATGGTGTGGTTGGGAACTGTTAATGTTGGGTTGATGGTTGGACTGGATGATCTTCAAGGTCTTTTCCAACCTGGACGATTCTGTGATTCTGTGATTCTGTAACCACTGTCAGGGCAGGTGGACACATGCTTAGCAAGAGAGATGCTCCAGATTAATGGTCTGTAGTTCACAGCAGGTCTATGGGGTGATCTGTGGGGCTGGTTTTGCCTCAGTGGGGCTGTTACTACCATGTCTAAGCTAAAGGAAGGGGCTGGGACTGCAGCTGACTCCCCATAAAGGTTTTAGCATGCAGAGCTGAGAGATGCCAGCATCTGTCTATGGCCAGCACTGGGATTTAATTCCCTGCCCCCCTAAAAAGCCCGTCCCAGCCCTCTGAGCAGTGCGGACATCCTCTGCAAGGCACAGCTTCAATGTTACACCTGCACCCTTTCAGATCCTGGATTTGATTTCACCCCTGAAGCCGGATACCCTGTTTGGGACCCAGCAGCAGTGTGTAGGGTAAGTGTAACAGCATTCATACCTTAACACTAAACTGTGCAGTCCCTGGCAGTTTTAGCAAGTCATCTAGAACCTGCTGTCTGCCCAAGAAGCAGTGTTATGTGACAGCCACAACGCTGCTGCAGCACATGTCTGGGTCCTCGTGTCCTGAGGATTTCATGAGGGTGTTTTCTCCTGTGTGGTGGGCTTTGCTCACAGAGCTGCTGGCAGGGAAGCAGAGCTGTGCGGCGAGCACCAAACATGTCGCAGCCCTCTCCCACTTCCCCTTTGCCTCTATGGCTTCAAAGAATAACTGCATCATCACAAAAATGTTTGAATAATGCCACATCTTGGTGTTTTATGATATCATGTGCTTGGTATAAACTGTAAATTGTACCACATGCCACAAGACAGTGGGAGGCAGGGGATCTTCTCCAAATCTCTCTGCAGGAGTATGCCTTTAGGAGCTCAGCTGTAAGTGATGTGGTTTTCAGAGATGGAGTTCGTGTCTTTGCCCATTGGGTAGGTGGGTGGATTTGGAGGGCCATGCAGGTCCGGATGGGCCTGAGAGGGGAACAGATGTGCATTGGATGGTCCCTGTGTCCACATGCTGGCTTGGCTGCACCAAGATCCAAGGAATCTGTTGGATGTGGACCACTCTGTGAGGGGTTGAGATAGTGTATCCCAAATCAGTCTCAGTGGCCAAATCCTGCTGGTCCTTGTCCTCCGGGGTTCTAGGTTTGGGCAGGAGGTGAGTGAGCTGTGCTGCACAAGGAGGTAGGCAGCTGCAGAGGCTACAGGTCAGTGGGGAGAGCTGCCACCAGGGCCTGGGCACAGGTATGGGGCGGTCCAGGGAGTGCAGCATCACTGCCCACTGCATGTCCCCTCTTGCTCACAGCCAGAGGCATTGGGCTCTTTGCCACAAAGCTGTACCTCACTCTTCCCCAGTCCCTGCACCTTCTCTTTTAGGACTTGATTGGGTTTCTACAGACCAAGGGAAAGCATAGAGCATCCCCCAGGATGGGGGCACAGAGAAACGTTTGCTCCTTGGGTGCTCTGGGTATAGGGAGATCCTCCTTTCCCAGGCATCATTGCAGCCACCAGCTCCTCTCCTTCCTGCCCCATCTTGGCCCCCTGTGCATCCCCAGCAGCTGGAAAGTGAGAAACAACTGTGCATTTCTGGTCCTAATGAAGTTCTTTCTTCCTTCCCTGATGCTCTATTTAATGCAGTGTCACTGTGAAGATGACGCCAAGTGCATTTGTCACCACAACCAGCCCAAAACAATGTGGTCAAGCATAAGGCAAGGGTTGTTAAATGACTACATGGGCTAGGTGTGGACTCTAGACCCCTAGAGATGCAGTTGTTATTATGCATTTTGCACAAGGAATTGTACTGATTTTGGCTGGGATAGAGTTAATTTTCTTCATAGCAGCTCATATGGGATATTTTTCGGATTTACAAACAAAATAGTATTAACATACCCATGTTTTAGCTATTGCTGAATGGTGCTTACACAGTGTCAAGACCTTTTCTGTTTCTCAGACTGACCTGCCAGCGATCAGTCTGAGGGCACACAAGAAGTTGTGAGATGGCACAGCTGGGAGAGCTGACCCCAACTGACCAAAGGGATATCCCAGACCACCATATGACATCATATTCATCAGCAAAAACTTGCAGGGGGGCAGAGCTTGCCAGGGTGGTTCTTGCTTGGGGACTGATTGGGCATCGGTTGGCTGGTGGTGAGCAGTTTTGGGTTTTTTTTTGCATCACTTCTTTTTCTTGTTGGTTTTGGGCTTTTTTTGGTTTTTCTTTTACTTATTAAACTATTTATCTCAAACCGTGGGTTTTTCCACTTTTGCATATTCTCCCAGAACCTGCTTTTAGTTGTGTTTAAGGTGATAACAGGGCTTTTTGGTTTGCTTGGATGTTTTTGCCTCCAATTAGTCAGGCTTAAATATCCAATTTATCTTGTACATAGGAAATTCCTTTTTTTTCCTTTTTTTGCAACACTATTTTCTCTTTCAAGACCAGCTTGAGGCAGTTTCAAGGAGACATCAAAAGCATAGCAGCTGATGTTGAAATGGAAGTGCCAGCTCACATGTTCACAGCTGCATGTGGTCTTTAGCCTCATCAGGCTTACAAGGCCATCAGTGTTTGTGAATTACTTTTCTATACCTTCAAATGGGTTACAATACCAAAATAAAACAAGTGACCACCTCCTGCCTCAAAAGATTCAAACAAAAAATAAACAAGGAAGAAGTTCTGTCCTTTCATTGGCACTGTGGATCTCTGGTAGTAGATTTTATGAACAATAGGCTTATTGTTAAATGTGCAAGGAAGGATCCCAGCAGCTCTCCCTCCTACTAGTGTTTGACTTCATGTGTCTTCTGCACCAGAAGTCCTGGCTCCCAAGAGAAGGGTGTTTTCTGACTATACAGGGGTTTTGAGCATGGGTGCTCTGGTCCTACAAGCTTCTGCACTGCTGCTGGTCCACACAAGCTCACTTGGATGAAAACATCAGGCTATTCTGTTCTTTAGCCAGGGAAACAGCAGGGACCAATGGATAAAAGCCAAGAGGCTAGCATTTAGTATCCTGGGATTCACTGAAATCCATGGGGTGTAGGCTCCTAAATGCTTTTGGATCTGGCAGATTGAATGGATCTATTCCAGACATGGGAACCAGAGCTCTGATAGTCCAACCTTGATCATTAAATTATTACATTGTTTTAGCTTAAATGCTGAGTGACTGGATCTCTGTTTCCTTCTTTAAAAAAAAACAAAACAAAACAAAACAAAACAAATGGGGATAATATTACTCATTGAATTCTAGAAGGTGTTTTGTACTCTGGAGGGGGAAGCTGAGACTCGGGTAAATGGTAGTCTCAGAATAAGATGTAGTTGGAAAAAGCTCTTCCTTGTATGCACGTCAAACACAACTGCTGTGAAGAAGCTGCTAGTCTCTTTGGTCACAGGTCACTCAGAAGGGTGACTGATAACCTCTCTGACATTGCCACACACTGAGCTACAGATGAGAAGGCTGCAGTGGAGCCATGAGTGCTGAGGCACTGCCAGGGCTTGGGAGCTCCAGAGATTAATTCCTCTGTCATGCCTCAATATCATGCAATAAAATAAAACTCTGTCCCCCCCAAAAGGGAATTTTATCCTTCTCATAAGACATTGCAGCAAGTAGTGCTTGTGAGTATGAGTGCAGTGAGCTATACATATACAAATGGACTGCACATTTCAGAGCTTAGCACTGAATTTTTAGAGCTATCAACTGGGCTACTGTGTTGGACCAGGGGTCTCCAACACATCGTACACAGCTACCCAAAAAGCACAAGGAAGCCACAACCCTGCCTGGCACCTGGCACCACCGAATTAGGCTTCTCAGTGCCACAAGCCAGCAAAGCCATGGCAGGAGACATCCCCTCCCTCTGGGGAAAGGCATTTGCAGTTTGGGACGTGCTCTCTCAACACATTGGCTCTTGGGCAGCATCCCCACAGATTCCATTCCCTCAGCGTAGGGGCACTTCACAACCTGCCACCAGCTTTTACTCAAACAAACTGATTCTGTATTTGGAAGCCCTCCTCTGTGGACCTGGACTAGAAATTAACTTAACCAGCACTTCCTTTTTTTCTGGAGAAAAAGGAACAAGGATGAAGAAAAGCTATACTTGCAAAGCAGTACTGTGTAGCCTTGGAACACTGTTTAATATAATGGTTGTCCAAAAATTATGTTGACAAGGAAATCCCAGAAAAAATAACTTAAGGAAGCAAAATTCATGTAATCTAATGGATGTCTATTAGTGCACTTCCTTAGTTTTCATCTCCTGAGTTTCGTCAGAAAGATTCATATTCACTGTTTATAAACAAACTACAACAAAACCAAAAGTAACACTTTTCAATAATCATCCCAAATGACTGGTACTATATATTTTTGTCATCTTGATCACACTGAGTTAATTTTTTTCCCATCTAAATAAGTGCTAGAAAAATAATTCTGTTTTACTTTCTTTTAATATTTGACATTATCAAAATATATGTCTTTCACTTGTGGAGTACAGAGACTGCTATACACGGGAGAGATACAGATTTTGCCAAGACTAATTTTTAACTGCTAGCATGTAAAGAAATGATAACATAATGTATTACCAGGCAATAATGAAAGATGCTATGGCAGCAACCATGTGTGTGGGTGGTGTCCAGAGTTAAGGGCTTTTTGGTTTCCTCCCTCATGTATCAAACACTTAGTCAAAGACATTATAAGGTGGTATTAACATGGACTATTTTTAAGAAGCTATGATGGCAAGCTGAAAGAAGTACTTTGGATAAGAAGTCTTTATCAAACTTCCATTTCAACAAAGTTATTTTCAGATGCCATATGTATTAGCCCTTTCCACTGAGACTACGTTCAGCTATCATTAATATCACTAAACATTTGCTGAATCTGCTTTAGCTTCTGAGTAGCTGTTTCTGACGTGGTAACCTTGACTCATCGCTTGGGACACATGCACCATTCTGAAGAGGAACAGCACAGTGCCCCATGCACTGGTCTTATTTTAACCGTGCAGAGTTTAACACGCTCCTGCTTGTCACACCAACTCTCTGCACAGGCTGAATCTGAGCAGACAATGAGAGATAAGCTCTTCTGCTGCAAATGGGTGATGCATACAAACGTTTTTGCAAAAAAAACCCCTCAGTAGTCATTAAAATATTCAAACAACCTTAACTGGTATAAACACTGTTCAAACACTCCTAATGGACATGAATGCTGAATGTCTCATATGTTCTTCTATTCACATCTTAGCCAATCTTTTTTTTTAAGGAAGACATTTCTTCCTGACATGTAGGATTAGGAGCACAGTTTTAAACTATGGAGTTCAAACTTGCTGATGAGAGCGGTATGAGCACTTTGAGGGCACATGGTGTTTGCCCACTGCACAGTGACAGGAGGGATTAAAGATGAGGGGGGAGCTTGGCAGGGCAGAACAAAGAGCCCAAAGCAACCATATATAGGGCTGTACCCCAGTCAGGACATTATGGAGCAATGTCAACAAACTTGCCTATGTACACTGGGGTTGAAAAAGAAAAACTCCACCCCTCCACCTGTGCAAAAGATGAGAAAGATTTGTTTTTCACAGAATCACAAAATCATCAAGGTTGGAAAAGACCTTGAAGATCATCCAGTCCAACCATTAACCTAACACTGACAGTTCCCAACTACACCATATCCCTAAACCTCTATGTTAATGCGACTCTTAAACACCTCCAGGGATGGGGAATCCACCACCTCCCTGGGCAGACCATTCCAATGCCTAACAACCCATTCTGTAAAGAAATACTTCCTAATATCCAGTCTAAATCTTCCCTGGCGCAACTTGAGGCCATTCCCTCTTGTCCTATCGCTTGTTACTTGGTTAAAGAGACTCATCCCCAGCTCTCTGCAACCTCCTTTCAGGTAGTTGTAGAGGGCGATGAGGTCTCCCCTCAGCCTCCTCTTCTCCAGACTAAACAACCCCAGTTCCCTCAGCCACTCCTCATACGACATGTGCTCCAGACCCTTCACCAGCTTCGTTGCCCTTCTCTGGACACACTTGAGTAATTCAATGTCCTTTTTGTAGTGAGGGGTCCAAAACTGAACACAGTCATCGAGGTGCGGCCTCACCAGTGCCGAGTACAGGGGTAAGATCACTTCCCTGTCCCTGCTGGCCATGCTGTTTCTGATACAAGCCAGGATACCATTGGCCTTCTTGGCCACCTGGGCACACTGCTGGCTCATGTTCAGCTGGCTGTCAATCAACACCCCCAGGTCCCTCTCTGACTGGCAGCTCTCCAGCCACTCCTCCCCAAGCCTGTAGCACTGCTGGGGGTTGTTGTGGCCCAAGTGCAGCACCCGGCATTTGGCCTTATTGAAACTCCTACAGTTGGCCTGAGCCCATCGCTCCAGCCTGTCCAGATCTCTCTGCAGAGCCTCCCTACCCTCGAGCAGATCAACACTCCCACCCAACTTGGTGTCACCTGCAAACTTACTGAGGGTGCACTCGATCCCCTCGTCTAGATCATCAATAAAGATGTTAAACAGGAGTGGCCCCAAAACCGACCCTGGGGACACACCACTTGTGACCGGCCACCAACCGGATTTAACTCCATTCACCACAACTCTTAGGCCAGGCCATCCAGACAGTTTTTTACCCAGCAAAGCGTGTGCCCATCCAAGCCATGAGCAGCCAGTTTCACCAGGAGAATGTTGTGGGAAACAGTGTCAAAGGCCTTACTAAAGTCAAGGTAAACAACATCCACAGCCTTTCCCTCATCCAATAAGCAGGTCGCCCTGTCATAGAAGGAGATCAGGTTTTTCAAGCAGGACCTGCCTTTCATAAACCCATGCTGACTGGGCCTGATCATCTGGTTGTCCCACATGTGTTGTATGATGGTACCCAGGATGAGCTGCTCCATCAGCTTCCTGGGCACTGAAGTCAAGCTGACAGGCCTGTAATTTCCCGGATCATCCTTCCGACCCTTCTTATATTTGGGCATCACATTGGCCAATTTCCAACCTGTCGGGACCTCCCCGGTCAGCCAGGACTGCTGGTAAATGATGGAAAGCGGCTTAGCGAGCACCCCAGCCAGCTCCTTCAGCACCCTCGGGTGTATCCCATCTGGTCCCATAGACTTGTGTATGTCTATGTGATGCAGTAGGTCACTGACTATCTCCTCCTGGATTGTGGGGGGGTCGTTCTCCAAGTCTCTGTCTTCTGACTGAGGAGGCTGGATTCCCTCAGTACAACTAGTCTTGCTATTAAAGACTGAGGCAAAGAAGGCATTAAGCACCTCAGTCTTTCCATCATCAGTCATTGTCATGTTTCCTCCTGTGTCTAGCAGGGGATGGAGGCTCTCCCTGGTCTTTCTTTTGCTGTTGACATACTTATAAGAACATTTCTTGTTGTCCTTGATTGCTGAAGCCAGGGTAATTTAGACCTCCTGATTTCCGCCCTGCATAGCCTCACAGCATCTTTGTAATCACTGTGAGTCGCTAGTCCCTTCTTCCAGAAGCGGTAAACTTTCCTTTTCTCCCTGAGTTGCAGCCAAAGCTCCCTGTTTAGCCAGGGTGGTCTTCTCTGCTGCCGGCTTCTCTTACAGCACCTAGGGACAGCCTGTTCCTGTGCCATTAAGACTTCCTTCTTAAAAAGTGTCCAGCCTTCCTGGACCCCTATACCCTTCAGGATCGTCTCCCAAGGGATTCTGTCAAGCGGTTGCCTAAACAAGTCAAAGTCAGCCCTTTGGAAGTCCAGGATGTCAGTTCTGCTGCCCCCTCTCCTGGCCTCTCTAAGAATAGAGAACTCTATTATTTCATGATCGCTGTGCCCTAGTTGGCCTCCAACCGCCACATCATCCACCAGTCCTTCTCTGTTCACAAGGAGATCCAGCAGGGCACCTTCTCTGGTCAGTTCACTCACCAGCTGTGTCAGGAAGATATCTTCCACACATTCCAGGAATCTCTGGGACTGGTCCCTCTCTGCTGTGTTGTATTTCCAGCAGATGTCTGGGAAGTTAAAGTCTCCCACAAGAACAAGGGCAAGCAATCAGGAGATTTCTCCTAAATGCCTATAGAATATTTCATCCATCTCAGTCCTGGTTGGGTGGCCTATAGTAGACTCCTACCACAACATCTGCCCTGTTGGCCTTCCCCCTGATTCTAATGCAAAGACACTCCGCCCTGTCTTCACTACACTTGTGCTCAAAGCTGTCATAACAGTCCGTAACATACAGCGCCACCCCACCACCTCTCCTCCCTTGTCTATCCTTTCTAAAGAGCTTGTAGCCATCAACTGGCGCACTCCAGTCATGGGAGACATCCCACCATGTTTCTGTGATAGCCACTACATCATAATTTTTCTGTTGCATCATGGCTTCAAGCCCCTTCTGTTTGTTACCCATGCTGTGTGCATTGGTATATGTGTGCACTTCAGATAGGCTGATGCCCCCAGCACCTTTTCACATTTAGAGGTCTTAAGTCTGGCCTGACCTTTCACAGGTGTTACCACAGTTACTGATCCATCAATATCCCTTGCATCTTTATTGTGCTGCATGTCTCCATCCCTTGCCTCCGCTGGGATAACAGGATGAGGGTCATCGCTGGCACAACAGCCCACAAACTGTGGTAATCTTTCCTGGGGCTTATGTCTGGGAGTTCCAGTTTTGTCCCCTTTCCTCTTCAAATCTAGTTTAAAGCTCTCTCAGTGAATCCAGCTAACTCCTGCCCCAAGACCCTTTTCCTCCTCTGAGACAGGTGCATCCCATCTGATGTCAAAATCTCTGGCATCCTGTATACTAACCCATGATTGAAAAGTCTGAAGCCCTGATGGTATCACCAGTCTTGGAGCCACAAGTTCATCTGTTGAGTTCTCCTGTAGTCGTCTTCATCCATCCCTGCAACTGAAGGGATGGAAGAGAACACAATTTGTGTCCCTGACCCCTTAACCAGTTTCCCCAAGGCCCTGAAATCTCTCTTCATTGATTTAGGACTTCTCCTGGTAATATCGTCGCTACCCACCTGAAAAACCAAGAGAGGGTAGTAGTCCTTAGGTCTCACTAGACTGGGGAGTTTAGCCGTGAGGTCCTTCACCCGGGCCCCAGGGAGGCAGCAGACTTCCCTATGAAGCGGGTCTGGTCTGCATACTGGGCCTTTGACAACCCTCAGAATGGAGTCACCCACTACAATGACCCTTCTGGGATTCTGTTTAGAACTGATTTTAATACCTGGTCTAGAGTGACCCGGCCTTGGTGGACCTTGATCTTCCTCGTTATTTGACTCATTTTCTTCACCCTTCTCTACTTCATTCAAAAGTTCCAGGGCCCTGTATCTATTGTGAAGGGGCACCATGGAAGGTGAGGGAGGTCAGGAGGGGATTTTCCTGCATCCTTGAGCAGGGACCTGTTTCCAGTCTCCCCCATCTCTTAGGTCCCCTCCTTCTGCCTGTTAGCAATAGGGTGAGGGATTACCTGCCTCTTTTGGAGCCTCCATTTGCTCCTGTTGCTTCAGGGGTGCTAAGGTGCTACTCCACCAATCAATTTCCTTTTCGCACTCCCTAATACTTCTTAATCTTTTAACCTCTTCTTTGAGTTCCGCCACCAGGCTGAGCAGGTCATCCAGCTGATCACAGCACACACAGGTGTTGTCACTGTTGCCCTCTGACAGGATTGACAGGCTCAAGCTCTGTTGACCTCACCCAAACATCAGTGCAGTTTGTTCTCAGAACTTTATAAATGATATCTCATGCAATTTGGCTACATCAAGAGGTCATATGCAGTTTGCCAAAAAGAAAATCTGGTGGTTCATGGCCAGCATAGAGAGCTGACACTGGCTCATTGACTACAAAACTTGGGGACCAGTATAACATACTTCAGATCAAGGCCCACCCAGACAGCATCCCTGTCTTTGATGTGGGATGCCTATGGTTTGCTTCCCTCTTTGGCCTCTAACTGAGGTTGTGAGAATATGCAGACTGTTGCCATCATACTCCTGGTCAGAGGAAAATTGAATTGCAGGAGGAACAACTAAGAAATAACGAGGAAAAGTACAACCTTCCTCAGCTGATGTGTTTTTATGACTCACTCTGCCTCTTAGCATGGAGAACTTATACAAATGTAACTCCCTTGGCCACCAGAAGAAGGATGTAAATGTTTTTGCTAGAATCAGTCAGACTGAGGGGCTACAGATGCTGCATACGTCTTTATATGCATCCTTTGAGCTTCTGCCCATGTTTCACATATTCCGCACCAGCAGCAAGGTAAGTTTACAAATGTGACTTTTCCAGAAAGCTCTCATGAAAGTGCAGACAGGCTTGCAGGTTTGCCTCAGCACATTTTTGTTCTTTCCTCAAAACAACATCAAAATGGCAGCTGCTGTCACATTTTCAAACCCTAGTGGCCCGGTGAAATTTGTTTTTGAAATTGCAAAGATATGAAGAGCACTAATGCAAGATGAAATAAATATCTATTACTAATAATATAAGACTTGAGCTGAAGATTAAGAAAAATAGAATTATATGAAAAAGCATTAGTGAATGCTGTCATGTGTAGATATCCGAAGCCACTGGTTAATGTACAGTGTGCCAAGAGCAGGCATCTTTGAAGTATGAATGTATTTTTGTGCAGTGCAGGACAAAACCAGCAAAGATGCAAGAGAAAAATAACATGCTGAGTCTCAAAGTTTTGCTGTAACCCACTTGTCCAAAGTCTTCCCCTGGAAAGATTAATGTCCTAGAAATATAACTATGAAAGAAAATCTAAATTACCTGTCCAGCTCTGAAAGTGAAAACCAGTAAAGAAGTAAATGAAAAGCTCATAATTCAGGATTAAAAATTCAGCTTGAAAGTTTAGCCTTTCTTACTGCTTTTGAGGATATAAACAGATACAGAAAATGATTTCCTGGAATGGATCTGCGGGGAAAAAAAAAAATATATTTTTAATGCATTTAAAATCTATGGATGAAATCTTAGGCATAGATTCTGGACCAAATTCTTATTCTCCTCTTTTTTTAAGGTTGCTCCTGCTCCAAAAATGTTCATATTGATAGCATTTGGGAATACTATCTAACATAAGAAAACAGATCTGAATTTGGCTTATTGTGAGTGTGGAGTCTAAGGGGTCTGTGAGCGATCTATGTTTCATCTGTCTGTGTTTATCTGTGATTGATTATAACAATCACATCCCTCAGTGGACTAGCATTAGTGGAATAAACATTACTATGTGTGAATTTAAAATTCGTTTTTCTACAGTCATGTGCATCCACAACTTTGCAATTTGCTTCAAAGACCAGTGCAGTAAATATTCACTATCCTAAAACTTGCTTGTTCTTATTGTGATGATTGAAATAGTGCATTTCATATCACAGTCTGCAGAAAGATGGGTTTCACTCAAATTAAACTTTGTTGCCAGTAAGATTCAATGACAGAAGTGTTTAAAGCAAATCCAAAAAACTCTTATGGGTATGACTCTAATAAATGCATTAAAAAAAAGGATGACTCATGTAAAATATTTGACAGCATATATCCAGTTCTAGAAAGGAGATTCTGCTAGTTTTTAAAAATATATCTAAACAATAAGTACTTTTTTTCACCAGGTTAAACAAACCAATGCTTACTTTGCTCCAGGCAGCAAGTTTTTCCCTTTTCTATACCACCACCATGGGATATTTCACTTGACTTGTCTTGTATTTTGGCACATCTGACAAACCTCTAGACTTTCCATAATGCCACAGTTCATCTGAGGTCAATCTAAAATGTCTCTGGTTCCCCTCTGAAATTTTTTAATTCCTGAATGACCCTCACACAGCCTTTTAAATGCATTTTTCTGTAAGTATTTAGGAATGATGCACCATTCTGTTTCTAGAAAAAAAAAAATCAAAAGAATTCTGCTAGAGAGCTCTGCCTCTCACTGATGCAGGGGGCTGAGAACATGCCCAAGGTAGCATTTAACAGGGGTGCTAATTGCTTTAATTTCCTTCTGCCAGGCCTCATCCTTAGCTGCACTCACTTTTTTTCTGAGCTCTGGAACACTTTTCATTGGACAGTACAGACAGTGTCTTGTACTGGTCCAGGTTTACTGCACTTGAAGTGTTGGTGTCAGTGACCACTGAGTCCCTCTTGGGCTTCCCACTCCTGTCTGGAGGTGCAGGACTTGGTCCTACACTTTGGAAGCGGCAATGCTTTGGTCATTTCCTGGTAATACTGGACTCCTAGAAAGTGCCTCAGCATTTATAATATGATCAGCAAAGGATGATGCTGATCTCCAGTTTTACTCACAGTGTTGTGAAAGTTGCCCAGTTCTCCATGGAGAGCTTAGAGTATATCTACAAAGCAGATGCTGGTGTTAAAGGGTCTATCTGGCACTCACAAGATCTGATAAAATCAGTCAGCATGGGTTGATTAGCCTGTTCAGGGGACTGGCATAGTGTGGTTACATTTCCTCCAGCATCTGCTGTGCTTTTTACAACATCTTGCTATCACTTCTTGTGCCATCATTATTGTCTTCTGCTGTCATAAAACTTCAGGACTCCTTCAGCTTCTTGAGCTCTTGCTTCGATTCTCATCCCAAGTCCACTGAAAGCCTCTGCCTAGTAACTGGCTGGCGATCTAGGCAAGAAGATCAGCCCAAAGGTCTCAGTTCTCTATTTGGAGTCTTTGGCATCCTTCCTCACCTGGGCAACACCCACTCTAGTGAAGGCACCAGAGACTTTAATTTTTTAGGGCAATTTTGACCTCTACATTTTTCCACTAAGGATTTTGTCTTTGTCCACAGCACTCCTGACCCCATATCGTTCATCAGTTATTCACAGCCAAGGCATTTGAAGTTGTCTGCTTCATTCTTTATGTTAAAATTTTGGCATGTCCATCATTTAACTGGCTCTGACTTGAGGCAAACTGTTTCTGAGACTGAGTGTGTAAATCCTTTACACAGTGCATGTTTCTGCTAGAAATGCTTGGTCATGTTTGCAGACCACCTAGATGAATGTCAGGGCTAATATCTAAAATCTTCATTCTAAGAAATAATCCCTTTCCATCAGAGTAGTTAGGTACACTGAATGCATGCACTTATGCAAGACCTATTGGCTTTAAATGCACTTAAAACACATCTTTAAGTGCCTTAGTGAATCACCATTATGATCGAAATCTAGACTGCAAAATAATGCCCTCTGAGCAGATGAAGATCTTGTAAGGTATTTCTGTGAGATATTGTTTAAAGATTGCTTCCTTTTCTAACTCTTCAATAAGGTGACTCAGCTCCTTCTGATCATTCACAAAAATCTGCTGAAAATGTTTAATCAGTTCAGGAAAATTCTGGTAGCTTCAAATTGAATCTCTCTTTCAAGGGTGACTGTCACTTCTGCTTACTAATACAGCAGAAAAAAAACCCAAACAAACAAAAAAACAAACCCAAGCATAAATCGACCTGGAAATAGCAGCATTAAATGTTTAATGGCTCTGGAGACTGTACATCTTTGGGTTATTCATTAACATGTACTGTTTTGTCCAACAAGATTTTTTCTTGGGAAATCTCATACCTTTATCCATGGATAAACCCCATCACTCTGGGGTGTTGTTCCATACCACTTTCTGGTCTCACCTTTAGCTCAGTGTACAAAAGGACTTGGGTACTCACCTGACTTTCCCCCTCCACTGTTGTACTTACATCCACACCCACGTCCTTCAAGACACTGCTTAGTGGTGCCTAACCTCAAAGGGGTCTGATTTTCCAGCACCAGCAGTAAATCCTCACAGCTGCCTGCACAGCTGCCTTGGGCATGCCAGCTGCTTTCCCTGTCTTGTGTGGATCAGCAGCTGGGAGGTTGCAGCCCTTCCCCAATTTTGCAACAATGGCTTCATGAGCTCAGATTTGGGGATGGAGGTACAGTTGTCAAATCTTGAGGACAATAAGATGTCTCTGTGCACATGGAAGTGGGTCACATACGTCCTTAAGTCCCCATCCCCTCAGCTTTCCCTGAGCTTCCTTGTCCCCACATTATGCTCTCTAAAGCAAGGCCTTGCAATCTCCATATACTTTGATCTTAAACCCTTGATATAGGTGTAACATAGAGAAAAGCTGATAAGGTAATGTTTTAGCAATCACATTAATGAAATATTTATAAGCTACAATATAATTCCTTAGAATGTCATAGAGCTATTTCACACAAATGGAGCATTGGTAAATTTTTAAAACACTCAGACCACTTTGAACTACAAATTTAGTAGGAACACCTGAGTGACAGCTGGCTTTCATGAACAGAAATTCAGCTTGGAGGAAAGAAGTGATCAGCAGGCTGGCCTATTTTGGGGGAAGGTTGGCTGTCTGGTGCAAGGGATTCACAGGCTTGAAAAGTGTGTAATTTGCAGACAGGAATAAGGGAATCTCCTAGGGTCTCAGGCTTGCTGCTGTGATCACTGATCCATCTCTTTCCTTATAAACTTCATTTTTACAGCATCTAAGAGCTGCTGCTGTTCTTTCTCCACCTTGTACAGAGTGCCCTTCTGAATTAAACTCTGTTCATGAAATACAGCCTCTTAAAATTTACTCTTTTCCAGCATTTGTCAAATATCTGCTGACAAAGGCCTGCTTTCCTGTATATCCATTCTCAATCCACTGTGCTAAATATATTATCATCTTACTGAGAGCATTTTCTCCTTCTTTTCTCCCTTCTCAGTTTGACTTCCTATCTGTTCATGATGCTTTGCCTCAGGTGAGATCTTGGCTCAGGTTATGCAGATGAGGACTTTGTCCTGGGAGGTGTCTGTCCTGCAGGCAGATACAACCTGGCTGCCCTTTGGTGGGCTTGCCTACACAGACAGTGATACACGTGTTTTATTTGCATGATCAGGCTCTTAGGGTGCAAACTGCTGTTCTCTCCT
Source organism: Strix aluco (assembly GCF_031877795.1). Taxonomy (NCBI): domain Eukaryota; kingdom Metazoa; phylum Chordata; class Aves; order Strigiformes; family Strigidae; genus Strix; species Strix aluco. The sequence goes on from NC_133935.1 coordinate 46,475,741, forward strand.
CTCTTTGGTTTCTGGGGCTTAAAGCACGCTTTGCGACACCTGGGGATATACTGCAGAGATGGCAACATAGGTCTTTAGGAGGCGAGAGGTGGCCTGATGCACAGGAAGCCTGCAAGTCAGAACACTTGAATTGTCTTCCCAGGTTTGCTTCTGGCATGTTAGGCTCAGCCTGTTCCCCAGATCTTATAGCCGCATTAATATTGCAATATGCGCTGAGGTCTTTATTTAAGTGAGTTTTATGAATGTCAGAATGATGATTATTTGGCTCAGCCACATTCTTCTGAAATGCTTAGTCACATGAAAGATTTTTTTCTTTTCAGAGGTTTGAAAGATAATTTAGCTAGATTGTTCCTTTCAAGTAAAGCAATCTCACATTTGCCATGGTTGGATGCGAAGTTGTACAGTAGTATCAATGTGTTACTAGCTTGCCATTCATGTTCAAAGAACTTCAAAAGGAATGCTTTGATGTACTTATGGACTTCTTCCAGCTGGTGTATACCACATAGTGTTTGTGCTTTTGTAGCAAATCTTAAATTGACTTGTGGGATTTTTAGTATTTTACTGACTGCCTGAGGAAGTATACTGAGGGGTGCCTTTTGTACAACATAGAGGAGCTGGATAACAAGATGACAGTCAGAAGTGGAATATTTACAATGACAGCAAAATACCCTGTGCTCTTGGAAAGAGCTAACCAATTCTAAAATCTATACTTCCCTGTAGCTTCTTAGATTTCTGCAAAGGGAAATGACAGTGTGTGGCATCTGAGTTGCTTCTTGCTATATTTCCCCTGTTTCTCAGCTTCCCATAGAGTCTTGTTGAAATCCTAGGGAATCAGCATGTAGATATGAGCTTAACAGTCCCTCTGGCTCTGCATGCCCAGTAGCACAATTGTAACGGGGTTGTTAAAACTCTTCTCCATGGGAGCGAATGGGTAGTGCTGGGAAGGGACCTAAGGAGCTTTAGAAACAGTTTTGCCTGGTGAGAAAGCTTAACTTTCCAGACAAAACTGTGTGATGCTGGCTCATCCGATGAAAGACACTTGAGGACTGGTCGTAGCCTGATGCAGTCTGGCACATGAGATGGTGCACTGCTGTCTGAAAGAGGGATGCAGGCAAAGTGCTAACAATGCCCTGCATCTCTCCTGGGGTCATATATGGAATGATCAGATTTGAGACACTGTCATCACTGCAGGATCCCTCACCTGTGGATTTTCCCCAGTGTCTCATGGCCTTTGGGTAACCTAAGGCTAAATGCTAACATGTGAGTAGCACACATTTGACTCGCTGCTCCATCAGTCCTGCACTGCAGCCAGGCACAGGTTATCAGTGCCACAGCTTAGCATGCAGAGGAGATTAGGTCATGGGACTTGTTGCTAATTGCTAAACTTTAATCTTTATTTTGAACCTGGGCCCAGAACATCTACAAAACATCCTAAAATGCTGGAATCAAGACCAAAACCGATAACTGCCAAGTGACAACTAGCGCTTTATGACAGAGGTGAGGCTTGTCTGTCATGGGCATGGACCTTTCTTGATGGCTGATGTGAGATTGTGAAACTAATTGTGCAGGAACTCAGGACCATCACTAACCTGGCCATCACATACTCTGATGATAAGAGCCATTGCTTTGACTGGCTCTCGGCCACAACAACCCCCAGCAGCACTACAGGCTTGGGGAGGAGTGGCTGGAGAGCTGCCAGTCAGAGAGGGACCTGGGGGTGTTGATTGACAGCCAGCTGAACATGAGCCAGCAGTGTGCCCAGGTGGCCAAGAAGGCCAATGGTATCCTGGCTTGCATCAGAAATAGCGTGGCCAGCAGGGACAGGGAAGTGATCTTACCCCTGTACTCGGCACTGGTGAGGCCGCACCTCGATGACTGTGTTCAGTTTTGGACCCCTCACTACAAAAAGGACATTGAATTACTCAAGTGTGTCCAGAGAAGGGCAACGAAGCTGGTGAAGGGTCTGGAGCACATGTCGTATGAGGAGCGGCTGAGGGAACTGGGGTTGTTTAGTCTGGAGAAGAGGAGGCTGAGGGGAGACCTCATCGCCCTCTACAACTACCTGAAAGGAGGTTGCAGAGAACTGGGGATGAGTCTCTTTAACCAAGTAATAAGCGATAGAACAAGAGGGAATGGCCTCAAGTTTTGCTAGGGAAGGTTTAGACTAGATATTAAGAAGCATTTCTTTACAGAACAGGTTGTTAGGCGTTGGAATGGGCTGCCCAGGGAGGTGGTGGAGTCCCCATCCCTGGAGGTGTTTAAGAGTAGAGTCAACATAGCGCTTAGAGATAAAGTGTAATTGGGAACTGTCAGTGTTAGGTTAATGGTTGGACTAGATGATCTTCAAGGTCTTTTCCAACCTAGACGATTCTGTGATTCTGTGATTGAAATACAAACATGTTAAAAGAAAACCTGCATTAGACCAAACTAAATAAATACCCTATCAAAACTGAATGTTCCACATGATCCAGACTTCTACCTCTGGGGCAAAGCTGAGAAGCTAAAGTATGTGACTGATTTTTAATTCTGTTGTTTAATGCACTATGGATCTGTTGCTCAGATGCTATGGTGATGAACATGTTATGCTGACACAGAATAAAATGAGTATGAAAAAATTCAGACATCATGTTGAATTTGTGATTCAGATTGAAGTGCATTAATAATAAATTGAACACATGTATTATATATGGAGGTTCCTATTGAAACATTTCTTGAGGGAAGCTGAATTTTAGTGCCATAGCAGAATGATAATAGTTTTAGAAGAAATGTAGATTACTGTCATTTCTTTTGTAAATTGTGTTGAGCAATAATTATGAACAATGACAGGGCTCATATAGGGTATATCACAGGAAATTCAAACTACTGTTAAACTCTGTATTCCCACCTCTGACCACAGAGACAGGTCTGACCTTTGGTTAGGGAAGAATAAAAAATATTCTGTGGGTTACCAGTCCAAAAATCACAAAAATTGAATGATTTTAAAGGAAAATCTGTTGATGCTGGAATTAAAGACCTCTGACTGACGTCACATTTTTCTCAGAAACCCAACCCACTCATCTTATAAAAAATACATGAAATAGTGGAAGCTTTCTGAATACTCATTTATGTGTTTAAGGATGATGGGTTGCAAGTCGTATCCAGAGGGATTTCTCAGAATACCCTCCCTCATCCATGAGAAGGCAGAGAGAGGTAGATCAGGGACATGGCCACAACAGCACATGCCCTGATCCTCTCTGACCCTTCAGATCTCCCTCTGTCCAAAACCCTCCATATAACCCCTTTCCTGTTACAGGGTGACAGAGATGGTTTTAATGCGCTCTGTCTGTCCCCTGGAAATAGCAGAATTGGTAGCAGGGGACATCTGGTACTCAAGAGGGAAAGGGGAGATTTGCTTATGCTGGAGGTCAAGCGCTGCTAGTTTCTTAGTTAACTTTACAAATAGCCTTCTGAGTACAAAATCTCTTTGCACCTCCCCAGACCTTGTAATTCAGCTCAGGAACAAGTCAAGTGGCCCTAGGGCTCTGAGTAGCAGTTGCCTCTTCCAGAACTAAAGATGCCTGTTTCCCCCACGAAAGTTGTAGTAGAGGTCCTCTCTCCCTACAGAGAGACAAGAGCAGCTCTGCAGTGCCTTTTAGTACTGAACCCAAAGTCTGGTCCTTTTCTTTCCACACACAGACTTTGTTGTTGAGAGAGTGCTTGGGGATGCCCAAGGATTGCATTTGGCCTTTCCCTTCTTCCAAGTGTGAACACTTCATGCTGGCAGGACATCCCTTTCGTGCTTCCTGCCTGGGCCATGTTGGTGGATTTGGGCTCTTAGAAATGACTGGGGTGTCTGCCCACAGTTTAGTGTCTTTCTACTTCCTTAAATTTAGAGCAGAAAGGAGCAAAAGCGAAGGGAAAGGCAGCTCCCCCATCACTCAGAGTCCCTTTAAGAATGGAGGATAGAGAACATCACCAGCCTCAAATATGGAGAGCCTCACCAGCCTTTCAGCTGTGGGTTTCCCTCCCTCAGATGCTGCTGTTGCTACAACAAGAATTTTGCCCCCTCTTTCTTGGACACTTCAGCCTGCATTAGTGTTGCTGGCTATCTCCACTCTGGGGCTTTCACTTCAGAGCTGAAAAGATTGAGCAGGGAGGATGTTTTCCCAGTTATAAGGGTTAATTTTTGTTTTCAGAAATGCTATGCATATGCGGGGGCTGGATGCAAGAGGAGAGGCAGGATGATGCCCCCTCCTCTCCTTTTGGTGCTCTCTCCAGCTAGAGGTCTGACCTGCCTTTGCCCTCGCTTTGATTACATGTGGATTATGTGTCCAAACTCTTTCCCTTGAACCTGTGATGACTAAACCACCTTTTGTGCATTTGATTTTTTTTTTTTAATGAAAGCTTTGATCCTGATGTAATCTTGGGATTCAGAATTAGAGACCAAGGACTGAGCATGAGTCCTGGATTCTCAGATGGGCATACATTCTTTGGGGGCCTGGGACATAACACCCAATAACACACCCTGTTTTCATGGTCATATATTTCCAGGTCTTCTACTGCTAACAGATATTAAAGACAGTCAGGGAAGAAAACACTGCTTCAAAATTAAGGAAAGTAAATGACTTAGCTGAAAACCAAACCAAAAAACTTGCTGAACCTTTGAAGAGTTTGTCAGGAGAAAAACACTCAACCTAGAGGTGGAAGAAGTTGTCAACATCAACACCTCTTGGCTCTGCCTCAGCCTTAGTTGTCCAACTGCAGTGAAACAGTTCCTGTGTTCCATACTCTGCCATGGACCTAAGTCTTCATGTCAGGATGGGCAAAAATGGTGATATGGGTCTTATGGTGGATTTCTTTCAGTGTTTCAGACAAAGACTTGGGCATTGGTGTAGGCAATAACATCCTGACCCAGGAACAGGAGATGGAGAGAAGCCACACAAACTTACTGAATGTGAAACGGAAAAACCCCAACCTCCTACAGATGAAGATTTTTATCTTTTCATTTGAAAAAGAAAAGGTGGGACTTAAAAACATTAGACTTGGAAAGAAGACTTCTATGGCTCAGCAGAAGGTGTAGACCTCTTGAATCAAGAGACCGGAATAGAGAGCCTTTATTTGAGAAGAAAACATAGAGACTAAGTGAAGTCCTAGGAAACTATTGGCACAGCTTCTAATAGGTCCTATTAACCTTTGAAAGAAATATTTGCAAGGAGCTTGAAATTTCTCTCAAAACAAAGCAATCATATTTGACTTAACTGTCAGAGCAGGAGAATAAATTAAACAAAGTCCAAGTTCGTGGTTCAGTAAAGATAACAGCAGAGTTAGACAAGGCAGAAGAAAGCTGAGTTTTGCGTGGCATTTGCAGATGAGTGGCATGCCAGGACTCCCACTCTAGTTTACTGAGAGCTAGTCAGCAGTTAGTGAAGCCTAGAGAATAATTCAGTTCTCTCCAAAGGAAAGAGAGGGCATGATTCAGATATCATTTACAATGTCTTTGTGGAACCTAGACATCTCCATGGGGCTGTCAGATATGTCACAGAATCAACAGGGGACCTAAGGTCTCCTGTAGTTGTTGCTGGAGGCAAGGTAGAAACTAAAGGGCATCTCAGATGGCACCAGAAGGCTAAGTTGAAGCAGTTAAATCCACCTGAAAAGTTGGTCTGCAGCCTAGGCTTCACTGACTGCCTTTTCTTCACTGGCTATATTGGGAGCTAAGGCACCCAACTTACATGTAGGCACCTGCATTTATGTGCCCGGAGCTGAATCTTGCCAGAAAAGCCTGTCTAGAAAAGAGAGGGGATTTGTCCTTACCCAAAAGGCTGCCTACAACCTAAAATATGCATGAGAACTTGTACTGTTAATAGAAAAAAAATGCCAGGGAGCTGGAGGTGCACTGTGCTATCCATGCCAAGGCAGAGCTGGGGAAAGAGTGTGTGGGGCAGGCTGTACTCTGGGTGCATGCTGAAACCATGCTGAAACCATGGGACATCTGGGACAAAGGAAGACCTACTTTTAATAGAGCTTCTGACTCCTCAGCTGGAAGTTATGATTCTCCCAGCCCTGGCCATCCTCAGTGCCAGCTAGTTAAGCTGTTTTATCAGGCATGGCAATGGACTGTGGGTGGAGTACAGACAGATACAGTGCCTCAGGTGAGAGGTGTGAATTTCCAGCCAAGGGGTGGTAATTTGTATCATTAACTCTGTTTTTCAGGTTTGACTAACCAGAACTTGAATGCTCAGGAAGCCTGTGTCAGCCTTGAGCTGCTCAGTTACACAGCCCAGGTGACTTATGCCTTAATTTCCTGTACCTGTAAAAATAGAGATACTGATCTTGGTCTCCTTTGTAAATTGCTTTAAGGTGTCATGAGGAAAACTTTTATCTAAAATTCAGGGGAAAAAAAAGAGCTAACACCAGTTAGTGCTAGGGCAAATGCAAACTTACAAAAAACCTGCAAAAAAAAAGCAGCACTGCCAGAAGTCACCTTGTGAGAGCACTGCCAGAAGTCTTCAGCTTCATTATCTTCCAGAGGTCAGCATGCGGACACCTTAGATAATAGTATAACTTCTGTAGCCATTTTATTTAGGAAACCATAAACTAATTATTTGATTTCCTTTACAAATGGAAGAAGCTGGACTTAAAATTAAGCTTCTTACTAGATCTATAGTTTCTAATTTCACAGCAAGACTATTGGGACCACTTAAAGAAACAAAGTCACAGAAAAACCTCATTTTTTTCATGTTTAGATGGGGAGCCCTCACTCGCCTCAGCACCATTAGGCAGGACAGACTGTAATGACAAACAGTCCATGTTAAATTTTTATGTTACGAAGGAGTATCACACACTATTTCACTGGCAAGTCACAACAAGATAGTGGGTTTCAAAGGAAAAATTATGGTATCTGGTTGAAAACAAATTAGCTGAACTTTTCAAAGCTTACACCTTTCAAGATGAAACCATAACTATAAAACAAAAAAAACCAAAACTAAACTTAGTAAAATTAATGACTTTTAACTTCTGAAAAACTCAACAAGTTTTATTTTATAGCTGACAGCAACTATTGGTTTCCAAGCACACATGATAGAGAGTGCTGTTGGAGGAGTCACAAACCATATAAAGAGTCATAGCTGATTCCCATATATTTTGGTTACACTATTTAGGGAATACGGAGATGTAATGGATACATTAGTGTTTCATGAAGTTATTTTTCCATCAAGCTTATCTGTCCAGTGAAATTCTAATTAAGAGAATTTGTTCTCTTGCACTAAACTCCAACTGTGTGCCCAGTTTTCAACTACGTACCATTATCGACAACTAGGAGCTGTTTCAGCATGAAGAGAATCCAAGCCACAGCCTGTCTGTGCTAAGGTTTGTAGGAGGGAGCACCCATGAGATGTGGGCAAGCAGAGCCATAGTCACTGTGATGGTTTCTGTGCTGGTCAACTGTTGTGGCCAGAAGGCAGTTCTCTGCTTGGGGTCTGCAGGGATCACTTCTCACAACATCCTTCTTATTGTAGAGAGGGCATGGACAAAGATCTTCATTCACACTTCTGTACTTACATTCCCTTTTGTGTAGCCCCTTTTGCGTAGCGTACATTAATGCCAGTCTATTATCTAGCTGCTGTCCTTTTTGCCAGCTTTGCTAAACACATACATAAGCTGTAGCAATTTGGGAGAGGAAATTCCAAGTTCACTAGGGTGAAAAGAAGCATTTATGAGTGCTGAAGAGGTGAGGAGGGAGTTGGGGGTCTTTCTTGTACAGCTTATACTTGCAACCTACTGAAAATACAGTTTTTGAGAATGTACTAAGTCTAAATTGGAGTAGCTACAAAGTGAATCTTCCCCTTCATTACTCTTCAAGCATTCATCATGCTTATGAAGTCCCAGCAAAAATGTCTATGACAAGAAGGAATATGACAGGTTGCTTCTGCAGATTACCAAATTTCAAATCATGATGTGAAATGATGCCTTTGCATTTTAAACCTATGTCAGACTTGGGCAGGTTTCTCATGGCTGAATTATGGTTCTTGAGACATGACAGTGTTGCAGAACTGTTCTGTATGACAGAATATGAGAGAGTTTGCAACTCTTATTTTGAACTTTATAACCCTAATTTTTCTACTACTTTTCATCTCACTGTTAAGCTGATTGTTATAGTCAAGCATTCCTTTCACCTATTTCCTCATTCCCTTAGTAAGTTTTATTTAGCCTTGATCTAAAATCGAAATAATAATAAGATAGATAAAGTGTTCACACAGCAATGAAGTTCAACTAATTACAGCCATTCTTCAGTCCCTGTATTTTCAGCAGCCTCTTAAGTTACATTTCATTGCTATCTATTATAGAAAGTGTTTCCCATAATTGAAGGACATCATTATATTCAATTTCAGCAAAATTTAACTGTGAATTTCCAAACTAAAGGCCATCATAAATATGTTCCTTTCAAAAAAACCCCAAAGCAAGTCACCAAGCTTGAACATTCAAAAACAAGCAAGTACACCAATCCATAATCATGAATTAAATAATACTAGAAGAATGAGAAAGAAAATGTAATATCTAACCCACTTATCAGGACCTTCCTTAGAGGCAAAGGAGATACTCACCTCCTGTGGGCATTTCATGTCACCCCTAAGATAACAGTCTAAGCTAAGTGGGATGACCTGCTTTCAGATGTCATTTTATTGAATTTAGAGAGCAGAAATGCATACCTTAGACCAGATGCCTGACTTTTAGATGGTGACAGTTAGGTGTCCAACCTTATCAACCATCATTATTACTAATTACATTCATGGGAAACACTTCAAAACAGTCAACTACTGACTGCTTATGGCAGTGATGCTGAAGACATGCAGATACTGGCAAAGAGTTTCTCATGCCAGCTATATGCAACTGTTTGATCCTATCTTGGATATCAATCTGTATGTATTGATGAGCTCTTTACAACTTTCAGTGTCTTATTTTTGGTGTTGTACAGGGCACCTCTGTACCTGACAAGATCATGGAGGGGATCCTCCTGGAAAATATGCTAGGGCACATGGAAAATAAGGAGGTGACTGGCGACAGCCAACATGCCTTCACTAATAGCAAATCATGCCTGACAAATTTGGTGTCCTTCTATGATGGAGTTACAGCATTAGTGGATAAGGAAAGAGCAACCGACATCATCTACCTGGACTTGTGCAAAGCATTTGACACTGTCCCACAAGATATCTTTGTCTCTAAATTGGAGACAGATGGATTTGACAGATGGACCACTTGGTGGATAAAGAATTGGCTGGATGGTCACACTCAAAAATTGTGGTCAACAGCGTGATGTCCAAGTGGAGAGCAGTGACGAGTGGCGTTCATCAGGGGTTGGGTTTGGGACCAGCACTATTTAACATCTTTGTTGGTGACATGGACGGTGGGATTGAGTGCACCCTCAGCAAGTTTGTTGATGACACCAAGCTGTGTGGTGTGGTCAACATGCTGGAGGGAAGGGATGTGCCATCCAGAGGGACCTGGACAGGCTTGAGAGGTGGGCCCGTACAAACTTAATGAATTTCAACAAGGCCAAGTGCAAGGTCCTGCACATGGGTCAAGGCAATCCCAAGCACAAATACAGGCTCAGTGTTGAGGTTTGAACTCAGCCGGCAGCCAGACACCACGTAGCCAGCTGTTCACCTCCCCCCTCCCTGGTGAAATAGGGGAGGGACAAAAAGAAGAAAATCCTAGGTTGAATAAAAAGAAAGAATTTACTAAATATAACAAGAGAACAACAGCAACAATAGTGAGTCCAAAAAGAAACGGGTAAAATGCATCAGTGGCTTACCGAGTGCGGCGACCGCCCCCACAGCAACACACACCCGGGCCAGAAACCTGAAAACGGGGTGCGCCCACCTGAATGCCCTGGGCATGACATCACATGGTATGAAATACTCCAATGACTGATCAGGACCTGGCCCTCTAGCTGTGCTCCCTCTCAACCCAGGGAAAGTTAACTCTATCCTGGTCGAAACCAGGACACTGGGTGATGAGTGGATTGAGAGCAGCCCTGCGGAGAAGGACTTGGGGGTATTAGTGGACGGAAAACTGACTATGAGCCAGCAATGCGCGCTCGCAGCCCAGAAAGCCAGCTGTATCCTGGGCTGCATCAAGAGAAGCGTGGCCAGCAAGGTGAGGGAGGTGATTCTCCACCTCTACTCTGCTCTCGTGAGACCCCACCTTGAGTACTGTGTTCAGCTCTGGGGCCCCCAGTGTAAGAAGGACATGGACCTGTCCGATCAAGTCCAGAGAAGGCCATGAAGATGGTTGTCACATCCTGCTCAGGTGAGGGATACAAGTGACTCAGATTTGTAAATCCCTAACAAAGCAGACAACAGTGAGACAATTCTCAAAGTCCAAACATTTATTAACTTCCCACAACGTATTAATTGGACACATGATAATTGGCTAAATATATAATGAGTTGTGGCAAGCAATACAGTATGCCTTGCATTTCTTAATGGTAGTGAAGGAAAAGGGGAAAAAGGAAAGGAGGGAGATAGAGGGAATAGAGGAATAGAGATCACCAGTCTGGGTTTCTGCATCGATCCTGCCAGTAAGGGTTCAAAGAGGCATCTGTCTGCTTCACTTCACTTCACTTCACTTCACTTCACTTCACTTCACTTCACTTCACTTCACTTCACTTCACTTCACTTCACTTCACTTCACTTCACTTCACTTCACTTCACTTCACTTCACTTCACTCTCCGGGCCTCCCCGCACCCCCCCTCCCCCCCCCTTTCCTCCCTCTTGATTTATACACACTTTTCTTGGGTCTGTCCCCTAGGTTGACCCACATACCTACGTATCCCATGTATGGGGAGGGATAAGGTGTTTCATGGGATGATGTAATGAGCGTGATCTTGTTAGTCTTTGTTAGCGTATTCAGGGGTGTTAACTTTAATATGCATTTCATGGATAATGAAGCAAAGGTCATTCACCGGACAGATGCCCCCTGAAATTTGACCAAGTGCACCAGAGCAGAACCGTTCTGTCTCCACAGGGCTCCCCGCTTCAGCTGCATCCTGTGTTATTCAGTCAGCCTTATCAGCTTTGACCTCCACACTATCTGCTCTGCGACTATAGTTTCATCTTGCGAGTGTCTGAGGCATTCCTTAGCTCGGAGGGCCTCCACTCCACCTGCTAACTTTTGTCTCTTTCTCAGACTGTTTCTCTCAGTCCGTGTTTCTCGCAGGCCTGTTTTTACAAGTCGTCTCTCACAATGGTCAGGGGGCTGGAGCACCTCCTTCATGAGGACGGGCTGAGAGAGTTGGGGTTGTTCAGCCTGGAGAAGAAAAGGCTCGGGGAGACCTTAGAATGGCCTTCCAGTACTTAAAGGGGCTTACAGGAAAGATGGGGAGGGACTCTTTACCAGGGAGTGAAGTGATAGGATGAGGGGTAATGGTTTTAAACTGAAAGAGGGTACATTTCATTTAGATATAAGGAAGAAATTCTTTTCTGTGAAGGTGGTGAGACACTGGAACAGGTTGCCCAGAGAAGCTGTGGATTCTCCTCCCTGGAAGTGTTCAAGGCCAGGTTGGACAGGGCTTTGAGAAACCTGTTCTTCATGCTTCTCTTTGGGCTTATGACCACATCAACACAGCAAAGGGAAGAGGTGCTTTCTGACACTTGCACCCTGCAGCTGTTTGTTTCTGTCCCTCTGATGGCACTTATTGTGCCCACAGTGCCGTCTGTGGCCATGTGAGCACTTGCCAATCATTTCTGTGCAAACTCTGGTGGCCTGAGCTGTCCTCTGAGGTGTTTGACTTTGCTAAAGGAGTGATCATGTGTCTTTTCTACTGCCTACTGTCCTGATGGAATAAAACATATGACAGAGATAATATCTTAAATCATTGTGGTCTATTGCTATGTGAAGGTATATCTAAGCCCTAGCATTAACTCAACCAGATATTCAGAATTCATTAATCAGAATCCCAACCATTTTAAGAATGTCATAAGATGAGGACTTAAAAATAATTAATACATTAATTTCCATTTCTTCCCTAACTATTTAAACACTCATGGATTTTAAAGGTTTTCTTTGCAACTAGGAAGGCTAGATGGTATAATGGAGATTGTGGTTACTCACATGATTTCAGAAGCAGGAGTTACCAGAAAACACCCAAAATATTAAGACGTAATATTATGAGGAAACAAAGAGAGAGAGTCTGTATATTTACCTATATGTTTAGGTTAATAAATAGTAATTGATGACATGTCAGAACTTTTTATATTGTGAGCTGAAGTGTGTTTCCTTACAAGATAATATTTTAAGTTTGGATTCCTGAAATATAGGATTTTCTGACATCTTTTCTATGTTAATGAGGAAAACTCCGCGGGAATATTTGTATTTTTCCTGAAGTTTGTTAAGTTCCAGGGTGATCTGCAAATATCTAACTGCTGGTTGCTTGGTCTTTCATAGAAGACGTTTCTGAAATGCTTTGGTGAAATTTCTCTTTTCTTCAAGGAGATCTAAAATCTTGGGATTGTGGAAGAACATTTCTAGGTAAGTCCTTCTTTCTCTAAAAGTGATTAGAAGAGTTGTCTCGCATTGTGTACTTGTTCAAAGTGCAAGAGCGTCATCGCCCTAGGGTTCAGCTTCAATCTTCTTTCTCTCTTCTGGAACCAAAGTGTCCAATCAGAGTGTCCTCCACCAAGCTAGCTATCTTCATTGTCATCATCAAAATGATTTTTAACAACACAGGAGGTTTCTGATATGCCTCATTTGTCAGAAACAAGATGATTGACAGCCACAGCAGTAGCATCTAGAGGAACAGCTCCAAAAGCCATCTCTGAATCTGTTTTTAACTCTAGTATACATATTCATTAAGTCTTGATCCATGATACTTAAGTCACTGTTTTTCCTATGTTCATAACTGAAGCCTCTTTCTTATAAATACAAATTCCTTTCTTACTCTTTTAACTCAAAACACTTCTGTACTGGCAGCACCACCACATGAGAGAAGACTGTCAACGTACAAGAGCATCTTGATAGAGTAGGTCTTGGGAGGTCTTGGAAGTGGTGTCATAAACCAGACTTTAGGCACACAGTTTTTAAATGCAGAGCTAATCCAAATTATTTACATATGATCTTTTCTGAGTGTTATATGGACTGATGAAACTGAGAACAAATGAGTTTCTTCCCTCATTCTGAAATGCCTTGAAATCATACAGTGGTCCAGGTTTATCAGTATTCAAGCAGAGGAATAGATAGTATATAGTAGGCTAATGCAGATGTTACTTAAATATTAATATTAATATAATAAAATGTAAAGGGTTAATCTGCACCATTCATCCATTTGATGAAAATAATAAGCTAAAATGCCCTTCCTGATGGTGACTGAAAGTCAATATTATTAACACAGGACTGAAGTCTGGTGTTCCCATGCAGCAATTAAGTTCGGTTAATTGTAACTACTTTGAAATGATTTTTCAAATTTAGTGTATATAGTGCATCATCTTTTTCTGTTATGGCACTATAATTTTTTCACTATTTTCTTTTCACCCTTGTCTCATTTGTATGACAAGCTAGAAATGTGCATTCCCCAGTGAGTGACAGAATTTGTGTTAACCAATAAACGGAAACTGACTGCAGGCTGCCCTTGCAGAATGGCACAGATCAATAATCCTACATTTTTTGAGGAGTAAAACACTTTCTAGTGTTGAAACAAATGGCAGAAGCAGCCCTTATTTGATTAAAATAAAGCTGCAGGCTGTAGGGCTTCTAAATGCAAATGCTTATTTTGAATCCTAGAAGATGAGTCTAATTGAGGAAGGAGCAACTTAATCAGATCACCCACTTTTTTTCTCTTGAGGAAATTATATTTTCTCATCTCCTTCTGAAGAGCAAACCCTAGGCTGTACAGGGGTAGTATATCCCCCATCTCAGAAAAAGGATCAGAGAGAGCTCTCCTTATGGATTCAAAATTATCCACAACTGCAGGGTGGGGAAAAAAATCTACAGTATCAGTAATGTCGAAAATAAAGTGCACCAATATAGCATTTGCTAAACAATGACAAGCTGTTGTGAAGACTTACTGACAGAATAAACAAGACATGGGGAGAGAAAAGGAAATAATGTAAGACGAAAAAGGGAGAAGAAAACAAAAAGAAAACCTCAAAATGATAAGGAACTGTGGTAAAATTCCTGTGGAGGTTGATGAGAGTAGATGGGTTTTCCCAGAGACACACATAGAGGACACCGATCTTGAAGATGAAAGGACAATTGCTTCAAAATAAATAAAATCAAAAAGACTGAGATAATTAAGAGAAAAAAAAATCTACACAGGTAAAAAAGCAATACAGTGTTAGGAAAAAAATAGGCTTTCTACTGAAATCAAATGTTCATATGTAAGAACCTGTATTTTCAAAACTGAAAAGAAAGATTCTTCTGAATACTACCAGTGGCATCCTTATGCCTGATGGCTCAAGAGTTCCCAATTTCAAATTTTTATTTTAGCAGCAAAATTGAAATGAATACATTGAGAAAATGTCCTTTTATTTTATTGCTTTTCACAATTGTCCACTCTTGTGAGATTTCTGTTTCTCTGTAAAAGGAAATCAAAATTACCTGAAAAGTGAGTAGAATTCTTTATCAATATAATATCAGTAACAATGATTATTCTTAACAACACTGATATGGGAATGGTTGATTCTGCAATCTCTGTAGGACACAATTTGTAGAAACTGAAGGATAATAAAGATGATCTGTAGCAAATGTAACATTTCTGTGCATTAATTAATAATTCACTTGCTACAGTGCAGCGTGAGGACCACATTGCTATATGCATGATGTGATGTGTCAGACCTTTGATATTTTGTCATTGTGCCCTGTTCTTATACAGAATTAATTCTGTGGAGTTTAATGTTGCATGTCAGCTAATGAAATGCAATTATATAGTTTCCTCTATGGTACCAAATGTGTTGCTGTAATTAAAATGTGACCTCCATGGGAGAGTTTATGCAGAGTGGATTTTAATGTCAGGTAGAATGGCAATGCCCAAGTCAGAAAGAATTTTAAATAAAATATAAAAATATATTTTATTTATTCCAGGACTATTCTCTGCACCAAAATGTGTGGAGTTTGATAATCTACAGTGATTTTCTTCATTCACTTTATTAACTGGATAGTTAGAATAGGTTGTTATCAAACCTTCCCACCAGTTCCCAGGGCCAGCTAGCTTCCTTCCAGGAGACTACCGATTTCTGCTACATGGAAGTATGGTTAGACTTGCCAGAAAGAAAGTCCCATTAGCAGAGATTTGATTGATTATTCAGCACAGCTGATGTGGTAGCAGAAGGCAGTTAGCAGGCTTGAAATGTCATCCTACTGCTTGAGTACCTGCATCATTCAACAGCTTTTGAATCCTGAACCCTTTGAGGACCCAAAAACTTTATGTTGGACAATGTAGGCAGACTTTTGCCCCTGGTTTGAGTTTTGAAGTTGGCTACAGAAATCCTTGGAACTTCCCAAACCATACACAGAGCAGGAAAATAGACTCACAAGACACATGAGCATTTAAATAAGCAGTAAAAATGAATGGGTAATTGCTAGAATTTTTTTTTCTGATTTGTGTTTGTTTTGCCCCATTCAAAGGAAGAATGCTCTGCCTATGTAATGAGGGATATCTGTGTTCAGCCAGCCCACAAATGCATGGCTGGTCTGGTGCTGGGAGAGGTGCCATGGTGTTGGCTGGAGAACCTCCAGAATGATCTACATGGCTGTCTTGGCCAAAAGGTTTTAATCAAAGAAAAGCATCCCAGATTCTATACTGCTGATTCAGACACAGTAGGTGCTTTAATCAGAGGAAAGTTATTGTTACTGTAAACATCGGTGTTGTCAGACTCTAACTATGCTGAGGGTAAATGCTTCAAAAATTAAAACATTTCTCATGGAAAAATAAGAAAATTCAACCAGAGCATTGACGTAGTTTGCATTGCTGTTCAACAACCTGGCCAGTGGCAATATGGAATCGTATCATTAAATTAGATTAGGCATGTATCTTTTAATATTTTGCAATATTTATTAGAAATATCTTTCCTTTCCAAAAAGAGAACCTTGCACAAAATTATATCGTCTTTTTACAGGCAGACCATATCAAGTATTACATTGCTTCAGGTAGTAACAGCAAGATATGAACTCACTTTGTTTCTTTAAGTATACCAGATGAAAGCACCCTACAGTAAATGAGGAAAATCTTTCCTTTTGACAGAGAATGGAATGGAATTATTTCGATTTAATGAAGAAATGTCATTTAATTGCTGTATCTGGGCTTTTCCCCTCTATAATATTAGATATATTGTCTTGAATGTAATTAATTCTAACTGAAATAAAGTGCTTTGATTTGAAATGTTGTTAAAAGAACTTGCCACCTAACCAAGCTTTTAAAAGCAAATAAAATAACCCATAAGTTTAATAATATTTGACATGAAAGGAGTTGGTATTTCTCATTAAAATTCTACTGCCAGAAGTCTTTGGTTGGTTAATTGTAAATGGTTTTAATTAGATAAAAGGCAATGCAAAAAAATGTGATGTCTAGATGAAGCTAATGTTATTAAAAACTTAGGTTTAGTACTTTTACTGAAAGGAAGGAGGCAATCGAGTACTGCTGAAGTGTTTGAAGCAGGTTGTTGGTGCCAGTTTACAAACCCAAGCTGGAATGCCAAAGGAGAGGTAGTTAAATTTGTGTATGTGATTTGTGTATATTTCTAAATACTCATGACTTTATTTGAATTGCAAGCTTCTTACTAAAATCCAATAAAAAAAAAATCCCTCAGCTGATGCATGCAGTAATTAGTTGCAGTGTTAGAACAGAGTTAAAAATGTGGGAAGAAGCCTGTTATGAAGGATTTATGACTTTTTTTCTGTCTTCACTGAGAGAATTGAATCCAGTCTGTAGTGTCAGTTTTCCTTAAAGATGGACAAGGACTGTAATGGAGCATTAGAGAGTGAAGGCACCAGCTGTGATGGATGCACTTGACCCCTTAACCAAACTCACAGAGATTTGGTACAGGTTCCAAAGGAGGTAAAGGCCTGAGCCGTAGCCAGGCCAAGAACTCCCCTAGGAAACCCACAAAGGAGCAGAGTGACACAGTGAGCATCAATGCATATGAGCTTGAAACACTGATTTTGTGATTAACACATGAATAGTGGGTGGCTTTTCCAAGACTCATTTCTCAAGGAACAAAGAAAGTTGTGAGTACAAGGAGTCTCATGCAAACCTTTCTCATTGTGTTCAGTTTGACTATGAGCCAACCATTTTATTCCATAAATATGAGAGCCTAAGTGAGCCTTGCTGAGCTCTCCCTGCTAGGCAGTGTGGCTGAGTGATGGTGATCTCCCCTTGAGATGGGATGCCTCTCAAAGTTGCTCCTCAAGGCCGAGAGACCTTTTGCCAAAGACAGATTTTTGGATGAGTCCAATTTGAATTCTCCCTAAATTGCAATTGGACTGCACACCCGGTGACTCTCCCCTTGAGCAGGGATGCCTCTCAAGGTTTGAGAGTCCTTACCCAAGAATAAGGGATCCTTCCTTACCCAAGGCAGAGAGACCCCTTACTCACAACAGATCCTTAGTAAGTGACTGATAGCATGCTGAATTAATGTTGATGAAACATTACTAATCCATATACTCAATATTAACTATTACAAACTTTGTATATAGAATCCTTTAGACATAAACTGTCGACCAAGTCTAGGACTAAGTCTGGTTCTAGCCAAACCTAGACTTCTCTCTGAGAAGGAGTTTAGAAAACAAGGGGCTCCATTCTGAACCTTGTGACTCAACGGGAGGGTCTTCCTTACACTTTTACATCTCTGGTCTCTGTGTAAATCATTATACCTCAATTCTAACTCATTTTTTCTTTGTATGTTTTTTCCATGTAATAAGTAATAGAGTAAACCTTGCCATCAAACTTTGTTATGTCACACTTTTACAACATCATATTAAAATCACTTTTGCTAATACCCTTGATGGTGATTCTTTAAGTGATCTAAATACTCATCCATGACAAATTTGTGTAGTCAGCAGATCCTAAATCAGGATTCACGACAAATTGGCATAGTTGACAGGATGGAAAGTAGTATCACTTCGTTACTTAAGAAAGCATGGAATAAATCTGAGTCCCAAATTCTAGAAATAATGGACTTGTGATAACTGGCATGATTGGGAAGCTGTGGAAGAATAGCTAAATGAGGCCAGGGGACATATAAAGGATGGAAAAGGAATTATTTGCAGAATGCTAGCTAACTGTTTAGAAGCTGCTTATGAGGGCAGGAAGAATAACAATAAAACAGAACAGGACTGAAAGGAAGAAATAGAAGGCAGAAAGGCAGCTGAATTAGTACTGTCTTTGAAAATTGAACAGCTACAGAAGTGGTTAAAGGAATAAAAGGAGAAAAAACAGAAGTTGGAAGAAAAGATCAAGAAGATGCTCATGCGGGCCCCACACCCTAAATGCAAATTAGGAAATTAATAGTGTCCCTAGAGGATTGGGATGGTGATATTCAGGGTGATCCTAATGACTATGATGAGGGAAATGATGACCCTTGTTCCCCTCAGGTTCCTCTAAATATCACAGAATCACAGAATCGTCTAGGTTGGAAAAGACCTTGAAGATCATCCAGTCCAACCATTAACCTAACACTGACAGTTCCCAACTACACTGTATCTCTAAGCGCTATGTTGACTCTACTCTTAAACACCTCCAGGGATGGGGACTCCACCACCTCCCTGGGCAGCCCATTCCAACGCCTAACAACCCGTTCTGTAAAGAAATGCTTCTTAATATCTAGTCTAAACCTTCCCTAGCAAAACTTGAGGCCATTCCCTCTTGTCCTATCGCTTGTTACTTGGTTCAAGAGACTCATCCCCAGCTCTCTGCAACCTCCTTTCAGGTAGTTGTAGAGGGCGATGAGGTCTCCCCTCAGCCTCCTCTTCTCCAGACTAAACAACCCCAGTTCCCTCAGCCACTCCTCGTACGACATGTGCTCCAGACCCTTCACCAGCTTCGTTGCCCTTCTCTGGACACACTTGAGTAATTCAATGTCCTTTTTGTAGTGAGGGGCCCAAAGCCAAACACAGTAATCGAGGTGCGGCCTCACCAGTGCCGAGTACAGGGGTAAGATCACTTCCCTGTCCCTGCTGGCCACGCTATTTCTGATACAAGCCAGGATACCATTGGCCTTCTTGGCCACCTGGGCACACTGCTGGCTCATGTTCAGCCGGCTGTCAATCAACACCCCCAGGTCCCTCTCTGACTGGCAGCTCTCCAGCCACTCCTCCCCAAACCTGTAGCACTGCTGGGGGTTGTTGTGGTCAAGATGCAGAACTCTGCATTTGGCCTTATTGAAACTCCTACAGTTGGCCTGAGTCCATCGCTGAAGCCTGTCCAGATCTCTCTGCAGAGCCTCCCTACCCTCGAGCAGATCAACACTCCCACCCAACTTGGTGTCATCTGCAAACTTCCTGAGGGTGAATATGAGGCTAGACTCATCATTAAAGCAGAATACATTCTGATTCCAGTTGGTCCTTAAAAACAATTGGTAAAATTTCTAATAGGTACAGGAACACAAAGTTCAATACTAACACAACAGGATGTTGAGAAGCTGGGTGTGCAACCTGGATGACAGAGAGTTAAAGTCACTGGAGTAAATGGAGCAAGTGTTATCTGGCAAACTGCAAAAGTTAATTTATGGCTCCTGGGTTGAGAAGTGCATGCGGTCTACTTGCTTTGCAATTAAAAAGCACACTGAAAATATTTTTGGTTTTGATGTTTTGACTGGACGAAACTGGCACTTGCCAGATGGCAGTATGTGGTTCTTTGGTACAAGTACTGACCCCAATCCTGGTAGAAATTGGGAGGCTGTAGTGCCTGTACTCCACACGGCCCCTGCACTGCCCAATTCAAAAATTACCAATGTACCACAGTATCTGGCTCCTGCTGCAAAACAAAATGGAATTTCTGATGTAATAACAGACTTGGAAAAATGACATATTATTTCCAAAACCCACTTCCCATACAATTCAACCATCTGGCCAGTCCAAAAGTCAGATGGGAGATAACATTTGACAGTTGATTATTGGTGCCTAAAAGCCAACACAGCTCTGCTAAAGGCTGTAGTACCCAATATTGTAACTTTAACAGACACACTACAAGCAGCTGCACATCCATGGATTGCAGTGCTAGATGCCGGAGTTTTGTTCTTTATGGTCCCCTTGCAGGAGAAGGATAAAGGGAAATTTGCTTTTACTTGGGAAGGTGTGCAATACACCTTTAACAGATTCCCATAGTGGTATAAACATTCACTCACAATTGCTCATGCTGTGCTTGCTGAACTTTTACAGACAGTCTCACTTCCTCAGAATGTGAAACTGTACCAATATAGAGATGATGTTCTAACTGGAGGAACTTCCCCTGAAAAGGTGGGGGAAGCGGTAACATCAGTGTGGCAAGCACTGTATAAAGCAGAAGTTGAAGGTCCACCTGAAAAATGTCAGGGACCAAATACAGAAGTAAAATGTTTGGATACTTTGTGGATTGCAGGTGGTGCAACAATTCCATCAGACACCCTAAGTAAAAATCGAACAGCTGCAAATGCCCCACTCTAGGAAAGAGTTACAACAGTTAATGGGAACCTTAGGATATTAAGAAAACATGTACCTGAATTTTCTATCATTGCTCACTTGCTGTACTCATTTTACAAAAGGGAAAACTGTGGATATGGAACTCAGAGCATGAAGAGACAACCAAAACCCTAGTACAGCAATTAAAAACATATCATTCATGGGGACCAGTACACCCCTGCGACCCTACTATAGCAGAATGGGTTTTTGCAGAACATGGTAGTTATTGCAGTCTATTCCAGCCTGGGCAGAGCAGGCCAAAAAGTCCTTTAATGTTCAGCTCAACTGCATTGAAAGAGACAGAACAGAAATATTCCGAGTAGGAAAAGGGACTTTTGTCATTAGCCCAAGCAGTTAAACAGGTTGAGCTGCTAAGGGGTAACCTGTCTGGAAAACTCCCTTGGAGACTTGTATTGTTTTCCCTTTCCAGGAACAATACAGGGAATGGTACTAGCACACCTACCCTGGAGATCAGGTAAACCATCAACGGATTGCTTATCCTTCTCACAGGAGTAATCATCACCAGCATGAACCAAATTTGGGTCACACGTCAACAAGCATGATCCACAGGGTGGAGGCCCTCACTTTTTTATTTATGCTAACCAATATGGTCACTATAATACATTTTGCACCATATATGTTTCTCAGTTGTGGGTGCAATCTAACAGCAGTTATAAGGGAAGGTGATGAGAGCACCCTGCCTACTGAGATTCAAAAGGCAATCTGGGATAATGCAAAAAATGGGAAAGGGAGTTCCAATCCTGCTGGCATCTAGTTAATTTCACTATGACCCTACCAACAGTAAAGCTACAGCTTTTGTTTTAACAATATGCAATGCTTTGATATACACCATATACCCAATCACTGCACTGGGATTAAATCACCATGGAACTGTTACGCTATCTGTTAGAACATAGAGTGTAGACCCAACAAAATGGGAACAAATGCCAAACTCCTGATGTTGATACATGTGTTATACAGGAAACAACAAGGATTTATTTGTGAAAGTAATATCATTAAGGCCGAAGACATTTGTCTTGACACTGAACAAAATGTCATTTTGAAATACGTCCTGATGAAACCCCTGAAACCGCACTTCTATATGTTGAAATGGACGTGTTTGCATGAGAGCCCTTTGTGATCTGTATTTATAGACAACACCGCTGTATTTGTAACTTTACCAAAATTATGGAATATGACTTTAACTATCCAGCTCCTGTTACAACCTACCAGTTGCTACATCTAACTAGACATTGTATCAAAATTTACGACCTACCCCAAATGGTATGAATCATACATTGGTAAGAAAACTGTAGCAACATGATGACCTGAGTCAGTGACTAAAATGAATCTGGAACAACAGACAAAGAACCCTGATTACTGACTGTCATGATGCAAAGAAGATACACCATGTACTAGAAAGACTGAAAAAGGATGGAGAACATCACTGGTCACCAACAGCAACAGGAACTTTGAATCTAATGCTTCATCTGGTTGTGATTGTGTTTGCTCTAACAATATTAGGCTTATTACTTATAATCATTTTATATGTAAAGGTTTTGGTACAAAACAAAGTAAATACTCCTTTTTCATCATGAGAAATCACCCAATAATGTATTTAATAGTAGTATTTTATTCTAAAAAAAAGCTATTTACTTGTGGATCTGCAAGAGTGCCAACACAGTATATAATTAACATTAATTTTGGAACTGAAGCTAAACAGTTTATCAAATAATTGGACTCTTACCACTCATCTGGTGGTAAGACACCAGCAGACATGGGCAATATAAATGAAGTGATGAGAAGGAAAATTCAAATTTGCAAGGCAGATCAATACAGTGTTGCATGAATCTTCTACATTGTTGTTCCTTCTCCTGGAAATTAAGGTCACTGTCTAACAAGCTGCACTGGTAATTGTTCTGGAGAACTGCTGAGTGAAGCCACTTTGTTCCAGCCATATTTTCTAACTCTGAATGAAGTGCTTTCGTCTCCCAGGAGTAGCAAACATCAGAACAGATTAAAAGTTTCTTTTGATGTGCTTGTGCTTCTACAAGCAACCTGGAAAATTAGTTGGGTTTTTTTTTTGTTTTTTTTTTTTTTTTCTTTGAGACCTTGAGCTGAAGTAGCAGCACCAGAGAGCCAGTGTACCAAATCCCAGACAGGTATACTAAAACTGCTGCCATAATGCAACCCAGGGCCTCATTTCTCATTTATATTTCAATTCTGCTCCATAATATTTAATACCCTTGCTAAAATTATTGACTCCTTCAGATGGTCACATTTACCTCCCTTAGCTCCCTCTCTTTCCATGGAAATCAGGACGTTTTTTAGTCAGACAATTCTATATATTTTTTTTCATAAAATGTTAAGGAAAAAGGTATTTTTAATTTTCCCCAAAATTGCAGTGGTAGTGTTATAAAGTAGACAGGATTTGGGTGAAGCTATTTAGTTGTCAGTTGTTTGTAATTCCAGCATTGTTTAAGAGATGGGTTAAATTTTTGCAAGAGAAGGTCTTGTGTGCAGGTGAAAGGAGGGTGCAGATATGTTGTGCTGAAGTCCTATGGAGATTATGCGCAGAGGGTAAAAATCAAGATGCCTCCCTCACCTGCTGGCAGCAGTTCTCCCAGTGAAGCCCAGTACACTATTAGCTGCTTTTACAGGAAGGGCACGTTGCTGGCTCATGTTCAACTCGGTGTCCACCATGACCTATGGGTCCTTTTCTGCAAAGCCGCTTTTCAGCTGAGTGGAAAGAAGCGCATTTTTCAGAAATCCAAAAACTTCCTTAGCAAAAAGATTGGCTGGCTTATATTCTTCCAGGGAAAAATGCCAACAGCCCCACTACTGCCTGCTCTCAATAAGAGTGCCCTCCTGGAAACAAAGCCTTCCAGTTATCTGTGACAGCAGGGCAGAGTGCCATGGAAAGCCCTTTCACATCTCTGTCTAATACATTTCCACCAAAACAACATCAATAACAAAAGCTTTCCCTGCTGATTAATTGTTGCAGCCTTTTTCTACTGAGTGAGGGTTTGTCTTGGCCTCTTCTCTGATCAGTGGCAGCCCTGAGATCAGGCTGAACACAGGTTTGCTTTTGCTTCTAGCTCATGACTGCTTTAACAATAATCTCTGTCCTTAGTACCACCCTTGTGTTCTTTCACTTACCTACATACTTTCATTTTTACTCTACTTCATGGTTACACTCTGTGTAACTCATAAAAATTAGTGCTATTTTGCTTTAGATTCCTTTGAAGATGATAGAAATATCAACCCCATTTGAAAGTTATTGGGACCATGGACATCTGTTTGTAAAATGTTTATAGGTATATTTAAGTCTTCTATCGTCATGAAAACCTGTTTGTATTAGTCAGAAGAAGAAAGGAAATAAAGGCTTTTGTTGCAGCTGTTACTCAGCTGACACCCAGCACTCAGAACCTCCTCCTGATGGTATGTCCTCTTACCAGTCCTTCAGAGTATGGGATTTCTTCATTATGCTTTCAATATCTAAACCAGTGTGTGTTGTTGGCACCCAACAGTACCAAGCCCATATATTTAAATATGTTTCGCAGCTTGACCTAAGTTTCCAGAATGTCTCTCTAAATTCTTACAATTTTAATCCCTATACTACAAAACTCTTTTCAAAGGGAGGCAAGCACTGCTGCTTACCCTGGTGCCCTATTCTTGGGCAATTCTGCCTCCCTGATCACTTACTATCAAAGTACAGTAATCAGAGGGTTTACAGGCATCAAGGTAAAATGTTTATATGAGAACGAGAAAGTTATTCAATGAGAAAAAAAAAAAAAGGATTTAAGAACGAACACATAACAACATGCAGGTTCAAAGGAAAGATACTGGATCCTATGCCTCATCTTCTAAGAAAAGCCCCAGTTTTTACCACCTTATTTTAATTGTATTTTATAAGAATTCTTTGAAAAATAGTTTTTAGCTGCTTGGGTGGGTTATTCAAACATGCAAAGAATTCATAAGTTCTTTTGTCCAAGCATCAGACTCATGAGCAAAATATTCCCCCCAAACACATCTTTCTTGGAGTCAAAATTCACGTGTGTCTTGCCTCGCCCCCAAACAAATGCTTTTGCATGAGTCATAGACTGTGGAACTATTAACCCTAATTGAAATGCACATCTAAACTGACACTTAACCCTGATTTTTTAAAGTAGCACATGAGTCTGTGGGCGATACTGTCTTATTTGGATAGCACCTTGCAGCCTGGAGACTTTATAAGTGTTTTATTTACATAATGTCTCATTTATTTTGTAAGAATTACACTCTCCCCATCACTGCTATGATCTTCTTTGGCATAGAAAATATCCAGCAGCTGTTTATCAGCCTACAGAAATGCTGTGTAATAAGAAATAAAAAGAGATTGAGCATCTCACTGAAACCATGGAGTGAATCAAGAAGGAACACCATCAGGAAAGAAAAAAACCAGTTACTGGACTTCCACCCTTCATTTGTACAGTCCTGCAGGTCACCAGTAGACACGGAAACAGTCAGGAAAAAAGCAGTCACTAAGTTTCCACCTGTGGTTTGTACAGTCTTGCTGATCACCAGCAAGCTCAGTGCACTAAGGCACAGGAACCACCCTGGGCAATCTCTGTGGGAAACAGTATTTTACGTAACCTGAAAAAACAAATGTGTAAGCCAAGATTTTGAGAAGTGACACATTCTTTGGCTCCTGAATAGAAGGTATTTTTAAAGGGAGTAGGGCCTGCGGGTTTTTTTTCAAAAGCAGATACCTATGAGGGAACACTACTTTCACCACTTGGGGCAGCCAGTGACAACCACAGGAGAGTGAAGAGAATAAATTGCAAGAGACAAATTGCACAAATCTTTAGAAGTTACACATCTGCTGAAGTGTTTTTCATTTTTTATTGTTTAATATAGTCTGATCAATATTCTTGTTTGCATTTGATTAGGATAACAGCACGGGAGAAACATCAAAACTTTATTAGTTGGGGCAGCTAGGTGGGCAAAGCTTATTATAATTTAAACAAGTGTGATTACCTCAGATTTATAGTGGAAGAGATATTTATAGAACAATAGAGAAAATACTGCTGTTATCTTACAGGTGAAAGAATATTTAGGTGTAGAGAAATGCAATACAACTGGAATTGTGAAAATTATAGCTCTTGCTGATTATAAGAGACAGAAGTTACAGAATACGGTATTAAACCTGATGGAAATAAGGGGAACTTTACTAAAATATAATACATTTTTCAAGATACAGTGTAAGTAAACACCTTGAAAGCCAATTCTGAAGAAGAGGTGTTTAGTCATGCCAGTCACCAAGATCCCCTCTACAGACAAGGGAAAGAGTTCATACTTCAGGAGGGTGATGCCTTCCATCTAAAGACGAGGGTTTAAAGTTGGTAGGTTGAATTGCCTGGCTCTCCTCCATCAACTGTAGAGGAGACTAAATGACAAGCTTCCATTATGTGTCTGAGTTTTTGATGGTTAAAAATAAGATAATTCCCCAGCTGAAATGAGAGAATTCCCACATTTGGAGGCCAGAACTGCTCTTCATATGTTCTCTCATGGTGAGAGGGAGAGACTGGACAACCAGCTGTGATGAGGGATGGGACTCTTCTCAACCAATAGTGAAAAAAAGTGTTACCTCTGTGGTTTCTTCAACTCAAGAAACAGGAAGCTCCAAAGGTTGCGCTGTACCATCCTGAAACACTTCAGAAAGATGGGGTGGATGGTCCTCTGAAGATGTTTTCCTCAACATAGAGAAAAACGTCTTCTTTAGACAAACACCTAAATGGTGAAAGTTAAGTGAGCTGAATCTCACCAATATGATAGCTCAGATTGAAATCAGGAACTGTATTTGGTGTAGGTGTCAAAGTGTTGGCACCAGAGGCACCAAAGATTGGCACCTGCAACTGCAGGGGTGGCCTCTGTGAGATGAGACTAGGGGCTACCCCGTGCCAGACACAACTGGTTCCAGCTGGCTCCAATGGACCCACTAGCAGGACATGGCTGAGCCTATCAGCCAAGCTGCTGGTGCTTCTGGGCAAACACATTTAAGAAATGACAAAATGCCATAGAGAGAGAAGGAGGGAACAAAAACAGTGAGAAAAAGCAGAGGGAACACCAAAGGAACACCAAAGGTCATAGGAGCAGAAGGAGGAGGAGGTGCTCCAGATACCAGAGCAGATATCCCTTACAGCCCACAGAGGATCCTTACTAGAGCAGAGGAAAAGTGTGAGAAGGAAAGAACAGAAGAGAGAAACTACTGTGTATGGACCAAAATACTCCAGCCCCATGCTGCTTGCAGCAGGGAAGAAGAGGGTGGAGTGCACCTAAGTCTGAAAAAAGAGTAAGGACAGGTGGTTTTTTGATGTTTGTCTTTTTGTTTCCTGTTACATGAATTAATAATTACATTTTTATTTTTGTTGGGAACAAATTAAGTTAATTTTCCCCAAGTTGACTCTGTTTTGACAGTAATTTGTAAGTGAACTCCCTGTCTTTACCTTGACCGATGAGTTTTCTTGATCCTGTTCTTCCTATTTTCTCCCTCACATCTCTAGGGGGATGGATTGAGTGTTTGGGTATTAGCCAAGGCTAACCCACCATAGGCACATTTACCCTTTATTATTATAAATTAACTTCATGCGTCTTTTCTAGGAAAAAAAGAGACCCTGATTGTACACTGTTGCTTTGGAAAGTAGAGCAAAATTCCACGTGTGGTATCTAATACATGGGAGATACAGTTAATGAGAAAATTTAGATAATGACTTAATATTTCCTTTTTCCAGATAATTCAGGACGGAAGATTAAAATAGTCTATCAGAAGGTGAAATGGCTTTAGCAATAGCAAAATATTTCCAGATATATATGTGGGGAATATGTGCAAACCGATGCAAATGTATGCACAAACCCCAGTGACTGTCAAATTTGCATTATAAGCTGAATAATTGAATTGGGAATGTATTTTCCATTCAAAATTCTAATTTTCTGAATGTTTCCCTTGCTCTGAAGTAGGAGAAGAGCAACAACCATTCCAAAAAACTGTATTAAATTAGCTGGATTGTTTGGTTTAGATTTGAGGAAACAAAATATTTCATTTCAAATCTCACCTCTTCATGAAAGTATGATTATATTAATTTTTACCTTAAAACAGATTTTCAATAGTGTTTTTCAAAAATGTTAAAACTGGGTTTTTCTATATCCAGCAATTTTTTCCCTAAATGAAAGGTTGTCAATACTGACACATACAAAAAACATTTCATTGTGGGTGTGAATACTACTTACCCAGGAAAAAAATTCGGACTAAAATACTCTTACTGACAGACCATTTATCTCAGGCCATCCTTTTCTTTATCTCCTCCTTGCCACTGGTGGTGGAGCAGGTTTTCTGTTCAGAAACAGATGCAGTAATCTTCTGGGTTGGTGTCACAGCAGTCACCTTCTCTGTAGTCACTATGGTTACATGGCAAAAGCAGCGTTCATCCTTTGTGCTCGCTATTCGTCTGTCCCCATTCTACTTTCTACCAGGATTACCACCATACCAGCAGGGCTGCATTGCTTATGAGCTCCCTCATCCTTTTCTCACTGGGGATGAGCAAAACCCCTCACTCTGCCTTTCTTTTAAGTGTTAACCCTGGTACGTGGTTTTTGAGAACAGCAAGATCTTGCAGAGAAAGTTTACTGATAGCTGTTAGGTGCAAAGAAGGTATTTAGTGTGTGAGACTGCGGCTTAAAAATGGGGTCTTGCAAATGGTATCCGAGAACATAATTTTCAAAGCCTGGGGATTCATTAGGTTAGGTATAGTTGTAGCTGGGTACTCCTGGGAGCAGAAAACAGTTTTGCAGACATTAGGGTTGAGTGAAATGGGCAAAACCATCTGAATAGGATACATAAGATGATTGCATAAGACCCAGCTAGATAACTTCCTTCAAAGGTAAATCAAACCGAAATCAGACTTTTAAAACAAGTTTTTGGTGGCTCTTTTACATTTCTGTCATGGATTTTCATTCCTTGTTTTGGGCCAGGATCAACAGAGCTATTCTGAATTGCCTCAGCAAGCATATGGTGTGTGTGCTGTTTCCATCATTAACTACCCAAGCGGCAGGGAACGGAGCGCCTGCTTGAAAACATTGCAGGAATGGGTTTTCTGTCACTTGAAGTGCAGGAGTTTATGACTCAGACTGTGGATATGCCTGCTTGCCAGCTAATATCTGGACAGAGCCAGAAATTTAATATAAGGCTGAAGTATCATTTTGACACACATTACCCACTGATTCTCTTCACGACTGGTTATATTTTCACTTGTTAGAGATACCTATTCAAAAAAACAAGCATTCATACTAGGCTCTTCCAACTGTGGTTTAAAGTGGTGCTGTCATTACAGAGCTGACACATTGCATACACCCTGCCAACTTGTTGACAAAAAGAGGGAAACACATGATTTAATACAGCTGTTTTACTGCAAAAAGTATCAACAACACTTCAGCCTTTTTACTTCAGTCCTGTCAATCAAAAATATCCACTCCACCAGATAAGTTAAGATGCCCTGGAAGAATGCCTATTTTGACAGGCATTCAGAACACGGTGTGACTTTTTTTCCCTCTTTTCTATTCTCTGTTCCTTTGGCCTATTCACATGTCTGTTTGTTCAGAAGGCTACAGCCCTCCTTATTGACTCCAGTAAGGAATTCAGAGAAAGTTTTGGGCACAGCCCTAGAGCTGTGCAATCTTTGCATGTAAATGAGTAATTTCAGCTGCACAGCAGATCACTGTACATATCAAATCACTTTTCTTTTGAATGTGAACATATCAGACAGGTACAGTTGTTGAATTTTCTTTTAGAAATTTCTACCTTCTCTTACAAGTAGGATCAGCTTTCGTTAAAGATGAGATCAGATTTATTGATGCTTCTTGGATTATTACCTGTCTCCACTTACATATTTCTTTGACTAACTTCTTGTGCTTGCTCAGCACTGGCATTTCTGAAAGTTTGATATCAAACTCTTGTTTTAAAAACCCTCTTTATTTTAGTGAAACTTGGCAAGATGTAGTCTTCACAGCAAATTCTGACTCGCCCCTGCCTTTTCCTTTTCCCCTATCCTGGTCTATTTATAGTTATTTCACCCCTTAGCTTATGTAAAACAGCCCATTTGAAGTTGTGAATGAACCTGTCCTTGGATGGACATTAGACTTCTGTGTCCTGGATAGTAAACTGATGTGGAAATGCAGATTATCTGGACCAACAGCAGTTTAGGTTTTTTACAAGAATTTTATTTCTTCCATATAGTTAATTTTTATTCTTTCACTCATAGGAGAAAAATTCTGTCTGAAGACTACCTGATGATGTTGTGAGTTTCTAGCTGGTGAGATTTCTGTAACACTAATTCCTGAATTAGTAATATCCTAATGCGATATAACAAATCCTGACTAGGCTACCTGTCAGGAGGTAAATAACATATTTATGAGATTTATAATCCAATTTCGAATTTATAATGATTTTCAAAAAAGGAACTGGAAAAAGGAGTCAGCTAAATTTTGACCTTGCTTACACTGAGTGTTTGTAACTGTAGGGAATCAGATCTTCCTGGTGAGCAGGAAGATTTATGATCTGTTCAGTGAAAAATCATAGGCTGAGATCTCTCTGCCAATAAATCTTGATATTCATCTTGCCTAATTTTCTGTGAAGTTAATGCAGAAAATTCTTAAGACAAAAAAGGTGGATTGACTCACTGTAAGTTTTTAATGAGCGATGTAGGATGAAATAATTCAGGACAAGGAAGCCATTCTCCTGTATGCTGTTTTTCATGGCTTTTGTGACCAAGGAATGAAGTAGCATAGTGGACCCAAGCAAGGTGCATATTTTTGGCAAGGGCCAATGAATTTACAGACCTGTCCTGTTGTGAAATTTGCCATTTCAGCATCAAAGGCAGTGCTAAAAATATAGCCACTGCTGTGCACAGAAGACTCTTTAGGGCCAAATTTAGCTGGCCAAGCGTGACTCGGGAGGAGTCCAAGAGACTCTCTGGACCCCATAACTCTGTCCAGACCAAGGAATCAGAACCCTGTTATACAAAAGATGTATTTAAAAAAGACAAATATGAGACAAAGATGCAACTGGCACCAGAAACCATGGCAACAGGTGGGTGCATCTCAAAAGAGCAGGGAATCCAGGAGCAGGGTTTAAGACTAAAATGTATTCATCTCTTCTATATGAACTCTCTGTAGTCTGGGGAATTGTCTTTTTGCAACCTGCAAGATTTCACACTGTGGAACATTTTAAGAATGTGTTCATTTCTTTGAAATATTTTGGATACATAATCATGAGTCAGGTATTGACATGGTATAACTGCATCAAGGTGAAGATGCACAGACAGGATGACTGTGCCTCAAATATGCTTTAAAAATTCCAGCCTGGTTAATTATAAGAATTCCAGATCTGTCCCTGAAATCAGAATTCAGAATCCTCAAGGGTCTGTTAGCACTCTCTCTCATTCTGCTGGGGGGAACTTGTCTGTCTGTCCATGACAGGCTGAGGTGCAACAGGGCACATGGTCACTCACTTTGTGCACAGGCTGGTTTCTCTGCTCCATAAATGACTTCAGGATCATTTGCCACTGGGTGGAGGCTTAAATGCCTGCCTGAGACTTCTAAAGTGTAAGGAAATTGATTCTTAATCATGCACGTAATTCCACTCATCACCATCATTATTCTAGCAAGGCAAAATTATCATGTTTTAATTTATGGAGCTGTGCATAACATTTGTCAGTGTCTTGCTACTTTTCATTCTCAGAAATATGTCACAACAGTCTTATTTGGTGGCAATATCTTGATACTATATTGCACATTGGAACTAATCACAAAGTCTCTATGTTTTTTATTAATGTCAATGATCTCTCTTGGAATTTTTTGTATAAAGATGTTGAGATGTATTTCTCAAAACATCTGAACACCAAAATGCTAGCTAGATCTTTGGTTTATCTGCTTTTGAAAGATTTAACAAGATAGTACAAACACAATAATTCAAAGATGGCAACAAAATCATTATATGCACTTGTACACAATTTTAAATTTTTTTCCCCTTAAATTAGAGCCCAAACCAAGAATTTTTAAGAATTTTTTTGATTCCTTAAAATACTTTAAAGTTATAGACTGATGGTTGTAAAATCCAAACATTTTGGGCAAAAATATTTTAACACAAACACCAGAAATTCAAAATAAAGAACAGTTTGCTGACTTTCCTCTAGTAATATTCAAGACGAAAGATCACATAAGGATTTCACTCAGTTTCGGTGGGTCATAAAGTCATCTTTTTGCTCAAAAGATCTTAAGTGCATTTTGACATTTAAACTTTCCTGTGGATATTTTGTTTCTGTTCCATGTAGGTTCCTAAAGATCTCAGCTATTCCATCACCAAACCCATGTTCATCCTAAAAAGCCAATTGATATCCTGTTACTTACCCACCACTATTCTAGCAGCATTGCTGTCCTCCAGAGTATATGAAGATACTGAGAATTGAACAACTTAAAATTCAGTGCAATATGGATGTTTACAGACAATTTCCAAATTTTTAGGTTTGGCTATGCTGCTATTAAGACAAGTATGCATGTATTTTTATTTTTATTTTCTCACTGAAGAAATCTCACTGGAATTTTTTGAACAAGTTGCCATTCTTTCTCAGTGCATGTGTTTGTTCCTGGAGATCCTTGTAGTACTGCTATCTGTGTCCCTCCAACCTATGTTTTTTTTGCTTTTTACAATACATATCCTGTCTTTTGTCTTTCTGCTGGTGGCAGGGAAACATGTCTATCAAGTCAAAGGCTGTCCTTTACCATTTAATTATCTTTGAATTTATGTCATGATCATCAATCCTTCCATTGACTGCTTCCTCCAAGACTAACTGAGAAAATGAAATGTACCAGTTCACAGTCTGTTCTCTAAAAATAACAACATGAAAAAGCATGAATGTTTGTCCTAAACCCTGTTAAGAAGTCCTGCTCAGCCTATAGTTTAATAGAAATTCTCTCATGGGACATGTGGAAACTGAGTTAAATGATACTTTTACAACAGTAAAAGGTCAGTATTTGGTAAGTTTTGATGAAATAGCAGGTAAAATGCTGTCTCCTTTTGAAATCATGAGGAGTTTCACAATAGGTCAGTGTGCCCAGGATTTCATTCAAGGGAAAGCTCAATAATGAGAGGTGTGACTTGTGTCTTCAGGACTCTGAACTCATCCACACTGTGAATCACTCACGGTCTCTTTGCTCACTTGAAAGTCATTTACTACCTAACAAAAAGCCCTCTAATATGTTTTGGACAAAAAGGGGGAATAAATTCATACATTTATTTTTAAAAATAAATTAATTCTCACAATTGTAGGAGACAAAGACTGCCTCTTGTCCACCTACAGAATATTACTTTGGCTCATGCAACATGAATTCTGAACTTAAACCACTAATCTGGTCTTCTGTCTAAGTCAGAGATGGTCATCACCCTGGCCCCATGGAGTCCCACTGTCCGAGGTGTGTGGGTGCTGAGATGTGTGGGTGCGAGCAGGTAGTGCATGACCGTAGGGACCTACCTCCCGGGGATACCCCAGGAGCACAGCGTGGGAAGACCCTGCAGCCCTCCCAACATTGCCAGGAACTGAATGCAGCAGTCACCTCTCCCTTTTCTCTGCTCTGATCCCCTGGGAATGGGCACCTGGTGGCCACCAGCTGCCGCAGGGTGGTTAGGAGACAGAGTGGTGATAGCTGGCTGCACCTTCAGAGGAAGGTTTCTGCCATCAATGTGCAGCAGGATTGTTGGCAAAA
The DNA here is from genome assembly GCF_031877795.1 of Strix aluco. NCBI lineage: Eukaryota > Metazoa > Chordata > Aves > Strigiformes > Strigidae > Strix > Strix aluco. The sequence goes on from NC_133935.1 coordinate 46,509,162, forward strand.
CACACCCAGTGTCTGATTAATTCATAAAACCTACTATAACTGATCAGGTGACCAATCCAATGCTGAAAGAGAAACATTAAAAACTAGGAGAAAATGCTTAAAATAGAAAGTATGAACACATGTCTTCATATAGCTAGACAGATGGCACCTCTTTAAGCAGGGCTTATCCATATGGCAAACTAGTCGATTGAATATGAACACTGTATAGGATCCCAGTGAAGCAAAACCTGGATTTTTTTGACTCGGGCAGTGTATGCTATATGTCTCACTTACGCTTCAGATGACAACATAAGCAGGTTTATGCCATCAGCTTCTGGTAGTAGGTGCAAATAATCAGAGAGAGAGGGAAAGACATGAAGAAACATGAACTCATCAGGGAGTCAAGCAAGTCTCTGAGTGAGGGTTTGAATAAATAGAAAAGGAGAACAGGAAAAAAAGACACATTCAAACCCCAGTAAAGCAGCTTTCATAAACAGCCAAATTTCACAGCCGAAGAAAATTGCAGTTACTGCAGCTGCCCAACTACCCAGCAATAACTCATTCACTGAAGAGGCCCATTCCTTTAACACTGACAGATAACAGAGTCCTGCAGTACCAAAAAGTCCTTCTCAGTCTGGGTGAAGGCTGCTAAGGACACGAAATGTCTCTAATATGGTAGGAAGACCATCCAGGTACAAAAGATTTCTGAATCAAAATAGGCACTTATTTCACCTTTTTATCCTTTACAAAAGCTTAAGCGTTCAGCTCATGCACTGTTTACTCCTCCTGAGCTGCAAGCTCTACTCAATAGAGATACTCCGGGCATAAAGGAAAGGTTGTGGCTGGGAATGTATTACCTGCCATGGCACAGGGATTACACTTCTTGCACAGGAGGAAGCTTGCCCAGCAGTCTTATGGTACAGAAGAACTGGGAAGAAGCCAATTTTATCTATGAAAAAACCTCAGAAAATAGTTACACCATTCATTTCAAACCAGAAAATCTCCATACCTTTGAAACAAAGCATAATGAGGCTATGATGTTTGTAAACAAAGAAAACTAATGTATCAATATAAAATAGCTTTATTTTAATGAAAGTTTAGTTGCAAGAGGCTGCTGACAAGTTCAATCAATATCATTTACTTGTCGACATATGAAGTGTTGAAAAATATTTCACTTTTTTGTAAGTATAACAAAAGCAAAGAAAATGTAATAATAGAAAAAGACCAGTTTAAGTATTTCTTAGCTGAATAAACATGCATATCTGCACATTTGGTGCAATGGTTAATTAAATATAAATAGTTTATATATTAACACTTCTGTGGATATCTATATTTTCAATTCGGTTTAACAAACACTCATGGATCTCTTTTACAGACAATGTCATCTTTGGAACCAGGAAAAGAGAGAGTTGAGTATGACATTAAAGAACTTCTCAGGAAAAAAATGTACCCGTGCTCACCTGCAAAAACAGGAAAAGCTGTTGATTTGAGAAACTGGTATGCTTATGCTTATGCCATAAGTGTTTGAAGCAGTTAAAGTAATACTGGAATACCAAACAAATTGCAAACCAACAGGATTTTATTTTCAGGCTTAAATTTGTACTTTCAAATGAAACATGATGCCTGAATATATTTCTCATTATTTGCAATCATGCTGTGCTGCAGTAAGACCTGAATTTACAGATAGCTATACCTGTATGCTGTCTTGCAGAATTCAGTGGCATTCTGAGGGCAGTGAGATGTCTGTGCAAATTACGGTGAAAGACAATAATCAAGGCTTGTCTTCAAAATATTCTTTGTTTCTGAGTCCCTTGTTTCTGAGTCCCATACAAGACTAGAATGCATGCAGTGGATGAGATTGCAGTGATTTACCATCTAGGTACCAAATTCCACAAAGTCTGATGAATTTCAAGTTCCATCTATCTCAATTTTTATAATTCTTCACAAATATTTTAGGTTTTGGGGGGGATAATTTTTTGTTCCGTGGCAAGAATAGGTGCTATTGATAACTATAACTAATAATCATTACTAGTAATCGTCAGTGCATTGCTAACTTTTTCCCTAATCTTTCCTGTTCACCAGACACAGAAAGCATCTTTGACATTTCAGTCTGGAAGATGAGGCTCAGGAAACCATTCAGCTCTTCGGCATAAGGAAGGTTGAGGACTGAGAGTTCTTCCCTTCCCTCATTTATTATCTATAGAAAGAAGATGTAAACTTATGAATGTATATCAGGCTGGTGAGTCACGCTGATTAGCAGATATTTAGCCAGACTCATTTGCTTAACCTTAATGCTTGTCACACGTCATGCAACAAATTCCACTGTGCATTACAAAGGATTTGACATCATGGAAATAATTATTCCAGAATGATTCTGATAGATTAAAAAAATAAAAAATCAGGCAATTTGGCCCTAAAAACAACATTCTCTAATGAGAATGTTTCTGGGTCTGCAAATCCATAGTCATGTTTTATTTATAGCCCGGCCTATGATTCATCATTAGAGTTTCTTTCAGATTTTGGAAGAAAAATTGTTCTTCCATGCACGAGTGTTTTTAGATAACCACAGCTGCTCCTCACTAGCTGCTGTTTCAATAGCAGAAAACCTAACACTAGCATTCTTATGCATCTTTGCTCCTATCTGCTCACATTCAAACCCTTTTCACCACACACAATCAATCCCATTGTAAGGGCTTCAGGCAGCAGCCACCGCAGCCATCATTTGGCTTGTCAGCAAACCATCCCCTTTTCGTTCCAAGGAGGAACAGCTGATGGGATGAAACTTTGCTGCTGGCTAGAAATCTTTGAAAGGATAGTGCTGCCCCAGCCGTGCTCTCATTGTCTCCCGCAAAAACGCTGCCTGTGCCAAAATGTCTCTGAAACATTTTAAGGCAATTGTCAGAAGCTCTACTAGGTAGGCAGCGAAGGAAGGCAAGATACTACCTAGCTCTTCTGCTGCTCTGGCATTGAGGGCTACAGTTCGAATTTTTATGTTCATTGCTTGCTGGGTCATAGAAGAAGGAATTGACTTGCGGAAAACAGACTCTACAACTCGAATAGAGTTATAAAGCAGGTATGTTTACTCCAACGCAGGGGTGCAAGGGGCTTTCTCCACAAAGCTTGCACACCCACCGCACATTTTACCAAAAACTTATAGAGTGTGGATATACATATTCATTGGATTACATAACACAGACATACATATGCATGAGTAAGGCTGGGTTAGTTTGAAAGGCTGGTGTCAGCAGTTTATGTTATCTTTGCACCTGCGCATTGCCTCCTGGTGGTCGTCTTCGGGGGTCTTTGGGAGGAAGGCTCATACTCTTCCTCACCTTGTACTTTTCCCCGGAGCATGCGCAGATTCTCTTGGCCAATTTCTTGAATAACAGGAGTGTTTTTCAGCTGGTTTATTCATTCTATCTTATCTAAGAGAACCGATGGAACTTCTGCCATCCGTATATGGCTATCTTTACTCATTACCAAGACCCAACTAGTTAGAGCACCTCTGTTTCCCAAGGACAAAACATGATATTTCGCTGAACACTGCAGTTCTTGGTAGATTTTCACAGTAAACTGCTTTGTTTTGATGAACACAGTAGTCCTTGGTAAAATTCCACAGAACAGTCTGGGCAAGCAGGATCCTTAGCAATATTCAAAAATGCTATAAGTAATACTATAAGTAATAAGTAATAAGTAATTGCTATAAGTAAGTAAATAAGTTGCTAAGCAGTTTGCTATAAGTAAATAAGTCTCAAAACAAGTAATCATTTCTCTGTATCAGAATGGTCTAAAGCAGTGGTTCTCAACCTGTGGTCTGCAGACCCCTGGGGACCTGCGATGTCATCATGTCATCACATGAAGACTTAAAGCAGGGGTGGGGAACATCCAGCCCAGAAACATTTGGTCTGGCCTGCGACAAGTAGTGCGCTTCCTTTTCCCACAGCCCCCTCTCCTCAATGCTCCTCTCGTACCCAAGCCCCCTGCTCCTGCCATCTGCCCTGATACACTAGTATATTCAGTGCTAGTATCGTTGGTGGGAGCCACTTTAACCAGGCGGTTTTCCTCTTAAAGACATTTTCTTAACCCAAAGGCCCTCTTTAGGGCCACAACGGGGTTGAAGTCTGTTCCTCCAAATGGTGGCCCTGGACCCATGAACAAAAATGTACGGTGACTGAACACAGACAAACAAGAGGGGAGGTGAGAAGAATAATAAAATCTTTTCATCAAATTTTAATATAAAAATTGGCATCAAATTTGGAATTAACATGTTAAAATACCATAAAATGGGCCATTTGAGCAATAAGAGTGTCGATGCGATTATTTTAAATTCATATAGAATCATTGCAATAAAGATAATATGAATGTGTGCATTAACAGATTATTTCCCCTTATCTCCAAATTTAAAGACCCTTCATGAGAAAATTGCAATAAATATTTGATGCAGTCTAGTGCTTTAAATCTTGAATTAAGTCTTGGTGGTCTGTGGCCACAAAAGGTATTTAAATGAGATCTGTGGTGAAGGAAAGGTTGAGAACCCCTGGTCTAAAGTGATTTGTCATTGAGAAATTTATTTTTGGAGGCTTGGTGGTTGCAATTAACATTTCTTCTTAAGAACCTTCTCTGCAAATGGGCAGGTTTACAGGTTAAGAAAAGCTTGAGCTAAACTTTTCTGGTAATCCTGTCCCCAAATAAATTTTGGTTGTCTCTGCACACACATATCTTTCTGTATACCTAGTAAGGCTTTTTCCACTAAGATAAAACCCCATTTAACCCTCTGGGCTGCAGGACTACTGTTTAAGAACAGATGTTTCTGCACTTTCAGATACTGTACCAGGTTAGTATTACCATCACATTTGCTGCTGTCTGGCTTCTTGAAGAAGGCAGAAAATACTGTAGGGAGTAACTAAGTGGATGATTTTGACTTTGTTAAGAGAAAAGGCCTTTGAGCAGTTCTATATCTCCAGTATAAGGAATCTGCTGGTCTGCTATCAACTTCATTCCTGTGGACAGCCAAAAGTCTTGTCCTGTTAAGTTCCCACTTCAACAGTATTGTGACCATATGGGCCTACAGTGCAAACCATCTCATACTGTGTGAGTAGTTTGTCTAGTTCCCATAAAAAATAGCATATACACCCATCAAAGTAGAGCAGCTTCACATAAATTGTGCTTTTTTCATTAAGAACTACATGATCATACATATTCACTAAATATTTATTTGAATAAAAGCAACAGTCATCAAAAATAAAAAAAATTCTTTCTATGAGAAAATGAATCACAGAAGAAATACTCATACTGGGAAATGTTTTCTGTTGTTGGTAATCTTGTATTCAATATGTTTGGGAAACAGTTGCATGTCCCTTCCTAGTTGTTCTATATGTTCTCAGTGAAAAATATGATCATGATATCTGTACCTCTTCCAGTTTGATTTCAGCATAAACTGTTTTTGTACAACTTTACTTCCTGTGCCAAATTTATATGGAGATTGCCTCTTAAATATGCCAAGCAGAATGGTCAGAGCTTTGTCTCTATTTGTTAAACAAATTAGTGTCAGAGATCCTGAACAACTCCAAGGAAGAAAACACAAGAAAGGCAGTAAGGGAGACAGGCAGTTAGAGAACTCCATGTGGAGGAATTAACTTTAGTTTAAGTTAAAATGTAGACTCCTCTGACTGCCCCACCTCAATCAGAGATTTATTAACTATTTCCTTAAAATGTGACCTTGGAAATGTGAATCTGGTAATTAGAGTAACTGGGGAACTACTGAGGATCCTTGACCTCTGTTTAGTTTGGATAAAGATCCATGTATATTTAGTTATGTAGCTGAAATGTGTTTTTGCCTGATTCATCCCATCTATGCTTTTCTTCCTTTCTATCTCACAAGACAGCCTTTGGGCTATCCTACTTCTTTGAAAGGGCAACAAAAGCTCTTAACATACAGACCACCTCCCTCCCTCTCTCTCCCAGTTCCCAGTTCATCTCTTCTGTGCAGCTCTCCTCTTCTGGATACATTGACCACTTGCACTGATGCTACTGTGTGACTGAGCATATATCCAGGGCTCCATGAAAGGCTCTCATCAGCATTCAGTTTACAGAGATACTCAGGGATTTACAGCCACGTTAGTCTCTGCCTGCAGATTTATGACTTTTAAAGAAAGTCAGGCAGGGAGGGTAACTTTCATGTTCATTGCATAAGGAAGCCCTACAGTAATCTTAGACTTAGATGAGTAAGAGGGATGTTCAAATGGGGATTAGATTTATATGAAGAAATGGAAATATATTTGAAAGAGAGGAAGAAGGTGAAGGATCTAGAGGGAAAGAATTGCTGATTGATCAGCCATCCTGGGAGAAAAACAGGAAGGAGAAAAAAAAAAGAAAAGAGAAGCCACAGTCCCTGTAGTGGGAATAGCAAATTTGAAAGAGAAAGAAAGACCAAAGGAAAAAGGTATAAGTCTTCTGATTGCTCTTTTGGTGGTAGTTCTTTTATTTAAAGACATCAATACAATATGTTTACTTACCAAGCGGCTGTGGTGGTTTAAAATCTTACTGCCTGAGGGCTGTTTGTTACCATCTTCTGATGGAGATTACCCAGCCCAGCTTCCCCCAGCAGAGCAGAGCAGAGAGAATAAAAATGGGCACCCCTCTCGCCTTTGTCCACTGGGCAGACTGGGTTTGACTGCCAGTGATAATAAGATTAAGTTTAGCTGTCTGACTTTCCAGTAAAGCAGGTAGGGTCCATGTACACAGTCCCATCAGCTGGCATGGTGGGAACCTCTGACAGAGGACTGAGATGTAGTAAAGTGTTTTCGCAATGTCATAGCTTGCTCCCAGAAGGCACAAAAAATCAGAGGTTTTTGAGGAAGTCATGTCTGTTAGGGCAGGTGAGGTGTTCCAGCCAAGTAAATAAGGTGCTTCTCACTGGGACCACTTTTTAGAAAGTCATCATACTTTGTATTCATTTATTAAGAAAAAACCAAGAAAAAGCATGGATTTTTATCCACTGTTTGTGAAGCACAGGAGAACCAAATGAAAATTGTACTGCAGCACAGGTGATTAATTTAATGAAGGGTATCCTTCTTTCACGCTCTTTATATGAAATCTCTGTGAAGCTGCAGGGGTGAAGAAGTGGGCCTCAACAATTCAGTTGGATTATTGTATTAAAAATATTCTCTGAAGTATAATACAATTAACTTACTGGAGGAAAAAATAAAAAGATAATTAGACCAAGCACATGCATCACAGTATGATTGGTATCATAACTTCTGGGAAAAAAAGTCATAATGATACATTTCCTTTTTGAGGGCTAATGGATATGATTCTACTGCCTGGAGCCCTGGTCAAACTTTTATTCTCCAGAAAATAAGATAAAACTTTCTGAAATTAAACCTGGGGAAATAAAACCTTTGCATGATGGATTTTTATCCTTAATATAACCAGTGTACATGGTTAAAGTTAATTTGAATGTATTGGTTTGGAAGCTACAGCTATTTTAAGAAGTCATCAAAGAGATATTTGCAATCTTTTGAGAATAAAAATATAATCTCACCATTTGTTCATAATATTCTTATTTTCCTCAGAATTTTGCTGAAAGTAAAGGAAAAAGAATTGATACAGAATATTAGGGCCAAAATTTTAAAATTTGAACGTCTAAAATTAGGTTCCTAACTCCATATTTAAATAGCTAAATATAAGTAGCCTGATTTTCAGAACTGCTGAGCAATCCCAGCTGCCACTGAAATCAGTGGGAGCTTTGGGTAAATACCAGATTGCTTATTCAGGCTCATTATTATGTAAAGACTAAATAGGGATTGGGACATTTTAGCCATGTTATTAATAAAGGTTGTTGCAGTAGGACTGGGATCTGTAGACATGCACAGCAAACTCTTAGTGACTTCCAGAGGCCAGAGTTCACCCAGGCTGCTGCTCATGTAGGCGCAAACCCTTCCTGAGCCATCTTGCCCATTACCTTAAACCGTATGAAAATGGTCCTATCCCACTTTTGAATCATTGCACCAATCACCATTATTGTCTAAACACTTTTCCTGATGTATAGGCTTAACCTAACCTTTTTCAGCTTAGTCCCATTCCCGCTCTTTCAAATGCAAGGTGGCAATGTCACTCCTCCCTATCCCATTCCTGATGCCTACCTTCAAACAGCACTGTCCACCTATATGTGGGCACCAACACCACCCTGCTGCCAGGGGCCTGGGAGCTGCAGCCCTGCAGCACTCTCTGTCCAGGGCTGCTGCCTACCTCTTGCATGTTGCCAGACCTGGAAAGAACTGGCGTGTGGCTCTATGCATCTTCTGGGTGTAGCGACTTGCCTCCCAGGGATACCCCAGGCACCCTGTGGCTCTGTGTAAGGGTAGCTGGGACTCACAGCCTTGAATTTCTTCTGTGCAAGGTGGCACGAGATGATAGCTCAGCTTCCACGCTGCCTGCACACCCTGGAACGAAAGAAGCTTTCTTGTATGGGCGCTGCACCGGCAGCCACACTTTCAGTTTGTATTTTTTGAAGTAGCACTGTTTTATGTGTTTGTTCTCTGTAATCTCCTCAAGCCTCTTTTTCTATGATAAGAGTTGTGTAATTTTTATCTTTACTCCACGTGGTTATGGCAGCCTCAAAAGCTTTTCTTGAGCTCTCCACAGCGCCCAGAAGGAGCTGACGCCCAGCTGCTGGCCTTGCTCTCTCTCTCTTCGCTGAGCCCCACAGTGACTGGTTACTGCTGACTATGAAATGACACAAAAGAGAAGCAGCTTCCATTGAACACGTAATTGATGCAAAGAACAAAGAAGAAGCGAACAAAACAGAACTTGAAAGAGAACAGTTCAAGGAACCAAGCAGATGCTTCTTTTCCCTACCTTGTGGTGCAGATGCAGAATGAAGCCTCAATTTGCTGAAGTCAATACCCAACCTGACAGAGGCCAGGATTTCACCTCCAGTGTTTTGATCCCCGGTTTATGTCGGGACCTTTAACAGTCCTCACATGTTTTTTTCTCTCATTCCACATTATTTTCACAGCCAAGGGAACTCTTCTTTTTAACACAGTTCCCTGTCTTTCCTAGGAGTAAGATGGATCTTCTGTGTGCAAGCCCTGTTTTCATTAGGTTTGTGACCTCTATGAGTTATATTTCTGTTTAGCTTCTGGAAACATTTAGTTGTCATGGTCTCATTTGAGGCTATGACTGGATCTGGCAAAATCTAAGTTATGCTTTAAGTTGATAATGTTGTTTTTGATGGTTTATAATTTCACCAGGCTTTAGCAGTTTGTGTTCAAATCTTCCATGTAAAATGTCTGCTTCTTTATTATTATTATTATTATTATTATTATTATTATTATTATTATTATTATTATTTTATTAATTATACTTTTTGGTAAAAGGTCAGAGAAGCACTGTTAATATTTCATGAGGGAAGAAATGGCAAAAAATATTTGGTTTTTTTCATGTTAAGAAAAAAAATATTAAATTGAAATCCATCTAATAAAGTTTAAAGTCCTCCATGCCTGGGAGCAGGTGATTCTTGGGGGAGGTGGGGAGAAGACAGACTCCTCTTTTTTGTATCGGTATAATTCTCTGTGTTTAAAAAAAGTGAAGTTTGTACATAAAGTCAGTTTACAAATTGCTGTCCTTAAAGACATCAAATACAAACAAAAGAGAACTGAATGTTTTCAAAGGCATTCACAAGCATCGCAGCGTGAATATTGATGGACAAAGATGAGGACATTAGGTTTTCTGAAGTGCTGAGTGAATTATAAGCCTGAGCACTGCTGCATTTGTATGATGATTTGGGAAGCCTGCCCGGTGTGAGGCAGCACTGGACAGTCACCCCCAAGTGAGCATCAGACAGGGTATTTTGGGCAGGAGGCTGCAGTGCTGCACTGAGCCCTGGTGCAGTGCCATGCTCAGGGTATGGTACTGTCCCCAGGGCCTGAGGTCACTCCCTTGAATGGAGCTGCCCTGTTAGGAACGCATTTATCAAATCAACTTCATCTTGGTAAGGGTGGCATGCCTCCTTGCCACAGTGAATTGCTTGGGACAGACATGCCCATATGTTTTTGCGTTTGTAAAGAAATATTTAGACTAAATACAGACAAGTAGGTTATCGGTTTATCAAAATCACTCAGTCATCTACTAACATCCTAATATGACCAAGAGTTCTTCACAGTTGCCCTAAGGTATTTTGAGGGGATTTTCCTACAGAAAAACAACACTAAATGGAATAACATGGATTGGTGACAGTAAGGGAGGGGCAACCCTTGGAAGTGTTTCATGAGACGCTTAGAGAGAAGAAAGGTCTGGAAGGAAGAAAATAGGGCGTAGATAAAAGAGGAACAAATAGGAATGTTATAGCAATAGCAAACAATTAAAGCTTGCACAAATTTTGGTGAGAAAAATGTGAGCCTGAAAAAACTGACTGGGATGGTGATGGCAAGTGATGTTTCACTTTCACAGAGACTGCTTTTGCGCAGTATGTAATTCCAAAAACATAAAGAAGTGCTTGGGCTTCCTTTTTTCCGTGGGTGGGAATACATGTCTTCAGCTCACCTCTGATCACAGAATACAATCTAAAAGACAACTGTGCTCGTCCCATACCTAAGTGCAATCATTTTACCATGGTGTTCTGTAATTGAAGAGGGATGCTTGCATCAAACTCTGAATGAGAAATAAACCTTGATGTGTGATAAGCGAGGCTGTCTCTTGAAATCTCTAGGTGTAAATATCAGGTAGATCTTGCAGGTCTGTGTGGGCCTTCCTTTCTTTATGGAAAAGAACAGCAATGGCTTTGTTATTGCCCTGAAATCTGATCCAGGCTGAAGACTTCCCTTAAAATTTGGGAAAGGATATACACAGTAAGTTGCTCACACAGCTTCATCTCCTTATTTCTGAAATCCTGCTGAACCACAGTTGGACCTGTGTATGAGCAACGAATGGGATTTTATTACTGGTTCCTACCAATAAAATGTCTACAGCAGTTAATCCAGTTTACTGGTGTTTCACCATAGCCAGAGAATTTCTCCATCCCTTGAGGTGGATTCAAATCAGAGGATTATTCAGAAAATAATTCGGGTTTGCACATGACAATTTAGCCTGGAAGTCAATATGTCCATGCCCAGGCTCCATCTGCAGTGGAAAGGCTGCTGCTTGGTCAGTGTTATCTCCCCAACAGTGACATGTTTTCCCAGGCAGCTTCTCAATACCCTGGTGTGTGGCTGACTGAGTGAAGCTCCTTGAAATCCTTTGCAGCACATCCTCCTTTGAGGTCACAGCCTTGACATGGAACCATAGGCCATTTGCTGGGAATCAGTGATTTTGGATGTGATAACTCCAGAAAGACATCTGCTTTTTCCCTTCTTCTTCCCCAGTAGTGATTACACTGTGCTGCCTGAAAATCCGCCTCCTTCTTTAAGAAAAAATTTATCCTTTCCACAAATAAATAATAATTATTTTGAAAATTTTGTTTTTGGAATGGCTATGAATACCATTAACCTATTTTTCTGTAAAGCTTTATAAAAACAGTTTCATTTAATGGACTTTCAGGCATACTTTTTACTTATGGAAGGAAAATAAAATCCTTAATCTTTCTTCTGCCACAATCCAGTATGATGTGCAGGCCATAATGACCTATATTGTCTATATGATTCCCTCTTGTTTTCTGATTGCAGCTGCCCCTTCCCCTTCATGGAACTAAATTTTAATGCCAAAATGCCATAAAAATATATACCTATTTCAAAAGTAGAATTATTCTAAAAAAAGATGAAAATGTTGGCATTCAAGCAGTAATTTTTATATTTCAGTTAATTTCATTATTTCCAAATGGCAGGAAAACTTTGCAATTCATTGTGTAGAGAAATGTCTTTGGTCACACACTCTTGAAGAATGGATTTGATTGTCAGATATTCAGAGGTGAATATTTTCCACTCTTGTTTCTAATGATGATGATGATGATGATGATGGAGATTACATTTTGATACAGTAAGTTATGAGAAAATATCTTGTCTGACAAGTTACCCTCTGTTGTTTTTGTTGACGATATTCCCATCACTGCTGCTAGACCATATTGCCTCCCTCTCATACTTCTTCACCATCTCTTACAAAAATGAGTCTAACTAGAGTTTCTGCCTCTCCCCATCCTTTTGCTGCCTCACCATTAATTTCCCCTTCCCTGTCACAGCCTGTCTCCAGTTCTGAGGTCTGAGGACTATTATCTGCCTCTCATTCCTTCAGTCCCTGCTATCTCAAACTTCCTTTCCTCCTTTATTTCTGTTCTCATTATCTCAGCCTCACCTTCAACTCTGTTGGCTCCTGTCCCACTGCCTGCAAGCATGCTCTTGCATATTCTACATCAAAATAAGGCTTCTTTTTTCAACTTGCCCACTTACAATCCTATCTCCTTCCTCACCTTTGTTTTTGGCACTCTGGGGCCCAGATCCAAAGATCTATTTAGGCTTTTGACTTGTCCTTGAATGCCTAAAAGTATTCTGAGTGCAGTCCTTCCTCTGTTTTCTTTCTTTAGTTTTCACAGTGAACTTTTAAATGTCTCTTGTACCTGCTCTTCAGTGACAGTTGAATCTCTTTTTGGGAAACAACATTTATATGTTTTGGTTCTTTATGGAAGGCACATTGTAGCAGCTGAGCAGGTTGTACTTGTGCTCCTACAGCCCCAGCATTGCTTCCCTAATGGTGGCTACTTCCAAGATGGATCCGAGAGGATCCATATTGGACCAATCAGCACAAATTAGTTCACAAAAATAAAAGAAGAAATTAAAAGTAATTCCCATGCTCATTATATTCTCTCTCCATCAACAAGAAATCTTCCCACATTTTAACAAGACATATTATGAGCTATTCAACCCTGCTGTGATTCTGCAGTCAGACTCCTAAGATGAACTAGCTACTATGACATACATGATTGCTTCATAATAAGCACATCTTAAGGTTGTTAATAAACCTAGTTGTGTGGAGGCAGTGCCCAGACCACAGAGAGAACTGGAGCAGCTCTACACAGAGAACAGAGGCTGATGGAAGGAACTCTGCCAGCAAGCACGAAGAGAAATACATTTCTACACTTGGGGTTTTCTGGTGCACAGGTAGAGCAGTTGAACCACTTGAAGGCTGCGACACAATTTGCAGAGGATCCATAAAGAGGACCTGGGTGTTGCAATGTGTCACATCACAGCATTTTTTAGTTTTGTAGACACCCAGCAGGACTCACAATGCAGCTCTTAGAAACACAATTATAAGGGTCCATGAACTAGGATTTACAAAATCCTGCTGCTGGAGAAGGCAATTGGGAAGTGCTATGAAGACGTCAGAGCATTTGAATGTTTTCCCTGCTCTTTAGCCTTTCAAGTCACAAGCACTTGCAGAAACTTATCTATCATCTCCTTTATTTCTTTGGGACTAATGATGCTGGAGTTAAAAAAAGACAAATGAAAGGAATTAGGTTTTTTTTCCTAAAGCTGGCTGGGAGGAACATTAAGACACTTAGCAATACCAAGTAATCAGTGTTTTGCTTAATAATTCCCTTGTCAGAATTGGCAAAGGTACTATAAAGATCTGAGTTCTGTGTTTAGATGTCTGAGGTTAGCCAGACAAGGTCCCTTGTTTGGATTCAGCTCGCAAGTGTTATTCTTAGTTCTTCCTGACAGTATTTTATGTTTCTTAGCTTTGTATATGAATGGTAAGTGGCCTGTAACAAATTTTGGAAGGACACCTAAAATGGAGCAAAACTGTAGAATGATTATTGCTCTTGGTACATTTATACATGCAGTAGGGGCCTGGATTTCTCACTTGGGTTTCAGGAGCTAGAACATGCCCAGATTGCCTTCCACTGCTTGCTCTTTGCAATGCTGTACACAGAGGCTAACAGTGAACCTGTACCTTTACAGTGTCCTACCTCTAGGGTGACCTTGTTAGTATAAGCTTGAGTGGTTTATCTTTGACTTCATAGCTCGTTGGAAATGACATCCTGTACAAGTGGAGAAATCAGAAGCCCTCATTTCTTTAATAATTATCCATGTATAGTGATGGATTATCACATTTTGGAGCCTCTTTATGTTGTAGGGGAGTGGAAAGCTGTGTTAGCTTGCTTCAGCAGAGCATAAAAATACCTTCCTTTCATAGAAATGAACCACAGTAACATAACATTTTAAGTGATGTCAATAGCTATGTTTTCCTTTTAATAATTTGGAATGTATAATATGATTTGTTTAGCTAGATCTGTGTATCTATGTACCTGTGTGCCTGTGTATCATCTCATACCAACCACAGAACAACAGAATTTATTAATACAACAGAAGAACATAAAACATAATTCACTCCCTAAAAATGACATTATAGTATCACCAGGTTCAGCTGACTTCGAGAGCCTGAAGATATTTGAAATCTTTTCCATTAAATGTGTGATAATTAACTAATATCCAATAGTATACAGACTAGGGGTGGAAGAAGGGAGATCCCATGGTGACATCATGTAAGACACAATGATCATGACAGAGGGCATGCTGGAATATTTTGTGTACTTAGGGCCAAAGACAACACTGAAGATTTCATTCACAAAGTTCAGCAAAACTCAACTGAACTCTGTAGAGCTGCACTCATGTTTTCTAGAAGAGGATTATCAGACAAAGATAAACCTCCTTGGTTATTTCTATTTTGATGATTCTTTCCTCACTTGCTTCAGACAATAAAGAACAATAAAGAATTTTACAAAATAAAATTAAGTGTAACAACATAGATTCTAATAACCCTCTGCAGAAAAAATAGGAACAGATGTAACAAACGGAAGCTAAGCACTAAAAGAAATATTAATTCACCTCCACTGGTATGGCTATGAATGTGTTAATGACTTCTTTTTTTTAATTACAAGTCATTAGTTTCATCAATTTTTGAGGGAATAAAGAGAGCACACTACTGGAAACATTTTGCATTCCTTTCCCTGTGAAGCTCTATACTTCTCTTATGACAAGGACTTGTAATACCCCTCCCAGAAAGAGACACAAACTTGGTTCAGAAACCTGAACCAGAAAACTTTCAGTAATGTAGCAATAAAAGCTGCCTACCTTGCATGTCAGAGAAATTTAATATGAGAAGTAAAAAGAAGAGAGAGAAAAAAGAAAAGCAGATCTGAGATGAAAGAATGGAAAATCAAACATTCTTCTTTTCCTTTCTTGCCTTCTCTCCTGGAGTGTCACAAGAGCCCACAGAAGGCGGTAGTTTGGTGTCACACTTCAGCCTGTAGAGGCTGGGATTGCAGCTACCCTCTTGTTGCAGGGTGTGGAGAGTTGGGCTTGCTGCCAGGGAGAGGTCTTTGCTGTGATTGTGCATTTGTTTGAATTCCAGGCTCAGTCCCTCCTATGGCTTGGCTGCTGGGTAGGACCCATGTGCAAATGCTCTGTACCCCTCTCCAGAGCTGGTCTGGAGTGCTGAAGAAGCTGGCAGCTTCATGGACATGCTGGAACCCCCACGGTTGTGATGACAGAAAGGCAGGGCTCGGCTGGGTGCTTGCAAAAAAATGAATCTCCATGCCATGTATCTGACAATACTCATACTCTCCATTGATCTGAAGAAGGGACACTGTTCTCACATATATTTAGTAACCCCATTTTAATGAAGTCTGGAGAACAAAATGCTTAACCTGGCACACAACCGTCATTCTTATCTGGAGGGACAGAGAATGTTGCCAAGATCAAACATAATTTCTTCTGCTTCTAAATACTGACTGATACATAATATTCAATGTGATTGTGTGCATTTATTACTTGAATAACTATGCATAAAAATATACAAAATGGGTATATGTGCACATATTTGTATCCCTTCAGAGACAGAAATATACTTAACATAGGAAAAAGCAGACACCTGTTTAAATAATTTTCTTATTTATATGCTGTTTTCAGATATTTTCCCCTAAAATAATATTATAAACGATAATAAAAAGCTGAATATAGTACAAAAATGATGGGCAATTCAGGTCATGGAAGC
This sequence comes from Strix aluco, assembly GCF_031877795.1. Lineage (NCBI taxonomy): Eukaryota > Metazoa > Chordata > Aves > Strigiformes > Strigidae > Strix > Strix aluco. The sequence goes on from NC_133935.1 coordinate 46,525,125, forward strand.
AAAACAGAATTTTGTCATACCGTAGTGATATTAAATAAAAAATTGTCTTAAAGTCTGGATTTCCTTTGCTTTCTCTTGTGATAGAAGTTGATAAACATCAATGAGCTTTCCAAGAAACTCCAGATTTATTGGAGCCAATAATATGAAAACTCACTGTGTAATAATAAATTTGGAAAGTCATTTATTCTTAAGATTCAAGTCTTAGGCTGCAGAGGTAGCAGCACTGAAGGCTCACACTTAGCACGTTTTCCCTGAAAATGGAAAATAAATAACTCTGTGACTAAGCCTTCTTAAACTCTATTGAAAACCCTAAAATCAAGACTTTGAGATACAAACCAGTTACTCTACAGTAACAAGCTCCCACTAACACTTATTGTGCACTCGCCCCTTTTATGTGGTGCCCGGTAAAAAAAGTGAGGTATCTTATCTCTTTCCCTGAGGAGAAATTCCTTTACAATTGCAGCACTAGTGACAATGCTCAGAAGTACTGCTTGAATTGTTAAGATGCTGAAATATCTGGGGATCCAGGATCTGTGCCTGAAAGCTCCATCTATTAAGCATAATGGAGCTGGCAGTACTTTATGTTGCAGCATCTGTATTTTAGGCACTTGGCCCTGCAACAGCACCCATGGTCCCCACTGACCTGGGGTGCCTACCTTGTGCAGCACACCCGAAGCTGGGGATGAGCCCAGAGCTGCATTAGACAGGAAGGAGGAAATGTGTGGAGAGAAGTGGATCTTAGTACAAAATATACACCTTTATTCTGATACTTTCGGTCACTCAAGATTCATAAGACATCATGAAATTAGGTTCCTCCAAACTACTGATACCTCTTTATAAGCTAACAGGTCAGGCATGACAATGAAATGTGGGAGACTGAATTTCCATTAGGTTTTTTATGTATTAGAATTTAATCTCGTGTTTACTGCCTTCCAAAAGCATTCTGTAACAGCAGCATTACAGGCCTCTCTCAGCCCCCCCCCCCTGCCTAATTACTTCATGTACAGTGGATTGCCATACATCATGTGTGTGGATGAACAGGAGACAAAAAGCAAGGTGCACAGTTCTTTATCCTTGTGTTTTGGGCGCTCATTTGGAAGTGATGAGACCTGGGCTTCAGTGTCTGCTCCTATTAATGTTTATGAGCTTTATATTTAGTGATTACTGAATAAATGTATTTTTTCAGTGCTTCAAAGACAAAATCATTCAGCACTGAGATGCTTCTGGGCATGCTTAGACCTTTGGGCACCTAAGGATTTCTCTTTTGGAAAAGATAGATATCTAGAGCATCCAAGTACCTTTTTGGAGAGAAATAAATTTATAACATGCAATGTTTTGTGCTTTTGGAGTTGAGCTTTGACCTGCTTGTCCAAAAATAGAACTTGGATTTCTTGCAGCTGACAGTCCACACTCATTAGTGTTTATGCCTTTTCCTGTGGGAGAAAACCACATAGATAAAATACAGACAAAATCACCTTTTGAGCAGCAAGGACTGTCCTTATGATACTGTTATTTCTTGCATTTTCTAGGTACTGATCTGTCCTGGTTTAGCCAGGATAGGGTTAAGTTTCCCCAGCAGTGGGGGGGAAGCTCTAGCCGGGTTATTCAGATACCATGCTGACGTCATGTCCTGGCGCAAGCGCGGGAAAAATCGGTGATCACGTGGTTTGGCGCAGCCGTTTCTCTCACTGCTGTATCGGTATATACTTTGTTCATTGTTATCACTGTTATTGTTATTGTTTGTTGTGTTGCTGTTGCTCTGTTGTATTAAACCTTTCCTTATCTCAGCCCAGGGCTTTGTATCTCACTCCCTTTGTGGGGGAGGGGCAGCGGCCGCGTGGTCTCAGACCCCGGCAGGGACTAAACCACCACATGATTGAAAGAAAATGATCATTTATCAGAGGAGGTCATCAAAATGCTTAGTTGTGTTCAGCCCTTCGTAAATGCTGGCTCTGATTTGGGAGATGTGCTATTTTTGATGCTTTGTTATGTTATTTGATACCCAGAGTTGGTAAAGTACTTGAAAAAGGTGAAGTTTTCACAGAAGTACTCTCAGTCCCATAGTATCCAAGGTCACAGAGCTGTCATAAATAGGAGAATGCAAATAAAGACGAGTTGGCATGTGTCCTGGAAAGATCCTGTTAGTGGATCAAAAGAGCAGGCTAAACCCCTAAGCAGTCATTTCCTACAGTTCAGAAACTAGTGGTAAATTGAGACTTGAGCTTTTGGGGAACTTTTTTTTCTCGGGGAAGAGATGAGACAGCAATAAATACCAAAATAGAGATACTAGCTTGTGTATCCAGTGGAGATGCACACAGATGGAAGAATGAGAAAGAAATAGCAGAAAAACAGACTTGTATCAAAGTATGTTTTGATTTCCCCCCATCTTCAAGTTGTCAGACCTGATACTTCTCCTGGCCAGCTCTGGAACCAGAGCAGCTGTACGTAACACAAGGGATCTGCCAAGAACAATTTGTGTATGGAGAGGGACAGGACCTGCGACATTTGTATTACTTCCAGCTTGCTACTATGGAAACTTCCTAATTCACTGGCTGATGGCTGTGAATACAGCAGGGAATACACGCTGGGGAATGCAGCAGCTGGAGCACCCTGGAGAGCCTCTGAAGGTGGTGGTGTCTGCTCCAGCTGCTGATGCTGCAGCCTGCCCTTCTCTATAGCAACCAATACAAGTTGTCAGGAACTTGCAAAATCTCCAGAGGATAACCTGAACCCAGTATTTTCACATTTTCTCACACATTGTCATCAATGAACCCCTTACAAAGCATTCGTAAAGGCATACTCTGCTTGAAATGTAGGAACCCAAGCCTGTGCAAGAGGACTTCTTCAGTGCCCTGGTCTGAGTGAGCTTTTCATATCAAGAGACTAAACACTATCATAGGGAGCAACAATTCACCATTTTAGTAAAGGGTGGATTAAGAAGACCTTTTGGGCATGTTAAAGACGTTTTGAAACAGAATGCCTTGGACATTGTAATTCAGCTAATTTCTCAGCTGGAAAGGTTCTTAGTTTGCTTGTGAATGCTATTGCCATTGTGGATAAATTAAAAGCACACAGTACTTGAAGCATAATTTTCTCAGGAGCCAAATTTCATAGCTGTTCTGTACAACAGCAGACTTCAAACCATCCTGCAAAGGTGGGAGGGATACACTGTCCAGTGAAGGAGTTCAAATCAGTACATTTGTGCTGATACTAATGCTTTATCCATTACTTGCTCCATTTCATTTTAATCACCTGAGTTTTTTGACCCAGGATGATGTAGGAGGAGGAATGAAGGAATTCAATTACTATAGTTCTACTCAGCAAAAATTAGAAACAAAAAAAGAAATAGAATGCTGAGTAAGATTTTATTTTTAAATAATACAGTGATGACACGTCTAATCTGGAAAAACAGTTAAAGAGTGACTCTCATTGTATTCCTGTTAAAAAAAAACCTGCTCAGAATGAGTAAACATGACCCTGTACAAATTTTGGAGAATTGCTCATTTTTATCAATCATTTAATTGTTGTGCTAATGCTCTAAATTGAGTATGGAATAAAATGCTTGTCAGGTGCTTGCTTTCTCTGCAGCAAAGCTGATAATGGTTGCAATTCTCTTCATACTTCAAGAAAAAAACACTGACTGAGTACATCCAGAAGTGAGTTAAGGTGTATTTTAATTCTCACAAAAGCAGAACTATTGGAAATTGTATTGTGATGCCAACAAAGCATGTTTTTATAAAGAAGGTTGAAGGTCCAAAAATGGTGCCAACTTCAAAGCTTAAGAGATAATACTTAGTTACAGCCAAAGTCACTGTTAAACAGACATTCATAGCTAGTCAACTCCCAAGTCCTGTGCATCCTAATGTCTCACATAAAAGAAACACATACATAAAGTGAACTCCAATAAAGTCAATACTGTGAATGTGTGTGATGAGTAGTGAGTGGGTTAACAGCCCATTAGTGCTGAGTCTCACACTTCTCTTCACCAGACTCAAGACCTAAGGGTTCCTTCTAGCTGCCCAGCAATTGTGTCAGGACCCAGTATGTGCTGCTGTGCTGTGCAATTGGAGTTTCATTTAGGGTGGGCATGCAGTCCTTGCTGTCCTGAGTTTTTTTGAACAACAGGAAAGATCCTCTTGTTTTTCACATTGCTATGAGGGTATGTAAATACTCAGTTTCTAAGCCAGAGACAGCTTCAGGTTTGCTATCCTCTTTTCTTCCAGCAATTATTTGATATTTTTGATTTTGTTTGTGAATCTGCTGAAGATGTAAATCCCACTTGGTTGCTGACCTGAAAGTGCTCCTATTGCCTACCTGGACTTCTCAAAGGAAGCCTCATTTTGCAGGCCCAAAGACACAAGGTATTTGATTAGAGGAACGATGAAGAAGGCCAAACTGTAACCATGTAGTAAAGCAAAATAGAGTTAGGCGGTCATTAGCAATCTGGAGTTCCTTGAAATCGACAGTTTTTTCCCTACTGCCAGACTGGATAAGGAGATACATTTTCTTGATACCAGTGGTGAGGACATCCCTAGACAATGAAGCACAATCCATCAAAGCAGCTCTTTCAACAAAGTCAAGAAACTGTTACAAATTTTACAGCCAGTGGAAGAAATCAGATATTTCTTGATCACCAACCAAATTTGGACACCAAAAGAGATTACTATTTTCTTCTTAATATTGTTAAAACCAAGGCTGGATAAAAGCAATTTCTCCAAAACACCTATTTGCTCTTTGTTTTCAAGGTCTTCTTCTTTTTATAGTCCAGGGAGCATGATCACAAGCCATAGAGGTGAACTAACACTAAAAAAATTCTCCAGCTTCCTTTGCTTCAGCAGTATATCAAGGGAACAGACCATCAGCATATTGAGATCAGGTTCATTCCTGTTATCTGTTTTGTAGCCTGAGTCCAAAGACATCAAGGCTACCTTCATGTGCAGTGATACCCCCCCATACATTACAACTCACATTTGCTGAGTGGTGACATAGCTTGCTTGTGTCCTGCACTTGCACACAGTAATTGTTGTCCCATTAGTGCTCTAGTCTGCTGACAACCAGCCTTGTTTTTTAAATTCCGTTCTCAAATTATTCAAGCTCATCTCTAGTATCTGTATCAACATTATCTATGCTTATCTCATATCTGGGCTCTGTGGAATCAGCTTGCATAACCCTCTTCGTGTTGATACAGGGAGAGTAACAACTTACAGTCTGTCGTAATGAAACATTTTCCACAGTGCTACAGACTGCTAGAAAATTAAATATTATTTGCTTAGGAAAGAAAGTTTTCTTTTTGCAAGAAGAGAGCTTGTGTTCTGCAGACAAGAAGATATGTATCTAAATCTAGGTATGCCCTTTCTCCTGGAAAACTGGAACAGTGTGTTTCTTGCTTCTCCATTAGGGACAAAGATACCATCAGCTGAAGTCCATTCTGGCCCCTGGCTGCCCTTGCATAAACTGTGGCAGCAGTGTTATGTAAGAGGTAGGTAAAGGCAATATTCCCTACAGAAATAAGAAAAACAGCAGCATGTAGGTATAAGCATACAGATGTGTTTTAATACAGTGCCTGTTTCCTTAATGGCCTTAATTATAATCTAAATTATTTGTAGCAGTTTTGTTGTTGCTATGTTAATGTTCTCATAATAGACTAAATGTTACTCAGGTTTGTTCCATTGATTTAAATTTTTTTTTTCGGTACTATCATCCTTTTGCCTAAGGGTAAACTGCTGCTGAAGGTACTTACGTAATTCTCCTGAGGGAAGGATTAAGTTATTGTTTATTTACACTATTAGAACATGTTACTTTGAAATGGGGTGGTTTCAGTCAGAGTAGCGGATGGGCACTGAAGCATGGCGTGGCGGTTTTCCCATCGGTGCATCACTCTCTGCACTCCCCTTTAATGTGTGCCTGCCTCACAGGTTGTTCAGCCTTGCTGGTGTAATCCCAACGGGTACACAAGTCCGTGGGAGTCATGGGACACCCATCAACAGCCCTTGGAAGCAAGAGCCTCTGTGTATTCATCATACTGGTTTGAGCCGGTGGGAGGAGGAGATCACAAAGAAGGGAGAAGAAAAATGAAGTGGCAAAGGAAAGATGAAAGATGGAGAAATAATATATTTTATGTTCACATGTGCACATTTAACAATTTGCCTTTCAGGAATTTGGCAGACTGCTTGCTCTCTTCATTACTTTTTCTTTTCAATTAATTTAAAAGTTTGAACATTTCATTACAAGATTCAGTGGCAGGACAACTTTCCAGTAGCTAGATAATAACTAGTTCCCTGGCTAATGAATCTCTTTGTTGTGCTCACTGGGGCTTATTCCACTGATTCACATATTGTCTTATAGGGAGTCAGTAGCCTCAGGTTATAATTTAATAAAAGATGCTCTGTTTTGCTCTCCTCTGCTGTTCTGTTTTTGATGTAGTTGTGAAGCCTTTCCTGATCAGCTTGTTCACGATCATTTCAGATTCAAATTTCAACCTTAAATGAACATGAAGCACCCAGAAAAAAAAAACAATGATGCAGGCCTGATGGACTGTTGCATTCACACAAACACGGACAAACGTGGGAGCACAATTCAGTGTGACTCCTCCCAGCCCTCCCACGGCTCGCTGGCATTTTCTCTCTGCCTTCCTCTGCTTCCCCTCCCATTTGCTTTTATCCTTTCTCTGAAAAAAAGGTGAGTGGGGAGAAGAGCCCTTTCTAAGGCAAAAAGAAATAAGTGGCATTGAGAAAATGGGAAGAAAGGAAAAGAAATTAATACGCCATGGTAACAGCCACATTACTGTGAACCTGCTGCTTTCTGAGCACAACAAGGGCTCCCCCAGCCCTTCCTTCATCTGTCTGCACATTTCAGGCAGTTGCCCAGCGGCTCTGCCTGCTGCTGCCAGCTGCTGTTGCAGAGACCTGAAGGCAGCACTGAGGGCCAGGGAGTGCACGTTTCACACACTCAAAGAAAAGATCTCTGCTTGAACCTGCCGCAGGGTCACAGACACCAGGACAGGAAAAGAGTCTGTTTACAAGTCATAGTTTTCATGTAGGTGAGGTGTTATTAGCTCTGCTGGATGTCTCAGCTGTATTTTGCTCTTTTATGATAAAAGTGTTTCGAGTGCATCCCAAAGGTGCATCCCAAACTTCTAATGAGCTGGACTCCTACTCAGCTTTTTATGTTAAAATAGCTCTTCTTGGCCAAGTATTCATGTGGTGGCCTGTGTCCACCCTTACCTTATGATAGAAGTGTATCACACAAAGTACTTCAAAAAGAACAATTTACCACAAACCATCATATACAAACCCTGAATTTCTCCTCTTGTCACAGGCAACCATGCAGCAGATGTTCAAACCAAAAGCCCTGTAGAACATAATTTCCTCACATCCCTGTTCAGCAGAGGCCACAAAACACTCCCAGTAGGTTGTTGCCAGCTCAGACCCAACATATAAGGTTAAAAGCCACAGCTATTTTGTGTTACAGGAAAAAAAAAATGAGGGAAGATCATGCGGCATTTGTGGAGTGAAATCAAGCAAGACTTAGAAATGGGCCATGGCTTTGTCTTTCTTTAGAGAAAGGCAAAAATAGTCCCTGACAACCCTGATTGGGGGAAAATTCTCTTCTGACCCCAAAATCTGACAATGGTAATAAAGATGACATGCTGGGCAAATACTTCTGAGGCTTTAATATTGAGGAGCAGCTGTGCAGCTTCATTTTCTCTATCCTGTCTCTGTCATCAATCCTCAGTACTTCAGGAAAGGGCAAAAAGCTACCCAAAAGCAAGGTATTCAACAAGTAAAGATCTAGTCTGGCTCCTTCCACCAGAAATACTAAAGCTTCATTAAATAATTCATTAACACAACCTAAATATGATGTTCGTGTATGCAGTAAGGAACCAGTATAAAAAGAGGTCTTGCCACAGCTAATGTGCAAGTTGGATCAAGGGGCCCACGTGAAAATGTCCTACAAATGTTGAGCACAGAAAAACCCTTTCCCTGTTTCCCAGCAGGGTCTTAAGTGATGACATTGTGGTGCATGAAAACATTTGGATGAAGATCTTTCTGAGGTTATTTAGTCTATCATCTGAAATCCTGTGGTTGGACTCTGCTTTTGCAGGAGGTGATACTTATGGGTAGGTTTATGCTGACCAGTGAAGTAATACAGTGAACCTCCCCTACAATGGTGGGTTGGGTGGCTGTACCCCATGCATGCTTCAAGTCAAACTGCACTGCAAGACCTCTAGCTGGTATTACAACTGCATCCACCTGTAAAACGGCACCTGGAGTAACTCCAAATATCTTAATACTGGAGTCAGGATAAGTATAGCTACTATGGAAAAGGGTTCTGCAAGCTTTCTAGCTACTTTTCCTACTTTTGGGACCCTAGCTGATGTGTTGGCATTGTGCTGCATGTCTCAGCCCATTTGGAAGCATCTTCAATTAATCCTATGGTGAAAAGATGCTTCCTTTTATAATATACAACTATCTTTCAGAAATAGGAGGATGCACTTCCTTTTAATCCAGAGCTGACATTTGGACATAATTCATTTTTGAAGAAAGCTTCAGATATGACTCTGAACTTCAGACCTTCTTATGTCTGCTTGATTTATAGTTTCTGATTTTCACTAGTCCCATAGCTGCAGCAAAATCTTCGGTTACATATGCCATAATATAATACATATATTATTCAAAAAGCAAAGAATTAAGAGAAGCTGCTCTTCATAGGAGGTCAGCACTACAGAGCATATTATGCAATGGCAAGGGCCTATGTGAGGCTCAAAGTTGATGTCATATCCAGGAGTGCCAAAAAACACGTATTCATTGAAGACAAACTTATGCAGAAAGTCTATATCACTGTTGTTTGCTTTTTATTTGTACTGCAGCTTGCATGAAAATCAGTGTAGGAGGTAGGCCACTTTTCAAGGAACCAATTGGACACTTTTTCATGACACATTATGTAGAGAAACAAAGACCATGAACCAATTAGAAAAATTTGCTTTAGTGAAAAATTACTATATCCTTTTTGACTGGTTAATCAGGTTGTGTCAAAGCACATGACTCATGCCTGCAGCTAATTTTGATCATTAGTCAGAAACTCAAGTGAGCAATGCAGGGAGTTAAAGCACCAGATGAAGGCATAACAACAATGAATCCTCAGTTTAGTCCTAACACATGGGATTTACCTGTGAACTTGCATGGACAGAAACTCTGTGTATGGTGTAGTAGAAGGAAAGCCTCACCTTGAATCACCACCTGCTTCCTGCAGTTCCGGAAACAGTAATACATAATTTCACATAGAAATCATGTGGCTCTGTGAGAACTGGTGGGCTGCAGTCCTTGCAGTTTGTGCACCAGGGACGCTACTCTGGAATAATGGGGTTGGCCAGGGGAGCAGTACAGATGTTAAGTCCTGCTCCTAAGTGGGTTTTATGTGGCCATGTTATAATGTCTTCCCACTGGGCGCAGGACCACTGTTTTTTATGGTTCCTGCATGCAGGAAAGTACACTCCAGTTGGCCTTTGATGGCTATCAGTGAGAAGGATGGGAATGAATGAAGGGCTTGGCAATAACCTTAAAATGGAGGATAGAGCAATGTTGCCAGCAGCATCTATCTGAATAGCAGCACAGAAAAACTCACAATAGCTCCCTTCCTTTTAGTCTGGACTATTCCCACCTCAGGGCCTGGAAACACTAAATTCAGCTCAGAGGAGATCTGCAGGTCCAGCTCTTTTGAATGGATTATTTTTATCCTGTCCTTCTTCAAGACTTGCTTTATTTACAATTCATTCCCCCTGAGCTGCCTTTTTCCCTGTGGTTTTTTTCTTTTCGGTTCTCTTTGCTTTCTTTTTCACTTCTTTCCTTTCTTTGCTTTGACCTTTTGGTTTTTTCACACTCATCTCAACCCTTCCTCTCAGGCACTGTCCCATTTTCTTCCTTCCTTTGCTTGTCAGTCATAATCTCGTCACTCCTAACCAAGTCATTGTGCTTCAGCACAGCCTTGTTGCATCTATTCATGCAGTCCTCCAAACATCCTGTTATTAGAAGAAATTCCTGTACAGGTGTGTAGGAAGTAAAGCAGCTCCGCACACCAGTGTTAGGTGGAGGGGGAAGATTAACTAAAATAGACACCAAAATATTTTGTTGCATGGGTATGGATGGTACATAGGCTATGTCTGGTGTAATGAAACTGGGATAAAACATGGACCAACACTGGCCCATGACTGTCTGTGCTGTTTAATAGCTATCAAGCTCCCTGAAATGGTTTTGGACTGCACCAAAGACTGCTTAGCTAGCTGGTGCCTGGCACAACTTGCAGGAGGGCAGCCCGCCCACAGGCAGCTGGGCTGCATATATCCTGCCTGGAGGAGGACCCTGTGCCTGGGAGAGAGCTGTGGAGTAAGTCCTTCCTTCAGGAGCTGATACCCTGTTAGGCAGCGTCTTGATAGTCACAGTCCTGTGGATCTAATTTATTTCATTGCAAGAAAACAAAGAGTATATGTAAGCCTTCTCAAACAAAAAAGCTGCAGGGACCTCTTCAACAGCATTTACACATCTTTCGGCAGAAGTTCAGGATAAGAATCTGTTCCACAAAGACTTTGCCTTGGGAAACAGTTGATCACACTGAGCAATCATCTGTGAAAAGGAAAACAAGTACATCCATGAATTTTGGGTGAGAAGGAAAACAAGCACACTTTTCCTTGACCACTTGCTTTGAAACTGAAACAGTACTAAAAGCATTCAGGACATATTACAAATCGTGCAGAATGCCTAGAAATGTCCCTATGTCCTTTTTTGATGCACTGTCTTCTATTTAAGAGCAGGTGTTAGCCTGGAGAAGGGAAACCACTCTTTTTGCACTTTACAGTACAATCCCCTATACATTTGAGTGCTCTCATAGGCATGCTACATATTATGTATTTTAAAACCAAGAATAGGGAGAAAAAGACAAGAATTGTGATACTTGGTGTTTGATTTTTTTTTTCTCATAATTGATTCTTACAGGAAGATGGCTAGGAATCTTACTTCCTAAACCTGTCCCTGGAAAATACATTGTGTCACCTTTGAATATGAAGAATGAAGAGATTAATTTGAGAACATGATCTCTTTTTGCTAGAGAAATATTATCGTAACTTGAAGATATTGTTTTGGTATCTTGATTGTTCTCACAGGAAATGGCATGGCATGCAGGATCCTCGTTCTTCTCATGCATTAAATAACTGCTAGTTTTACTGAGATATATATTTATCTATGTGGCTCACATGTATATGGCTGTTTGAAGGTGTATTTTTTATGATACTGATGGTAAATTGTTGATCAATGGTCTGAGTGGTGGTTACCACATCCTTGGTGGAAATCACTGGGATAATACTGTGGACAATGGAGGTGTTTGTTTAGTTCTAGGTGTCCACTGCAGGCATAGTAGTGCATATTATTTGTAATATAGCCTTCTGTGTCTGGCTCAGCAAGAGGTTGTGTGTTAAAGACCACCTTGGAGATGATGTAAAGGTGACCAAACCACCAGCACAGAAACGTGAGATTACACAGGGCAGAAATACCTGGTCAAATGGGGGAAACAATTTCTACAAAAAGGACATTGTCCTCTGACTCCTGATACTCAAGAGATACAAAACACCTTCAAAAGATATTCCTGGGAAATAGAATTAATAACTCTCTTGGATCCTAGGAGTCATGGGATTAATAGAGGTACAGGTTTTATGGCACATAACAGTTTCCCAATCTCAGTTAAACTCTTGGTGCTCCATAAATATTTTTTTTGTTGTTCTTTTAAAGATAGCTGAAATGGGGATGAAGGAGAGATACTTTCAGTGACTGAATATTGCTTATATTTTTATTCTCTAAGAGCTGTTCCTTTACATTGCTTTCTTAAGATTAGAGCAACCTGTGCTGATGCTTCTAACAGAATGCATTAGTTAAATGATAAACTATATAACCCCATAATTTTTAATAGTAAATTTAACTCTTGTCTAAAGAAATCATCATAACAAAATAGAAAAATTAGGAAGGCATTTCTTTCATTACTCAACATTTAACTCTCCTACATCTGGCTCTACATTTGATTTTAGCAAACAAAATTATTTTAACCTGACTCAGCCATTTCTCTGAGTTTTAGAAAATTATATTATTGAAGTTCACAAAAGGCAAGACATGACTTTTCATGAGGCATGTTATGTAATGCAAGTACAGCATATTTGTTTTCATATGCTTCAGTGCATTGTATTAGGAATTAGTCTAATGTTCTGTCTTTAAATGGCTGTCTTTCTAATTAATTAAAAATCAAGAAATATATTGAAAGGATTTAAAGATGGTCCTCTCAGATGCATCTATAGCAGTATTTTCCCTCAGTATATAGATTAGAATGGATTTCATAAAATTTTTTGAATATTGATTTTTCAGGCTTTCAAATTAATTTTTTCTGTAGATGTAATGAGTTTAATAAATTGGTGTTCAAAAACATGAGATTTAATGAAATATACAAAACCTGATACAAGTATCATCTCAACAAATAAATTGAGTCTGGATAATTGAGTTACACTTTTAAGAACAGTAGCAAGGCACTTTTGAGAACAGAGGGGAAAATAACCTGTTAAATGAAAATGGTTTTCTGAAAAGATCTGGAGATTATTTCTTATGCCAGTGGAAGAGAAGTGGTCATTCTCTTTAACTAAATTCATTTACTTTAATATTACTCACAAAGTAGCTTTAATTAACAGAGAGCTGCTTAGTAAATCAAGCAAACTGATTCTTCTATGGTTTTTTATTTCTATAGAGATACTAAAGTAATTTATTTGTCTTTCACAGCTAATTTCACATTCATCTGACATCATGTGTAAGATTTAGCATTTTATTTCAATCTAATCTGTACAGAAAGACCTTTAAGATCAACCAGGAAGCTTTGGGCTCAGATAACCAGATATAAAGTTAAAGAACATCCTTTGTTTTGTAGTTCTGATGTCAGTGTGTAAGTACCAGGACAAAGCTTATGCTGATGATGTTACTGTCTTCCTGATATTTCAAAGCATGCATTTCCAGATTTTTTTTAATGTGTATGTTTTACAGTAGAAAAGAATTAACAATGCAACCTGAATAAAGTTGACACATTTTACTTTTATCATGCAGACTGAAAGACTTTGTGCTTTCTGTAGGACGGTACTAGAGCCTGGCCTTCATACCTATGCCTGAGGTATAAGTGTCAAGTTACGGTGGCATAAACCCTCTATAGAACTCAGCAGTAGTGTGGCAAATGAGCACTGATCTAGAGCAAAATGATGGATTGACAGCTTCCAGGGCTGTTTTGGCAGATGGGGTCACCAGAACAGAGAGATGCCTTGATTAACCCCCTGCTCTGTAGATATCAAGGGTGAGGAGAATTGATGACAGACAAGCATCAGGGGATGCATAAGCTCACATAGGAGCCTGCGCAATGTGATGCATGATTTCAATGTGATGCTCTGGAGGATTGGTGCAGATCAGGATTGCTAAAATGGAGAGCCAAGGTCATATTGTCTTTTTTGTTCGTGTGTGTTCAGGGATGAATTTGATTCTTGGTCACGCTTGCACCAACAGCGCTAATAGAAACCACGTTACAAAATGGGCTCTGGCACTGGTCTCCCTGCTGTGACATGAAGACAAATGACGGCATCATGAAACCTCCTGGTAACAGATTTTCTGTTCAGTCATGTTTCCTTATGGTCTCTATTCTGTCAGAAAAACAAAAGGTTTAAAGTGTAGTAGAGGCCTGAAGGGGCATCATCATTTTAAAAACCAGGACTGATTCAAAAATCTTAACAAAAATGATACCAAATAATCCAGAAATAATTCGCTGCTTTTTAAAGATGAGCAAATGTTGTAATTGTCTTCTGTCAGAGTATTTACTTAGGTAGAGAAAAAAACCACAATCAAACAACAAAGCTTACTTGGATAACTTAATTAGATTCTGGTGGAGGTTTTTTTTTTTAATTATTCTTTCTTCCATGTCATCATATCAGATTTTCTTATTACAAAAAAACAACCAAACAAAAAACCAACCAAACAAAAGGAACAAAATGTCCTAAAGGAAAATGTCATGGAGCTAAAGGTAAGCAATTTAAAATAAGTAAAACATATCTAGTTTTACACTGTTTCATCATAAATCCATTTAAAAGCCTAAGACAAAAATGGCTAAGAAATTAATGGGTAGCTCACAGTAACATCCATGAAGCAAACTGGGGGAAAAACTGCTTGATATGTTCTCTCCCTTAGCTTTTTCCTGGGAAAAAGAAATAATCTACCTGATGGTTGGTGCTTCCAGTTTTTGCAAGGCTAAGGAGCATCTATGTTTCAAAGGGAGCAGAGAATACTGTATTTCGTTTAGTAGCAAAGCATATTTGTCAGAACTCAACTCACAGAGAAATAGGCTATGGGGCAGTGTGGCAGCCAGGAAACAAGCCTGTCAGTCTTTTGCAGAAAGTTATTCTCTGATCTTATTGATGTACAAATTATAGTTTGAGACATAACTACCCAACCATTTTTTTCCAAATTACCTACATTATTTCAATAGCTTTAGCAACTCTCAAAGAGAGTTTCATAGGCCCCGTTCATCTGGACCCGTTTGAGTGGCAAATTACTGAATTCTGTTAATGCCATGAAAATTTATGACTACTTTCAATACTTGAGCAGATATCGATCCAATAAAAGTTTTATTATAGCCTTGAGTCATGCTGCAGAAAGAAATTACCTTTGTAATGATCTTACTCCATAACCAATGGTTCCAGTATGAATTGCACTAAAAGTATGTGGAAGGGGTGGGCAAGTGGAGTGTCTCTCTTAAAGGAGTGATTTTTATTCAATGCAGCAAGAAACCATCCATCCAATGGATTTCTAATGATATTTAGATCTGCAGAAAGCTGTCAATACAGACTCTTGCAGCTTATTAACCCCTCAATTTCTAACGAAGAGGGAGACCTGTGCAACTGCCCATGGTGGTTTAGTTTTCTTTGTTGAAGGCCTGGAATATCTGCTGTGACTTCAGGAGATTCAGTGGAGTTTCTGAAACCCATGAAGTGACACAAACAATAAACTATCAGTCCTGTTCCGACTGTTTCTTTTTATGGATACCCTCAGAGGTACTGATGAGCACATCATAAACCGCACTTCAGAAATGTGCCTGTATAACCGCTTGGGTTTTTTCCCTTTTGACTTGTTTTGAACTTAAAAGCTTTTAAAGAAAAAATACATGGCAAGTTGGACTGAAAAAAATAGCTAGCCTTAAGTGGTTTTATTTTCTTGGTGGTCAGTTTTAGACTGTTTTCTTCCTAATAGTTGTGTGGTGAGGTACTATCACATTGAAATACTTCTGCAAAGCTGCATGCTGTCCTAAACCTGAGATCTATCCTTAGACCTCAGAAAACAAAATTGTAAGAGGTAACATTATTGTGCTTTCAAGGTTCATCCCTAAGGGCCTTGTATCAATCAGGTGATAATAAGGCTGAGCTGTTATTTTCCTTTGAAGTGGGCTTAAAAAATCAGAGCAAGAGCAAGAAATACAATGGGACAATAGTAAAAGTAAATGTATATGAGATGGTCCCAAACTCCAGTGAATGTAAACTTTCCTTTCTCCACTATTGGAGGTCAGGAGAGAAAGTTTGCAGGAGGTATGTTATTCTGTAACTGCAGATAGCAGAAATGGTATTACTGGGTACTGTGGCAGAGGAAGGGCTGGCATGAAGGTTATATTAGCAGTCTCTTAAGCCAGCCTGAATATTAATTTTTGATTACATTACACTATTATATGCTAACACTATTTAATATAGATATTCCAAATACTGTATTTCTCAGACACAGAAGTATTACTGACAACTTTTGTTCCCTGAATTTGCAGATTCATTTCTGCAACATTTTCCCCTGTGACCTTCTTACTATAAATCCATGGAATCCTTAAGAAAGCTGGACTTGCTCTAGGAAAATCTTTGAATAACTCACTCATTTCATCCATATGCTGCAGCTTTGTGAACTCACCATTTGTACAGTTGCAATTAAGCTCTTGTCTAGCTCAAACATAGCTGAGGCACAGCAATATTAGCAAAAAGGCCCTATGGGCTCCCTGTTATTAGCTTCATCTTTTGTACCAATACCATGATTAACTTTGCATCTGCCATTAATAACACAGATAAAAAATGCAGTCATTCTTACAAAACATGCTAATTTCACAGGCCCATGAGAATTTAATTCCTTATTATTGCCTTTGTTTCAGTAGTGTTTGCTGTCAGATCTGTGGATCTAGTGTGGGAAAATACCCCTGGCTGTCAATTGTTTGTCATTTGTGCCTGCATCAACTAAAATACAAAGCTAGCTAATTTTCCTTCGGATGCAGCTGAAGGCGAAACACTGTCAAATTCCATCTGTCTGCAGTTCAGCTGGAAAGAGCAGAAACACCTGCCTGGAGGGATGGAGCTGTGCAGGTCTCTGAATCCACAGGATCGGAGTGCTCTTACTTGGATGCCTAAAACCTGTCAGGTGTAATTTGAAGAGACCTTTTCAGGCCTTCAGAACATGACATTATGGTAGATATTTCTAAAAGCTGATCAGAGACGAAACTAGTGAAAATTCAGGTGACCTATATGTAAAAAGAATTATGTCCAGTAATATCACAAAATAAAATTGCTTCATGTCTAAGCATGCATGCTGTCTGGATTCAATTTTCCAGAGTAGGACACTTCATTTTGAAGGAAGCCCAAGCTCATTTTGTGGGTGAGGTTGTAGCTCATGACATTTGCCATTCTTTTCTGACTTTCCCTGTTTCTGTGAGAAATTGAATCTCTGTATCTTGCATTTAAAATAAATTTTTTGCAGTTAGATGGAACAAAACCAATGTATTCCTACTTGATCAAATCTTCATTTCACTGCCAGCATTCATTGCTATATTTTTAGAGCAATTTACCTAACAGTGTGTGTAGTATTTCAAGAGGTAACACCTGGGATTTGTTTGTTTTGAGGTGTGGACTGGTTGTAAGGGAAGGGACAGATTCGTAGTTGGGTGCACAGAAACCTCCTGAGCGTCTCCCAGTGATGGGGAAGTCCCCAGAAAGTTGCTCTGCTCTGTGTGTCCCCCACAGCTGAGGGCAAGGATCTGTCAAGAGCAGAGACAGGACAAGGCCTGAGCCCAAGGGTGTCTTCCCAGCTGATTTGATTACAGAGATGGACAACTATTTCTCATCCCAGCAATTGTATAAAGCTTCAAAACCATTTTTCCCCTGAACTCTGTTCATTGCTGAACTCTGCTGCATTAGATGTTTCAATAAGGTGAGAATGGCTTATGGTGAGCAGAACTAAGCTTCCTTCAGCTGGGGAAATGTGAGTGTCCATGGCTGGTTTGCCCCAAGGACCACTCCAGGGGTTTGAACTTGACATGTCTGTTGAGAGGCAAAATGACAAAAAGTGAAGGTACAGTGAAAGGAAACAGACACAGAACACTTGAAAAATACAAACAATATTAAGATATGCTGTGGCTGGTTCACAGACAGGTCAAATAAATACAAAGTCGTGCAGGCTGAGGCTGCTCTTCTTCAAACTGAAGGGTCTGCAGGAGTATTCTCTCTCCTCCAAAACAAGATACTCAGAAGCAACTGAGAAATTTCTATCCAGGATAATGTCTCCCCACACATATCTGATAAGCAACTGGCATAAATTGAAAAGCTGAGTGATACTATTCTACATATTATTACAGAGCTACAAAAAATGTAACTCTTTACCACAGCACTAATAGAAAGCAGACAACCCCATTTTCTTGGTATTTGTACTTAGTAAAATAGTACTTATATATTTCTTTACCCACAGTCCACCAGCAGAACTGGACTAATATCTGAGACAACATGGGAAAACTGTTCGTTTGTCTTTTAAACTACTGAAGACATAAAAAAAATTCTCTGCATGTTTGTTTCTCTCTTCTAATTCATTCTGAATGCAGACAGACCCATTCAAGTTTTCTTTGTGCAAAATACGTCTTTTGCATATTTTGAAAAAAGTCAGGCTTTTCTCTTCCATGATGAACCTCTTCAGCCTTTCTTTTTTTATGTACCGAATACTCTTGTATCTGGCCCAGGAACATCCTTTCCCATCCTGAATGTGCCAAAAAATATGGCTTGCTGACAGGTTGGTCAGAAGGATGCACCAAGGAAGCCCCCGGAGACGTGAATTTCACTCTCATACCACAGAATTGTCATGAGGTCCGATCACATAAAAATTACCTGCTCTTGCACCTCTAATGTTGGGCTCAGATATTCATGTATATCTGAGCATTCTTCCAGTGAGGTGCACCCCATGACTAGGAGAGCCACCTCCATCATCTCCAGGTTTTCTCACAGCCTGGGAGGAAAACAGTGGTGCCTGTGGTGTAAATGGGTCAGACCTGCAGCTGGCCAATGTTCCAGAGCATGGGAGAGGTCAAGAGCCTGAATAAAGAGACACGCCAGACTCAGCACCAGGTGAGAAGCAGGGACAATTTCTTTACCCTCCTCAGGTGAGGATCTGCTATGGGGTCCTTTCACTTTGATCGGGCTATGCATGATTGCTGTCCTTCTGTCTGGAGGAGAGCTCATGATCAGGCACCAAAGTCAGCAAGCTAAAACAAGCTATTACCCTTGAGGTCTATATTAATGTGGGGTGGATCTGCCACGACAGGTTGTATGGCACAGAAAGTAGACACAGTCAGGAAGCAGGTGGTCCACATCAGGAAACACTTCATCCCTTGCTGTGGGGCACAGACAATCTTTTCCCTTCCCTCATGGCAGACGATTGGAAGTAAGTGCAGCTTTTTAGTACAGGAGTCAGTGGTGCCATTTTTGTGGGGTGCTGGCAGAGTGAATGTCTTCCTGCAGAAAGGCCACTGCCATTGCTCTGCTTGTCTATGTAGTGCCAGAAGCCTGCAGAGGGTGGGCATTGCAACAGAGAAGCAAAACATCAGGGAAGGGAATCCAGGGAGGGACAGGGACATTTTGCAGGGTGCCGAATTTGCTCTCTTGGAAGTAAGATACTTAAAAGTTTCTGGAAGGAGAAGGAAAGTATAACGTAGCTTTAATTTATCCAGAATCTTGAGTAACGTCTCTGGGGAAATATGTTATTATAATTTGAAATTATGAGAGTATTATAAATTATATTATAAATCATTCATTTAAGTCAATATGTTTCTTTTACAGCTATGTGTAGATACATAGGAAGGCATTTTGAACAGCACTAAAAACAAGTAAGGGAGAAAGAGCAAGAAAGTGAAATGAATGTAATTCTATCACTGACATGGTCAATATGTTATTATGGCTTCATAAATCTAACTGTCCCAAACTGTCCTTGGTAAAAAAGTGAAACAAATTACTGTAGTCAAGTTCCCTGTAGGTGTTAATGTGTGACATTATTGTGGTCTCCACTCTCTGCACAGTACTGAATCATTCAACTGGAAATGCAACATTACTTTCTTACTTTGCAGCTGACAGGGATTATTGTTTGCCCAGTCAGAATCTGGCTAAATAAAAGGCTTAGAGAAACATCATGTCTCAGTGCTGTTTCTGAAACAAAATTCTGCCACCAGCATTAAGAAACACTGGACTGGACCTGTTATGCTAGAAAGTCACAGCCCTAACTTACTGATGTAAAGATTTTGTTTGTTTTTCCAATTGCATTAATAGAAACACACTTAATTTTATATTTTTTTACTCAATTTTCTCTCTTTCTATGTCAAGAATATACACCCTTAACAAAACAGTCAAGAGCCATAGCTTGGAAATTCCTTGGCGTATCTTTGACATTGTCCTTCTGGACAGTATTTCATTTTTCAGGAAGAGATCTTAGTTTGTAAAACCAATTAAGTATGTGACCAATTTATTGCGATTGAAGATGAGTGAACATTTGGGAATTCATTTTTTACAGGAGGAGAAAGCACCTGATGGAACATGATGACAAGTCCTAGCTGGAGCAAATGCCAAACTCTAGAGAGGGTTGCAGTTTAATAAAAACATATTATAGATTTGCTCAAGAGCATTCATAAAGATGCAGAAGTAGTTCTTAGGCTTACAGCGAGATTCTGAGTTCGCTGCCTGACTGCAGCTCTGGAACATCAGGAAGACAAACTACCCTCTTTCCCAAAAGTATTGAGAACTTTCGATGAGACAATGTAACGCGTAATGACCTAGATCAATTTAGAAGGTGCATCAGCCTTGAATAACACCATGAGAAATTGGCCAGATACTGAGAGAAAAAGATATATTCATAATTTCTTTAAAAACGCCAATGAATGACACTAATCTGAATGTCCTTTTTTAATTGTTTCAGTAACTCAGTGGTTATGCTAGTGTGTTCAGGACATATGTCTGTACTCAGGAATTTGCATCACCTAAATCACTGCTGTAGACTTGGGTTAGTTACTACCTTTTTCTGATAGTCACCACAAAGAAGTAAAAATTGAATCTTTGGATAGTGATCCAGGTCTGGAGTCCTAGTCTTGGTGTCACTTTCACTGGTTACTCCAGGAAAGGTAAATGGTAGAGTGGGATGCAGAACAGCATGCTGCTGTGGCAGCAGTTATAGCTGTAAGAGGAGATAAACATCAGAGAAAAATCCCTAGGTCTATTAATCAAATTTTCTGAATGTTCTGAAAATATTTTCTTTCTTAAAAATTTCTTGAAACAGAAGTAAATAGGAAGAAAACATTTCATGAGTCACTTTAAAAATAACCAGACTCTTTTTCTCTAGTGACACAGCAACATTAAGATCAGTCTGCCCTGGCAACATTTTGTCTTCTAATTAAAAGGGGCTTCAGTTGTGAGTTCTTCCTTGCTGAATACACTCTAACTAAAATTCTTTCTGTCGACAGTAAATTTAACACATTAAATGTCACTGTAACTAAGCCTTCTGGTATGAGAGCCAGATTACAACAAAAGTCAGCATAACTCATATTGATGTTAACTTGCCATTTTATGCAACGGCTTTCTAAAGAGAATGAAGGACTTTAACTGCAAAGGAAAAATGTTCTATCTTGGTAAGAACTGAGAAGAAAAGTCTTCATTTCATTAAGCTGTGCTGAATATTAAAGCTTTCTTTTGCTACATTTTAAAATCATAAATAGTTTATTTGTTCTCAAATGATTGTAACATTCTTCTTCCATTTTCAGCAGTTATTTCTAAATTCCTACAACAGTGAATAAGGGCTGAAGATTATACAGGATTATACTATCTGCGTTGTATAATTTACATACACACACAGACATACATGTGCATACATAGAAAATGTTCTATAGACCCACTGTACTTGGCAGAAAGAAAGCTCTTACTTCCAGACCTGGGCTGAGAGAGTTCGCTCACCCCTGGCAGGCCATCTGTGGAAGCAGAGGATTTCTGAGCTCACAGTAAGACAGAAAAGGTGATGATACCTGTTATTTTTTTAATTTAAATGCACAATGACTGGAAGTTACCTGCAGCTCTTCAGTGACTGAATCAATATTGGGTAAAAGGAGGACACAAATAAAAAACTTTAAATACTAAGTAATGTCAGAATACTTTTGTAATAAAGTGCTCTTGCTGCATGGAGTCTGTAAAATATAGCATCCTTATGCCTTCACTATCTATTCCAGGTGTATTTCAATATTCTCTGGTGGATTCCAGACCTACCACTTTGCAGTGACTATAATGAGGAATGATAATCCATTGGTGAAAATAACCCTGTCTCAGACTGCATTGCAATAGGGAAGGACATGTCAAGGGCAAGGCATCAGTATGCTGGTTACTAAGATCTTCTTTGGAGTCAATCTCTGCAATGCACCTAGTGACTTAGGGCATATTATTGAATCTCAGCTGTCCTCTCACCAAACAGCTAAGAATAGATTTGGCTATAAAAAGATAGGCTTTTGCCACTCTATTATTAATTTGCTTCAATATAGAAAGCTACGCCAAAAAAAAAAAACCAACCCCAAAAACCCAGCAGCGGAAAAAAAATCTATTACTATTGCTTGTAAAACTCGCTAACAGGGATTGCTCAGACTGACCAATGGTCCCAGCTTTCTTTGGGAGAGTTGGATGGTAACCATCCCTTGATTTGGGATGGTGTGCCAGCCCACTGATGGCAGAGGCTGAGCTTCCTTGAGCTAAGGCCAAGGGGGTCTGAGAACAACAGACATTTGTGCCAGTCACTCACAGAGACCTGCGCCCTGTTGTAGTGCTCTATAACAGAGCTCAGTGGGAACTTTCTTATAGGCATGTAATCATGGAGCCTGAAAACTCCCCAAACCCTCAGAAACTTTTCAAAGTCAGGCTGCAAATGTGTGCCCAACATCAGAAATGAGAACTGGGTTTCAGAGCTTTGAATTCTTAGGACTTTTCTCAGTAAATTTGACTTTACATGAACCAAGTGCACTGCTCTCCTCTTTTGACATATTCTTTTGAAGACAGCTGGTAGTGCAGGAGCATGTAAATCATTCATGGGGAACTATAAATATTGGTGATACGTTGTGATGTTTTCCCCTTGGTCTCAAATGTTTTTCAGCTATACAGTTCTATTTGCTGCTTTTGAAGATTTTAAATTTAAAATAATTAAGTGAAATCCAGTCAATATTTCCTTAAAGACATACCTGCTTTTCCCAAATGAAAACGTAACATCTGAAGCATGAATAATCTGTTTTACTAAATTAATATAAAGCAAGGAGATTTAGGTTTGGGCTTTGACTTCGGCTTAATTATGTGGTAGCATTTCAGAGATCATCTGTTCCACCAGCATCTCCTCTCCAGAAGTTATATAACTGCATTTCAAGGACTGTGCTCTGCTTTCAGGTTAATACCAGTGCATCTGAGAGCAATTTTCTTCACTGGGTTGACTTCTGATTTACTTCAATATAACACCAAAAATAGAATGTATGTTCTATGTACATGGTACTGATGTATTTTCTTTCTCATATTTTGGTAATATAACAGGAATACCAAGTAGATATCTGGCAAACAGTTGGTGAGCTGTGTTGCCTGGGATATATATATATTTATATATGTGTGTATATATATATATATAAAGTAACTTGCAATTGCCTTTTTTTGCTGCATAACTCAGTGGAAAATATGTTTATTTCATTCTAAGCTACTCTTTTCCAGGAACGTCTTCATAAGATAATTCATATGGTGTATTTGTCAATGAAAATACATGCAACAGCTTTATACCACGGGGATGGCTCAGCTGGTCAGGAAAGAAAACTCATGCCCACCGTGCCTTTGCAAGGCATCTCCTCTGCTTTTACATCTGACCCCACAGCCTGTGGAATAGAAGTGGAAGGAGGGTTTCTCAGATTTTAATAATCTTCTTGGCTCCTGATGATACCACCACCAAGGCAATTTATGCAGCTATCCCTAGAGTTGGTTTGAGAAGATGGTCTCTAAATGGCTTTGGCACTGCTGCAGTGAGTTGTTCAGTGGTGTTCCCAGGTTGAGTGACAGCTGTCTGTTCGATGAATCTCTGTTGGTTTGGACAGGGAGTAGCCTGTGATCATGGCATTCATCTTACACAGCTCTAGGTGCAGGCCACGCTTTTTTGTAATCTAGTTGCTCAAACATAAGTCCTACAATATTGTGTCCTTATAGTCCTGCAGTCCTGGTAGCACCCCACTGTCCAAAAGCACCTTCATGCACCCATTTTCTGCCAATTTAGGCATCTTGTCTGGCAATTTTACTCCTAGAACAGAGTTTTTGCCTGGGAAGAGAAAAATGTGGCACTGGGGAAGTACAGATGACGTCTTCACGGACCATGTGCAAACACTCCCAGGACTGTACCTGCCACACAATTCAATAAGGCTGGACTCATGCACCAGTTTTTAAACCTCTGGAAAAGCTGTCAACTGCATGTATGTATTTTGGTGCTCTATGGCACAGATTTCAGCCCATTCTTTTCCAGGACTCTCTGGCTGACCATTTAATGCTTCCATAAGCAGAGTGGTCTTGTCAAACCTGAAGTGTTGCAACGGCTGCAGTATGTTTCCTTGTCAAAACATGACAGCTAGACATGCCTAAAATTTGTAGATCCATTTATTGATATGTTTGTTGATCTAAATCTCTATCCTACTCTAAATGAGTAGGAGGCAAAGGTGAATAAGGTTACTACAAGCAGTTCCTGTTATGACATTCCTCTTCTGAATACCATCTGAACTGGGCAAATGCTGAAGAGAGAAGGGACAACCCACACTCTGTGGTAGATGTGCAAGTATGGAGTTGGTGCCTTTGAGAGCTGAAGGCGTGATACCTCTATGTTACCCTTGGGAAGATGTGTCATCCCAGTGCATTTTCAATGAAAGTTGTCTAAAAAGAAGTTTTGGCAGGGAAGTGTTACCTTGCCTATATGACTGATGAAAATGACCTAGAAGTTATAAACCCCTCTCATAAATTCCAGCTAAACATGACACGATGTTCAGTCACATTGCTTGAAGTCTTTTAGAAATGGGTAAATCGCTGATGCCTTGGTGATGCTACTTCTTTGATAGACAGTAGAGTAATTAGGCAATTTAACCTACTGATGAGACACTGACTCACCCTCAAGGAAGTCCTGTCCCTCCTCATGACCTGTAGAGGAAGTCTGTGACAATGAAAACCTTAACTTGAGCATCCAGATTAAAGGATTAAAATGAGATAAGATGTTTTCCAGTGTATTCTCTTTTCAGAAACAAAAAAATGAAAGAAAAAGAGAAGATGTGTAGCTAACATCCAAGAGAAAATTTAAAACTTTCCATTCTACAGAAATGTCTGTGAACTCAAGGCAGTGATAATCCCTGAGGATCTGGAGATCCCACAGTGCTCAGGGTATTGTTGGTGGTCAGTTCCCTCAAATAATACAAACCAGACTCTCTCTTTACAACAAAGAAAAACTGCTGAGCAGACTTTACAAAGTGTGTCTTTTAACTGGACTAGGGACTGGAGTCTAGTGCAGGAGAAATGTATGTGTTAGAGTAATCCCAGGATTGAAAGCTCATTGTCTGAGGAATGGGTACAGGAGTTACAGGAAATTGTGTCTGATTTCTGCTATGCTGTGTATTATATCTGTAAACAAGCCTTTCCCTGGGAAGAAAAAAAACCAAGCCATATCATTCCTCAGAGAGGTTTTGAACACTTCAACAGTGTCATTTAAATGAACCTAGGGATAAGTCATGTTTCTCAGGAGACTGAGTTGTGTCATGGAAGTAGAAAACTTATTGTCATTTATCTGGCAGTGGCATGGAAGCCAGCTCAGCTCAGACCCTTTGGCTTTGTCTGGTGTAGTCATCCCTGAGCTTGTGTTGCTGAACCTGGCTTTTCAGGGAGCATAGCAAATCAGTCTGCCTGAAGCTGGCTATGCCACACATCAAGACAAATGGCAGTGCTGGGCTGGCCAGACTGGTCATAACTGGGTAAATCAATATCCTTGCTGCAAGTCAACATGTCATGCTGCACTGATGAAAAATGACCGTCCCTTTATCCAGATCCTGCCTATGAGAGGGACTTGGGCCAAAGTAGTATGGAAAAGAGTTGTTTGTGCTTGAAGGACAAACAGCATTTGAATTTAGTGTTGATGTGACCTAATGACCCTTTCCAAAAATAGCAATTTTTTCAGAGTTGGTTAGAGATTTACAGAACTAATCCTTCCCTTTCGCTAATCACGTACTGCTGTGTGTGTGACATGCTGGCAGGAAAAAAGGGGTGCAGAAAATTAAGGCTGGAATGAAACATTATTAAGAAAACCTTGGATGCTTATCAACCCTGTAATCTTTGATGCAAAATAAGATACTAGCAGGAGTTTAAGCATCAATTATCCAAAATGGTCCTCTTGTCAGAGCACTAATTAGCCTCACAAAAATCTGACAAGACAAAAATCCTTGACCCAGTCCTCCAAAGTATTGAGCTGCCTTATTCTTATGTCATTGGTGACCTCACTGGGCCCTGCAGGTTTCCGTGGGACTCCTTTCTATAATGAAGGCCCAAGTGCATAAATTTCTTTACAGGCTTTGGACTGCTTTCTTGCTTTTATTGTCTTGGTTTCATATAATCAATCTTTTTGCTTTCACCTGCCCTTAGTATTTTCAGTAATATATTCACTACTAGCACTGACTTGCATATTTTGATTTTTGTTAACCAATGAAAGCTGAAATCTTTTGCTATCGGCTTGCGGGAAACCAACTCAAATGAGAATGTTTAAAATAAAAGCATTTACAGTGGTGTCATTTAAGAAGTTGTGGCTGCATACATATATCTATATTTAATTTTTGAAGTAATTATTTCTGTTCCCCCTCAATATCTAATAATTTAAAATGGCAGGGGTCAGACAATATCTCTTACTAAAAATAAAAAAGACCACACATAGAAATTACTGTTGTTCACAAAAACTCAGCAGATGTCACCAATTTATTTGCAGGATGTTAGGAATTAGTGGGAAGTTTTCTCAGACAGCTTTAACTGTCTCAAATTCCTTTACAGCATGGTATATAACAATGGCAGAGCTCTGAAGGACCCCTCTGGATAGAAAACAACATCTATTTTCCACGTGATGTAGCTGTTGCAAAACTGATGGGATCAGTAAACTAAAAAACAAGCAGGAAAGATGTGAATTCTCTTGTCTTGACTGTCTAATGGAGGCTTTGGCCTTCAATTAATTTAGTGAAAAGTCTCCATGCCTGCCCATTTAATTTTAATTTTTGAGCTAGGCATGCTCTTCCACAAAGAATACCCAGGTCCACTAGGTGTTTCTCCAGTAAGATCAATCCATGATCCAGATTGCGGTTCTGAAAGAAACTTGGACCTTTCTCTTCCCGAGTGGTTCCTCCCTTGGCTTTGCCCTCTGGCATCCTTCACAACTTTCTTTGCTTCCTGGTGCTTGTCTAGCCCAGGGACGGATGGGGCCCTGAAACTTCTTACAAAAGTTTTAGGTGTATCTCCACAGGAAAAGAAGAGAAATGAAAGATAAAAATGAAGGGGAAGGACAAAGTAAAAGAGAACACAGTGTATTTTCTTCCATCCTTTGTAAGAGCTTTCTCTCCCCAAATGACAATCTTCCTGCAGTGAAGTATCATGTTTAGATATATTCAGATAATACGAAGACAGAGAAGAGTAATGAACAACTTGGCAACCTAACCAGACACAGCTTCATCTTAGCAAAACGGATGGAAAATCACTCAACATTCATAAGGAGTGGAAGAGGAAAGGGGGAGAAAAGGGGAATGAAGCCAGCAAATCAATGTCTCCAAAATATAAATGCTCTGCAGTGGTTCTTGACTAAATCTTGTTTTGCTGATCTGATTCAATCAATACAAAGTCCTCCCAAGCCTGCACGGGTGAATTAAAATATTAGTTTTCTTTCATAAAGGTAAGTGCTCTAGTCCAGCTAATCAAATTCTTCTGCAACTCGAGACACATCAGCTGCTCACTGGTCTGATACCGGGTTTGTTCATCCTGGGTCTAGCACATGGTGGGTAGGATCTTGCCTGACTTGCTGACCTGCCATTTAGGAGCTCTGAGACTCATGGCAGCCTGCAAAACGAGCTCAGCAAAGTTCCAGTTCTAGTGATCTGTACATGATGGGAGACAAATACTTACTAAACTGAGTATTTATTTCTACCTTTCTTTCTGAATGGCTGGATCAGCATTCATGCTCAAATTAAAGGAATGACTACTTTAAAAGCATACTGTACAAAAAAAAATATTATATTTTTGAGAGTCAAACTTTAAGAGAAGCCAATCGCTTTAGCTCGTGGAAATTTCTCCTCATTTCTTTGTCATCTCTTTGATGGCCATTTGTTACCCCTAGAGATTAGACTTTCACCATATACTCTGTATATCACTGTCCTGTGATTAATATGTCATGTAAGAGCAGGGGATTTAATCTGTGCCATCAAGCATAGCGCTCCTTAAATTCCTTTGTTACATAGTGAAGATCGATATTCAGCAGCCTGAATAGTATTTCTAGTGTAATATTCATGTAATGTTCATAAGTAAAAACCATGATGGTTTATTAAGTTTATGAGAGAAGCAGAAGAAATAGCACATGGAATTAATCTGGTCTTGTTACCATGTTCGTTTGTTTTATTTGCTGTTTAGCTCACAACAGCACCCTGTAAGAAAAATGCTCAATTGCTCTTGTAGATAGACAGATGTCTGCAAGATGCGGATGCTCCTGGCCTACAGGTTCACAAGCCAGTCAGAATAAAATGCAGTAGAAGGAGTGTGAAGTTTTGCAATGTGTACCTCTTCAGCTATAGGAGAGTCTGAAATCTAACTTTAAACACATGCCTGCTCAACTTGTTTCTTGGGATTGAGTCATGATTCATCATAACTTTAACACTCACAGTCAACAAAACAGAGGTTTCACAGTTGAGGGAATGACATTTTGACACCTCTGCCCATGAATCTGTGCTTTAACTACAGGATTCTTTCTGCTTCTTCTTCCTGGTTTTATATTCCATCTATGTTATATTCCATCTATTCCATCCACTGAAGGATGAGACTATTTCTTGTGTTGTTGAAAATATCAAGGAACCTTGTTTTTTCCAAAGAAGATGTATTATAACAACAATTTGTTGAGGCATTGCTTGTGGCTGTAGTGTAAGGGTCATGCTTGGAAAGAGTCCTGTTTTTAAAGTCTGAATTGGTCAGTCACCTTTATCAAGGTCCCTTTGCATCTAAAATCTCCTTGCTGTTCAAGCTGATAAAATGTGATCAGATAGAGATGCTAGCCTCTATGTACTTCTTTTTATCTGGGGTATGATCCATGAAACTGTGCACTTTATCCCATTCGACATCTTCTAAAACTGATTGAAAGAACTTCTTGAAATAGCTTATCAGGCCAGTGCTGTGCAGAAATAAACAGTGTAGCTTGTGTAAAAACTTTTCCTTTCAACTTTCTTACATTCATTTCTTTTTGTGTATAGAAGAATGAACAGAAGAAATGTGAAGTAAGCCATTGCTGTGTCATTCTTTAAATAAAAGGCCATGCACCATGAGTAACATAACATTCCTTTGATGTTGTATGGTCTTGCAAGTCCCTGAAGAGACATGAAGTCTGTCCAAATAAATAACATAAAAATGTTTTCTATCTTGTGATGGTCCTTTTTATTGGGATACATGAGTAGGACATAGAAGTGGAATAAATGTTTTAGATTCACTTTGTAGGCTGTAGGACATTGTACAGGCTGTACAATCTTCATTAACTAAGAGAAAATTTTTACTCATAGACAAATTTTCTTTCAGTCACTGATGACTACTTTTGGCATAGTTTTGGAGCTGAGTAATTTCCAGGCTAAGATGAAACAGGACCTTGGTTTCATTTTGGAGATCGTCTTCAGTTTTTTCAGAGATTATACTCCAAACTGTCAATCTCTGTGAAAAAAAATTGGTCTTTTTAAAATGGTAAATGAAATGTTAGTATTTTCCTTTTTTTTCCCCCCAGATTTACATCTATGTGTGACAGTCTGAAAGCAGGTTTACCTGAAAGGGAAGTTTGATTAAAGTTGAAAAGAGTCTATTACATGTGTGAACATAAAACCATCTTATTTAAACATACCATACTGCCCAAAAGACTCAAAAGTGTAAGGAGAGAAAGCCTGGTCTCTTTTCTTATCTGCTGATGGTCTGATAGCTATATATCCTATAGGACTGGCTATGGGGACCTTTATCTGACCAGCTCAGCTGAATGTCAAATCCACAAGGCAAGAAACATCTCCTTCTTATCAACCCACAACCCCCTCTCATGGGCAGCTTTGCAGCTGCTGGGCTTCCATTGGAAAGATGTCCTCACCCATGAGATCACATTGCATGTAGGAAAACTTCTATGGAAAATCTGAGCTCATCTCCTGACTTCTGGCTAAAGGCTCTATCTGAAAGTGCCGCACAAATGCAACTCTGTCTAACTTGTCAAGCATCTTTAGGGGGACGTGGCAGAAGTTGGCTGGCCTCAGCCTAAGCCTGGATTGCAACAGTGATTCCTACCCATCATTTATAGTTATGACTATGATTCTGTTTTGTCAACAAACACTACAAAAGTTTTTGGGCACGGAGAACCCAGAGCTATGAAGATAAATTATCAGCCGATCTCTGATTTCACTGTGAAGTTTTGTTGCAAGATAAATTTTGTTTTAAATATTTTCTGCTTAGCTGAACTGAAATATGGATCACACCATTTTTCTACTCTTTTATACAGGTTCTGTGAATTGAACTGGTATTCTGTATTATTATAAACAAAATGTTGTTCAAAGTTTTCACCTTTAATTGAGCTCAGAATCTGATGAGTGCTCACTGTAAAATATCTGTATGAAAAATACTATGAAGGAAAGAATCAAATGGAACATAGGGTTGGGATGGTATTTGGAGGTCAAACTTATCTTCTATCATGGAGACTGCGCCTGTTAAAAACCAGGGGAACATCTGTTGAATCTGTTCTATTGCTCTGTGAGACTTCCATGGTGGGAGGGATGGTCCTCAAAATGATGCAGGAATGGAATGTTGGGTATTTATGATCCTCAGCTCCATTGACTATGAAGAATCAGTTTAGAACAAGCAGCGTAAACAAACACAAGACTAAATTAGATTAATAGTCCCTGCATTTTTTAGAAGCAAGAGTAGTTTATGTGACCTGAGAAATCCAAGCAGAAATAATTAGAGTTCTGTTAAGAGCTAGTGTTTAATTATGGCTGACAAGAACTTAATTATTCAATCAAATAAGGTTTTATTAGTAATGTATCTATCTTTAGAATACCATGACAGAAGGAGAAGATTTTCAAAGATGCTTGCACAAAAATGTAGGCTGACAAGTTCCATATATAGTAATCCAAGAAGCTTGATGTAAGCTGTTGACTTTTTTTTTCTTACTACAAAACGAAGCAGTTGGCCTTTAGCAAAATCTTTTGTTATATCAACTTAAATAACTTTGGCTTCACTTTTCTTGTTAAGGGTAGTGTTGGAACAAATTAGATATGATACTGTGCGAAGAGTGATGAGCAGGCAAATGGAATCTGCAAATGTGAAAATGGATGAAGAATAGTTTGGGAATTTTAAGAAATGGAACTCTTTGCACTTAAACATTATTAGCTGAGACACAAAATGAAGGAGTTAATAATATGCATATTCAGAACCATCCATTAGTGTAAGAGGAGTTATGTGCTTATATCAAATGGAGAAATGACCGTACGTTTCTTTGGAGATAAAAAGGGTCAGCTTTGAACACCCATAACCAAATAGCTTGTGGTATCTTGCTTCCAGTGACAGTGAAACAGTAAAAATAGGTATAATACTGAAAGAAAATGATGAATGCTCACAAAAGGCCTTTCTCTAAACAAAAGTAATCAGC
This sequence comes from Strix aluco, assembly GCF_031877795.1. Taxonomy (NCBI): domain Eukaryota; kingdom Metazoa; phylum Chordata; class Aves; order Strigiformes; family Strigidae; genus Strix; species Strix aluco. Next base: position 46,556,429 of record NC_133935.1, read on the forward strand.
TGGATTGGAGGAAATGGATTTTACTGTGTCTGTGATTGCTCCTTGAGGCACCCAAGCATCCAGGCTCTGAAAGAGTTTGTTGTTTTTGCAAATTCACAGGAAAAGAATCCAAACCAAACTCACACAATCTTCAAATGACTGACAACTGCACCAAGACTATTATGATTAATTAGGTTTCAAATAAGGAAGACAGTGAGTTACATCTTCTGGAGGGTTCAAGTAAGGGCATCCAGTCATAATGCAGAAGCTGTGCTGCTGAATGAACAGACAGGTATCAACTGCAGATGGTGCTGATATGTTTTTCGCACTGGTTAGTTTGAATCTTTTCCCCCCTGTACAGTGGCTTCCTCAGTTATGCTTGTGAAATACCAAGATTAGAAACAAGAATTTAGGAAATATTTGGGACATCTGCAAAATAGCAGTTTTGTAAAATAAACAATCAGCTCATCTATTACCATGGATCTCAAAAACATAATAATAATAATAAACATAATAATAATTATATCAAGCTCTGCTGTAAATCCTGAACTTCTTGACATTGAGGAAACAGGGTAATTCAAAGGTTGAAAGTGCTCAGCTGTAAAAACGCAGTGACTTCAGTAGAGCCTTTTCCAGTTGCATTGCTGCAGATGGGAAGATTGTTTCTTGTCTGTTGGAAGATAGCTCTTTAGATATCAAAAATGGGGATTAGGTGGCATGAACATTAACTATCTAGTGGAAACATCCAGAGGGAAGAAGGGAAACAGATTACTCCTGTCTACTCACTGAAAAATGAAGGAAAAAGCGAGAGGAGAAATAAAGCTTGTGAAAGTATAGAAAGAACTAGATTACAGAAGAAAATTATATGCTCTATAAATTTCTTGCATAATTAATCAAGTAGATCTTGCCGATTGCACTTGATTTTGTACATAAAATTGCACTTGTTTCTTAGATAAAATTCTCATCCAAAAATAAGCAGTTTCTTGCAGTGTTATCAATTTATGACAAATTGTTCACTTAGTTATGACAAATTGTTCTCTTAGTTACACTCAAGTTGTGGGAAGGTGTTTGAGTCTGTCACGTCCCAATTTCTCGGCATGACGACTCAGATTTACCAATTCCCAGGTCAGGATTAAGGTGAAAAGACACCAAGGATTCTTCAATTCACAAAACTCAATTTTTATTTGCTCACAACAGCTATTGGCATGAAACTTTGTCAGTAAGCCTTGCAACCTCTGCAACAAGCAGTAAACTATATAACATACACCAACAAACTGCAAATCTTATAACATATGCCGACAAGTGGCAGATTTTATAATATGCTCCAACAAGTCTTAAATATGCCCTGACAAATCTTGAACATGCCCCAACAAGCCTTGCCTTACACGCAGGGATATAGGGATAGAGAATGGGAAAGAAAAGGAGAGAAAGAGAGAAACAGATAGTGAGAGAAAGGCACAGAGGGAGAGAGAAAGACAAAAAAGAAAGATTTCACCAGTCCTGGTTCCAGTGTTGGTCCAGCCAGCCTAGGGGTCCAGTTCCAGAGGGGTGCAGTCACCCATGTCTTTGACTTGTGGTCCTTTTATAATTCCTTGCCTCTCTTCCAGGCAGGCACTTGGACTCCTTAGGCTAATTAGGCATCATGTACAGTCTATACTTCTTGAATTCTCTTTACTTTGGGACATGTGTAGTTTATACCTTCAGATTCTTCTAGAAATGGGTCGGTGGTCTTGGGGGTCATTGGGGAGTTACTCCCTCCTCTTGGCAGGTATGACCATTGTCTGACCTTTCCTTTCAGTGCATGCATTATTAAAACTGCTTCTCTGTTGGCTCTTTACGGAGTCATTCAAGATAGGGAAGTTCAGCCCCAGAAAAGTGTGGTCCCACCTCCATGGGACCCCCTCCTCTCACCGCATCTTCCTGCTGTTGCCTGCACAACCCCAGCATGTTCACAGAGACCGTCTTCTTTATTGGATATTTGAGACATTAACTATGGTTTCATTGGACCGTCACAGAGTCTGACATGGATTTCTTCTATCTATAGAACTCCTACAACAAACTGGTGGACAAAAATAAACCATCTTTACATGATGTGCAAAAATTAAAGTAAAATGCAAGAATTAGCACTGGCAAGAGGAAAACTCTTATCTCTCGTATCAAGGTTTTAATTTTGTTTTTTGATATGTATGTATCTTTTTTCTAAGAGTAGTCTGACCATCATCACTGACAGAAGCAGCTGGTGAGTCCTTGTCTTACACTTCTTCTGCTATTAGTTGAGACTGAAAGGTACAGTTTGCAATTTTGTAAGGAATCCCATTGTTTCTTTTCTTTTGAAATGGAAATTAAGCAAAAAATTCCAAAACAAAGAAAAAAAATAAAGACTGTTGCAATGACTGAATTACCACAAACTGCTTGAACAAGCGTTATCTTGATTTGGGACACAGGGGCATAGTATGAAAGATAATGTAAAAATTAAGGTCTATGACATCTACAAAATGTTCTGGTAAACTTAACCTAAAGTGTTAGGAAAAATAAAATACGAGTGGTATAAAGCAGAAAACCCTCTTGAAAGTCATAACAAGCTCTGGGGACTTAGTTTGCTCTGAGGATGTGCAGTCAGCCAAGTCTGTATCCTCTGAACTTCTAACTAGAACTGTGGGTGGAGATCTGACACTCAGCCTGACATGTGGGATGATGCACAGCTCCAGGCCTTAGTGTATCTGCTTCCAACTTTACAGAGCCCTACAGAAAGGATTATCCTGTTTTGGCCTATAAAATGGCATAAATTTCATAAATCAGTACTTTTTTGTGAGGTCATTACAGAAATGTCAGATAGCTTTATAAAGCCTCTTCAATGTTTAGCCTATGTATGTCTTTCATCCTACCTTGTGGAGGGTTTTCTATTCTGTTCAGTCTACTGCAGGCTGGTAGCCAGGTTTAAATAATATTGACTTTGCTAGTAACAGCCATGGACTTTGTACTAACCCTGCAGATGATCAGGACTGAGGCTTGCTTCATCAAACTGACTTGACTTGCCTTGAGCTTTGTTTTAGCTAAACAACCAATTTTCTAATAGCTAGGTCACTATTTCTAATCTGTTTTACTTTTATGTAGACTTGTACAGTTATGTGGTATAACCATTATTATTAATATAGAATTAGTGACAAGTAATTGTGACTTGTAGAATTAAATATTTGTGACTCCAGCGTAATGGTGTGGTGTGGAGGAGTACAGCCATAGGGTAGTAGCTGAGGCCTTGAAAGTAGAGACACAGGATACTGTGTAGAGGAGCAGAGACGTATGGAATGATAATGGAGGGGCCACAGGATAACACTGGCAAAAGCAGCTTCAGAGCTAACAACCAGAACCAGGCAGCTAACATATGTAAACCACAACATATATAGTAAATGCAGATATAATGTGGAATTACAGACCAAAGAAGAAAAGGCAAGGTACATAATGTGTTAGCGAGCATGTAAAAGAAGCACCAAGTGGCCTCAACAATAAAGAGAAAGAAACCATCAACATCATACTCATGGCAAAGGACTGGGGACACTGATGCACCTGCACCCCAAGCCTGGAGACCTGGGGGGGGCAGTGGAGGGTGAGTATAAAAGCAGAGAAAACTACAGATACCAGGAAGTGCGTGTAACTATTGCATTGTACTATTGTAGAGATTTTTTCTGTAATAGTATTCTTTCTCTCTTTGGGTTGTAATTATATAAATTATATGAATTATTCATAGACAAAATTTGAATGACATTTACAAGAAATTCTTGGCTTTGAATATAAGGTATGTTCCTTTTGCCCTTAATAGGATTTATAGATCTATAACAAAATACCACTACCACTTTGGTGTTTACTTGAGAGTAAGAACTAACATATTAGCCATCACAATGACAGCAGGTGTAAAACATATTAATGGCTTTCTGGCTTTCATGACTTACAAGAAAACAAGCATTCATACATAGTGTTTCTCATAACATTCCTAAAAGTTGTGGGTTTGAGTAGAAACACTGTCTTGGTATAGGCAGAACATGTAGCAACTCTTCATGATGGGAAAATTCCCTAATCTATAAGTTTAAGGAGTGATACCCGGGTGATCATTCCATGTATTTCTGTTGCTAAATGGCCATCATTAAAGGATGTAGAGTGAAACTGTTCCTATCTGCTTACCTTTTAGATCTTAGAAATACTTAGTTGAGAGAGTGCGTTCATGATCACTGAACTGTAAGTTTCCTTCAGCAGAAAACCCATCACTGGGTACCAGTTGCTCCACAGATTTATTCAGAATCATCCTACCAATAACAAAGCATGTCTCAGTCAAGCACAAGGTCTGACTACTGAAGTTGTGCTACTTCATTGACCCAGTTCATGTTACCTCAGGAGAAAACAAATGCCAAAGCCATCCATGCTGTGAGTGTGTGCATGCTATGTGCATGCATCCCAGTGTTAGTTTCTGCCAATTTCAGCGCAATGGATCAAGAACACTTTGCTGTAGATAAGCCAAATCAGCTTGGTGTGGCTCATGAGACGGTAAAAAATGGGCCCAACCCCCGTGCCAGACCAGGTGTTTCTCACCATGAGCATAACCAAGCAAACACACACAACTTATCCCAGTTATGGATAGAGTTTAACCTGAAATTTAAAAATTGCTTGTGGCTACCATTAATTGAGAGTAAGAGACCCCTGCTTGGAGAACAAAAATAATATTGTAACAATTAGAAAAAAATGCACTCAAACTGAAATGTTTGTGGCTACTAGCTGACAGAAAGGGAAAGCAATTCTGAGACCTAGTGTTTATTCTGCCCCTGGTGAGCTGACAAAACTGCAGGTAGGTTTTCAATGCTTATTGCAATATCAGTACCTCAGCAAAGTACTTTCTAACCAAAGGAGGAAGATGAAGACCTTGGGAGATATTAAATGCTTCAAGAGAGAGATACTTATTTAGATCTAAAATACAAAATCAGTAACATTTTAAGTATAAAATACATGTGCAGAAGAGACTGACTTTTAAGAGTGAAAAAAGATGTAACTTTCAGGCTCTGTTTGGTTCATAAAATAGAATATATAAGCATGCTGTTTTTCAGCCTAAAATTCACTTTGAGCCTAGTATATAGAATCTTTTTGCAGCTCAAAGGCAAATGACAAAAAACCTGCATGACTTTGTTTATATTATATGTAATAACAGCCATAATATTTCTGTTTTTTCACTTACACCTAATATTGCCCCTGCAGTAATTGAAACTGTTTGGATGCAGTTTTGCACAGAAAATTGTGAACTGTGGATAAACCAGCTACCAAGCACTTTGGAACTACTTTTTAAAAAAAGTATCAGTCAAGTGAGTACACTGTGTCTCACTGTGGAGAATACTCACTCGATGGTGTTTACTTTCATCTACTATGGAGCTCCTGGATTCTGTCACACAAACATTTCTCATTTCATGACTCACTGGTCTAATGCACCACAAAAGCCCGTTTGGAGATGTTACAGTTGATCATTTCCATCTGCCTACCATACATGCACAAACTCCACAGCTGCCACTTACTAAAATATGTATAGTATTTTAGATAAATACAATATCAGTTTAATAATACTACAGGAAATTTCTGTAATTTTAACCTTCTTTGTTGCACAAATTCTGACACTTTTGAGCCCTACTGGGAATCAGATAACTAATTCTTCTTTAAAAGTTTTTGCTTCTGATCTGGTTAGTAGTAACTTTTGCTTTGAGATGTTTAACTGAAGGCACTTGAAGAAATGGAAAATTCAGGGCCTCATATAATGACAAAGCGGTAGCTGGTTTGCATCCTGCAACACTTTTGTCAGTGATGTGCATTATGTACTATTTAATCGTCCTGTCATCCTAATCAGTTTTAAGAACAATGACATCATATAATTTTAATATAGGGATCTTTTAATTTCACTCATGCCTTTCTAAATTGCAGATGTTGCCACCATGAATCAAACCCCAGAAATCTTACAGCTTTTTTTCTGAGCACAGCTTCATGCTCTCTGTTTGCAGTTAGAATGACTTTTCTTGCTTAGAAAGAAAAAAAGAACAAATGACAAGGTACATTTTGTAATATAGCATGCCAGACTCTTATGGGACATCCAGCCATAACATCAGAAATGACCTGCATTAAAGGCACTTACCTCTGTGGGTAAAGACCCTGTCAAAGTCCATGTCTGAACCACTTTGGACAAGTGCTCATCAGAGCAGTGGTGTTGGTCAGCCTGCTGTGTGGATCCCATGTCCATGGTGTTGCAGCTGTGAGTGGCGTTTCATCTGTCTGCAACATCTGGCTTGTAGGACAGCTTCTGGGTCCAGTGCAGGCTGATCCCCCAGGGCCCTTCCCTGGTAAGCCAGATGCTGCACCAGGGCAGCGGGTCTGGGAGCTGCTGCTGAGACCTAGTGAAGAAGAGGGAGGGAGGTCAGGGGTGTCTCAGCCTGACCCTGTCTTCAGGACTGCTGAGGCAGAGGGGCAGCTCTGCATCAGCCTGGCCCTCTCTCCCACCTCCCTTAGTGAGTCCCCACTATATTCTTTTAAAGATGAGCATGGGTCATACTTTTTTTTTTTTTTTAAATTAACATAGGCATAATAATGTTAGTACCATTTCTCTCCTTGCAATAGGCTAATTCTTACCATCTTTATCCATGATGTAAGAGAATAAGGGACATCTCTATCCATCAGAGATTAGTACCTGCTTTGATAAAACACCTGGCTCCTTGGGGACATTCCCCATGGTGCCAGCTGTTTTGTGCATGAAAGCATGAAAATCCTGGAAAGAGTTTACCCATGAGCATGATTATGCAGTTAGAACACTCCCTGGGGAGAAGCAACGACCCAGGCTCTTGATGTTCTTCCACAGTCTGTTTATGCATTTCACATGCACAAGTCCTAAACTGCAGTGCATAAAAAGACCTTGGAGGAGAGATCACACCTGAGGCCTCCTCCCACCCAGGGGAATACCCCAAAAAAAGTGCACAGGAGACACGTTTCCTTTCATACTCTGATTAGCAGTGACACAGACTCCATTAAACTCCCAGCTCTCGGTTCAGTGGAGGATTAGGGTACTTTCCTGGGATGTAGGGGTTGTGGGTTTGAAAATTCTCAGGCAAAGGAGGCAAATTAATCTGGCTTTCTCAAATCATGACTGAACTGGCTATTACCAGGCTGGAATATGAGCAGTAGGGGTGGCAGTGACCTTTGCCAAGAGGCGTAATCCACTCAGGCAGCACTGAACCTGCTCAGAGAATACTTAAAGAATTCAACCTCTTCAGGAATGAGCTGAAGTTTTCAGGAGCATAATTTTGGACACAAGCAATTAAAATAAGGCTTACCAAAAACTGAGTCTGTTTTGGATTTAGCTGCTGCGTAATTCTTTGAATTTAAATGTCTTAACCTACTAGGGAATTCTTCTTTATCACACTTTAGATACCTAATTTGTCCCACTGTGTTCTGACTGACATTAAGTACCTATTCAATGCCCAGCTGCATTCATGGAAAGATTTATTAAGAAATGCAGATACAAGGTTGATTCAAGTACATTTTTTTGTACCACACTGGCTTTCTTTTGAGCCTCCTCCCTTTCACTCTTATGCACAGGATTTGCCTTTCTCAAATTGGACAATATGACTGTATTATAGGCAAGCTGTTAGGGTTCCTGGTCTCTTAATCTTTTAATTTCTTCTTTTTCATACAGATTTCCATGTGTTAAATTCCTCACTGCTTTCATAAGTAGTGGTGTTGCTTTTCTTATATTAATAATTTGGAGGCAGCTTTAAAAATTCCCATTGCAGAAAATATGCATTTACTGCTCCAGAGCAGAGTGCCTCCAGCTAACAGTAGCCACTGTGTCAGATACAATCAGATGATAAAAACCTCTTTACTGGGGTCACACTGATGACTGACAAACAACATCTTGACTTACAAAAATGTCAGGCAGACAATACATATACTTATTAAAGTAATAAATAAGTACAGAACAAATAGAAACAAATTGCTGCTTAAAGACAATATTGCCATACATGGTTGTGTGCCTTCTGAGAAAATAATTGCTAACTTGAAAATGGATAAGCAGAGGTGTAATTTTAGTGACACAGTGAAGTGCTAAGGCTTGGACAATAGGCCCAAGCCAGAGTTGACCTATAGATGAATCCTGTATATTTTATAGCTGATAACCATTGTGCTAATAGGTATTACACTAACTTATAACAACCACCTATTCTGATGTAAAAAGTGGAAGTATTGAAGTCTGAGCAACAGCCCCTGAGTCGAAGCTGCTAACTCAGTATGTAATCATTAGTGAAATATGTATGGAAGACGTAGCTATCTTGAATGTATATTTATCTTTCTTTGTGTGTGGATAAAATAACTGGGTTGTGGAGACCATAGTCTGGCACTGTGGCCTGATGTGAGACCTTGTGCATAATCCAATTAGATAAGCAGGGAAACTCCCTTAGCTTCTCCCTTGAGCCCTGGCCAGGCTCTGGGGGAATCTAACGAGAGAGTGAAACCAGATATTTCTGCTTAAAACAAAGGTGCCAGTTATTCTGGCTTGCTGATTTTTTGGATATAAGGCTGGACCCGCTCACAGTGACTTTGGAAGCCTCACCTACGGGTGGACGCATTGCGTAGGATTTCCCACTTGCCGGGACAGACTGTCCAAATCCTCGCTGTAACCGGGGCTCCCCAGCGACTGCGGATCTGGATGATGGTAACGTATGCAAGTGGTGATGTATCTTTCTTAATCACTATTCTCTCTCTCTTGTAGTAATGATTTGATACATTACCCTGTATTTTTCTATTTGTTTAAGTGCACTATTCTGTCTTTTCTTACAGTATGTTTTCTGTATTACTCTGTTATATTATTTAGTTATTCTAGTAAAATACGTCTACTCTTTTCACTCTGATGTCTGAGTTTAATTGGTGTCCCTAATCAGCAAAACACACAGTCCTCAGAAGAACGAGCAGGTTCTTTGCAAGCAAAGGAACACCTCTTGAAGGATGCTGTGGTTGCTAAAAGGCGATGCGAGTTTGAGAAGACAGAAGTTCCTAGAAGAGAAATCCATTCAGAGCCGATAAATACAGAACAAAATAGGCTGACAATGTTTGGAGGTTGGAAGAGTGATAGGGAGAAGCACCGCATATGCTTGCCCTGTTCTTCTACTCTTCCATAAGCATGTCTTTATGACTGCTGATGGAGAAGCACATTCAGTGTGCCTGGTCTTTGAGAATCACAGACCCTGCTGAGAATTTTAATTATCCTGACTAATCACTAACAGTTCTAAAAATCTCCAGCAACATGAGTTTTAACTAACCTAGAAATGGTTATGCTAATGGCTAAAGAAAAGACAGATTGATCTGATCTAGATCAGACAGAGCCCTCTGGGCTGGTGTGATTTATAAATAACCTGAGGATATGTTTGCACTCTTCAGAGGCAATGAATGGTTCACTGTGAGAATAATTTACGTTTATAATTTCATCTTTAACCTCTTCATCTTTTTTCAGTTTTACTTGAAGTTACTTTTTTTCTGTATTTTATATTTCACCTGTGGACATGTCTTCAACTTTGGATGACTTATTAAAAAACTATATGTATGTGGCATGCTAGGGACTTACAATTTGTACCTTAAAAGATAATGATTTTCATACACAAAGTAGAGGTTGAAGAGATCAAATCTGTATAATTTTGAAGGTGGTGGTAGTTTTCATGTAAGGTAAACAAAGTGTCAGTGTACCATCCCAGACTTCATTCCAATTTCAAAGGGGACCCTGTTCCAGCTCTGTTAGATGAAATGTAATTATTTATTTATCTCCTCTTATTGCTCTGGTTTAGTGCCAGACCTCTTAGAAAGGGTGCTTTCTGGAAAAGCTAAATTTAAATTGATAGAGCAATAGTTAGACCTGCACTCTTGCCAGGACAGGAGATAACTTTACATTCACTTTCACACCACCCAGTGCGACCTCAACAAAAGTGGTTAGACTGTAGTACTGTATTTACTGTATTTTTTTTAACATTGTATAAAACCAAGGAGAAACAGCTTCAGAACTCCAGTGCTCAGAATACTGGGATGCTGTGAACGCCTGGTTACTTCTACTGGTTATTTTTTCTTGTACTGATGGGATAGTTTACAAAGCAGTAGAGGACCAGCAGGCCCCACAAGTAGATTGGAACTCCCAGAGTCCTTCAGAAGTACCCACCTCTTCCACTTTAAAGGGCAATGGGAAACTTGATTTAGAAAAACATTCAGTCCTCTTCTCTTCCCAAACATAGGAGCCTGAAAATGAGGCACACTCAAAGCTGGATCTGAGGTGCCCTGGATCTGGGCCAGAGCTTTTATGAAGTTGTTTTTATTGAGGAACAGGAAGAGAGGGGAGTATGACAGCACTCAGTGTTAAAATGTTCCAAATGAATATGCTGCATAGCACAGCATGAATATTGTTGTTGTAAATTTGTTATTGCTGACAATAAGTGGGAGAAAAGAAAATCTCAGCTGTTTATTTTTATGACTGGCTTATTTATCAAAAACCTTACCTGTCTCACATGGAATTATAGATGACTGCTAAATGTGTAATATGTATGCATTGCACCTGATTAAATTATTGTCGTTAAAAGAAGAAGACATACTGAACTTCCCAGAGGCATAACAATGACTGTTCGAGCTTCCATCCTCAAATGGAAGGAATAAATGCATCTGGAAATATACTGTGTTGATGCAAACATTGCTAGCATATGTATGTTATATATTTCACTTTACTGAGAGTCAGTGGCTTTCTAAAACCTCTAAAGCCATCAGGAAATAAATGACAATGGAGAAAGACAAAACAAGGTAAAATAGGACACAGCAAGAAATGAACGATTTTGTTGGTGGAACGAATTGATATTTCACAGGAGATGCCCCCACAGAAGGTGTGACCAATTCCTGCTGAGCTGTCTAATAGCATCACTGTACACCCTGCAGATGGTTGTAGGCCAAAGGCTAGAACAGAAAAAGAAATGACATTCATGAAGGAAGCAGAGAGATTTAAGAAATAGAATAAAGTCACCTAGATTTTTCCTGGTAAGTTCACAGTGACTTTTGCTGTTTGCTTTTTATGACAAAACAGGAATTAATACCTCTGTTATTTTGATTCATTCTTCTGCTTCTGTTAGCCATAATGACATTTTGAAAACTCTCAGTTTAATAGAAGTATCCTGCCTAATGCAAGCAATTTTCATATCCAACTTGGTTTTTTTTCATAATGACTATCAGAAATCTGTCACAAAATGGGTATAACTTTTTAAAAATTTGTCTTTTCTTTTATATAAGCATTGGATTAGGTTCAGGAGAAAACCTGAAGCCTCCATTCTTCAGCTTTTGATCAGCATGAACAACTGTTGGGGTGGAGTTGTGGTCAACTTCAGTCAGTTCTCTTAAAGTGCAGACAGCATTAAATCTTCCTCAGAAAGCAGAACCATCATTATAAAGTGCAAACATTGATGCAAAATCATTCCCATTTCTGATATGCATAAAGATCAGTTCAACGTAGTAGTTCCTCTTGTTTAGACACTGTGACTAGGACACACAAGGGGCAGAGCTAAGCAGAAGCTGGTCTGACATGGCATTTGCACTGGATGAACTAAAGCAATTCTAATCATTTTAATCAGAGTAAAAATGACATGTAATCTTTATCTGATTTAAGACAGGATAAACATTAAAATTAGCACTCTCTGCTTACAGTGAAGGCTTTCAATGTTTTATGATTCCAGTTTGGCTCATTTAAGCTTGAGTGTGGGTTCATGTTTAGGCCAGTGGAATCCGTATGAATACAGCTGGCTTCAGCTTCCAGCTTTTTCCTTTTTTTCATTTCCTTCAAGGTCTCTGGGAAAAAATGTTCAATACAAATGATCCCCAAGGGTCCTTATTAGAATCACATCTGTTCAATGATGGTGAAAACTGTTTACAATTACTCTGACACCAATTCAGTTAACTACTTTTGAATCCTTTGAAAGTATGCAATGTTGTTTTTTTTTCTCTTTTAATTTCAGTGAAAACACCACACAGAACAAAGTCAAAACCTTTCTGAACAACATTAAGAAGACAATAAGTCTATTAAATTAACAACAATGTCATTCTCAGCTAAGCTTTAGATACTCAGAAAAAAAATATACTTTGAGAATTTTTTTCTTTAAATCAAAGATAATTTGATTTGTTCCCTTCCTTAATTGTGTATTAACAGACTGGTATATCAGCTCTTCATTATTTGTCTGGGCTTATACTAACATGATTAAACTATAAATACTTTAAAAAATCTTAAGAGCAGTTTTTTTATATCAGACATAAATTTCCTATTATGCAAGAGTATTAAAACTCAGCACTGATATTGACACATCTCCTCAGCTTATTCTTTTAAGACTCATAAACGAAAGTTATTCAGGCATGCTTAATTTAAAACTATTTGACATTATTGCCTTCTGGTTTACTTCTTTGGTTGTTGCTGTTGGGGACTATATCACACAACGATTTCTCTCACCTGCAGATCAAGAACATTTGTTGAATACAGTTTTTCTGCAGTATTGACTTTATATAATTTCTGCATTATTGACCTTCTATTATTTCTGCCCAACAGCTGACCACAGCTGGCATTAGGCCTCTTTCTGCTCCTGGGTCCTAGACTCCTTGTTTCTCCACATTCTGTAGGCTTTTGCCTACTCTTTTCTTCCTCTGTTTTTTTCTGATTCCATATAACTTCTATTAATTATTCTTACCATCCAAGGCACTTCTTAACCTTTACTATTTTGCTCTCCTGCTAGATGATGTTGAATTATTAAATGCTGTAGCCTTCTCTCTGTGTGAGATTTTATAAATTTATAAAACATTTTTAACCTCATTTCAATTATCACTCTTTCTGTTTTCCCATTAAAATTATCTTTCCCACTGACTTAGATTATGATTACTTTCAGTTTTGTGAAACTGAGTCCTCTGAAGCACAAAAATTGCTGCTGAGGGTTCATTCTGCTTGCAGATGACAAGCATAATAAAGTCATGATCACTTAGTTCAGAAAGGATAGTGATCAAGTCCTCTTTAGCTAGTGAGATGAGATGTAACATAGGACTCTCTCAAGTTAGATCAGAAAATTGTCAGAAAGATTTTTAGACATATCAAGGGCATTTTAGCACTGACAGAAAAAGACTTTCAGCCTCTCCTGCTTTTAGCTGAAATTCAACATGGTAATCTGGTTGCTTTTCAATATTTACAGCAGGTAGACCTGGTCAAATGTTTCTGAATGGAAAAGCTTGGTTGGAAAATTTTGACTGAATGAAATAAGTTTTTAAAATCAGAATAATGAAAAAATACTTGAAGGTTGTTTTCTTGAGATTAAAAGAGCTTCTTTTGCTTTGTTTGTATTCTAGCTCTTAGGCACACACGCAAAAGAAAAATAGTTTGACTTCTAAACTGGAGGACATTAAATAATATTTAGTATACATGTTATATGCTTACAGCTTCAGGAAAATAACTAAGCACTCCTATCTGAGAAAAAAACAGACCAAACACACCTTTTAAATCCTCATGATGCTCCCATACATGGGTTTTGCTTCCCCAGGACACTGTGTCGAGGTAGGTGGGAAAGTCTGGAGTACACAAAGCTGAAGCAGCGAAGGGCCTCATCCAAGTATTTGGAACCTCATATAAAACAGATTTGTTGAAGTGGCACTGTGGATGAGATAGTTAATCGCACTGAGCAAACGCCCTGCCTCTTCCCACTCATCAGCACCTCCTGGTGTCACATAAACCCTACTTCACATATGGAGGCACATATGCCCTACTGCATATATGGCAGCTGCAGTGCCACTGAGTCCTGCAAGATGCTTTTGCCCGTTATACATATGATAATGACATTCAACCTGATTTATATATTTACCCTAATTTTTATGTTTACCCTATTTATATATAGCTACTTTGCTATGAACGAATAATGGGTATTTATGGGACAACTCTTTAAATATTCAAAGGGTATGATGTCAAATAGCAGCAAGTAAATAACAAAATATAGGTTCTCTAAAGAAAAAAAAGAGATATGGCTTTCAGTAAAAGACAAATGAACATATGAATGAAAAGAAAGAATGAAAAAGTTTCAGAAGGCTATAAGTTACCCTCCAGCCATGTATGCTTTTTCAGAGCAATCCAAACTAATGGTGTCTTGCCGCACTGCTACTTCTACTCACTGAGAAATTCACTGAGTTAAAAGAGCAGAGTGGGAAGCCACCTGTGAAAAAGAGTGGAGAAGACAGTCATCTCATCCTCAACTTGCTGGAGCAAGGGCAATGTAACTGCAGAATTTCCAAGTCCTTCCCACAGAGAGCAGCAGGAAGCTATTTTTAGCAGCCATTTGATCTACTGCAAATTGCCATGTTGTTGATGTGGTAATCAATGGTAACAATATAATTCTACAGCCATGGAGGTTACCTGGAGTGAGAAGGCAGAATCAGCAGTTTCCTTTTAGAAATTACTTGCTAATTTCTAGTGGTTATATATACACACAGCAGTGGTCTGTGTTCTTGGGTAATTTATTGTCAGGTGGTTCTTGAAAACAGACTGGATTTCAAATAAGACTGATATTAAGAGTCCAAATGTTTGCAATGTCTGGAAAGTATTTCACATTTGGAGTTAAGTGACAGAGAAAAAATATATTTCCACAATAACAGACAGGTTTTGGTCCCATGGAATTTAACCCAGGTTCTGGCAACCTAAAAAGAGCTGTCACATAAACCTTAGTAAATACAGAATATGTCACTGAATGATTTAATTCTCTGAAAGGGAATAGAGGGTTATTGCTTTCTGTACATATAAATTCAGTAGCATGCTAACCTCAGAAAATTCTACTTCTTTCTGCACAGGATGAGATTTATTAGTGCAATGACATGAGGCACTTAACTCAGGAGATATTAATTACCAAACCCAGAAGGAACTTGTTGCAGTATATCAACAACATAAACCTAGCTCCATGACAAGGTCATGTGCTGTAAGTCACTTTTAAGCAAACCAGTTACATATTCCTTTTAGTTCATAAAATTATGCTAGTGACATCATGTCTCTGACAGATACATCAAATTAAAATAACCACAACGGACACATGTTTGGAAAACTTCCTGTTATGGGTCATTGAAAGATGACAAATTATTATACTCTCCAGGCAAAAAAAAACTATCTGGGGAAAGATAAGGCAAGGTCTTGCCCTCATTACTTTTTTCCTATGATTCTGTTCCTGACAGTTAACACACTTCTCGGCTCTTCCTTTTGCTAGAGTTGTGTGGTTGCTTCAGCGAAGAAGCACTACGCACTCCAGATGTCCCCCAGTATATTTAGAGGTAAGAAGAGGAAAAAAAAGGAGGAACAAATGAGAAATGCCCATTGATACACAGCTTAATTCGGATTCATCATGGGGGCAGGCTGGTTTTAATTCACAAATTGAAGCAAAGCAATTTAGGATCACAGGGGCAGTCTACGTGGAAAAAGAACTACAGTAAGATCCAGACCAAGAGTAGATTCCTACAAATATTTAGAACATTATTATTTAAGTTACCAAAACTATTTAAAATTAATATGAATTGGATGTGTACACTCCAGGTTTTATCAGATCAGTATGCAGCATTTCATATACTGGTATCATTCTAATGTTTTCAATATTTAATTTATTTAATCTTTCAAATGCATTTATAAACCAAATGCATAGTAATACTTCTCCGCCCTCCACTATATGTTGTTCCACTCTTTTTGTATTATTATTAGAATATCCACATGAATGAAACATTTATATATTGTTGTTATATGATGGGATTATCATAACTCAAAATTCAATCAAAATAATCTGTAAAATATTATTATTACAATAAATTAAGTATATGAATATTTCACATTTCAGTTATTTAAAATGACATTTATGTAAACTAGTAGTTCATAAAGTACCTTTTTTTTTTTGACATTATCACAGAGTAATTTTAAATATTAAAAAAACCTTAAGTACCTATACAAACTAAGGGACCCTAACATTTTTAGCAAACTGGTACTGTCTGTAAAATGAAGATTATGCATTCCAACCTCAATATTTAATAAACCCTAAAACAATAGTCAGAAAACAAGACTTTAATTTTCATGGGAAATGGATCAGAATCTAAAAAAACAATGGACCATGGCTTTCAAAACTAAATGCTCAAGACAATTGAAAGGATGACTTGCAGGAAAGCTAGGTGTCAAAATCATCCAAGAAGAAGCCCTCATCAGATCATTATTATTTTCTACCACTAGAATCCTCCTCAAGGTTGAGTCTTTGCCTTCAGCCTTCCCTTATGTTGGTAAGAAATTGTGTTCAAGCATGTGAGACAGTATCTACAGGTGATGTCTTAGAGAGAATATTTCTACAATAAATCAGAAGTATGTCTGTGCTCGTAGTATTGCTGATCATTACTCTTGATTGATACTCCCATTTAAAAGGGAAACAGACGATTGTGTTATGGAAAACCATTGTGACTACAACACCTCACTGTGACAGACAAGGTGTTCTTAATGAACAAGCTTTCACATTGCCATTGGGGAGCAACTCAGCAAAAAGCTTCCGTATTAATATTTCAGGGACTGAAATGTAAATGAACTGCTACACCGAAATTTTAGTCCTGATGTCCTTCATGAGACATCTGCCTTGTTGGCACAGGGGAGCTAGCACAATATTTCCCGGGGGTGGAAAAGACTTTTTGAAAAGAATATTTCAGCAAAGCACCACAAGGAACCATTTATTTACAGTAGTTTGTGCTTTTATTGCTTTTGCTGCCTTTTGAAAAAGAAGCAAATTGGAAAAGCACAGAAATAAATGACTCGGGTCTTTCACTAGTTTTGAGCAGCCTTACCATCCAAATGATTGCCAAACAAGTTGTCAAACATCTCCCTTCACTTGTGCTATGGTGAAAGAAAGATGCTGTTATTTGGTAGGGCTGTTGCAGTTGGAGTGTGAATTATGAATGCAGTGTTACATCTGCTTTATGTTTAAAAAACAACAGGACAGCCTTGGCATTCCCAGATTTGAAAATCATCAGTGACTTTCTCCTGAATACTGAACTCCCTTTAGAGTGCAAAATACGTAGTCTGTGTCCATATTTTGTCAACAAATGGTTTATATTTTACTTAACAGTGTTACCAGATGCCACACTTCTCCGCTGGGAACAATAAGCTATTTGCAGAGCTATCAGGATGTATAAAATTCACACATATATAGAACTTGCATGATCTTCCTGCAAGTTACATAAAATTGTAACTAATGCATTTTCTGATGCCTGTTGGGAAGGTGGAAGTGTGAAAGGTTCAAACTGATACTCAGAAGGTCGACAGCAGGAAGCTGATCAAAGCCCTGGAAAGCCTTGATCGCTTTTCCATTGGGTCCCCTGTGTTATGCTTGTTTCTCTTCAACCGCAGCTGGTCATCTTAAAGCATCACCGTTACAAAGGCCCAGTTGGCCTCTTTCTGCTTTGCCACATGCTGACAAGGGGAAGGAAGACACAGGGTGCTTTTATAGCAGGGTATCCTGATACCTACCAGGGCATTCATTCATTCCCACTGCAGCATGTGATGCTCCTCAAGGTGTTTGAACATACGGTATAAATGGGTGATTTCAAAGCAGTGCATCTTTTGGAAAGCTGGTTTCCAGCCCTTCCTTCTGCAGCAGTGGCCATTGTCCTGTTTGTTGCGATGGCCTGAATGTGTGCCAGAACATATTTCCATATTTTAGCACCAGCAGCTTGTCGGTCAGGATGTTTCAGGTCATTGCTTGGATTTCTGAGCTCATCCACATCATACCAGCAAGATACAGATGAGGAAGCTGTCACAGAGGAGAGTGTAGTAATTAACTCAATCAGATAGATTCAGCTCTACAGAGTATAAACAAATAAATAAATAAATAACACATAAGTACTTTACAATCCTGGATTCTTTACCTTGTAGGGGTGATATTACCTACTGGTTAGTGAATCTTCTCATTCCTGGGTCTCAAAGTGTTGAATAAATAATAACATTTTTAAAAAGATAAATTAAGTGCTTAATAAATTAGGGAGTCAAGTTGAGAAAGGGATGTATCTTGCATAAAGTCTTTCTGACAGTAATTCAGCCCAGAATGTGCTGAGACTTTCAGCTCCTGAAGTCCAAAGCCTGGGCTCTTTTGTCTCATGTAGATGCAGGTCACATAACATACAGTGTGCACTCAAAGCACTAAATATTTATAATCTCTGTGCCAAAAGTGCTTCATAAATTGCATACCTAAAGTTCTGTCTCTTTCTGAACAGCAGCCTCTGCCACATAGCTTTGTGCACAGAAAGATATATTTGCTAAAGAAAAAGTGAATCCTTTATTTTTGCTAAGGGAAGGCTGAGGGAAAGATGCTGGGTGCCCATGAAGGATACTAGTATCTTATTGACCCATAAGCAATTGGCTAGAGGTAAAACTTCCAATACACCCATCCTGTCACTTGTGTAGGGGGTCTGGAATTGAGGTAATCGATTATTCCAGGCAATATTCTTTTCTACAAAGTGTTGACTGAAAATCAGGAAATATGTACTGCATCCATACATCCTGAGTGTAAGAGAAACCCAGAGGCAGACTGTGACTTATGTCTCAATCTCTTTCCAATTTGTTGATGGGATCATTCAGGTGCATATTGCCTGATAGGTGTAATTCATGAAAATGTTGCAATTTTTGTTTTAAAGTACTGTTGTGAAGGTTTCTGCTCTCCAACAGAGCGCTGTGGATATAAATGATGTCAGGTAGTATGTTGACTGATACACACAATGATAGACCTTTATTTCAATGAGATCACTAGTAATCATGAAAGAAAGGAAGAATAGAACGTACAAAAGGTAGTCGTAAAGAGAAATAATAAGAATGTGCATTATATGAGTGTGTGTTTGTGTGTGTGTATGTGGCAAACACAGAGAAATTAAAATGCTTGAGAAACATATAATTCTCTAAGTCTCTATTAAAAGTTCAGTGATTTACACATTTGAAAGGGCTCCAAACTAATATATCACAGCCAGACATGCCAAATGTTTCTGATTTTAAGTCAAGATGATTAATTGTTAGCAAATTAGCTAAATTCTATGCAAAATACATATTATGGGGTTGGATTTGGGAAAAGGCAAATTGGATTTGGGGATGTTAAATACAGTTCTTATGGGGCCGAAGCTTTGGTAATGAGACAGAAAAAAATCTGAAATAAAAAGTAAAATATTTTCTACACCCTAATAAAAGGATTACCTGAATACTGTATCTGTTCATACATCTGGTTTCTGCAGCTAACAAAATCAGAGAATTCACTAGAGAATTATAGCTAATATTTGCACTCGGAATATTTGAGTTATCATCTTTAGCTCTGAGAATTCCCATGTACTTTTGCATAGATACTCAACTCCACTATTTACAAAACCTTTTTTTCTCCAGGAGTAAGGTGAAGTAGAGGTATGAGTACAATATGGACAAAGATGATTTTTTTCAGTACAGCATAATGATCTACTCTGATGATCTAATCAGGATTGTAATTACATTGGATGTTCTTTAGGACAGGAATGATATGAAATGCATTTACAGTGCAATGTATCCATCACACTTTTGATTAAGATAAAAAGCAATTAATTAATTACAGAGGAAGCTGACACAGATGTCAGTCTGGCCTTCATCACTGCATTTTTTGAGTGACTAGTTTTCTTTCTATAAAAGTGAGACCTGCCCAGTTGTTTTGTTTTGTAGCTGACTCTCAGGCTGGGTGTCTTTCAACCTAAAAAAATTTAAGTAAGGAGAGCACTTTTTTGACTTGTGATAGATTCAGTCAGTATTGGATATTCATTTTTCAGCAGCTCATGGTGTGTTTGTTACAAAGTACCATTGCCTCACCTTACAGAAACCAAAGTTTGCCCTTTGCTCCAGGTACCTAAAGATTTCTTAAAGGTTCATGTCAACCATAAACAAGCACCCTTCAGACTGGCCAGGACAGTCCTGGGCAGGGGTCACTGCTAAGTCTGCGGTCTCTACTCAGACAGGAGGAAAGTCATGAGTCCAGCCTCACTAAGTCATGAACTGGGGCAGGTGGGTAAGTCTTACCTCTGCCAACACTGTCCCTATGAAAAGGTGTCAGGAACAGCTGGGAGCACAGCTTACTCCTGCATCCACCAACCCTTTACCCAGATTGGGACTCACAGAGCTGCTGCAAGAAGCCCAAGGAGAGTCTTGGGAGACCAAGGCTTGTCCAGATGTGTCTAGTGGTATATAAACACCCCATTAAACTCTTGGGCACTTGGGGACCCTTCTCTTCCAGATGATGCCCTGGAGTACCCCAACTGGAACTTTTTTTTTGATTTCCTATCTGTTCAAAAAAAGAGCGCTGATCTCGAGAAATGCCTCAAAGGGACAATTTAGGAATGCCCAGTGGAGCCATTAGAAAGCTCTGGGAAAATCTGAAACTGTGAGACAGCAGGAGTAAAACCCTTCTATCCATTCTCTGAAACAAAACAGGAGTTCAACACAATTTGCTTTAATGTCAGCGATTGGAGTGATCTTTTAATTAAGAAAACATATGTGGGGCAACACAGTCCTCTTCTGAAAGATTTCAGCAGTCTTCTGCACTTAGTACAATCCCAGGAAAATCCTGTTTTTGATTCATCTGGTAGATGAAACTGTTAATCAAACTACTCATACATTTTTAAACAAGAAACAGAGTGCCACAGGTTTCCTGCCTCATTCAAGCTGTTTATGATGAAAGAAAAGACAAAAAAATGTTTTTGTGGTGGAGCTCTCCAAAACGCAGTATCTTTTTCACTAAGCAAATTCTGCAGTGTTTAATGCATGCTGTGCTTTGATTATGGAAATTGCTCTACAAAGGAGCGGCAACCTAAGGAAAAAAAAACCAACATGCATTATTAGTATATGTGTTCCTTGTGGCAAAGGCTCATAAACAGTTACTGCTTTTCAATTATCACTTCCTAGCTGATCTTTGAGAAAGCAAAGCTATTGCTCACAAGAATGTTATAAATAAACTGTATAAATAAACTGGGTGGGTTAGTATGGCTTTAACACAGGCAAATAGCAGGAACTGCCATTTTTGTGCTACTAGTCTTGTAATGAAAACAGAATGCATTAGAAAAATGTGATGAGACAGAGATGTTCTATTTGTTTTTGTACTGTCCCTGTAAGTGACATCCCTCCTTGTGTGGAAGAAGTTGATCTGGGATAGCTAGTGATTTTGAGTGTGATGTAACACTGCTTGAATTGACAAATGATTATCTAATGTCCTCTTTTCCTTTTTTTTCCTAGGGCATATATCTTAGATCTAGGCACTGAAGTTACTCTGAAGATCATCTTAGTGTGAGCTTTCTCCTACTGCCCCTTTAGAACCATATTGGCTATCACAAAGCAGGACTGGCATCTCCATTTACATGAGCTGTTGAGTTACACAGAAAGGAAAACTGTAGATTAGAAAAGCTGATTTACCTAGGGAGGTAAAAGAGAACTTCTCGGAAAACATGTCTCAGCTCATTGCTAGAGACTGTGATTTCCATTATCTGAACATTTACTGGAAGTAAAAGTGCCCAGTTATATCTTTTGATGTGGACTACTTTGTATATTTAGTGAGGGAAAAAAGTTCACTATCAGTTCTAGATGAATGTGGATGAATATGGACCTTCCACCACCAGGACAAATCCAACCACTCCATTCAGAGCTGGGCAGATGGACACAGTATTGGCAGAGAATCAGGGGATTATTAGGTACTAGGAAGGCTCAGCAGATAACATCATCTGGTCCTTGGATGAAATGGGAGAGCTTTTCCAAAAAGGGCAATAGTCTTTGGTATACATGAAGTTCATCTTCAAAAATTTATCTCAGGGCATTTGTCATAGAAAGCAAGACTGGGAAAGCTGTGGAGATTTTTTTTTCCACTTTCTTCTTCTGCTT
This sequence comes from Strix aluco, assembly GCF_031877795.1. NCBI lineage: Eukaryota > Metazoa > Chordata > Aves > Strigiformes > Strigidae > Strix > Strix aluco. Next base: position 46,578,381 of record NC_133935.1, read on the forward strand.
TCTATTTTCATTTTCAGAGTGGTAGAAGGACAAAATTGTTTTCTAAATGAAGGTGTTAACTACTACTTTGATACACAAAAACATCTGTGCTTTCACAAGTGCTTTCTGCACTCTTGTGAATAAGGGAGAGGTCTTTGTAGAGGACTTTGTCTTCTCTTTCAAACTCATTTTTTTGACTGTAACACTATAGGAACACTTTTATCAGTGTTCAAACATGCTTTTAAACCCATACTGCTGATGTACCTGATATTAGTAAAAATTCACAGGGTTTGAATAAACTCCCAGGCTGACTTAATAGGGTCTAAATTATATAGCATGTAAAGAATCAATGGCTGTAACTAGTTTCCAGGTCCTGGAAGGGAGTCAGCTTCTCCATCATACAAGGTTTCCAAGTTCCTTTAAGCAGAGCGGTGAGCACAAATGCCATTTCTAAGCATGTTATGTCTCCAGAGGGAAGCTGAATTTTACTGTGCACCAGTTTAATTCCCTGTCAAGTTGTATGTTTGGCTTCCGTTATCATCAGGTCAGATATTCTATCTTCAAAATCTGTCCTCCACTATTGTCAGTCTGCTATCTGCATAAGGCTAGGAAGCCCAGGTAGCCCATTTTACAGATGTAGAATGGAAACAAATATGTATTAAGGTTATTTCTGCAACGCTATGTCATGCACAGCTAGCTCTGAATGGGCTAAACAGAGTACAGGAGGAAGCAGAACTGCACAAATGCACTGCTAAGCTAGTCCTGCTGAAAAGCTGAAATGTTCCTGTATTTTGTCTGGGTCTATATTGCTACTCCAGCTTGACTAGTTATGTACCTTACAGGCAATATCCTCAAAAATACTTTGTTGCAGCTCAACTGTTCAGCGATGTGTCACCTTTCAGTGTTCATAACCTTAAGCTAAGTATTCAGGGTCTTACTGTAAAAGCTGCATTGCAAACTGCCCAAATGTTTACACAGGCAGGTCTTAAAGCCCATGGTGAGCTTCAGGGTATATGACAAGACAACTTGGGATTATTAACAATTTTATTTGGGAATATCACACCACAAGTTATTTCAAAAAAGGATTGTACCCTAACCCCCTACCTTCTCAGAGATGCAGGCAATTACTGTGACTGCAGGAGAAATACCTCCTTCCAGCTAGAATTCACCATAGCCATCAACCATGTTCAGAAGCTGATAGCTTGACTCACATACTAATGTGAGATGTCACTGATGCTTGGGCATTTTCATCCACTCCCAGTGATTAGCTTGGATGGCGAAATTTAGATTGTTTATCCAGCATGTTGGAGACTACATATGAAAACACCTACTTATGAAAGCACATACTTATGAAAGCTCTTACTGTGAAAGTACAGTTCACCTGGGACAGGGTATTCTTAGCTGTTCTGGTTAAAGATTGCGATTTTGGGGGTATGGTATTTTATCCTCTCAAGATTCAGGCACTCAAGCCATGTGAATGCCTAAAGCTGATTAGAAAAATAGAGCAAGGAATTTCCAGAGAACTATTATTTTTTTTCTTGCATGCCATTATTGTGCTAGAACTGTATTACAGTCTATGGCTCAGCTGTGCAATGTGCTGTACATCAATGGAATGAGGCAGTCCCAGATACACACATCTCACAATCAGATCTACAAGACAGATGGATACAGACCAAGAGTATAGTTAAGCGGTAGTATAAATTGGAATGTTATCTGATTATGTCAGAAAATCAAGATCCTTTTTTCTTACGGATAGAGAGATCTTTGAGTGAAATAAGAAAAAATTCTGGAGCTGATATGAAGCAAAACCATGGATATAGCAGCTGTTGCTTCTTTTTCTTCTGGTCATTGTTTTCCTGCTGCTGTGGTCACTGGGACATCATAGAGCTCGGCACTTCTAGGTCTATCACTGCCACAGATCTGGAAAAATGAGAGGTACCACAACAGGATACAGATTCTCAAGTCTGAACATCTCTCCAAGGACAATGCAGTGTGGTAAAATTGCAGAGCACCTGAGATGTCTAGCATAGTCGTAACTCTACCATGGACTTCCTGTATGATCTTGGCCAAGCCACTTTGCTTTTTTCTTCCAGGTCTCTTTTCCTCTTTTGAATGTAGTGCCTTTAAAAGAGATAATTTCTTTCATACTGGACACTGTATGGGACTCTAGTATTAGCTGACGCATCTAATCAACTGTAATATAAATTTCAATTACAGATGACTTCCTCAGGGGCAAAATATGTTTAGAAATGTTCCAGCCTTTCTATTGACTATCTGGAAATGACAGTATAAATCAGCAGTGGGACAGTAGCCAAGGAATAGCTTAAAAAGTAATTGTTGACTTTCTCAGGAAACTTCTGATCTTATCTTGAGAAACTTGGCCTTCCCATTTTCCATAAATTTGTACCGAAATATCTCCCGAAGAAAGAGAGGTCAATTAAGCCCTTTATGTAAGATGCCAAAACCTCAGCCAAACTGAAGGTGGTATATTACTCTGAATGGGGTGTTTAATTAACCACATTGTGATGCAGTACTCATGGTTCAAATTAACTGCAATGAACTAAAATGGGAAGAAACCTTTAAGCTATTATTATCTTTACTATTGTTTTTTGGCTGGTTAGTACTCAGAGAACAGATCTCTTACTGCTATTGGGACACTCATTCTGCAAACTCACTCTCTGTTTGAATCCTACATCCACCAGGACACTCTTGATGTCACCACCAGGTCCAAACAGCACAAAGTAGGTGAGCATGGAGAGAAGGATTAGGTCACTCTTACATCCCCTTCTTTCTAGCTAAATCCTGAACATCTGGGACAGGAGGCTTTTGATCCCACTGCTCTTCCTTCCCGTGACTCGCTCATTTCTTTGACTCTTTTTCTTTTTCCTTTCTGCTTAAAGTGAGACTCAGGGTTAGAGAGGCAACACCTCTATGAGCCTGTAAGTGAGGTAAATGAGAAGTGCCCTTCTTGGCCTGAGGCTTGCACATTTTTGCCAGGTCTCAGAGTAGCTGGTAGAGTAAGTGGTTGAGTGCTCCTCCAGTACAGCAATTTCAAAAACAGGTCAGGGACAGAGCTGACACTTTCCTAACTCTGTGGCTCTCTCATTCCCTTCTGAGTTTTCTTATTGTGTCCAATGGAAAAAGAATGGAAATTGATAGGAACAAATGAACTACCATGACTTCTATGTAAATTAAAAAAGTTATTGTTATCTTTAATATGGCATAAAAGACAGAGAGGTAGCAGATTTATCCCTAAAAGCTAGTTTTCTTTCTCACATTGTTTTCCTTTCAAATCCCACAAGATTATGTCTCCCCATGCAGAGGTCCCCTCAGCAAACAGCTTTTCTATGCTATCAGAATCGTCAACAAAAAAAAGGCAGCCTAGAAAGAGAAATCCTACTCATGTCATGAAGGAACATGGGACAGACAATCTGTTGTTAAGTTGTGCTGAGGTATGAGATGTTCATATCAGGGGCTATTGGGGCAGAGTTCTTTGACCGTACAAAGATGGGATTAATGAGGAGCAGCAGGGAGGTGACATTTTACCTCTGTGTGATGCTGCTGAGATCAATAACAGAACAACACATTCACTCTGGGTGGCCACCAATCTAACAACATGTTGAGAAACTGGAAAGCACACAGAAAATAGCTACAAACTAGCTAAAAATGCCTTTTTTTCTGACAGATTGAAAGTGTTCAGCTTGCTTCATTCAGTTAAAAAAAAAAAAAGAATTAATAACTTCACCCTCATGAAAGTACTTCTACTGTGTCATAAAGAGTTTTTCAATCCAGTAATGAAACACACAGACTCATTGGCTGGAACTATTTGTAATTATAAAAGCTCATATAGGAAATTTTTAATAATGACAAGGCTTTAACTACTGCAAAGGTTATCAGGCAAGATGCTGGATTTACCATTTTTTAGTGTTTTCCAACCGGTATGTCATTTGACTCAACTCAGAGGTAGCTTAGGCTATCCACCATCAGCCCCTTCCTGGGGTTAGCTCAGACTCTAAGTACTCACCCTGTACAGCAGGGACCTTCCAAAGGAGTGGCACTCAGCACTGCCTTGTACAAAGCAGAGCGATAACCAGCGCATCTTTGATATTTGACCAGTCACACCACACTGGGACACGACATCCCCAGGGCAGCATGACCACACTTTTCACAGGGAGGCATCAGTTTGGAAACAAGAGACTTAGTGGGGATCACGTGTTGTAACTGCATATTGCAAAGGACAACTTTCTTCTTGGAGTCCACAATGTTGGCACGATAAGACAAATAAGGGTTTCCTTGGTCTGTTTTTATGTAGTAGTTCAGCACACTTTGTAGTCAGGTCTCCACATGCTCCCCACAGTGTATAAGGTCTGTTCAGCTAGAGGCAGCCTTAGTGTTCCCCCGAATCGTATCTCCTCCAGATCCCCTTCATCCAAAGTCCTCAGGAGAGTTTGGAGCTACCAAGTCGAGGCCTGCACCGGCTCAGCAGAAGCGTGCTAAAATGCTGCCACCTTGTGCTGATTTGGCAGTAAATCTAGGTTTAGCACTCCGCTCAAATTTTCCCTGGGATGCGAGGCTGTGCTGGACACAGGTCTAGTGGGGGCAGAGCAGAGAGGTGCCGCTTATACCCTGGGGCAGCCCCGCCGGGGAACCCGCACCCCGTCTTCTCCTCGGCGCCCATTATCCCACCACACAGCTTTCCTGGCCGAAGAAACGGGGAGGGAGACAGAAACCTCCCTCCATTTCAGCTCCCAGTCTCAGCTCACAGGCAGCTGATTTCTAATGAAGTTGAGAGATACAATGCATTCCTGTAACTCTCCCTTTTGTGACATTAATACCACAAATACTGAACTAATCTGCTGTCTTCATATTGGCAGGGGAATAGCTCACACTTTTAACCTAACTCACTGCTTGTGTTTTTTTTTTTAAAGAGAGCAAAAAGAAACTACTAAGGAGGTGCCTAAGTTTCAAGAGGGGAACCAAAGCTTCCCAGAGAAGGGATTATTTACCTTGTCCTAGCCCTTAGAATTAGCACTCTCTACTAACATTCTTGTCCTTCCTTATCCCATTTACCTTCAAAGCCTTTATTTGTTTGTTTGTTCCAAAACACCCTTATAACACGCTCTCCAAACCATGCTTCACCCTGCTATGAGCAGCATTTAATTCATATAGAGCCCAATAAGCCAATCCATCCCAGCATCCTCTCTAATGTTTAACAGTTAATCAGTACCATCTGCTAAGTTTCTCCCCCTGTGTAACATATCACTTTGACTCTCTCCTTATTTAAGCTGAAAATAGACACGTTCATAATGACTGGGAGAGATTTTCTAGTACCCGATCAGTAGCATTTGAAAGTTATGTATGTGAAATGTGAAGTACTATGTTATGATGAGCTAAACATTATTTCATCATACTGTCAGTCTAAAAGTTACAGAGCTTATTTCCTTTGACCCAAGAGGGAAATCAGTCATCAGGGGACTGTTGTGGTCTACCACTTTATAAGATTTAGGTTGCAGGCAAAAAAGTATAAATTGTTTCAGTCACTGCGTTGGCTGTCACCCCTTGGCACTGACACTGTTTTGGATGTCAAAGCTGGTTGACAGACTGCGGATGTTTCAGCTACCTTCTCACAGAATCTTTCTCCATATCTGAGTAACAGAGGGGGGGCTGAGCTGTGGAGGTGTTGAGCGCCTCCCCTGAAGCTGCTGGAAACTGCGAGAGCTGGGTATTCCAAGTCTGACTGTAGGAAGATTGCTAAGGAAATCAAAGCAGATGTTACACAGTTTATCCTGGTGAAATGTAATAAACTCTTTGCAGACAATATTTCAGAGGGAATCATCCATAAGATCACATCTTTTTCACTTATTTCTTGCTCAACAGAATTCTGATTAACTGAGCAAAGCGCACACAGATAAATAGGCAAGCAGAGATATCTCCTGATTTGAGTAAAGGTCAGCAACTGACATTATAATTTCTTTTCCTGTCTCATACAGTGCTAATCAACTGAAACACAAGTTACTTCCACACAATTTTGCTAAAGTTATGTGGAATGACTATGTTAGTGCCCTCTTGTTTGCAAAGCTTATTTTGCTAGGATGCAAGCAAACTGCAACACTAGTGTTCAGTCCAGATAGTCTTCTCTGGATATTGAGAATACATTTGTGTGTGAATAAGTGTGCTAGTCTGTGTTTGAGGGAGATTCAGACAGCAAGGGGAACTGTACTGCGTGGGTTTTGTGGCTTAGAGCACCAAGTTGTTGGTCATAGCTAGGACCAACAGTGTTTATTTGTCATCTTCAGACTTTTGTCATCACCACTTTTGCCAGTGGGATTACAGGAGTGAAGAGGACAGCAAGGAGGAGAAAGGAGAAGGGTCCTTTTCACAAGAGAGAGAAGCAGGGGGAGAGAGCAAAGCTGCATGGGATTTTCAGTCTCTTTGTTCCTAAGAAGGATATGTGTTACCTGCTCCCACCACCTCTCCTTTCCCCAGCTCCTTAGAGGGGGGTTGCGACATGAGGACTGTGCCAGGAGCCTGCAGTGCTGTATTTGGCTGCCTCCTCCATTTGATTTCTAGGGAAGGGCAATCATTAAGCTGCTCTTGTTGCTCTTGTCTATTCCATGCCGTCTGCTTCTCCTGCAACATCTCCATCCATGCTCAACTCCCAGCTACCACTGAAAAACACTGAAAACTGGACTTTCCCAATCAGTCTAATTCCTTCTGGTGTACAGTGAACTCCAGAGAGCTGACACCCATTTCTGAGATTCACTTCCTTCCCTTTGCTCATCAGCCATCCTTCTCACCATTTCATCGTGAGCCTTACGGCTCCTGCTGGTTTCAGTACACCCTGGTTTCTGAAGTGATTGGTAAGGGATCTCTAACATAGCCACTCACATGTAGGGATGGCGTAGGCATCTGCCCTGCCATCCACACACCTTTTCAGATATAACAGCGTTCAAGCACCCCAGATGTATGAGATTGACTGTAAAACTATGACAGATAAATATTTTGAGGGGAGAAAAGCTGTGTCTTCTCATTTTAAAGCCTTTAAGGTTTTATACTTTTTTTTCCTCTGTCTAGACAGTCTTAATGTGCATTTAATGAAAAGAAGGAGCACTCTGAAACAGCACAAGTAGCATGAGGGTTAACAGCTCTGGGACATCTGACACTGGCCCTTTTGCTCACAGGGTGGAAAGTAGCCAGCAGTCAGTCTTACACTAACAATGATTTACTTATGTCCATAAACATGCCAGTAGGTGTCCACGAGCTAATGTGCAGATGGACTATTTATCCCTCTCAGGGTGCGAGGTGAAGATCTTTGCCCCAGGCTTTTGGTCAGACACTCAGGACATTTCTCAGGCTGTCAGTTGCCTGTATATCGTAACTGTGATGCTGCAACCAGAAAAATGAGATAAGCCAGACAGAACACAAAAGCATTGCCTGATTCTTCATACTATCTGAATTTACCTAGTGCAAGTGTTATATAATTTATAACTTCTTTTCACATGCTGAAGGGAAATCCTGAGCTACAGAGAGGAAGTCAAAGGGCAGAAAAGAACAAAAAATACTCTAATTTTCTGTTATAGGTAGCTCTGGGAGGTGTAGCTGTGGCTTCTAAAATATGATAGTGGTAAAAGAAATAGATTGTGGGAAGGGGTAAGGAGGTGTATTACAAGTATGTATGGGTACCATATGGAGTTGCAATTGGTGTTGGGCTGAACAAGTGGTTCATCATACCTACCACATAAAGTAAAAAATTTACTAGTTGTTTTATTTTCTGTTTGCTGAATAGAACTCCAGCTCCATGTATTTTTTTTTCAAGTATCAAAAGGTTATTTATTCTCATTCCAGTGGAATAGGATAGAAATAGACAACCAGATTATTCATTTAAAACATGGCTCCTGTAAATATTTTTGTAAAGTGTGTTTCTATGTGTACTCTCATTTGGCTTAGCACTTTTAGTAATTTGTAGATTATTTTATTTTATATTATTTTATTTTATTTTATTTTTATTTTATTTTATTTTATTTTATTTTATTTTATTTTATTTTATTTTATTTTATTTTATTTTATTTTATTTTATTTTATATATATAGCACATGTTTACACCCCATGTGTCAGGAAAGAGGAAATCAGCTGGAGGAACTTTTCTTTAATGAGGCTGTTGAGGCTATTTGACCTGTTCCAACTGCATCGCTCAGTTCTGGCCAGTCAGTTCTGTCCCATTGTCCTGTTTCTTACTCTAAAGAGTGAAGGAACTTGCAAAGTGATTTCTAACAACAGTACAATACAATCAAATGAAACATCCCTAAGCATTTCATCATTACAGATGGAAGCCTTGATCTGACATAAACAAAGTAGCCTAACTCACTTGAAAAAGATAAATGTATTAAAAAGGAACATTCTTTGTGCTGGGCATTTCTGCCCACAAAGTGTGCATCACCTACAAGGGCTTACATGAGAGATGCAGGGTGAAGGAGCCCGGGGTTCTGTGGGTCAGAAGCCACAGGGCATAGGACCCTGACTGTGTCCCTGAACAGTGACCCAGGTGTGACAGGTGATATAAAATTTAATGCATAGTATTTACAACTATTTTCAAGTTAATGGATTTTTCAGTCCAGGTCTTGTTAGAAGCAATGGGGCTTTGAAAGATGCGGAAAGCTTTTGTGGCCAGAGAAGCTGTGCTAGGGGGATGCATTTGCCATTTTGGAAATATGCCACTGCTGGTGAGGGCTGCAAGGTTTAAAAAATCACCCCTGCATTCCTGTCTTCATGGAAAGCTTTCAGACAAAATATGGATTCTTCCTTGAACATTACAGCTGCAGCGACTTCTTTTATTACTATTCTTTCTAATTTTTCCCTGGGCTGTAGCATCTTTGATTAAGTAATTTTTCTTTCATGTATCTGCAGTACTGGTAACTCAAGGAATGTGTAATCTCTTCTCCTCTCCCTCTTTTCCCCTCTCCCTCATTAATATCTTTTTCTGTGGTAGTTGCTGTGGTAATTCTTCCTTCTACAAACCCATATTTTTCTCATTTTTCAAATGCTAAACTTATAAATTTTGAAAAACCTCAGTACTAGGAACTGTACAAATGTTGTCCTGCCTGGTTCACTGGTAATGCATTGGAGCTGTGTTACAAGTCAGTGATTTTTAATGGAGGGAATTGATGTCTGGAATCAAAAGAGAAAAGCATTTGTATGGGGAGGGCAAGAAGCTTAAACATGAAAGGTGTTGAAAGGAGACAGCTGACAAAGGAGTGTATCCCTTACATGTGCTCCCAGGCTTCACTTGCCTTTCACTGAGAGTTCATATGACTGACTGAAACTGTGTTAGATCCCAAGTGATCATCCCTCAGCCCTGCTTGAAAACAAAAGCAGCATTGCTCCTTGTGCAGATGTATTCAGCAAGACCCTGCCAGTAAATGTACTCGATGAGAGATGCTGAGGGCAGGGGACATAGTGTCCTGAGGTGTTCATGGCTGCAGACTGGCTGTCATCTCACTGTCTGCAAGATTCACCAAAACAAAGGATCTTCTGAAGTGACCCTGATGTTTGGTGGCACATGGAGAAGGATCTGTGTGCTTCATTGGAAACAGGACTCCCAGGTATTTCTGAGTGATAGAGCTCATGCCCTTACACCCCTACCCTCCATTTCACAGGTGACACCTTGAAAAACTGAATGCTATGTTGAGAGGAATGGGTAACTGCAGCAATAGTGTCCTGCTTATGTCCAACAAACACATCAGTTTCTTTCTGAGTGCCCCCAAATCAGAAATGGGCGATTGTGAAAGACATCTAAGAAAGGAAAATGTCCTTTCTGGTTTTTTATTTGTTTTTTGTTCATTGTTCTGCAGATGACTGCCATTTTAGCTGTCTCTTGCAGAATCCAGCAGGGCTTTCATTTGCATGAGAAATACCACTTGTTATTAATGGCCTTTTCTGGGACATGTTGGCTATCTTATGCCTATTTCCGTGGTTTCTTTGTAGAGGGCTTGAGCCAAGCCTATTGATATCAGTAAGTGACTAATTTCATTTGCTTTGAAAGAAGCATAGAAAGGCCTAAAGAGACAACAAAAGATGAGAATCTTGTCTCTTATCTCCAAACTATGGTAATATTCTGGTACTGTATGAACAGTGTTTCTTCAAAGGCAATTTTCACATCTTCTCTAAATTCAGCTAAAAATTTTAAAAAAGGCACAAGAAAGTTAATTGTAATCAATTCAGGTTTAAAATAAGTTAGATCGATCCTTTGATGCAAGAAATACAGAAGTAGATCCATCTTCTTCATTAAAAGTACTCTAATATGAAATTTTACAATGTCTTGTAAGTCAACGGCAGTTATCAGTATAAGGACTTTTGTCTGGAGATCCACATGAAGACAGTCATGGTAGAAACTTTTTTTTACACTGTAAAGGGGCCCCAAAAGAGCTTTTGACATAAAACTAAGTTTGAGAATTTGTTTATACATCTGTAAGAAATTGTTTTCTATGGTAAATATAGTAGCATTTTCGCCACATTGTCCATTACAACTGGAATACCTCGCCTTTTAAAGACTCAATCTCCTCACAGATTCATCTCTATAAATAAGCCCTCTTTACTAACCAACACAGAATCAAAACGTGTGGTAGGTAGGGATATACCTAGACGTATATGGATTTGCCATCTGAGGAGGGCAGGAATTTTAAAATTTGGAATTGTATTTGTACTATAGCATTTTTACTTGTCTGTTGGTCAGGATATTGGACAGGAGTTAACCCTTACAATTACACAGCTCACTGCATCTCTGATCTGTGCCTTTTAAATGGAAACTGAACCTGTGATTCTCACTCATTTAAATTAAATCCTATGTCAACATATCTTCTTGATCAACCATGCTTACTAGCATTCATAGACAAATATTATGCTTCAAAACAGTCCTTTGAAAGGGAAAACCATTGCTCAGCTGACCATAGGAACAAACAATGATGTGTATGTATACTTATTTGTGCCCCCTCCGCGCCACATATACACATATACATATATATGTGTATATATCAACCATGGTGTAGTCTTTCCATCTTCTGTAGTCTAAACATAGTTGTGACTATTGTATTGAGCAATTATTAGAATATTTGTGATGATAAGGGATATACTGCAATACTAGTGGTTCCTCCAACTACAGTATCACAAAGTATGCAAGGTTTTCACCCTGTCCTGTGGTTGTTGGACCTCTGTTTCCAGCTACAGGGCAATGACCAAGCCCCATTGTGTAGCTGTGGCCTTGTATCTGATATTATAAATTCTAGAGAGAGAGCACAACTCCAGCAGAGAAGAGGTGTCTGGTGTTCAACCACATGGAGCAGGAGTGTCTTGGAGAGGAAGACTCTCTGCAGAAGAAAGTGCATAGATATAAAATGTAATAAATTAACACAGACAAACTCAAATAAATTTAAAAAGTGCCTTCATTTCAGCTGTGATCCTGAATTTTGTCTTGTTGATTCATTTATCCTTGTCTACTGCCTTGCACACTTTTTTCCTCTCTTTATCATGTGCTTTCAGCCTATGAGTTGGAGTGGTTTCATGTATTAGGAATTCCTATTGTTCATGTACCAGGAATTCCTACTGTTCATGTACCCATATCTGCTTCCTATTTTTTAGGTTCTTTCTCAAGCATTTTATACAGTGTTTTAACATCATTTGTATTGCCCTTTCTTTCCTACTTTTCAAGAATATTTGTTTTTAATTACTGTCAATGCTGTCATATATTCATGCAATACATGAAGGTACAGTCTTACTGAAGTTGAATTATGTTGAGGAGTGAACAATAATGAATTCTGAATCCATAGTGGTTTTTTTGTCTATTATAACCTTGCATATCCCTGAAGATTATTATTATAGATGTCACATACTAGTTGTTCAGAAGCATTTAAATCAAACAATATATGTGATGCTGAATGTTGGGGATGTAGCACGCACTTCTCTTAGAAAACTTACAAGAGCTGCATATGGCAAAGCACCCAGAAAAGAGGCAGAAGAGCTGCAAGAGTTTCACCATCAGCTCCCTTCAATGAAAGGAGAGCATCATGCTGTCTCTGTGACCTTGTCTCTGCAGCTGCAATGCATGAATCTGTTTTTTGACGCTTCAGTTTTCCTAATCATTGGAATTGTTTTCCTGTGTATGGATGCATTTAGAGTGTTGGGAAGTTTTTACAAAAGTGACTAATCATTACTAATGTGGGGACATTAAACACAAAGGAGATGAACCTGGATGCTAGAATGAATTTGATATATCCAGTCAAACATGATCTATCTCATTTTCTCTAAATTAATAATTAGAGAATGAAATTAACACTCTCAAACAGCTGAGGACTAAAATTTAGCTCACCTTAAAATTGCTAGAGGCTAGAGGAATGCATATTCAGCACTTCATATGTTATTTCATTTATTCTCCTTTTGGTGGAGGAAGTTACTCTTCTTTGGAACTGCTGGTATATTGGGGGAAAAAAAGACATTTTGTGGAAAAAGCTTGTTTTTGACAAGAATTTACTTGGATCCAGGGTGGAGTTTTTGCTCCAGGATGTAAAACCTATTTAGTGATGAGATATATCATTCATTCTGGTTTATGAAAAGTCCTCAATATTTAGCAGAGATGGAAACCAGTAGAGTAGGGATTTTGACCTGGGGCTGTCCACAGGAAAGATAAAGAGTCTAATAATAAGACAATTAACACTTGTATGGGGTTATCAAAAACTATCTTTCCAATATGAAATTTTATTCTGTTGGGAAGCCAGCAAAAAAATAGAAAACCTTCTTTTTTTTTTTTTTTTCATTAAATAAAGGTCTTGTTTTCTTGCACTGTCTAGATCTGAGCATGAACATAATGTTGAGTGGTCTTTACACAGAGCTACTGAAAAATTGGAACTCTTCCCCAAGGAGGAGCAAAGACAAAAAGTTAAATAACTCCAGGAAATAAGGACTGCCACTTTGGCAGTGTATGTGTAGGATGGGCAACCACTCCAAGCATTAAAGTGCTCCCTATTTTCCCTAGCACCAGATTTTCTACTTTTGTGAGTAGGTCATGTTGCTACTATTTTTCACAAATGAAGAGTTACCCTCACTAGGTATGTTCTCTTTGGATCTGAAATTCTGGTAAGTCTCCAGTGAGATGTCAGATGAGTAGTTTGCATGATGAAGACTTCATGTCCTAGATTACCTGTAACTGCTCTGAAACAACCAGTTCTAGAGATGTCCAATCACCAGCACCACAAGAATGCCAGGGGCTGGCCACTGACATTCAACTCATGGCAATGCCAATGAGCACTGACCCTCTGTGTGTCATGGTCTTTTTCTACCAAAAATTCTCACCTGACTCTTTCCCATCCATTGCTGTAGTTTAATATTTTTAATATTAAATGAAAAATAGCAGCCAACAGGTAAAAACAGACATTCCATGTTACTGTTCATTCATAAATCACTAGCAAATCCAGAGGACTGCACAAGTTAGATTTTAAAATAAGAACATATTCCTAAAAGTGAAGAACCACATTTTTAGAAGGGGTAAAATGTCCACATTTCGAAAATCAGCATCACTAAAACACCCTGTGACATGTACTCTAAAATCTAGGTATCCAAAATCATGAGTCCTGGTCAAGTCAATAGCACTCTGATCAGAGCTTAAGTTCCTTAAAAATTACACTTCATGTCGGACCTAGAGCAATGCTGTCTATACGTGACAGCAGATAAAAGGCATATGACATTGACACAGCAGTACAAATTAAATTAAATATTTGACTAGCAGTCAAACGAATTAAAAAATCAAAATACAAAGTCAAAATTTAATTTTTAGTAAAACTTATGGTGTTTGGATAAAAGACATGTAAAAAGAGATAGCATAGACATCATTAAAACATCCGAGAGAAAGAAACTACCATTCAGCAGAAGTCTCACAGGTAGAGGGCAGAACTGGTCATCCAAACTCTACAGAAGCAGTGTCGGTGATATTGACAGTGGAACTTGGGAAAAATCTCACTCCACTCTGCATTACTTCAGAAATCACTGAGTGATTTATACCCCAATTGCCTTATTCACTTGGCATGTTTACGGACAAGTCAACACCAGACTGACCTTAAAATCAGTCTCCCTATCAGGAAGGAACGTATCATACTATGTCACAGATTTGTAGCAGCTCTCATATTGATGGATTACAAAGCCACCTTGCATATTATGTGTACATTAGTGACATTAGCTGGCCTTGTCTTTTATGCCTGCAATGTGACAGAAAGTAAGAACAGAATGATCACTCAGCATTCAAAAATGCAGATGGCACTGAAGTTACTGAATTAGTTTGTTCTCATGGCTGTGAAGTGTGATGTGGAATTGTTAATTAACATATGTTAATTAACAGGCCATCAGCAACGGCTCTGCATATGTTCTAGAACTGACTAAAGAAATGACAAAATGCTCCCTAGCACAGTGAACAAAGATGTTGTAGCATTTTTCTAATGTAGAGCTTTTGTAATCAGAGCTTCTACCTACAATGCTGCAAGGAAGCCTGGCTCTGCCCTTGAGGGTTGTGCTCCTGAAAACATTGAGAAGTCAGAGATAGTTGTGTTTTTAAAAATTTGTGAAGTAGAAGTAAATATAACACAGAAAGTATGCCAAGTCTAAATTAAGTTCCAACATATTATGGTTCACATCAGCCACTCTTAAGAAATGGGGTCTGAGTCAGAAATAGGAGCTTCACTAAAAGCATCCTTCTCAAAAGAAAATTAGAGGAATGCAGCAAGATGAATGACCAGTCATCTTTGGCTACACAACAGAAGCAACATTTTATAATTTTAGTGAAAATGAAAGAAAATAATAAAGGGAAATAAAAGATGGCAAGTGAAGGAAGAACAGTTCTCTTAAATCTAGTTTTCTGACAGGTGCCCTCATACTTTCATAAATGTGAAACTGATAACTCAGCCTCATCAATTACATATAAAGGACAAATGATACAGGACTTCAGTACTTTTTAAACATTTCAGTTGACTCATCCTTGCAATGGACTCATTTTGTTCCTCACAGTCCAGTTCTGATTAACCTGCAAGAAACTAAAACTCACTAGACAGAGACACACATAAGAAAAACTCAGCTGAAATCAGTGCATATCGTCTAACAGACTACAATGATTATCTACTAACATCCTCTTTTAAGGATCCCTATTAAAATGATAAAGTCTTTTTGTTCTCTTCTTTTGAATGTCAGCTAAAATTTTCATTTTGTACCATTTTGCAAATATTTTTAAGCTATTCATTTCTGGGTTTTAGAAAAAGAAAATGACACAGATGTGAGGGCATTAAACCCTGAGGCACAATCCCCTGTTGCCAAATTCTGTCTCATCCTGTACTTTGCATTTGTTCCTTCTCAGGAGCCAGCTCTGTCAATTTTCAGCACAAGCTCTTTTGAACGCTCTCTCGGGTCAGCATCCTGTGACTCTGTACAGAACACAGTGCATGTAGGATTTGTCTGTGCATGGTGGTGCACTGAGAAAGGGCTACATTAACCTTAGCAGACCTGCATGCTAATATAGCCAGACAGCTTTTCCTACCAGAGACAGCCTGTTCAGAACAAATCTTGTCCTGAACAAGGCTGTACCAGACTTGTAACTTTAAACTGTACATTTGCAGTGGTTTGCACGGGTTCTTCTCCTCTCATCAGGACCTAAACCAGTTCTTATTCACTCTCAGAAGTCTATTTTCAGAACTGCCTCTACACAAACCAAGAGTTTGTGTCTTGCCCATGTGTACATTCCTGAAGACGTGTGGGAGGATGATGGGGGTGTATGCACTCAAAACAGAGAGACAAGTGGAAACCTAAAGCTATCTGCGATCAATGCAGCTGTGAGTGAGAACTTGGTTGTTTAAAGGCAGCCGGAGATGACGTGTTCAAGGACAGATTGGATGGGGCTTTGAGCAACCTGATCTGTCCTGACCTGATTTGTCCTATGAGGAGAAGCTAAGGACTTTGGGTTTGTCTAGTTTGGAGAAAAGGAGGCTGGGGGGAGACCTCATTGCTCTCTCCAGCTTCCTGAGGAGGGGAAGCAGAGATGGAGGTGCTGATCTCTTCTCCCTGGTATCCAGGGGTCGGACGCATCAGAATGGTTCAAAGCTGCATCAGGGGAAGTTTAGGCTGGACATTAGGAAGCATTTGTTTACTGAGAGGGTGTTCAAACACTGGAACAGGCTTCATAAAGAGGTGGTCGATGCCCCAAGCCTGTCAGTATTTAAGAGACATTTGAACAACGACCTTAATAATGTGCTTTAACTTGGTCAGCCCTGAATTGGTCAGGCAGTTGGACTAGGTTATCATTGTAGGTCCCTTCCAACTGAAACTATTCTATTCTATTCTATTCTATTCTATTCTATTCTATTCTATTCTATTCTATTCTATTCTATTCTATTCTATTCTATTCTATTCTATTCTTTCATTCCATTCCAATTTCTTCCTCTGCCCTGGCAGGGGGCTTAGGCTAGATGATCTTTAAAGGTCCATTCTGACTCAAACTATTCTGTGATTCTGTGATGTTGGCTACAGAATATCTTTGCATGCTGTTGGTTTAGGGGCTGCTGTGCTTTAATCTCAGCTGCCTGAGGGGCCATCAAGGCTAGGAAAACTTTTGGCATTGAGCAAAAGTATCTGTCATTTAGGAAGCGTCTGTGGAAAACATGAGCTTTTCTTCTAGAGAGAGGATTATCAGCTTCACGAAAGAGGGGCGTATCAGCTGTGCAGAATGAAATTTAAAAAGGGAAACACATTGTAAACATTGTAGATTTTCTAATGATCATACGAGGCATCAGCCTTCTTTGCACATTGCCCTTGCTCCTCCTTCTATGGTGCTGTGTAACGGCAGTTCCTGTAAAGAGAAGGACAGCATATTACCTACCATTATGCCTAGGAAACTGACAGCTTCTAGAGTTTTCTTGGAAAAAGCCCTACTTTGCCAAAGAAGCTTTCTGCCTATCAGCAAATTCTTTCAGAGCCAATCCTAAACCAATATCTATAGAAAGGACTAACAGGGAGATAGCTATCATCTGGAATCAGGTATCTGGGACATATATCTATACTAGGTGGCGTAAGAGGAGATTTATAGAAAAAAATGGTTATTGCTGGTAATGGTTTGACACCTACTCTCATCCTGGTATTATTCATTTTTATTCTGGATTAGTTCTAGTCTGGTCCTGTGTTCTAAATGCCATTTACAGCTGGAGTGTACAATGTGAACTCCTGAAGATTTTTTTCCTGTTTGTTTTTTTCTGAAAGCAATCCAGTTCATGCACTCCAAATATTTCCCAATAATGAGAACAGATGCACAGTAAATGGAGCCACTGGGATAGATACTTCATAAGTGTACTGTTTACAACTGAAAAAATTATGTGGATAAGCTACAAATAGTGTATAGGAAGACGTATGTGTATGAAGTCTGTTAAAAGCAGACTGTTGGGCAAAGTCACTGAATCTAAGAACAGAAAACATTGCACTGAGAGGTGTGTCTTAAACCTCATAGTAATTGCAATGTCTTAGCTTGGTCTCAAGAAAGGAATGTCCCACTATTTGGAATCACAGTGCATTATAACTTCCTGTAAATAGACTTGTGCTCTCAAATGCCTAGTGAGCTGTTTTCATGTAACCTTACAGGGCAGAATACATATTTAACAATATTTATTCTTATGTGAATGAAAGACTTATGTACAATTCATGTATCACAAGAAGTTACAAAAGAAAGCAAAAAGAAGGTCAGTTATATGAGCAAGGAGCTACAGGATGGAGAAGGCAAATTGCTGTCTTGCTTGGCTAGTTTGTGTTGAGACTCTGAGAGCACTACCAGGCTGGACTAGCCCTGATACCCCTCTGTTATGGAACACAAATTTGTTTTCTTACTCATTTATGTTTTTTACTAAGTTTTACTTTGTAGTAAGGGTGGTAAAACACATGTTCCATCATCTTAATTTGCTAAACTATAAATTCTAAACCAGAAGTTTATACTTTTAATCCACTGCTTACAGATCTGAAAGCACAGACTCTTGTCTGGGGCTCATGCTATTGTTGCTGGCCTACTGTGAGGCATTGAGAGAATTTCTGTTCTTCCAGAACTTGCTCAAATGTCATGATGAAAGTCTATTTGCAAATTTCCTCTCTCGCTCTGAGTTTATTAGCCATTAGCTCTTCAAATCAGGCTGTGATACTCAGGTTCCAAGGAAGGTCCCAGTCATAGGAGAAGGACCCACTCCCACTGCTTTTTGCAGCAGCTTCTGAGCTAAAGCTGTTTCCCTGGGAAAACTATGAGACACTTGCACACCTTTTTAGAACATGCCATGAGAAAATCCAGGCCTCTTTTCAAAATGCACGAAGAGCTGTTTATTTCTTCTTTGCTTATTTCCCTAGGGGCACTTTTTGTACTTGAGGGTTCCTTAGATGGTATTTTCTCCCTCACTGTGTGTGGCAAAACACACTTTCTAGTCCTCATCTCATTTCATGCACAATGAATAGACAGACCTTCATGAAATGAACATTGCTACCTACTTCACATGTAGCATAGATATTTGCATATGTGCCACGCCAGGTTTAGACCTTCTTAAGTGCCTTATTTTGAAATACTAGGAAATGCCAACATTTTTTAACCACCTACTTTTACAGTTAACTTATTTCAGAAATGATAGGAAGGAGAGCACATTCTGTTCTGTGATGCCAGCAGCCGGAAAAATTAAAATTGTTGTTGTATCAGAACAAAACAGATGCTTGAAATAGTTTGTTAACCTAAGTCAATACAGTGAGAATTTCTGTGTCTATATACAAAGTTATAAAGCCAGTGGCCTGGGTGAGACTTGGAAAAACTGTGTTCTAATCCTGACAGCTCCTTGTATTAACCATGGAAAAATGGCTTTTATTATTCTTTCTTTTTCCCATTTGGTAATCTGTTTTGTCAGAATACAGCTTTAGCTGTCTAATAGCAAGGGCATATTGGAGCTGGCTCAGAAGCTTTAAGTGCTGTGACACTGCAGTGAAAGAAAGAAAGGTAAAAGTGATAGAGAGAGCATCTGTGTTTGCAAATTGAAAACCTAGATTTCATCTTTTCCTTCTTTTTATCAAGATGTATTAGTCACTACATTCAAGTAAAATCATGAAGTGGAAAGTGAAATTAGGGACACAATCTGCACTTGGGATTTAGCAATAAGTTAGTGTAGAAAATAGTTTGCAGGTTGCAGTTGAAATTCATTTAAGAATGAACATATTTTAGAGAAAATCCTGAAGATTATTAAGAAATATTTTATCAACTAACCTGTCTTAAACTCTACAGTTTAAGTCATTATTCTGCTATCTTTAAAATGGCATGGGTCTTTCAGTCCAGTGAATGAAGATCTATCCCCTGGCAATATAAAACACTTCACTGATAAATTAATCATGATGTTTGTCCAGATCTCATGTGATCAAATCATTGTGAAATGCGTGGGCTGTGTGTATTAGAGCTCTCCAGTACTATTTTAAAATTCTCAGTTAACATTTCTCTAGAATTATGGTGTTACTTTCTGAGCACTGTGTTTGTTGCATCCTTCATTATTATGTTTATCTTGGGTATCCTTCAAGTTTAGTGCATGATTTAACAATAAAGTCATAAGGTAACATTTTACTTAAGCTGTTTATGGGGACTGCTTAAGTTTGTAGTTATATACTCTATAACAAGCAAAACCAGATGCACTACTTTAATGCAGTTTCTCCTTCCTATTATGAACTTGATTTTAGTCTTCACAATGCTGGCTCTATGGATTAGCTATCAAACAGCCATCAATGCACCTCAAGATAAGGAGAAAATAAAGTACTAAATAGCATCACTGACACTGACTGGATGAAATTGAGAAAAGGGATCTGATGACTATGAGGTTAACTAAGCAACAGTGAAATATTTTAAGGGTGATGACTTCAGGGAAATAGGGAAGACCCAAGCCCAGATTGATCCTCCTGTGTTACAAGAGGCACGGCTTAGATACCCAGTTGTTCTACAGTCTTCTTACAGTTAGTCAGGGCAAGAAGACCACCAACACAGTAATTGGGTCAGTGCCCTTAAATATGAATAACTCCTCTGAGTCACCCAATGCACACTGTGGTGTGCTTGGTACTACCAGAGTAAACTTGTTCTCCAGAGTGTGATCAGTAGGAGATAGTGAAAAAGACCTGTAAAAACATGAAAAAGGAACCTCCGAGGCTTTGGAAAGATGGTGGTTTATGGTCTGTTTGGTAGTCCATCAAAAGACTGCTAAAAAACTCCACTTTTCTTGATCTGACAAAATTTTTGGTTTGACTGTGGGGTCAAAATATTAATTAATCAGCTTGGTGATCTGTAAAGGTTGAGGGGCATCCTGATTTAGACAAAAGCTTGAGGATAACCAGATTCACTAAGTGAATAGTCTAACCCTATGATTGCAAACACCAGAAATAATCACCAAATGGATTTCAGATTTGTTCATTTTACAAATTGAGCAATTTATGCACATGGGTTGAGGCAATCCCAAGCACAAATACAGACTGGGTGATGAGTGGATTGAGAGCAGCCCTGCAGAGAAGGATTTGGGGGTTTTAGTGGATGGAAAACTGAATGTGAGCCAGCAATGTGGACTCGCAGCCCAGAAAGCCAACTGTATCCTGGGCTGCATCGAGAGAAGTGTGGCCAGCAGGGCGAGGGAGGTGATTCTCCACCTCTACTCTGCTCTCGTGAGAGCCCACCTCAAGTACTGTGTCCAACTCTAGGGCCCCCAACATAAGAAGGACATGGACCTGCTCAAGTGGGTCCAGAGGAAGGCCAGAAAGATGGTCAGGGAGCTGGAGCACCTTCCTTATGAGGACAGGTTGAGAGAGTTGGGATTTTTTAGCCTGGAGAAGAGAAAGCTCCAGGGAGACATTAGAGCGGCCTTCTGGTACCTAAAGAGGGCCTACAGGAAAGATGGGGTGTGGCGTAAGGGACTCTTTATCTGGGAGTGTAGTGATAGGATGAGGGGTAATGGTTTTAAACTGAAATAGGGTAGATTTAGATTAGATATAATGAAGAAATTCTTTACTGTGAGGGTGGTGAGACATTGGCACAGGTTGCCCAGAGAGGCTGTGGCTGCCCCCTCCCTGGCAGTGTTCAAGGCCAGGTTGGACAGGGATTTGAGCAACCTGATCTAGTGGAAGGTGCCCCTGCCCATGGCAGGGGGGTTGGAACTAGATGACCTTTAAGGTTCTTTCCAACCCAAATCATCCTATGATTCTATGAGTATCCTTCTTACTTTTGACTGTAGAGTGAAACAAAGTATATTTCCCAGGGAAAGCCTTATCATATTTACTGGTTTTGCCATCTTCCTTAGAAGAAGCTTTTTCAGCACATATGAAGTCATGATCAGTTTGATGTTAGTAAGATGAAAAAAGAAAGCAAAGTGGAAGTAAAAAGAAAATCACTTTTTTTTTTTTAAATGTGAGAGGAGAAAAATACTACAAAAACAACCTTAATCCCTAAAAGAACTAAGAAAGATTTAATAGTGCAAATGAAACTTCCGCCATTTTGCATTATTTTCCTTATGTCAGAGTTTCTTTGGAATGTACCTAGCAGAAAAGTAATTTCTCCATATTCAGTGGAATGAGCTTTTCAGTCTTTCAGAACTTCAAAACTGAAAAAATAAAATGAGCTCTGTAATTTCACCCTCAAACTTGACTTTTGCTCACATCAAAAAAACCCCAAACCCCACAAGCCTCTAAGTAATTCAGTACTTATCAATTTCTGGTATTGCAAAAGCCCACTGAAATTGCAGAGAAATTTCAGGTCAGAAATTGAGATACTTTTTTTTTTTTTTTTTTCAATTTTGAGCTATTTTCCTGCTTTATTCTATGCCCAGCTCATTGGTATCCTCAGTCTGTCATATTCATGAATGCTAGAGTTTGTCCCTCTCTCCTCTAAACAAAATATTTCAAACAAGGGAAGAGACTACAGAATGCTTTTAATAATCTCATGCTAATAGAACTATTGACATTTATTAGTCAACAGTCATTGGTTCTCTTCTCCTTTCCTTTTGACAATATTTTTTATTTTATATGAATGTCCTGCTTCTGTTCTACTGTGCAGAATTTCATATGATTTCCACACAAATGAAAGCAGAGCTGATTTGTTTTTTTCTGACAGGTAAGCTGTACTTAGTGTGAATTTTGTTGATAGCACAGTAGGATCAAGGTTTAGATAAAATTAAATCACAGGATGAAAAGCTCAATGGAGGTTAGAGATCAAACACATAAGGGAAATCTGATATTTTTTGTGCTGAGCTACTTCAGATTCTCAGAAGCAAAGAAGAGAAGTGTATGCCTGAGTAAAGAAAAATTAGTTCTGGATAAAGCTTCCACAGAAATCTTTGATGTTCTAAATATAGAACAAAGTCTCTAAACTCTTTGCAGACTAAATTCTCCTGTAAACATGCACATTAAAGGCTGCACTCTGACATCCCTCCTCACTTTTTCCTCACTTGCAATAGATACCATTCATCATGAGTAAGGGTAGTAGAATTACTTCTTTCAGTGGTATCAGTTCTTCAAGGAAAAGGTGCTGTTTTTCCACCCTCATTGGTTTATGAAAAAATAGTAAATAGATAAACTCAGATTTATCAGGACATAGTTCAAACATTCAAATAACGCTTCTAAGACTGCAAAGCTGACAAAGGGTCTCTTAAGCTTTCAGCTGGAGATATCAGCATGTCTACAATGGTTGCGTTTCTGGAAAGCAGTCAGAAAAGTCAGTCAGGGAGGATTTCAGGACTATAAGCATCAGGGCAGGTAGAAGAACAGCTGGATGGGTTCTCAGGAGGAATACTGCATGTTTTTCCTGAACAGGGAGGACCAAAGACAAGTATTGAGCAAGGATTAGTTGCCCTTCAGAGCCAGAGATCAAAAGCAATCCAACCTGGGCACCCTCTATTAAAGAAAGGAAGAGCCTAATGCTGAGGACTTACTCAGTCTTAGTGATGGCCAGTACCTGCCCTTCATTAGCTGTGACACTGTATGTCTTTTTCCATTTGATACCTCAGGTAAGCGTAATTAAATGCGGCCTGAAAGGATGCCAGTAATCGATTTGAGGAACTGTTGGGTAGGCTGCCTATTTTTAGTCTTTTTTTAGGTACGTACAACAAATCAATGCTACTTTGGCTGTCTTTAAAGCTAATAACAAAAATATGGAAGCTATCTATAGATAGCCGGACTGCCTGCTGATTTAGACAATGTCTTGTTACTACTTTAGGCCCAAATTAGAAATGCTGAGATCTGGTGGCTGTCCAGCTTTGCATATTCTTGAACAATGCCTGCAGTACAGTGTTGCAGAGCACCACACCTTTGGGGCCCTTGAGTTCCTGGAAAAGAACCTGGGAGCAACACACTACACAGAAGGTGAGGCCAAAATCTCCAAAGAGAGCTGTGTCATGTGGAGCAAAGAAGAAAAAATGTTTTGCTGTGAGATTCAGTCTTGGAATAGGCTAACAGACACCTGAAGGACAAGACAACAGACAAGGTTATTTAGAAACCAGTCCTGCCATAGTACAGAGAGCATGTAAGGCTGAGGCACACTAGCTTCTCTCTGTTAAGTCTTTCCTCCTCAGTTCTTCCCAAGACCTGTGTAACGTGGATTCAAAGGCCTTGTATGTTTTTTGTTCACAGCATCCTGTAGCAACCAGCACCCACTAGATATAGTCCCCCCTGGTGTGCCAAAAGATGAGAAGGTAAAAATTTAGTAAGGAAGAACAAAAGAAGTTTGTACATCACAGTGGCATTTATTTGACAGTTAAAAGGAACATATCTCATCATGGAAAATTACAGTAAGAAGATATAAATGGCATAAGTGTTTAAAAAGTAGTTAAAGGCCAAAATTGAAGTGTCATAACCAAAATCAGTTCTTCCCTGGAGTGCTTCAGTGTATCTTATCTTTACACTGTTCAAGCTTAGGAAGAATCTTTCTTAGCAAACTATACCAGCATGTTCTGTTGTAAGACTTGTACCTTTTTCTTTGGTGTGATTATTGACCTTTGTCAGGCATAGGTGTAAAAGTGCTTAATCACTTGTGCTTAATGCACTACTGTAGAGAAGTCTTTGATTACAAGGATCATGTACTGTTTCTCAAATGACAGAACAGATATTGTGCAACAGAATGACCCTATTATTGTTAATCAGGAATGAAGAAGTCTATTTTTAAATGTGGTGCACTGAAATATTTATGGGGAAATTTTGCTCCATCAGATGAGAAGAAAGAAAGAAAGAAATGTTTTGGAAGCATCTTTCTTTGTTTTCTTCCTCTCAATTGCCAGGAGTGGTTTCTCTAATAAAGTACATTTTAACCAAAGGATCAGCCTGCTTCAGCAGCTGTCCAAAAATAGGAACAGAGCAAATAATCTCATGGTTATAGTCTACTCTTACTAGGGGTGATGTGGAATGCTGACTAGGAATTTTGCATCTGAGTCTTTGCTGAATGGACTGACAAAAGCACAGAATAGTGTCAGCTTGTGAGTGGCAGTGAATAGCAGTCTGTTCTGGTTTCTTTCTTTACTTAACAGAACATGAATATTTAAGATCTTCTTCAGACTTCTATAAGAAATGTCAGGTTCAAACTGTTAAAACAAAGAAAAAATATTTTTTTCCCAGACCTTAAAATTTCTGTGTTAATTTGCCACATCTGGCTATGCCATTCAGGCAGAAATATCTCTGAAAACACTATTTGCCTGCTGGTCATATTTGAGAATGTCTCTAAACAAGTAAAATGCTCTGCTGTTATGTTTTTTAATGCCTGGTATCTTTGCATTACTGTCTTTGGATAAATATACATAAAGACTCACACTTCGCATGCAAAATATTTCTTGCTGAGATCCTGTGATTCAGTCACCTTATTCTGGATGAGTAAAGCTAATGATGGTTTGCGTTCTTTAGACTGCTTCTGGTTTTATATTTTTGGTTAGGCTACCAGAAGATGTACTTGGCCACTGTTATTTTTACAAGTCTACTGTTATCTTCACCTCGCATGTATTCATAGCTGTACCCTTTACCCTCTGTGACATTTTATGGTCACATCTCACAGCTCAGTGAAATGTAGCTGTGTGATGAATTTTTCTTTATAACCTGATAATACATTGGCCAACCCCAGTCCAATAAAGGGCCAGTACAACTGTTATCCTTGGTGGGAGATGGTGTGTGTGAGTTCATGATCCTATAGCATTTCCAGTGTCTGTCACTGGGTTGTACTGGGAGACTTGGGTTTTGGCTGCTGACCTGAAATCTGTCTATATTCATTGTGAAATAGAACAGCCTTTGGATGAGAGCTCAATCCCCCTTTTATCCACAAACATAAGTCATGTTCATTCCTTCAGCCCTAAGAAGACTTCAGGCTTTTACTACAAGATGGAACAGTTTCAACTGGATAGATGGAAAATGTTTCATCTTGTTGTAGCCTTTCTCTCCATGGTTAGGACACTGACAAAGGAGATTGGAGTCCTGTCAACTGGGGAGAAGATTGCACTGGGACATACTACATCCTGCGTGAATGTACTGTGTGGTCATTATGGAAAAAAGACAACTGCAACTTGGACAGAGCATAGGTATGTAAAACCAGAAGACCATTTCAGACTGCGAGTCTTAACTGTAAATAGTTGCTTCCTGTAACTTGGAGACTTAGGTGTTTACTTCACCTTCTATTTGGCTTGATAAGTTCCCTAATCAGTGTTTGGACAATTTTGCATCCTGCTCTGAAGTACCTATTTCTCCCCATTTATGGAGACCTTTCTGCTCATCTAGGGGAGTGGATTCAGATCTATGTCTTGTCTAGAACAAAATTAATTAGATAATGAGATGCTTTAGAGCCTTTTTGGTAGCCTCAAGTAATTTATCAAGATCATAAATGCACTTTATGGCAGAGAACACCACCCTTTTACCTTATAAGTTCATCTTCCTCTCAAAGGTGGAGATGGCTTTATGTTGTGTTTTGTTGAAGCTAAGTTTGCAATAGTCTGCACTTGCCATGGAAAGCCTGGTGACAAAGGAAGAGAAGTTCATTTAAGATGAACATGAAAGATGGAGGGAGGAAAGCAGACTTTTAAAGTGTTATACTGGTCCTTGCTGTGCCCTGGTAGATATACAACATCAACAGGTTGCACGCTACTTGTGAAATCATTCTTGGGAATGGCAGGCACTGTACTTAAAACTTCCATTTCTGTTGCTGATTTACTATGGAACTAGGAAGAACAAGGTCTAACATTGTAAAATATCTGAAATATCTCATTCAGCCACAGGAAACACGTTAATGTGACAGTAATGGAGATACTAGGTTATTTGCTAAAACCATACAAATAAATATTTTTTCATAAGGCAAGTATGTGTTGAAGTCAGATACAGATGTGAGATTTAGATTTATCTTTTTATGGAAATGATATGGAAAAGTGACTGATCTTTGAGTATCTACTGTTCTGACAAAGGCATGTAGCATAAAGTGTTCTAATTTAATTTTGGGTTGTAACAACACAGTGCTCTTAATTTTGAGCATTTCTGTTATTTGATAGAGTAGTTTCTTACTGTCTCATTTACAGGTTTTATTGGATGAGAGTTCTACATATCCTCTGTCTCTGTTACTTGAAAAATACAGCTGATAATAGTAAAATAAATATTAACTTCTGTACTTGGCAGAAATCCTTTTCTGGAGTTCCCTAATATGAAATAAGAACTCCTGTGGGAATCATGTTAATTTCTGGCAGGATTGTAGGGTTTGATGGAATGAGTAGCACGACTGTATTTACTTTGTACTCTCATGTGAGCATGGCATATAAATTTGGTGTTCTCAAAACGCTTTGTAAGCATCAGCCTAGCAACTTTAAGAATACTAATATGAGATGCAAACTCCGATGGCTCTCAGATTCCCCTTATTGCCTCTTGGGACCTGCTGAAAGAATGAAACTGGCTAGTAGAGATGTTCCCTTCACCATGTGTTTGCATAGCCTGTGCTTTTAGTCCAAAGTGAAATATCTGATTGAATGAGAGGAGGACTGCAGGATGACTGGGGAGGAGGGTTGAGGGTGTTATAGCACAAATGAAAAATATACACACTTGATTTTTCAAGCTCTGTCTTATATTACAAACCCGAATCTTCCAAGTAAGAAAAAGTGAGCACAGCAGGCAAATCAATTCTTTACAGCAATGTGGAAGAAATGTTTATTAGAAACACACATTGTGACAATGTGTTGTAATCATGTACTGTTGTTTGGTTCTGATACAACTCTACTGGGGAGATCTGAGGAAGACCTGTCAGTGTGGCTACGACCCTTTTGTCTAGGCTCCTCTGAGTTCATCCTTCTTGCTTTTTACAAATTGGAGTAGCATTCTTGTACTCTATACAGAACTGGCTACACTTAGATATCTTTTGGGGAAGCTGAGTTTTACATACTATGGCTGAAACTGTGTTTCCTCCCTCTCAATCTTTTCTTTCAGACAGACAAGTCTTTATGATTAGATACACCTGTCAGTATTCCTGACAGTCTCTGACTGTTATACTGGCAATCATTCCCTTTTACTTATGAAGATTAAATAGCATTTACATACAGTTGTTTGAAAGACATTGATGGGAATAAGTAAAATATAAAGGTATATGTGTACAAGGAGACTGAATAAAAGAAAAAAATGGAGGAGAAGGTCACAGGTTTCTTAAGACATAACCTTCGACCTTAAATGTGTAAGATGTATTCCTCTTAGAAGGGGAGATAACCTGAGCTTTTTACATACCTGAGTGCTGTCAAAGTCTGGAGTTACAGCAGTGTTTTGGGAATGCTTGTAAAAATGCACTTCTTCGTATGTAAAAGCATGTCCCTCAAAATGGAAAGGATGATTTCTCGAGTTTGTGGCTCTGCTGAAACAGTGTTGGTGGTGTAATTAGATTTATGTGTTGTCTTCTCCTTGGAAGCAGAAGTGGAACATATAAGCTGCTGTTTGCTACAGGCATAGAGAATTTAAGGCATATGCATAATTTGACCCAGGTCACTGCAGTGAGTGAGTAGTAGAGTAAGGAATAAGACCTAGGTCTCTACCCTCTTGCCTTGCTAGACCTTCTTTCCACCATGATGAAACTGTCCTGTGGTTCTACTCTGGTTACTCTTTTTGACCTACATTGCTTGCTAGAGACTAGCGCATATAGAAAGATGAAAACATAATTTTCTTTATTGCTATGCCACTCCAGTCCAAGTCTAAATTGTGTAGTGTTAAATAGCAAGGGTTGGGATTTTTTTTCAGTTTTAACCACTATCATTCACTATAATAAAATTTTTATGGGGCATATGCATTTTGTAACTATTTCAATGGAAAGTGATAATAACAGACCTTTGCCAGCATTAAAAGAAAAGAGTTCTTGCTGATCTCAGCTATGAATAGCAATTAAACTAACCAAGGGTAAGCACAAGAATCACTGGTGTTATGCCAGCACCACAGGTGAGAAGCAGCCTCTGTGCTGTGCTGTGCTGAAATGAGAACAAAAGCAATACCAGCAGCTGCTATTTGCTATAGAAATGGCCACTGACTCTTCAGAACAGCACTTACCTTGAGAAGAAAATAGCTGAGAGACATTAAGGGCATAGAGACAACTGACCAGTCTCCTTAACATTTATTTCCACACCCCCCCCCCCTGTAAATAATTATTTAACAGCTCTCAAGTCATAGAGTATGCCAAAGGTCGTCTAGTTGAGTGAGGTGCTCCCCATCTTAAACTGATGAGGTTTATATCTATTGAAGCCCATCTTAACTTGGTCATGAACCAAGAAACAATAGTTTCTCTCTTCTGTGGTCAAAAGATTTTACAGAGTTTTGAAGAACTTCATATTAGTTAGAAAACATAGGTTATGAGTTTGTGAGTGTACTGGGTCTTGCTGAGCCGGAATTGGTTTTCCTCTATAGCAGTCCTCATGGTGCTGTTTTATGTTGGGAGCTGGCAGGGTGTTGATAGCACCCTGGTGTTGTGGCTACTGCTGAGTAGTGCTTACACAGCACCAAGGCTCTTTCTAACATTTCGCCCCCCCCATGTGGGATGGAGTGGGCAAGATCTTGGGAGGGGACACAACCAGGACAGCTGACCCGAACTGACCAAAGGGATATTCCATACCATATGACGTCTGCTCAGTATAAAGATGGGAAAAAGGAGGAAGGGGGTGGGGTCACCCTTGGTCCTCCGAGGCAACCACTACGCGTATGGGAGCCCTGCTTCCTGAGAAGGCCCGACATCGCCTGTTAATGGGAAGTAGAGAATAAATCTGTTTTCTTTTTTTTTTTCTTCCATGCACGGACTTGTGCTTCACTTTGCTTATATTAAAACTGCTTTGGTTTTACCCACAAGGGTTGGGTTTTTTTTACCTATCTTATTTTCTTTCCCCTCTTTGCCCTGTTGAGAAAAAAGGGGAAAGGGAGGGGGGGGGGAAGTGGTAGAGTGACGTGGTGGGTACCTGGCATTTAGCCAAGGTCAAACCACTACAGTGAGACAGGACTAAATAAATCTTCCTTTGCTTTTAAGAGGGTAAGATTTGTTTTAAACATTCCTCTTAGCTGAGATAGGACATTAATTTTTATTTAGCTGATGAGTAGAGAAAAAAAAAAACAAATTCAGTTTTGTTAATCTAGCAATTCAAAAGCTGTAAAAACTGTCTTACTAAGAAATCAGGTAAAAGTTGCAATCTACTCTTTCAACAAAATGCTTTGTGTCTTTTAATAGATGGACTGGCCAGTTATGCCCTGCAATACAATGTTGAGATTGAGACTGGTAATTTCACTCAATTTTCAGGCTTAAAATAAAAACTGCTACAAAGAAAGACATTCTAAAAAAACCCAGTTGGATCTTCTTATGCAGATTAGACAAGGGTGTATAAATGAAGTTCTCAAGACAAAATTTCATTTCATCTTTCTTACCAATGCATTGGCTTTTGAAAGAAGAAACTGATTCTTTCTAAGAAGCCATGTGCAAAACCCCACATACTTTCATAGCTTTCAAAGCTAGAGCTTCTACTAACTTGCTGGCTTTGAAATAAATACTGATTCAGTTTGAGTGAAACTTGGAAGTGTGATAAAAAGATACCATAAAACAGTCTACACAGCTTGACCTCTGTGGAAGTCTAGATTGGCCCATGTCATAGAGGCCTAGCGGATGAGGGCCATGTTATCATTCAGCAGTTCTGCCACAGCCTTGTGGATGAAATACTGGTGAAATACTCTTCAGGTGTGTGTTGTCACTCCTCCTGACTCAGGAAGGATAAGCCACAGGTATGCACAGAATGTTTACTTAATCCCCAGGTTCAGTATCATGAAAATGGGCTTGTACACTTGCTCTTTCTTTGGTCAATATTAGCTATGAAAAGTGGAGAAGGAAGAGATCCTTCTTCATTTGCCATACAGCTGTAATTTGGCCAGTCAAAGGAACAAAGAATACAATAGCCTGTCATATAATTAGGCTCTTCGGTGATTAGGAAGGAGAGTCTGGAGAGAACAGCAGGAGTCTTATTTATTGCTGAAAGAAGAGAAGGAAGGAGCTTCTTCTATTTGTCTTCCATTCAGGATCAATTAAGCATATTTTGATCCCTTGAAAGGTCTTTTGTGAAGCTGTCCTGCATTTCTGTGAGTTCAGATAAAATGTCTGTCAAATGGTATTGTTAAAATAGCTGAAAAGAAAGTAATGAGCAGCACAGCCAGCTGCTCCTTGGGAATCACTGCTATGGTGGTTATTTTAGGATCATCTCACTTACAGACTATGCACTGCTGAGCTGGGTATATTACAGTACCTTCCCAGTACAATAAGACTGCCCATTCTGTTGGGATAAAAGCTCAGTTGGGTACAGTAGTACAAGTGGAGTAAAAACCAATTGACTAACTGGAGGCATAAAATTCAGTCCTAGAAAGGAGTGCAGATGAATGTTAGCAGAAACCAAACAGGGGTTTATTCAGCACCTGACTGAATCATTTAACTTCAGCTGAAAGTAGCGTAAAAAAAAGTAGAAAAGAGTTGAAGAAAGTCTGAAGAATTAATGGAATTTGCAAGGGCCAGTCTAAAATCATTGGCTTGCTGTGCATTTGTTTAAATAGAACTGCTGTGATCTGACCTTTTCTCATGCTCTCAGCTTTCTAATTAAATAGACCCCATATGCCTGGGGTAAATGGAGTGGAGAAGGAGGGGAAGAAGAAGTGAGGAATGTGACCAAGAGAATCATCTTTTAGAATGGTTGGCAATTCCTCTGATGTAGCTTGTGTTGTGATATGCTAGTTCCCTATACAGAGGCAAAAAACATTTGAACCAGATGCAGTCCAACACTCATGTTCAAGCACCTGTTCTCTGTGGTTTCCCATGTAGACACTCTTATAAGTAAAGTCTTGTTACTGAGATCAAGCAGAAATTAGTATCAGAGGCACAGCCACTCTAACCTTGTTTTAAAATAGCTTGTGGACTAATCTTACTGAGTCTGCTGCTGGGATGAATACAGGTTGGATACAGGGCTCAGGTGTCTTCTCCATCTGGACAATGTTTGGGACCTTTGAGCACTTCCTGTCTCCTAAACCTTTTTGTGTTCTCCAGCCACCTTCTGCTATGGCTGGAGAAGACTCTAAACTGTAAAATTTTCCTTCCTTCCTCTCATGTCAGGGAAACTGGTCACATGAGCTTGAAAGACATAATTTCTTACCTGGATTACCAGGAAGTTCAATGTTTTGGGTATGTGTGGGATGAAGCAGACTCTCAGTTTGAACTTAGTCTCAACCTCATGTTGCTCCTCTGCTTTGCCCCAGCATGGTCTACAAGCCAGTCCTTTCTGTCTGTCACTGTGGATCATCTTTTGCAACAACAGACTGCAACCTCTCCCAGTGTGCTGTGACTCAGAAACATTTGTTTTCTTTCAAGCCTATTCCCTTCTATGGGCCATTTTTCCCATTTCTATACTCTAAAGACCTACATTTTCCTAGTTATTTTGATGAACAACCACAGTCCCTATTGTTTAGATTGTTTCCCTGAAGGTCAAAGAGGGCAAAGAGAAAGCTAAATTACCTATTACAGAAGCAATTAAACAAGAGGGGGTTCCAAAGAAGGTGTCTAGTTAGGGGAAAAGATCTTGTTATATTTCATGTTCAAAATTAGATGTTATAATGATGTGAAATTAAA
Organism: Strix aluco; assembly: GCF_031877795.1. Taxonomy (NCBI): domain Eukaryota; kingdom Metazoa; phylum Chordata; class Aves; order Strigiformes; family Strigidae; genus Strix; species Strix aluco. The sequence goes on from NC_133935.1 coordinate 46,610,524, forward strand.
TCATTTAATGGAATGATATGGAGCTGCTCCATATGAAGTGAAACTTGGCCGTGAAAAGGGGAAATTTATGTAGACTTCTAAGGACTACAAGGATTCTCACTTCCTTACTGTGTAAATGTTCTTTCTTCACAGGCAAATTGGCAAGTGTGTTAATTTTGTTTCTATTTAACATTTCAAGTAAATATTATGCTTAAGGTAACTCCGGGTTATAATAAAAAACCAGCCTTTACCATCATCCTGCATAAAATCCCATTTATAAGGCACAAAAATAAGAAGAGGTAACTAACATTTTTGTATTTTTGATGATATTTTCGAAAGACATCAATTCCAAAGATATCAATTTTCTTGGTATAATTTTCTTGGTTTGCTATGTACAAGGTAAGCCTCTAAATTCCATTAAAACTTATTTTCAAAATAATTTGGTTAATATTAAAAATGGTCAATACCCAATCAGGATGAACTCTCCCTTTCTTGTCAACAAAATTTGCTTCTTCTTATTATTATTATTATTGTTATTATTTTGTGTTCTTTAAAGTCATTGACAATGTAAGCTTGGAAATACTGTGCAGCAAGAGAGGGAGAGAAATATAAGCCAGGTTTTGGTAGTGTTTCATTTATTATTCACTTTTACTAGCATCTGCTACACCTCTTCATTCTGTTAAGGGCAGGGCCTTCCTGAGGGGTAAAATACAGCAGGTTCATCTTGCAAACTGAGGTCTTAAATTAATTACATATGCAAATAATTTACGAAAACATTTTTCTGACAGCAAAATTCCATCTGGAATTAACCTCTGGGGAGGAATCAAATGATCAGATTCAGTAGATTTTTTTTTTCTTCTGCACTGTGTTGGACTCCTGAGGAGGTCTTCCCATAAAGAAGCTACTGTTTTCCCTATTTATTGCTTTTTAACTTAGATGTTGAGCATAAACTGTCAATGTCCCTGCTGGTCATGCCATCCCAGCCCAGTGTCTTTGGTTTTCCCTGTATCTTATCCAGTTAGCAGTTGTTGCCTGGGTTATTACTACAAGTGAGGCCAAACAACTCCTTTTGCAAAGGTAATGCACATGTGGTCAGTGCCTTTCTTGTCCGTCTTTTTTCCCCAATGTTTCTTTCTCAGTCACCTGCAGATCTCTTTCATCTCAGAGCAGCTGACATCGGTGAGAACATTCTTCAATTCTTCATGGAATTGTGACAAAAATAGCCCACATGTAACCAGCCTCTAGGCTATTTTAGGACAAGGAAGCTTCAGTAGATCCACAGAAATAAAATGAATCTTCAGATACTTGATGTCATAAAATACTAATGTGGCAAGTAATTAAAAAGCCAGAGGGTTCCTATGTGCACCTATACAGAATGACAGGTGAAAAAATGGCAGTAAGAACCAGTTATTCACTGCAGTTTTCAAATTTCCAGACAGCCTTTGCTTCAAGGCTTTGATATGAAAATTCAGGTCTGTTGTACCATGAAGGAGTGAGGATTCTTCAAGAGGATTAATATTCATATTTAGGACTTTTCTGATATCCAAGTACCATGCAATGGCACATGTCAGTTGGGGAGATGAAGGAATACTTTATTATTCATAAAGACTGACTGTTTAACTGAACTTGCTGTCTTTTGAGGGGGGAGAAATGGGAAGCATTTCTGTCAAACACTATAATTTTTAACTAGCTTTGCAGGTATCTTTTTGTTACAGAATGAAACAATCAAAACAGGCATGTTAGCAGTCACTTGTCATGTGGAGCCGAGTCATATGAAGATCAAAGACAGCCAGGTTTAATCTAAAATACATGGGAATTTATATTTAAGTGAACAGTTACCTACTGGAGGAATCTCAGAATTTCTTATGGATGACAAAATTAAAAAAAGGTACCCCACATGCCCCACATGTATAAGAAGTTGCTGTTGACCTCAAGGAGGAAGGTGTTTCAAGAAACTTTCAAGTATGGTTTATTTTGAGGGTTGGCTGAAAAGCAATGAATACCATCACATGAAAACATCAGTTTTAAAGTTTACAGTTTAAAAAGCTTTTTGAATGCACAATTAAGAAAATATTTATATTAGAAAAGTGTACTGTCTTAAGCTTTAAGGAAACTAACATTTTAGAAAGATTTGGGAAAAAAAAGATTATTTTTTGTCCATTATTAATGAAGATAAAATAAACAACTATTCACCAAGTTCTGGTAAGGCAGAAACTATGCAGAGAACAACTAACATTTCATTAACAATCATTTTGCCCAACTTTGGACTGTAGGATATATCCTCTTACAGTACAGGCCTTAGGGCCCCAATTTGCTTGATGCTTAGAAGAAATTGCTTCTGTCAAGGATTAAATGAAATGCAAAGCCTTGATTTTAGATATGTAGTAAAGCACTTTGCTTATGGATGACCACAGACACTATTCACACTGGTAATAATAATTGATAAAGTATTGATTAAAGCATCTAGCAGAGCCACTAAATAATTTATATTTTGTTGCACTCCCTTGCCAAGAAAAGCATAATTGGAATTTACTTATAGGTTTATGCACGAGCTTTATAGAAGGATGAAAATCACTAATGAGGACCATAGATATTTCTAGCAGCTGACACCAGGTGGTTCCCTCCATCTCAAGCCCATGTGCATGCCCCTGTCCTCCCAGTGCAGGACACACAGGGGGTAACCCAGGGCAAAGGCACCCATGAGGAGATAGCTGTGGCTGATGGAGCTGGAGGATGGACTGGGAGGAGGCCCATAGGTGAGCAGTATAGGGAGGGGAAGTAGAGGGATGGAGTGCAGTCGGGAACAGAGGTGCTGTGGTGGCAGTGGTGGTGAGCAGCTCAGATGAAGTAGCCCTTTTTGGGGCTTTCCAAAGTTATGATCCCATCCATGTCCCTGGTGGGTATTTGTCTCTGCCTCTCCTCATCCCAGCCCTGTTCCCTGCCCCTAGCCTGGGGAGGGAATATGTGTCCTCCCACTTGGTTTTGGCTGCCTAGCAAAATGGGGCACCAGCATCGCTTGTCTTTGAAGATGGGGCACTGTTCCACATACCCAGACTTTAATGTTGCTTATTGCAAGAAACGTGATTAGAGCAGATACTGGTAAGCCTCTAGCTATGGCAGTAAGGTAGTGAAGGCTGGAAAGTACTCTATATTAAAACTGGTGATAGAGCTGAGTTACCATGACCCCTGTGTGCCCTTGGCTGGACAGTTGCTGCCATCCATGCTTGTTAAATGAAAGCTAGTGGTGTGTTTCTTCACCATGCTGTAGCCAGTGAAGTGACACAAACATGGTTTAAAAGAATCCTTGGGAACACAACTCTTTTACCTGTCATACCTAGTTTCTGACCAGGCTGAGTCTGACATTCACCTTGCACACACCATGCGTGCCATGTTCATGCCTTTGTCACCTGCAGCTGGGCACCTGAACGTGATGGCTCATCTAAGAACGCCTTTAGGAAAAGAAATGGAACAGAATTTTTTTATTGACTGGTTCTGTAAAGGCCAGTGGTCAAAAGTTGAATTCATGTCAAATTAATTTACTGTCCCAGCTCAGTTTGGAGAGCAATATGCTGGCTTTCAGCTGAAAACTCAAATAATTTTTCAGATTGCTGTATTGATTTATAAAGCCAAGCACTATATGGAACCTGAATCATAGAATCATAGAATGGTCTGGGTTGGAAAGAACCTTAAAGATCATCCAGTTCCAACGCCCCTGCCATGGACAGGGACACCTTCCACTAGATCAAGTTTCCTAAAGTCCTATCCAGCCTGGCCTTGAACACTGCTAGGGTATAGCTGAATGTGTAGCTGAATTAACATCCTCTAGAAATATAGGTAAAATGCAGAAAAATATTTTAAGTTTGGATGAAATACTACACATGAAGGGACATTCTAATTTATTTAACTCTTTTATAAAAAAAGAGCAATTTTTTTTTTTTTTAAGCGAGGTAATTGTCAGGTGTTTTTTTAGATGCCTTATTTCTCTTACTTGGCTGAGAAGAGCAGCAAACAAAAAGCACCAAGGTTGTGGTCATAGGATGTGCTTAAGGTGAGCGATAAAAAATGCTAAGACTTCCTTTTCTTACATATCTCTTGATTTATTTAGTGTCCAAGCATACACAGTGGGCCTTGTAGAAACTACAGCTTTAGTGATTAGACTTTGCATTAAACTACAACAGAAAGGAACTTCAGCTAAAGATGATGATTCTGCACTTTTATTTAAGACAAGAACTAAGAATATAACCTACCCCCAAAGAATTTAAAATTAGTTACATGCCAAAGAAACTTAGAAATCTACTATAAGAATATAAAAATACAACAATTTTTAGTGGCCTACTCCTCTGAGAATATAACTTTTTTATTTTGCTATTTTAACTTTATTAAAATTGCATTTTGTTTTTATCAAAAAAGTTTGAAAGTTTGAAATGCTTTTTTTTATTTAATGAATTCTATTTATTTCTGTCACCCTTCCATGTGGTTTGTGGTTCTTATTCTAATACAGAAATAAAATAACTTAACTGATGTTTGCATTTTAGTTTTCTAGTTCAGAGAAAGTGTCTCATGATTTTGATTAAATGTTGTCATGATGAAACAGCATGTCATAAGATACTGCTGTGATGACTCACAGGCCAATTTAACTTGCTCTGTAGTCACCTAATACTTTTCCCTGTTATTGGTTTGTTATTAATTTGAGCTGATTTTAATGATTTTTGGTGATTTTGATTTAAATAAGGAATGATTTAGAGTAACCATACAAACAGTCATGCTGCTACAAAGTCCTTTGTAAAGTCCCAGGCTAAGGCCACATAGGCTGGTAATAATCATTAACCAGATTTCTATTCAACGAATAAGAGTCATGACCAGGTACTATTGTTAGGCTGTTTGGTAAGGACGATTTATTGCCCTGTAGACCAGGTGTTCTGAAAGATACATTGTGAAAGGGACTCAAAGCATGTTAAAACTGCAATGTGAGCCAAATTCTTTCAGACAAGAACGTTGGAGGGTCTTTCTTTTGAGTCAGTAGTCCGTGGTGGTCATAAAAGCAGCCCCCTGACTCATTTCAGGACTCAAGTGCGCACGATGGGAAAGAGGTGGGAATAAAAAAATGAGTTACAGGAATTACCATGTTTATGTATGAGAACTTGTTTATTATGTGTCGATAAATTCTTTTATCTAGTTTTGGTGACATTCTTGGTTGTTAAAATTCTGTTCCTGGACATGTCCAAGACTTGTTATATCAAGGCTCACTGAAGCAATCCGCATCTCAAGCCTAAAGCACATTGCCTCCACACCCTAGTTTTTTTTCATTGCATATGTCCTCCAAAGGCACAGCCTGTTTGCACTTTCAGCACCTTAACACCTGCCTTCATCCTGGCCAACAGATTAGGATGAACACTTGTGTTTATACACTTGATGCTCAGCCACGAATACCTGTGTCTTTAATATTTTGGGGGGTCTAAAGTTTTTTGATAGTCTTTTTCTGGCCATAGAAAATGTTGTTTATTTTGTGGAGCAAAAAGATGAATAATGAGTCTCTGATTCCTGTGGAGGTTTTTGGCTGTGACTGCAATGGCAATAAGGCCAGATTTGCAATGGAATTAATTTCTTGGCAGCTCTTATGATTCCCAGAACTACTAATGGCCAGATCAGCCAATATTTATGTTCCTAACTTAGCTTAGGAACATAAATATTGCTAATATCCTAGCTTAGACAACATGAGCTTGCTCTTGTTCTTGAAGAGAGGTTTGGTGCCACATTACCATGTCTAGCTTTACACTCAGCAGGTAGATAGGAGACCTTTCCTCTGCCAGCAGTAGGTCCTTTGGTGGAGCCTAGGGCAATGCATGGTCAATACAGTTAGATTTCCTCTTAATTCAGTGTGTACCATCAACATGTGAAGTAAGCTATTGGTGAACACAGGTGTCAATTGTCAAAGTAGATGTGATAATCGATGGGGATCTGGTTAGTGTAGCAGGTAGTGCTGTGGAGTGGAATCTGGTCTACCTAGAAATGGATGCTTTCACACTTGAGAAGTAACATTTTAAGGGTCTTGTAGAAAACTCTAAGTTAGGGTTTCTCAGACACTTAAAAAGACAAGGTGGTGTTTTCCTTTCCTGCCCCTTTCCCAACTTGTCCTTGTGTGTCCAAATTTCACTTAACATAGTACTTAAGTAGCTTAAAGTGCTGTACTGAACTCCATATGTTAAAAATATGAGATAAAAGTGCAAAGAATATTTAAAAATACTTTAAATAACTAGGAGGAGGGTTGTGGAATAAAGAAAGATCATAAATTATTTCAGAAAGTTATAGTACTAAAGCAACTTGCCTTTTTTACTCAGGTTAGAGAAATGTGTGACATTAAGTGATAGACACCAGATGGCTCCACCTCATTAGAAATCAGACTTTCCTGAAATTTGAGCAGAAGACAAGGTGTACTTGGGGGGATGCACTGTGATCAAACTCTACCTTGGAAATAGGGTGGAATGAACTTGTAAAATTGATTTAGTAAGTTTGCACTTTGTTTGATGTACTTCAAATTATAGCTGGGGGGATATAAAAAATGAAGCATTAAAATTAAGTGAAGAATGTAATTTGATGGCTGAACAGGATAAGAAACTCAATAAGGGAGTGATCTGAAACTACAGGAGATATGCAAATTCCTGATTTAAGAGCCAGATTGGACATATTTGACCTAATAATACTCCTTGACAGATAAAGTTTGTCCCAAATTTAATATTTCATTATTATTATTTTTAATTTAGCTTTTATAGATCTGCAGACATCTTCTGAATGTGAAGTACTCGTGCAATTCTATTGACTCTCAAGGAAAACAGTACAGAATATGAAAAATAGTGAAAGGTAAAAGATTATTTTGATGTTGAAACAAAAGATCAGTGTTTTTATATGCTTTGATGTTAGGGACTAAACCAAACATTTGGCTATGTACCTTATATCTATTCTGTTTGTTTCTTCTCATAGTGTATATGAAGGACAGGAGGGTAGCCATTGCAGCCCATTTTGTTATCATCGTGGTATATTCAGTGGTTTTGTAAATCACAGATAGCGAAAATATAGGGAAATACATCAGAGCATTAGGCTTGATAAAAGAGTTTTCCACTGTGCATGAAAGGAATGAACAGGCCCAGGGAAACACTGTATCTGCAAATACGAGGATGATCCTTGGCTGAATGACTGAGTAGAGTTAGAGAAGACGTGTATAGAGGAACAGAGTAAGTATAAATTGAGTGTGACTATTTCACAAGTGGTGAACTTCTGTATGATGAGTTCATACCTTTTGATTTTTAAGTACTAAACACCTGTACAAGAATTATACTATATGTCTTATTAAAAAATTCCTGGGGCACAACTCATCCAAAGCTAAGTACTTAGTTCTTCAACGAGACGTGTGGGAGAGAAAATGTCTTCATCTCAGAGCAGTGAGATAGATCCTATCTAAAGGAAGAAGAAACTAGAGAAATCAACTGGACCATTAAATTGAGTCACTTTGTATTCACTTAACTGAATCAGCTAGCAGTCCTCTTAAAATGACTCTGCTCATCATCACCCAGGGAGCGTACTTGCAAATCTGTGCTCCCCATCTTGAGGACAATGGCTAGAATCTGGAATTAAGTGCCTCAACCCACATCTGAACTGCATGAGTTTGTTGCACTGGAATTTCTTTGTACTCAGATGGTAAATGCAAAAATCAAAATGATTGTTGCAGAAAAATGACTGCCTATGACAGTTTCCACGTATATGTATATGAATGAGATGCAGTGGTATTTCCCCTCAATCAGGACAAATAATAAAACTAAAATGAAAACTTGTTGTATTCAAAGATATCCCACTGAAAATTGCATGTATCTGAGTTGACTCTAGCAGGTGTAACACAGTTGGATGTACTAATTAATAAGAAATGTTGGCTATTTTAATAGTCTGTTGCTTTTTCATGAGCTTCCAGACTTGTGCAGGGGTCACCCCACTCCTGCTTCCTTGGCAATTTCTTAGTTATGCCCAGCAGTTGGGTTTCTCTTGCCCCCACAGTGCTTTGCAAGCGAGTTAGATTTACTCTTGATCATACTGTGCTAAGCGGCTTGCTAACTCAACGTCTACAGCCTTCTTTCTATTGCTAGGGCAAGTACTCAAGGCACAAATAAAAGGATTCATTTTGAAATCTGAGACTGGTGTATTTTTATCAGTTGGTAGAAGAATAATCTAGTGTTTTTAAACCAAACAAATTTGTATCAGTATTATATAATGTCCACTCTCTTTTTTTCTGAGTACTGTCATTCAGTTAAAGTCGGGAAATTAATTATATTTGATTGTATAACTAACATAACTAGGTAAATATAAAGTTCCCCTGCAGACTATTTGGAAGTATCAGATATATTTAATTCCTCTTAACAAATACTTTTGAATATGCCCTCACATGTAAGGCTTAAAGAGCTGATAATGTAGATCTATATTCTTTAATGCTGATGTCAGAAGCTGCTGTAATAAATAAATTATCATAATTTTGACAGACACATTACAAGAGAAGGTCTCCCAAGCAACCTGTCTGCATATGAAACTCTCCGAGTTTAAGGGAATTTGAGACTGACTCTGACAGGAGAAGCAATCACTGTGTGTTTCAATAGGTCAGTCAGATACATTTATTCTCTGCCTATGTTGGCTTTTAAAGCTACCTCTTCTGTCTGAGACCTGAAGAAGAGTGTGTGTTCCTCTAAATGTTTCATCCCCCTACAACTCTTTCAATCATCTAGTAAGAGTCATTTCTGCCCTACAAATGTAATCTTACCTCTGTCTCTACACTGTCATGGTCAGAACAACACTGTCTCTAACGTCCCCACTGAAAATTTCCACGCTACAACAGATGCACCCATTCCTTGTTTAAAAAGAACTGCAACAGTCTTCAGAAATCTGCTGAAAACAATGGGCAGATTCCTACTGACCTCAGTGAACTTTGCATTTTGTAGGTGCAATTTTAACTTCAAATTCTTACATTTAAAATATATAGCAAATATGCAGTTGACTGTCATAAAGGTGGACAGCTGGTTATAGGGTTGTGTGTGTTCTAGAATTCAGCAGTTGGGAGGGCGAACTATACTTCCTAACACAGAGCGAAAACCTGAAAAGATGGCTGAAAAAAATTTAAACCAGTATATAGCAAAAAATTAATATAAATTACACTCCCCAGAAGAGTGTGTGAATAGGCAGATGCTGTAGAGGGTAGCTCCACTGGACTGCTTATTACAGAATAAATGATAACATCAAAAAGTAATACAGTTCAGCAATACAGGTCATTGACTTAGACTTCTCCACTGGGAATGATTAAAGTGGCATTTAGCTCTACTGGTTGATTCTCTGGGGTGCTGAAAAACAACACATCAATACAAATCTGCTTAGCTGCTCACAGAAAGATTGAAGTCATGGAAACATAAGTAAGTTGCTGACTCCCATCCTGAAGAATAACAGCAGTATTTTGGATTTCAGGAAACAATGAATAACACAATGGAAGACAAAACAAACAATCTAATCAGACCATTTCTGATTTGTATTGCATTCAGATATGCTCTCTCGCCAACGGGTCAGGGCACTGGAGTCTCATTCTTATGCATGGGTGAGGAAGCAAAACTGCTGCTACTCAAAACATCAATTTTGCAAAAGCCACCTATAAAAAAGTAATATAAGAGATAATAGAGGAAATGCTGAAGGGGTGTCTATAGATATCTCAAGTGCAGCAGGGAGCATTATTAGGGCTTGTTTTGCCAGTAGATATATAAGCAGTGTATGCTGTATTTAACTGAACATTGTTTCTAATTCTGTGGGAAAAATTACAGTATAATTATCAATAGTTCTGAATGGGCTGTATCTCTTCAGGCAAGGGCAAGATCTAAGACATCACTCAGCTGCTGTATGATATCATTTCTAGTAACAAGATTCGGTGGGACTGGGACCTAAATTAAACCTCAGACCTGATCAAATATTTGTACAGGCAGGTTTTGGATTAAGAAACACACTAATCTTTTTGCATGTTACAAATAGAAAAGTTCAATGAAGGGTGTCCTTTTAGGAAATCCAATGATTTTTATTTTTCTGTTTTTCCTGGGTGCACAAACAAAAAGTATTTTCTTACTTTAAAGACTGACTTTGTTAAAGAATAGTATTGGCTTCTATCATGTAACAGAATTATATTTTCACAGAGGCACTGAGTGAAATTCTGTGGGTCTTATAAATCATAAACATGTATAATTATGCAACTCTGATGTCCTTAAGAAATCAGTCAAAATTTTTATTACTGAGGGGGAAGGATACTTTGAAACTCACTGATGGCAAGTTTCTTTTGCAGGAGGCATCCAAAGGCTGTTTTACTCCTTTCCTGTGGCATCAGAAAACTGAATGGCGTTGCTTTAAAGAAAAATGAAAAAAAAAAAAAGAATAATTGTATATTAGAGTTAAAAACCCAACTAATTATTCCTTTTGATAACAGAGCAAGATAATTTTTCCAAGAAGTATATATTGCCTTTGCAATTTCCCTAATGGTACAGGGCAAAAATAGTAGCCAGCTGGCAACTAACACCACCAAGGCATGGTAATTGTTGAATATAAGGAGATAAGCAATAAGCATGCATTAAATTTAGAGAGTATGAGTTATATACTGTGGGGTAGGAATTAAAGTTTCTTGTACATAAAGATTTTTGCTGTCATTGCAACTTAATTAAGCTGTGGAAATGTAAATTCTTCTGCACTTGAATAATATCAGATTACAGGGATGACATCTATACATAAGTTTTTTCCATACTGATCTTTGTAATTCTGCAGTGGGTTAACTTTGAAAACCAAAAGTAAGCCTCATTAGTGCAAGAAATGTTTTTAGATACTTGAAGCAATCAGAACCCATGGATGAGGAAAAAAATATGCATCTACAGAGAAGTCCTATCTATACATAGGACTATAATCATTAGTCAAATTTCACCATTGAAGAGATCTTCTATTTAGCCTCTCTAGCATAGAGTTTCAGTATGAAAATTAAAAAAAAAAATTATCTTGCTGCCTATGTGGTACAGCTGATATTTCATAACGCCTTTTGAAATGTTTATAGTTTGGACTCCCCTAAATCCAGGAGACTCCTGGAATGAGTTGATGATAACTTCCTTCTTGAAGTGTGTCCTGGTTTAACCAGGATAGGGTTAAGTTTCCCCAGCAGTGGGGGGGAGCTCTAGCCGGGTTATTCAGATACCATGCGGATGTCACATCCTGGCAGGTCACATTTTTTCCTGGCGCGGGAGCGCGGTGCACTCGTGGTTTTGTACATCGTGCTTCAAACTGCTGTATTTGGTAGCTATTTTGCTCTGTTCATTGCTATCACTATTACTGTTATTGTTATTGTTGTTGTTTGTTGTGTTGCTATTGCACTGTTGTATTAAACCTTTCCTTATTTCAGTCTTGGGGCTTTGTATTTCACTCCCTTTGTGGGGGAGGGGTAGCGGCCTTGTGGTCTCAGACCCCGGCGGGGGCTAAACCACCACAAAGTGACAGAGGATTCGAAGAGTAGAGGTGCTATGCTGAACCTTGTTTTTACCAACAAAGAGGGGCTGGTAGGGAATGTGAAACTCAAGGGCAACCTTGGCTGTAGTGATCATGAAACTTAGGGCAACAAGGAGGGCATACAGAAAGATCAATATAAACAGACTTTGGACTCTTCAGGGATCTGCAGAGTAGCTTAGGATAAAGCTCTGGAGGGAAGAGGGGCCCAAGAAAGCTGGTTAATATCCAAGCTCAGGAGTGGTGCATCCCGACAAAGAGGAAGTCAGGTAAAAATGCCAGGAAGCTTGCATGGATGAACATGTTGCTCCTGCACAAATTCAAGCACAAAAAGGAAGTCTACAGAGGGTGGAAGCAAGGACAGGTAGATTGGGAGGAATACAGAGAATCTGTCCGAGCAGCCAGGGATCAGGTTAGGAGGGCCAGAGCCCTGCTAGAATTTAATCTAACCAGGGACATTAAGGGCAACAAGAAAAGCTTCTGTAGGTATGTCAGAGGAAAAAAGGAAGACTAGGGAAAATGTGAGCCGTCTCTGTAAGGAAATGGGAAAATTGGTCATCCAGGATATGGAGAAAGATGAGGTACTCGATGACTTTTTTGCCTCAGTCTTCACCAGCAAGTACTCCAGCCACACCACCCAAGATGCAGAAGGTAAAGGTGGGGACTGGGACAATGAAGAGCTACCCACTGTAGGAGAAGACCAGGTCCAAGATCATCTAAGGAACCTGAAGGTGCACAAGTCCATGGGACCTGATGAGATGCATCCACAGATCCTGAGGGAACTGGCAGATGAAGAGACTAAGCCACTCTCCATCATGTTTGAGAAGTTGTGGCAGTCTGATGAAGTTCCCATTGACTGGAAAAGGGGAAATATAATCCCCATTTTTAAAAAGGGTAAAAAGGAAGAACCAGGGAACTACAGGCCAGTCAGTCTCACCTCTGTGCCTGGCAAGATCATGGAGGGGATCCTCCTGGAAACTGTGCTAGGGCAGATGGACAATAAGGAGGTCATTGGTGACAGAGAGCATAGCTTCACTAAGAGCAAATCGTGCCTGACAAATTTGGTGGCCTTCAATGACAGGGTTACTGTTGTTGGTGGAGAAGGGAAGAATAATTGACATCATCTACCTGGACACGTGCAAAGCATTTAACACTGTTCCACACAACATCCTTGACTCTAAATTGGAGAGACACGGGTTTGATGGATGGACCACTCAGTGGACAAGGAATTGGCTGGATTGTTGCACTCAAAGAGTTGTGGTCAACGACTCAATGTCCGAGTAGAGAGTGGTGATGAGTGGCGTTCCTCAGGGGTCGGTATTGGGGCTGGCACTTTTTAATATCCTTGTCGGTTATATGGACATTGGGATTGAGTGCACCCTCAGCGAGTTCTCCAACAACACCCAACTGTGTGGTGTGGCTGACACGCTGGAGGGCAGGGATGCCATCCAGAGGGGCCTTGAGAGGCTGGAGAGGTGGGCCTGTGCAAACCTCATTAAGTTCAACACGACCAAGCACAAGGTCCTGCACATGGGTCAGGGCAATCCCAAGCACAGATACAGGCTGAGTGAAGAGTGGGTTGAGAGCAGACCTGCAGAGAGGAGTTGGAGGTACTGGTGGCTGAAAAACTGACTATGAGCCAGCAATGTGCTCTAGCAGCCCAGAAAGCCAAGTGTATCCTGGACTGCATCAAGAGCAGTGTGGCCAGCAGGTTGAGGAAGGTGATTTTCCACTTCTGCTCCACTCTTGTGAGACTCCACCTGGAGTACTGTGTTCAGTGTTGAGGCCCCCAGTGTAAGAAGGACATAGACCTGCTATGAGGGCTAGAGCACCTCCCTTATGAGGACAGGCTGAGAGAGTTGGGGTTGTTCATCCTGGAGAAGAGAAGGCTCCAGGGAGACCTTATAGTGGCCTTCCAGTACTTAAACGGGTCCTACAGGAAAGAGGAGGAGGGACTCTTTATCAGGGAGTGTAGTGATAGGATGAGGGGTAGTGGTTTTAAACTGAAAGAGGGTAGATTTAGATTAGATGTAAGGAAGAAACTCATTATTATAAGGATGGTGAGGCACTGGAACAGGTTGCCCAGAAGGGTTGTGGATACCCCCTCCCAGGAAGTGTTCAAGGCCAGGCTGAATGAGGCTTTAAGGTCACTTCCAAACCAAGCCATTTTATGATTTTATGAAAAATGATCTGGACAGTCATGTCAAAATTGGTGAGAAAAATAGCACTTTAAAATACGTTCTATTAAACAAACATTTTTTTGTTATAGTATATTACTTTTACTTCACTCATTCTCTTTATTAGTACAAAAAACTTGTGCAAATGATAACATGAGTGTGTATAAAATGCAACTGCCTTCTGCAGGAGAAATATTGTGTTTATTTTTCTTCACACAGATAGTGTGGTCCTTTGTGACTTAACAACATGGCTATATTTCTCTCAGTTCTTGTGTTCAGAGGTATAAGGCTACAATTCATCTCTTTGTAGGCATGGAAATAGTCATAGGTATCAGATGTTTGATTTGGGTACAGTCTTGTTCTAGGCTACAACTCTCTGAGGTAGATCTGTTCTTCCAAGGGAAAAAAAATGCATTTCAACCAAATAAGAGATGTGAACCAGCAAAAATTACTTTCTGCACATAATATCCATGGGAAATTAAGGCTTATACCTTAATGGGTCAGTGGGAAGAACAGGAGAAACTTCTGCTGAGCTAAGTGTGGACAACATGACTTCAGGGAGAGGTAAACTAAGGATGGGAATAAAACCTACTAGATGTGGTTATTTGGTCAGATAGGTGAAGAACTGTTGACTTTCTTCTACTTGACTTAACCTTTTCTAGCTCAACCTCATTCTGAAGTGTAGTGTACGGTTGGCTGTAAGTTCAATCCATAAATTTTTAGGGGTAACATACAAGTAAGTCCAGAAGTCACTGCTGTCAGCCACAGCAAGTGTGCAGGACAGTTGTGGTCTGTAAAACAAAATGAATTACCACTACATTACTTCCAGTTGTAGGGGAAAGGTAATACTTTACCTTCTAGCTAATTGATAGCCACTGAGATGACAGCCAAATTAGTCCACAACAAAAGTGCATGGCACTTAATTTCTCTTGAGTCTATTCAAAGACCTCAGTTATGCTGCAGTAAGACCAATGTTGAATTCTAATGACTGCTGTATAATAAGGGGATCTTTTGATTAAGTCTGTCACATACCCTTCTTCCAGTATATTTGGTCTAATAAAAGAGGATAGTGGTCTAAATAAAATAAGCTGTTTGGACCAAGCTTTCCTTGAACTCTGTGGACCTTGGTTGTTTTTTCTCTCTCTGAAGGTAAGGGTGAGGTGCATCAGAAGGAGCTCAAGCCTGTTTGCTAACTAACAGTATCGATGCACTTGTTCACCTAGTTCTTTATTGATTTATTTTGCATCTAGGATGAGTTAAAGCCAGTATAGTGAATTACCACATCTTGACTGATAGGGAAAAAAAATCTAATTTTTATTCATATGGTATGCTGATGGTGTAAAATTTGTAGCTAAAGAGCAACAAGAAAGCATTATTTGTGAAAATTTGTAGCTGAAGTGTTATGATTTGGTTTCAACCAGCTGGTGTAACTCTGCATGATTTTTCACACATCTATCCACCTGACTTCTTAGCTTCCTATCTGCCAGGATTTCTTGAAGCACCAGTTTACAAGATTCTTCAGCTCCATCTTTTTTTGTTACATATCCTCATCTATTTTCCTGGATTGAAATGAAGCCAAGTTTTAATTGTTGTTAAAATACAATTCCTTTCCTAACCCAACCATACCATTGAAAGCACAATACTTAATTTAATAGAAAAGCTACCCAGTGAGCAGAACTGATTGTCAAAAAATTACAATAAGTGATACATTTCAGCCCAGACCTCAAATCGAAATATTCTAGAAAAAAAGATGACAGAAGGATGACAAAATACAATTTCAGAGGGTAACTTTAAAATATTATTTAATTTAAATTTTCGTTTCTTATCTGGCAAAGGATTGTGTATCTTCTTAGTTTTAAATATGAGTAAAACTATTGGTGTTCTTGGCATTAAGTCTAAGCAGAAGACTTTGTAGAGCTTTTTAGACTATAGTTTAGGGCTCTTCAAAGTATGTTTAGGAAGCTGAAGGATATTTTTAGAATCTATAAACCTTATATTGATAAGAATAGACTACCTCATACAGCTTAACCAAATTTTAATATGTGTAACTGTAACACCAAGTCTTTAAAAGTTCATGAAAACACCAAGAAACCTGAATAGTAATTGTAATTTGACTTTAGTTCTGTGTCTGCACACTTATCAGGTACTTTATTCCCTACTTTTCTAGACTTTCACAGAATCACAGAATCACAGAATCGTCTAGGTTGGAAAAGACCTTGAAGATCATCTAGTCCAACCATTAGCCTAACATTGACAGTTCTCAACCACACCATATACCTCAGGGCTATGTCAACCCAACTCTTAAACACCTCCAGGGATGGGGACTCCACCACCTCCCTGGGCAGACCATTCCAACGCCTAACGACCCGTTCTGTAAAAAAATGCTTCCTAATATCTAGTCTAAACCTTCCCTGGCACATTTTGAGGCCATTACCTCTTGTTCTATCGCTTGTTACCTGGTTAAAGAGACTCATCCCCAGCTCTCAGCAACCTCCTTTCAGGGAGTTGTAGAGGGCGATGAGGTCTCCCCTCAGCCTCCTCTTCTCCAGACTAAACAACCCCAGTTCCCTCAGCTGCTCCTCGTATGACATGTGCTCCAGACCCTTCAGCTTCTTTGCCCTTCTTTGGACACACTCGAGTAATTCAATGTCCTTTTTGTAGTGAGGGGCCCAAAACCGAACACAGTAATCGAGGTGCGGCCTCACCAGTGCCGAGTACAGGGGTAAGATCACTTCCCTGTCCCTGCTGGCCACGCTATTTCTGATACAAGCCAGGATACCATTGGCCTTCTTGGCCACCTGGGCACACTGCTGGCTCATGTTCAGCCGGCTGTCAATCAACACCCCCAGGTCCCTCTCTGACTGGCAGCTCTCCAGCCACTCCTCCCCAAGCCTGTAGCGCTGCTGGGGGTTGTTGTGGCCCAAGTGCAGCACCCGGCATTTGGCCTTATTGAAACTCCTACAGTTGGCCTGAGCCCATCACTCCAGCCTGTCCAGATCTCTCTGCAGAGCCTCCCTACCCTCGAGCAGATCAACACTCCCACCCAACTTGGTGTCATCTGCATGACACCAAGCAGGGAGAATTTATGCTCTCTGAGCAGCAGAAGAGTTAGTTTCCGATTTGACATACAGTGTCTCGTGTTTATTGCAAACATATTGCATTGAGGAGCAAATAATTAATTCCAGCCAGGGAAATTAGGGGTTGATGTTTGATCTCTAGTTTCATATTAGTAGAGCATAACATTGACATACAAAAGGTCATAAATCTTCAGGTATTTTTCTACCTTTATATAGAATACAACCTTCCCTTCAAAAGGCAATCACAGTAAAGAAATACAGAAATTTACCAGAGCATGCAAATGGTTCGAGAAAATACATATAAAATGGAAAAACTGTGAACAGATTCTTCTGCATCTGTGTTTATATCAAAGAGCTGTAAATAAATGCAGGATATATCAATTCAAATATGCCAGTTTGGCAGCATGTAGCATGTAGAGCACTGGTTTTAAATCAAGTTTAGTTGACATTGCAAGGAGTCAGTCACTGCATAAAAACAGTTGTCAAAATAGGAGGGCAATTAAAGAAATTTATAGATCAGATTTCTGATCAGGTCAAATGGTAAAATAGAGAAGAAACGGCTTTACTAAGCCTTTTTTTTTTTTTTTTTTTTTTTTAAATGAGCTAGAATATGCTGAGTTAATCCCTCTGCAGACTTTGAAGATCTCTCAATTCAAAGATCAGAAAATCCTGTTTCCAAAAGGGAATAAGCAGCCTCTCTGGTGTCAGTGCAAAGAATTCGCTTTCCTCCAGACTCACAGTATTGTGACAGTCTTTTGAGAACCAAGTGCATAAAGTTTGCCTATGCTGAAAGGCAGCATATATTAGCTCTACCTCAGCACTTCATGGCTATTGTTACGTTACTTTTGGCTGCACCAGTGCATGGAAAGGATTGACTCTTGATCTATGAGATGGTTGTACCCTGCTGCAGCACTCTGCTGGGTGCAGTAGGTTTGGGCCAGCTACCTCATATTCATTTTGCTACCTGTACAGAGTACCATGCAAAAGTAGGGGTTAGCTGCTGCAGGTTTACAGCTATCTTGGATATGTCTTCATTAAGTGGTGGTCACAGTGACTGGAATTCATCCTTGACCAGACATTGACGCCTGCATCTGAGCTAATCACTTGGTGTTCCCTGGGTTACTAGTCTTCATTACAGTCAGTGGAGAAAAATGGGCAGTTTTAGAGCGCAATTTATCTTATGCTAAAGTAGGCACTGGAGATAGGTGAGATGAATCACATGCTGTGAGTGCCTCTTTCAGTCTGTCAATTAAAGCAGCCTAAGTGTGAGCATCAACCCTTCTGGAGGCAGCTGAGATGAATCTTCCCTCCCAGGCTGCAGCATGAATGTGCTTAGGACGGAAGGGTATCTCCTGAAATCTTTAAGTGGATAAGCCTCTTGCTGTTTTCGGGACCAGTGAAGGACCCTGCTGTGTTTATAGTGAGGAAGTTAGTTTTCCTCAGTGGGCAAAGCATGAGGCTGTCTGTTAGAATCTATAACCTATGGTGTATCAAATGCATTGACACCGGGAATTGAGAAGGCATCACTAAAGGTTAATGTTTCATTGAGGTACAGAGCAGTTCGTCACACTGACTACCTTAGACTCCTCCCATCTCATTAACTGACACATAGGTGTAAAACAGTTTAATATAGTCAGGTATAGGTTGTACAAAAAGAGAAAAGAATGGTTATGTCAAATAAAAGAGGAGCTTTGTGTTTAACTTTCTATTACACAACCTTTTATACTTTTTTCTAAAGCATCTGTTACTTTCTTCTACTAAAGACAGGATCCTGCACAATGATCCCTAACAGGCCCAGGATGAGAAGTCCTTTCAGTCAGATATTCAGCAGGATAGGACATGTTGGATGTTCTCTGAGGAACAGTTTGTTTAAAAAAAATCTGCTTTTTCTGGGTTCAGCTGTATCTTCACCTCCCACCCTGATTGCTAAAGCTGAGCTAAGGTCACACACATATGAAAGGGTCTGCACATTGGAATCTCATCTGTTTCCTAGTCCTGTACAAGGTGAATCTCATAAAAGATACTATTTCTTCATCACTGCTTCTCCTGGCTGCTGAAGCATTGTCCTGTGGTTGCTGTTATGAATTTACAGACAAATACACTGCTCTGATTTTAACTAGTTAATCCACATGTCAACCAGGCAAGAATTATCCCCATTTGCAAAGGAAGCTGAGGCAGTGTGAATAATAGGCAAATCTGTGTACAAAACTTTCCTGGTTTTGTTTTGACACTGTCATGAAAATTAGATGATGTCTAATGCAAAAATTGCAGCCAGCATAATGCTGAATGAAGAAATCTTTATTTGTATGAAATTGGTTTCTTTTCAATAAAGATGTATATGCATATGTTTTGAGCTTACTTATTTAGAGAAGAAGGAAATAAATTTCAGTGGAAATACTTTTACGTAAAAATGCAGAGTTGAAAGATAAGTTCCAAATCTCAGCAAATGAGAAATGCACTATCCCATTCACATTTCTAGTTGTAAAAAAATAAAATTGAGTGAAGACTCTCTAAAAACATACATATTCTGTTTTCACCTGCTCAGGAAGCAGTTCGAATTAGAGTCATACCTAATGACTTCAGGTAGCTTTATCAAATGGTGTATTTTGGAGATGTTATGGCCCATGTTTTCCTTACAGGTAAAAACACATAGTAAGATAAGTAAGAAAATAAGGACTTGAATCAAGCATAGTCTGAGACTAAGGCACCTCTTGGTGCTTAACCCTGCTTAGGGCAAAGACAATAACACATAGGAATTGTTTCTTGGTACTGAAAAATAAACCCCCAAAACATTTCTTTATAGTAGTAAATACTTCTGGGCCTTTAAGTCTGCTAGGTCTCTTTAGATTTCAGCTTGCGTAGTGTATTCAAAGTGTATTCAAAGGCTTCACTTTGATAAATTTCCAACAGTGAAATTCCTGACAAAATCTACAAGATTGCTACTCAGTTCAAGAGCATGTGTTGCTTTGTGTAAAAGCAGGAGGATTCCTGTGGCTGAGTGAGGCAAGCCAGCAATGCACCCAAGAGCCTTTATTTCTGTAACTCCACATTCCAACCCACGTGGCTGTGCTGTAGTGACCCTGCACTTGGTAAACCAACATATCTGTCTCACTGATACTTTAATATCCGAATTTGCCTCAGAGGAGTAATGCTACCATTACTTAAAAGAAATCTCCTTTTCTTTCTCCCCCCTGCTTTCCTCTTCCCACCAGTGACCACTTTCCCATCCGTCAGCTGTTCCCGGGGCCTGGTAACATCTATTATCACTAGGAGGGTTTCCATGTGTTTGAAATTCATCTGTCTTGGAGAATTATTTACAGAATTGTTGAAAATATAGTTTGCATTTAACAGACTGGTTTCTGTTCCTCCCATACTTTTCCAGCTTCCTCCCTCCATATAGTTTGTTGCAGTTAAAAAAATAATGGACCAAAACAGTCTTCACCAGGTTGGTTTTGAGCTGCCTGCTTCAAGTAGGCCAAGCCCGGGAGAGTGGTAATGAAAAACACAAGCTGTGTTTTTGTTATTTTCATGAAATGGACAGGTGTCTCCACATTTCTGGTTTTCAGAATCAGTAATTCTCACAAGATTTTATACAAAAAATGATAAATGTCCTTGTTATACATAAATAAAAAATGACTGGTTCTTCTCCAAAGAATCTACTTTCATTTGACATTTAGTCATGTTTAATTCAAAGGAAATTATTTGAAGTTATAAAATGCCATGTTTGTTATATATATTTATAGTGATTTATCTTAGAAGGTTTTGATAATTTCTGAGAAAGGTCTGTCTGTGTTCAGAGGCTTGTTATCATACCTCTAAATTGTGATCTGCATCTCTGTATATAACCATATGCACTCTGTCCTAGAGTAACAGAAGGAGATACCAAGTGGTCTCTCTTTTATTAGCTGAACTTCTGGTGTCTCACATTCATCAGCAGCATTTAAGTCCCAAAGACTTCCTGCAGGTGATTTTCAAAAATCTTTAGACTAATTCTGATCCTCTTACATTCACAGCATGACATATGCCATAGGAACACAGTTCTGCAAATTTGCTTCTAAAATTATTTGAAGTATTTTTTTATTTTTTCTCAGCTGTACAACTGAATGCCTTCATTACCACGTTTAGTTCTGCAAAGACAGCCATAAAGATTTCTTAAAAATAACCTAAAGGAGCTTGCTATATACTAAATTAAGCAAAGTATTCAGTCTCTTTCATCTTAGTACTTTGCTGGACAAAAGTGATTGATGGGTCTCATTGGGAAGCTAAGAAAATCACTTCCCCAATAGTTTAAAGGTGTCATTTGAGATTTCACAGTTCTATGAGATATCAGTTTTTAAATTCAGATACTTAAAAAAACTTATAAAAGGAATCACTGGTTCAAAATAGAACATTATTCTCTTACGTCTTGACTCTGTAATGTTCAGGGAAACATCAGCACTTTTCATGAGAAATGAAGGAAAGAGCTTTATATTTTAAATATAATAACAAATTGGTCAAAGCTTTGGAATTTAAGTGAGCTACGGGGGGAGGTGATTGATGAGCAGAGGGCAGCAAGGATGGGTTTAGTGGTAATGAGTTTACCCTAGGTTTCTGCAATCTTTGTTCTTTTACATCTTCTATATAAAGACCAGAAAGCCCCCAAATAAAAATTATATGTTTCATAGTAGAATCATATCACTGAGAATTATTCAAAAAGCCAAAGTTAAAATGTTGTGTTGAAAAAGGAATTGAAATCTTTTTAAAGAAGTGAGTGGATTTTTCACTGTATTAAGTTAATAACTTCTCCTAGGCTTTTTTAAAAATACCAAAGAATGTCTTGAGTTATATTGACTTCATGTGTTCAGCAGTGAGCAACCCTAATGTTGTAACCCAAATTCATTTGAATTTCATTTGATTGCCTAACCGAAATAATTTGGATGGATAGATGCTTCAGATCTTTCCTAAAGGTACTATGGTGGGTGATGTCCAGGGCTGAACCAGAGGTGAAATATTGCATCCACATGAAAGATTAGCCCTGAAGACAAGGCTGAAAGTCACTGTAAAGTCAATCATGAGGACAAACACAAGAAAACATACCTTTTTTTGTGGCTTTCTCTGATAGGGCTGAGCATGTACCTTCTGTAATATTCTTAGGAAATAAAAATTACTTTTCTATTAACAGCAGAATCATGCTTTTCATTCTTTGAAGAGGACTTTGAGAATCAAAGTCATTTGGTCTAATGATGGAAGATTTTAAATGCCACACTGAAAATTTAATACCTACTGCAATACCCAGGAAAAGAAGCCACATCTTTTGTGTGTCTGGCAATCTGCTGCACCTTTGGAGAGAAGCCACAGCATATTTCTATAATGAGAGAGATAAAAGGACAAAATACCACATTCAGAACTGGTATGAAAGAAATGACTTTATAAGTAACTTTTGGTCTGCAGCGTTCTGCTGAGAGTCATAGCCTACAGCTTCCTGTAAGAAAAGTGTCATTTAAAACATCAAGAGGTGAACTATGAATGCCAGTGTGCTTGCTTGCATGGCTATATTGGCATGTCAAAGAGGTAAAGGGATTTGGTGGCTCCTTTGAATGTCAACATTTTTTGGAGCAAAAAATAAAATAGGAGTATGATTGCTCGATTAAATTGCTGCCTCAAACAAATTTGAATAAACTGTGTGTTTCCTCAGAGGAGAAGCTGGCATGAAGAGTTTTAGAAATATTAGAATAGCATTTTGCTGGTGTTGATAACATCAGTTATTTCTGAACACTATCAAATTCCAAACTAAGACCTATCTTACGCTATGGGACAGAGCAAGGTTGTTAGGCATCCCTGGGAATTTATTTTATTAATGTGCACATCACAGGATCATCTGGGTGTATCATTTCCAAAGGAAACAGCAAATTAACAAACTCCAGATCTGTCAAAGAGATTAAATTCACAGTGCTTCTTCACCCTTATTTTATCTGAGGAGAGAGTGAATTTTAGTAAACATCAAGGGTGATTCAGCACTGAGCATTGGCTTTCTGAGTTACACTCTGAAATGAAAAAAAAGGCTCCCCCTGAAAAGTAGAGTCTTCAAAATGAAATTTCAAAAATAACAAGAGTGCAAGATGAAGGAACCCTGTTAGGTAGGGAAGCACAAACGAGTTGCGAGGGGGACTTTTACTTGAGTCATCCCTAACACTAGTTACTCACAGTGTGATACAGAGAGTGCAGTTCAGCATTGGCTCCGGAAGCAGTGATATTTCTGGCAGGGAGGCATTCTCCTCTTTAACTCTGAGCAACTGTTTCTGCACAGGGGCAGTACTCATGGGTTTTGGCTGGGGAGGACCTCAACATAAAATTTTTTAATATGTATTTCCATATTATTTTCTAGCAATTTTCTTAGCGTGTGTATGTGTATACATATGTGTATGTGCCAAAGAACCCAACAGAAGTTTATAAAAAGTAGAACTAACCAAAATAAACACAGTATAGGTTATCCATGGTAACATATTTAGTTGTTACGTATGGGAAAACATGGAAGAAAGGGCTACTACCTTGTAATTGATCTTTTAATCTTCTTTGAAGGGTCCCTTCTCATGATTCAAGCGTGTTTCTGCAAGCTTGGGGATAACTAGCAAAAATCCTGCTGAGGGCTACTGATCAGACACATGAATGCAGGGGAACTCTCTGATGCACTAACAAATTGTGTATACATGGAAAACATATTTTGGAAAAATTGTTACCTGTTGTAACAGGCTTTTATGAAGTTTGAAGTTACCTTTATAAGGCAGGAGTAAGCTATGACTGTGCTATGTTTTCTTGTATGTCACCATGAAGACAGAAATACAGATTTTAGAGATGTTTATAAATTTCTGATGGGGACTGACTTCACTGTCTCCAAGGTAAGAGCTGCTCTTCAAATTTTGTTGGTGCAAAGAAGCTTCTACCACCTCTTAATTTCAGTTGCCTGTAAAAATACATAAAAGACAAGAGAAAGGGGGGAAAAAAAATTTGGGTTTTTTTTTGTCATTTGTTTTTTTTTGTTTGTTTTTTTTTTTTTTTTTTTTCAGGAGAGGTGTCCTTCACATGAAGGACTATTTTTTCCACTGTTTATGAGGCCTTTGGGAGCTTCATTGCAGTGCACATAGTACATACCTAGCATATGAGCAGTACAAACAGCAGACCCTGAAGTGGAGACTGGAGCTGGGAATGTTCAAGCTTGCCTCCCTGTTTGTTGCAATATTTCCATGGAAACCATATGCTATAAAAAGATTTTCACTAAATATATTGCTTGTGCTCTTTTCTTGTTTTACATTTTTCTCTTTTAGTTATCAATTACTATAAGAAATAGTCTGCCAGGATGTTTTATTTATTTACACTTATGCAAGTGGCTTTGTATTTATTTTGTTATCATTAGGAACATCAATTTTAATTGTTTATATTACCAAAGAAGATAGAAAGGTAAATGATGAGGCACTGTGGCAAATAAAAATGTAAACTCTGACAATGAATAAATAAAAAATCAGGATTAATATGTATATCAGTAATATCAGACACATATATTTTTGTTCATACAGATTTCTTTTTCATGCCCAGTCTGCCATTTGCTGTTAGCTGTCCTATATAAGCCTAGCTTGGCTTCTACTCAGATAACCATAAGACAAATCAGATGTGGCAGAGATTTTCCCCTTTTGGTGCTCTGCACTGCATGTGAGAACCTGGATGCTTCCAGGTCAGTAGCAAACAGTGGCAACATAAGCCAGAAATGCCATGTCAACTGAAGTTCAAGGAGTGCCATTCAATCGTCTTTATCTGCTAACAGAAGAGCTCCACTGATGTGCCAAGAGTTAGCTAATGAACCACCACTGCTTAGCTGGGGAGCATCCAACCCAGCACAACCATCTGACACGACCATGTGTTGGGGATGAAAATTATTTAAGAAAAAAAAGAAAACTGGATTGCAGCTGGAGTGCCACTCTGCAATGGCTGGCAGTCAAACCCACCACTGGCATGAGACACGGCTCGGCTTTCTCTCATGCAGATTGTCAGTGGCGTGCATGACTCAACTAGGTTGATATAGAGAGACTAGTTGCAGGGCTAGGACAAGTTACAAATGTATTGTAAAATCTGTCAAGATTACATTACTGTAAGGCCCTGATCTAGTAATGCACTTCAGAATGTGATTCAGTATTACCAATGCCAAATGATTAATATGGGTTTAAGATTAGACACCCAAATGCTTAAATAGTTTTTTCAATCAGACTCAGAAAGTTTGTCTTCTGATGACATCTTTCAAGCAGCTGAAGTAATTCAGTTTTAAACCTAATGTTGAAACCTTTCCAACCAAAATGAAGGCCAAGTTTAACTCATGCATTTTGAATATCCACTAATTTTAAATTGCTTCACTCCATACTAGCAGATAAATGCTAAAAAAATATTCCTAATATGTCTCAGTGGACATGAATGGGATGAGAGTCAGTGTCCATTAGCAGAAATAAAATCTTGCAGACAACTGACTTAATTAAAATAATTAGTAAGGTAATTATTGTGGTCAAATGTCCATCTAAACCTGTTTTTCACAGGACTTAATATAATATGAAAAGGTCTTTTTATTTTTGTGGCTTTAATTTAGAGGATAATATTATATAAAACCACAACTGCATTATTGGAAAGAGAAATACATAAATGAATGTCCTGCAATGAATACCAGCTATGGTCAATGATAGGGATAAGAGATCTGAAGTTTTGGGTAACCCCTGCTCTAACAAGGCATCTGGAATGGATATTGTGTGCAGTTTTACCCCCACCATGTCCTACAGATTTGGGAAGAATATAAAGATGAGATGAGCCTTTACTCGCTCCCCATGTTCTATTCATGCCAAGGCACCTTGACTTCCTAATTAAAATTTACTTACTGTGCTAGAGTCTTAACAGGCTTAGAGGTTGCATTCAAGTCAAGAAGAATTAGTGAGGAATGTCGCCTCAGGGATAAAGTAGGACTCTGTCACAACAGTTCCTAGCTTCTCTGAAGCTGGGACTTGCTATAGCATAACATGACACCAGACTCTCCTCATGTATGAAGAAGTTATTGAAGCCCCACAGCAGCTCTGGATAACAGAAGGTAGCCCTTTAGCTTGGGTGACCCCCTCAGGGCTATTCCCTTGCTGTCCTCTGCTGCTGGAATAGCAAAAATCAGCCAAAGCAGACGACTTGGCCTTTTAAGGGTGCCACTAGTTTTGGTGTCAGTGTTATCCGCCTGATCAGCCTTTCACAAAACAGACTGCTGCTTTGAGAGTCTCTGAAATACATACAGACTTAGGAGCAGTACTACCAAATTAGCAGAAAAAGACAGATAAAAGTGATTTTTACTATGAGAGACTTGTATTATGTGTGTTTCACACATTTATCCTATTTTATGTTAGTCAGAACAAACTAGGACAATTACTTTCTTCAGATTTTAGTGTTTCTAAAGCAAATACATACTACACAACTAATAATGAATTTTCAACAGATACTGATTGAGCAAGACTGAAGAATTTATGTCCCTGGAGTAAATTCTATACCAGTATAAACTTTACTTCCACAAATCAACTGTGTGGTGAAAGACACGCAGTAAGGAATACATATCCTCTAAATAGGAACTCAGCATTTTTTAATCAAGTGTGTGCAACAATAATATCCTGCAGAGAAGTGATGTCGGGTCCTCCACTGTGTCAAGGGAGATGAGCCAGTTTGTTCCAGCTGACAGTAGGGCCTTCAACAACAAGTTGATGTGTGGCTGGGAATTCTCTCAGCTTTCATGACCCAAAGCTTAAGCTTCCAACAAGAGTAAATGAAAGAGAAAGAGATGTTTTTCCTCAGTGATTCATACTACCAGAAGGCAAATAGGATGAATTGCCCTTGGATGTGCTTCTCTTTCTCCTTGGCTACATATGGAGTCTTAAATGATAAACATAGGTGATCTTTAGGTGCCCAACTGCACTGCTGTGGAATCAGGATCATAGCAATAATTCTGAAAAGGTTCTTTCAGACATAATCACTCCCTGGTTAAGATTGGAACTGGATTGTTTAGTTATTTTTTTAATATTAATATAATTTAGCAGAAAAGACCATATATAAGTAAAGATTAACAGCATGATGCTTGTGCCTTTTCATTTAAAGCATTGCCAAAACTTCAGTTAATGAAATAATAACTCAGTACGATTTGCTGTACTTCAGCTCCTACAGAAGCAGCATGTGCAGTACAACAGCTCCATTAAAAAGTGCCAAATGGAGTTATTATGTTAATTATTACCATAAGCTACCCACACCCTGTTTAAAGGCATATTTAAGGTTATTTAGACTAAGCTAATAAAATGTAGGAGTTGACCTCTGTTGAAACTTTAGTTACATTAGTTAATAATATGTTTTTAAAGCATTAAAATGAAAACAAGCATGTTGAACCAGAAAATGGGCATTTTCTGTCTTGGCTTTTCCCTCAGTTATAATTTATATGTATTCACTAAGAGTCATTTGTCTTACTCAGCAACTAATTATCTGGAGTGGCTTTAGTGCAGAAGTGATTCTTCAACATTGTTATTAAAAAATCCCAATAATTAAAAGTGTCCCTCAATGATCATACAGTATTGGTGGCATGTGGTTTTAAACAGTCACCACTAAATGGTCCTCTGCATCAAATGATTTATACCAGTCATTCTTCAGGGAGTCTGTGGGGTTATGTAATTTAAAATTTATTCTAAGTAAAATTAGAGCCTGCTTAAGTGCCCAGCTGTCACTTATCCCCCTTTCTTATTGGAAAAACAAATCCAAAGATATGTGCTGTCAAGCAGTGTCGTGCCTGGCACAGGACCAAGGAGTGACCAGCTCAGCTGCTAGCTAAAGCTTTAACTTGTGCTCCAAAAAACAACTTGGAAATGGTCATTTCAGCACACGGGGGTCTTTGGAGCAAGGTACACTCTGTGGAAGCTGGCTCCAGCAGGACAGCAGGTACAGAACCAGGAGTGAC
The DNA here is from genome assembly GCF_031877795.1 of Strix aluco. Taxonomy (NCBI): domain Eukaryota; kingdom Metazoa; phylum Chordata; class Aves; order Strigiformes; family Strigidae; genus Strix; species Strix aluco. The sequence goes on from NC_133935.1 coordinate 46,638,279, forward strand.
CAGCTTTTGAGGAACAAAGGCATAGAAGAGCATCCGCACAAGCTGTGACTTGAGTCAGGAAAATGAGAGACCAAGAGAGCCCCACAAAGGCAAAAGCAGGAAGGAGAGGGTGGATGGGGATCACTTGCTCCCTGGCAGAATGGGAATGATGAGGCATCAGGTGAGCTAGCAGGGAGCAAGTTGCTTCTGGGACTCCTCATGCTAACAGTTAAAAAGAGATTGCTAAATGAACCCCAGTATGGTGTCCTTATGGTTGCTTTTATGTTCTTTATTCTAACTTTCCTCTCCAAGGCTTACCAGCAAGTCCACTCTGGACAACAAAATAGGCAGAATCAGAATCTGTCTCTCTAGGTGTTGATGGATGTTAGTGTTTACACCACGAAGGCCAAGAGAGAGGGGGTAGGTTTGTGCTAGTGGTCCATGCAGAAGAATTACTGCTGGAGAGAAAAATCTAAAGGAAAAAAATCATAGTCCCAGCGTTTTGTCAGGTTTTTTTATGACATTCAAACTTCTGTGTTGAATTTTTTTATATTCCCTTTTTTTGGAAAAGGAATAGAATAATGTATAATACCTTGGTTATTAATTTATGACGTACACGAACACTTGCAGTGTAAACAGGACTTGATGCTCAGTATACATGGTGTCTGAATTTGAATGTACCTTAGTGTCTCAGAGTTTGCAGCTAGCAGTTCAGGCAGGGACAATATCCAGTTCGTGTGGTAAAGGTGGTATTTATCCAGTTTTTCTCCTGTTTTGCATGCTCCCATTTGATCTTGGAAGCAACTTGAATTAAGCTTCTGATTTGTAAAGCACGTTTAACCACTTCTGCAATGTGTCTTGCACTGAGCTGAGGAGCCTGTAGGAATTCTGTTCTGTTCACTCTCTGAATTTTTACAACTCAGAGTAAAATGAGTCTCTTTCTAACATCACAATTTTCTGATTGCCTCATGCCAGAGGCTCTGAAAAGGTGCAATCCTCCTTCTTACTTTTTCAGCCAGACAAGAACAATATGCACAAGTCTACATTAACATAATGCACATTTTCAAATGTTTACAACTTTTTTTTTTTTACTAAACCTGGTGTGTTCAATTAATGCAAAAGCTTTTGAGTAGCTCCCTCTGCTCCTAAAACAAGAGGTAGGACAAGCCTTGTTGCATTATGAAGTGTCTGCACTGTCATGGTGGTTGTTCAAAAGAGATACAGAGCTAATTATCACATCTTGGTGGCATGGGTGGTATGTTTTGGAAAGGTTCTGGCCATCATCAAAAAAGTCTGAAACTATCCTCACTTTTTTTTTTTTCAAAACTTGAAGGCTGATGTTTGTACTCTGTATTTCAAAACCTAATCCCTGCATACTTGTGAAAGACTGGAATTAAACCTGACATTCAAGATAAATGTGAATGGATTTAGCAACTGAAGATAGTTTAAAGTCTCAAAACTCTTCTCAGTAAAAGAGCATTATTTCTTCTTCTTCTTCCCCCTATTATTATTGTTGTTGTTATTATTATTGATACCTAATGCATTTCTGTGCATTCGGATTACAAATAAACACATCATGTGTTTTATATGCCTCCAAAGAGTATCTGTGCCTGGTGTTGGTAGGTCTGTCACACCATCAGAAGTTTTTGTCCGCCCTTCAGAGCACTCTTCTTTTTCCCTTGTTTATGGCAGCAGCAGCCCACATCTGCCTGCCTGCCCTCTCTGGTGCCAGCTAGCGCCCAGCTGCAGCGCTGAGCTGCTCTGCACGGCCGCCACACAAACCCAGCACAGCACTGCCGCAGCAGCGTTAATAAGGTGCCACCTTCTGATTGCTTAAAGATGTGCATCCCACACTGCTAGTTTCTAAAGTCCCCTGAACAGACAAATCGCTGGCCAAATGCCGTTGTTTGCTTGTCTGGGAAAATTCACGGGACCTTCAGTGACAGGAACATCTAGATCTGGATAGTGAGGAAACCTCCTCTCTTTAGATGCAAGGCTGTTCAGAAATTACAAACACACAATTCTGAGTTATATTTAAAAGATACCTGAGTACATATAGGATCCCTAAATTTCAGGAATATTTCCAGAGTCCTGTATGAATTTATAGCTTTGCTATTTTTGCTGAATTATCCTAAATTTTTGATTATTGAATTTTTAATGTATGTTTCCTTTCTGACTTGTTTTCCATTATGATTTCATGAAACAACAGTGGCTGATCAACAAATCTGTAGGACCATCCTCTACTGAAGGTGTTCAGATTTTGTCTTCTGTGTGGTCAGGATGAAGAAGGAAGGCTTCTTGCTGGACATCATCTCTGTTTCTCAAGTAGAAGTGACTACATACTGTTGTCCCTGTAGATAAGGTTGTTTCATACAAATCCAGCTTCTACATCAAGCCTCTCATGGGCAAATTAATAAGAACAGAAAAACTTTTGCATCAGACTCTGTAGACATGGCTAAGCCTTTAAAACAAGTCATGCCTAAGAGCTTATTTGGAGCAAAATATATGGTGGTTTTGAGCTATTGATATGTGCTAGAATCTGGTAAATTTTCAGACATATTGTGCTTACCTGAAAGTGCCAAAAGTACAAGCCAAATATGTTGTCAAATATAAGCATTCTGATGAACAATTAACCATCAGCTACAAACAAATGCCACACACTTCTAATTACATCCAGTGTTTCAAGTTTGTTTTTGAAAGTGGCAGTTTCCATGTCTCATTCCTCTCAAAAGTTGTCTTTTAAATTAACCTTGACAGGAAATTGCTGTTTTCTGTCCTTCTCCTCCTAGGAAAGACGAAGGTTGCAGCCATATGCACCTCTTGAGGACTGTCCCCCTACAGGGCCTGTAGCAAGAGGCAGGCTGTGTGGCTGGGGAGGACTTTGGGTAACCCAGCTTCATCACTGTGGGAGGAAGCTGTTCAGCCCAGCAGTGGCAGGCATTTTTCAATGCCTTTCTGCTTTCAGCAAGAAAACAGTTGTCCTCCCTTGTCATTTCCAGAGCTTCTCCTCCTCTTGGCTCCCCAGAGTTTCTGGTTTGTGATTTGGTGCTCTTGACCATGTGAAGATTTGGGGGTGTGTGGTTCATGAGGGCTGGTCAGCCCTGACAACACTCTCTGCCTTCATTTACCATTCCCAAATATCTGCAGAATCAGATCTTTTTTTTTTTTTTTTTTTTTTTTTCCTCAAGCTTATAGCTTATGGGATATATGTATATTTCATTATCACTTTATTTGAGTTGATGGGCTCTTCTACAGAGTGCGGTGCCATGGGCTAATATTTGTCCAGAGTGACATTTCTCTGGTTTTCAGTTTAACCTTTAGACTCCTTGTGCGCATGCCAGTCACACAGAGCACACAAACACCCTCTCTGCTTGTAGTTCTCTGCCTTGTTGTCTGATCTATAAACAGACTGCTCTCTGAGAAGCCCAAAAGCACTGGCAAATCGACATGCTCCATCCTGTGGCTACAGGCAGCATATGACATATTTAAAAAAAAAACTGTGGAAGTGTCCTGCTGTTCTGTAAGCACATGCATCCCTTATAATGGAAAGCAGTACGTCCTTTGGACCTGTGTTTCCTGTTCTTTCTTTCAATCAGTTAGCTTCCAAGTTCTTCCCAAGGTAAAATAATCATGTCTGAAGATATTGTTTCTAAAATCAAGAAGCTGTGCATAACACCACCTAGTGTCCTCTAACAGTGCTTCAGCAAGAGTCCTCCTTCCATTCTGTGCTTGTAGACAACTTCTCTCTTAGTGGCTGCTATAGAAATGCATTACAGTTGTATAAAGAAATAGTACTGAATCCCTTTCAGTCTAGTGTTCTGGGGAAGCTCCGGTGCCCTGAGAATGGGGAAGACCTACTGGGAATTACTGTATACCAAATCAGAGCCCTTAATGGTTAAGGCTTTCTGTAAAAACTGAAAATTTTCAGCCAAAAAAAAGGGAAATTATTTTCTTTTTAGAAAACCTTTCTTTGATAGTGAGTCTAGTTCATGTTTCAGTAATATCAGTGTGCCAGTTCTGGGGTCCCCAGTACAAAAGCGACATCAAGCAGCTGGAGAGAGTCCAACAAAGGGCCACAAAGATGGTTAAGGGACTGGAGCATCTCTCCTATGAGGGAAGGCTGAAAGAGCTGGGCTGGACTGTTCAGCCTGGACAAGAGAAGGCTGAACTTATCAGTGTGTGCAAATATCCAAACAGAGGGTGCAAAGAGGGTGGAGCCAGGCTCTTTTCAGTGATCCTCAGTGACAGAAGAAGAAGTGAGGGGCACAAGCTGAAACACAGGAGGTTCTTTCTGAACATCAGGAAATATTTTTTACTGTCAGAATGACAGAGCACTGGCACAGGTTGCACAGAGACGTTGTGGAGTCTCCATCCTTGGAGATATTCGAAAGCCATCTGGAGATGGTTTTGGGCAAGCGGCTCTTGGTGGCCCTGCTTGAGCAGGGGTGTAAGACCAGATGACTTTCAAAGGTCCCTTCCAACCTCAACAGTTCTGTGATTTTGTGATGAATGAGACAATGTCTTGCATTTCAAAATATATACTGTAAATCCTTTATTGCCATTATTCAGCCTTTGTGGTTTGCCTGCATGAAAGGGGAGGTTAAAATCAACTTAAGAGGTGTGAAGGGAACATTTATTCAGACAGTAAATTTCATTCAAGTATACAAAGAAACATCATTATAGAGTGCAAGAATATCTCTGTTTCTGGAAAAAAAAGGTCAATATATATAAGCTCTACTTTTGTAAGAGACATGTCCAAATGGTTGGTGCCTGCTTTTAATGTGCAAATTGCTGGAGCCCAGTTATGCCCATACGAGGACACTGGTCTGTGAAACAGCTAAATCAATTGTAAGATGCAGATGGGAGTTCCTCATGAAAAAAAGGAAGGTTCTGAAGTTCTCACATGTTTCAGAATAACAAATCTTTGTCATGATCATGCTACTCTGAAAAGGGAAAGAAGTCATGACCTCCAGAAATAGTATTCTATTATTTAGGATAACTCTGAAAATTACAGATTTCCAGATGTGGAAGACATTGAACAGAACACATTAAAAAGAGAGTTAAGCATTCATTAATAAATGTTGACCTTTACAGTCTGTCTTTGGACTTCAGTTATTTTTGACCTAGCCTGTGTATCCTGATTATTTTCCTTCTCCTCTTTTTCACATGCCTTTTAAACATTCAGGCCTGCCCTGTGGAATGGCTGGGAAACAACGGACATATTATGAGTGATCCAGACCGAGGGGCCTCACTGTAACAACAAGCTGCAGCTGTGTTCAAGGACATAAGCAAGGCCGAGATAGCTTGAGAAACTACATTCCTGGCCAAAAGATAAAGAAGTTGAACTGTCGAAAACAGGAGGCCTACCTAGTGGGAGAGCAGCGCGTGGACACCACACTGGGACCAATCATAGAGGGCAAAAGGGCACATGAACAAGTAGCTTTAGCCTATTAACAATAAGATAGCGGCGCGTGAAGCTTGTGATAGTGTATAAATTGCTGTGTATCCTTTAATAAAGTGACATCAACTTAATCACATTGATCGTCTAAGTTGTGTCCAGGACTTCCACGTCAGCACTGCCCCAAGAACTTGCTTGCAAGTTCCTACTAAGTATCAAGGCAATATTAAATTTTTCTGAGTAAACCTGGTGCTGTTTTGTTCTTTATTGCAATTGAATCAATCTCAATAGTTTCTGATCCTGGTTTTTTTATGGGGTTTTTAAGGAGGCCAAAGTAGTGAGAAATATTTGAGCCTACATGTAAATAATAGCTAAAAGACTACAGCCAACATTTGTGACTTATTTGCAGTTATGTTTAGTAACAAAGCAAAAATTATGAAAGCCACTCAGTATGCACATGATTAATGAATTACTCTAACTCCTCAGGATCTAGTTATTATCAGAGCACCCCCTTCCTTTTACAATCATCTAATACATTAGCAATAGACTAAAACATACATATACATTGCCAGGTGCCCTGCTCTTTGAGGGAAAGCTGCTAAGTTACCCAAAGAGGGTCTTTCTCTTCAGAGCTTACTTTCTGCATTTGCTGCAAAAGGCTTGACTTAATCACCTTTCAATTGCACCTAAAATCTGAAGTGTTTGTCATGCTTCTGGAAGATGTGGACTTTGTATCTGTGTGATAAATTTTGAGAAAGTAAAAGTCAAATCAAGAGTCTTGGTCAAGTATCTTTTAAGTATACATTGTGAATAAATACATTTAAAAGAAAGTGACTTTTGTTGGCTACGTATGGTACTCTTAATTTGATAGCTCACATATGCTTCTGTCTGACCAATTTGAAAAGGATCCTTTGGAAACGGATTGAAAGAACATTTGGAAAAACAATGGACCATTTCTGCAAATTCTTCAGTTATTCAAAAGCTAACTTGAATGATATACACATTTATGTGAAGGCTCCTCAAAAACTTCACAAAAAGAGCAGGGCAGAACCAAGATGTTAATTTTACAAATTTATGAAAAAAAAATTGTTTATGCTGACAAGTTCCATTAAAACATTGACATTCTAAACAGCAATAGAAGTTTTAATGAAATGTTACAATTTTTCAAGTTTCCTACATTAAAAACCCCACATAATGTGCACATTATTTTAGTTAGAATCTGAGAATTACTATTTAGTAATTTATTAATAAGAAGGAAGCTTTTGTTTTTTCATACTGACAAAGTTAGAATATGAATAATTAGTCTCTAAGTCACTCAGCACACTGACATGTCGTTCATGAAGCAGATCACAATCATCTCTGAAAAATGATCATTAAATCACCCTTTAACAAAAGATATCATTACATTTTTAAGGTTTCACTGTGAATCTGCATTCATTTGTAAAGGTATTATCTTAACAGCTGTCTTTGACAGTACACACATTTGGTGCTTAGCAAACCATGAAAATTACAGACAGAGTTGAAACTCCATGGCAGGGCAGATACAGGCTCTACCTAGGACTTTTGAATGCCAGCAGGTCCCTTTTATATTTGTATCACTGCAGGACTGGCCTGGAACATTTGGACCATCTCTGAAATGGTTAGATGCCGTAGAAGCAGTGGACAGTGGGAGAATTCTTATTTCAGCATAATTATAAATCACATATAATTTCTTCCATTTATCACTTCTTTGCTATGACTTCTAATAGAAATCGACCCAGATGAACTTTATTTTATTATAAGCTTTGATTTTTCATCCATATAATCAACATTTCTGCCTTTGCTATTTACTGCTAGATGCACTAAAAATCTAGATTGGATGTATTTACTGGGTTACCATACAGCTACGTAGCAATTTCTAAAGTTTTAAAATAATTCTTATAACATGCCCACTCAGTGACTGCTGATCAAGTCTCAAAAGAATTGTCTTTTCACTGGTTTAAGAAGACATCTCCTGTCATCCCAGCTGCAAAGTGGTGCCTGGCTGCCATGTCATGTCCACCGTGACGCAAAGTGACAGAAGTCAATTGAAACTAAGGCACTTATAACAGAGCAACATTCAGGTTGAGAGCTGTAACTTGTACAAAGTTGTTGCCTCTGTTGCTGGCTGCCATGTAGGCTTACCTGGAATCACTGTACTTGACTGGGGTTTGCTTAAAACCATTGCTGTGAAACATTTCCACTTACAAATAAACCCCAAACATTTCTTTCACTTCTTATTTGAGAGCCAAAACCAAGCTCAGACAAGTAATGAGACTCTAGTTTTTCCTGAATCCACTCCCCGATTTAGTCCCAGGAAAATACATTTTCAGTCCTAAGCTAAGTGTTTACACTGAATTTGCTGTGGGTTGCATAGGACATCATGCAGATGAGATAAAAACCTGCATTAATTCTATGACTGGTTTTGCTTGTTGTCCCAGTGCTGTCTGTACTGAAATTAAAGAGCAGCTGCTGGTTTTGCTTTCCAGCCTTGCTTTCTCATTTCTAACCTACCAGTGGGCTCGAGGTGCCAGCACAGGCACCGTTTTCAGAGCAGGCAGAAAAATTTGGCACGAAAAGGTTCTGATTCAAATTATTTTCTTTTTTCTGTTCCCAGATGAAACTTATGGTGAAAATATAGCTGAAATTTTAAATTCTAATCCTTTTTAGAATTTTATTGATGAATATTATTCTTAAAATCATCTGTGGCAGCTTTCATTTCTCAAAAGCATGTTTTCTCACTTGAAAGCTATAGTTACTGAACTAAACTGAGCTAAACGTTATGATAAATATATTGTGAAATGCTTCCATGTAAGTCAGAAAATGAATGGGTTTAAAGCCATTTATCAAAGATTATTTGGGTTAAATCACACTTTTATTTTTTCAGCAAGCTCTAGTCTTTTTACTGCTAAGTATAGGACTTCTGTTCTTTGCAGAAACACAAAACTGGCAGGGGATCCTTGTGCCCTAAAATCCTCCCATCTGCAGTTCCAGGTACAATGGCATATGTGCCTTTTCAGCATGAAAAATGTTGGTCCTGTATCCCCTTAAAACAGTCCAAACTAAGGAGTCATGAAGACCAAAGAATGCTGAACATTAATGGTGGGGACATGACAATCTCAGCTTCATGCACAGACCAAACACTTGAATCATGTTCAGATTGTTGGGCATTAGGAAAGAGAATGACCAAAGAAAACAACAAGAAAGTAATATAAAGCATATTTACAGTGATGTAAGGTAATATAAAACTGTAGGGCATGGCTGCCCATTAGATACAAATGGACACTTGTAAGATTACAGGCTTTAACAATGTTTATGACACACTGAGGAAAACACCCTGTATTTCAGATGCTTATGTATATTTATTCATACACTATATACTCTCCCTCCTGAACATAATTCTTCTTTTTACATCTTATTGACTCCCTTCCAAACACTCTGCAGGAGTCTGTGCTCCTCCCTGAAGCAGTTTCCTCTTCTCATACCCTTGCTATTACCACAAGCTAGCTCAGACACAGAAATGCACATTTTTCAAGTGTACTTCTTTCTCTTTGGATGGATATAAAAGCTGGATAACAGATTAATTATTGAAAAACAATGTCACCTCTTTCTTGTTTCTGTTAGCATTAGGACAGACACATTTCATCCAGTTTTGCACACACAGGAAGTAAAACATGTTACATGAATACCCAAGGCCTTTATGTCAACATAGAAGAGGCAAGCAACTCAGTTTTCTTTTCAGTAACAGAAAGAGATACAAGCAGAAGAGCATCTGCTGAGAGACAACAGCAGCAAAAGAATTTTGATCACTATAACACAGAGAAAATACAGTCTTTCCTTAGTAAATGACTTTAAAAGCAGTCTAAAAGAAGTGAAGATATTGAACAAACAATGAAAAATTTTCTTATTAAGAAACAAATTTCCATTTCCTAAATCCAGGTGTTATGATACTGCAAAATATCTTTTTCTACAAAATAAATAATGTACATGCAAAATCCTCCCAGTTTCAAGTTTTTTTTTTTGAAGAAGTAATATTAAGTCAGCCTGCATGAGACTTGAAAATAAGAAGGCTAAACACAAGTAGTTTATGTTTCCAGAAAGATACAATTTGCAGTCAAGTAGCAGCTGAACCAGGTTCATTAAAAGAATCTGAGCTCTGTTCATTCATTAAATTAATTAATATGTGCTCTGTTTAACATGATGGACCTTTGTTTGACTTGATTTGGGGTAGTCCATTCTGAGGACTGTTCTCTGAGCTAACCTCATGCACCATTACCATCTTCTTTCATCTTCCAGCCCCAGGATGAGATAACCGAGTTGATTCTAACTCTTGCAGCTCCTCTCTGGGGAACTTCTGATCTTGGATGTTCTCTCTCAGGATTAGCATCCAAATAAAGCTCAGGAAATCACAGAATCATAGAATGGTTTGAGTTGGAAGTGACTTTAAAGATCCCCTAGTTCCAACCCCCGCTGCCATGGGCAGGGACACCTTCCACTAGACCAGGTTGCTCAAAGCCCCGTCCAACCTGGCCTTGAACACTTCCTGGGAGGGGGCAGCCACAACCCTTCTGGGCAACCTGTTCCAGTGCCTCACCATCCTTATAATAATGAATTTCTTCCTTACATCTAATCTAAATCTACCCTCTTTCAGTTTAAAACCACTACCCCTCATCCTATCACTACACTACCTGATAAAGAGTCCCTCCTCCTCTTTCCTGTAGGACCCGTTTAAGTACTGGAAGGCCACTATAAGGTCTCCCTGGAGCCTTCTCTTCTCCAGGATGAACAACCCCAACTCTCTCAGCCTGTCCTCATAAGGGAGGTGCTCTAGCCCTCATAGCAGGTCTATGTCCTTCTTACACTGGGGGCCTCAACACTGAACACAGTACTCCAGGTGGAGTCTCACAAGAGTGGAGCAGAAGTGGAAAATCACCTTCCTCAACCTGCTGGCCACACTTCTCTTGATACAGTCCAGGATACACTTGGCTTTGTGGGCTGCTAGAGCATATTGCTGGCTCATAGTCAGTTTTTCATCCACCAGTACCTCCAACTCCTCTCTGCAGGTCTGCTCTCAACCCACTCTTCACTCAGCCTGTATCTGTGCTTGGGATTGCCCTGACCCATGTGCAGGACCTTGTGCTTGGTCGTGTTGAACTTAATGAGGTTTGCACAGGCCCACCTCTCCAGCCTCTCAAGGCCCCCCTGGATGGCATCCCTGCCCTCCAGCATGTCACACAGCTGGGTGTTGTTGGAGAACTCGCTGAGGGTGCACTCAATCCCAATGTCCATATAACCGACAAGGATATTAAAAAGTGCCAGCCCCAATACCGACCCCTGAGGAACGCCACTCATCACCACTCTCTACTCGGACATTGAGTCGTTGACCACAACTCTTTGAGTGCAACAATCCAGCCAATTCCTTGTCCACTGAGTGGTCCATCCATCAAACCCGTGTCTCTCCAATTTAGAGTCAAGGATGTTGTCTGGAACAGTGTTAAATGCTTTGCACAAGTCCAGGTAGATGATGTCAATTATTCTTCCCTTCTCCACCAACAACAGTAACCCTGTCATTGAAGGCCACCAAATTTGTCAGGCACGATTTGCTCTTAGTGAAGCTATGCTCTCTGTCACCAATGACCTCCTTATTGTCCATCTGCCCTCGCACAGTTTCCAGGAGGATCCCCTCCATGATCTTGCCAGGCACAGAGGTGAGACTGACTGGCCTGTAGTTCCCTGGTTCTTCCTTTTTTCCCTTTTTAAAAATGGGGATTATATTTCCCCTTTTCCAGTCAATGGGAACTTCATCAGACTGCCACAACTTCTCAAACATGATGGAGAGTGGCTTAGCCTCTTCATCTGCCAGTTCCCTCAGGATCTGTGGATGCATCTGAAGTGCTAAGGCTTGGACAACAGGCCCAAGCCAGAGTTGACCTATAGATGAATCCTGTATATTTTATAACTGATAACCATTGTGCTAGTAGGTATTGTACTAAGTTATAACAACACACTTATGCTGGTGTAAAAAGGCTAAAGCATTGAAATATTGCAGCCTGAACAACAGGCCCCAAGCTGAAGCTGCTAATTTAGCATGTAGTTATTAATAAAATATGTAAACTCGCTAGTGAAAGACAAAATATAATCAGTAGTGAGGAGAGAATGTATCCAACTTTCCTTTCACAACCTTGTTCAAGGCTGAGAACCCAAGTGTTTGGCCTTGTTAGAAACTCCCTTGGTTCCCCGCCCCCCCCCCCCCCCCCCCCGAGCCCTGGCCAAGCTTTGGGTGGAATCCAACAGGAGAACGAAACCAGAAATTTTCCACTCAAAACAAAGGTGCCAGCTATTCTGGCTTGTCGATCTCTGGTATATAAGGCTGGGCCTGTTTGCAGCGACTTCGGATGCCTCACCTATGGGTAGACGCACCGCGTAGGATTTCCCACTTGCCGGGACAGGCTCTCCAAATCCTCGCTGTAACCGGGGCTCCCCAGCGACTGCGGATCTGGATGATGATGATAATATATGCAAGTGGTGATGTATTTCTCTTAATCACTATTCTCTCTCTCGTGTAGTAATGATTTGATGCATTACCCTGTATTTTCCTGTTTGTTGCTTTAAGTGCGTTATTCTGCCTTTTCTTACTGCATGTTTTCTGTATTATGCCGTTACATTATTTGGTTATCACCAGTAAAATATTCCTACTCTTTTCAGTCTGGTGTCCCAGTTTACTTGGTATCCTTAATCAGCAAAACAGCATCTCATCAGGTCCCATGGACTTGTGCACCTTCAGGTTCCTTAGATGGTCTTGGACCTGGTCTTCTCCTACAGTGGGTAGCTCTTCATTGTCCCAGTCCCCGCCTTTACCTTCTGCATCTTGGGTGGTGTGGCTGGAGTACTTGCTGGTGAAGACTGAGGCAAAAAAGTCATTGAGTACCTCATCCTTCTCCATATCCTGGATGACAAATTTTCCCATTTCCTTACGGAGACGGCTCACATTTTCCCTAGTCTTCCTTTTTTTCTCTGACATACCTACAGAAGCTTTTCTTGTTGCCCTTAATGCCCCTGGTTAGATTTAATTCTAGCAGGGCTCTGGCCCTCCTAACCTGATCCCTGGCTGCTCGGACAGATTCTCTGTATTCCTCCCAATCTACCTGTCCTTGCTTCCACCCTCTGTAGACTTCCTTTTTGTGCTTGAATTTGTGCAGGAGCAACATGTTCATCCATGCAAGCTTCCTGGCATTTTTACCTGACTTCCTCTTTGTCGGGATGCACCACTCCTGAGCTTGAAGGAGGTGATCCTCTAATGACTCTCTTTACCATCAGAATTTATTATATCAAAACTCCTTTTGACTTTAGTAAATGGATTCCCTGAACCAGAGCTGAAAGACTAAGCTTTATATCTTAATTCCAAAACCCTTCATTAACTAACTTCATGGATCTGCAGATGAAGTAATTTGTCTTGCTAGCAGAGCAGAACAAATAATAAAATTTGTCTTTCTGCAGATGCATGCTCTCAGACCCTCTCTACTTTTACTTTCAACAAAGGACCACCAAAATGCAGAAATCAAACATTCTATTGAAAATAAGTTTCTTTCTATTTCTCTCATTTGGATCCCAAGCACACGAATAGGTGCTATATTCTTGCAGTAGCTCTGGGTGGATTCTAACCAAAGCCTACACATCATTTGAGCAAAACATGCAAGTTGAGGACTTTTTGAAATGTTATAATGACAACTGTGCAGAATGAAGGACAAAAATCAGTGAAATGGAAATGTTCAGTCCCATTAAAGACATGATGAACACAGACTAATTTTCTGCATTTGTACTAAACTAGTCATCTGCCTTACCTGCATCAGTAATTTTGCATTGGTTACAAGCAGAGCTTTCAGATTATTATCAGCAAAGCACTCTTTCTCTTTCCTGATTGCAATAATGTCAGAGAAAACAAAAAATAAATATGTATTTAAAAGCTTTAAGATTGTCTGTGTCTTTGTACTGCAGAGCCTTGGTGAGCTGATTAGTCTCATTTTTCACGTGCTTCAGCAAAGGCTTAGCCAGCAGTGGCTTAGAACTGAAGATTGCTGGGAACAGCAGATGGGCTCTTCCAATGAGCAAGCCTGGCCTGTAGCCTGGGTACGCACCTCATGCTCTCCCCACTCCCATGTCCTCGCTCTTCTACTGCCAGGCCAGTGCCTACAACCAGGGTAGCAGTACACTACTGCTGCACTTGCTTCTCAAAAACCACCATGCAGTGGGTGTTCATAAGGTGGCAACTAAAACATCAGAAAATGATTGTCAGCATGGCTAAAACAGCTCTTTTGATCAATCTCATTTTGGGAGAGGAAGATAAGAGATTGGGAATGGATTTAGATAGAGATAATTGCTGAGTTATTAAAAATATTACTAGGATTTGTGTCACTTTGGAGTAGTAATTTCCCAGATGTATACAGAAGAACAAATAGCTTGTGCAAAAGAATAAGTCATGTTGGTTTGAAATAGCAGGGACTCAGTGACCTATCATGGTCCAATAGTTTTGTCTTCCTTATATGATCAAGAGATAAATCAATCCAGTTTCCTTGTCTAGTGAAGACAAATTATGTGGGTATATCCTGTCCCACGATCTGTATTCCACAACTGGCCAACCACTCCATGAAATTTCTTAGGGGAGTTCTGGGATATTGCATGGTCATTGCCAGGAAAAAAATAAGTTAACTTTTTCAAAAGCTAAATGTCTGACATACAGAGGTAAGTTACTGCCTTGTTACATAAACTTGACTCTCCTGAGGAACAATATCTATGTGCTTGCTCTTGGTTTGAGTCAAACATAAGGGAAAACACATTTTCTTAATCATTTCTTAATCTTTCTCATGCTTTGAGACCACTGTCATGGTGCTGGCAGCTCTCTGGAGCTGGGGGCTGTGAGGGCTTAAGCCTGAGGTGGCTGGGGCAGGACACCCCCAAAAAGACGTTTGGGTGGTGGGACAGGCCTCAGCAGGCGAGGTCCTGCCCCAGTCACCCCAAATTAGGCAGCAGTGCAGGTGACTTCTGTAGGTGAAGTCTTGGTACTTGCTTTCCAGAAACAGTTTCAATAAATTAATTTGCAGCAAATCTTCATATCAGCCCATGTGGCAGTTCACAGGATGGTTTCCATTTGGTTTTTCTATGAATTTGTGGAACATGTTTAAACTCCGTTCAGGTTTTTCTTCCAGCATTTTTAGCCTGTATTTCTCACCAAGACACTGGGTCAATAGTTTCTTCAAAATGAAAGCTATTCATTTTCAAGTGTTAAAGAGGAAGACAGTGGTTTATGCCAGTAGGAAGACCAAAGAGAAACTAAGCAGTTGCTCTTTTTATCTTATATACAAATAACAGTTTTTTGCCCTCCCATCTTTTTTTCTTAATTCACTAATCTTCCTCTGACCCAGTTTTTGCAATTTTCCCCCTAATTAATTATTTTAAAATCTATTTTACAGTGACATTCTTTTGTCTTCACCTTCTTGTTGTTGTTTTTCTTTTGTTTTTTTTTGCTTTGTTTTTGCAACTCCTCTTTGTACATAATGCTTCTCAAATAATTCATTTCCAGAACACCTGGAACACAGTTGCTTTGGTAATGTCGTAAAGCCTCCAGTCTTCAGCCTATTAAAGAGTAATAGGTGAAATGTCTGCTCTTTGTTCTTTATGTAAATGAGTATGAAAAAGGTAAAGATGTCCCCTTATGCAAAACCTTAATTTTCGTATAGGATTTTGCCAGTTTCTTTCCGTTGTATGGAAAGTTGATTCTCTTGAAAAATAGCTCAGGTTTTTGAAATTTTTCATATGGAATATAGCATCAATTACCCTTTCTGAAGCCTTGTATGTCTGATAAAATTATGCAGAATTTTATAATTTCTACAATCTATTGCAATTATTTTAGAAAAATAGAGGCAAACTGACATCTGCTCTGTATTTGAGAACACCCTGAGGACTGGGTTACGAGGGGAGTGAGTCTTTTGAATTCCCCGAGAGCCTGCATGAGGGTGGAAGAGCCGGTCTCTGCTTGGCAGAGCCGCAGGGTGGGCCAAGTCACCACAATGACTCAGAGGAACAATTGTGCTGGTGACTTTATTAACTGACCACTTTAGTAAGTAAATGGACACAATTTGGCAACAATCAACTGATAACCATCTGGAGAATGAATAAAGGCACTTTGCTGATGAGACCTGTCAATGATCAACCAATTGTGATCGAACTACAAAACTTATATACACAAATATGTGTAAGAAAGAGAGAGCAAGCAAAAAGAGGAAAAAGACAGGAGGAGGGGATAGGAAAAGGGAAAATCACCACCCTTGGATCCCACATTGTCAAAGAGTAACCAGCATGATTCGTAGGTGGTGGGTCGACAAAGACACACGTGGAGTATTGCCTTTATGTAGTCTTTCTTATGCATGCGCAGTAGGTTGTTCCTGAAGGTTCTCATTTTCTCTGGCGTGTACCTGCTCAGTTAGGCAAGTTCTGTCTCTGGGCAACAGGAGGGAGGGAGAAGAGAAACGGCCCACTGCCCCACCTCCACAGAGCTTGCACTGCTTCTCCCCCACAGGACGTCCCACTCGAGTTGTTTGAGACATCCTCTTTACGAACAGTTTCTTGTTTATGAACAGTTTGTGACACTTTTATTGTCTTTTACAATCCACGTAGGTTCGGGAGTAGGATTCATATGTTGGAAACTGTAAAGTCTGCTCTCTCTCCTTGCTCCTGGAGCTGGACATCACAAGGCTGTTCTCTGTGTGTATCAGCCCATGGAACTGATCTCCTGTATGGTCGGGAGAATGTTTTATCCATAGAGACGTAATATTGAAAAACATCCACATACTCTTCCAATGACTACAGAGTTTCAGGCTGATAATATGCAGGGGTGAAAAATTCAAGTTCAAATATTTCCTGAGTTGTCAGACTGAGTAAGAGAAAATAAATTGCTGATTTGCATACCAAATGCTTACCCAAGAAAATTAAGCTTTGTGTATTAACTTTCAGTTTCTTGACACAGCAGTGCCCTTGTTAGCATCATATAAAATTCTTGCAATTAGTGTCTTCAGATCAGTTAAAGATTCAACGGTTTCTATTACTGTTTTAGCCTCTGTAGTCATATTCTCTATTTACTCTTATGCAAAACACAGGTTGGAGAACCTCCCGTATGAACTCAGAACTTCTTTGTTGACATAGTAAATGTTGGAAATGTATTCCTTCTTGACTGTAGATGTCAAAAGATGGAGACCCCAAGTATCCCTAAGTTCACTGGTTTAATACTCTTCTGTTGAAAAATGAACCTTTTATTTCTACTCAGAATTGTGTAGCTTCATCTTCTAACCACTTTTCCTGCCATCTTAATAAATGTCAGCTCTTCTTACAGCTGTAGACAATACAACAGACACTTAAATGTCTCTTGGGCCTGCTTTTGTTATATTTTCAAGTATAGTAGGGCATGCTTTCCAGACATCAAATCCTTTTTTCAAATTTTTTTCTAAATGTGAGTGCTAGAATATACAGAAAATTTCAGAGAATACATAGAAACTTTCAGAGATTATACAGAAAATTTCAGTAATGAACCCATTAATGTCATCAACAGAGATGAATCATCCAAACCTATTTGATATTTGTTGTATTTCTGCATCCAAAGCCTTTATTTGCAGAATTAAATGAAGAGAGTAAGATTCCTTACTTATTATGACTCCAGAGTCTCATTTACCATCCTTCACTTGAGAGTACAGTCCAGAACCTAAAATGTGTGAACCTCATCTTCTGTTCTGAGATGTTCAGCTTTACATGTCTTGTATCTTGGGTCCAATAGCACCTAGATTAGCTTGCCCTTGCCACTATTTCTAGCTTAGTTGGAACCATATCAGCCAGTCCCTGTTTCTTGGTAGCCTCTGCTGTGCTCTATGAAGCTCTGTGTAGCACCCTACCTTTTATGTTCTTTACCTTCATCTCAACATTCAGTTTCACCAATAGTAATATAAACTATTATTAATTAAAAGTGAAAGATATTTCACTATACAGTACATAAAGTATACATTTTTCTAAAAATTATAAATATAACAGTATCACAACATTTTTCCTTCTTTTCTACTCAAGGTCTACTTTATGACAGAATTTAATATTCAACATTTATATTCAGTGACAGGAAAATTTCCCTTAATGTTACTGGAAAAATAGAGTAAAACTTGGGCATGGATGCAAATTAACTCTGCAATTTTCCTCCCACTCTTTATCAAAAAGGAAAATACATAAATCTTGGCCACTTCATACCCACTGCTCTAGTTCTGCTGCTGCTGGGGAGAGGCACTGCAAATGTTATGACTTCAGGGAGACTGTCAGATGCAGATTATAAATGTTAGACTGAATCAGCCTTCTAATTATAATAGCTTTTAAGGTTTTCATAGAAGTGCATTAGTCTCTGTGATTCTTGCAGGTGAAATATTGTGACATTAACTGGCAGCTCTATTCACACTGAAAGTTATTTATTTCAGTAGTAAAATTTAAAGAAATTACATATAACTGAAAAAATATCATACTCTTTTGGCTGTGACTACCTGGCTACATTCTGTGCCTTGAATTCTCCCAGGTGTGTGATTGTCTTATAATAATCGATTGTTTGCCTTATTGTTTCAGCACCATATGTCAAATAGCAAAGGGAACAATTATGATGAGAAGAATTTATGTCTAGAGGGGGAGTTGCATGTGTACATATTTGAACTCTTATATTTATTGAAATATTTAAGATTTGTAATTCTAACATACATTTGCTTTCCAGAGATTCTGTTGCTCCAAATGATTTAAAGAATACAGAATTTAGTTTCCAAGGCTTGATGGTCTATTTTTGGTGACAGTACCTTCAGTTCCTACAGATTCCAGATAATTGCTGAACACAGATTTCTTTTTTGTGCCCCAGTGTTCATTTTTATCAGTTAATATTACAGATCTGTGTCTTAAAACTTTAGCTCAAAGCCTGTAAATCAAAGTTATAGAAAGAAGTAAAAGCTGATTTGTTGACTCACATGGTGGAAGTTCTACTCCCTTGGAATAAATTAATTTCCGTAAATCATTCTGTCAGGAAAATTTTTGCAGGACACACATTCTAGGAAGTTCTAGGCATAATTTGTACAAGAAAATAAAACCCACCTAAAATTAAAAACAAAAGACCCAGCCTCATACATAACTCCCAATGTGCTTCAACCATGGGGAAACATAGATATTTGTCAAAAAGGCTGCAGGTCAGAGGAACCCAGCCTGTTTTTTCCCCTAGCCCAATATATCATTCCTTCTGTGTACCACAGAAAAAAGGGTGATCATTTAAGTGTGGAAGGGAATAAACAAATATCTGTAAGAATCTTTGTTACGTGTTATCACAGGTGATAGATGGGGACTGCATAGTCTTAGAACTGCAGAAAAGAGGTGAGAAAGGTTATACCTAAACCCACTGAATGTCTTCATAGGGAAAGGGGCCATAACCATGAAAGTGTCACACAGTTTTTTTGGTCCCAGCCACGCTTTGGCTCTTTCTATAATGCAAAATATCTGAGAAAAAAAGCAGTTGAGAAATATTTAAAAATGGACATCCAAAACTCAGGGATATTTTAAAAATCTTAATATGTTTGCCTGTTCAGGATATTTGTAAAATGAGAAAAGAATACCAGCCTGTCATTTCACAAAATATGAAAATAATTATTTTGTGTAACATTCACATAATACAATGAAAAGTGCCACAGAAAAAAAGATTAGAAAATCAGCATTTGTGTCCTCGGAGAATGACATGAATAGAGTGAATTAAAATAAAGCATGGGACTGCTTACTGAAAACTGATTGTAAAACCAAATATTGAATGGGTGCTCATTAACCAAGCACCTTTCATTGTACGCTGTAAATGAAGCAGAATTCCCATGAAAACATAAACATAAAAGACCCCCAGCAGGCTCTTCAGTCTGTCTGTGTCCTTCTCAGGGCAGTGAAACAGAGACTGAGTTGGCAAGTGACACATCAAGACAAGGAAAATATCTGTAGAGATACAACTCTGAATCTTTTGCTTTCCTTTACAATATTGTTCTCTGTTACATATTTAATGTGACTGAATTATATTTGCACAAATAATTTAAATTATTCCATTTAATAGTTATTGAGTTCTTGACTTTGTATTCGTAATAATGTTGTGTGTGTGTGTGCGCACACCATAATTTTACAGTGTAAATATCTGCAATGAACCAAGCAGCAGTTCATAACCAAAAGTTCATAACAAAATGAATCATCTTATCTTCATTAAATTGCAAATCTGTGTAATCTCCTTCAAAGAAAGGATGCTGAGCTCTTCACTGTACAGCCTGTTACAATTTCTGGGCCCAAACCTTCCATTATGAGAATTTAAAGTGGTTTATTACAATATTACTTCATATTTTGAGAATTTAATGCACTCAGTGTGATAGCCTCTTTTCCTATTTGACATACCAGTCCTCAAAGGAACTGAAGAAGTGAGACAACCATGAATATACAGTGCAATGCAAAAAGGAAAGGGGAAAAAAATCCCCCCAAAACAAGACAAACCAAAGATAGGGAAGAAAGACTACTTCTGTTGTTGAGAAACTCTGACAGTGCAAATCTTAAGCACATTTTCTCTGCTTCCACAGCAAAGGCATGACTGCGTGGCATGTTTACAGTCTGCAGCATCCTTCTCAAATTAATAAGGAACATATTCTGCTGAATCATATTGGAAATTCAATTCAGCTGTGAGACTTTCATGTAACATCTTCCCCCAGTAATGCCACATGTTTTTATACATCTATTTTTTTATCTGAAGTGAATTGAAAGCAATCAAGAATTCTTTGGTCACCATCACAACTAACTTACTTTTGATACCTTATTCATCATAGTTTAATTAACCTTCCCTTCTCTTCTCCATGATCCTCTATTCTCTATCCTTAAATTAGACTATGAACTCTTTGGGACAAAGAATTTATTATGTGTTTATTTCATGCTGACTTGCAAAACACATACTGAGACTGTAATTTCTAGCCAAATGAATTTAAAAAAACCCAAACAATTTTTCCTGGGGCAAATCAGTTATGAAGCTGACATTCAGTACTTCCTGTGTGAGAAAATACAGAAGATGGAAGTGCTGTCTACAATCTACAATGAGAACTAGAGGGAAAGAACAGATTTTCTGTGTTTCTTTCCATCATTGTGTCTGAACTGTCTGAAATCGGAAGCAGGCTTTGATTGTCTCAGTTGTGCTAATGTTTGTGAACTCTTTATCTCTTGATCTTTTCTATTGGCCTAATCACAGATTTATTTCACTTAACACCCCCTAAAAGAAACCAAAACAAAACCAAAACCCCTACAAAATTGATATTGCTAGGGGCAAACACTCTTACTTATTAAGCTGTTACTCATTTTTCATTGTCAGGGCAAACTGTTTCTTGCCTGTATGTTATGTGAGGGCATTTTGAATTGCAGGTATAATTCAACAGAGAACACATAAGATTTCATCAATTGCTTTCTTTTGATACTGTAGTTTACCTTATCATTAAATTTGATATAGTAATAACCTCTTTTTTTTTTTTTTTTTTTTTTTGTGAGGTAATAAAACATTTTGCCAAGTGTTAACAGTTTACAGTAGGTCAAAGCAACTTCATGTAAAATGGGTGTATCTTGTCTATTATTTTCAAATCATTAAGTTTCCTGGCATGAGGCATCTGTGCATTTATGAGACCTCACATAAATGGGAACAGGTGAATTTGCTACTTCACCCCATTAAATATTCTGCATATACCTGTCTATGTCTTATTTTGCATTTTTATTCTTTGTAATTACCTATTATTTGGGATGAGCCTGACTTGCGGAAAACAGACTCTACAACTCGAATAGAGTTATAAAGCAGGTATGTTTACTCTGGCGCCAGGGTGCAAGGGGATTTCTCCACAAAGCTTGCACACCCACCGCACATTTTACCAAAAACTTATAGAGTGTGGATATACTTATTCATTGGATTACATAACACAAACATACATATGCATGAGTTCGAAAGGCTGGTGTCAGCAGTTTATGTTCTCTTTGCACCTGCACATTGCCTCCTGGTGGGTGTCTTTGGGGCTCTTTTGGAGGAAGGCTCGTAGTCTTTTTCACCTTGAACTTTTCTCCGGAGCATGTGCGGATTCTCTTGGCTAATTTCTTGAATAACAAGAGTGTTTTCAGATGGTTTACTCATCTATTTTATCTAAAAGTACCAATGGAACTTCTACCGTCCATATATGTCTATCTTCATTCATTACCAAGACTGAACTAGTTAGAGCACCTCTGTTTCCCAAGGACAAAAACATAATATTTTGCTGAACACTGCAGTTCTTGGTAGATTTTCACAGTAAACTGCTTTGTTTTGATGAACACAGTAGTCCTTGGCAAAATTCCACAGAACAAGCCATTGAAATGAAAGAGAAGTTCTGCATTAAAGATGACCTGCAGACAAATTAACAGATAATATTTTTAAAAACTCAGAATTTGAATATGAATATAGGAGGCACTGGTGTTACCGAAAAACTCGGAATAAAACTTATCAACACCAATTTGATGTAGATAAGCAGACACTTCTTTATTGACAGCCGGGTGCGCGGGTGAATCCTTTCACCAACGACGCACACCATGCACCAAAATCATACATCTTATATAGAACTCATTCATACATATTCATTAAGTATTCATGCATAAACATAACAATTCCTGGAAATCATTATCATACTCTCCTCCTATTTCCGATTCTGTGCAGTAGAGTCCAGAAACACCTGGAAATGGGTCTGGGGTGTAATGTGAGTCGGTGGTTAATGAGTCGGTGGTCGCGATCTCCCCGTGTCGGAATTACCTATTGCTTGAGGACACTGTTTCTTGGCTTAAACTTATATGTTGCTTCAGCCGATTTCCCCATTTTCCCATTAATTTGGATTCTGACATCTCTCTGCATTCTTTCAGGTTATTAAATACCTTATAAGTAAATGTTATATATATATATCATCTTGAATCTTAAGCCTGTTATCTAGTTCTAAATGTTCCTACTAGGTGATTCTGACCAATTCTTTCGGCCTTGGTACAGGGCTGTACAGGGGAGTTTGTAGTAGCCTTGGTTCCTGTATAGAGTGCAAATGCAGCATATGATTTTTACTAAATATCTTCTATATTCCTATAAAACTAAACAAATTAATACTAATCTATATTAAATCAATAACATATCAAATCAGTAACACTGGGACATTCAGCAAACACAGGAGTTGAGGAAGTGAAGTATGGCTTTCAAAAACACTAAGAAATAAGTACATGTTTAAGAAAAATCAGAGTAACTCCTTTTGCTTTTTTGATGAGCCCAGCTTCTAAATTTGATTGTGTTAAATTAATTTTGAAAATGTTATCTTAGATTACACCTATACTAATAAAGTTACCTGTACGAGAGCAGAGAGTTTAGTTGCAGCATGGAATGACACACAAAGTTCTAGCAAAGTCCCACAGTTTGGCCTGGACAGACTGCTGCTCTTCAAGACAATCCATGAACACCAGTCAGGAGTTCACAACAGTCAGAGACCAGTGAACGAAGGTGTATGGATGGATGTGATAACCCAAGAATCTTCCTTCAATGCACTTGTTTGGCACAGCAGTGGGGTGTCATAGCAGGACAGGGCATTTTAGGGACCTCACACTGCTAGGGTTATGCTGAATTCCTGCGTTTTGAGGGGAGTGGGCAGGAGAGATGTGCAGACTGACTGATGACCCCAGAGCCTGAGATATCTGTAGAGACAGTGAAAACGTCTTGAAGTTTGAGCCCAGAGGGAAACTGAGTACCACACAGTCCCTCAGGAATGGGAAGGGAAAAATAAAAACAAAAGGCTCAGTAATCAAGACAAGGACAGGGAAGGATGATTCACACATTATGGTCGTCAGCAAAAGACAGACTCATTAGGGGAAGAAAAAGAATGTTAATTTAATTCAGCCACCACCAACACCCCCACTTAACAAATGGAGTAAGACAGTGAAAAGAATTACCACATCTTAAAAACACCTTCCTCCTACCCCTCCCTTCTTCCTGGGCTCAGCTTTGATCCTGATTTCTCTAACTCCTCCCCCACAGTGGTTCAGGGGGGCATAGGATGGGGGTTGCAGTCAGTCCTGCCACTCCTTCCTCCACAGAGGGAGGACTCCTTGCATCTTGCCCTGCTCCAGTGTGGGGTCTCTCTCACAGGACACAGTCCTCCATGAACTTTCTCCAACATGAATCCTTCCCTTGGGCTTCATCTCTTCACAAACTGTTCCGGTGTGTGTCCCTCCCACATATTGTAGCCCTCCTGGCACTGAACTACAACAGTGCAGGCTTCCCAAGGAGACCCAGCCTTCTTTGGGCGCAGCCACCTTCTCCGGCATGAGGTCCTCCACAGGCTGCAGTTTGCCATCTGCTCTACCATGGACCTCTGTGGGTGGCAGGGGGACAGTCTGCCCTCTCACCATGGGCTGGAGGGGAGTGTCTACTCTGGAACACCTCCCCTGGCTCCTCCTACCTCAGTGTTTGCATAGGTGTCCTCCTCATAACTCTTCCTCACAGGTTCCTCTTCTTAAATGTGTTATCACAGAGGTGTTGCCACCATTGCTAATTGGCTTGGCCTTGGTGCACAGGTGGGGCTGACTTGAGCTGGGGGAGTTTCAAGAAGATTCTCACAGGGGTCCACCACTGTAGCTTCCTCCCCTGCTATTAAAAAACCCCTGCCACACACACACGAACCCAACACAAAAAGGGAGCTGGGTTTGAAGCTGGTAGTCCTCATAACTGTGTAACTTCCACCCTTAAGTCCCATCATAAACTGACTCTATAAATAATAGCTTGTGAACCCATGGTTTACATGTTCTAATCTAGGAGATGGAGGCAAATACAGCTCTTCTACAAAGGTGTATGAATAATGCCTTTGCCTGATCAAAATGAAATTGCTAGAATTATCTGTGTGGTGAAGACGTGTATTCTGTCCATGGGAAATATGACTTGCCGTCAGTCAGACACTCCTCTCATTGGGACCACAAAAAACACATTAATAACTGCATCTTTATGACTTCAAGAATGTATAGCTGGTCCTGGTAAGCCAGCAGGGAGTGAAAGGTTTCCACTGTAAACAGGATGAAATATTCCATTTCATGCCAAAAAAGGGTGGAGGATTTACTGGGAACATTCTACCTCATCCTTGTATGTCATACAAGGGATATTCACTGGTTTTTTTTCTTTTTCAGAGCTGTCATGTTCTTTGGATTTCATGGCATGAACATGACGGTCTGCTAGATAACTCATGTCTTTCAGTTCAGCAAAAGCCTTCATTCCAAAGAAGAAAGCAAACATAATTTTCAATCTCTTGATATTTTGTTATCTATCTCAATTATGGCTGTTTTGCCTGCTACCATATTGCTCTGCTTGAATGTACCATATGTCAGTCATAATATAGCAATGCAGATCCAAGCAGGAAACATTGCTTTGAGCTGACATAATAATTATGAAATACTGTTTCTAACCAACTTAGAAAGCTGTGCCTATTACACATCTCAACTTCCTCATAAAGAACATGGAGAGAGTGATGACACAAAAGAATATAAAATTGGATCAGATAATCTTAGTCATGGAGCCCCTACAGTTAAAAGGAATTAACTGAAAGGAAATAGATCGTCTAATCCAGAACACACCATGGTCTGTAAAGCACCTCCCAATGCTCTCTAACAAATGTCTGGTTTGCAATGACAGACTAAAAACCTGACTGTAATGCACCACAGAAGGAGAACAGGAAAGATGAAAGTCATTGTCAATATCAGAGTTGACAATGTGACCCTAAACCAGTGAGAGATTCAATCTTAGTTTCATTAAGTTTGGTTTTCCTTATATACCCAGAGGGAATCCATTACTGGCCCTCAAAACTGCATTTAAAAAATAATAATCTGGTTTCTGGGGAGCTGGGGGTTAGCCACCATTTCCTATCAGGTACTTCTGTTTCAGTATGACCTCCAGTAACTATGAAATACATAAGGTCTCATTAACAAGATGTACCTGAGACAAATACTGGAAAAAGAAAGGCAAAAAGTCCAACCAAAATCCATTACCCAGATAGATTTTTTTTATCCTGTTTCACCTAGCAGTGATCATTTTTTTGTTATTAGAAGTAGCATCAGAGTAGAACAGTGATTGTTAATGACATCAGTGTTTGGGAAAACCATTTCAACATAAATCTTTATGCAAACTCATGTTTTAAAACTTGCATCACAGCAAAAGTTTGCTTCAAACTACTGCTCTGTGAACAGAACAGATGCACAGTTGGCTGAGAAAATTAAACAAGGATTAAGTGAAGCACACTGTGATGCTGTCCTAGGCCTGTGACTACAAACTGGAATTAGGTGAAAGCTATAGAAATCTGCCTGTACCCTTTATAAATTCACTTTTTCTGGCCCACACTTCAGGTTCCCTCTTTATAACCCTAACTTTAGGGATAAATGAATGGAAGCTGCTACAAGTATACTTGAAACTGCTAATGTACAGGGACCTGTAAAGCAGGACATTTAGTTTTAACATTAGACATCTCTTGTGTTTTACTAGCTTTTATTTTTCCTGTATTTTTTCCGTATTTTACTGTAATGTATATAATTTCATTTATACTTTTTCCTAACTACCCTCTATAGTTGCTACCCAGTTACCCACTTATAAGATGTTTTAAAACCTTGCCTAGTAAAGATAAGACAGACCTTGGACAGTCTGAAAAAACTCCCTGAGTACATCCCTAATAGCAGGAACCTAAAGAAAACAAGTGCCTAAGAAGACACCAGTGTCAAGATAAGTGACTGAAATCTGGTGTAAACTAACCTTGGAACAAATAGGAGCTGAAGGACAGATGAAGTAACTCTATGACCATATATGGACACAAGAAACCTAAAGTTCACTAAGGGACAGTGTGAGAAAGGCTGTGTGGACCCCTAAGGAGGGGAGAAGACCCTCACTCTATTTTTACTACGCATGCTCAGACTATGTAAATGAATTATAAGAACCCATTAGCATAAGATCCCTTTTCTAAGAAATCTAATGCATATGTATGCTTTTTGTGTATATTAGTCAGAGAGTTTTGTTAGTAAGTGCGGCACTTGTGGTGGAGCGATCCCCAGTGCTGCCCAGCGCTGCGAATAAAGAATCCCTGCTGAACAGTTATACTTAATCCTGACTGTTGAGTGAACTTCTTTGTTTCATAAAGACATGATGCAATGACTGTTTTATATATGAAATGTGATAGATGAGCCTTGGAAAATGTTAATTTAGAAGTTCTTAACCCCAGGCAAATGTAAGCTGATTCATCTGTGCTTTGTGCACTGAACTGGGTGAAATAACTTCTTGTATTTCAAGAAGCGGTTGTATGTGGGCTATTCCTCTATTACATGGTTAAGTCATGGTCATTTATTTATGCATGAATCCTTAGAATTAGAGATTTTGAACCTTCCTACCTGAAAACAGCATAAATCCAGTAAAAATTCTTAGCATGTCATGTACGTTCAGTTGTTCTAAGAGATTAGAATATCTAAACGATGATAGACATGATGTAGAGTCCTTTTCGTTAATGAAAATAGCTGTAACTCTGTGTTACTTTATTCAGGGATGTTTATCCATGTGTAAAGAGAGTATGCAAGTGGGATAGATATCACTTAAAAGCAATGATTATAAGCTAAAATGCACAATTGAGAACTGGGGCTAGCAAGCAACTAAATACATTATTATGCTTATCAAAGAATCTTGCTGCAAGGCAACCATCTGTCAGGAGAAGAAGGTTTAGATCTCCTTGCCTCCTTGAGCTGGTCTTCAATGTTCCTAAATCGCCATCATCTCCCAAGTCTCTGTTTTCCTTTAGGATTTTATACTTTGCCATTTTGGTGCTTTTCATCTTGAATATTTGCGTTACTAATAATCACCATCTAAACAACGCAACCTGTAATTTTACCTTTTTTATCCTGCATGACTCTGCTCTGTAGATTGTTTCACAGCTCTTATCATTTATTAATTTCCTCAGCAGTATGAGCTAAGGTTAGATGGCTGGGGCATATCAGAGCTGGGACTTGCTCCTTGGAAAACAAGGACCTGAGCTGTGGAGAAGGAGGGATTTTATAGAGTGTGCATCTCACAGGGCTAAATAAGATTGAGAAGTACACCAAAATTATTATATGAAAAAAACCAAGCTATCTCCCTTCTTTGGAAGATGAGGTCTGGATTGGGTGTCAGCTATGTTGGCAACTTAAAGCTGCTGCTTGACATGGAAACAAATTACCGTTCACCACTGCTTCATGTCAGCTGTCTGGGTGCACACTCATCGCAGTGCATGGTTACAGTAAGTAAAGGTTGTCTGTGCCTCCAGAAGAGTCATCCTGACAAGACATTTGTAACTTCACAGATTTTTTATTTTTTTTTTCTCTGAGCAATGAACACTTTACTCCGTTTGGGGTAAAAAGAAGAAATAGTGACTGAAAAAAAGATTCAGTGTGGAAAAGTTTCATGTTCTGTTTTGCTACTATATCAATATATTAATATGCTTTTCCATTTTATGCATAAAATCACAGGTAGTTCTTTATACTAAATGGCCTGTAGCAGGTTTTTAATTATACTGCAGTAGCTCAGAAGCAGTACCTCAAATGTAGTCATATGATTTACTGGTGTAATTATCTACAGAACTGCCTTAAAACTGATACACTTTTCAGGTATTTTTCCTTAAAAATATTAAGTATGTCAAAAACCAGTTCTTAATGTATGTATTCAAAATGGAACAAATTGAACTTCTTTTACTTCAACGTAATTTTTCACTGGAAAACAAAGTCTCTACTTTTTGCAGTTGTTAATCTCTGCAACTCTGCCTCAGCTCTTTATTTTAGTTGTGTGATAAATCATATTGCATATTTCAGTATCAGAAGACCCAAGTCTTTAGGTGAAGCAAAATTCTGTGCAGCGGAATGTAAGATATGTGGTCACAGCAACATCTTTGCAATCTCTTCACCCAACATCAGATAGTTGTCAGAACAGACTCACGTTCCTTCAAGCAACCTAACACCAGAAACTGCAGTGAACTTGCTCCTAACCATCTCCTGTCTCCTTCCCACTTTTGGCCCACCCGTGATGCTGTTCACTGATGTTTTGAACAATTTCTTCTAGAAATTACCTTCTTGCACAGGTTTCTAGTAGAAGGCTACTCCACCTTCAAGCTCAGACCACTGACAATTAAACACTGGTTTATAGACAGCATTAGTGAAGACAAGTACGGATTCCTTAGTGTTTTATAACAGCTGAACTCCCAGCAAAATTAATAGGGTCTCTTTAGTCTTCATATGCCTCTTTCCTCTTCATATAGCTTTTACTTTCTTGTATTTCTTCACTGTATGTTATGTGAGAGGGAAAATGTAGCATTTAATCAATAATCCAGCTTCTGTTTAAACTAAGAGCCCAAGAATGACTGCCAGCTCTCTTGACTGTGAAGTTCAAAACTTCTTGCCTCCTAGGGATCAACTGCCTGTCATGAAGGCCAGGGTGAATTTGTTTACCTTTCAGGTAATTTGAAGTGATTATTAAATCCATTAGGATGGATTAAACTGTTTCCAGCACCCTCACTCTTAGCTCCTTAGAGTCTGCTTTTGATCTGTACCTTTCCAGCACCTTTGGACCACACCTAATTCTTATTCTTGCCACTTCACAAGTTGTGAGCACTACAGGAACCAAATGTCTGTAGAGTGTTAATGCAGCTGTTGACAAGGAATTGAAGATTAGCAGCAGACTCACTCCTTCTGCCTGTAGGAACAAGAATTAATACTTTGATGAGCGCTGAGGCAATGATTTTATGAGCAGCTGAGCTGACTTAATGAACTCTGTAATGACAAGGTCCTCCAAGATTCCTGCTCTTCCTGATGAGAATAGTTCTGCTACATGCTTGAACATTTCTGTTTACATACAGACATCTTAATTTAACAATTTTAGACATATATGTATTTGTCCAAACTCCCCTAGCTCCCCGGAGTCACACATTTTGTGTGACTAAATCCTTTGAGATGTCTAACTCTTGGCTGGGAGTGGTCAACAAGTACTAAAATAATCAGTGGCAGGAGTGTTACAGACAAAAAGACAAAAAAGGAACCAAACAAAATAACTTTTGTTTCTTGAGGAAACAGGTTCAGATTTTCTTGACTTTAGAGGTAATTTCAAGGTTGTAATGTTTCTGGCATGTCCTGGTTTCAGCTGGGATAGAGTTAATTTTCTTGAGCTGGGAGAGAGCACAGCCGGAGCGCTGGGTCCAGATTAGCCATTGGAATATTCTATAACATGTGACGTTATGCTCTGTATATAAAGGAGGTGGGTTCTCTCTTATTTCTGCTTCTGATCTTCATGCTGTCGGGATCGCTGCCCCGGGGGCGGGCTGTGTATCGGTCACCAGGTGGTGAGCAATTGCATTGTGTATTACCCGTTCCAACTTCCTATTGTTACTGTTGCTTTGTTATCATCACTGAACTGTTTTTTTATTCAACCTACTGAAGTGCTAAGGCTTGAACAACAGGCCCAAGCCAGAGTTGACCTATAGATGAATCCTGTATATTATATAACTGATAACCATTGTGCTAGTAGGTATTGTACTAAGTTATAACAAACCACTTATGCTGGTGAAAAAAGTGCTAAAGCATTGAAATACTGCAGCCTGAACAACAGGCCCCAAGCTGAAGCTGCTAACTTAACATGTAGTCATTAATAAAATATGTAAACTCGCTAGCGAAAGATGCAGCTTAGCAAAATATAATCAGTAGTGAGGAGAGAATGTATCCAACTTTCCTTTCGCAGCCTTGTTCAAGGCTGAGAACCCAAGTATTTGGCCTTGTTAGAAACTCCCTCGGTTCCCCCCGTCCAAGCTCTGGCCAGGCTTTGGGTGGAATCCAACAGGAGAACGAAACCAGAAATTTTCCGCTCAAAACAAAGGTGCCAGTTATTCTGGCTTGTCGATCTCTGGTATATAAGGCTGGGCCCGTTTGTAGTGACTTTGGATGCCTCACCTACGGGTGGACGCACCGCGTAGGATTTCCCACTTGCCGGGACAGGCTCTCCAAATCCTCACTGTAACCGGGGCTCCCCAGCGACTGCGGATCTGGATGATGGTAACGTATGCAAGTGGTGATGTATCTTTCTTAATCACTATTCTCTCTCCCATGTAGTAATGATTTGATGCATTACCCTGTATTTTCCTGTTTGTTGCTTTAAGTGCATTATTCTGCCTTTTCTTACTGCATGTTTTCTGTATTACTCTGTTACATTATTTAGTTATCACTAGTAAAATACGCCTACTCTTTTCAGTGTGGTGTCCGAGTTTAATTGGTATCCTTAATCAGCAAAACAACAGGTAATCCATGAATGTGAGACATGTGCTACAATCAAACAAGCCAAATGGTTAAAGCCCATTTGGTGTGGGGGACGATGGTTATTATATAAATATGGGGAGGCCTGGCAGATTGATTATATCACACTCCCACAAACTCGACATGGCAAACACTATGTGCTTACAATGGTGGAAGCAGCCACTGGATGGTTGGAAATTTATGTCATGTCCCATGCCACTGCTCAGAACACCATTTTAGAACTTGAGAAGCAAAACTTGTGGTGGCATGGCATGCCAGAATTGAATGAGATAATGGGACGCATTTCCAAAATAATCTCATAGACTTGGGCCAAAGAACATGGCATTGAGTGGATATATCACATTCCCTACCATGCACCAGCCTCTAGGAAAATTGAGTGATACAATGGGTTACTAAAAACTACACTGAGAGCAATGGGTGGTGGAACTTCCAAACACAGGGACATGCATTGAGCAAAAGCCACCTGGTTAGTCAATACCAGAGAATGTGCCAACCAGGCTGGCCCTGCTCAATCAAACCTCCTACATACTGTGTGTGGGGATAAAGTCCCTGTAGTGCACATTAAAAATATGCTGGAGAAGATCGTCTGGGTTACTCCTGCATTGGGTAAAGGTAAATCCATGCGTGGGATTACTTTTGCCGAAGGACCTGGGTGCACTTGGTGGGTAATGCAGAAGAATGGAGAAGCCTGATGTGTTCCTCAAGGAGATTTGATTTTAGGTGAAAATAGCCAATGAATTGAACTGTCAAATAACCCTGTTATTCCAATTGGTGCCCTGTAACATCCTCCTGCCACATCCAAAGCCACCTGCTCCACTGACTGAGCAAACTCTGCCTCATTCTTCCAGCCTTAAAGACTGTCATGAGAGATGGAACACAAAGTTATGGACTAAATGAACTCAGTAGACATTTTGGAAGGATGGCCAATAGACTAAAGGAATGATAGCTGTGATAGCAGAGAAAAGGGGCAGTGATTCCTTAGAACGTATTTGGAACCTGAGCATAACGGAAATGGTATGGAATAAGGGGTGGAGACTATCCTGGTTTTGTCTGGGATAGAGTTCATTTTCTTGAGCTGGGAGAGAGCACAGCCTGAGTACCCAACCCGGATTTTGGCTGGGATAGTTAACTTTCCTTGAGCTGGGAGGGAACACAGATGGAGTGCTGGGTCCAGATTGGCCATTGGGTATTCCATATCATGTGACATTATGATTGGTATATAAAGGAGGCAGGTTCTCTCTCACTTCTTCTTCTGTTTGGCATGGTGGGATCTTTGTGCTGTCAGGATCACTGCCGGGGGGCGGGCTGTGTATCAGTTGCCAGGTGGTGAGCAACTGCATTGTTTATTACCCATTTGAACTTCCTATTTTTACTGTTGCTTTGCTACCATCATTGAACTGTTTTTTAATTCAACCTATGAGTTCTTCCTTTCCATCTCTCCCCTATTTTACTGGGGGGGCGGAAAAGTGTGAGTGACCGGCTGCATGGTGATTGGCTACTGGCCAAGTTCAAGCCACAGCATGTTGTCAAACCTGGCTTACAGAAGTCACACCTCTCCTTTTAGTGGATTGCCATTCCCTATCTGTGTTGCAACCTACTGTTTTCCTTGGCTGTGCCAGTAAAATCATGATAAGTCTGTACTCTAAACTGATCACTTTGGAGGTTTGTTCCTTGGTTTTCTGAGCATGGATCACTTAACTGCTTTGTTTTAGCAGAACACTACTAGTAGGAGCATTGCTATAATTTCAGGACCAAAGAAATGACTGAGAGGAACACTGGAGAAAATATAACATTAAACTGTACACTATTTCATCCTGGGTTTTGTTCAGAAGCTCATTTCCTTTAAAAATCCATCTAAAATAAAACATAAAATAGGCCATCTTCTTCTGTCTGTGTTTTGATTACAATGAAACCAGCCAAAGTGGTACTGGGAGAGAAAGGAGTTCATGAGCCAATAAAGATCTTTAATTGTCACTTTAGTTCTATTTTTGTGCAGATGGTGTACCCTTTCAGCTTTCAGTTTAATGCTATGTGTGTGTAGTATGGATCTATGCTTTTAATTAACTTCTGTTTAGTAAATAGATATTCAGGCATTGTTTAGCACTCCAATTAGAAGACTAGGGTTAGGTTTGAGCCCTACTGTGCTAATTAAAATACTTTTGAGATCTGTTGTTCATGCATTAAAATGTCAAGCGATTGACAACCCATAAGTGAAAAATTGATCCAATTATTGAGAAAGCCAAAATGTGCTGGGTTTTTTTCTTCTTTTTCTTTCTTTTTTCTCCCCAAGAGTTAAGATTTATTATGGCCATTAGAAATACAGATGTTTATGTCTGTGCCTTGGAATTCATTTAACTTTGCTGTTCCTTAATGTCATTCTGCTTGCTATAGGACAGAATTATCAATGGCTCTTTCAGTGAAAGAAACTGCTGAACCTCTTTCAACTGAAATTTTAATATGGAAACAAATGACTGATATTTCCCACAGTAAGGGGGTGGGGGCATCAGCAACTTCCTACAACTAACTGTTCTGCTGGAACTGAGAAAATCCTACCAAATGTTCCAACCATATAATAAGGATCCACCATAGGAATTGAGTGTACTATACAAGTCTAAATAGCTAGACAAGAGAAGCAATGAAGAATAATTATGAACAGTATCCAGACATGTTTTTTGAAGTCAGTTATTGGGAATTGTGTGATAATCCAGCAAGTCCTAAACAAGCTTATCGTAGGCACGTCATTTTATAGTTATCTTTTAAAACTTACCAAAATCCATTTTAGAAGTAGTTAGGTCTTCTGTAACCATTATGAAAGTGAACACTCTCCAAGAGCCTTGCTGCTCAAATGGCAGGATTTTTTAAATTCAGATTCCCAACTTATCTGCATTCATGTTCCTGTAATATTGATTTGTTCCTCTACCACTAAGAATCCTTTTTACTTCACTTTAGTAGTGTCTAGCACTTTGATGGAATGCTGTTGTGTCCTATCCCAGCTATAACTTGGCTAGATTAAACTAGTCAAATTGTTTTTGTCAGTTTCTAGAAGACAGGCTCTCCGTCAACAGATCAACTCAGTAGCACTTCTCAGCACTTATTCCAGCTTCACTGAATCTTTCATGGACATGTACGGCCAAAATTATAAGCAGCTTGAGATATTTCATGTGAAGGCCCATCGATATCCATAGAATGGAAATAATATTCTCTCTTTCTACTGGAAATGTCTCATCAGAAACACCCTTGGACCACATTTGCCTTTTTAATGACTTCAATACTCTGGTGACTCACAGTCATTCCCTGTGATTAACTAGGTTACACAGGTATTTCTCTTCCTCATTCTTTCTAGCTGATGGATTCTCAGTTGAGTTTATAGCAGAATTTTATACTACTGGTTCTCAGGAGCATGACTATGCATTTTATACTACTGAATGTCATAGAAAATTAACGCCATCTGGTTTTATTTGCTTGCTTTTTTATGTTCACTTTCAGTGAACACTGAGCAAACAACTGAATCTGCCTGACTGCTTTCAGATTGGGACTTGCAATGAATACTGTTGCATTCCTCCTTGCTAACACACATATATATGTCTGCTAACAGAGCTTGTTTTCTCAGCTAATCAGGGAAAGGCAATAACACAGTCTGCATCATTGACCCAGTCATTAAATAAGATGCTTTAAAGTTAGTAAGTTCTGGAGATGCTGAGACTTACTGTGAGCTCCAGCCTGGCCACAACAGTCAATAATAAACTTCTCACTGTCCCTAGTGAAATTGGAAGTGAGCTTTTTTCATTTTAATTATATTATTTGTTCTTCTATTTTCAGGATACACTGTGAACATTTTTGCTGTGTATCAGTCACATAGAATTATCTGCTGTCCTGGATAGCAAATATTGTTCTGGATTATCTGTATGGGTTTATACAGCAAATTGCCAGTATTATTGGTTGTTTCATTGCCTCAGTGTTTAGAATCACTTGATGCTTTACAGAGCAATGTTGCACTTCAATATTTCTTTCTTATGCTTCTTTACAAAACAATAAGTGTTTGGCCAGAAAGTGTGTGAATAAAGCAAATTCATTCTTTATTCTGTTATAAATTTTATGTTCACCGTTAAGTCTATTTTTGTGTTATCCAAACATTTTTCTACAAATATATCCCTTTTTGTTGTGGGATAACATCATTTTGTGGAATGTCCAAGTTTTTTATTTTATACAGTAAAAGTAACAAGTATTTCAGATAAGTTGCCATAACTACTAATAGATGATAATGACCTCTGGCTCCTGGATAGTCTAGAACACGGAATTAATTTCTCCAAAAGCCTATTCCCAAAGTACTACATACTTTAAACCATACTAAAATATTCTGCACATCTGTTAAAAGTTTACTTTTTTTTTTTATTTATTTTTCAGAAGGCAACAAAAATCTCTGGAACTAACAATCCAAACCAATCCAGATCTTAAGTGTCCTTTTCCTTCAGTAGTTGCTTTTGACTATGGAGCAGGAGCTTGAAATTTGTAATGAATATCTATTTGTAGTAATGTTTCTTTTGCCATTTTCATAAACATATGGGCAAGATATAATCATTACAGAATCACACTGTGTTGAAAACACAGGTTTAACAAAGCTTGGCTTGAGTGCTTGAAGATTTTCTCCTGATTAGACAGGCTTAACTTCAGAAACTACCAATGGTGATCAAACTGAATCTGTGCCCTACACACACAGTGACTGAACATGTGATAAACCTGTGTTTAAAGGTAAGCATTTCCTATCCCTTTTGTCCTTGGTTGTGCGGGTATGGAAATTGGAAACAAGATCTTGTTTATGTAGGTCCTTAGTGATTTTTCTAATAGTTTATTTTTGCTTTTTTTTTTCATCTTCTTTTTTTCTTTTCTATAGAAAGGTTATCTCTCTGGCCCTTATTGGGAAGTGAGGCTCTGAAGCTTTCCTGGGGTAAAGAGTAAGCTGACACACAATTTTAGAAGTGCAGGAGGGAAATTTGGAACAGAAAGCAGGAAATGGGTGTAGAAGTAGATGGAAGGTGTAATACGTCTAAAGAAAGAGATCAGAATGGGATGGTGAGGATAGAAAGATGGGAGGACTGTCTGTTTGACTGGGTAGAAACATTGTGTTTGGACAAGGGAACTTGATTGGTGGAGTAACACCCTAGCACCCCTAAAGCAACAGGAGCAAATGGAGGCTCCAAATGAGGTAGGTAATCACTCATCCTCTTGCTACCAGGCAGAAGGAGGGGACCTAAGAGATGGGGGAGGCTGGAAACAGGTCCCTGCTCAGGGAGGCAGGAAAATCCTCTCCCGACCTCCCTCACCCTCCAAGGTGTCCCTTCACAATAGATTCGGGGCCCTGGAACTTTTGAGTGAGGAAGAGAAGGAGGAATGAAATGAGACAAACAAGGAGGAAGACCAAGGTCCACCAAGACCGGGTCATTCTAGACCAGGTATTAAAACCAGTTCTAAAAAGAACCCCAGAAGGGTCATTGTAGTGGGTGACTCCATTCTGAGGGGTACCGAAGGCCCAATATGCAGACCGGACCCGTTTCATAGGGAAGTCTGCTGCCTCCCTGGGGCCCGCATCAAGGACCTCAAAGCAAAAACTCCCCAGTCTAGTGAGACCCAAGGACTACTACCCTCTCCTGGTTTTTCAAGTAGGTAGTGACAACATTACTAGGAGAAGTCCTAAAGCAATTAAGAGAGATTTCAGGTCCTTGGGGAAAGTGATTAAGGGGTCGGGGGCACAAATTGTGTTCTCCTCCACCCCTTCAGTTGGGGGGTGGATGAAAAAGAATACAGGAGAACTCAACAGACGAACTTGTGGCTCCAAGATGGTGTTACCATCAGGGCTTTGGATTTTTCAATCATGGGTTGGTATATAGGGCACCAGACCTTTTGGCATTAGATGGGATGCACCTGTCCCAGAGGGGGAAGAGGATCTTGGGGCAGGAGTTAGCTGGGCTCATTGACAGAGCTTTAAACTAGATTTGAAGGGGGAAGGGGGGAAAACATCAGCCCATCTGAAGTGCATGTATACTAATGCACACAGCATGGGGAACAAAAAGGAGGAACTTGAAACCATGATGAAACAGGAAGATTATGATATTGTGGCTATTACAGAAACATGGTGGGATGCCTCCCATGACTGGAGTGCGCCTGTTGAGGGCTACAAGCTCTTTAGAAAGGATAGACAAGGGAGGAGAGGTGGTGGGGTGGCACTGTATGTTAGGGACTGTTATGACAGCTTTGAGCACAAGTGCAGTGAAGACAGGGTGGAGTGTCTTTGCATTAGAATCAGGGGGAAGGCCAACAGGGCAGATGTTGTAGTAGGAGTCTACTATAGGCCACCCATCCAGGACAGAGAGGTGGATGAAATATTCTATAGGTATTTGTGGTGGTTTGACCTTGGCTAAATGCCAGGTACCCACCAAGTCGCTCTATCACTTCCCCCCCCCTTTCCCCTTTTTTTCTCAATAGGGCAAAGAAGGGAAAGAAAATAAGATAGGAAAACAAAGCAACCCTTGTGGGTAAAACAACAGCAGTTTTAATATAAGCAAAGCGAAGCAAAGGTCCGCTCACGGAAGCAAAAAAAAAGAAAACAGATTTATTCTCTACTTCCCATTAACAGGCGATGTCGGGCCTTCTCAGGAAGCAGGGCTCCAATATGTGTAGTGGTTGCCTTGGAGGACCAAGGGTGACCCCACCCCCTTCCTCCTTTCTCCCAGCTTTATACTGAGCAGACGCCATATGGTATGGAATATCCCTTTGGTCAGTTCGGGTCAGCTGTCCTGGTTGTGTCCTCTCCCAAGATCTTGCCCACCCCGTCCCACTGTGGGGGGGAAAATGTCAGAAAGAGCCTTGGTGTTGTGTAAGCACTACTCAGCAGTAGCCACAACACCAGTGTGCTATCAACACCCTGCCAGCTCCCAACATAAAACACAGCACCATGAGGGCTGCTACAGGGGAAAACCAATTCTGGCTCAGCCAGACCCGATACAGTATTTAGGAGAAATTTCACGATTGCTTGCCCTTGTTCTTGTGGGAGACTTTAACTTTCCAGACATCTGCTGGAAATACAGCAGAGCAGAGCGAGACCAGTCTCACAGATTTCTGGAATGTGTGGGAGACAACTTCCTGATGCAACTGGTGAGAGAACCAACCAGAGAAGGTGCCCTGCTGGATCTCCTCTTTGTGAAAAGAGAAGGACTGGTGGGTGATGTGGCAGTCGGAGGACGACTAGGGCACAGCGATCATGAAATAATAGAGTTCTCTATTCTTAGAGAGACCAGGAGAGGGCTAAGCAGAATTGACATCCTGGACTTCCAAAGGGCTGACTTTGTCTTGTTTAGGCACCTGCTTGAAAGGATCCCTTGGGAGACGATCCTGAAGGGTATAGGGGTCCAGGAAGTCTGGGCACTCTTTAAGAAGGAAGTCTTAATGGCTCAGGAACAGGCAGTCCCCAGGTGCTGTAAGAGAAGCCGGCGAAAGAGAAGACTCCTCTGGCTGAACAGGGAGCTTTGGTTGCAACTCAGGGAGAAAAGGAAAGTTTACAGCCTTTGGAAGAAGGGACTAGCCACTCACAGTGATTACAAAGAGGTTGTGAGGCTATGCAGGGCAGAAATCAGGAGGTCCAAAGCCCAGCTGGAAATTACCCTGGCTTCAGCAATCAAGGACAACAAGAAATGTTTCTATAAGTATGTCAACAGCAAAAGAAAGACCAGGGAGAGTATCCATCCCCTGCTGGATGTGGGAGGAAACATGGTAACAAGTGATGAGGAGAAGGCTGAGGTCCTTAATGCCTTCTTTGCCTCAGTCTTTAATAACAAGACTAGTTGTATTGAGGGAATCCAGCCTCCTCAGCCAGAGGACAGAGACTGGGAGAACAAACCCCCCCCAATCCAGGAGACAGTCAGTGACCTACTGTATCACGTAGACACACACAAGTCTATGGGACCAGATAGGATACACCCGAGGGTGCTGAAGGAGCTGGCTGGGGTGCTCACCAAGTCGCTTTCCATCATTTACCAGCAGTCCTGGCTGACCGGGGAGGTCCCGACAGATTGGAAACTGGTCAATGTGACACCCATCTATAAGAAGGGACGGAAGGATGATCTGGGAAATTACAGGCCTGTCAGTTTGATGTCGTTGCCCAGGAAGCTAATGGAGCAGCTCATCCAGAGTAGCGTCATACAACACATGCAGGACAACGAGATGATCAGGCCCAGTCAGCATGGGTTTATGAAAGGCAGGTCCTGTTTGCAAACCTGATCTCCTTCTACAACAGGGTGACCTGCTTATTGGATGAGGGAAAGGCTGTGGATGTAGTTTACCTCCACTTCAGTAAGGCTTTTGACACCGTTTCCCACAGCATTCTCCTGGCAAAACTGGCTGCTTGAGGCTTGGATGATCACATGCTTTGCTGGGTAAAAAACTGGCTGGATGGCCGGGCCCAAAGAGTTGTGGTGAACGGAGTTAAATCCAGCTGGTGGCTGGTCACGGTATTTGTTCAGTTTGTTGAGCAATTATTTTTCTAGATATTGAGTGGTGTGTGATGATCAGGAGTTGTCACGGCAGAAAAAGCTCAGAAATTACAACTGTATGGTTGTGGTGCTCATAGTCTCTCTGGGAGTGCTCCTTTTTAACAAAAGCATGAAATTCCAAGAAGGCCAATGGTATCCTGGCTTACATCAGAAATAGCGTGGCCAGCAGGGACAGGGAAGGGATCTTACCCCTGTACTTGGCACTGGTGAGGCTGCACCTCGATTACTGTGTTCAGTTTTGGGCCCCTCACTACAAAAAGGACAGTGAATTACTTGAGCGTGTCCAGAGAAGGGCAACGAAGCTGGTGAAGGGTCTGGAGCACATGTCATACGAGGAGCGGCTGAGGGAACTGGGGTTGTTTAGTCTGGAGAAGAGGAGGCTGAGGGGAGACCTCATCGCCCTCTACAACTACCTGAAAGGAGGTTGCAGAGAGCTGGGGATGAGTCTCTCTAACGAAGTAGCAAGCAATAGAACAAGAGGGAATGGCCTCAAGTTGCATCAGGGAAGGTTTAGACTAGATGTTAGGAAGCATTTCTTTACAGAACAGGTTGTTAGGTGTTGGAATGTTCTGCCCAGGGCAATGGTGGAGTCCCCATCCCTGGAGGTGTTTAAGAGACGGGTTGACATAGCGCTGAGGGATATGGTGTAGTTGGGAACTGTCAGTGTGAGGTTAATGGTTAGACTAGGTGGTCTTCAAGGTCTTTTCTAACCTAGATGATTCTGTGATTCTGTGAAATTAGCCAAAGTTAAAGCTGTGACTGTATTACCTCAATCAGCAGTGATGGTTTTTGTGTTTACACCTCAGCACTTATTTTGTGGACTTTTATATGCCTTTCAGCATACTAGTTAAAGTACTGAATTTATTTTCTATTTTTATAAGTGTGTTTGAAAAGAACTTTCAGAGCAGCATACGTATAAGAGCACATCTTTATATACAAGTTAACCTGTGTAAGATTATAAAACTGTTGACATTGTAGAAAGCAGTATTGCAACAAAATTGCACATAAGCCTCAATTTTAAATATAGACACAATCTTAGAAGGTATCTCAGTTATATTCCCAAAACTTATGCTACTACATATGTATTGCATAGGTTGTATTGCTACCTAGTAACTATAGAAGTATTGCAAAAATTTCAAAATACTCCCATGATCATCTGTGGCAAGCACAGCTAGTGACTTACTAAACTTCATTAATAGAAGCCCGTGTGAAGTATGCAGGGTGAGGTAAGAGGTTAAGTGGTGGAGATGGGTGTGATCTAGTTTAGAAACTCTTACTTAGCAGTGAATGAACAAGAAAAATAACCTTCTAAGTTATTCTTAGTTTGGACTCCATTTATTGGAGTAATGTAGAATGGAGATTTCCCAAAAACTCTAGCTTTCATCTCACAAAAAGTTAGATTCCTTTGACACAGTCTTTGTACCTCTTCCTTTTCCTGTCTTTCGTTCTCTGCAGTTAAATTAAAAATCTGAAATCACTGTGAGATGGAGACCACATAGTATTCTTCATTTTTGGGATAGTATCAGGTTCCAATATCAGCTTCTCTGAAAATAAAAAACCTGCTACCAATAAGTATAAAAGCTTCTTGTTCTTACAAGAGCCCAAGATCCATTAGTCTTACAGTAGCAAAATATTTCCAGTTTCAGATTTTTGGTCTTGAAGTAATTTTTCTGTTTGACAAATGATGTAAGGCCAAAGATAGAGAAGCCCTAGTGAGCAGAAAAAGCTTTTCATTTCAACTTTATTTGAACTGGATTTGGGATAAGATGTATTTCTTACTGTGTGTTTTCCTTAATATGGACCTTGCACAATACAGAGCTGATCGCAAGTGGGACTCATATATATTTCTCAAACAGAAATAAAAAACTGGATGTGAACCCAAAAGAGGGTGGTTGGGAATTAGGTTCTCTGTTTTTGCCAGGTCTCACATTTATTCTGCTACTCCTGCAGTGTTCTAGTTCCTTCTGGTTCTGACTGATTAGATTAAAAACAAGACAAAACAAAATAAACCCCTATTTTCTCTTTGTCTAAATTTTTTCACATTTAAAGGTAATCTTGCTAACAAAATGTTTACTGTAAAGATGGGAACTATTTGCAGCTGAGAAACTCTGAATAATATGTGTTTGCTTTTGGTGAAATATCTGTAGAGAAGTGGGAGCTCAACTGACAAAACTTTATTCTTGATCAGATGTATTTTTTACCCCTGCTTTATTTTCTAGATCAGATTGCTGATTATAGAAAAGTATATTTAATTGTTGTTCAGCCCCCTAAACTACTGTGTGTCTTCCTCCAGTCTGTGGCACCTACCTCAGATAATTTGGCATCTTTAAATGCACTAGTTACAAGCAACCACCAGGGTCCAATGCCAGCTTCAGCAGTGCATGGTTAGCTCTACATGGCCATGTGAGAAGGATATAAACTTCCAGTGCAAAATGATGAATGTTACAGGAATTCAAATCCAAGCTGAGCCTGGGAACTGCAGTTCTTTTAGTGTGAGTATAAGTGATTCTGAGAAGTATAAAAGTATCTTGGGGTTTTAATTTAAATCAAGCTAATTCAAACAAATTAAATGGTAGTATTAGTTTCTTTGCTAAGTTTTATATGGTTTAAGCTATGTGTAGAATGTTGAAATTAGTATTAAGGGATGCATCTAGAAAAGCATTCATTAAGATACTTCAAATTTCTATAAAAGATAATCTTTACTCATGATAAATTTTATACTCCTTATAATAAGTAAAAGAATGTATTCTGTTTTCCTCACACAAACCAACTACTTATCATGATCCTTGAGTTGTGGGTAAAATATTTAATCTGAAATTATCCACTATAAAAAGTAGAGATCTGTCCAATGATTAGACCTTTTACCACATACTAAGGCCCAAAGCCTGTGCGTTATTTGCTCCATGATGACCATGTAGAACCTGTGTTTTCGTGTACATAAATTGTCAGACACAAAGGTTGTCTCTGAGAAAGAACAATGAAGAAACAAACCATGAGAAAACAAAGTCCCAGAAGAACTAATGATTTAAACATTGTTGTGGCCACTTCAACAAGCCAGTGACCAGCTGAAATTCCACATTTATTATGAATTAAAGTTGAAATTCTTGTTTCTAGAAAGTCCCTCATGAGGTAGAAGTCATGGAAACAAAGAGTTCAATCTTCTACCTTCTGCCATTTTTGAGGAGAATGCAAGTGTATGCATGTGTGTGCATGTGACAGAGAGGGAAAATGTCATTTATAGTTTCTTGAAAGTTTCTAAAGTTTAACTACATTTTTGATCCTTTTACCTTAAAAAGCAGTGTATGTTCCAAATCTTATTTGTGTGTTGTACACATTTCTTGAAAGAAGCTGTTCTGCTGAAGGTGATGAGGAGGGGAGCTAAGGGAAAAACACAATAATGAGTAATGAATGTAAGATTTAAGGAACAAACCTTCTAAAATGCCACTTCTGAAGATGTATTTCTTCAAATAAAGTCAGGATCTTCACTGTCTGAACTGTGACACTTAGAAAGCTGCAGTACTTAGCTTAAGTGTACGTAGGATTTGTGAGACCTTACTACTTTCTCCATGCAGATTGACATACTTTATTACCAGAATATTGCTTGTATGCCACCTCTATGTAGAACATTAATAATTTAAGCCTATGCATGTTTCAGTTCAGTCTTAAATTTAATCTCAAAATACAAGGAACAGACATACAAGGAATCATACAAGGAATCTCACTGCAAATTCATAAGGCACATGGCTTGGTTTTCAACAAATCTGCCCTTCTTACATATGCAGGGAGACACTAGAAGATTCTTTTTCTAAAATTTTAGTCCTTGAAATAAGCTGGGTTTTGCCTTCAGGAAGCATATTGGTCATAGACAGGGTCTGCACCCCAAAACTCAAATCTTGCAAGCTGCTTCTTTGTTTTTGTCTTGGTGACTGTGATTTGCTGTATTTCTTCAATACCTGTGAGTTTTCTGGTATTTATATCTTGCTGGACCTAAGAAAGTTTCAAGTTTTACAAACTCCCATGAACCTGACACTTATTATCTGAAAATAAGCGTACTGGTCAAGAGCAAAGCATCACAAATTATCCATCTAAACAAAACCCAGTGAATGCGATCAGGTGATCTAGATTCAAAGCGCAGGACTCATATTTCCTTGTCCAAAGACTGAAGTGTATATTTCCATTGGCAACATAATGACGCTCAGTGGTTGATCATCAGAAAGTATCTATCTCCTCCTTGTGGGAATTTGTGTTTTTCCATTCCATTGGTCTACAGTTACTATAGCTGCACGTTTGTCTACTATACGTTTAACCTTTTTTATAAGTCTGTCACCTATAGATATAGATAACTAGATGTTTACTATTCAATTTTAAATTAAATATTTTAATATTTATGTTCAATGGATGCTAATTGCCAAGTGTGTTTACAGTGGTCTATCACATGGAAAAGCTGATGTTTTACAAATTTAAAATAATTTGTATAATTTACAATTGCACTTTGCCATTTAAGTATCCTTTAAAGAATTTCATCGGTAGGAAACAGTATTATGCTATATATGCTTCACAGGAATAATGAGGAACCTCCATAGGAGCTTCTTTAATTATTAATAAGCAGGGTTGAAGAAAAGCACAGCATACAATTCAGGGGGAAATCCCAAAGGCTAAGCCTTGTACCATTTAATAGTAGTTTAATGGATAATGCTTGTGATACCTTAGAAATACATTGCAACATCTTAAGAAGTTCTTCCAAAGTCAGAAGAAATTGTCTCTCTAGATGCTGGGTGTTTCTCCAGAATATGAATTTTTTTATTACTGGTTGCTGACACCATTATCAACATTTGTTACAATTTTTTCATGATGACTGACACCTATGAGCTAGCACCTGTGCAAATCAACCGATACAATAAGAGGACATGTACTAAACTACAAAATTGTCATGCTGCAGATTACTGTCTAGAGTTGTTGAGTGGGAATTTGAGCTCTATAAACATGAAAGCTACCTTTAGGGCTCCTAATTTGGTAGTATTCTTAATTTTTCCAAGATCAAATGATTGCCCCAATAAGCAAGGTGGTATAAGGAGTCCTGAGCAGATACAGCACGGTTTGCTTCAAATGACAGAGAAATAATTTTCAGAAGTTAGTTAGTAACTAGCCATGTGGAATAGCAAGCCATCCCTTGGTGAATAGTCAATGTAAAATTTAACACATTATTTCTCAGAAGTGCCTTTGTTCATGATATTTAAGGCTATAGCTATAGCATTTCCAAAGTAGCTGACTGAAAGACTAGAAGCCCCATGTTTTGCATAACACGAGCTCTACACACTATGGTTTTCACTTTAAAAGGCTTAAATTACTGGCATTTTATCAGCTTTAAAAATATCTTCAAACTTAGTTTTTCCAATTTCTTTTAGAGACAGTTTCTATGCAGTTTCTTTTCATAACAGAAAGAAGACACAATGACCTCTCTGCTTAACTA
Organism: Strix aluco; assembly: GCF_031877795.1. Lineage (NCBI taxonomy): Eukaryota > Metazoa > Chordata > Aves > Strigiformes > Strigidae > Strix > Strix aluco. Next base: position 46,683,121 of record NC_133935.1, read on the forward strand.
TTTGGGACAAAGTCAATTTGTGCTCCATCTCCTGCAAGTGTAATTGAAGGATCACTAGCCTGAACTCTAAGTTACATAATTGTAATTAATTACATCACAATTGACCTGCAATTCTGCTTCTCAGTCTTCCCTTATGCCCTTCCCAAACTGGGACCACACTAACTGACAAATGATATCCTGCACTTTTAATTTCAAAACCTAAAAAATCAGTTTCTCTCAACAGTAGTAAAGATCATACAGCAACTTTCAAATATCAGTTTCTTCCTACCACTTTTGAGATACATTGTTTCTTTGCTGAAGCTGCATTAACACCAACTATAGTCCAATGCTGAAAAGCAGAAGCCTTTGAGCAATCCTGAAAGGACAGCATGAAGAGAAAGCATAAGCGATACTCAAGTAGAAAGCTGATGTGGGAAATTCTGACTGATGCTTAAATGTGACTGACAAGCAGATGAAAGGCAGGAGGAACAATCTCAGCTGATGCTTAAAATAGCCCAGAAAAATGAGAGAACAGTAGGATGTGTTGAGGATGGGTCAATGCTTTGATAGCATTTCTAAATCAATGTCACAGGCTCCTGATGGCAGTACAGCAAAGGACGTAAGAAGTCACAGAAGTCAGGTTTCCTGTTAAGCCAACTTGTGAGTTTCCTCATTATTAATCAAGGCCATTTTTAAACAAAGGATAGTCTGCTACAGACTAACCCCTGTATTTTTCCAGCTTTGACATCTAGTAATATGTTTGTTCTTAAATAGGAGACACACTCACTGTGAGTTTAGATCCACTGTTTTCTATCCACTACCGAATTATTGTAAAACTTTTACACAGATACTTTTTTTACAGCTCACATAGCAGTTCTCATATGCAATGGAAATTCCATGGCTCATGAAGCATGACTGAAAAAGAGAAATACTCAGAATTTTAAAAGGCAATATTCTGTATTTTTATATTTCTTTCAGACACCAAAGACTAGCTATTAGTGTTTGATGAATGATGAACACTCATATGGATAACTTAAGATTTCATGACTCACAACACCTCAAAAGATAGCACTACAGTTTCCATGGTACTGCCTATGATAAAAATAAACTACCTTTTAAATTAAAGCACAGGACATTCTGATTTCACAAAAAAATAATGACTTATGGTCAGGAATGCTTCTCCTTAGGCTGTTGTGACTTCACTGAGTCAGTGGGCTTGCTCCTGATCTACACAGTAATAAAAAGGAATCTGGCCAAGAATTATACATTTGTGATAATCACCCTTGTTTTTTGTACATTGAAAGTGTAAAAGTATGAAGGGTTTGAAATGACGTTGAGGACATACATTCCTTCCTTTTATACACAGTTTATGCTGTATCACAAACATGCACAAGCACAAGCTGGAAAAGTATTTATAATATAAGGAAACATTTTTTATCTCCCAGATACTGCACTTCTAAGAAACTGCTCTGTGCCAGTGAAATATGGAGCTGAATCCTCACAGGGAGTGTGGAGAGGGCAAATCCTGCACATTGTGCTCCCTGATGTGCTTGGTGACCAGTCTCCTTTCTCACCTCTTTCATGATGTCCTGATGCTCAGGGGCTCCCTAGAGAGAACGGTCTCTGTCCCACATGCATGTATGCAAAATCTGTTTCTCCTCCTGCTGAAATACATGGGTTATCTCTTTTGTGTGCTTCAACCTGCCATATGCTAGCTGACTCCAGGAAGCACCCTCTCTGGGAGACTCTCCTTCTCCAGCCCAAAGCTTCAGCCCAATCTCAGCCCAGGGGCAATCGAAATCTCCCTCAACATTACCTCCTTCCTTTTTTTACTCTTCCCTTGCTGTCCTGAGTATAAGACGGAAACTTCCACTTTTGTGTCTCATTTGGGCTCTGATTCATTTCTAAATCAGTGAGGGTGGCTACAGAGAAGTAGTTTTGGGCTAAGCATGAAGGACTTCAAGATCTTGTGAGACTCTAAGGATAACCTCCAACCACTTACCATATCCTCGTCTGTCCTTCTGCAGTGATGAGTGCTACAACATTTAGAGTTTATAGATAGATAGGATTTCATGTAGCAAGGATTTTCTATGAAGGAAAACCTGAATCCCTCACAAAGAGGGGAGTTCTGGATGCACAGGAAACTGGTAAAGAAATGGTGGAGGAAGGACTATTCTGGTTCATTCATTGGGACAGAGGGGTGAAGGATGGTGTCAGAGGAGTTTAGGTTCAGGGTATGATACTCTGATCAAGCTGGTGGAAGGCTCTAAAGCCGCTGCTCTATACATAAATCAATTCAAAATACCCCAGCATACGAGGGCAGATCTAGCTCCCCCAAGTTCAAAGAGAAGACTCTTATGAAAAATCTGCGGACTGTAGACCATGGTCATATTGGTCAAGTATAGACATGTTTCTCCAACAGCAAGATTAGGAAAAGTCAAACATTTCAATAATCTAAAATTTTAGTAAATATATCTGAATAACATAGGAATGAAATAAATATTTGAGTTACTAAATGCAGTATGTTGGATGGCTGCATGCTAGTTTCTTTGCAGGCTCATCATAGTAACTTCACAAAAAAGCCTTGGGCAATTATTGTGCCTGAGGGATTAGATTTGGAAGAAAACCCCAGAAATTTGACTCTGTTTAGAATAAGTTTGCATCAGTGTTCAAAACAGAATAAAACACAGTGTAATTTGGGAGAAGCACAACACTATGCATTTTATTTCAGGACATTTCATTGTATGTCTGTGACAATTTAAAAATAAAAGCTATGTATTTTTGGAGGGGACTTAAAAGCTAATGTTGAAAATTTGGGATTCAGTCAAAAATATTTTGGGACAGTGTTTTGTGCTCTCATGGTTAATCTTGAATGCATTTCTGTTCATATCCAGCTCATTCTTTTCCATGTGCATAGTGTCTCTCTACTTGATCAGCAAGACTAGACCTTTATAATTTTTGAGAAATACAATGATAGAAAGAAATGTTTATCTTTCTGTTTTCTAGTATGTGTTCCAATAGCTAGAAAATACTGTATTGAACAACAATATTACAGATAATAGTACAAAATGAGTTATCTAGAATGGTTAAATATAACTTTCTAAATCTGTCCTTTCAGATAAAAAGTTTTATGTATAATGTGACAAGATAAGGCATATTTTATTGTTATAAAACCTAGTTTAATACCACGTAAAGGTCTAATATTTCTTTTCAATCTCAGTAACTTTACTTCTAAAATATTTTAAATGCCTTGTTTACTGATGAAAAATCTTTATATTTAGAATGATTCAAATGGCTTTAAAGAATTCATGAAATATATCCTTATATTTTATGCAATGACTCACTATGAAAAAGTGGTTCACAACTTTCACATTAATCATCTTTGTATATTCCTTAAAAGACTTGTTCACCTGAAACTTAACAGATTGTCCCTTATCCAAACCAATGAAAAAATTGCATCTAAATTTAGTGCCTCACTCAAGTGCTAAGGCTTGGACAACAGGCCCAAGCCAGAGTTGACCTCTAGGTGAATCCTGCATGTTTCATAAATGATAACCATTGTGCTAGTAAGTATTGTACTAAGTTATGACAAACCACCTATGCTGATGTAGAAAGTGCTAAAGCATTGAAATGCTAAAGCCTGAAAAACAGGCCCCGAGTTGAAGCTGCTAACTTAACATGTAGTCATTAAAAAAATATGTAAACTCACTAGTGAAAGATGCAGCTTAGATAGAACATAATCAGTAGTGATGATGAAAGGCTGAGAGAACGTATCCAACTTTCCTTTCTCAACCTTGTTCAAGGCTGAGAACCCAAGTATTTGGCCTTGTTAGAAACTCTCTTGGTTCCCCCCGCCCAAGCCCTGGTCAAGCTTTGGGTGGAATCCAACAGGAGAACGAAACCAGAAATTTTCTGCTCAAAACAAAGGTGCCAGCTATTCTGGCTTGTCGATCTCTGGTATATAAGGCTGGGCCTGTTTGCAGAGACTTTGGATGCCTCACCTATGGGTGGACGCACCACGTAGGATTTCCCACTTGCCGGGACAGGCTCTCCAAATCCTCGCTGTAACTGGGGCTCCCCAGCAACTGCGGATCTGGATGATGGTAACGTATGCAAGTGGTGATGTATCTTTCTTAATCACTATTCTCTCTCTCATGTAGTAATGATTTGATTCATTACCCTGTATTTTCCTATTTATTGCTTTAGGTGCATTATTCTGCCTTTTCTTACTGCATGTTTTCTGTATTACTCTGTTACATTATTTGTTTATCACTAGTAAAATACACCTACTCTTTTCACTCTGGTGTCCCAGTTTAATTGGTATCCTTAATCATCAAAACACTCACCTGAACAGGTTATTTATATTTTCTATTTGAAGATCTGGTTATTAAATTCCCCTTCTGTTTAAATGGCATCTGGTATTAAATAATTCCTGCATGTTGACATGGCATGGACAAAGTCCTGCAGGTGGAGACAAACAGTGTTTTGAAAGGATATGAACACATGCCTATGGTGTTATGACCTCTTTACTGTCTTTGATATAATTTCAGAAATGCTATGGAGTGACTGGATAGATCTAGTGAATGTGGATGCATATAGAATGCTTGGCCTGGTGGGGACCCAATTTGATTAGGTACAGATCTTTATGGAGAGTCTTACTCCAGGCTCAGTTGTTAACAGGCTTGAATACTATACAGTCTTTGAGTGGCACACATTGAAATCATGGTTTTAGGTACTTAGGTACATATACCTAGGTGAACTAATTATCTGAACAATAGCTGAAATTGAAGCTTGTTTGGATCAGAATAGCATCTGAAAATTAATATGTGAAAAGTTTACTGATTAAAGTAGACTTTGATTAAAATTAGGTAAGACACTACTGAAGCGTGAAATATCTATGTCACTACAAATGTAAAGACTTAATATAGAACTGGCTGTGTAATGAAGAAAGTTGATAATATGTTTTGGGATGATATTTCAAACTTGAAAAATTTCTCAACCTACTGATTCTAGTCCAGGGAGCAATTTCATACCACTCCCACAGCCTATGTCATCAGAAGTTACAGATACATGTTCTGTAACTCTTGTATAGCACATACATAAGCAGGACATTTGGGAGAACATCGGAGAAGCTGCCTGGAGTCAGATTATAGATCCACCTACTTCAGTACCCAGTCTCTGACAAGCCTGCAATGGTGGATGCAAGGTGAAGACTGGAAGAACAAGGAAAGAGAATATGATACTTTTTTGAGCACCCTCCCTAAATCTATGACTGAGGGATAAATTTAAGGAGTCTTTTTGCCTCAGACCAATGAAGTTTGTTTTAGAACATACATATCCTGCAAAGCTTTGGATAAAAACTTGTTTCTGACGTTTCCTTCCTTACTTTGAAGTTTAAGTTTCTTCTCATTTAATGGAATTATAGACAATTCTTTTTTAGTTAGTTATTTATTTTAATAAGGAACACAATCTTTTAATGTCATTGCTCCATTGTGGTGTCCTTTCTGAGCTTTACAATGCTGAAATACACTGAACTTAACAACTACAATGGACTAATATGGATTGTGGTAGGACACATTTTCAGAAGGGTCAGTAAGACTCTTCCACTGTCAGTATACCTCAGCAAGTGAGGGAAAGGAATTAAGGAGAATAAAAGTGTTTCACTGACAACTTGGTACAGTGAATGCATTCCTTTTTTCCCTCTGTGTTTATTTTTCTGGATTTCTCCTTCCTGCATGTGCATCACAAGTTTGTTGTTTGATGTGTAATATATCTGCAAGGTACAATAGTGTACCGTGCACATTCATCTGAGCTTGTGCTGAAGGAACAATCAGCTCTGTCAAACTGGGACTCTGCCTGGGTAAGTGTGTGCTTCTCAGTAGGATCAATTAGCCAGCATTGCTGCTTGGATGTCTCTGCTTGAGTATTTGCTGCTTGGATGTCTCTGTGTTTTGTTGTTTCATACATACATATAACTAACAAATGAAAGAAACTGATCAGTATTTTCAAATAGACTGCACTGTGGATACTGTTTAATTTCATTTACTTGCCCCCAGAAGGGAATCTATACAGGACAAAATAAAAGTCCCTCATGCTACAATTCAATTATCTACTTAAAGTCATGCTTTTAGTCTCAACAGAAGACAAAGAATTTGGTACTTAGGAAAACAGCTATAGGAACTTCTCCCACCTGAGCCACACGGAAGGGTTTTCAGGTGACAACTGAAGTACTCACACATCATGTATCACCTAATTCAAAGCTCAGTAGATATATTTTGATTTATATCATCTGGTCTCAGGTTAGACCTCTGACCTGAACCTGTACTTCTAGAGAGTTTGAACATTTCAAACTTGAGCAACTTTTAATAACATGAACTTCATGACCTAGAGATAAAAATATACTTTGAAAGAAAGTGAGAGCAAGCAGAAGCATGAAGGAATCCAACATCTGAGACTCATGTGGCGTTTTTCTCTTCTGGAATGTAAGTATTTTTCTCCTAAGAAAAGCCCCAGTGATTGCAGTGGGTTGAGAAGGTATACATAATTTTCTGAAGGATCAAGGCCTACAGAAAACAAAAAAGATTAGGAATACATCATTTGCAGAACTGGTTCTGCATGAAAGGTAGTGAAAGCTGCTTGGCTGTTTAGGATGCAAGCCTATGACTACACCCTGGAAAGCAAGTTAAGCTGCGGAAGCACTAGTGAGAATTTGTGATAGCAGAATTGCTATAAAAAGTTGGTGTTTACGTGTTTCCATCTGTCTTTATTTCACTAACCACATGGCTGGGCATCGAACAACTTTTGACTTTTTCTGTTCTCTTCTTTTGTTTAATATATCAGAATGTGTTTGCCTATCTTACCTAGAGTTTGTACATTAGGCCTTTTAAATAACAAAATCTGTTCCAATAAATCAAGGCTTCTCTTACTTAGCTGGGCAGCTGGAATCCCTGTTTATGGCTTTAGAGGGAATTTGAAACATCTGTGTCTGATGAATTACCATAAATGCACAGTGGGTCCTGCAGCAGGAATAGTTCAGAGGTGCAGATAGATGGCAATAAATAATTAATGAGCACCAAAGTAATATCTTTCTTTTATGCACAGTGCAAGCCATAGGCAAACCTTGCTTTAGAGTTGGTCTTTTCCATTCAGCTGGCTTTCTATACTGATTACCAGCCAGAAAAGCTCAGGCAGTGCAGAAATAATGGTCCCCATCTTGTACCTCCTAGTATACATCTGTAATCCTTACTCAGCTGAATAGTCTTCCCACTTAAGAAAAGGGGAGGGCTTGCATGCTCAAGGGGTCTTCCTACATGCAAGGTCTGCAGTGTGGGTGAAATGATTCTCTCTCTTCTCTCAGTATTTCTAAATTATTTCAGAGTGTAGGCAGCTCAAAAGTCAGATTTCCCTTTGCTTCTGTTTTGTCATATTTCATTGTTTACATAGTAAATGTTTATGAGGATAGAAGAGAAACTTTCAGAGGCTTTTTGATAATGACTGAGATAAGACTGAAGAAAACTCTGGACTGCATGGCTCCCTGATTTACTTCAGTTGCCAAATCTACAGGTGACAGGAAGTCAGCTGAGCATGGACTGGCAGTACATGCTGCCAGGTGCTTGTGCACATTGGCCCAGGGAAGGAGATTTAGATTTCATTGGCATATTGAAGCACTTAAGACTGTTTGATGAAAATTAAGTATTCAGGTTTTGTCCCCCCAAAATACGTATTTCTTTAATCTCACTGCAAGGACTCTGGACAAGAAAGGCTGGTTTTCCTCAGATGGAAGTCATAACGATGTGGGGAGCCCTTTGTTTTATGATTTTTCAAGTATTTTTTCTTAAAAGAGTCTGTGTCACCAATCTTAAATTTTAATGTATTGCCAATATATTATTCCTGCTGATTTCAGCAAAGGCTACTCACAAAGTAATACACTGCCATCTCACACATCTGTAGGGAAAATCCTTACTTCCTGCTAAGGTCCCCTCCTTTTCTCAAGGAGTACGTTGTACATTTGTGCTCCAGACTGAGCACAAGGTCCTGCTTGTCCCCAGCAGAGTCTGCCTTTCTCTGACATGACCGCAGCTGTCAATTAGATATTTTAAGAATCTCTTTTGAAGGAATAGAGTTTTTTTCCCCATTGAGTATCCTAACATATTCAAACCTCTGTTGTTTCATTGTTACTGTCCATATCAGCTCTGAAGGACTTCGGAAGTGGTAATAAAATGGTATGCTCCAGTGGGATGATGAATGTTTTTAAAAACTATTAATAGAATTTAATGCATTCATATTTATGAGTATATATGTTATAGGACTTGACTTTTCAGGAAGGACATGTGAATTACTCTGAAGAACCTATTATGTTCCACAAGCATTAGTTTGAAATGTACTTTCCCTGGGACCTTTCCTAATACTCTGTGGAGCAGTTCCCTTCAAACTACCAGGTGGGGATGGAGCTCATAAAACAAATAGTTTAAATTGTGCAGTCTGCTTTCTGATAATACAGGGACATTGGGAACATCTGTAGACTGTTTTCATTTAAAGGTCAAATGGAAAACATTAGTGGTTTCTCTGTTTTTGCTATCATGAAGTCCAAGTTTGATCCCCCACTGTAATGGTTGTTAACATGTATGTCTCAAGTTTCTGCTCAGATTTACTTTGAGTTTTGTTTTTGCCCCTGGCAGGAATCCTAGTACAGGTGAGCTGTCCTAACTGATAGCTGGGACAGGCTAGCTTTTATGAATGACCAAGCACATTAGGAAAAGGCAGTTAGTACAAGTGGCAGGATGACTGCTCAGGGAAAAGCTCCTGGCTGATTGAAGCAAAATCAGAGATGGAAGTGGGCATGGATGGTTGGATTCCTAATGGAGTAAGAAATCAGGGAAAATACCTTAATGTGAACTGTTTATATACTGGCATTATATTTACTTATTTGTTTAAGCACAGTACAGGTTTCAGGTGCTTGGACTTTTTACGGTGACTTAGGAAAATCGGTTGAACTTTTGCTTATAGATGTGGTAGCAACATCAAGATTAAACCCCTGCATTTAGGTGAATTTTCTTGTGATAAAGTGAGCTATAAAAATTGAACAAGAAATTCATTTACTTTTCTTCCAGAAGTAACAGTTCTTAGCGAACAGCACTGCTTGAAAGAATGCCAGACTGTAAATACATCAATATAAATAAAAAATGCAAAATATACCAAGCCCTTTGGGCTTGTTAGACAATGGCTACTTTGGTCCACTAAAGAAACACTGGGTTCACCCAGATGAACATAGTTGTGAGCAATGATCCTGCTATTTTTACTAATGGGAATGGATTGTGTAACTATTATAACACGTTTCAACATCCTCTACTCATGATGAAGAAGGCCCAAAGCCAAAAATAATGATGCTCTGACACACAGTGTAGCTGCGGAACACCTGTGAACGCTGAATTCTTGATAGTTAAGTACACCTTATGTATTTCTGTTGTGGACATGTCATTCACACAGTAGTGACGCAGAGGACAGACAAGAAAGGCAGAGCGGTCAGAGGGTTTTCAAATGAAAAGAGCTCCATATCACCTGCCTGGAAGCACTACTGCTGTAGGTAACAACTGCTTTCAGCAAGGATTCAAATATTTCCTGCAGTGTGTCACTAATTGACTCTGGTGCAACATCTCTTTACATCACAGAAGTTCACTTGCTGTTCTGCCCATTACAGTGGGAGCTATACTGTGTGTGAAATATCAGAACGCTTCAGGTATTAGAGGACCCTTTCATGCATGACAAACATAGACAGAGCATTCTTACTCTGATTCAGTGGGTATGATGGCAGTGGCTTCACTGAAAAAAAGAAGAAAGAAGCATAAATGGTTTGAATCAAATGTGACTGTACATACAGGAACACTTGGAACTTACCCAAAGCTCCCTAGAGTTGCTGGGAGTCTTTCCGCTGGCTTTAATGAACGCTGAATTGAACTCTCTTTCTTCCAATGTGTTTGCTTCTTGCTCTAAATTTCCTTGCCAGGAGTGCTCTTTAAGGTCATGACTGCAGAAAACATTCTAGGCAGCACATAAACATGTTCACATACTCACTTCCAAACAAAAATTAAGCAAATGTTGAAACTCTTGATCGCTATTAAATATGCTTGAAATGCTATATCATTAGCCTCACTAACTCTGATACCTAGGAAACACCAGAAATTTAGATGCCATCGCAGTACAATACAGGATGTGAACTTACTGTGTTTCTCAGAGCCCAAAGCATCAAAAAAATTACAAATAAAAAGGAAGCTGTAAATCAGTTGACCCCTGTAATCTTTATTTTCTCTATATCTCCCATTGATATTGAGCTTACTCAGGATATGTTTGTGTTTTCAAACTTAAATATCAACAGGTAGTCACTTAAATCAGTATTCTGATGTTCACATAAAAGGACTCTGGCTGTCAAAAATAAAAATATATTTTTCAGGCATTGTGGATTTATTTCTAGAAGTTATGAACAATGGTTTTGTGCAGAGACTCCAATTTTTGTGTTAAAGACAGCTCCACATCTTCACTTAAGGGCTCTAGGAAGCACTAGCCATTGCGTCTGAACTTGCACTCCTGCACGTTCAGAAATATTCGTGTTTGAGAACGTATAGGGAACAAAGCCCAGTTTTGCTGGACTTAGCTTCCAGTCACTTCAACCACCAATGAACAGGAACCGAGGCCTCTGTAATTCATGTTATGTGTTATAACCAGATGAGAATCTGGGGCACATGCTCCAGCAGCTGTCACCAAAATGAGATAAAAGAACTTATCGACACCAATGTGATGTAGATAAGCAGACACTCCTTTATTAATGGCCGGGTGCGTAAGGGAGTCGTCTCACCAACAATGCACACCTAACTCATGTAGCATGCTGATTGTATAGAATACAGTAATACATAGTAATCAACTTCTCATACATAAACAGTATAATTCCCATAACTCATTTTCTTATTCCCACCTCTTTCCCGTTATGAGCACTTAAGTCCTGAAATGAGTCAGGGGGCTGCTTTTGTGACAACCACGGACTACTGTCTCAAAAGAAAGACCCTCCAATGCCCTTGACTCAAGGACTTTGGCTCACATTGTGATTTTAACATGCTTCGAGGCCCTTTCGCAATGTAACTTTTAGAACACCTGGTCTACAGGGCAATAAATTCTCCTTACTGAACTGTCTAACAACGGTACCTCATCATGACTCTTATTCTTTGAATAGAAATCTGGTTAATGATTATTACCAGCCTATATGACCTTAGCCTGGGACTTTACAAAGGACTTTGTAGCAGCATAACTGGTTGTATGGTTGCTCTAAACTAAATACAATATTTCCATGACTACTTAAAACATTACACTACTGTCTTTTTATAAAACCGATACTCCTGTAAAATTCCATTCAATTGATCAGGCCTAATCATTCCTTATCAAAATCACCCAAAATCAGCTCAAATTAGTAACAAATTAGTAACACTCAGTAACACAGCTGACCCTGTTTTAAATGTCTAAATTCTCATCTGAAACCTTCTTTTGCTAATCCTGGGTTTAAAAACTCAGCCACTGTAAACACTTTGTTCTGCAGAGTGTTTCAAATACTCTTCTCCTTAAGTGATTATACAACCCTTGGGAGTTTTTTCTGCTTTCTCATTATAAGCTTTCTGTTAGCCTTTGGCCAATGGCATTTATAATCTCACCAGTACTGACACTCTACATGTTGTCAAGTGACTGCATAAGCATTAAAAATAAAATCACAAAGTCTCCAGAGTTTTGTATCATTTACTAAGTGAAATTTAACAGAAGTGTATCTATCACTGGCTTTGCAACAGGATTTTAGAATTGACACTCTCCTGATTGCTATGAAAGCTGACAACACTAATCAGGGATTTGTCAGTAATCATTAAAAAGCAATGTGAAGTAATGTCATGCAGTGTAATCCCCAAATTTATTTCCTGCCCATCTTCTTCATGACTAGTATAAACTTTGCTAATTGTTCATCTCTCTTCCTGCCTCCCTTTATCCACCTCCTTTTTATTCTCTTTTGAATGCAATCAAAAGTCTATTATTACTGCAATTAGCTCAAGCACCATGAAATAGCGTGTGAGGTAATCACCCCATGGCAGACACTAACAGCTTTTATCAGGTACTTATACACCATTAGCAACACTTACAGCATGTTTCCAATTTCTCAGAGTATGGAGGATAGAAACTTGCATGGCCATATTGTCAGGAGATGCTATACCAATGGTGCATATGGGTCATATCTCCAGGCTCTGGGTCATAAATGAAATCTGGATAAGGACAAAAACATTCAGGTAATTCTTTCAGGTAATTCTAGTTACAGATGAGTAACCTGCTTAGCAAACACTATTTGAAGAAGCAAAACCCGTTTAGACTCTGAGAAGAACATCATTACTTCTAGGAGCTGCCAAATCTGGTAGCCCAATAGAGGTGAGATTGTTGCATCTCCATGTCCACAGGCTCAGTCAGTACCATGGCTGAGCATGTGTTCCCAGTAAGCGTGCATGCACATATACACACAGTACACATGTACATATACTCATGGTCAGCCACACAGGTTAACACAGATAGAAAAAAAAATGTACTCACACAAACACAGCACCAACAACCTCATCCTGTTCCCCTCTTTGTCTGATTGGGATGAAGGCCTGTTAGTGGGAAATACATATATATAAATACACACATGTTTATATGTACAATGTGGATCTCTCTGGCAGCTGGGCTTAGACACACAGTTCATCCATTAGCTGCCCCTGGGTCCCTGCCTCCCCATCTGGGCATGTGTTCCCCTTTGGCACCTGGCCCCACTCAGCAGCTGGAGCTCAAGCCTACACACACATGTACCCCGGATCCCTCCAGTAACTGGACTTTGGCACCCAGGCTACTCATAGTCCAGGCCCCTGGATCCCATGGACACCCACTTGCCTTCCACACAGAGACACGAACATGTAAATAGGTCTACTAGTGCGTCCAAGATTTATGACCTTAGAATAGTCAACTCCCAGGCACCATGGTATCTCCAGTTGCTGGTGTGGACCTCATGGTCCCTCCAGATCACTTTGGTCTCTCCAGTATCCAGCTCAGACTTATGGCTGTTCCTAAGCCACTTATCCTACTCACCAGAGAGTTATGCTTGATGCTTACTAGTGATTATACACTATCATTCACACTTACACAACATGCACTCTGGTCTCTCTAGTTCCTGCACCCTCACCTGTATGACCTGTGGTCTGAATTCCAACTGCTGATACTTAGACCTCCACACTCACACATATACACAGAGCAGAGTGTCCCCACACCCACAAAAATAATTAGAATTGACGTTTAATAGGAAGACAGACTGCTGAACAGGTGCATGGCATGGCCAGACCAGCAACTTCTTTCATTGTGACCTTTTATTCCCCTGTCCCTCTAATTCCCTGCACTTGTTCCTCCCCAGACCACTGTGAATCCCTCCTTTTCCTGCGTTTGGTTTGTCCCCTAAAATCCCCACCAAATATCTTGTGCAATCCTGCACTGCTCTTCCTCTGCATCCCATAATGAGTACCCTACTCCAGACACTGACTCCTTCAGTTTGTAAGGTGATCTGTTGACTTGTGATGATGGGTCTGACCCCCAGCCCATGGGGCTGATTCATCTCCTGTGATAGCTCAGGGTAGGGTATCCCTTTTGCTTATGAGGTTATTGTCGTTATTCCTGTGTGCTTTTTTGTGTTTCTGGAGATGAGCTTTTAATAGCAATAAAGAATAAAAAAGTTAAAGGTTTTCAATCAAAGAATTGTTAGATCGTTTGACTAATTATCAAAGTAAAACGATGGTCCACATCTTCAGAAAGTGCTTATAAGTACTCTATAGTAGCTGTACACTTTTCCAGACTTTCAGTCTAAAGATAAGAAGTAATGTGGTCTGGGAAAAAGTGCCCTTACAACCCGCTGTATAGTACTTGTCTAGGCTGACTAAGGCTACCTTTTTACTTCTGATACAGTGTGTCCATCAGGAGCCATAATGCTCATCATAACACCCTAGAATGCAAAAAACTAAGCCTCTCATCGGTTTTAAACTTCTGTATTATACTTCTGCACTGTTCTTGAAGTAGATGAAACATTGTCTTGTGGAATTTTTAATAACTAGTCTGTGTCAGCATCAAAAGCATGCTAGCACAGAACTGAAAGGAAAAATATTTTACAACCAATTTGCAGTTAAAACCTTGATGCATAATTATTCACAGTGAATAGGATTTGTTCTTGTAAACCTTTTTATAAAGCACGTGTCTAGATATTATCTGTACGGAGGAACACTGCGTAATAAGATGCTGTCACTTTTTTCTATTAAAGTAGTTGTGAACGTATAAATAAAAGGTAGAAAATACAGTATCTGTTTTGCTGAGTGACTAACCTATGCAGTTTAGGAATTAAGCTGCTGAAGGTGAAGTCTGCACCTGTCTCTATAAAAAAAGGGAACGTGGTGGATGATTCCTTGAGAAGCAGGAAAGAGTCTAGTGGTGAATGAGTGGGGCTACATATTTTCTTCCACCATATTTGCTAAACGTCACTTTGTTTCACAGTTCTAGGCTTAAAACAATATTCATCATCAAAATCAGTTTTAGGAGCTCTGTTTCATAGATCCGGAGAGTAATAAAGCAAGTTGGAATGGACTTTTCCAGGTCATTTGGGTCAACCCCCCCTCTCAAAGGTAGGTGTTCAGGACCTTCTTCAATCATGTCTTGAAGACCCACAAGGATGGAGACTCTCCAGCCTTTCTGGGAAACCTGTTTCACAGTTTTAGCACTGTCACAGTGACAAATTTTCCTTATGTCTAGCTGGGATTTCGTTTGTGGCAGCTTGTGTCTATTGCCTCTTCTCCTTTCACTGTGAATCCCCAAGAAGGGTCTGTCTTTGTTTTTGCTATAGTTTTTCATTAGGTATTTGAGGAAAACAATGACATTTCCCCTTAGCTTTTTCTTCTAAATGCTGAACAAGTCTCAAAATGTCCAAAATCTCATTTCAACTTCAGCAGCGCAATATGTCATATACATGCTGAGACCTCAAATCTGCTGCTTGCTTCACAGAGAGGCAACCTTGGACTTGAGATCAAAACCAATCGCAACAATACTTAGGATTTGTAATAAGGCTGTACGGTGATGAGATCACTGGGCAGCTATGCAAGTATGCAGTAGTATTTTCAGAAAAGAACATTAGATCCTCTGAGAAACAGTTGTCTGTTGCCTGGGATTAATATAAAGTTTCTAAGGATCATTCTTCAGCAAGTGGCCTTTTTGCAGACACAGAAAGTTGCCAGTTGTATTTTGCTTTAGTGAGAGTGAATCGGATTGAAAGGGCATCCAAGTAGTCAGTACAGAGTAAGAAAATGAGAGTGAATCAATGTCAGACTGTCCTGCTTTCAGCTAGGATAGAGTAGCGAGAATAATACTCTTCTTAGTAGCTAGAATAATACTGTGTTTTGGATTCAGTATGGGATTGGGTGTGAGGAGATTGCTGACAATACACTAATGTTTTCAGTTGTTGCTATGAGATCAAGGACTCTCCAACTACCCATGTCCTGCCCGTGCGCAGGTGTACAAGAAGCTGGGAGGGAGCATGGCCAGAGCACCAGACCCAAATTAGCCAATGAAATATTCCATAAAATTTATGTCATGCTCAGTATATGAGGGGTGGCCAGGAAGGAGGGTGTTCTCTCTCACTTCGGGGATTGCAGTTGAGGAATCTTGGCATTTTGGTATCATTAGCCAGTTGCAGGCTGGGTATCAGCTGGTGAGTGGTGAGCAGTTGTATTGTGCATTACCCGTTTGTACTTTCTGTTATTGTTATTGGTTTATCTTATTATAATTATTTACTGTTTTTATCTCAACCTATGAGTCTTCCTTTATCCCTCCAATTTCCTTACCCCATACCCTGGACAGGGGGAAGGCGAGCAAGTGGCTGCATGGTGTTTGGCTGCTGGCTGAATTTAAATCATGGCACAATGTCAGACAGAATGTGCATCACAGGGCAGCAAATGACCATGGCTACTACTGTCACAGAGCTATAGGTTTCTAGGAATAGCATCATACCAAACCAGACTGAGACATGTATTTACTATGGGGAAAAAAATTAAGAGCATACTTTGTTTTAAAATTTCATGATCTGAGACTACCCTTATAAAAAGATTTCTGAGTATGGACAAAGAGCAGGGGAAACTGCATAAGGGTCCTTTGACTTCTACCTGTTACATAAAGGGCTTCCTGTTGAAGCTTTCTTCATGGTCCATCCTGAGCCTTACATAGTCCTATCATAGAATGGTTTGAGTTGGAAGGGACCTTTAAAGGTCATCTAGTCCAACCCCCTTGCAATAAACAAGGACATCTTCAACTAGATCAGTTTGCTCAGAGCCCCGTCCAACCTGACCTTGAACGTTTCCAGGGATGGGGCATCCACCACCTTTCTGGGCAACCTGTTCCAGTTTTTCACCACTCTCATTGTAAAAAAATTTCTTCCTTATATCTAGTCTGATATCTAGTCCTGTATATCTATAGTCATTTTACTGGTTTGCTTGAAGAAGTGCAGGTATTCAAATTTCATGCTGCACTTCAAGAAAAAACATGCTTTATATATTGCATAATCTGAACCATAACAGTTTGTTCCAACCCAAATAAAAGCACAGAATAAACACACACAGAGTGTCATTTTGAGATTTATGAAGCTAAAGTTAGCTGCCACTGATGTGGAAAGAAAAAAATCTATGAACAATTTTTCTATGACAGACTGCCCAATAAAATTCAGAAAGTGTTTATTGTTTGTTATTCATTGCTAAGGAATTTAACATTGACATTTCTACAGTAAATGACCTATAATTTGCAATTGTTACATATTTAGAAGGAGTTTTTCACTAGAAAAATATTAGATATTACATTACATGTTTGATGGCATCTCTTTTTGTAATTTCTGTATTGAGGTAATAACAGAGCACTTGCACTGTTTCTCTGGGTTCTGTTTGGATACATCTATTTACTTCTAAACAATCATCCTGTTCCTCCCTAGTTCTGTCCTGCTTACATGTTTTCATCCACATATGTGGAAGACTTGGTCTTTATTCTTATTTGTTTCTCCATTTGGTTTAGAATTTTGGAGAAATTCGTATTAACTCTGCAGTTATGTTTATACAGAGTGTATCATGGATATAAAAGCATAACATCTCCTGGAAAGTGATGATCTTAATAGGTTTTAAAACCCAGATCTTGTATATATTAAAAATTAAGCATATTTTATAACACATGCAATGAAACTACAGTGTGCTGGTTTTGTAAACCTTGTTACGTAATATAGGGTAAAAAGGATAAATGAGGAAATGCATTCAAGTTAAGAAATTATAAGTCATCCAGGCAAAATAGACCTTAATTCCTTTGTTCAAGATTGAATACAAACCACAATGATCACTAAACAATTTATCACTTTCCTTAGTCACTTTCAGTTATGTTCAAATTTTTCCAAACCCTTTTATGTTCTGAAGTGAAAAGCCATTAAGACTGCATTTGGCTAACTTAGGAAAGAGGAACCTTTCTTTGTTTTGCCATAAGGTAATCAAACTTTACCATGTACAAACATAGCTGAAACAGCATAAAAGAATTTAATAATAACTTAAATAGTCCTCAGGGGGAAGTGCTTTTGTCAGTTACCCTGAATACCATAATGGATTTTCCAGTTTCCCAAAACCAATAAATACAGTTGTTTTATTTGTGTTTATCAACAATGAGGAACATTCAAAGTAGTCTTGAAAAGGGGAGATAACAGACATTGCTTTATAAAGCATGTTGGCTTGTTTTGAGAACTGCTTTCAGAAATTAAGTTGATCAGCAAGAGATTCATAACCTGCAATGAACATTGCATATAGGACAATCTGATGGGAATTATGCCAAATGCTTCCTGGTTTCAGGTTTTTCAGAGAAAAAATATACATTGAATTTTAATTAATTATTAAGTTCATATTTGTCCAGATACAATTTCTACTTTTCTTATTCACAGTTAAACAGAAAAGACTTAACCTCTACCCAGATTAAAAGTCAAATGTAGTTACAAATACAAAGTACAAAATACCGTTAGCAGTTCATAAAGTCATATTTTCAAGAAGAGGGTTTAAAGATATTAATTATATTGTCTTCCAAAAAGCAGGTGGTTTGGATTCCACAGACCTGAGATACAGATGGAAGGGTCTGGGACCCTGATAGAAAGTGAAGACAGTGGCATTGGATAAGCTAACACAGAAGGTAATTAATGGAGAGCACTTCCAGTCTCATTAAGCTCGAGTCTAACATTGTCTTTCCCTTAGCATTATAAGGAGATGATATGTGGAAAGGCAGAGCCTAAGTAATGTAAAAGCAGACATACCTAGGCAGTCACATCTGGCAAGCCACAACAACAGAAAGACGTTACAAAAGAGAAGCATGTCTGATTAATGGGGAGAGGGGCAAAGAAAAGAAAAAAGAAAAAAGCAAACAGCTGACAACTGAAATGGAAATCAGATAAAACAGTTCACAAGGAGAGCTCAAAGTACAATGGCAAAATTACTTTGTGAAAAAGAAGTCCACTGCTAATTTGTCTTTCTCCTGAGAAGTACTGGCAGAAAAAGGAGTTCTTTAACAAAAGACAGTGAGAACAGTCTCACTTGGCATGCACTGTAGGTCAAAGTAATATGATTTACAGAACTCAGAGGGATAATATTGACTTACGAAGCAGCAGGCTAAAGGTCACTTAATTAAATTACAGGCCACCCAGGATTCAGAGGGAATTGGAAAACACAAATGAAAACCTAGAGGATCCTCTTACCCATAGTGATTAAAATAAGTGAAAAACAGGACTTTTTTTCAGAAAAAAACCCAACCTTGTCATTTTAATGTTTGTCCCTTTTTGATGAAAAGGCATGATACCCCTGTTTGTGTGACACACAGTCTCCCCAGAGGTTTGTTTCCCATATTAGCCATTGCTGGATAAGTGCTTCAGCTAAATTCAATAGATGCCTTTAACATTAGTGTCTGAGTTTGGATTAGGAGGGCACTTTTGAAAGCAATCCCAGGATGGACCTCACATACCCTGTTTTAGTTCACATTGCAAAACTGTCTTGACACACACTAACTAGCTTCCTTTTGGATGAAACTAGGATGGAAAATGCATCCCAGGAGTTCATCTAATGAGCTCCAGCTGCTAACAAGCATGCAGGTTGTGACACTGGACTAGAGGTGGTCTGCAGTCAGACCCTTTGAAATGCATTTGGCATGGGCATCAGCCCTCAGCACCAACTGCTGTGCTGCACAAATCTTCTCCCACTGAGCTGCACTATTTGCTAATATAGATACAGCCTTAGTGTGCAACAGAGACAGGCACGTATAGTGGATAAATGTTAGTATTTTAAATTTTATATCATGGGCACTGAAAGCAAATTAAAAGTCTTTGCTGAGCTAGAAGAAAAATCAAATTAAGGCTATTTGGAACTGCTGACTTTAGACATCTCATTGTTTGAAAATAAGTCATATAGAGTGACTGAGCGATATACATAAATAACTGAACATGAATAAAACATTTCTGTGAACATTTTTAAACCTGATATATGAATAGATTATTAGGTGATCTTTAACATCAGTATATTTCACACTGTATTTGCTTGAGCTTACTTTTGCAATAGTATTTATTCGGATATTTTAAAAGGGATTAACTGACATCAAGGTAATAGGCAAAACAAAGGAAGCAAGAATGATATATGTTCAAGTTAAAGGTTTGCTGGGTGCTCTGTCCACACGGTTTTATTCGCTCTAGATTTTTCCTTCACACAAATATTGAAAACTGTCAGGGCTTATTCTGACAGATGACAGCTTTTTCACTCTTTTAAGCACCAAGGTAATCCTTTCATCAGTTACTGTATCTCTTGTACTGTTGTGAGAAGCACTCAAAAAAACCTTGTGCCTGGGCAAACAGGATAATGAAGAACTATCTAGCATTTTCTATGTATTTGATTCATATCTCCAATCAAGAAACACTCACTGCTGTTATAGAAGTACTCAGTGTTTGTCTTTGGACTTGTGTCAGATGAAAGGTTGGAAAAGACCACAGAGTTTGAAATGTCAGCTTCTCTGTTTTGCAGGGAGAGAACCTGACTTCCTATTTCAGGAAGACAGTGGTTCTTCATGGATCATGCGAAGGAAGCGTGATTTGTCAAAGCTCCTGAGGCATATTCATATCTATGTTTAGCCTATGCCTGCTGTGGTGAAAAAAGTTTCCTAAAGACCAGAGAAATACTGGTACAAGAGCTCCACAATACCCTCTCTACACAAGCACAGGGTCTATAACCAAGAAACTGGGTAATGACCATGAAATCAATATACTACAAGGATCTCTGCACTGGGTGACACTAATCTGTGCTTTGTGGACTTCAGTACTCATAGGGAGCACACATGCACATTAATAAACTAGTTTGGATGAAAGGTACTTCTGTAGTGACTTTCCTGATTATTCCCATTTACTGGGCTTTGGTTCACATCTTAGAGTTTGTAGCCAAAACAGAGGCTATAAATCTGCAGATTAAAAGTGGATTAATCAGGATATAATTCATATTAGCTTTTCTTGAATCCATATAGAGGTGTATTAAGGTAGCATAACAAAGAACAGAATACAAGCATTTTGTAACACTGTGATGGCACAACCAGACACAAAGTGTAAGGGTTTTACTTCAGAATGTGAGCAATGTGATCACCACAGAAGTAAAACGTGAAGCTGAAATGTGGATATTTCTGTATCTATCTATATCTATATCTATATCTATCTATGCCTATGCCTATGCCTTTATCTATTTCAGTCCCTGTATGTAAATGAAAATACATATTTAGTATATGTAGGAGGTGAAATACACACAGCTGTCCAACATCCAATTCTCTGCATCATCTATTTCACATTAGAGCTCTTCTATTGATCGTCACTACCTCCTAATGCAGATGTAGTCCTAATAGACTTATTTGCTCCAGTAGAGTAATGTAGACACCAGAAGAACCTACTGAGTTTTGTATAACTACTTTTTTTCCAGTATGTTTTTGGTAATCAAAGTTCCATTATTTCTTCTTCAGAAAATATTCATAGAGAAAAAGAAAAAAAGCAAAAATAAGTTTGGAGAAGTGCATAACTGGTCACATTGGGAGCAACAAACTAGAGCAAGCATTTTAACAGTTAATATGAATTTTATCAGGATTTTTTTTTTCAAAGACGCTTGAGGGCCAGGAAGGTGAATTTGACTTCATTGTTAGAATTAGCTACATTATGAAAGCTAATTGCAAATAACCTTTCAAAGTTGTTTGCCAAGAATTCTCAAGTCTGCTGTAATCAAAAGCTTGGACAGAGATATATTGAAAACGCAAACAGGTTTATGCCTAGATAAATTTCCTCAGGGAGAAAATTAAGGAAGAAAAGATCTTCTAATAGGAATATCAATTATCTTATAGTGGTACTACCAATGAGGAGCTCTAGTTAAATGCAGATGGCACAGCGGGATAAGGGAGAATGAGATTTACCTAAGTGTACGGAAATTTGAGTGTTTAGGCTGGTTTTCATGAAGACATTTTGTTATGACTAATCCCAGCTATGCAAGTGGGTTTTGCAGTGCTGAATTTGTCCCTTGTATTCTCATAGCTTTGCATGGGGGAGACCCTCGTTGTTAGGAAAGGCATTTGTAGTATCTAATGCACTGACTCCTGGGATCTTTCAGTTCATCACTGAGACATACCAAAAATGAGGATGTGTTGTAAAAGTCTGAATGAACTCAGGTTTCTGTTGCTGGCCTGCAGTTAAGTACTTTATAAAATCTTATGGATTCAAAGCATGAAGCCACTTTCTGCACTGAGGTATCATTTTTTTTTCACTGGATTGTTTCTGTGACTTACTGGAGACAGTGAGGGGATAGGAAGCTGAAGTACTCCTGGGGTCAGGTCAGACATCCTGTTCTCCCCTGCATGCCTCCACAATGGGCTCAGGACTGATCTTAACCCATGGATGCCGTCTCTCACTTGCACAGGGATTCAGTCCAAAATGGGAAGAGCCTTGCCCAGTACCCATGTTACCTTCTGAGTGGGAAACTCTCTTTGACCTGGGAAGATGTAGGCTGAGGAGGGCATAGAAGTTGACTTTTCTGATTCCTTAAGAAGTGCTTCAACAGTAGAGTACAAAACAAGAATTCAGTAGGAAATGTTATCACTTCTGGTAAACTTGATATCAACTGAGGAGTTGGGAGTGATATGTGGAAGCCAACCAATGCACTCCTCTAGGGCTGATGTCTGTTAATCTTAGGAAAGAGATAAATGTGGAGGAGTGATTCCTCTTGCCAAGTATCTGTCATACAGGGTCAACATAGGGCTGAGGGATATGGTGTAGTTGGGATCTGTCAGTGCTAGGTTAATGGTTGGACTAGATGATCTTCAAGGTCCTTTCCAACCTAGATGATTCTGTGATCTAAAGTAAGCCAATTGTGTTGATCATTTCCTCTGTTGGTGAGAAGAGAGGCACATCCAGGTACCTTATAATCTAAGACAGGAGTGGTGAATTAAACTCCACAAATTCATAGTATTTTACAAAAGCTACAGAGGGAAACAAGGTCCCAACATTCAGGTGAGTAAAGTTAGATGAGATGAATCACAGCCTGAATTAGTCATGAAATGAAGGATAAAGGCGTTATTGCACAGGTTCAAAGGCATGACACTTACATATTATAGAAAGCTACTACCTAAGACCTTGGTTTCTCACAACATTGCTTCTTTCTTACTTAGCTCCAGCTTGGATATAAACTCCTCATGTTTCCTCACAATAATGTCTCAACAATTGCTTGTTAATGGTAGGACTTCATGTCATATACTCTGTTTTAGAATGCATCAGCAGTACTTATAAAACTACTAGGAGGATGACATGCTCCTGAAATCCCTTACTAAAATTATTTATTTTTTTTTCTTCTGGAAAGCACTGTGTGTGCCTAAATTGACTGCTCTTTTCTGTGGATATCATAGTCTACAGTGAGTACACCAAAGTCACTGAACAGTGGTTGGTGCCACTGCTAACGTAAACCAGAAGTGTGGTACATTGTTCACTGATACTTCTTTTGAAAATGGGTGCATGCATGACATACTGTCTGAGCGTTTTAACGACCTGCAGGTTATTTCCAGTGTTTGTGTTGTAGATTGGATGCAACATAAACAATAATTACTGTTGGGTTTCTTCTCTCATGTTTCAAATTTTTCAGCAAAAAAAGGCATTTTTGGATGCTGAAAATAATGATGCTTCAATACATCAATGTGGTTTTAGAATGAAGAAACAGTCTGTCAGGAAACAAACAAAAAAACACAACAACAAAGCCAAGAACAAACCCCTTATGACTACTGGAACAAGTATAAGAATATGCAAAATGTGGCCAAATTTGCAGAAAAGCCACAGATTTTGTTGGTTTTGCAAAAATGCTTGTCCTTCCCCTTGCATTGCCTTTATTTCATCTGTATTGAAATTGGCAAAAATAGGTTTTAAATCAGGTTTTGGAATACTGGAGTAGATCAATAAAATGGATACTAGAATGTTTTGATCAAAAGAAGATAGAAAAAGTTTGTGAAGTCCCCATAAGCACAACATGGCAAGACTGAGTTGCTTTGGACTCATTAACTAACAACCTTGTCTGTGATCTCCTGGAGAAAAGATGACATTCCATTTACTTATGGACCTGTTGAGATGCTGAACACCTTTTTGTCTGTTTAGTATCAGTTAGGATGATCTTAACAGAATCTACATCCAACCAATATATGATATGATAAAATATCTATCATATGCAGCAATTACATGGTCATACTCACAGAGAATGTTTGTTTAAAAGTCTCAACATTTTTTTACATTTATTTAATGCTATTGTGTATCTCTCTAATATCGGAATTCAATAGGTGTCGCATTTCAAATGAAACAATTTTTTGTTGATTCTTAAAAGAAGTATTACAGTATTTTAAAAAATATATGCATAATAAAAGCAATTATAATTAATTATAAAAGTAATTCTAATTAATAATAAAATAAACTTTCATAATAAAAAAATCAATAGTAAAAGTAATGCTAATCTTCAGAGCAGTGATTCTGTTTTCTTCAGTTTAATACAGAAGTTCCTTCAACATTGTTAAAATCACATAGTTCCTCAATTAATAGAAATATTTTTTGTTTAACTTGACTTCTCATATATTAGTAATCAGTTATTATAATGCCATTTGATTCCTTATAGATATCATTTGTCATATACCAATAATGGGAGCAACAAAAAATAGTTAGGCTCAGAAAATTGCTTTTGTAATTCCTTGTATTTTTGTTAAAAATATTTGTGCCTGAGCTTTGCAAAAGGTTTTTTTTCATCTTAGTCATTAAAGGACAAAGTGGACCCAGAACTCAGCAGATAAAAGGCTTTTTTGATTCTCCTGAGAATTTTAAGGGCTTGAAGTGCAGTTGCTGCCCAATCAGTCCCTTGGTTATCCAGAGCCTGGGGCAATCTGTCTGTCTGTCTGTCTGCTGCTGAGACACTGTCACTCAGAACTTGTGTGGCTTTCTGCTGCCTCCATAAAACAGTTAATTTTTCTGAACCATTGAACCCTGCATCAGTTCCCCAATCCATCTCTGGGAGGAGCGATGAAATGAGCCATAACCAAAGTACAGCCACTTGGCTGTGGCTTAAAGGTCAATAAAGCATTTTCTGTGTTTATAAAATGAATCTTTTTTCATATGAATATATTTAGAAATTTGTGTGCATGGATGCATGTAGAGTGTGTATATAAAACTGTGTTGTGTTAACAGGAAGGAGAAGAAAAAGGTCTTAGAGTTTTAAACAGTCTCTATTGCATATTATACAGAATTTCTGGGATTCGAGGAGAAAAATGCTATCTTTACACACCTTAAGCAGAAAGAAACAACATTACTTTGTAACTTGCTTATAATCACAGTATTGCAAAGAATACAAAGTACCAGGACTTCATCCATGACTTGCAGTAACAACCACTTACTAAACACCAGGTGCAAAGTAAAATCCCCAACTGCTAGCATTTAGATGTGCCTTCCTGAGAAAATATAAAATAAAGTCACATATAATGATAAAGATAAAATGGAGATTCTTAGAACTAGGCTCCTAAGGGGACAAGATTAAGGCCCAAGGATGATGGTTATCATGACTGGGGTTAATGGGGGAAAATAGAGGTTTTCTAAGAGTATACTTAATTGAACCAATTAATAATTTTACAAAATCAGTAAACAAAATCATAGATGTATGATCTACTACCCTCCAGGCACCAAACTGAAAATAACCGCTACCATTAATTGAAGGCAAGACAAAATTACCATAATAAATTGTATTAATTTTGCATATTTACTTGCACTTTCATCCTTATCTGTTACGGAAAACATTCAGGTCCATGTATACAACTTCTGTCACTCATAAGCAAAACATGGGGGCTGTGGTGAAGTCAATAATATTCTGTCAGAATTCCTATTACAAACACATATTTCCCAGAGGAACTCAATGTACGTGTAACATTAATCACAGGGAAAGATGCATCTGCAGCAAGATACCAGTTCTCTAGTGTAACTTCAAAATGACAATTTTGTCACCGAGAAGTCAACTGTCAAGAAATGGTTCATGCTGAGTTTGGCCAAACGTCATGAAAGTCATCACTTTTGTGGTGTTAGACCCTACATGATCAGGACTTGAAAAAATATTCCATAGGTAAAGTCATCATTGTTCCCCCCAAATCTTCTTATTGTCTGTATACATTATTTAGAAATTTTTTATGGCTCTAGGGAGTACTTTTAATGAAGGATGTTGTACCGGGTCTGGCTGAGCCAGAATTGGTTTTCCCCTGTAGCAGCCCTCATGGTGCTGTGTTTTATGCTGGGAGCTGGCAGGGTGTTGATAGCACCCTGGTGTTGTGGCTACTGCTGAGTAGTGCTTACACAGCACCAAGGCTCTTTCCGACATTTCCCCCCGCAGTGGGACGGGGTGGGCAAGATCTTGGGAGGGGACACAACCAGGACAGCTGACCCGAACTGACCAAAGGGATATTCCATACCATATGGCGTCTGCTCAAGTATAAAGCTGGGAGAAAGGAGGAAGGGGGTGGGGTCACCCTTGGTCCTCCGAGGCAACCACTACGCGTATGGGAGCCCTGATTCCTGAGAAGGCCCGACATCGCCTGTTCATGGGAAGGAGAGAATAAATCTGTTTTCTTTTTTTTGCTTCCGTGAGCGGACCTTTGCTTCGCTTTGCTTATATTAAAACTGCTGTTGTTTTACACAAGGGTTGTTTTTTTTTCCTATCTTATTTTCTTTCTCCTCTTTGCCCTGTTGAGAAAAAAAGGGGAAAGAGGGGGAAGTGATAGAGCGACTTGGTGGGTACCTGGCATTTAGCCAAGGTCAAACCACCACAGATGTTTAGTGCAATAAATATTTAAATTACAATTTTTAATCCAGTCTGGAGATTTGATGTACTATTTTTTGAAGGATGAATACTTTTACTTAAAACAGTGAGCATTTTTACTATTTAAATCTTTCTGCCAGGCACTGACATTAGCTACTCTTACTGAATGTGGTCACTGCCATTTATTTTTCCTGGTTTTTCTTGCAGTTCAGGGCTCCCACAGCATGTTTTACACAGGTCAGCACTGACAACTAGACACTTACAGCAATCCATTTAAAAAAAACCAACCCAACATTCAGTAAAATAGAAAAGCTGGAGGCAACTATTTTTTTCTTTTTTGGCTATAAATATCCATTCATAAATATCTTTGCCCTGAGCTCCTTCACTGCAATGTAGCATTTCAGTGCAGTAACTTCCACACATTGGGCACAGATGATCTTCCCATGTTTTTCTCTAGAACTCTGGTAACTAATATATTCTCCTGGACTTTATACCTTCTCTGTTTTCAGCATACCTCTCCGTATGCCTGTGCATATATGCACACACAGTTGCCCATAACCTAAGAAACATTCCTATGTATTAGGCTTGTGCAGATGTGTACTTTGGCTCCTTCCAGTCTGAGTGTCTCACTCTTCAGTAGATGCAAATATGGCATTTGTACAGAGATCTTAAAGGTTACCATCTGTGTGGACTTATCAGTGAGGGGCTGTTTTCCCTTATGCTTCAGGCCAAATGCGGGTACCTGGTTCATGGTTGCAACCTTTGCTAATATAAATTAAAAAAAAAAAAAAAAGAGAGAGATTCTGACTCCATGGTGGAGGCAACATTAGTAGACAAAGTAGAAAATGGGTGAAGCAGTCTCAAGAGGTGCTGTGTCATTAAAAAAATTGTTACATAGCTAACATCTGCTGTAACAAGTCCTTCTAATTTGCTGTGACTCAGGAAGCCCAAACTTGTTCAATTATTGGCCATGACCATTATCACTAAGCTTTTTTCTGTATGCACACTAGCATGACTTATTAAGAGCTAGACAGATAAAATTTAAAGATAAATTACTGTGAACTGTCAGTTCTGGTAATCAGGTACTTCAGCTCTGTCTCCCTATCCCTGATACTCAACCTGGTGGCATGCCTTTCAATTCTGTTGAAATATCAAGGTGCTCTTCAGGAATTAGGAGCTGTGGAAATGTTAATCCTGTTCACTCTCCCTGTAAATTTCTGAAAGTTAAGAGCAGAATGATCTTATCTTCAGGTTAACAGAAGGATAATTGACAGCTGCTATAATTAAAACTGAATGAAGATCATTATCCAGCCTTAAAAAATAAAAGCAAAGAACAGTGGAATACTCAAAGAAGTATAAAGCACTATATCATGACCTATTCTTTAAATATGCATTTATATGTATATATGTATAAATGTAAATACGAACATTTTTTTATATATATGTATGCATATACATTCTGCCCATAAATTAGAGAATTTGTTACTTATGAAGTAAGGGTAGAGAAACAAGATCTCTAAAAGCTGTTGTGCATACAAATCATAATATTCCATTGATCAGATGAACAGCTAGAAGTGACTAGAGATCTTAAAGCTAATCATCCAGGATACCCTAAGGCCGTTATGTCAGCTCGCTCTTTAGCTGATGGAGAGAGATGAGTACCTCCAAAGGACAATTCGTCTCACTTCTCTTTGTTGCTTATTTCAGGACGAGATGAATCACCTTCAGTAACTATCCAAGAGAGCTTCATCAACTACACAGAGAGTTCTGATGACTAACTTAGGTGGCTAAAGCTAGGTGAGATGAACTGCTCTCTCTCAAGGGGTTGCTGACTTTGATATTTATTTAATTGTATCTCACATAGAAAATGTTCTAACAAGCCACGTATTATAAAGACAACAGCTCCCAGAGGTCACTAGGCTATTCATCTGTTTTGACACTAGACTTAGAACAGTACAGAACCATTTGGCATATGAATTGCGACCTTTTCAAATGATAGAAGCAAGTGACTCCTAAAAGAACATTAGTGAAGAAATCAGATGTGACTATAATGTACTGGAAGAACAATCCAACACTTTTGTTTTGCTCTTACTAAGGTTTATTGAGTCCTCATGTAACTGAATTAGCTTTATATTTGCATTTTTATTATGGAAGATGACACTGAAAGCAAAATTCTGTGTAACCCACAAGTGCTCCATTGAATCATTTGCTTCTTACATTTATTGTGTGCAACCCATTTAACACCAGACAGCAACTTGGCAATGTTTCTCTCTAAGTATGGGGGAAAGTCTTCAGCAGTGTATTCTTTATGTATAAGTATTGAATGACTTATTCAGAAGTTAGAGAGACTTTCTCATGTACAAGCTAACTTCCACTTTCTTGATCTCCTTTTTCCATCGATGGTCCCACAGGATGGCTTTTTGAAAGCATTAGAGAGCATACACCCCACACACTATTTTTAAGATGTCGAACAGATTGTATTATTCATTCGCCCATGAGTATTTTGATGGTATCTGTGCGTACATTTTCAGATGAGCTATTTCAGACTCTAATCATCTCTATTTACAAAGCATCTCACACAGTTCTCATCTGATTCATTTGTACTCAGAGAATTGGTACTTGGAAGCAACAATATATCCCTCCTCTATCTCCAAAAGTTTACAGTATGACAGACAAAAGAAGAAAGGACGAGCAAGCATGACAAGTGCAATTCTTTTGTATGTAAGTCCAGGTTTGAAAGGAAAAAGTAGTATAGCAGTTCTGGCCCCTTTCCAGTGATCCAGCTTGTCCCATCACTCATTGGATAAAGACCCCTATGAAGCCAGCTGGGTTGGCGTTGTTGTTCATGTTACAGAGTCCAACCCTCTGATCCAGGCAGTCCTTGCTTAAACCTCATGAATGCAGCTGCTGGTCCATTCATGCATGTCATGCAATGCATCTTCACAGACCCGTGTCTCCTTTCTGGGATGCCCTAATCCTGTGGGCTCCTCTTCAAGTGATTTTCAAAGAGGATAAAATGATGAAAACAGGATTTTTGAGAGAGCCTCAGGTGCAGTGACAGATGCTAGGCCAGCTGCAGCTCCTGACTTGTCCTTCTCTCCATCTGGAGCATGCCTGTTTTTAGAAGGCCATACTTCTCCCCTTCCCCTTCAATCATACGAAGATGTCATTATAAAATTCAACTTAAATACGCAGTCTGAGCTCACAGGGTAGATCCTCACTGAAGGTATAGGTAGCATAGATCTTACATTCTTTCAGTGGGTCATAGGCAGGGACAATTTTCTTTGCTGATGGACCCAAAAGACTTCCAGATCCACAAGAAAGCTTGTTGCCAGCTGTACTTTCCCAGCTCGAATGCTTCTCAAGCACACACAGTCCTTCCCAGGCACCCAGAGGTGGCATTAATGCTTCATGGGGCACTTCTAACTTGCTACATCCAAAACCTCTTTTCTATATGGGTACTCTTGAAAGAGGATCCCAGAACTACAAAATGGTTGAAGTTGGAAGGAGCCTCTTGAGGTTACCTAGTTTAACTCCCCTGCTCAAGCAAGGTCAGCTAAAGCAGGTTACCAGGACTGAGTCTAGTCAGGTTTCTAATATCTCAAAGGATGGAGACTCCACAAGTTCTTTGGGGAACCTGTGCCAGTGTTTGACCACTCTCACAGTGGCAAAGTGTCTTCTGGTGTTCTGATGATACACACCACTTAGACAATAGGATCGAGGGATAGGCAGGAGCTGGGAAAAAGCTGGACATAGAATTTTTGTTTTTATATATTTTTTGCTGCCTCAAATTTAGATATTTATACCAGAGCCTATCACATTCACTAGCCAGCCTTTAGAGTTAACAAAAGAAACAGAGAGAAGAGTGATTAATTAGACCTGTGATTATGGCCCAGAAATGCCTATTTCTCTCCACAGACTTAATAGGAGTTGAAACTGTTCAGACATAGCTGCTCTTTCATCAATTTTCTGATAGCCAGAGATCAAAGGAAGTTTTTTCAACAAATGTAGACATCTGCTATTTGGATCAAGGTCTGAAATGTTTATGCGCCAAAATAAGTCTTATTTTCACATAAAAAAGCACTTGAGCCTTGTGCTTTATAATCAAAACCATTTTATTTCAAAACAGCAGGTAAAGACTTTTCTGTATAATTTGTGGAAAAAATGCAACTCTATCCCTGCTTTTAGCAAAAATCTGTTATTTGGGTATTCCCATGAAAGAACGTGAAGAAAATATGTATTAGGTTTTCTGTCAAATCACAGAAAATACTAACTTGGGTAATTAAACTTACAGTTTCACCAGAAAAAATGAAAATGTAGTCTTGTCTACATATTTGTACACTTAACAATGTGTGATACTTGTTTCTTTTTCTCATTGCTCATCAAGGGATGAATTTGCAAAATTCATTCTTCTACAACGGTTGCTCTCTGTGTTGTGTGAATTAGCGAGGTTTTACAAGGATTTTTTTTGTGAAAACTTCAGGAGAAGGAAGGATGTGTAAGTCAGAGAAGTCTGATTTTGGCAAATGAAGAGGATCTTGAGAAGAACTTCACCTTTAAGCTGTTCACAAACGATAAATGCATTGCACGATGAATGCATCTAGAATAATCTAATATTTATGAAGATTCATGAATTAAGAGTCATTTACTGTTCACACATTTCAAGCATAAAATATTGATACACAGAGTTTTCATTAAGACTGTCCTTACATGATTCAGGCCTTCAAACATTCAATTATTCTGAATTGTTCCATGTCATTTACAATGTAGATAATGGCAATAGTAATTCTTTTTCCTTATGCAGAATGAATACAATTATGTCTTCACATCTGGAACCATCAATAGTCCCTTGGCAATAAATTCTCCAGTGCAAGATCTACAAATTAGGGTCAAGTTGAGTTTTGGCATGTGATTCAAGACCCAGGCAGGCCAAACAGCTTCCTGCAGAGCAATCAGGGCTTGCCATGCACCTCTGCAGACCAACCTCGAACAAGTTGCTCTGTTAGCAGAGGAAATAGCAGCACCTATGTCTCAGTGTCTTCCTGACTTCTAGATGAGTTCTCTACATCTAATAGGATGCAAAGTCCAGTTAAGATTTTCTTACTGTTTGAGACTTCCATCAGTGCTCTTGTTAGCCGATACTCTATGGAGAGCTGGGTTAGTAGCTTTCCCCTTAGCTTGTCAAATATATGAACGTCCTGTTTTCAGGAGACATGGGGATGCAATTTCTCCACCATCTGTTTTGCTGTGAGATTTAGAAGAGGAAATCAGGAAATGCCCAGAAGGATGGGAGAGGGGCTGTTTTGATTTGGTTTTATTTTTATAGTGAGATGTTGAGGGGATGGAAGCTGGGTACTGACATGTGCATGCATATAAATTGCATATATATACATAGATATATATAAGCATGCACTTTACATAAAATGCATGAATGGCCTCAGAAGCCACACTCTTCAGGCTGTAAAGCTAAAACTGCAATCTGAGAAGGGGTGCAGGCAGTTAAGCACAAAGCACAGGGGGTTGTTTGAAATTCTGTTTCTTCAGAGCATGGGCACCTGAGCCAGGGCTACTTCTGCAGACCTGAACCCAACCCCGACTGAAGTCATACACTCTGATTCCTGAGAGAGTTTAGCAGGATTTCTCTCATGGACTGCAGCAGTGAGACCTGTCTTTTCACACCAATATCCTAAGGCCTGAGGTCTGGGTCCATCTCTCACAGATGGAGTTCAAATCTGTCACTTTTCTTCTGCAGGTAGCTGAGAAATGCCAAAAAGCCAGCTGCATTTGTGCAGGCAGACGAGGCAGGATGAGGGAGGAGGCATCACCACTCCTGTTGCGGTGGTGAGGCTGTCCAGAGGAAATGAAACATTTCTGGTACAGGAAAGTATGCTGACAGCCCGCAGCACAGTTCTTCAGTCATACAGAAGACCTGTGGCCTGGTTTCTTTCTCCTGGAAATATCTGCTTTGAAGAAATTTGGGAGCTGCATCATTTAGAGCATTTGCCTTCCCAAATGAGCTGAGGTACATGGGAAAGCAAAAGTATTTTGAGAAGGACATGTAGTCAGAAACCACTTGGAGTTGAGGAGTTTATCAGAATCACAGAATCAGGGTCTGCATAATTCTGTCTTGGCTTCTTTTTGACCAGTAAGAGCTTCCAGCTGAAGCCCCTGAAAAATATCTCTTCCCAACCCACTAAGACATGGCCAGCTGATAGGGACACACATGTGGCTGCATGCCTCCTCACGTAGCTTCTTGAGCTTTTCTTGGGAAGGGCAACCTTCTGAGACATAGGCATTCCTGCTGTCGAGTGCCAGCAAGTCCTTTGGTCCTGACAATGCCCTGCTATGGGGCTCAGCTCTTTCACCCCATCTCATTACTACCTGCTCGAGCAAAGGATCTGGCTCAGTGATACGATTTGGGGACTATGACCCCAGTGAGCTAGAATAGCTTGTCTAAAGTTGCTCAGTACCTGAATAAGTTACCTAAAATTAGATGGTGCAAAAACTTTCCTACATGACTAAAGCACAGGTTTGTCAAAAGCTTCATGTTGTCATCTGTGCTTTGACAGACTGTACTGTGTTAGTGATATTATAGTAAATAAAACTTGGTTGTCATAATTGCTTGTTAGTGGTAATACCTTAGCAAAACCAAATAAAAACAGTCATTGTCTTGGAAAATTGCATAACTTTCAAGGCAAAATATACAGATGTGGCAGTCTTTTTTTGCCCTGTGCAATCAGGTTGTCTTGCTTGCTTAAAATGCTTGAAATATTTCTCAGTGTGTCTTAAAATGTATTCAATACTATCACTTCCTGGAGGCAACCAACTCATTTTGTTAGTCCTTCCCTTAGAGTTTTTTAATGTTTGCATTTTTTTCCCATTTCCTAACTGATTTGCATTTATTTTTAGTACCTTTAAAATGTCATTCTGATGCCTCTAAAAAATATCCCATCTAGTCCTTGAAAGCTTTCAGAAGACAGAATTTCTGTTTTCCAGAAAGGGCTAGTTAAGGGTGTTTACAAAGCACTTGTTGATACTTCACACTTGCTGCATCTTTCTTGGACACCCTGGAATTTCTTCACTAAGTGAAGGGCTTGTGTAATCTGAAAAATACTGATTTTTTCTCTCTCTCCTTTTATTCTATGATTCTTGAACTACCAAGGAGACAATGAAATTTCTTTTGCTGTTTTGTATCTAGCTGGAGAGATTAGGTCCTGCTAATATTTTAATGGAGTCTCCTCTTATGAGACTTCACCTCTGACATTACAGCACATCTCAAAGCAGCTTTTGAGCAAGCTCAACAGATGCACCTGCCTCAAACTTGGCTCTTTGGACCATAGCATATTATATGGTGGATGTAGACAGACCAGACGTACACATGAATTAAAACAAAACAAAACCAAACCAATCATCTCCTCCCCTGCCCCCCCCCCCCCCAAAAAAAAACAGGCAAAAATTTGTTCACAGAAAAATATATATCAAACAATAGAAAAGAGCCATGTGTATGTTCAAGCCAGGTTCATCAGAAGGATGTGGGACTTGTTTCTTTTAAACTACTTCTCTGGGTTTATCCCTGATTTGGGAAGGTTTTGCAATTAGATGATAGTCTTTTTTTTTTTTTTTTTAATTGATGTGATTCCTCTTCATCACAACAGTTAATCATAAAGATCCCTTCAGGCCTAATAGTGTATAGTTCAAATACACCAGAAGTTTATGATTATTAAGAGATGTCAAAAAACTAAATTGTCAATAGTAAGCTTTAGCTTACTTACTGACTAGTTTAGTTTACTAAATAAAGTTAACTTACGAACTATAGTTATAGTATAAGCATGATTATATGGAGATCTATATGCAGTCCTGCATCCTGTTTTGTTAAATATGAAAGGGAGTTCAGATGTATTATAAGAATATAAAGTGTGCTCAGAGGCCATGTGTAATCCATGCTCTGCTTTAAAAATATTATTGCCAGGACAGGCAAATTTATCAGGTGCTGATTTAGGAGAGAAATCAGTGTTTGTAGTTTTTGTAGGCTTCCTACTTTCTTACACGCCTTTGGTTTTTTTTCCTGTAAACTTGAACTTCCTCTTGGTGGAGTTGGGACCCTGGTCTCAGAAGGCCAGGATCAGTTTCTGTCATACAGGACATGCTGAGCAAAGGAGACACAGCAGGCTGTGATGTGGTTATGTTCGTGCTGTGCCCTCTGGTTTCAAATTATGTAAAGCTAGATGTATAGAGAAATGGGGGCAAAGATGTCTAAAGACAGGATAGAGAAGATACCTATGTGCCACTGAGGCTCTTGTGTGCTGATATGTACCAGCACAGACGGCCTTTTGAATTCTATTCAATTACCAAAATTTGTAGATTTGCAGTGGTAGAAGAGGCAAATGCAGAAATCAGTGCAACAGAACACTGCTGTGGGTGGTGGAAGCGGTGCAGTGGTAAAAGGACAATTTTACTCTTTTCCCTCTTTTTCTGAAATAAAGAAAATCTTTGAATATATAGGAAAACAAATTGCCTCTACTTACCATTTGCACAAACAAATGCAAGATTTTCTTGATTTTACTCATAATCAGGTGCTCCTGTTTGCTGTAAACACCTCACCGTCGTAGAGACTACATGTGCACAGTGCTGATATCAAAGAGCCATGACATGACTGAACAAGGTGACACTATCAGATGAGAAGTTGTTGAGCTATCTATGAACTGTGACTTGGGGCACTCTTTCCTTGCTCTCTCCACTGCAAGCTTCCTACTCCCAAGACTCCCATTTTAGTAGAGGGACAAGGCTTTCCCTTGTAGGATGTCGGGGGAGGGCTGCAGTCTAGTGAGTGGGGCATTGGTGCCCTCTCCTCCCATACCCACCGGCCTAGGGCATGGGATCCTTCCCTTAAACTCTTTCCTCACTCAGTGTCCCATGACCCCACACAAGCAGCAAGTGTGCTCTGCACCACTTTCTCTGACATTTTGCCTGGCAGAGGAAGGGGAGGAAGAAATCATCCTTCTGCAAAGCAGAGTCCGCATAAGTAGCACCACTCCAGCTGTGGTGAAGAAGCCAGGTGAGGGAGATCAAACAGAAAAACAGCTGGGCAAGGTGGCTCAGAGCTTAGTCACATAAGAACAGGAAGGGTACATGTAGACTGACATAGAAATCTGGGATAATCAAGGGTAAACATGCACTAGTGCCTCTTGATTTTGTGTCCTGTGGCATAGGCTTTCTCTTGCCACACAGCTGATGTATCAGTGTAACACTCAGCAAAGTTACTTGATTTTCACACATAAAAAGAGAATAACTTTTTGTTAGTAAAACATTTTTATTGTGTGTGTCAGGCAGGAGGACAAACAGAACTTGAGGTCAGAGGGTTAATTCTGACATGATTCTAGGGACATAATGTTGTTTTGTTATCCCTACAGTCAGCAGGAGTCCTTTGAACAGAAGCTTTGAGGACAGCAATAAATCAGCTCCAATTCCGTTGTCTTCACTTCTGTGCATGCTTTGCTTTATGCTTGTAGGACAGCTTTCTTGAAGAATGGTTTGGTGGTTACTGTAACAGGAGAAGAGAAGCAGGACAGATGAGAGGAAGGAGATGGAAGGTACTTCTCAGCCCTTCTAAATAGAAGAGATAAAACAGAAACTCTTGAAGGTGCTTGATGATCCTTGGAAAAAATATCAATAGGCTGCCCACCTACAAAATAATGACAGAAGTTTCATACTACTGACTTAATTCTTCAAGCTCTCTTTCCTACCCTTCTTATAAATTAACTAATTAATTATTTAGTGTGTCTCACTTAGGCTAGGTTATGCCTTTACCATGGTTTAAATGAGCAGAAAGCTTTCTGTTTATGTTGTGTCTATGCCTCCATATTTACATGTCCCACTTGTTCATAAAAACAACTCTTCTTCTTGTCTGTGTAGGTCGCAAATCTTCTTCTTAAGAAGTGCATGTAGACTGAGGAGTTCTCTCTATCTCATGTCAAAATCTTAGGAAGAAAGCCTGAGAGGGGAACCTTGCCCTCAAAGAGACTTTCTAGGAACAAGAATGAGAATTAAAACATCGTTTCTTTAAATTAAATTTTTGGGATCTGATTGTTCTTGCATGCTGAGATAAGCAGCTCTTTGTTGACTATATGTGGAGCTGAGGGAGATGAGTGTGCAAGAGTATGTAGGGCACAGAAAGAAAGAGTGCCTAAATCTCAATGAATTCATAAGGCCTATGCCCCTAAACTACATTGTGAGCTGGAGCAGATCTCTAAATCTTAATATTCATCCTGTCTTATTTAATGGAGTATGTAGTTAAGAACAGAAAATCCTTCTGTGTAATTCTGTGGAAAAGTACCCCACATCATAGGAGGTGACTCTCTGGACAGATGGAGTTTTAGGGCTCCAGTTCTGTAGCACAGGATTGCTCAATTACACATGCCATCACCCTAACTTTTATAAAAAGCACAGC
Source organism: Strix aluco (assembly GCF_031877795.1). Taxonomy (NCBI): domain Eukaryota; kingdom Metazoa; phylum Chordata; class Aves; order Strigiformes; family Strigidae; genus Strix; species Strix aluco. Next base: position 46,720,009 of record NC_133935.1, read on the forward strand.
ACAGGAAAAAAGGTACTTCAGTTTCACTTTAATATTTTGCCATGTTAATTTCAATATATAAGACTAATTTATGATTATTTTACCACTCAGGGGCCATCTGTTTTTAATTTAATCCTAGAAATTAAGCACAAAAGCTAAATTAGGCACAGTTGGTAAAGTAATTCTTGGTTAATTGTTAAGCAGACATGAATGCACAGAAATGAGACACTTTCAGTGTAACAGTTATCTAAGCTTTGAAAGCCAAAGTTAATTCCTAACTAAATGCAACTTTTTTTCTAATAGACTCATGACATGTAGGAAGACACCAGATGAAACAGAGATGTTTTCATCTAACTTTAGTTGAAAAGTATAAATTTTATTGGAAAAAAAGTAAGTTCAATGAGAACTGCATTCTAAGGTCTCTCATATCTCTAATTTTAAAATTGGAAATACCATAATGTAAATTGATTTGGTATCACTTTACTTACAGGATAAATTTGAATTTCTGTATGAACATTACTTGGGATTGTCACCCACGTGACCAACAAGGGGAAAATTCTCCAGGAAAAATGAAAATCCTGAAGGATTATTTTCGCATAATGTAAACAAGTAATTTTGACTCTTTCCCTTCTCTTATTCAGAAAGAAGTTTCATGGACTTTACAACCAATAAAAACAATAAAAATGATGGAATGGTAGTTTGGGGGGGGGGGGGGTGTACTAGAAATGAATAAATAATATGTGATTAGTTTAAGCGGAGCAAGTCACATTACCCACATATAAATATGGCAGTAAATGAAAAAAATAACTGTAGCCTGAAGAATAACTATTTATATACCTTTATTAGTGACTTTAAATAAAATATTTCAATGTGATATTTTAAAAAACTTTTTAATAAAATATTCATTTAATTAGTTCTCTGACATTTTACTACATGGAAGTTTCTGAAGCAACTGAGAAAAACAGTAAGTTTTGCTTTTACGAAAGGAACAACATTACCATTTTGATGACTTTTGCAAAGTTTTCCTGAAATCATCAGCTATTTTTGATTTATTATAAGGCTTTTTCACTGGAGTAGTATTGCAGAAAAAGCCTGTGAAGTAAATGTAACAGCTCTCAAAATACAGAATTATCTGCAAACTACAGAACAATTTTTCACCCTGCTTTAACTTTTGTGCTCCTCTATTCTTCCAGAAAATAAAAATGTAGCATACTATTAAAGTGAGGCATACATAAATGTTTACATTAGCTGAAGTTGTTCCAGAGTCGTTACTGTCTCGCAAAAGAAAGCCTGACAATGCAACAGTGGTGAAATACCTTCAAGCGCAAGCTATTGCGCATTTACAAATAATGTCCACCAGATGGCACAAGGAAACAAATTTCAGTCAAATTTAACATAAACAATTTTGTGGTCTTAACACACAGGATAGGGGTAGGGAGAAACAAAAGGAAAACTTTAGGTATAGGATGCTCAGAGTTCATAGGTATAGGAAATTATTCTCATCTCAAAAAATTGCTGAAGGCAGACATTATAAACCATTTATTCACAAGTGAAAGAAGAAGAAAATCCTCAGAAACTTGTTTGTTTTGGGGTTGAGATAGATGTTCAGATAGTCTATATTTGGTAAACGTGTATACCCTGATGCACATTCGATGAAAAGAAAGTTTACGTTTCACTAGGAGAAATTAAATCAACCATTTGGAGCAAAAATATTACACTGGATTTCACAGAAAAAAATGGAAAATACGTATGAGAATTCTTTTGACATGTCTTTCAGGTTTTCCCCTCACTTTAAGTATAAAGCCAACTAACCTTTGTCCTTAAATCCATGCTTGAAACACCCAAAACTTAGAGACTCCACATCTATCCAGGGATCTTCAACATCATGGTGTTTATTTCTCTGTTTGAATATCTCAGAGATATTTGGTCCTATTATGCAAAGGAATTAGGATACTCTCTGGCTCTACCTATATCAGAATAATTATTATTCATTTATTCTTTCATTCTTTTCATTGGGCTTATACTTCTCTGCCACAGTAAAACCCTTGGTGGATTAAATCCTTCATGTTTGTGGGTTGCGTAAATTCTACAGATGTCCTTATCTAGCAATAAGGACATAAATAGAATTTTGTATACATCTCAGCCTCCAGCAGTGAAAAACAGATTTTTTGACTTCTCTTACATAACAATCTCCTGCTGATACATGGAGGGAGGGGAAAAGGATTGAAAACATCAGTAAATAACAAGCAGAATTATTTAAATGCAAATTAAAAGTGGATACACACACGTACACAGCTTGTTCTGAAGAGTTTCCTGGGATTGCTTATTAGTCTTCAAATGTCATGACACATGCTGTTTTCATGGATCTGTCAAACTATCAGCTGGATGTGGCTGGAGCAGCCGTTGTAACTTCAAAAGCATTGTTCCCCTCGGATCACTCTAATTATACAAGCAAAAGGGTCAGACTGCAGTAACTTCATTTGCACTTTAGTCCCCATGTGGTGCCATCGCCCCCATGCAAAGAGAGCTGGTGTCCAGCTGCGTCAGGGGATCACAATCCAACTCCCCAGTGCCAGCCAGACGTAAAAGGCACTTCAGCAGCGCTGCCAGATGGGCTGATTAAACCCCGCGCTCCCATCCAAACTTAAGAACACTAATTTCAAAACAGCGTTTTATAAACTCTTTTGGGTCCTGCTATGTTCTGATCAAAGCATGGTAGGTAGCACTGCGAGATCTCCCCGAACTGTGAGTATTTCTCAAATCCCACATGGAGCTGTCAGTACTTTATTCATACCATATTGCCCATCCTGGTATCAGTGAAAACCATCAGGGCTATTTGTAGAGTTAAGGCAAACCTCAGAGACTCTTAGATACCACCAATTAAATACAAGGTAGTGTGACCTAGAATTCAATCAGTTAAAATCTCTGGTCCAGTGCATCCTTTTGGAAAATGGATATTATGCAGCCTTATCTTAGGAGTGTGCTGGCAAGATGAACAATTGTTTCTTTAGTTGAGAGTTGGAATTACAAACATACATGGTTTGGAGGTACAAAATGTTCTTGTCAGAAACAATCAATCTGAATTTTTAGAGATTTTTCTCATCCCTAGATGCATGGTACAGACTAATCTGTTTCACTCCATCTGGCAGTTGAAAAACAAACAGTTAAAATCACTCATTTGTTGGAGACCAGCTGAGTATTGTAATTAGCCTTACTTGGCACTAAAAAATGTTGCATGCATTTGGTCAATTCGAGTTTAGTGAATAGAATTTGCTTGGCAATTTTCAACTCTTAATCACAGAGCACATACACGCACACATGCATATATGCATATATGCACAGTTTATGTATTCCTATATACTTGAAATAACTAACTTGAGTAGCATTCATAAGGTTCCTATTTCAGAAATGCTAACTTTTGGTAGGATACAGATATTACCACTTGGTTTGTAGGATAATGAAATCGGAGAAGAAATCTTTCCTGTTTTTCATCGTGTAAAGCAACTTGCATATTAATGCATTGTGCTAGTAAGTCAGTACAGGAATTCATCTCTATAACAAGTCTCTTTGTCATCCTTCTGGTGGCTCAGAGTGGGTTTTAAATCTTCAGAGACTGACAATGGTTTCCTTTAACACAGGGTAACGTCTCTGTTGAACAATTTGGAGCAGCCATTTCTAACCTGTTGTAGTCTGGTTGCCCTGTTGGAGGAAATATCTGAGCAATACAAAGGACTATATCAGGTGTACAGAGAGCATCCCTGAGGTATTTTGAAATTCTGTGTGTCTGTAGTGGTCCCAACATATTCTCAGGATACACAGTAGATGGTGCAGGGAAGTGACCAGAGGCTACCTTTGCTCCAAAAATCACAAATGAAGAAAGGGATGTATTACTTCATTGTTTTGAACTGATGAAAAAAATCCATCAATCAATAAAATGTAGACTAACTAACCCTATTACTTGGAAAGAAAACAAAGAATGGACTAGAGTATTTTAGTATTCATGCGTTCATATGTTCCAAGATTTCTTGCACTTCAGTGGTGACAAACTGACAGAAACCAGTATGTGTGTAATAAGAGTGATAAAATGATGTCCAGCATTACATGAAAAATTATGAAATCTATCTTTTTCCAGTCATATGAGATCTCCTCAAGCCCAAGTCCTAATTACAGTTCAGGTATTTTATAATGGTGTGAGAAAATGGAGCAGTGACTTCACTGTTTTGAGGACAGCATGGACTGATGCAATTTCCATCATCTGCTGACTGTGAGTCACTTAGCAATTCTGAAACAGTGTAATCCCCAAAATAAATTAAGGTTGTTGACTGCATGCAGGAGGACAAGTCTTTTCTTAACAATACAAAGCATCAAGCGCAATTTAGAGATGGGGTTTAAAATTATCCTGCATAAACCTCAATTTATCTGTCTTCCCTTTTAACAACAGATGGTCCAGAGTCCCCAGTTCTTCTTCATGGATTTTTCACCCCCTCAGTTCCGCCACTCTTCCTCCACTGAAGAACTTTGTTTCCAATGATTAGCAATACACTGGAGACAACAACACATTCATGACTGGGGGAGATAATTATTATGAAGAATAAAGGGAGCATTTGGGCGGGAAGCCCTTCGACTGGAACTCTATGCTGCTTATATGACAAGTTTTCAGTTATCTGGCTATAGTCCACAGGATGCATTTCCAGAAAGGACTGTATAATTTGCATTAATGTTATATGCTTAAGGGACCTATTGCCATTCTGGACTGCATCTAACTGAAGACATAAAGTATGTCTAATGTCCTTTACGTATCATCAAAGTATGAAGAGATAAAGTTTCTGCATAGATTTTTACCTATGTGTCTGCAAAATACTTCAGCTGAAAAATAAATGTTATTCTGAACAGCAAGTAGTCTCAGCTCTAGCTCATAAACCTGAAACATTTTCAATGGCTGTATAGTAACAGGCCTTAGTCAGAGCTCTGTGGTTCTGAAAGAAGCATCATTTATAACTAGAGCCTTTACCCTTCCCTGGCACTATTAAAATACAGCTTCTTATGCATGTCTCTGAGTGACTTTTCAGGTAGAGATTAAAGATCTCTCAGCTTTTCTTAATTTCTTCCTTTCCTGGAGAATGCCTAGAAGATGGAGAACTCAGGAGATCTGTATTTTTTCCCAGTTCTGTCACTGTCCTTCTAGGTCACCTTGGGCAAGTGTCTGTAAAGAACAAATGCCAGATGACCTTCTTTATGAAGTGTTTTGAGATCAGTGAAAAGTTTCCCATATTACTGCTACTGGAACAGATTTAAAAGGTTAAACATTTGGTAAATGAGACTGCAGCTTTTGCAACCACAGTTGCAAATAAGGAATCATCAGTGACCTAGGTGTGGTCCTGTGGGACTTGAAAGGAATCTTGAAGTCCTCACAGACAAAATTAGCAGTTGGCACAAAGATTAAGAAGACAGGCAACTGCTGAAAATGACAGGCCTTCTTTGCAAGGTGATCTGTAGAGCAAGAAGACTTGGTGCAAGAAAAGAAGGTGTGATTTAATTTGGCCAAGTACCAATACATACCCCTGAAAGCACAGCCGGTAGCTTAGCCTTAACAAGCGGGGGGGCTCTGTTCCCAAACTGGTAACTCAGGCTGATCTTACTGGGTAGTCAGCTCAGGATAGGGGTAGGGCTGTCATATCTAACCTCCTGCTCCCATCATTTCTCAGCTCCCACATGCAGAAATACACACCCACTAAGTAGGCCAAGGCAGCTCCACATTTTCCCTGTCCTTAACAGATGATTTCAGAATATGTCCTTCTTTTTCTGTTATGTAATTACTTCTTGGGGTGTTTTGTATATATTACCCCAAGCCAAACAAGCAGTTACACAATCTGTTGGGGGGGAAGCTTGTCTGAATTTATTTATTACTCTCGTACAGTTCATTTCCAGAGTATGATAGCATAAAGGTGATGTAAAAGGACACTTCTCAAATTACCCTGAGAGGATTTTGTTAACAGCAACCAGCCAAAGTGAAGAGATAAAAACAAATACTCAGTGATGTCTGCCTGATGATATTCTGCTTCTACTAGCATGTGAAATGAGAGGTGGAAGGAATTAACCTAGAAGAGGAGGAATGACAGCAGATGAGAAATGAAGCAAAGCTACAAGTACTCAGGCTTAGCCAGCAGCATACATTGGCTGAGAATTAAAAAGGGATGTGGGCATTTCAGAAAGCTTGGCAATATAAAACCTGAAGGTTTGTCACTCATCTCTTTAGGGAGTGGGGTTCAAAATGTGGGAGTAAGTTCCCAGGTGTGCTACATGCTAAATAAGAGAAATTAAATGCCTGGATTGTAATCCCAAGAGGAAGCCCCAGAAATATAGGTATATGTAAAATCCTATCTCATTATGGACTGAGATACTTGTGTAAGATTCAGTAACCCTATGAAGCTGGAATTGAGAAATTGGATTAGGAAGCCAGGGTCTATTTCTGTTAAACTGTGATAATGGAGGGATTTTGTCTATGTCTGTACTACTAAGTAAAATGGCCCAGAACAACCATTTGTCCAGAAGAGCATGTAGTGTGTCACAACATGCATTTATTTGGCTAATTTATTTTTTTTCCTGAAAAGAAAAATAGTGGTCTCATTTATTTTGACTATTGGAAGCCACATCTGGACCATCTTAGCTCTGAACCTGAGAAACCTTGTCTTGGTCAAAAGGTGCCACGGAACATGCTATCAGCTAACTGGTATGGATAATCATGGCCAAACGCTCAAGTGTGCATCCCAGACCTGTTTCATTTATCACTGTAGATACATCTAAGAGACTTGGCAAGAGAGGAGGAGAAGTGGTTTTGGGAAATAGTTGGCCTGCAAGGATTTGAGCTCTATTCAAAATTCAACAAGGGGGTGATAGCTAAAAGGCAGTCAGGCTTTCTTGTGTTTGGTGTTTGATGCTGCATACAAAACAGTGCAAAATACATAATTACAGAGAGACAAAAGGAAACGAGGCAGAAAGAGGGTCAAACCCTTTGACTAGAGCACTCAGCTGGAAGGTAGCTGTCCCTCTCTAAAGCACTATTCATGTTTTTTAATTTAGACTTTCCTGGTTAAAAACATTGAAAAAATCAAGGTTTCAGGATCTAGGACCTCAGATTTCCCCATTGCTTCAGCCACATTTCAATTCATTCTTGCATGTCTACCTTTATTTTCTGAAATAAGAGGACCCTGCCCCTGAAGGGCATATTGAATTTCACATATCACTGCATTCAGTCACTCCTTTTATTTTTCCTCTCAGAAAGTATAGCAAGTATATGTTGTTAATATGGTGCAGAGCATCTTCAGAAATAAATACGTGATCATAAAGAATCCAGACATTAAATCTTTAGTATCTGGAAAGAATGAATAGTTTTTACAAGGTCTTCTATGTATATATTCTGGATGAGATTTTTATATAATTTCTCCTAACAGCCCACTTCATTTAACTCCCAGTTCAAATCTCACTGTTCGTCATAGAAATATTTTCATTTAATTCCCTTGGTTTTGGTTTCAAATTGAGGGAATTTAGTCAGGCTCACTGAAAATGGCAAAAAATTCTGATCTCATACTCCACATTTTGGAGACTGGCTTTTTTGGTTGTTGCTGTTTCCAGTGACTTTAGGTCAGCCACATCTGCTCATGCATTTAAATTAAAGTTTAAGAACTCTCTCTGTTCGATCAAATGTTGTTTTCATAATTTATATGGGCTTCACTCTTCTGGAAACATTTGCTTAATAAAGTTATTTCTGTTTTATCTATCACTGATATTTTTATCTGTTTTATTTTACAGTCCTTTAAGACGTACTATGCATGAGAACAGCTTTATAAATAAAGATTGATTACTCAATATATTTCATGCAATAAGCCATTGTCTTCAAAAAAGGCTACAGAAATCTAAAAAAATATATATATTTATGCATTAATGGTAGCATTATGTGTCAGCTGTTTGGATGTAGTAGATCCAGTAACTGGTATTCTTTTCTAGTGCTTTGTACATAGAAGATGAATTTTGGATTCACCAGAAGTTTGTAGGTAAACATTTAATTTAAAAATGTTGATTTTCTTCCTAAAAGGAAGAATAGTTAAATGTTAACAGAAAACTCTGTGTTCAAGAAGTAGGTTTTTTTTAATTCTTTCTTGTTTCTTTTTTAATTACTCCTGTTGCTGCTGTTACTAATCAGCTTGTTTTGCATCATGCTAAACAGCACAGCTGGAGAATTTGCTCACTGATTGAAAATACCATGTGAGCAGAGAGAGTGGGCACCAGTGGGACCGCAGTGGAAATGACTGCAAAGAGATTTGAAAGATGTTATAAGAAGGCACGAATTTTTTGTCATCTGGGGATGCTTGAGGAAGGGAAGAAAGAAAAAGCCAATGTGGGAAGATTAGAGAAGGAAAGATGTATCTCGGAAATAGAATCACAGAATCACAGAATCATCTAGGTTGGAAAGGACCTTGAAGATCATCTAGTCCAACCGTTAACCTAGCCCTGACAGTTTCCAACTACACCATATCCCTAAGTGCTATGTTGACCCTACTCTTAAACACCTCCAGGGATGGGGACTCCACCATTGCCCTGGGCAGAACATTCCAACACCTAACAATCCGTACTGTAAAGAAATGCTTCCTAACATCTAGTCTAAACCTTCCCTGGTGCAACTTGAGGCCATTCCCTCTTGTTCTATCGCTTGCTACTTCGTTAAAGAGACTCATCCCCAGCTCTCTGCAACCTCCTTTCAGGTAGTTGTAGAGGGCGATGAGGTCTCCCCTCAGCCTCCTCTTCTCCAGACTAAACACCCCCAGTTCCCTCAGCCGCTCCTCGTACGACATGTGCTCCAGACCCTTCACCAGCTTCGTTGCCCTTCTCTGGACACGCTCGAGTAATTCAATGTCCTTTTTGTAGTGAGGGGCCCAAAACTGAACACAGTAATCGAGGTGCGGCCTCACCAGTGCCGAGTACAGGGGTAAGATCACTTCCCTGTCCCTGCTGGCCATGCTATTTCTGATACAAGCCAGGATACCATTGGCCTTCTTGGCCACCTGGGCACACTGCTGGCTCATGTTCAGCCGGCTGTCAATCAACACCCCCAGGTCCCTCTCTGACTGGCAGCTCTCCAGCCACTCCTCCCCAAGCCTGTAGCGCTTCTGGGGGTTGTTGTGGCCCAAGTGCAGCACCCGGCATTTGGCCTCATTGAACCTCATACAGCTGGCCTGAGCCCATCGCTCCAGCCTGTCCAGATCTCTCTGCAGAGCCTCCCTACCCTCGAGCAGATCAACATTCCCACCCAACTTGGTGTCATCTGCAAACTTACTGAGGGTGCACTCGATCCCCTCATCTAGATCATCAATAAAGATGTTAAACAGGAGTGGCCCCAAAACTGAGCCCTGGGGGACACCACTCGTGACCGGCCACCAACTGGATATAAATCACACAACTCTTTGGGCCCGGCCATCCAGCCAGTTTTTTACCCAGCAAAGTGTGCGATCGTCCAAGCCTTGAGCAGCCACTTTTGCCTGGAGAATGCTGTGGGAAACGGTATCAAAGGCCTTACTAATGTCAAGGTAGACAACATCCACAGCCTTTCCCTCATCCAATAAACAGGTCGCCCTGTCGTGGAAGTAGATCAGGTTTGTCAAGCAGGACCTGCCTTTCATAAACCCATGCTGACTGGGCCTGATCATCTCGTTGTCCTGCATGTGTTGTATGATGGTACTCAGGATGATCTGTTCCATCAGCTTCCCGGGCACTGAAGTCAAGCTGACAGGCCTGTAATTTCCCAGATCATCCTTCTGACCCTTCTTATAGATGGGCGTCACATTGGCCAATTTCCAATCTGTCTGGACCTCCCCGGTCAGCCAGGACTGCTGGTAAATGATGGAAAGCAGCTTGGCGAGCACCCCAGCCAGCTCCTTCAGCACCCTCGGGTGTATCCCATCCGGTCCTATAGACTTGTGTATGTCTATGTGATGCAGTAGGTCACTGACTATCTCCTCCTGGAATGCGGGGGGTTCGTTCTCCCAGTCTCTGTCTTCTGGCTGAGGAGGCTGGATTCTCTCAGTACAACTAGTCTTGGTATTAAAGACTGAGGCAAAGAAGGCATTAAGCACCTCAGCCTTTTCGTCATCACTCGTTACCATATTTCCTCCTGTGTCTAGCAGGGGATGGATATTCTCAAATAAGAGCATGGAAGGGAGCATCTCTATTTTTTCCTGGACTTAGCAAATTTACTCAATGGCTGTGGTAGCAGCAAGTCCTATCTTAAAGGCAGAAAACTTCCATCATGAACAGAAAAAAAAAAAAAGAGAAAGATAGGAATGGATGACAAAGTAGTCATTTAAATTTATCCCTGCTACAAGCTGTTATAAAACCCACAGCAGAATTAAAGTCCCTACAGCTCTACAAATAGCACCTGCATTTCATAGGCAATGAATTGTACTAAGAGGCAACAGGCCTGCCTGGAGCAAGGGGTGACTCAGTCTTAAGGCAACAGCACAGCATGCACAGTGAGAGAATAGAAAGCAAAGGTAACATTTTACTTACCTTCCTTTAGACCTCTATGCAGCATTCTGTACAACTGTTTTTCTGTATTTCTACTGTATCCAATAGTTAGTGTTACTTTATAGTATCAGCTCCTGCCCAGTTCCACTGTCATGGTCCCTCTTTCTTGATAGAAGCATATGGATAGCTGTACAAAGTGAGTTTTGCTGCATCTATGAGTTTCGGGCATAATGAGAAATGCTAAAAAATAGCATAAAGCAAACAGCAGAAATCTAGGCCAATTGTTTCTTTCATGCAGGAGGCATCAGTAGGACTGCCCATAATTCACATTTCTTGACACTTCCTATTGCAGGTCTCTGTTTTCATTTTCTTTTAACTTTGCCAGACTTAGACTGTGAAGGCTGAATCTTTCTTACCAGCTGCTGGGGCCAGAATGTTTGATTTTGTGTATAAATTTTAACATTACCTTTTTTTGCAGCTTCTGAGAATGAAAGGAAGGGGAGGAGGGGGAGATTTTAGCTGTGGTAAGAAACTTTGGTACCTTTTAAATAAGGTGATCTGAATCTTGGCACAAAGGCTGAAAAGCTGGTCAGGTCCAATTCTTCTGTCAAGGATGAGCCTTGCACTATCCCTGAGAGAAACTGCTTAAATTTGGCAAATTAACAGGCCTTTGACACATTCTCAGCAGTGGATACTGATGCTGCAGCTCCCATCTGTGTATGTCTCCACTGCAGCTGCATGATCTGAGCATGACTAACCTGCTACTGCTGCTTGGGTCTCCTGGGAGGGTGCGGGGGCCTCTCCTCCATGAATGCACTGTCCTTCTCCTGCTGCTGACCCCCTCAGTAGGAAGGAGAGAGAGATTTGACTAAAAAACAGAAAAATTCTGGAAGTGTCTGGATGACAGAGGGAGTAGATTAGGATAAATATCTTGGGAATAGTAGTCCCTGTCAGGAGTTTAAGAAGGTGCAGGAGGTTCAAAGACAAACGCTATAGGCGAGAGATGAAAATGAGCAATGGAATTGGGAGGTAGAAGTAGAAAATCCAATGAAGAGCTAAGGAAATGCACTGACCATGCACTGACAGACAAAAAGGCTAGATACAGACAGAGGAAGGGGTAAGACACCCCTTCCTTAGTCTCAGGTGAACCACATAAACATGGGGAGGTGGGGTGGAGACCCTGGGGAAAAACTAGAAAGAAAAACTTGAATAAAACGAAGTTGGGAGCTGCAAAGAGGATCCTTGAAAAACAGATTTGGAGTGGTAATGCAAACAGATGTGGATTGGTATGAACACCTTACACACCCAGACTGGGACAACTTGAAGGGAAGGGATCAGAGCAAGGGAATATATATTGAGGATGAGGAAAAATAGCTAAATCAAGGACTGGCATGGGACAAGGATAACCTGAAGAAAATGGGGCAGTAGTAATGAGGAGAGACTTTGCCCACCAAAACATACCTTTTTCTAACATAGAAGAGAAAGCAAGTAATATTTGTGAGTTGTGACCTGACCTGTGAGACTTAAGATATGTGAGATGCATAGATGAATAATAGTGGTGGAGCTGTTGGAGCTGAGTATCAGGGCTGTGCCTTGTGCACACCCAGCAACCTGAAACCATGAATTTGCTGTACAGTCCCCAGCTCGTCTGCGTATCTGAGACAATGGACTGGAATGAGAAAATAGGCCACCCTGATGCCAGCTGATTGACTGAACTAGTAATCACGTTCATGATGAAGCATTTGACTAATTGTCACAGGAACTCTCCAGGTGGCAATTTTGGATGATCCTGGATATTTTCCCCAGACTGCTCTTGCTGTGTCTAAATCCAGCTGATGGGCATAACCTGTGTGCTTCAGTGTGTTGATGACTATCCTAGGTTGAGAGTCTGCCCATCACTGAGACTCCCCCAGGCAGTTCCTGCTACAGAATTGATGAAAGTCAAACTCAAACATGGATAAGTTACTCATAGATGGTTAGGAGAAACTGTCCCTGCAGCTGCACTAATGGTCACATAGGATGGAGATGTTTGGTATGTAGTTCAAGATAATCAGTATCAGTGGTTATATATTTATGGAAGCGGCCATGTAGGGTATAAGAATTCATCAGAAGAGCTGTTCAGTGTCTCATCCAATCCAACTGAAGATGCAAAACTTCTTTTGTCTATGCTTTAAGAGATCTGATCTCCCAAGTTTTCATCACCCTATGGAAAAATCCCAGTAATAGTCTTTTTGTCTTACAAACACTAAGTCTGTGAATGTCTGTGCAAGAGAATCACTGTCATGATGAAAATTCTAGAAATGACCATGAGAAAATGGATATTTTTGCATAAAACCTGAAGTTTAATTATATGCCATAGATGAGGACAAATGAGACATCGTATAGCTTCTCATTTGGTAAGCTCTGTCCATCCTGTGTATTGACGGAGGCAGAGGTTCTGTGGAAAATATTAACAGCTGTGTCATAGCGTGTATACACGAGAGACCAAATTAAAACTGCACAATCAATGTTAATGCTGACAGTCTTAAGTCTTTCGCATATCTTTAATGTTCTTTTAATGTATTTCTGTGTGTGTAAAAAAGCACCAGGGGGTGAATGGCACATCAAAAAGTTCCTGCTAAAAAGAGATTATGATGTACAAGACAACAGTAAGATACAAGACAGACAAAGAAAGGGAAATGAGACCTTTACACTGTCCTAAATAACGAGAAGGTACTCTATATATAGTATGTCTTTGTCAGCTACTACCAACAATCTTTGTTCTGATAGAAAGTGTGACACTCAGTTAAACCAGTAAAACCCCTAAAATCAGTAAAATACTTAGTATTACTTGCTTGCTTTTCTATGATGGCTCAGACAGTGATGTTTGATATGCTTGTCTGCATGTGAAATATTGTGCATCACAGCATATATTCCCATAGCAGAGGTCTCCTGGGTGATGGAGAGGAAGACTCCCAGTTTGTGTGTGCTTGTTGCTTTCTGAGTGGGTCAGAAAGGGGAAGGTGCTCTCCGCTTTGGGAAAAGAAGCAAACAAACAAGCCAGCAAGCTTGGAGGATACAGGATACACTACAGAGCCTGGAGGTTCACTGAGCAAAGAGAGGCAATGCACTCCCAGGCTTCAGCTGGGATGGGATGGCTTGCAGGGCTCAGGTTGGGACTGTGGACAACATGTCACTGCCCAGTAAAGGACCTGTCCAGCAGGGATGCAGTGAGCACAGAATAATGTGTCTTCCACCTCCTTCTGGCATTTTGGGAGTGTTTGATGTAAGGAAAAAACCTAATTGGACCCCTGGCTTACCTGTTCTCCTGTCAGAGGCAATAATATGTAAGTGAATGTTATTGAGGAAATATTTTGAAACTCAGTCTGAATCATCCACTTCTGTATCAGTCTTCACAATAAGATTTTAATTTTTTTTTTTGATGACTTTGGTATCTCGCCCCTCTTCCTTTTTTTGGGGGTGCTATTTAACCATACAGCTTCACTAGTGAAGCAAATTACTTGTTGGACTTGGAAGCCAGAGGCTTATTTGCCAGCAAGAATTAAATCTAAAAACTACAGAGCAAAGATTATCTATGTGACACACTGAAAGAAAGCATAAACTAATTTTTTTATATACACAAATATAGCAAGTTTAATACCAGTCTTGCAGTTCAGGTACAAACAAAACCAGACCCAACAATGTAGGGTGTTAAGCACCAAGTTCTTCTCTCAGTCCAAATGCTCTCCAGGCTTTGGATGCACAGTTTTGGCCTAGCCAAAAGGACATCTACTTACTCTTGCACTTGAAATCATGGAAAGCATGAAGAAAACAAAGCAAATACAAAAAATGGGGCTCAAGAATAAAACACTTCATCAAGTAAATAACATGTCAGACCTCAGAGTCCACTGACTGTGGAGAATGTTAACAGCATTGGCTAGACTAACATTACTTCCACCAGCAGTCAGATTTCTTACAAATATGATCTTTCAGCTATTTCATTAACCTCACACTCCCACACACGAAATTGAAGCTTAAAGGTCATGTTTAATGTGTTCAATGTTTTCAGATCATTCTAATTCCAAACCTGAAGCTTATTCTTATAGTAAATCTATCTACTAAATTTCAGCCTTGAATCTTTTATGCTTTAAGTATATTTTTATTAGAATATTTCATTTCTGTTCTAAAGTATTTGCATTTTTTTTAATGGTATGATTTCCTATTGACTTCTTGGTTTTCTTCAGTCAGTGATAATTTTTTTTTGATAGACAGAGGAAGTAATTTTAGAAGGAATCCATCACAGCTTATAACACTGACTGTTTCTGTAGGCAACACAGAGGTATTTTTAATACACATACACATGCATAATTGAAGTATATTATTGTCGGTATTTCCTTGTTTACATAATCTAACCATTGTCTTCTTCTGCCCTTTCAAATCCTCTCGGCACTTTCCAAATGGATGCCTACCTGATTTTTAATATTCTGACACCAGAGGCTTTAAAGATATTTTAGTGCCAAATTTTCATTTAAATTAATGAAAGTGATTTCCTCAAACAATAGAAGATATCAAATAAGTATCCGAGAATACAATTCAGGGAATTCCTGATTGTCAGTTCTATGTTGACTATTGCAAAAAATAGTCTGCATTATTTATGCAGATTACTTCTATAACTCTGTGCCTCAGTTTTCTCTGTTAAGAACAGTAAATCTTCATTGCCTACCTTTTACATGTCTTTTTAGGTTGCCTTAATCACAGCTTGCAGCCTCTTTTTGTTTATCAGTACAAGTAAAGGACCAAGATGCTAGTGAGTGAGGTAAGTAGGACTCGCTTTCAGTTTTTACTTGATTAACTATTTGTTTAAATTAAGGTGCTTTTATTTTTTTATACCGATGGACTTATTTTTGGTCTTGAATTTTCCAGGGTGAGTGTGTGCATCAGCATATGTTTATTTAGTCACACTCCTTATAGTAGGAATGCAGAATAACTGTTAATAAAACCGCAGATTTCAAGTAGATGAACTGCAATTAACTCAGCTTATTGCTTTGTAAAATCTTTTGGGAAGTTGACCGAAGGGGAAAATGTAGTTAAAACAACCTGGCAGCCCTCTAAAGTCATATTGGCAAGGGCACAAATTCTTTCTGATTATGGAGAAAATATAGGAAATGCAGTAAGAGAATAATTCAGCTGCAGTCAATGACTTAACAACAGTATCTAGAAAGTGGAAACTGGATTTCACATTAAGGATGAGCACAAAAGCATATAAAGGCAAACATAAAAACCAGCTAATAGAATGATTTACCTAGAAGGGACACCAGATGCAACAAGAAATGGTGTAGAAGGATATTGGCATCAAAAATAAAAACAAAACAGAAAAAATTCTCTACTACTTATTAAAGGAAGATAGCTGTAAATAGATGATGTTAAGGCTGAACTGTTTAATGCCTTTTTAGCATGCAATCAAGTGATTATCATACTGATTCACTGACAAAGGGAAAGATTTCAACATTTGAGTGTGGGAGAGAGATTGACCCAGTGGAGGGCATTGAAGATGTTTAGGGAGTTAGAGTAAAGGACATCTGAGTGGGAACTGGGTGTTTAACCTGGAGAAGAAAAGGATAAGGGAATATCTAACTACAGTGTTATAGAGAAGGTAGAGCCAGATTCTTCTCAGGAGGCACAGTGAGAGAATAAGTCCCAAGGGCCAAGAGATTAAATATGAGAAATTGTAATTGCACATAACGAAAAAGAATTACCATAAGAGGTTACCCAGAGTGGTTGAGTAATCCCTGTTTTGGGGGATTTTAAACAACTGTAAGGGCAAGGTCATGAGCAGTCTGACCAAACTGTGAGTCCTGCTCTGAACAAGAGGTTGTACTAGATTCTAGCACCTAGGTCTAGGTACTAGATTGCTGGTGGTCCATCTGTCCTATTTTTTTTCTATAGTTCTGTGATTTTATGTCCTTAAGTCAGATGTTTTCAGACAAGCTGAATTTGATGAGCTTTTGTTTAGGACTCTCTAATGCCCTAAAACCTGTTGAACTTTTAAAGATATTGGTGGTACACCTAGTTATAGACTCAGGTAGAGTTGATCCTGGGAGCTCTAAGGATGAAGTATATGGTTTCTTAGACCCCTCAATGATTCCTTACAACCTGCTGATTACAGACTGTTCATAAACAATAACAGTCTTTCTCAAAATGGTTTCAGAGAAGATAGATATACTATGTGACTTCCTGGGAAATTAGATTCAGTCCTACCTGATGCACTCTGATATTCAACATGGCCTTTTTTTTCACAGGTGCTTTCTACCTTGTTCCTTATTTCTGTTTGCCTGCCCTCACACAGCTGTGGTGAGAGAGGAAAAGTGCTGAGTGCCCATAGCTGATATAGCAGTCACAGAAGCTAAGCTCTGAGCAATAAAAAAGTGCTAAATATTCTGAAAAATAAAACCTAGAAGTCTTAATATTGCACATTATTGCAGTGATAACCTTAATTGCTTGCACTTCTTAGTATTTGCATATATTTTAGCTGTGATTCTATTGTTACTTTATCAACCTTTAAAGTATTTCTTCTGAAGTCACAATATTATTTATTTATTGTTATTACTGGGACATAGAGTATATCATCATGTATCGTTTCAAGGGTGTTGACTGTTGAGATGCTCCATGACCCTTCCCACTGGAGTGGCCATGAACAGACTCCCACAGCAGGATGTGGGGCAACCCAAAGGTGCTGTCAGGACACAAAGTCAGCCTTATTCATTCTGCCATGTTAGAATACTTTGTGGAGGAAAAAACACAAGTCCCTGTTTGTATTTCCAGCAATTATGCACTTTCTCAACAAGCACTGGGACACTTTGCTTTGCACGTTTGACTATGTCTGATAGTGTAACTTTTGCTTCTCTCCTACAGGGATCTCAGATGTGATGAACAGATTTTTGACTCTTCCAAGGAGCTTCAGATGAAAATCAAAGTCAGGTCCTCAGTTAGTTATGTAGATAGTAATGCTGCAGTTTGTGTCTCTGATGAACCTACATGTAACCACTGAAGGAATGAGTCCAGGTGAATGTAATTTAGGAAATACGCAAAGTCAGTCCAACCACTTCTCAGACAGAAATGGTGCTTCCTCAGCAGTACCTCAGCACCTCACTACCCAGAGGTGACTCATTTTAATATAAGGTTGTCATACAAGTCATACAAATATTTTTGTTTTAATCTGTGATTCACTTCAGTGCTGAGGAGTCTGATTCATCTTCTGTTCAAGTCAACAGAAAGATTTGCAATGACTTCAAAAGGAATTGGAATAAGCACCAGCTTGAGCTAGCCAGAAGCTGGCTTCTTCATTCAGATCTTATCCGTGTACTTTTAAAACAAGTCAATGTCACCCCCGTTTCTACCTGCAAGTGACTATGTGACCAAGGGTGGGAACTACAAGTAAAATACAGAAATGTTTAAACTTTATTTTGGCCATGAACTTCCATATCTTCATATATGACTCTCTCAAGTTCCCTTCAAACAGAAATACATTACTCTGATTCTTTTATGTGATTTTTTTAAAGTTGTGGGTTTTCTGTTTGGTGGATTTTGATTTTTGTTTTTACTTTTTTTCCCCCAAGTGATGTGCTGATTATTAGCACAACAGTATGATAATCACAAAAGTAATTTTAGGAACTACACACTCCAATCCTGTTCATTTCTAGCAGCTTTGGAGCTACTGTACTAAAACTCTGCAAAGTCAACAGGTTTGGGCTACTCAGGGTACCCTGAACTCCAAGGAGAGCTTACTGACCAGGCCTGCAACTGTAATTACACCACTCGTGGCAGCAGTGAATTGTATCTCAATGGAGGTCCTTGGACAGTCTCTATATTTTTAAGGATGTATGCACTTTTTCTCATATAATGCTTCTGGCTGCTTCCTTTGCACCAAGAAATTCTACACGATGTCTTAGTGAGGTACCAAGTATTTTCAAGCACATGTGTAATACAATCATGTTTCCAGCAATGTCTTGCCAACTTCTCATCAGGAGGTATTCTTGTGGGGACCATCTGCTCTCAGCTAATTCCCTATTCAAGTGGTCTAAAAATGAAGGTGCTAGGAGAGGTAATCTTGCACCTTTTCCTCCCCTGGAAAGCTATGATGGATGTAAACACAGGATTATTACAAATACACAGAAATTGGGATAATAACAACAGCAGCAGAAATCCATTTCTTTCTGTGGGTTTCTTCTATTCAGAGCTACCTTTGGTGAATATAAACAGTTTTATGTTAGAACACTGACTGATTATGAGAGCCTTCCTCTCATGGTGGCTGCTGCTCAGGCCTGGAAGAAAACTGTGGGTCATTAGTTCTAAGTTCTGGTGCACATGAAGTAATGTAAATAATGGGTCCAAATGAAGCAATTTAATTTGAATGCAGTCCACAGCTGTATCTCTTTTTATTTCAATTTTACTGACTTCCTGCTTCTTTGTTTCCTGCCATTATTATCCACTACTTTGCATTTGTATATAAACCAGCCCGGACACCACATTTGTATGTATTGCATAGCTTTTCACAGTAATTAGGTTCCTTTTCTTCAGATAAAGTGTAGACCACTTTCACTAAAAACCTCTCTAGCACGAAAAAAGGAGACACTTTTACAAAATGAACTAGCATATTCTAAACAGCTGGCTGTAGTAGCCACAGGGTAGGTACAGCATAGGTATGTTGTGACCTACACCAAATCTGCTGCCATGTTGCTATTTAACTAGGGGTTAGTGCAAGGCAAACCTGTGTGCCAGCCACCATGCATCTGCTCTGAGCTAGCTTCAAGTGAAACTTGACATAATCAACCCCTCTGAAAACATGATTCTGTGTGGGGAAACTACACTTGGACAAATAAGATGAAGTTTTCAAAATATTGCCCTAAAAATGAAAGGTCTGCATTGCACCCTTATGTGCCAGAAGTGTGAGTAGTGCAGAAAAAGGAAAGGCTGGTTTTAGGTTTTACAAACCCAGAAGATTTGGTCTTTGCTATCTAGTCCAGACCCTGAGAAATGAAGGATGGCAATGTTAATCCCATTGATTAATTTCTCAGGGTCTATATTAAAACTGCCAAGGGTTTTTTTTCTGCCTTTTGGTCCTGTTGGAAGGTGGGTTTAGAACGTCAGTACTTAGGTGTTCAGGAACTTTCTAATTCCTGCCCAAAGGTATTCATAATCAATGCATTTCTCTTTGTTCTTAAGAGACCTTCACCTTCCTGCCCGTTTCCCTTTACTCTCCTAGATTAGATGCAGACATCAATCAGGTTGTCTCTCAGCCTTTAAACTGCTAGATTTGAGCCAAAGCTTCTTTTGTGTGCTTTTGTATGGCAAACTCTCTGCTTATTCTTTTCTGAACCACTTTAATGTTCTTTGAACATCTGGGTTCAGACCTTCCATGAGGTTTTAGATCAGGTGTCCCTTCTTCCACTTGAATGGCACCTTTTGTTTTTTTTTTTTTGTTACCAGAATTCTCTGATGATTCATCAGGGAGTTGTTGCCTTTTTCATGGTACTTAAGGTTGAAGACAACTAGGCATCTAATAATCAAATAAATCAAAACACTTTCTATCTTTATCTGTAGTTTACTATTTTGTGGATTAAAACATTGTACCTGCACTACTGTGCCTGATGCTGAACTTGTTAAGTGTTAGATAATGAGTATTTCAAATTTGGGGATAAGTTCCAGCTAGCTGTGTTGAGGATAGCCCTGTGCATAGCTTAACTCTTTGACACAAATGATGAACTAACAATTTACCTTCATCACAAGAGAAAAAAGACTAACTTCAAGCCATAAGAAATTTTGCTTGGCATTTTGACTCTAAATAATGACATACTTTTATAAAGCATTAGCTTAATTTTTACAACCTAGTCATTTGAAAAACTATTCATCCCAAGGGCAAGATACTGCTGTTTGAATTTACTTCTTTGTACTTAAAAGGACAGGTTCTCTGATGCTGAAGACAGTGAAAATGTTATTGTTCACAATGCAATGAGATTAAGACTACAGGCCTAAACTTCATTGTCCTAATTCTTCAGTCATTCATATTAGTGACAGACAAGAGCAAAACATGAATCAACAACAGAGGTAGTGTGCTTTTCCTTCTGCTTTGCATTCCAGTTACCAGTGCATTACAAGGCAGAATGGTGGATGTACTCACCATATATATTTGCATGCATGCATTTATGTGCATACCCATGTGTATTTTAATTTAAAGTTTACATAAGACTGGTGGGGTTCTGTGCAGAGGATGATGTAGGAGTCTTCCCCATTTTATCTCACCTGCAGACGAAGTACACTGTTCCCAAGGCTTGTCTCGTGAACTTTGTCACCTCTACTAGATGATGTTTGCCCTGGTTGCATCCTTCTAAATCCAGCTTTTATGACCCTGTACTGTATTTTGTTTTCTCCCATTTCTAGGTTACTCAGCTAAAGTGCGGTGCTTATTTTATTCATAGCCTTCACTTAAATAAGTAACCTTCTGTTTCTCTTTGTGCAGAGGTAGCGATCGATCATTTTCCTTCTCAAAATAGAGCTTGTTACCTCACGTTTCTTATCAAATCTGCTGAAAACCTTTTCTAGCACAGAGTCTCTGGCTGCAAAATTCCCTGCCTGACATCATTAATAAGAGTAACCAAGCTGAAGATTTATTTTTTTGTAGGAAGCTTGCCAAATGCAGAAACTTAGAAAAGAAAAAGTGAGGTAAGAGAAAAGCTGTGAAAAGTCCTCTGGAAAGCTGAAAATTAGTAGGTCAGATGATCGAGTTTTGTTATAACTCATTTGCCCACTCGGTGTTTTGTGGGGTCCTTCAGTCCACCACCTTCATATGGCCTCCTTCACAGTCAGATAGAGAAATGGACATGAATCCCTTTTGCTGGAGCTCTTTCGGGATCATATCATAGACCTCTGTTTCCTCTCATGCATAAAGTAAATAACTTCCACCTTCTCTGGCAGGATAGCAAGATGCTGGTCACCAACTCCTTCTCTCCCAGCAACAGCTGGATGGGGACAGCTCCTGTTGGAGCTAGACCTCTTGTGCAGGAGTAGTAACTCCCAGGAACTACAGCTGAAATGAAGGAGAAAATGTCCTCCACATACTTAACATTTGCCAGAGTGCATCCTTAGAGAGGTTGTAGTGAGAAAATGAAATTACCCACCTGGCACAGCAGTAGTCATAATGAAATATGTTTTAGCAGGCAGCGAAGAGATAAAATGAGGTGGGAAAGAAACTCAGAATTGGTGACATCACACTTCAAAAGAAAGCCTGCCTAATAGTAAAAATACATTAAAAATGGTATAGAATTTAATGACTTCCAAAATACTGGAAAGTGATTAATTGACTGGGTGATGAGCCACCAGCCCAGATGAGCACATTAATCACTGCAGCAGCATGTCTGTCACACACTCCTTTCAGTGCTTTACACTTCCTTTTAATATCTAGAGATGCAGGACTGCTAGACAACCATTGATAAAATGCCATCTGGGGGGGAAAACAAAACTGAACAACTCATCACCACCCAGTCACTCTGCAGGGAAAGCTTTTGCCTCAGGGTTTGCAGAAAGGGTTTCTCCTCTTGGTGCAGAGGACAGCAGAGCTCTCCTGTCCCTTTCTGGCTTGGCTTTGCTGTCTCTTTCCTGCCTCCCCAGTGATGGGGTATTGGTCTGGCCCTGCTCACATAGCAGCAAGGGCTGGAGAAGGAGCTGCCAAATTATGGCTGCTTCTGGATGGGGAAATTCCCTTATTGCTTGTGTGAAATTACTTAGTGATGCTGAAGAGACAATGAGGCTAAATAATCTGTGTTTATAGGTGAGCACTGTGAGCCCAGGAGACATCATATGGGTAGACAGTCGCTTGTGCAGGGAATAAATACTTACATGGAAAAGATCTACAGAGAAGGAGTGTAAAAAACCCAGATCTAGTCCCCAGATCTTCTCATATTTGACAATGTTATTTAGTGACACTTTTCATTTTCAGATGAAAATAAATGTTTCGTACTATGCATATGTTCTAGCAAGGGATCATGTCAGGATATTTGAGTCTTCCTAAATGTGCTAATAACTTACACAATTTCAGAAGTCTTAACGAACTTAGTCTCTTTATTCCTCTGTTGTGCTGCCTGGAAACTGAATATAACAACTCTTCCCTTAGACAATTTATCACAGTCTCCGTTCAGGCAAATCCACTTCTGGAGGCAAAGGGATACTCTACTTAATTAAGGACTATCAGCTTCTGGCCATAGGATGCTAGTATAAACTATCCATGTGTATTAAAAAATGTCCTGGATTAGCCAAACAAAAGTATTTAGCTTTGTAATCCTAAATATTATGACTTTCCAGATGGAATTTTCCTAATTGAGCTTGTGATTTCCATTCATACCATCCAGATCCCTGCTTCTCAGCTGGGATGACTGAATGCAGTTCAAGGAAAATATGAAATTTTTTGAAAGGTGGACAAAGGTAAAGTATTAAGTATTTTTCATCCAAATATGGCAGTAACCAGAGTCAGTTGTACTTTGTGCTTTATATAAACCATATTTTGCATGCTGGACCTGTCAAAGTAATATCTACACAGCAGGTTAGATTGCAGACAAACTGTCAGAAAAAACACAGAGAGGGTCTGTCTCTCTGGCAGGCACAGGTTAAAAAACTCCAGTTAACACTTTATTATTTCAAAAGGGATGTACATGCCAGTTTACTAGATTTGGGGATGACTATCCATTATTCATAATCCTCTGATGGAGAGATGATAACTGGAGACAAGGCCAAGACAGATGCCTCAGATCCAGATTTGGGTCCAGATTCCAGCCTGCTCCCAGCCTTGCTGCAGCTATGTGCTGGAAGCGTGGGTTGGACCTCACTGAATTGTGAGAAACTCCAGCCTTTTAGCAATAATTAGTTGTGTGATGTTCACAAAACAAACAAATCTGTTCTCATATAAATGTTGCCAGTAGCAGAAACTAGTAGAAGAGAAATCTGAGACCTATTACATGTGTTGTACAGTTCCATCCTAATCAAATTGTTTTCAGTTTGCTTGAAGTGTTTGCAGCTGTTAAGTGCAAAATTTTACAGGAGTGGAACGTGAGCTTGATGTAGCAAGAGTAATTTGAAAGGCTGGGAAAAGAAGTAATGAAAAGTCTTTCAATGGCTTGGTAGGAGGCATTGCATGGGAGCATAATTTCTGATTAAATGAGAATGGTTTTTATTTGTTTTCTTGTTTACTGAAAGTTCAATAATACTCCAAGCTGGATCCAGCTGCAGGACTGTTTGGTTTCTGTGTCATGTAACTGTGACTACTAGGATGCTTTACTTCTTTCTCTCTTGCTCTACCCCACATAAACTGTACTTAAACGTTTTTTAGGTCACCCAACTAAATGGTTATGAAAACTATAAAGGAGGTGAACAGGCTTTTATTCCTTACTTGAAATGCTTGCCATTCCCATTTGAAGTCAGAGGAAACTATTGCATACAGATCAGTGAGAAACTAGCTATGTCTAGGGAACCAAGTAGAAATATCCTTGCTAAAAAATTCAGCTACAGACATGCTCACTTTTGCTAACATTTGGTCTCTGCAAACAAAAATTTATTACATTTATAATTTCTTTGTAAAAATGCTGATCTACAAGAAACAGAGCTGTCACTGTTTCAGATATATTTCCTGGACTAGGTAAAAATAAGACTATTTCCATAAATAAAAATGACACACTGATTTCCTATGATTCATGGGCCAACTAACTCAGTCATGTGGATTTTGATAACTATCTGGTATTCACAGAAAAGTCTGCAAGTTTCTGCAGCTTCTAAATCAGCTGCATATGTGACATTGCCAAGTAAGCAGATACCAATGATTTAATTAGAATGTTCCAATATCACTGCAGCTTTGTCTAAAGATCAGATGAATGGGCAATGAAGTCATATCCCCTATAAAAATATGACAAGGAAGACGACAATGTCAAAATCACAAGAACCTTTACCAGATCCATTTAATCTAGTTTTTAACACTCCATATCACAGAGAAGGGCATAGGTAACTGGCACCATGTGAGAGAGGAGTCCTTTGAAACCATATTGGTCCTCTTCTTGCGTTCTAATAATTATAACTGAGCTGATACAACATTTCAAACAATGTGTAACTCTGGATATTTTTCTTATTTGTAAAAATGACAGCATGATGACAACATATGAGCTAGATATGTTCATTAAATGTATCTCACTTCCTGTTTGAAATCTCAATCTTTCAGTCAGAAAACAGAATAAATATGAGTAAAATAATCATTCCTTCGGTATAAATAATGGATTGCAAATATGTGAAAGAAAGGGAGGGATTGCTTGAAAACTCTTCACCCAGGCGGTTTACCAAACAGTTGTAGATTTTATTGTAGAGAAATTGGGAAAAATCTGTAAATATATTAAACAAAAAGTAGCTAAATATAATTTCTATGGAACAACTCCAGCATCTCTTCATAAAATGTTAATGTGGCTACAGTTGTATTGATCAGATGCAAGATGTGGAGAGGTCAAACCACAAGGCTCATCTTGTTGAGAAATTCTTTTGACAAACAATGTTTAACTTTGTGTTTAACAAGGCCTGAGTGATTAAAGTTTACAGAGAAGATATCGTAACCTTGAGAATAGATACATTCTGGCAGAATTGCTCAAACAAGACAAGTAAGTGTTACCAAGGCTCCCAAATAAACCCCCAACCACCAAAAATTAAAAAATTATTATTAACAGAATTAACTAGCTCTCTGTAAATTGCAGGTTCGAATGTCTGTGGGAAGAGAACAGAACAATTTCCTAGGGCTTAATGTCAGCCCGAAACACAGAACAAAGCACAACTCCTTAGGGTTTAAGCAACCCAAAACACAGAACAAAGCACCACTCCCTATGGTTTACAACCCAAAAGGCTCTATCACTCACCTAACAAGTGAGGGCTCTCAACCTCGAGGGCTTGCTCAAGGCAGCATCCCAACCCAAGGCCCCTCGAGGAGTTTCCTTGGGCGGCGTCCTGACCCAAGGGGAGAGTCCTCAACCCCAGCGTGCTGCTCCAGGGGACAAGCTCAAAACGGCTCCCCCAGGGGACTCCATTTATACCCAGGCCGAATCTGACCTGTAGTCAATAGCGGCTCCCATTGGCCAAAGGCCCCAATTACCGCGAACAAAGGCAATCAGGAGCTGCTACACTTCAGCAGCCAAGAAGCTCTGTTTTCATTGGGCGGGTGCACCTGCCACAATAAGAAAGAACAACTCGGCCAGACAACAGAGTTGGGAAACATCCAAGAAGAAGCAATTGTCCTCAAAAGACTTGTGACCATAAAAGAGAAAAAGGAGTAGGGGGCTAAGTCCCCAAACAACCACTGATGACCACCTGAGACCCCTGCACATATGTAGTGTAGTTTTGCAATGCCAGCATTATGTAAATGTAGGAGATAGGTGGAAAAGTGGAGACTTCTTGGAAAATGTATGAATATTCATGTCTTTAAGGTATATAAAGGATGAACTCTTGTTTTAATGTATCCATGTTAGGTGGAATAATCCCCCGTGCATCCAGCACCACACTAAAGAAAAAGCCTGCTTCTTAATACTACATTGGTGTTAAGAGGTTTATTCCCTATTTTGGTGACAAACTCTTTGATATTTGCCTTTTATCATAGCTGACTCTTTCAGATTCATGTCTTCTCTGACAATAAAAAAAAAAAAATCTGTTTAGTAAAGTTGGTAACTGTGCGAAAGCTTCCATTACAAACCAAATATAACACAACAATACAACATTCCTAAACTGCCAGAAACTTCATATCATATTGATGCTGCAGAAAGAGGGTGATGCCTTCACTCACAAAAAAGAAGCAGAAATATACTTTATTGATATAAACCAGTGAGTTAACAGAGTTCAATGGTAAATGCGACAGTGGTTTAACAAGATTCGACAGCAAGGTACACTTGAGTAATTACTGCATAGAGAACAGGGTCAGACAAAACTGTTATGGAGACCCTTCCATTGAGTCATGAAGTACAGAATGGACACCCTTGCATTCTAAACTTGTTTTCAGAGAGGAGTCTAGGTGTGGCTGGATCCAGACTTAGTCTCAGACTTGGTCAATGGTTTATGTCTAAAGGATTATATACATACAATCAATCCTTTATATCACTTAGCTAAGACTACAAAGTTTCAGCACGGTTATTTCCAATTCACTTACCAAGTATCTGACATCATAAGTATTCTCTCAACCTCAAGGAGTAACCTTGAGAGGCATCCCTACTCAAGGGGAGATCCTAGCATGCAGCCCACTGCTATGCAGGAGAGCTCAATAGGCCCTGGGCTGTCCACTAGTTTTGGAGTAAGATGATTGACTTATAGTCATATTTGCATACCAGCAGGACGTCTGAGTCACTGTGCAAGACAGTCCTTGGTTACTGTGTTGCCATCTGTCTCCCTAAAGTTCATGCCTGATGCAGCCATCATGATGGCCACTGGTGGTTGTTGCTTAAACTGGTGGGGCAGGGAGCACACTGCCACAACTGATGATGCAGCTTAATGGGCACTTAAAATACAATACACTTTTTAGAGCCATGTTATCCATATTATTGAAATATAAAGTGATATACACTTCAAAAATATTTTAAAGACTCAAATTTTTGGAAAGAGAACTATTACATTGTGGTTAATCTACTTGAAAATCTGAATGGAAGAAATGTCCTCTTGAGGTGTGTTGTTGTACTACAAGTTAGGTGATGTGACTATTCCTTGGAAAATAGGAAGTTCAAGCATGATCTTGGACCAGGTATAATTCTGTCATGAACATGCTACACACCTATCTGCTTAAGCAGGATTCTCCATATCATGTTGGAATAAAAGCCTAATTATTTACTGTGATGTAAATGAAGCATGAACTTTTTGAAAAGATTGATAATAGCACTGCACAGGATATATTTTGGAAGTTACAGTTTTCCATTTATTTTAGTCATCCGTCATATGTTTAGTAAATGTACCTGCCAGCAGAGGAGAGATATTGCAGGAGCAGTGCATAAACATCTGTACAGGCTGATCAAATATTAAGGGCTGGGGGTTTGTAAAGTTTATCTTCTTGTCCATATTTGTCCTGTCTTGACTGAAACTTTCTCATTACAGATACAGGACTTCACTATCTCAGTCACTGTTAGTAGTAGACAAAATACATCCACACATCTTTCAGAATGATTTTGATGAAATTTTTGTTGTAGTGAATTTACTGTCCATTTTCTTCACACTGCAAATATGGCCACGAACACTCACTTTAGATGGGATGTTAAAGAAGAGTTTTTCTTTCCATCAGCACCTGCGTTTGACCCTGTCCTGGGACACCCAGACCCAGTGACCTTTCAGGTGGGTTCTTTCTTCCCTACTTTTCCATAGGTAAGTTTCCATAGCATTCAACAAGTATCTGAGGAAGAATTTTGCTCTTAAATTAGCTCTAAAATACTTCAGTAGGTTTTTTTTACTAATCATCAAATGTATGTTTGCATCATAAATGAGCTGAGTCAGAGCACTGAGCTGTGCTCTGCCACGTCTGTTACAATGTGCCACTACACACTGATGTGCCCCAAGAAGATTGGTGACAAACCTTTGCCACTATTTACACTGTGACTGTGCAGTGCCTGGTTCATTTTGTTATTGCACTACAGCACACTCTCTTGATGTTTTCCACATACATTGCTCCTGTTGTTGCAATGAACAATTTGCTGACAGCTGAAAAATCACTCTGGTGGTGGAGGAAAAGCAGGTGCTGAAAAACACTGTCACTCTTATCAAGCTGGGGGTATGGCCAGGAAGTGACTGCAAGGGGATGTGTTCTATTTCATTCTCTTGCTTTTTCTCAGTGTTTCCTGGAAACTCCCCATTGGTGTTGCCAATTGCTAAAAAGCAATTAGTAACACGTTTGATCCTGTATGGCTGTAGGCAGGCTAATTTGCAGCTGCCTGCCAACAATATCCCAGGTCTCACAGGCTGGAGCAGGTTTCTCAGACTCCAGGCTGAAGGCTGGAGCTAGGCAATAGCCAAACTATCCCACTGCAACCTGCTCAGGCTCATGAGATCCAGCAGGCATCTTGCTGTCAATCTGAAACAAAATATAGCCTTTGAATTGCCACCTGGGGCATCCTGATACACATTTTAATTCTTCCAAATGCAATGTCATTCAGTTAGGAGAAAAACATGGTGTTTATTGTAACGGGAAAAGGGGTTGCATCCTAGAAAGATGCGAGTCAAGAGGCACTATAGTAGGAAAATAGCTGACTCTGAAGTGACACTTAGAAGGCTAAAATAATTCTTAAGTACTATCAAGAAAAATAGAGAAGCATTGTCGTGTCTGAAAATAACATTAGAGATACCATTATCAGAATGCTGTGTTGGAGACTTTGTTTTCATTCTTTAAAAAGCTGCTGAAAAATTGATGAAAGGAAAAGAAAAGAACTACAACAGTTTTCAATGTTGTAAAACACCTTGTTCGGACAAAGTGGTTCTTGTTTATCCAAGAAAAGATAAGAAATTATAAAAAATATCTATGCAGTGAAGAGATTTTTAACTGCTGCCAGTAAGGAGAGACAATGCAATCAAAAGGTCATGTTAATGTTCTTTATATTCAGAATAGACAGAAACCTAAATATTGAGAAAAAGAACCAAAATCTGAGGTGAAATATAAAATTTTTGAAACTAGGAATCAACATTCACCTCTAATAAAGATGCACACAGTTTAACAATCAATTGATAAAATTATGCAATTGGTGTTAACTGAATATTCATAATTACTGTATAAAAGATGTGTGGTTCAATAGCAGGAAAGCCCCAGAAAGCTGCAGAAAATCCAAAGATGAAGAATGCCAGACATTTCTCTCACAATGGCTGTCCTATTCCACTGATCTCCGTGAGGCTGTGCCTTTAGTTTGCCTTCAGCTAAAACAACCAGGATATCCAATTAGCTTTGCCCTCTTCTCTTCTAAAAGCTTGAGTGGCCATCAATTTCTTTCTGACAGCAACACAGATTCACCATTTTACTATGTTTTTTCCATGGAAATGAAATACTAGTTAGACTATGCACTGCGATATTCCACAGTTGATGGAGATAGGGATG
Source organism: Strix aluco (assembly GCF_031877795.1). Lineage (NCBI taxonomy): Eukaryota > Metazoa > Chordata > Aves > Strigiformes > Strigidae > Strix > Strix aluco. The sequence continues at coordinate 46,749,605 of NC_133935.1, forward strand.
ATCTGTCAGGTTACATAAACATTGACATGCAGTGCAACAGTTTAAAGACAAAATCAAGATTGTGGTCAGAACTGCATCTGAAATCACCAATTATGAGAAAACCCTGAAGACTGGAAGCATAATATGCATTTCTGAGAACCTGCTTACTGTTCTATTTACCCTTGATTAAAGAAACAGTAAAAAAAGCAAAATATAGATCAAAGGGATTCACTTGGTTGGGATATCAACCAATTATTGATTCAGAGTATAGACTAAGACTTGAAGAGGGTTAGAAGGAGGGGGTGTTGAATAGATGATGGGGTCACCAACTCAAGCATGTCATCCAGTTTTGCTTATATAATAGGTCATCAGATTCAGGAAGCCTGTCATATACAGGTTTATTCCACGAAGTGTTCAAAGCCATGTGCTGGCTTTTTTCACATTAAAGTTCAATTTTTATACAAATCCCAGGCTAACTGACTTTTCAAAAGCAAACAGCAGGTTATCTCATACCTCTGAAAAGTATTCAATTCACTGCTTCTGTATCGGTAACATAGGTATCATGCAGTGATTTGGACTGTCATGATGCTGTCAATCTTTGAAATATTATGTGCATATTTAAAACAAGAAGAAGACAAGCTAAACAATTCTACTAGTTCTTTTTAGATGCATTGCTGCAAAGTTTCTTAACAAAAACCCTGGCAATTTTGCTTTTACTTGTGCTCAGCAAAACCTACAAATTTTTCTTAGAATGCTGTCAAATAAATTTCCTTACAAAGGAAGCCTTTATTAAACAGTATGTTGGCTAGTAAGGCAATTCTGTGAAATCAGTCAAAGGGCAGAGAAATAGTTACTTCATTGTTAGAAAATTTCTAAAACATATGTTTTCCGAAAAATGTCAAAAAGAATTGTGGTGTGACAGTTATTAGGATGGGATGTGCTAGGGGCAGAGCTGGAACTTCTACCAGTGAGAAATATTAGAGATCTGGAATGAGTGTCTAATAAAATCTGATATCTACTATCTCACATATCTTTCTCTGTAGAGAAAGACGAATCATGAAAAACATTTCCTAGCAAAATTAGTTCAACAACCTTTCCAACCTTTCCAGTCAAATTTCACTTTAGATTTGAAATTTCTACGTAAATTCTAGACTTTTTCTAATTATAGACTGGTTTGTGGAGAGAAGGTGAGGTAGCAAGTGCTGACAAACTATTCAGTAAATGGTAAAGACTGGAAAGATTGAAAAAATGCTTGTTGGCAAACTGGTCAGTACTATTTAGTATAGATGAGTCTCGTCTGCCCAGCATATAAATGTACATTTGGGCCTTCAAAGCCTGTCCAGCAGGCAGTGTTTGTGGGTTGCATGGGTGTCCTTGGAGCACTGTCTCATAGCTCAGTGCCTTTTGCTCTGAACAATTCTGCTTTGCAAGGACAACTGTAATTTAGTGCCAAATTATACTTATTTTTGCACATCAGGATAGGATAGCTAAAATAAATAGTGCCTTGCATTGTAAGTAATCATGTTGAAGTCAATGTTGTTGTCTATGGAATAAGTTACTACTCAGACTAAATAAGAATTTCAGTTTTGTCATAATAAAACAATCAACTTTTGTTGAATAGTAACAGGAATTCAAAATGTTTGACCCGAAGTCTAGATGAACTGAACATTTGTGTTCAACCTGGAAATTGTCAAAGCAGACTTGGCTTTGATAATTTGAATACTACTGATACTGACATGTTGAAACAGCAGCTTAGAGCTCTTATTTTCTGGGAAACCCTGTGCCACAGAATCATAAATAAGACCCTGTATTTTTACAACAAATGTTATCTGGAGAATGACATCTCACAATTCATAGACGCAAACCAGTCCAACTAATAAGCAGGTGACCAAAGTCAAAGGTGCCTGAAATAGGGACAACTCAGCACTGCTAAATTCGAGACATTTATCAAACTGTCTTACAGAAGTACTGTTAATCTAAATGTGTCTGATTTAAAGCGCTGGTAATTTATTTGGCTGTTTCATCACTTGTGAAGTTTGTGCCATTAGTATTTAATCATCTCAGATTCAAAATCATCCTCCCTTCCTGCAATATACCTCAAGGACAGTGAAGTCCTGCAGTTTTGTCTTTGTGCTTCCTTTTCCCCTTCAGTCTCAACTAGTGGAGCAGCATTTTAAAGATACTGAGTGCCTTTTTTTGTTGCACATCATTGTGTTTTCATTTTCAAGTTTCTTTATTTTTCTCCTGTAGGTCTCTCTGAGTTGATCCTGGGAGCAATGCCTGCTGAAGTTCACACCAAAGGCTTGCCAGATAATACATATAGAGTATTAAATATTTCAGATTCTCTGGGCAGTACCTTTATGCTGGTTCTTTGAAATGTCGGTGCAGATTAAATCAGTCAGCTTGTGTTCTTTTGGAAGAGAGGTGTCTGCACAGGTCTTACTAATGACCTCAGGAAAGAACATTAGTGTGCAGGAAGAAAGAAAGAAAGCATTAGTGCGCAGGAAAGATGAGCAAGTTCCCAGAAACAACCTTGGAAAATGTACTGAGCCATTCTGAAATGTTGGGCCTATTGGTACTGAACGTTTAACTGTCCAAAAGGAAAGCACAAATGATTTTGTGATAAAGTGAGCCACATGCACAGGTTGAAGATGAGAGGGGATACAATCCTCCCGTCCCCTGAGCTCCCAGAGGACTATCTGCAGAATGGAGCAGCAGATCAGAGACAGCCCCTTTTTTGCAGGACCCTCCAGCTGTGTCAACACATGTAAATATCTTCATTTTAAGAATATTCATATTATATTTTTGATTCCCCTCTATAGCAAATCCCTATTTTTTAAGGAAAAATAAAATCCAGAGGGAAACCTAGGGGTTTAGAAGTGCATTTGGGAATATGTTGTCACAATGCCAGGACACCAACAGAAGTACTGTGCAGAGAGAAGCAGTTTCCATAAGTAGTTCACGCCACAAATGACATCAGTATCAAAACTCTTGAACATGTCCCAAATGGTTAAAATGAACTTTAGTTATGGGAACTTTAACTCAATAGTCTCAAAATTGCTTCTTGTTTCACTTATAAGTTTCCGTAACAGAGAAGACTTAAGCTATTTTTTCCTGGATCTCTGCTGAAAATGATGTTTTAAGTCAGAAACCTCAGTGTTATTAAAAGTGACTGACATTGTATTAGCTTTACACCAGTCAGGCACACTGTTAAGAATCAACTGACAAGATTCCTAACGTAGATTTTAGGATAATCTTACACAGCATAATTTAAAGAAACGTTATTTTTTTTCCCTAAAATATCACAGATACTAAAAGGGTGAATCATCTGAGCAGAGCCTATCTGAGGTTGAGAGTGGGAACTGAAGTAATGTAAACTACTAATGTTACCAAAAAAAGGGTGAGGAAGCATACCAGTGTTAGGTGTCAGATAAGATCCTATCTGATGTCTTAAGATTCCTGCAAGTGTTCTTTATCTATATAAACATTTAATTCCTGATCCAAGGAGAAATCTCAAGCTTCAGAACTTTCATAATATTGATATAAAAAAGTAACCTGCTCATCTTTTATCTATTCTTTTCAGCAGAACAGGGAGACTGCATATAAAGAACTGGACCAGAACCTTATCTGCACAGTGGATTCAATAAACTAGTGAAAATAGCTTGAGAAACAGCTATTTCTTACCAGCTGGGAGGTCTCCTTCTCTGAATAAGTCCCTAGAAGTGTCAAGGAGGCATACCAAACTCCCCCATCATCACACTGTATTGTCCAGGTAAAAAAAGATTTAGAGAGTACTGTCCCACTTGTTGCATCAGCTTGTAGTGATTGATACAAGGCAATACAATTTAGATAATTTTATTCTAAAGAATAATTAAAATGTGTAAGCTTTGCAAATGATATATGATAGCTGCTTCTTTTACTAAGAAAAAATTATGTTTCACTTCAGCCTACATTTAGATGTTTACATCCAGATTTATAAAGGTATTTAGAAACATATATGGTAATTAAAGTTTTAAAAATGTACAACTGCCCAGCTTCTGTTGAAGAACATCACCAAAAGAGTTACCAAAGACCTCAGACAATATTACAGCTAATGCTCTTTCACTGTTAGATAAGTTATTGCTTGTTTTCCACTTTGTGTTGAGTGAATTTTCCTTATTTGGAAAAGAAAAATGCTGGTGCTTTTGTCTGGATTCACTATTTTCATGTGTTGCTCACAGGTATCGTACACATATTGCATGTTTCCATTTGAGACAGTCAGATCCTTTTCCAAGACCTGGCTCAAAGGCACAGATCATCTGACCCATCTTGGTATGCCTAAGCATGAAGCATAACCATTTTATTTTCTGTATGCAGTCAACAACAACAACAAAAGTTTCTCTAGAAAGCAATTTAATCTCAGAAGCTGCAACTGACCCTCTAGAAGAGCCATTCTCGCCATTGACTAGATACGGTGTCTGAAGTAACTAGACTTAGTAATAGGTACTTAAGGAACTTGAATTTAGTTTGTTTATGCATCTCTATGGAGCTAGGTACCTGTTTTAAGTTCTTTGTTGTTGGAATACACAGAAGAATATGCTCAACTGATTTCCTGTGCTGTGCCCCAGGTGCAAGTGAGAATCTGAATCTTAGTCTCTTGTCAGCTTGAAATGCTAAGTTTTGGGACAGAAAATTTAAGATGTGTGACCTATAATGCAGCACAGCTCACAAAATTTATAATGAAAAAACAGGTAAGACGATAGTGCTACAAAGCAATGGTACAGTTTCCCTTGAAAAAGCATGTTTGGTGCCATAGATACAATTATAGATTAATTACTTTTATCTCCTTTTTAATGTAAAAATAAATTAGTATATAAACAAATTCTTCCTACCTCAGAATTTTTATGTATCTGGATGCATACTTGCCATTCATTTGAGAAGACAGATCACATTACTCTTAATCACTCCTTGTTCATCACAATCATTTAATTGGATAAAATCACTCTCATTCATTCTACAATGTTTCTGAAATTAAACACTGCATAAATTGATGCATAACAATCTCAGTGAAATTCACAGCTGATTATTGGCCTGTGCCAATATATCAGGAGATATATTTGTCACTTCATTTTCAGCAGAGTTATCAAAACAAATTAGTTTTTAACTATTTGCACCTTGGCAATATGTGGTATCAAGCAACATTATTCACATAGTTTGTCTATATTTTTTGGTGAAGTAATCTAGCTTTCTAAGTGTAGGAGAGGTTTTTGGCTTCTTTTGAGATGTTCTTGACCCCCCCACTGATGAAACTATAAGTATTTTCATTTTCATTGACATATTTACCCTGTGTTATTTAAGAATCACCTCTGGCCCCAAATCCTTTGAAGAAACCATCTGTCTCTTATTAAAAGTGTTTCTTAAATGATGACATGTTTGAGATTACAGGGGAATCTCAAATCTTCTGATAGTCAGGTGTATATCTTTTATCATTGAGAGACTATACCACAAGAAGATCGTAAGGTCCAGTGGGTACCGAATACCCACGCTCTTTTTCCTGATAAACTATGCAGCTCTTGTGTGACTTTGAGCAAAGTGCTTCACATCTTTCTACATTAGAGTGGTTTGTATACTGTTCTTATCATCATAGTTTTGGAACAGCTGCCAGTAAGACACTAAAAAAGTAATTATACATCTGTTTCTCGTCCTTTGAGGAGTGAGAAGTATGTTAGTGGAGTGTTTGCTTTGCATTTTTTTATATGCATGCTTCTATAGGTTTATATTGGAAGAGAAAAAGTCAAAGAAGTGCCTGTGCTTATAGCAAAGTTGTGAAGTTTGCCCCTGAGAGTACATTTCCAAGCCTCAAACTCGCTCTGACAAAGTTTAGCTTGTCTATGAGTTCATCACCATTATTTTAGAAAGTTTAGTTGTACTAAGGAATGTCATTGTGGATGATTTAGACTAGATGTCAGGAAGTATTTCTTTACAGAACAGGTTATTAGGCAGTGGAATGGATTGCCCAGGGAGGTGGTAGAGTCCCCATCCCTGGAGGTGTTTAAGGGTCGACATAGCGCTGAGAGATATGGTGTAGATGGGAACTGGCAGTGTTAGGTTAATGGTTGGACTAGATGATCTTCAAGGTCCTTTCCAACCTAGTTGATTCTGTGATTCTGTGATTCTGTGATGGTCTCTTTCAGAGCCTGAGGTAAGAGCAGGGTATTTGATGCTTTAAAGATGAGGATTAGGAGCTTGCATAATTCATAATTAAATGATAACCCAGTGTGAAAAGGGAAAAATTTGAATGTGTTCATGGTGCTTGTAAATTTGTTTCAGTTTACCATTGTACAGGCACATCTATTGGGCCACACTGGAAAACCAAGTCGTATCCCTTAATATTAGAAAACCTCTTTTGTTTTAAAATGTCGTTGATTTCCAGTGCATGGATCATCTGTCTGTCTTTGCCAGACACTGCCCACCCAGCCTGGACTTGTATGCCTTCTAGCGTAGATCTGTCTTCTCTGCTTACAGGAATTTACTGAACAGTTTTTATCAGAGCAAACCCAGGATGCATCCATGACTAAAAATAGAACGAGGTCTTTCTCCATCATTTGAAGCCATTTGCTTTTTACCTTTTAGCTGATAGAAACTGATATTTGAGGAATTCTTTGCTAGAGACTTCTGTTGAAACTAAGTTTTCTAGAAATCTGTACCACTCCAGTATAGGTACAGATTTCTGGTCATACAGCTGTGTCAGAAACAGCACTGCTGCAAGTAAAAATCCAAAAGCAGGACAAGAGCTCTTTTCACCTTCTTGGCTTTTAACTTTCTTGATATGTGTGTGTGAGCAGAACTGTAGCTGTTTCCAAAATAATATATTCTTCTGCAGAAGTTCCTAAGATAGTGCTGGAGGACTTCAGTATGAAGGATCAATATGTTTTATTACCATATTTACCCATTAATGACAGGATACACCACATGGCACCTCAGAGCACAGGTTCTAGCTTCGTTTTTCCAGGAGAGGAACCATTCGATTTTGACCAGTGGTGTAGATGAGGGCATTGCAAGTGTGCACACTGGGAAGCACTGCATCTTGAAAGAACCAAGGCTACACATGGAGGCACCCATAGATACTGCAGAGGCATACCTACATAAGGCAGAAAGAGGTCAAATTGTTTCCTACCACTTTGAATTTTCTAAACTCTACACATTTATTCTTAAGTATATTACACTGGTTTAGTCCTGCTGGGAAATATCACTGAGTACAGTTTATCTTCCACCAGACTGGGACAGTCTAGAAACACAACACAAGAACAGTAGATTTACTTCTGGGTGCCACGTTGAGAGAGATTAGGGGAAGGACTTGCAGAGGAGGCTGAGTATGGATGTGTATTCATAGCCGAAGGAACTGCTGGAGAGCCTCAGTACATTTTGGCACAATACTTGAAATGGTTGTCATTACCCAACAGCAATATTTTATGGTTGTGTCATGGTTTAATCCCAGACAGCAGCTAAGTACCATGCAGACGCTCGCTCACTCTCCCTACCCAGTGGGATGGGTGAGAGAATCAGAAAAAATAAGTAAAACTTGTGGGCTGAGATAAAGACAATTTAATAGAACAGAAAGGGAAGAGAATAATAATAATTATGATAACAGTAATAAAATGACAATAATAATAATATAAGAATTAGAATATACAAAACAAGTGATATATAATGCAGTTGCTCACCACTTGCTGACCAATGTTGAAGTGCTAAGGTTTGAACAACAGGCCCAAGCCAGAGTTGACCTATAGATGAATCCTGTATATTTTATAACTGATAACCATTGTGCTAGTAGGTATTCTACTAAGTTATAACAACCCACTTATGCTGGTGTAAAAAGTGCTAAAGCATTGAAATACTGCAGCCTGAACAACAGGCCCCAAGCCGAAGCTGCTAACTTAGTATGTAGTCATTAACAAAGTACGTAAGCTCACTATTATTTAAATTCAAAGGTAATTTGTCAAGTTCACCAAATATTCCCAGTTGGGAAAATCCTCCCTGTAGTTCGTGGGCCCAGGAGTGAGCTCAGGTCAGAGGACCGTGCAAACAGTAGGAGAGCTGGCTGAAAGAAGCTGAACCATTAGATGTTTGAAATTATATGAAAAGGATACATATTGGAAAAGGAAAAGAGACTACAAATTCAAGTAAACGAGGGTGGATTTTGTTAACTATATATAGAAAACAACACCAGAGTAAAGAGAGGCTGTTGTTACAGCGCTCCCAGATGGAGTGACAGATATGTGATTTACGGAGTCAAACATTGATGTTGTAATGCTAGAATAAGTTGCTTGCTGATAAGTTGGATACTTATCAGACAGTGGCAGAGAAAACCACAGTGTGAGTAGCACAATATAAGTACAGGAAAAAAAGAGGGATGGATTTGTTCTGTACATTGACCATTGGCACCGATATTGACTCTGAGACTTGGAACTTGTATATTGTACATATGGTGTTAAATTTGGATTTGTCATTTGTCATAATTGTCCTAGTGGTACTTGTGGTTATAAGTGTAATTCTGTGTTGTTTGCGTAAATGGTGTAAGGGAGCTCCTTGTGTAGTAATATAAGATTGATCTGTTTAATCTAAAAGTGTGTGTGAGTGTGTGAGATGTGGTACTACTGTAAAAATGTTATCATGACTCTTTTGATTACTGAAATAGGAAATCCCCTTTGTGATGCACTAGAAGAATACAGCAGCTGGGTGACCTTGGGGAGTGGGACCCCTGAAGGAGTGCAGGGAATCGAGATACTCGAGACAGCCATAGGATTTCTCGTAAGGAAATGTTTATGGCTTTGCTAAAAGATGGCATGTCTCGTGAAAAAAAATTGACAGTGTTCTAACTAACGACCTGTGGTGAATATATACACAGAGAGGGCTGAATAAACCTAGCAAGAGAGTGCAGAGTTCTAAAACTAAGAATCCAGGGACAACTGAGCCTACGGCACCCCTTCTCGAACCTCAATGGGACCCTCCATCTGCCCACGGAGGCCTGCCCCCTCATAAGTGGATCACTGCTTCCGGGGGTGAAAGACGATTAGGCACCATTTTCTGACTTGTACCCTTTGCACGAGGCAAAGGAAGTGAATCAATATTATGATCAGTACAAATTAATTAATGGCCAAGCTCCAGGGCAGTGGGTGCAGAAGAACCGATGACCCCATGTGAAGCTTAAATTTATTTTTTTTTTTTTTTTTAGAACAAGCAGTCCCCGCAAACTGTAAATACCCTGATTGACACTGGAGCAGAGGCCTCCTTAATATATTGGAATCCCAAGAAATTTAAAGGACAACTTGTAATTATTACAGGTTTAGGAGGAAAATAAATTAAAGCTGTACAAACACAAATAGAAATGAAAATAATAAACCTTCCAAAATGATTATATTCAGTCATGATTGTCCCCGTTCCTGGATATATAAAAGGTATAGACATTCTAAAAAGACTAATTTTAAATCTTTCTGATAGTCAGTATCAATTTGGAGTTAAACCCTGTATTAGTGCCAGACCTGTTACCATCGGTAAAGTAAAAATACCTCCTGTGCAGATCCCGGCTGCAACTAAGTTAGTCATAATGAAACAGTATAGAATTTCGGGAGGACATGAAGAGATATCACAGACAATTAGACATTTATTAGATGTAGGAGCTTTAAAGCCGACCACAACAGCATGGAACAATCTGATATGGCCTGTCAAGAAAAGTGATGGATCCTGGAGAATGATGGTAGATTTTAGAGAACTAAACAAACATACTCCACCACTTGCAGCAGCTGTGCCAGACACTGTCACTTTAATAGAAAAAGTTCAGAAACATCCAGGAACTGGGTACGCTGTAATAGATTTAGCTAGTGCATTTTTTACTATTCCAATTGCAGAAGAGCATTGGGATCAATTTGCCTTCACATGGCAGGGCTGGCAATACACTTTCACTAGATTACCACAAGGGTGGTTGCATAGCCCCACTATCTGTCACAGAACTGTAGCTGAACATTTAGATGAAATACAGCTGCCTCCTCACACACAATTAAGTCACTATATAGATGATGTTTTGATCCAAGGAAATTATGAGGGGGAGGTACAACAAGTCCTTGAATTGGTGGTAAATCACATGAAACAGAAGGGTTGGAAATTAACCCTGAAAAAAAACCAAGGTCCGTCTCAGATGGTGAAGTTTCTAGGAATTCAGTGGCACTATGGGCATCAAGAAATACTGCCTAAAGGCCGACAAAAACTTTTTTAGATTTTGCTGTACTGCAAGACAAAAAAAAAAAAAAAAAATCTCAAAGATTTATTGGGCTTTTCGGCTTCTGGAGGCAACATATTCCCCATTTGGGATAAATTTTAACCCCTTTGTATAAGGTGACAAGGAAAAAATATGAATTTGAATGGGGAAATGAACAGCAAGCTGCTTTTGAATTAGCTAAAGAAACCGTTCAAAAGGCTTTAGATTTATGGCCTCTGCAGAAAGGAGAAGTGGAGTTAAATGTGTCAGTAAATGGATGCCCAAAGATCACAGCATTCTCTCCAAAGGCTCCAACAATCATTCCAGCCCCACATGGCCCTGACCACCCCAGAAATCCATCTCCTTTTCCAGGACAACCTGTCTTAGTCGAACTCCCCATGGTGGGAGCAGTACTATTGGTATTGGATACCCCAATAAACAAGTATACCTGGAAAGCCAAAGATGCTCATGGAAAGGAGCACAAAATTAATACAAGGTAGATTATCCCACCTTTCTAATTATAACCCACTTCTGGATCTCAAAATGAACGAAGAAGCTTTTCTTTCCTTTTTCTTGCAGGTAAAACCCCTGGAGACAGATATCCTGAGTCACGACGGAGGATCCTTATGTAAATTTAAATTTTTGCATAGTGTTGATGTTGTCTTATTAATGTTTTTAGGATGCATTATCTATCATTACAAAATTGCTTTGGGTGACCGTTCTCCTCTCCCTTGGTTCCAGGGGAAGCTCCGGCTCCCTAAGGGTTAACCAAGAATGGGAGGAAAATGAATTTGTGGTTTTAGGTCATTCTGTTGCTAGTATTATGAGCAAACAATAGATACCAAATCAGGGGAAGGTCCCTTTTGCTAATGGGGCCTGGACTTCAAAAGGTCATTACTGAACCCATGAAGGCGAAATGGAAATACCAAGGCCTAAACTATACTTGTGCTCTGGGCTGGGGTGTGGAAATACATTTTCCTGCTGCATAGGCAGACCCCAGCTCCAGCGAGCCAGACGACCATCTTCAGCTCCACAATTGACAACAACAACCAGAATTTATCCCCTTTTGATACTTAATTTTGTGGAGGTTGCTCTGTTAGCTCTTGCTATGTTTTCCCTTGTGGTATGTATGTGTTCAGCTTGTCAGTGTCCATGTAAACTGTCTTGTAATTGTACTTATTCATGTAGACAACCACCTTCTTCCACCAATTCCCAAGGACCGGAAGCACATCCTTAGGCCCAGCCTCAGAGACATTTTGGTTAAATATGTTTAGTTAAAGTATAATTAATTGACATGGTTGTTGTTACTGTTACCTTTATTATATGTTTGGTTAAAATGTTGTTAACCATTGTTAGTGTTACTATTGTTTTATTTGTTATTTGTAATGTTATTACTAATTTACCTTTGTTTGAATCTGGGATAGAAGTTTCTAGGCCCAGATGACGCATGTGCTTTAGGATAAGGGGGCGTGGAAACCAATTTTCCTGCTGCGTATGCTGACCCCAACTTTGGCAAACCAGGGCAACAGACCACGTGGACTGCCAGGGCCACAAACACTTAGTGGTACATTGCCAGAACCGCAGAAAAATAATGGATCACATGTTAGTGATGATTCCAATTTACTATATAGCCTTAACTTTGTTAGCTGTTATCTTAATTGCTCTTCTAATACTTATTTCTTGTCCTTATAAAAGTCCACCATGTAACCTGCCGTTGTGTTCTACTAATTCCTCCCAACCTTAAAATCGGTTTATAGAATGTTTTTGTTTTGTAGAGTTAGTTAATTTTGAACATGACATGTTTGTTAGAGATGTTGTTAGCTATATGCTTGTTAACTGAAGATATTCATATTTATTAAAGATATTATTAGTTACATGTTTATTAATGGAAAATTTATATATCTGTTAAAAATGTTATTAGTTATATGTTAGCCAAAAATGTTATTAGTTATCGTGTTGTGTGATATTTCTATCCTTTCTTTCTCTCTCACCTCTATCCTTCGTGCCACCACAAGGACAGCAATGTCGAGCCATGGAATGGTGTAAAAGACTGTGTTAAACTGTCTTTGTCTCAACATTGCTGCTGCACCACCACTACTACCTGGCCTCAACGTCCTGTTGCTATGGAGAAGTACACTCTGAAGGAGATGAACTGTTCCCGAAGAAACCACCATATCTGCCTGAAGCCAGAACAATGACATCCTTGGCAGTGCCTGTCAAGCTGCGTTTGCGCGTGAGCCAAGTGGAGACCACCGTGAACACCTGGACATGTGCACATGGAAGAACTCGGGGCAGCACGTGTGACAATGAGCTCTGTGGAAATGGGCAGACTCTTTGGAGGAATTGTGGGGACTGGGACAATAAAAGGACTGCATACTCCTCTCTCGGGGCTTGAAGGAGGGACTTCAGGATTTTGACATCATCTCTCTCTTGGCGCTTGGAACTTGGAGCAAGTTTATCACCTGCACTGAGACCGAGTCAACGGGATGTCGCTGGATTCGTTGTGTCAGTAACTGATCTTGCTGCATCTCTTCCGTTTGCTCACTTAGGTATTCTGACATTTTCTTCTTCTCTCTGTCCTATCGCTATTATTGCTTGTTACGGGAAATAGAGCTTACAATGTTGTATGGCATCTAACCTTGTTTGTGTCTTAAGTTCACTCCTAGGATCACTTAAGAACCCTCCCTGATATTGGATCGGGACATGCCGGATGAGACATCATGAACTGATGAATGAAAACTAATGTCACTAACAATAGAAATTGTTTGAGAGCCATGATTCACCTATAGATCAAAGGACCAAATGAAGTGCTAAGGCTTGGACAACAGGCCCAAGCCAGAGTTGACCTATAGATGAATCCTGTATATTTTATAACTGGTAACTATTCTGCTAGTAGGTATTCTACTAAGTTATAACAACCCACTTATGCTGATGTAAAAAGTGTTAAAGTATTGAAATACTGAAGCCTGAACAACAGGCCCCAAGCCGAAGCTGCTAACTTAGTATGTAATCATTAGCAAAGTACGTAAGCTCACTTGAAAGATGCAGGTTAGAATATAATCAACAGTGAGGACAAAATGCTGAGAGAATGTATCCAACTTCCCTTGTTTAGCCTTGTTCAAGGCTGATAACCCAAGTATTTGGCCTTGTTAGAAACTCCCTTGGTCTCCTCCCCCCGCCCCGAGCCCTGGCCAGGCTTTGGGTGGAATCCAACAGGAGAATGAAACCAGAAATTTTCCACTCAGAACAAAGGGGCGAGCTATTCTGGCTTGCTGATCTCTAGTATGTAAGGCTGGACCCGCTCACAGCGACTTTGGATGCCTCACCTACGGGTGGACGCACCGCGTAGGATTTCCCACTTGCCGGGACAGGCTCTCCAAATCCTCGCTGTAACCGGGGCTCCCCAGCGTCTGCGGATCTGGATGATGGTAACGTATGCAAGTGGTGATGTATCTTTCTTAATCGCTATTCTCTCTCTCATGTAGTAATGATTTGATGCATTACCCTGTATTTTCCTATTTGTTGCTTTAGGTGCATTATTCTGCCTTTTCTTACTGCATGTTTTCTGTATTACTCTGCTACATTATTTGGTTATCACTAGTAAAATACGCCTGCTCTTTTCACTCTGGTGTCCCAGTTTAATTAGTATCCTTAATCAGCAAAATAAATGCCCAGTCAGTTCTCAATCAGAAATTTGCCCCTTCCAGCCAACTCCGCCCAGTTTATATGCTGAGCATGACATCATATGGTATGGCATATTCCTTTGGCCTATTTGGGTCAGCTGTCCTGGCCGTGTCCTTTCTCAACTTCTTGTGCCCATCCAGCCTTCTTGCTGGCAGGGCATGAGAAGCTGAAAAATCCTTGGCTTATTATAAACACTACTTAGCAACAACTGAATACTACAGTGTGTTTCAACATTATTCTCATACTAAATCTGAAACACAACACTATACAAACTACTAGGAAGAAAATTAACTATTCCAGCCAAAACCAGGACAGGTTGACCATATCAAATGCAATGGAGAGGCTGAGAATAAGTGTTTGATTGAGGGGGAAGCTATCTGTCAATGCTACTATAGCAGTTCCAGTTCTGCCGTCTGGCTTGAATGTAACTCCAGTTGGCTCTTGGGTTGTTCCTCTGTGAATTTTTTCAGAAGGTTTTACAAGGGCAAAAATCACCTAGAATTGCTGTACTTGTCTAGAATAACATGACATCAAGTATAAATCAGAGTGATGACACAAGAAAACAAAAGTTCTTTCCCATCCATCTTTTCTTTTGCCTGCTTGGGTTGTCAGTTCTCTACAGAACCTTGTGACATAGCTGCACAGTAATTAAATATATTCCTGTTTCAGGTGGGCTCCACCACTGCTGTTATTTTCCTTCCCTGCATGTCAGATGTTTCTGAGGTAACAAACTCTGCCACTGCTTTGAAGAATTCTGCTCATAAGGCTTTATGTTGTTATTTCTCTTAACTTTCACCGTCTCTGACAACATTTGACTGTCATGTAAATTCAATTCTATTGAATCAGATTTATATTTCTAAATTAAACTATTGCATGACCTACATGACACAGCTTGGGTCCAGTAAATCTAAAGGGACAGGGAGAGTGGTTACAATTTGTGTGTGAAGACTGTTTGGTAGAAAAAAAATTAAAGCAACTGAACTTTCTCATTGGCTATATCTTGATGAAGACTGATAGTATCATAGAGCAGTGAAAGTCAGACAGGCAAGACAGAAGTTTGGACTCCATGCTAGGTGTTAAATGAGCATCAACTCTGAAAGAAGTGTGAGGTGGAATCTCCATTCAGCCATGTGGATAGTGTAGGCTCAGTCCTGCTCAGTGCTATGAGGTGTAGCGACCCCCTGACCCATGTGGCTGCAAGGTACTGTAAGGGACATGATTCAGAGCCCTACAGCAGGAGCTTGGTCTGGCTGGCCCCAGCCATCAGAAACAAGCTCCTGAGTGCCCAGAGGACCAGAGAAAGCCAGCATGAAAGTCCCCAACTTCCTGCTAACTGGTGCCTTGTGTGTAGCTCTGAAGAGGCAGAATTGATTAATGGTCTTTCCTAAACCACCAACTTTTCTGCTTAGAAATTGCAGTGAAAACAGTAATTTTGAAACTCCAGTGACCTGTCTGTGCATGAGTGAAAGCTGGCTTGAACTGAAGTGAACCCATTCCTACCACTTTTGTAAATCTCTCTTTAACAAACACTGTGACAGTCACCTCAATGGTCTTCTGTGTTGCTTCACACACTGCTACTTTTCTCATTAACCAAAAAGACAGATGTGGGGGGTCACTGTCATGCTTTTCCCTTTATTGAGGATGGTTTCAAAGTTCTGTGTAGTGCCACAGTCAGATTTTTCACACTGTTGGCACTTTGTTGTTGTAATGCTGCTTTTGCCAATAGCTGAGGCAGTAAAGTGAGGCTGTAATAGTGATTTTTGGCAGCACAAACATATTTGAACTTCTAGAGCTGTTTTCTTTTATCTTATGGTTGTAATTATTTGCTGGGTTCCTTTCATAATGTTTTCAACGCTTTAGTATCTGATGAAAATATTTTTGCTGAGCTTTTCTCTTATCATCTTTGCTTTTCCTCTGTATTTGCAATCACAATAATTCTCCTAGGCCTTTCACTATTTTTTCCCTTTCAAATGACATGATGTCTTTGGAGATATCATCAACTGTGATAATCGTTGGTTTATGTTACTTTAAATTATGCTAGCATAGATCTCTACTCAGATGGGAGATTGTTTCATAAACCTTTGAGCTCATCTATTTTTTAGGGGGAAAAGATGGACTTTGCTGCTGGTATGTACAGATTTTGCTTCTCTTCCATACAGAAGTTAAAATAAATGGGGGGATCTTCTTCTGTTAGACTTTACCTCCAGATTCTTCATGATACACTACTCCAGCTGATGGCACTCATCCAGAATAAAAAAAGATCCCCTCCTTCAAAACTGAAACAACCCAAACACCTGTATTCTATAGGTATAGGGGTCCAGGAAGGCTGGGCACTCTTTAAGAAGGAAGTCTTAATGACACAGGAGCAGGCGGTCCCCAGGTGCTGTAATAGAAGCTGGCTACAGAGAAGACCACACTGGATAAACAGGGAGCTTTGGCTGCAACTCAGGGAGAAAAGGAGAGTTTACCGCTTCTTGAAGAAGGGGCTAGCCACTCACAATGATTACAAAGATGCTGTGAGGCTATGCAGGGCAGAAATCAGGAAGTCTAAAGCCCAGCTGGAAATTACTCTGGCTTCAGCAATCAAGGACAACAGGAAATGTTTCTATAAGTACTTCAACAACAAAAGAAAGACCAGAGAGAGCCTCCATCCCTTGCTAGACACAAGAGGAAACATGGTAACGAGTGATGAGGAAAAGGCTGAGGTGCTTAATGCCTTCTTTGCCTCAGTCTTTAATAACAAGATTAGTTGTATTGAGGGAATCCAGCCTCCTCAGTCGGAAGACAGAGACTGGGAGAACGACCCCCCCGCAATCCAGGAGGAGATAGTCAGTGACCTACTGCATCACATAGGCACACACAAGTCTATGGGACCAGATGAGATACACCCGAGGGTGCTGAAGGAGCTGGCTGGGATGCTCACCAAGTCGCTTTCCATCATTTACCAGCAGTCCTGGCAGACTGGGGAGGTCCTGACAGATTGGAAATTGGCCAATGTGACGCCCATCTATAAGAAGGTTGGAAGGATGATCCGGGAAATTACAGGTCTGTCAGCTTGACTTCGGTGCCCAGGAAGCTGATGGAGCAGATCATCCTGAGTACATTCATATAACACATGTGGGACAACCAGATGATCAGGCCCAGTCAGCATGGGTTTATGAAAGGCAGGTCCTGCTTGACAAACCTGATCTCCTTCTACGACAGGGCGACTTGCTTATTGGATGAGGGAAAGGCTATGGATGTTGTCTACCTTGACTTCAGTAAGGCCTTTGACACCATTTCCCACACCATTCTCCTGGTGAAACTGGCTGCTTGAGGCTTGGATGATCGCACACTTTGCTGGGTAAAAAACTGGCTGGATGGCCGGGCCCAAAGAGTTGTGGTGAACGGAGTTAAATCCGGTTGGTGGCCGGTCATGAGTGGTGTCCCCCAGGGCTCGGTTTTGGGGCCACTCCTGTTTAACATCTCTATTGATGATCTAGACAAGGGGATCAAGTGCACCCTCAGTAAATTTGCAGATGACACCAAGTTGGGTGGGAGTGTTGATCTGCTCGAGGGTAGGGAGGCTCTGCAGAGAGACCTGGACAGGCTGGAGCGATGGGCTCAGGCCAACTGTAGGAGTTTCAATGAGGCCAAATGCCGGGTGCTGCACCTCGGCCACAACAACCCCCAGCAGCGCTACAGGCTTGGGGAGGAGTGGCTGGAGAGCTGCCAGTCAGAGAGGGACCTGGGGGTGTTGATTGACAGCCGGCTGAACATGAGCCAGCAGTGTGCCCAGGTGGCCAAGAAGGCCAATGGCATCCTGGCTTGTATCAGAAATAGCGTGGCCAGCAGGGACAGGGAAGTGATCTTACCCCTGTACTTGGCACTGGTGAGGCCGCACCTCGACGACTGTGTTCAGTTTTGGGCCCCTCACTACAAAAAGGACATTGAATTACTCAAGCGTGTCCAGAGAAGGGCAACGAAGCTGGTGAAGGGTCTGGAGCACATGTCGTATGAGGAGTGGCTGAGGGAACTGGGGTTGTTTAGTGTGGAGAAGAGGAGGCTGAGGGGAGACCTCATCACCCTCTACAACTACCTGAAAGGAGGTTGCAGAGAAGTGGGGATGAATCTCTTTAACCTGTTAATAAACAATAGGACAAGAGGTAGTGGCCTCAAGTTGCACCAAGGAAGGTTTAGACTGGATATTAGGAAGTATTTCTTTACAGAACGGGTTGTTAGGCGTTGGAATGGGCTGCCCAGGGCAGTGGTGGAGTCCCCATCCCTGAAGGTGTTTAAGAGTAGGGTCGACATTACACTGAGGGGTATGGTGTAGTTGGGAACTGTTAATGTTGGGTTGATTGTTGGACTGGATGATCTTCAAGGTCTTTTCCAACCTAGACAATTCTGTGATTCTATTATTCTATACCACCTTTTAGCCCTTCTTATGCACAGCAAGCATTAAGACGTTTTTTTTCCTTTATGAACCATAGGGTGGCCTTATAGCTGCTAGCTTTTATAAGTGGGATGGTCAGAAGGAGAAGAGAGATTATAAAAATTAATCAACTAAAACCACCTCACTCTTTTCTCCTTTTTTACTTCAGTTGCCCCATCTCCATTCTTCCTTCCTTCTCTAAATCCACTGGATATATTACCTGGGACTGATATCCTCTGCTTCTATCCTAGATGCCCCTAGCCCCACAGCTTTCTCCCATGCCATCTAAAAACATTTATTCAAAGGTTTCTGAAGACCTCTCTCTAAAAGTATCTCAGAATCACAATTCAAGTCCTTCCTGACCAGTTACTAACCTCTAAATGCTCTGACCTTTTCTTATAGACCCTTAACTCCCAAATGTACGTAGCTGGTGAAGCATTGAAATCTGGAAGATGTAATGAGAGCAAGAAAGAGGTACTGAAGGAACAACAGATAAAGCACAGGGAAACAAAATCATATAAAAGGATTTCCGTTCTCTATGGTCAGGACAATACATGCAGGTTTATATTCATAAGCATATGAAAAAAGGCAGCCACTCTGTCCTTTTGTGTGGCAGTCATCATGCTGGGAAACCTGACCCCTTGCTAGCTCATGGGAAAGGAGGAGATGGCAAGCAGACTGGAGGATGCTGTAACAGCCATGCACAAATCTTCCATAAGAGCTGAGCAGTTGTGCTTGAGTTTCCCAGCAGAGACACTGGGTTTTTATCTCTGCAGCAGCCCTCATCGTAAGGAACTGATAGATTATGCAGAAGTAAATGAAGAGTATAAAGTTAAAGGGCATGATGAGAGTTATGCAGTTCCCAAGCAGGGAGCCAGTCTAAATGCCTCAGTAAAATCATCCTCCATGCAGATGGGAGCTAGACCAATTCCCAAAGGGAAGCAGACTCTTTGGGGGTCTTTTTGTATGAAGAGGAGGAAGTCATTTTACACTGGATTGTCACCTGTTCTTGCTGCCGCAACTGAGACACCTCATTCACAATAATCTGGGCTGTTCTCACAGTAAGAGGGGTGGATTAAAGCCTCATTCATATCCATCTAAATAAATAGGACTGTCATTTTTATCAGCTTCTGTTGGTCAGCCTCCCTCCCTCTTTTCTTTCCGTGAGTGATTTAATTTGCTGAAATAAATCAACATGTTTCTCAAGTCTAGTCCTCCACAGTTAGCATAGCTATTTCACGTAGATTTAACCTGGAAGGTTAACCTAACTTTTGCTGCATATACACCAGACATTGCAAACTGCAAAACTACCATGGATTTGCAGTGATTTTGAAACCAGTTGATGTTATAGGAAAAAAGCAGACGTGAGGAGTTAGCCTACCTGGAGCACACTTTCCTACCATGGGACATGATGTAGCTGGTCTACCTGATTTCATGAACTGCTGATTAGCTACAGTTTTGGATGAGGTTATGAGGAGGGGCCATGATTTGCAAAAGAGCCCTGCCAGAAGGCACACACTGTAGCTTCAGCCTTGAAGCAGTTCTTCAGCAGGAAATCTTCTTGTAAGCGGGGATTTAACAAAGCCCAGACATCAGAAGCACTAGCTGTGTAACCCAGCATCGCTCAGGAACAAGAAATCTGAGGAATCTGTGTAATGCCAACCTCAAAACAGGAATCACAGCAGAGGTATGAGATGATTGTCTCCACAAGCACTACAGGAGAGCAAAATAAAAACGAAGAATGTCAGCAGATAACATGAACAGGCCTGCAACATCACTTGATGCATCTAGGGAGATTTTCAAAGACTGTCATATTCCAGATAAGTACATTATAGGCTGCAAGTGCTTACTTTCAAGTGCATAGTAACACCACTGGATGTTGCTTCTGTGAGTGTCATGTTACTCAGGCATTTAGAATTGCTAGACTGACAACCAAAAGTATCTTCAGCATAGGCAAAACAAGAAAAGGACCCGCACAAAATATACAAAACATTTGAAAAGACACACTGAGGAACTGGCACTAGCAATCAGCCTTAAAATGTAGTAAAAAACAAGGTTTAGAATTGAGACCTTTTCCAATCTTTTAAAAAACCTTGTTCTGCTAGTGTTTATGGGTAGAGGACATATTGTTCTTATTTTGCAACTTGTCTATGGTAATTCTATCTACAAATGACAACAAAGAGATAAATTATGAAACTTAGAAATTGGGAGTAAAACTTAACTAAGCAGCATCACACATGACGTGAACAAAAGAGAAAAAAAAAAAAAAATGTCGGTATAATTGTATAACATTTTGGTTTTGTCTGGTTTGCACAAGGCCTTGATTCTCTCACGTCATTTTTTGTCATCAAAAGCCTGCAGCACCACAAGGTGGCAGTAAAAAATTACTTATTGAATCATTTTTGACACCTGGTTATGTAAACACTAAATACACCTACTGTCCCAACGTTAAACTTATGCAAATATCAAACCTATCTCATCTGTTATAAAAATGACACATATTGTCAAGTTCTAACATTTGTGTGAAAAAATCACTAATATTAGTCAAACAATTAAATAATTTTAACTCAGGAATCATGAATTTTAATTTGCAATGTATGCAAAGTTACTCACAGTGGAAAATTCTTTAAATATTTAGAATAATCAAACATTTCTCTTCACCTGGCAATCAAAATCCTTGAAATGAGATAGAAGAATTGGAACATTATCCCCATTTAATTTACCCTATTGTACAGGAAAATAAAAATGAAAATGAGAGTGGATTGTGATGAATATGCTTGCTTCTATCAAATACAGTAGAACTACCTGCCAAGCAGAGTCTTCTGCTGAGCCGTTAGTGGTACAATCTGCCTCTTCAGGAATAAGAGTGAATACCTCAAGTCTCACTTCTGTCAGAGGCAGCTGAGATTCATTCAATGCATTTGATATAAGAATCAGCTCCTAAAATGTTCTTGGATATAAATGATTGCCCAAGCAGAAGGATGTGGTGAGGGTCATACTGCAGAGAGTTTTTTTGCTGAGATCAGCCAGAATTTCCTCTTGTAGCTTCTTTGTTGAGTGCACAAATGTCATCTCATCCATCATTTCATTTTTACTAAGCCTAGTCATCTCTAGTAGCCAAAAGTAGTGTGGGAAGGGATCTGACTTTTCCAAATCCCAGTCTTCAGTGTAAACTTCAAGGTATCGTCCCCATATTCCCACACTTCCAGACAGAGATGTGCTTGGTAATATGCACAAATAGGTACTTGTCAGCCTCATATCAAAAGAACATAACATCAGTTTCTCATGAATTGGTTATAATTTCTATAACCTAGGCTGTGTCATTTGCTAAATATTATCTCTGGTTTTGTTCAATCAATGTTTCTACATCATACGACTACAGAATGGTATGCTTTCTCTGAGGATATCATAGCATACTTAAGAAGTTGCTCCACACTCCCATCTCTGCATTTGTCAGATAAATTATTTGACATTTAAATAATCTTTACATGTACAACATCACTTAAAAGTTATCTTCAGTTGAAATCACTACCTACAGTAAATCTTATTATTTATAGAAAACTATAAAGAATATATTTCACAGAATGCTTTAATAGACATGAGAGGTCTAATCCCCATCCTGGCTTTGGCATGGAGATTTGTGCTCCCTTCCTGGCATTTAGATCAGGTCTGAGAAGTGCAGATGGCTTTGAGTGGTACTGAAGAGCTGTTCTAATCCTGCTGGTCTGTGCCTGACAGGCTGCAAAATGAGTCAGGTACTTGGCTGCCCTCCCCACAGGGCTGCTGCTAATGAGCTACAGCTCTTCGCAAGGACCCATACAGCTGGTTCATCAGTAGTTGCTAACAAACTTTGTTTGAGGCTTGTTAAGACTGTTGATGGTACAGACCCTTCAGACCTCCTGCAGAACACAGAGATTGACACCGGGCCCTTTGGGATGAAGCTGGCTTTGTGGACATGAAAGCTGGAGACACAGTTGCTGCAGATGCTGCCAGCTCCAGACCACAAGGACAGAGCACAAAGACAACCACTGCACCAGCTTTTCCAAGGAGCGTCTCTGCTTTGATCTAGAGGAATAAGAGAGAGATTTTCTGAAATTAAGGATGACAGAATGGCCTGTAACAGAGCAAAACAAAATAAATAAACCTGAACAGAAGAAAAGCTGTTCAAAGGGTGTGTAACTCTGTAGTGTGTTTGGCTACTATCTTGCTCAGAAGATAAATCAAAATGGTATGGAGAAAAGGCTAGGTGGTTTAATTTTTTTCTTTTTCTAAGTTTACATTGCAGGGGGGGTGTGTGGTGGTGGTGGTGGTAGCGGTAGTAAGGGAGGAAATACAAATATGCTCCAAGGAACTGAATTTGAAACATTTTGAAAGAGAATCCCCAAAACTACAAGGACTTAAGCCAATGTATTTTCCTCTGGATTTGAATCACAGGCAGCCAGAGATTAGAATTTGCATGTCCTGAAGGTTCTTGCTTCTTATGGTGGTATATCACTGAATAAGGAGAAAAAAAAAAAAAAAAAGCATTAGGTTCGTTTCCTAACAACTTGACACCTGGGCCTGGGTTATTAATCAGGATATCCCATGAAGTTGATGCACACCAAGGATGGTTTCTGAGAGGATAGAGGAGCACAGGGACCTTCTGAATACAGCCACTCTGTGCCTGACTTAGTCTTCCCAGCAAGCTCTTGCGGGGCTGGGCGAGGAGACCAGAGCTGCAGCAGACTGAAGGAGTGCAGGAAGGGAGAAAAAACTGATGAAACAATTGGTACTTGAGACCTCTGAGGTTTTACCACAACCAGCTGGTCTGTGGCAGGACTACTGGGACAGAACTGGAGACTGCAAGATCGATTGAAGAAGTGCAGATCTCACCTTTAAATTGGCTTTCAACTGTCCTTTCCTCCTAACTGGCAGACTCAGTCAGGGGGACAGAGGCTGGTGGCTCTCACTTCCACGTGTTTGTCTGTGACAACATGGATCCATGCTCCTCTAAAGTATGGCCTGCAGGTGAGCTGTACTGCCTACAGTGTCCTGGAAAATCTACTATACTTTCATATGCAATCATCATAGAAGATTTTGTCAAACACTACCAATGCAACCCCCTGAATCCCATATTACCATTGACACCAGCTGAAACAAATAAACAGGATTTGGATTCTATTATAAAAATGTCAACTTCTCCTTCCAGCAGAGTGTGCTGAAATAAGTAGCTTTTTATCTTAATAGTCAGGAGCTCTTCCATGTAATATTTATGAAAGGATATGTTTTAGGCTATTCTGTCTCCCAGATGAGAGGTGCTTCAAAAAAATTAAAAAGTAATTATGTGTGTTGTCACCAGGCATTTGGGAATATAGTAGGTGTTACAGCAGGCAGAAAACATGACTTAACCCTACAATAACTGGCCTTTTTTCCCCCTGCATGAATAATACCTTTGCAATAAGAAGAAAATTTAAGGATAAATTTAAGGGTAAATGAAAGCTGTTGGCAATTTATGTATGTTCTATGAAAGGAAACAAAATTTTCAGTGCTAATATCTTCTCAAATGCCTAATTTAATGATGTTGAAAGCTTTTATTAGTAGTATTTTAAAAAATATATTTCCACACATTTCAAAATGCTTCTTGTCCTCTGGCAATGTTAATTAGATTCTTCTAGATGAAAATGTGTAACTTCTACCTGGCTCAGATTTGTCTCCCTGTAGTGCTGTGAAGAACCAGAGAAAGCCAGAAGTAGGTGTTTGTTGTAGTTTAACCCCAGTAGGCAGCTCAGCCCAACATAGCATGTTACTCGCTCCCCTCCAGTGGGATGGGGTGGAGAATCACAATAGTAAGAATCCCAAGAGTAAAACTGAGAAAATTCATGGGAAAGCAAAAGCTGCACACACAAGCAAAGCAAAATAAGGAATTCATTCACTACTTCCTATTGTCAGGCAGGTGTTCAGCCATTTCCAGAACAGCAGGGCTCCATCACACGTAAAGGTTGCTTGGGAAGGCAAACACCATCACTCCAAAGATCCCCCACCTTCCTTCTTCTTCCTTCAGCTTTATATGCTGAGCATGATGCCATATGGTCTGGGATATTCCTTTGGTCAGTCGGGGTCAGCTGTCCCAGAAGTGTCCCCTCCCAACTCCTTGTGCACCCCCAACCTGTTCGCTGGTGGGGTCGTATGAGAAGCAGAAAAGGCCTTGACTCTGTGTAAACACTGCTCAGCAATAACAAAAACATCCCTGTGTTATCAACACTGTTTCGGTCAGAAATCCAAAACATCGCACCATACAAGCTACTATGAAGAAAATTAACTCTACCCCAGCCGAAACCAGTAAAATGTGGTCAAGAGATATTAATGTTAATAATATTTAGTACTATCGCAGCTTCAGACTGCCACAGACAAAACTAACTAGTTCACAACTCAGGAATAACTACAGCTGTGACTCTTCATAGTCTCTTTTAAAAGCATGTCCTTCAACACACGTCTTTCATGTTTGCTTATGTTCAGTCCTGTGGCTCTCTAGGTTTCTCTGTCTGCAGTACTGTCTGGTTCTGGCAGTTTCATGAAAACCTGAGACTATCAAAACCCACCATGGATGTGGGAACTTTAGTCCATGCCCAGATGGTGGGTTCATGCTGCCCAGCTGGTCTGCAGAGGCTCAGGATCTCCCCATGGCTGTCCCCATGTGCTGCATGCAGCAGCTTCTGAAAGAGTAGCACCACACAATGCGCGTCGCAGAAGCAGAGCAGGGAGTGGGATATACATTTTCTGTCCTGGGTTTTGAGTGGAATAAAACCAAGTTTTGGAGCAGCAATAAACATTAAACAGATTGAGATGATGAGAGAACAATACTGAAAGCATTTCTTCTACAAACTCTTCATCTAGACATAGTCTGAAAATACGTCAGACTACACTAGGATCATATTCTCCATTTCTGTCAGAACAAGAGTGCTATTTACTGGTCAGTTCATTTTTAGACCAGACTAATTACTGAACAAACTTTGAGGAGAAAAACCAATGACATTTATCCCAGCAAAACACAGGCTAGGTAATTAATTGCAGAATTGGAAACAAAGAGAGAAAAGAAGGGGAAACAAATAAACAAAACAAAACAAACAAACAAACAAAAAGATAAATAAGAAATAAAATAAAACAGAAGAAAAAAGAGAGGAAGAAAAAATATAATGAAGTGCCTTCAGTTCTGACCTGAGATGATAACTCTGTTCTCCAGCTTCCCTTCAGGATCCTTTTCCAAGGCATCACTCAGATATTTGGTTGAAGAGAGCTTCCAACAAGAATTTGTCTGTCACAGTGTCACCATTGAGAACTGATAGTTTCTTTTTATTAAAATTCTTATTTATACTACTGCTTAATGAATAACTGGGGGTACAGATGGGTAGCTGCCAGTACCACAGTGCTCTCTGTCCTGACAGTGAATTTGGAAAGACAATTGCCTCCCAGTATCAAGTGATTTCATTCCTCTCCTCCTATCTCAATCAGAAAAGTTATTCTATTGGTTGTATGTGTCAGTAGAAACACAAAGAAAACAAACTGTCAAGTTTGTTTTCATGATCAGGCAGCCTGGTTCTGACTGATGCATAGTCTCTAATGCAAACGCAGAGAGGGTATTTCTTTCATTAGACTCCATACCTCCATCATGCTGGCTAAACTAGCCTATTCTTTGCAGCTCAGACAATTGCTTTAGCTTGTTACAGAATTTCAGTAATCACATATTTTGCAACACAAGTAATATCTAAATACCTCATTAATACCACAGTAATCGGCTTGTGCACCAAATTCGCAGCCAACAAATGTGATTTATAACTAAATGGACAGGAGAGTGGGAGGACTTAGATTTTATACTATGTTTGTTTTAGGGGGTACTTAAGGAACCTTCATATACTCACCCCTTTAAAAGAAATGAAGCAGGCAACAGTACGTTTCAAGTACTCCAAATATGCAACAAATGCATGATGAAAGGAATCTCCATTATGTGGAAACACAGTTGTCCTTGAGTGCACTGGTTTAGGCATTACAAAAGTATTGGAACTACCATTGTCCATGTGTGCCCTTTTCCCTCCAATGTCACTTCCATGTTCTGTTTTTTTATGAAAAATAAATTCATGAGTATAATCTGGTTAAGAGATACATTGCACTTCAGTGATTTCCCAGTCTGTCTTACTACTGGGAATCTAGGATCTAGTGATCCTTTGTAGATCATTTTATACAGCATCAGAGGACCAGTTTATTTGATTGGTCTGTGGATTAGAGTCAGGATCTGTCTCTTAGCAAAGTTGTAAGCCTGTGATGATGAATAAATGAGAGCTCTGAAGTCATCTACTCTAACCCAAAGTAACATGTGATTAATTCTCCACAATAATTTATTTGTAGTTATACATTTTTATCAGTTAAGTTAGGGAGTAGGCTCTCTCCAGAAGACTATAAATTAGGGATTTGAAAATGAGATCAGTATATTAATTCACTGCAGCACTTCAGAATGAATCTATTTATACTTTGAGAGACTCAGCTGTAACCCTCTAAAGGCAGCAGGCCAAGTTCATCTACAATATGATTTTACATTTGAAATGTCATCTCTGGAAATCAGTGGTGATGAGGTTTGAGCCTAAAAACATGGAAGTGCTGTAGATGGAGCATATGAAACTTGTGGAACTTGAGGTTTCTGAACCTCTTAAGCTGTATTAAGGCTTCCTAAAACCTTTTTGCATTTCAGCTTCTGTATTCCTATCATTTAAATCCACATTCCATAATGGTGTTTTTCTTTAAAGAAAACATAGTGTAGCAATAAAAGTTACAGTACATTTTGGTGTTTGGTCTCCTGGAAAGGAAAAACATTTGACCAGAAATGGGTGAACACATGTTCAACTGCTTATGTAGAGAAGGTTCAACAATTAATTCAGACTATGTGTCTCAGAACTTTTTCCAGATGGGTCTTAAAAAACTTTAAGATTTGAGATGCCACAAGAATGGAGATGCTCCACTGCAGGTTACTCTCTCGGCAACCTGCTCCACTGCTTGACTTTTCTCATGGGGAAATTTTTTTTCTTACATCCGGTTAGAGCCTCCCCTGTTTCAGTTTATGAATACCATCTCTTGTCATCACACCATGCACTTCAGTAAAGAGCCTGGCTCCATCTTCTCACTAACCTCCCATGAGGTGCTGAGCAGCTTCTAGTAGGATTCCCTGAAGCCATCACTTCTCCAGACTGAGCAAGCCCTGGTCCCTCAGAGTCTCCTCATAGGGCAGGTGCTCAAGACCTGACCACCTTGGTGACTTACCACAGAACTTGCTCCAGTTTTTCAACAGCTGTTGTCAGCACTGCTTCAAGTATGATTTAAAAAGTTTGCACACTCGTGGGAGATGTATATTTTGGGTAATTTCATGCTGAGAAAAGGATTAAAAATGTGAAGAGGCTTTTCCCTGTTAGTACAGGATATGGTTGACTCACTTGATAGAGTAGCAGTTCAGATGGTTGCCAAGTCCAACCTCATTTCATGTTTCTACTTCAGATATACCAGGCCCTATATTGCCTAAGTATTACTTCAGTAGGTTACTAACTTGAGCCATCAGAAAAAATATCCTAACTGCTATATGGACAGAGATGATCTAACTACAATTACTGACTTACATACAAAATGAATGAGAAGTAACTTTATATTGGATCAGAACTTAGGACCATCTCACCCAATATCCTCTCTTCAATAATGTCCCCAAGCAGATGCTTAAGAAAGAGTTCAAGAACGGGGATGAAACATGAGAAATGCTTAAATCCTTGAACATACCTTCTCTGCTTCCAGGTGCTCCAGCCCCCTGATCATCTTCATGGCCCTCCTCTGGACCCACTTGAACAAGTTCATGTCCTTCTTATTCTGGGGGCCCCAGAGCTGGACTTCAGGTGGGGTCTCATGAGAGCAAAGTAGAGGGGGAGAATCACCTCCCTCGACCTGCTGGCCATACTTCTCTTGAAGCAGCCCAGGATACAGTTGGCTTTCTGGACCGTGAGCACACATTTCTGGCTCATATTCAGTCTTCCATCCACTAATATCCCTAAGTTCTCCACAGGGCTGCTCTTAATCCACTCTTTACCCAGCCTGTATTTGTGCATGGTATTGTCTCGATCCATGTGCAGGACTTTGCACTTGGCCATCCAAACAGTGAGATGGAAACACAGTTCCAAACATGACTCAAGAGCAGTATCCAAAGTATGGGGTACTTTATTATTTTACTAGTAAGGTCATAGTGTTCTGTCAGAAGCAGTTCCTAAGTCATCCTCTATCACTGTGCAATATCTTGCAAATCCTTCATTTGGACAGGAAGGAAGCAAACTGGGAATGTTTCTGAGACTGCTCTTCCAGTGATGTGTAGACTTATCTATTATGCAGAAGATCTGTGTTGGGTATGTGTTTGCATGGTTATCCATTATTAACCTGGAAGCAGGTTGCTATGTACCAATACTTCAGCAGAAAGTGGATTGAGCTCTTTATTATTATCTGTGGTAAACAACACACAGTTAGCAGCCTGCACTGGATTTCACAAATTTGGCAAATAATACACTTTTATTCAGCTCATAAAGCAAAGTGCTATTTAACTTTGAAAAAAAATAAAGTAATACAGCTTATCCATTGCCACAATGCAGTGAAATTAAAAATCTATTCATCCAAGTGAATAACAAATCACTTTTTAAGATAAAAATATGAACATTTTACAAATTAAGTGTACATGATCTTGTAAAAAATGTGTACCTTAAAATAGTTCCAGTAAAAAATGTGCCAGTCTACTACTGGTGGAATATGTTACCCCACACAAGAGAGAGGATGATAATTCATATGAAATGATAATCATATTGTACTAAAAAATTGCAATCCAAGTTTGGATTCCTGCATGTGCCATTTATGATCTCAGTGTTGCCAGCTTGAGAACAGAGATTTAGTGTGATATAAATCCAGTGAACATATACATTGTGTGCTAGGGTCTCTTCCAGGATGTGATTTATTTCTGTTCTCAGATAGGTAATCTTAGACTCTTACCTGTGATGATACACAGTGTGAGGGGGTCTGCAGGGTAGTCCTACATTTGATGATGATGGAGAACTAGCCCCCTAATAATGTCTTTCCTGGCTGCCTTCATCCAGCTTCTCTGGGATCAGCACAGTCCTTTGACCTACCAGTGACACAAGTTACAGCATGTGCACTCTTCTAGATCAGGCATTCACCCATGAGTTGATAGGACTGAAGCTTTAAATTCTTCCTAGCATTTTGCTCCCTTTCTTTAAAAGGGATGAGTCAGGCAGTTCTGAGAAAGGTGACCTTATTTTTTTTCTCTTAGGGGCTTGCAGTTAAAGTGACATGCAGGTTATGACATCTGTGTTAAGAGGACTGACATGGATGATTTATTCATATTTGGGAATGGGATGAATTTCATAATAACATAAAATCCTCAGAGTTAAAAATGAAAAAGCTAACAGCAAAGCATGGTAATTTAATGTTAAGGTTAGACTAAAGCAGGCCCAGGGATTTTTAAGTTATTAATTTTTATTTACTATAATGGCAGCAGCAGAAGCAGGAAGATGAAGTTGTGTTTGTTTTCCTGCCAGAGTGTGGATGAGAATGGCAGTAGATCCCAAAGACACCTGCATATGTTTTAAACCTGTGTATCATGGTAACAGACTCCCTGAAACCATCCATCTTTCAAACCTATAAATAATCACTGCCACTAAGATTCTTTTAAACACTCCTGAAATAATTATTTCTGCAAGGTAAGAGCACCTCAAGCTGAATGGCTAGCCAATGACTGGAAAAAGAATGAACCGTTTTCTCATGAAAAGCCTTTGAATGCTTGAAAGCCAAGGAGACACAGAAGTGCATTGAGAGGAAATGACTGGCAGGGACATGAAAAGAAATATAGATCAAAGGCAGTAGCTCAGATACTTACAGTACATTTTCCTCAACTGCAGTCTGGACAGCTAGTTCTACATGGTCATATAAAGGAAGACTTGCTTTGGGGCAGAGAAGTAAACAGTTCAGTCAATAAGGAAATATGACGTTGTGTGAGGAGTAGCTTCTTGAGCAGAAACACTAATAACTCAGCTCTCCAGAAAGATACTCTGGGAAAGTTTTGCTCTTTGAACTCTGAACCTGCATCCTTTGCAGATGGTGACATGAATCCTTTCAGACAGGGTAGCTGGAGGCTTCTGGACAAGGTCACAGTTTCAGGACTGTTGACACGGCAAGTCTGTATGCATTGATTCTGCTGGGCAAGGTGGACCCAAGGTTTCCCCCTTCCCTGGTCAGGGGTCACTGTGAGCTGGCTGGTACTTACAGGTGGGACACAGATTTGACCCGAAAGTCACTCTCAGACCACAAAGTAGTAAGATGCTTTGTTTTTTTGCTGAGCCACATGAGGAGGACCTGCCTGAAGGGGCACCTGAACAAATGGAGGTCTTTGCCTTTTGTACCTAACCATGAATTCTGAGTAATATGTCTTAATCTTAAGAGATGACTCGTGGTTGTGATGATTTTACATCCTTATCTGATATCAATAAGATTTTTTTTCTGACACTAATAGATAACACAACCAGAGATGTCAGGCTGTCTACATTAAAAGATCTTTTTGTTGATATTGCTGCAGAAGAACAAACTAGAATTGCACAAATATGTTAATAAAAATTTCTAACTTAATTCTGCATCAGTTAGAGGGCCAGCTGTGAAGTATTTCCCAACAAAAAACCTCCAACAAATTGTACTTTTGAGTATAAATAAAGAACAAGAAAAGAAATGAAAGGACGTGAGATTAGCTCATAGGATGATCCCCTTGAGGAAAAAAAGTGATTAAATTTACTACAAATGACAAAATAGATTTTGTTGGAGAATTTATTTAAATATAACTTTTTCCACTGGACATCAAAGAGTTATTGCCAAGGAGAAGGAAGAGGAAACCCAAAGAATTAAAATTCAAAGTCGACAATGTATATCTCTACTATTATACAACAAGCTGCCAAATGAAATAAATTATTCTTAAAAAAAAAAAAAAAGTCTTTTACGGTGTTTCATAGGAAACTGACATTTGTATGATGAATTCTGCCTTAATGCTAAGGCAGTTAATAGCAAATAACGTAATTACAGAGAGGAAAATCAGTAATATGTTTAATTCAGGAAAGACAAATTCCTGTTGATGATGGTTTCTCAGATGCACTTTATTTACATTTTAGAAAACATCTGTCCCTACTGATATTACAAGTTGTTATCTACTGATTAACTATAACCTTCCTCTAGTGAAAAGAACATTCAAGATTCTGCTTAGAGAATAATATCTCTGTTATGGCTTTCCTTTCATGATTTTCCTGTCTGTTTCACTAATAAATAGATTGTCATTGATAATGAAATCCTTCTTTATCAAATTGCATAACGGCATACACTGTTATATGCTTACTCTGTATGTAGCTGATCTTTTTATCTTTTTTGACTCACAACACTCATTTCTTCCCAATTATTTCCTCTGATATGGAAATATGACAGTGTTTTACTTAAAATTTAATTTGAAAGGAGACAAAATCTTAAATGATATCCCTAGATTTATTATGCAAGAGTTACTTAGATTTTACTTCTAGATAATGTAACATTATTTTGTTTATTACAAAGTGGTACCTAAGCAAACAGTTTGGGATAGCAGAAGTAGGATTCAGTTGTCCTAGCATAAGGTATCTTGTGCTGAGTTTTCCTCAGGTATCCCACATGGTTTTCAGCTGCCATCATGGGACTGTGAAGGTCTCCCAAAGGTCCTCCATCAATCTGGCTCTCCGCAATATCCCACTTGAATTACAGTGGTTGTATGTAGGCAACAGGAAGCCCTCCCTAACACACCTAAACATCACTGACTATGTCTAGGTGACTACACATGAGC
Source organism: Strix aluco (assembly GCF_031877795.1). Classification (NCBI taxonomy): domain Eukaryota; kingdom Metazoa; phylum Chordata; class Aves; order Strigiformes; family Strigidae; genus Strix; species Strix aluco. Next base: position 46,781,822 of record NC_133935.1, read on the forward strand.
AAGCTCCCATCAGTTTGTACATCTGAGTGAGTTTTGGGAGCTGAATGACTGCTGGGTGTCCAGTTTAGGATGATCTGATAAACTAGGTCTATGTTATGTAAAGAACTTTTGAAAATCATGTGAAATGAAATCTCTGAGAGGCCAGGAGAGGGGGCAGCAGAAGTGCCATCCTGGACTTCCACAGGGCTGACTTCGCCTTGTTTAGGCAACTGCTTGACAGGATCCCTTGGGAGAAGGTCCTAAAGGGTATAGGGGCCCAGGAAGGCTGGGCACTCTTTAAGAAGGAAGTCTTAATGACACAGGAACAGGCGGTCCCCAGGTGCTCTAACAGAAGTCGGCACCAGAGAAGACCACCCTGGCTAAACAGGGAGCTTTGGCTGCAACTCAGGGAGAAAAGGAGAGTTTACAGCCTTTGGAAGAAGGGGCTAGCAACTCACAAAGATTGCAGAGATGCTGTGAGGCTATGTAGGGTGGAAATCAGGTCTAAATCTTCATCTGGCTTCAGCAGTCAAGGATAACAAGAAATGTTTCTATAAGTATGTGAGCAGCAAAAGAAAGACCAGAGAGAGCCTCCAGCCTGTTGCAGGAAGAAACATGGTAACGAGTGATGACAAAAAGGCTGAGGTGCTTAATGCCTTCTTTGCCTCAGTCTTTAATAACAAGATTAGTTGTACTGAGGGAATCCAGCCTCCTCAGTCAGAGGACAGAGACTGGGAGAACGACCCCCCCCGCAATCCAGGAGGAGATAGTCAGTGACCTACTGCATCACATAGACACACACAAGTCTATGGGACCAGATGGGATACACCCGAGAGTGCTGAAGGAGCTGGCTGGGATGCTTGGCAAGCTGCTTTCCATCATTTACCAGCAGTCCTGGCAGACTGGGGAGGTCCCGACAGACTGGAAACTGGCCAGTATGATGCCCATATATATGAAGGTTCGGAAGGTTGATCCGGGAAATTACAGGCCTTGACTTCAGTGCCTGGGAAGTCAAGCTTAACTTCGGTGCCCAGGAAGCTGATGGAGCAGATCATCCTGAGTACCATCATACAACACATGTAGGACAACCAGATGATCAGGCCCAGTCAGCATGGGTTTATGAAAGGCAGGTCCTGCCTGACAAACCTGATCTCCTTCTACGACAGGGCGACCTGTTTATTGGATGAGGGAAAGGCTGTGGATGTTGTCTACCTTGACTTCAGTAAGGCCTTTGACACCGTTTCCCACAGCATTCTCCTGGCAAAACTGGCTGCTCGAGGCTTGGATGATCGCACGCTTTGCTGGGTAAAAAACTGGCTGGATGGCCGGGCCCAAAGAGTTGTGGTGAACGGAGTTAAATCCGGTTGGTGGCCGGTCATGAGTGGTGTCTCCCAGGGCTCGGTTTTGGGGCCACTCCTGTTTAACATCTCTATTGATGATCTAGACAAGGGGATCAAGTGCACCCTCAATAAATTTGCAGATGTCACCAAGTTGGGTGGGAGTGTTGATCTGCTCGAGGGTAGGGAGGCTCTGCAGAGAGACCTGGACAGGCTGGAGCGATGGGCTCAGGCCAGCTGTAGGAGTTTCAATAAGGCCAAATGCCGGGTGCTGCACCTCGGCCACAACAACCCCCAGAAGCGCTACAGGCTTGGGGAGGAGTGGCTGGAGAGCTGCCAGTCAGAGAGGGACCTGGGGGTGTTGATTGACAGCCAGCTGAACATGAGCCAGTGGTGTGCCCAGGTGGCCAAGAAGGCCAATGGCATCCTGGCTTGTATCAGAAATAGCGTGGCCAGCAGGGACAGGGAAGTGATCTTACCCCTGTACTCGGCACTGGTGAGGCCGCACCTCGATGACTGTGTTCAGTTTTGGGCCCCTCACTACAAAAACGACATTGAATTACTTGAGCGTGTCCAGAGAAGGGCAACGAAGCTGGTGAAGGGTCTGGAGCACATGTCGTACGAGGAGCGGCTGAGGGAACTGGGGTTGTTTAGTGTGGAGAAGAGGAGGCTGAGGGGAGACCTCATCGCCCTCTACAACTACCTGAAAGGAGGTTCCAGAGAGGTGGGGATGAGTCTTTTTAACGAAGTAACAAGCGATAGGACAAGAGGTAATGGCCTCAAGTTGCACCAAGGAAGGTTTAGACTGGATATTAGGAAGTATTTCTTTACAGAATGGGTTGTTAGGTGTTGGAATGGTCTGTCCAGGGCAGTGGTGGAGTCCCCATCTCTGGAGGTGTTTAAGAGTCACATTGATATAGCGCTTAAGGATATGGTGTAGTTGAGAATGGTCAGTGTTAGGTTAATGGTTGGACTAGATGATCTTCAAGGTTTTTTCCAACCTAGACGATTCTTTGATTCTGTGAAATTACCACCATCATTAGCAACACACCACTTACCTATTGTTAACATGTGTAAATATTTTTTTAGCCTCTTGTCTTTCACAGACCTTCCTTCCCCTGCTCTGTACATGCCTGGCTTTCTCTGCTCTGTTTAACTTCTCTGAGATTGATTTGTGTGGTGCTCATAGTCATACATAAAGTAAATACCCTTTCAGGAATAAAATCACTTTAATTATAGATGTTTTTCTGCTTAAAAAATGAAGAAACTTTTCTTGGTTTTGCAAAGCCAGTTTTTGTTTTATAAAACCAAATTTTCAGCTGGTTTACAGCAAAGACTCTAGGGACATCGTAACACTTATTCATAAGTATTTAATACCTAGTTTGTCTATTTGAAAGTAAATTATCCTTGGAGTCTACTCTGAAAATCCTCTGAGATTTCCAATCCCATAATTATCAGGTAGAGAAATAGTGTAATTTAGTTTAAAACCTTCATTGTTCACATATTTTTTTTTTTTTTAAGTTTTCAGTAAGAAAAATATAATTTGTGGGTCTTTACGTAATCATTCTATATGCAAAATTATTTTGTTGTACCTTGCTACTAAATCCTCTTTCCTTTACTGTCACTGTGGGTCTCATATCTTCTTTCCAAACCAATTCATCTGTTCTGATTGCCCAATTGCTACTGAGATGCAAAGGCAGTCACATAAAGTCTTTGGAGTCTCCTTTGGCTTCAGCTTTACTTTCCTATCAACCAAAGTACTTATATAGAGTAGTGTGCCCGATGGTGCCACAAGGATAGCTGAGATCTACCTCTGTACGTATCTTCACCCTCAGTTTCTTTAGCAAGAGTGAAATGTTTGTTAACATAGTTGCTCACTTATTTGTTTCTGAAATTAAGCTTTTTTTTTTTTTTTGTCTTTTCTTAGGGTTACAGTCCAATGTCTAGGCCACTAACTAGGTGCTGGCCTGAGGTTCAGCTAACTGGACAAGATGTTCAGTGAAAAACTACCAAATGTGAGAAATTGCTGGATGTGCTGGGTACATGTGTGAGAAGCGAGAGAAGACAATGCCATGAGCACTAGCTGGATTTCACAGTCCGCTAAGGAAGAGTTATATGAGATGGCCAGACTTGACCAATATCTGGAGGGCAGAAGAATCTTCCAAAGCCAAGTAGTACCTGGATGACTGAAACAGTGATACATTGCAGGGCCAAGATTATCCAAGTAACAGTAATATCAGAAACACTTAATGTGAGTATGGAGGTAGCAAAATGGAGACCAGTGGGGAAAATATAATTGGGGAGGGTTTTTATTTGGAAAGAGGCTGGGGTAGAGATAAGGAGGTACAAGAATGAATAGGAGTGTCAAGAACTGGGAAAAAGGTGTGCCTGTTGTCTAGGCTTAATCACTGCAGCTGCGTGAGGACAATAAATCAAGCTCAGAGCATGTCACATGAGTGAAGCCTGCTTCCACAGTGAGGAGAACATGGGGGGAGATGGGTGCTTTCCCTGGATAACTGGAGAAAACCCAGGACATGCAGATGGAGCATCCTTGGTGTCACTGTGTCAGCAGCCATTCAAGGTCCAACAGCACTGACAATTGTGCACAACTTCATAACATCTTTGTTTGAAAAGGTGTGACAATAAAGAGGATTTGCTGATGGTAGGAATGCCTTCCAGTTACTTCTAAAAACATGCAGGTGAAACTCCAACTCACAATCAAAGCTATGACATGAATAAGGAGTAGCAACAGGAGAGTTTTGCTAAATGTGTAGCTGCAAGTTCTGGTTTTGGCAGTAATGGGCCTCAGGAACTTCTGTGCTAAGACTGTTTGTTTGCTCTGCAGCAAGGTTATGGTGAGGGGGTTTGTGGCTTTGAATGGATCTAACAGGAAATCCCTCTGTCTCTTTCTCTGCAAAGGCTGTGTGGTTGTGCTCCCAGGCTCCATCCTCCACAGTATTAGAAATCTGAGCATTAAATTGTCTTTTTTTGGACGAAGGTGTGGAAGAACATAATAAGGGAGAGTAGAAGTTGAACACTGAAGGTTAACACATGAGTCTGTAGGTAAGGTTAAACTCTGCTGACGGGTAAAGAGGTGTTTTGAAAAGAACAAATACAGATTCTCAGTCCATTCAGTGCCCCCATAGCCAGTAACAATGACCAGAAAATGTCATAGCAGGGTAAAAAGGGATAACCTCTGCTTGTGGCCATTGTCAGCTGTGCTGAAAGAAATGATAAATGAATGAGATGTAGAGTAGCACATAAAATCAGAAGCTAAGAATTGTAAACTATTCCTACAGGAAGCCCATAAAGGATACTCACTAATGGACAAGAATCTTAAATACTATAGAAACTTAACAATGACAGAATGCTGGAATTTGGGTTTTGAAAAATTTGGGTAGGAAAAAGGAGAAATAGTCACCCAATTCTTCTGCTCCATTGTGAAGGGGGAGGAAGAAAATGTAATATTACTTCACAATGATATAGTATTTTCTACTCCAATATTGACTAAAAAGAGTGTTGAACAGAAGCTACTATATTAGGGTACTTTTGTATATGAAAACATGGATATCTAGTATTCTTAACTGACTGAAGATCTCTCTGGTCCATTAATATTAATTACATAATATAATGAAACAGTAGACAAGTTTTAGAGATGTGAAAGAAGTCAGGACCAACATCTGAAAAAAAAAAAAATAATGTCATAAGTAAAAAAAAATAGCTTACACTGTGAACACTAATGTGTGGCAGATAATCGAATATGTGTATCTGTGTCCAAAATTGAACTTTTCAGCTCTCAGACAGAAACCTGTTGTTTGGCCATCACAACTGGTACAGGCTAGTTGTTAATTTTGATGATACCTGGACTAAACAAAAGTGTCATGTCCCCAGTCCTCCAGTTCTTAAGCAGACATGAAACAGAACCACCCAGTTCAGGGGCTGGTCACACGTTGTACCTAGACTATTAGACACATAAACTATTTTGACTGGAGAAAAAAACATGGCTTAGGATGCTGCAAAAAAGTGTCTCTGAACAGAAGGGTTCCCAGAAAAAGTTGGTCTTGAAGAGAAGGGGATCTGGAAAGGAGGTGGTAAAGATCCTGGAAGTGGGGAAAGATCCTGAGGTGGGATAGCGGCATGGAGATAGATGCTGGAGGACATCCAGGGACCTTGGACAATAAACCCTGGTAATGCTAAGTGCGAGCAGCAGCACAGTGGGAACCAGCTTAATTTTCTGCCTGATTTTGTGGACTGACAGCCATCTCCCTGATGGGAAAGGAAGTCAATACTTATCAAAATTCTGTGGGATCAAATGAGTGCAGTGCGTGTGTGAGATAACCAAGTAGGTCAAAAGCTCTAATCTTGGAGGTTCTTAAATGAACTCCAGTATCCAGATCCACTGTGATTGTCATTTATTCTATCCTGCCTGTGACAATGACCCAAGGTGTTATATATCTGCTCCCATGATAACTTCCCCAGGAAAAAAATATAAAATGACTGATAGAGGATTCAAATCCTTAAACTATGATAGAACCATAATATAATCAATTTCTATTAAAACAGTTTATGGAAAATAGATTTTTTTTCAAACTAATTGTTATCTATTGATAAATGTATTAGTGTCAATGTAATATAGTCCTTTATTGGTTTTGTCTTTAGTGCTGCCTGACATTTTGATTTTAAAAAAATAGTGATACACAATCAACGTGACATACTTGCAATGTATTAACAGCTGGCTGACAGATAGGTCTCCAAATGCCACTGGCAATGAAGATTCATTATCACATAGGTGGATGGCTAGTGGAGCTCTGTGGAAATCAGTTCTTGCCCTGTGCTGTTTAACATTTTTTCATCTGTACCTGAAGGAAAAATATTTAAAATCTTAGTTTCAGTAGGTGGATGACAAAACATTTGGAAGAGTAATAAATAATAAAAAGACAGGTGTTCTGCAGCCTTTGAAAGAGGAGTACAAGAAAACATCATGAAAGGATAATAATATATCAATTGGATGGTTAGGGTGCTGCTATGGACACATATACATCTTGTGCTCCTTTTGTAGTTGATGGAGAGAAATAGATATTTCTATATTGTAACTCATCCTAGAGTAAAAATAAAATATGTCAACAGTATGGATGTTATAGGTACCCAATTTTCTCCCTTAATCATAATGGAGTCAAAGTCAACTAACTTGGATGTAGATATTTCTACTCTAAAGATTTGCAGTTATGTGTAAAAAATCAATCTGGTTGCTGCTATGTCAAAAATGTATGTGTGTGTTTGTTCAATGACTGCATAGTTGGAAATATTCAGGAAGGTGGAGCTCTCTGAGAGGATGTAGATATGTACTTATTGGCAAACTCTTTGGAATATCGATATTAACTTTATTTTTTGTTTAGTTTTTGTGTGACTCCTGTCAGAGTTACCACAGTTGTTTTATATACAAATTCCAAATCCAGGAAAGATAAATCAAAAAATACTGGGACAGCAAAACTATCTTCTTTGTGGTAAAGAGAAGAACTCCTGAGAAACTCCATGTAAGACAGACCTATTTTGACCATTGTTTATTTATTTATTGTATTATGTTACTTTGTTAAAAACAAGTATTATTTTCTGTAGGAGTCTGGGCCGCGCTGGGAGAAAGTTAGTGCAGACAGAAGAATGCAAGGACGAAGACAAGGCCAGCAAAATAAGGCTGGCAAAAACACACAAGATAGCAGATAAGTGAGAAACACCTGTGGTCAGCAAAAGCACACAAGTCTGAGCAAAACAGGGTATGAGATAAGGGAGTTTTGGCAAGTTTTGGGCTTTACGTGCTAATTGCAATTAACCAATGCAAATGCTTGTAGAGGCGCGTGAACAGCGCGTGTAGATGACCTGTAGCCTATTAGAAGATAGATGAGTGCGTGTACGGAACTTAGTAGAGTATAAATGTAACCAGAAAAGGAATAGAAAAAAACTAGAACAATAACTATAATAAAAAGATGGACGACCTGATCATCACATCGGTGTTGCGTCGTTTCTGTTCCCGCACGGAGAAATAAGGACCCCGGCTAATGGTGACTCCGACAATTTTCCATCATTCCACAAATACAAGTGGGACAACCAAGCAGCTGTTAACCTTTTAGAAATATTTCTTCCTCTGTATTTCCAATGTCCCTTATTCTGAAGAACATTATTCTGTGTTCAGGTCTGGGCTACTCAGTGACCCACACATGTGTGATTCCCACTGCATGAAGTATTGTTGCTGCTCTTGTAAGGAATGTGAAACAGAATCCAAGACTAAAGAGGCAGAGTTTAAATAAAGCATTAAAATGCCTGCCCTTCAACTATTTTTCATTGATCTCAGGTCCTTGTCACATACCAGGTCTATATTTGGGCCATGGCATATTGAGGAAGATGGTGTTTGAATTCTGATGAGAGCCACAGAAGTAGTGTTTGGGGCCATGAACAGACACATCCTTTCTCTCAAGGGCTCTGAAATGAAGCTCATTAAGTCTTATACAACACAGACTATAGATAGTAGAGGAATATATTTGCTACCCCATCCAACTCAGATACATATCACATCACTGTCCTCCATATCTGTGTTTTTTTGTGCAAATCGAAATATCCTTCTGAGGGATAGGCATCTTGGTTCTTGTGAAATGTATTTCCAGTAGAGTCTTCCTCCCCCTGAGTCTATCTTCTGTTTGCTCCTGTGATTAAAAGTAATGGAATGTCCTATTAATGGTGCAAGTGCTCTTCTGCTAACCTAATTATTCTCTTAGCCATTAATGAAAAGAAGAAAAGCAATCCTAGAGGTCAGATAACACTGGAGGAACATGCAGTTTCTGCTCTGTGTTTGTATTTTCTGTTTTCGTTAAATATTTCAGGTGCAGCTCTCCAAAGCAATAAACACATAAGAAAAAAACAACCTGAAGTATATGAGAATTTGAAATTAACACTGGCAAAATAATGAAAGGAGGTTTAAAAGAAGAATATGCCATTAAAACAAATGTAATGGTACTTCTGTTACATTTTTATCCAATCCTTTTTTATATTTTATTTTAAAAGGGAAGTTTATGTACCTGGAATTTAAAGATATGTATCTTTGTTGGGATACACGGCAGGAAACATTGCAGCAATTGTAAACAGGTCATTGTAGTTGCTTTGCCCATACAGGGCATTCAAGCTACCACAGCTCCAAAAAATATATAAATAGAAGTTTGCTCCTCTGTAAAGCAATCCACAGGAAAGCAATGTCCCTGTGCTGACTGCCAAGTACACACCAACTGCATTATCACACCCCCTCCTCAAAAGGATAGTGGGAGAAAAATACAATGAAAAGATCATGGGTCAAGGTAAGGACAGGGAAATCACTCACCAGTTGCCATCAAAGGCAAAAGAGACTTGACTTGGGGAAAATTAATTGAATTTATTGACAATTAATCAGAGTAAGAAAATAAGAAATAAGAACAAATCTAACAAAAACACTTCCTCCCCCCCCTGCCCCCCCCTTCTTCCCAGGCTCAAATTCACAGAATCACAGAATCACAGACTTGTCTAGGTTGGAAAAGACCTTGAAGATCATCTAGTCCAACCATTAACCTAACACTGACCATTCTCAACTACACCATATCCTTAAGCGCTATATCAATGTGACTCTTAAACACCTCCAGGGATGGGGACTCCACCACCTCCCCAGGCAGCCCATTTCAACACCCAACAACACGTTCTGTAAAGAAATGCTTCCTAATATCTAGTCTAAACCTTCCTGGGTGCAACTTGAGGCCATTCCCTCTTATCCTATCACTTATTACTTGGTTAAAGAGTCTCATCCCCACCTCTCTGCAACCTCCTTTCAGGGAGTTGTAGAGGGCGATGAGGTCTCCCCTCAGCCTCCTCTTCTCCACACTAAACAACCCCAGTTCCCTCAGCCGCTCCTCATACGACATGTGCTCCAGACCCTTCACCAGCTTCGTTGCCCTTCTCTGGACACGCTCAAGTAATTCAATGTCGTTTTTGTAGTGAGGGGCCCAAAACTGAACACAGTCATCGAGGTGCAGCCTCACCAGTGCTGAGTACAGGGGTAAGATCACTTCCCTGTCCCTGCTGGCCATGCTATTTCTGATACAAGCCAGGATACCATTGGCCTTCTTGGCCACCTGGGCACACTGCTGGCTCATGTTCAGCCGGCTGTCAATCAACACCCCCAGGTCCCTCTCTGACTGGCAGCTCTCCAGCCACTCCTCCCCAAGCCTGTAGTGCTGCTGGGGGTTGTTGTGACCCAAGTGCAGCACCTGGCATTTGGCCTTATTGAAACTCATACAGTTGGCCTGAGCCCATCGCTCCAGCCTGTCCAGATCTCTCTGCAGAGCCTCCCTACCCTCGAGCAGATTAACACTCCCACCCAACTTGGTGTCACCTGCAAATTTATTGAGGGTGCACTTGATCCCCTTGTCTAGATCATCAATAGAGATGTTAAACAGGAGTGGCCCCAAAACCGAGCCCTGGGGGACACCACTCGTGACCGGCCACCAACTGGATATAAATCACACAACTCTTTGGGCCCGGCCATCCAGCCAGTTTTTTACCCAGCAAAGCGTGCGATCATCCAAGCCTCAAGCAGCCAGTTTTGCCAGGAGAATGCTGTGGCAAATGGTGTCAAAGGCCTTACTGAAGTCAAGGTAGACAACATCCACAACCTTTCCCTCATCCAATAAGGAGGTCGCCCTGTCGTAGAAGGAGATCAGGTTTGTCAGGCAGGACCTGCCTTTCATAAACCCATGCTGATTGGGCCTGATCATCTGGTTGTCCCACATGTGTTGTATGATGGTACTCAGGATGATCTGCTCCATCAGCTTCCCAGGCACCGAAGTCAAGCTGACAGGCCTGTAATTTCCCGGATCATCCTTCCAACCTTCTTATAGATGGGCGTCACATTGGCCAATTTCCAATCTGTCGGGACCTCCCCAGTCAGCCAGGACTGCTGGTAAATGATGGAAAGTGTGGGGTCCTCCCACAAGACACAGTCCTTCATGAACTTCTTCAACATAGGTCCTTCCTACGGTCTGCAGTTCTTCAAGAACTGCTCCAGCATAGGTCCTTTCCATGAGGTACAGTCCTTCAGGAGCAGACTGCTCCAGGGTGGGTCCCCTGTGGGGCCACAGGTCCTACTCTGGCATGGGGTCTCCGTGGGCTGCAGCTTCCTTCAGGTCACAACCACCTGCTCCAGTGTGGGGTCCTCCCAGCTGGGAGGGAGAGGGCAGATCTTGCTGTGTTGCAGGTATGGGCCACAGCAGTGCTTGACTCCAGACCCATCTTTCATTAACAGATGCAGGGCTGTTCTTCAGGAGATTTACAACAGTTTACAGTACAGAACAGGACAGAGAGGTTTGGATTCATGACACCTAGTAGTTACCTACATACCCCTGTGCACCGCATCTATATTAAAGGTAAAGTTGTAACCCTGATGTTAAGTAGAAGTGGGTGGGCACTAAACTGACCAGAAAATCAAGTGGGATCTGGAGCAGCTTGAGAATGGGCTATCCTCATGCACCTGCATGGTGATGTGGGACTGTGTAGTGTGGACCCAGCTCACTAGAGCAAGTGATGTGTGCAGGCAGGGCATGGGGCAGGGATCACACCCTACCTGAAATTACTCCCAGAGAATAGCCATAGCTTCCCAGTAGAAGGAAAATTTTGGAAGATACAGACTCCTGAAAACAAAACCAAAACCAAAACAAACAAACAAACAAACAAATCCAGAGGTTTTCACAGCATAGAATTGGGAGATATTTTGATAGATGATTTTTGTATCTTCACACTGAAGGTCAATAGATTTCACAGCCTGATATAAAGTCCTGTGCTGCTCCTTTTCTCTGACCAGCTCCTTCCTATTTGTTTATTTTTAACCTTTGCTCTCTTTATAAAGAAGCATTACTAATGCATTTATAACTCTGGATGTGATATCTCTGCAGGAATCAATGTACCTAATTCAATTTTCCTGGGCAATTTTTGGATTGTTCTTAATGGGAAGTTCTACAGGTGAGGAAATGATGATGTTGGAGGTGTTGTATAAAGGGAACTCTTTGGCCTAGGACTTTGATTAGGTGCTTTGCTGAGGCAGATACTTTTCCCAATACCCAGAAAACAACGTTATTGCCTTTAGCTAACACTAATTGTACAAAAATGTATCTACAAGTGAAAGAATATTTACAGTGATGTCAATTTAACAGGAACCCTCTTTTTTCTCTGAGGCAATTAAAATATCTCATCTTAATCTAGGTTGTCTCTTTGTCCCAGTATATGAATAATTACTCCAGACAGTTTCTTGAGAAAGAAAGAAAAAAAAAAGGATATTATTGAACAACTGCCAAATATTTAGAAATGTAGCCAACTCTTAACACTTTCTAAAGGATTAAAAGGTCAAACCTGATTTAGTAGCACATTGCTTCATTTCAGAAGTGTTTATATTGATTCATTTAGGGATAGGACAGAAATAGACCATAACAATTTTTGGTATCAAAAATAAAGTGCATTCCCAAGGGTGGAGGGCCAGATGCTATAAAGTGTAAAGGCCAGTCAACACTTACTTCTGTGTCTGAGCTTTCGCACACATCACAGCTAAACACTTGGAGTAGGTGATCTTCACAGCAGAATAAATTTCAAGAATGTTTTGAAGGAAGAACCAGGTTGTTTGATTAGGAATATGGAATATCCTTTACCTTCAAGCTACTCTGTAGATGCTCAGTTTCCCTTCAATTCTGTAAGCTGTGGGACCTCACTTACTAAAGTTACAAGTGAGACTTTTAGGGGGGATAAAGACCCCTGTGAGGCTTCTCACTCTGTTCTACTGATTCTCTTGCAAATGCTTTGTTCAGTGACCTATTCCTTTTGGAACTATTTTGTGACCAGCCCTGACCATGTATCTCCTTGCGGTCTTTGCTCTAGGAGAGAAGATATGTTCTTTTCATTCTGTTGGTAAAAACCTATACAAATCAAGTGTGCAGTTTTCCAAAGTTTAGAATACTGATTTTTTTATCCCATTTAGTATTGTTCCTTTATCTAAAATAAAAGTCTTGTGATAGTTTTATACTACTATTTAAGATTTATGCTATTTATTCTTTTTGTTACCATTGCTACTTTTATTGTGGGCTGATTGAAAATTACTGATGAAGCATTTTCCCTGTAGAACACTGAGATTGAAATTTTTTTCGTGGGAAACCATCAATCTTGGAATAATTCCTCTACGGGGAACATAGTAGTCTAACAAGTCTTTTAAATTTCCTGCTCTGAGATTAATATTTAGTTTTAGACCAATACCAATATTTGTATCTTCTTGTGTGAACATCATGCTACCATAGGAAGTAAGCAGAGTACATTGTGGGAGAAGCAGACTGGCTGTCTGATGGACTGGAGATATGGTTTACCTAAAGTAGCACTCTATATGACATGCTTGAAGCTCATGTGAGGAAGGAGATTTCAATCTGACAAAAAACGGTGTAGTAAGTGTTGGTAATGAAAACATTTATTTTTGAAAAATATGTAATTAAATGCTTAGTTACAATTATGTAAATTTTAGCATATCTTTTAAATATATTTTTGACTTTTTGACTTTTTTTCTGGCCAAAAAAAAAGATGTTTTGATGTCAGATCTTCTCTTGAGAGAGAATTTTTCATTTTCAACAATATATATTGTTATTCAATTAAATCATGGGCCATGTCTGGATGTGTAACAAAGGATTGTGTCTTCCTGACTGGAAGCAGACAGGTTTATGGATAGAGGCCTGATAAGAAAGAATTATGAGGTGACTCTCTATGCTAATGAAAAAATTATGTCTTCTTTGCATACATGGATAGAATAAGTAAGGAAAAAATGGATTTGCGGTTTAGAATTTGTAAAGTTTTTACTTGTTTTGTATTCAGGACAGTAATGTAAATTACATGATCTGTTCAGTGTGGTTACAAGAATCAGTACTTTTTTTTGTGAGAGGCCAATTAAACTGAGTGGTTTCATTTGCCCTTAACAATGGCTGTAATCAACAATAATAGAGTGGGATGAGTTTCCTGTAGTTGGTGTTGGTTTTTTTTGGGTTTTTTTAATTCACTTTGTGACAAATGGTTTTGCTTGAAAAGCTTGCCTTGTTTGGTTTGATTTGTGTCCAGACTGAGTACATTAGGAAGTGATGATACTTATCTGTGTGGTTCACGTGCTAATTAAATTGACTTTACCAAAGCATACAAATGTCTCCCATTATTTTCTTTTTTCTTACCTTGTGTCAATATATTTCTATAATAAATCAGAAAATCTTTATTCAGCAGGCAGATAGTATTTGAGAAGCACAAAAGGTGTATCCACTTTGACGGTTTTTACTTTTTTTCAGAGACTAGCTTGCAAAGACAGAAAAGTATCAGGAAAGAAAAACTTTCCTGTGCCAATTTCTTTGCTTTGTACATCATGAGAAGAAAAGATGAACTGATGGGTTGCTTATTCATAAATTGAAAAAGTAGACTTATATGACAGCTTAAATGAGGTCTGGCAAAATCAACTTTTAAGCTTGGGTTTGTACTTTGTAAGAGAATTTTGGCTAATCAGAGGTGGTTGTATAATGAATAATTCATGGTTACAGTGCCTGTGAAGCAGGCTGTAAATATCTGCAGAGGGACTCCACTGACACCATAATTAGCAGCTGGCATTGGCTGGTTGATGATGTCACTGTTGCTCTGATCAGTAATTATAACATAACCTGCTGGTGAATTTGTCTATATGTAACGTTTCCCGTTGCTGGTGGCACACTTAGTTTTACACACACAAAGGAGAGGAGATGGCCATTCCATCGGTCCCTCCCAGCCTCAGCATGTAACTCCTGGCTGCACGTCCCTTCACCTCTCAGCACCCTTCGTCATCCTTCATCCATTTTTTTCTTTCTCTCGTCACGACCTTCCTTCCCACCTGCTGCTAGCACCATTGAGGGAGTAGTCATAGTTGCTGTTCCAACACATGATGAGTATAGGGCCCACAGGGAAGTTCGCTGCTAGGCACAGTCCCTCCCCAAATGTCCCATGAGTGAGTGGACAAGATGGTGCTGTAGCTTCAGAGACATGTGTCCTGCATGGTACATAGGTAACAAACAGGGCATAACAGAAGCAGTCAGGACCCCTTGTTTCTCAAGGGACAGCTTTCTGGGGCTTTGGTTCTCTGAATGATTCTGACAGCTATTGACACATACCAGAGTTAATCAAGAATTTTTTTAACTGCTGTTTACTTTAACTGAAACCCTAGCTGTTAGCAGAAAGGTATTGGTAGTCTAGCAGAATGAGGAGGAAATCTCTCATCAGAGCTGGGACTAAAAACAGGGAAGTAAGAGGGGGAGGACATGTATCCTCCAACAAGGCAGCATTTGTCAGAAATACAGCAGATAGGGATCAAGTAGCTGCAGAAAATGCAGTAGAGACTGGGACAAACAACATATTTTTCAAGGAATTGGATAACTTGCAATGTTTTTAATTTTTTTTTTAAAAAAAACAGACAACCCATACCCCCCAAAAAGCCCCAACAGAAAGTCTTTTTTGTCTTCATGCTGAGTATGTGACACAGAAAAACTTCTCCTGTCCTGATATGGGAGACTGCGTATGAGACCATTGCACTAGTGACTGAATGGCTCTGTCCATTGCCTCCTGTCCTTCTTCCAGTACATTACCATCATCTCAGTGATGTCCTCTGAGGATGTTGGTCAACACCTCTGTGCTGTCAGGCAGCTCTAGTAGATTTCGTCACTGTAAGAGTCCTTGTTTGCACCAGCACTAATGAACTAGACAGGGCACTGGTCTACAGGACCCAAAGGCTGGACTACTCTATCCAGAATTAAAGAAAGCTCAGCAGGAGATGTGTTCCCTAATAGAAAGCTAAAAACTTGGAAAAGTTATTTTTGAAAATAAAGTTGGATAAAAACAGTTGCAAATAATTATTTTCATTTCAACATGTGTATATATCTATATATCTTTATATACACACAAAGGTAAGTGCAGATTCTGAATTCTTCAGATGTAATTTTTAAAATGTCTCCAGGGAATGTAACATTGGGGGGTTGGCTATATCTGTTTTATATGACTGGAATCAAATTTCAGAGATACCCTTGCTTCTGTAGAAAGCCACATAGAAGGCGCATAGCTACAACACATTGGAAAGATGAGCGTGTCAGGTTGTTAAGAAATCTTGCTGGGATAACTTATGGTGAAGAAAGTCTGTCTGCTGGGAAGAATTTCATGGTTCCTCTCAGAACATGGGTTTACAGATGTGTATCTGTAGGCATACCCAAGTGCATGCTAAGGGACTTAAGGGTTTCTCTAATCACTGGGCTAAGGTGAGGGGGAATGATTACTTCTTGCTTCCCCCTGTGTGTTTGCCCACTAACATGTCAGTTAATCAGCCCAAAATACCCTCAATCACAGTTTCTTTGGGTGCAGTGCAAAAGTTACTGGGCAAAATTTTCACTCTAACATTTTTTCTGTTGTTTTTTAATGAGCCCCATTGCTAACTTGTAACTGATGTGGATGAGTACAATATTAGCTATCTAGCTTTAACAGAGTCACAGTAATTTGTGATCCAGTAATTTCCTTTCTCTGAATCTCAGAGGTCTTTATACGGCACTGAATTGCTCATTTGTGCTGCAGCAATTTTGTTCAGGGTAGTGTCCTGGTCATTATGTGCTCAGTGATGTCTTCCATAGGTGTTTGGGTTTGTATTAGTGCTGGTTAGTCTGTGATGTGTGTTAATTTAGAGGTGTAAATATTGGCCAGGGTTCTGTATTTTAATTGAATAACACTCTGGGACTGAACTCAACATTCTTTCAATCCCAAAGTGAGAAAGCTATCCACAGAGCCACCATAACACACAGACAAATGACAGTTTGATAAAGCAGCCTGAGTAATATCTCTCTGTTCGGCACATCTGATTTTTAGAGACTAAGACTCAGGTGTGTATTTATGCTTGGAAAGGAATGTTAGTTGCAAAGAGAGAAGAAAGAAAACCTAGTCCTTTGCCAATCATTCTGGTATTTCTAGAGATGAATATTCTCAATAATTACAAGCCAGGGAGCCGGGTTATAGCAGGTCCTTGTTTAAGGGTTTTGAAGGGGTAGGAGACTTCTCTTCTGTGTGAATAGCTCTTTTGTGATGGCCCAGTGGACTGCCCTGCCTGGTCTTTCTGTGTCAGTCAGTACTTGCAGAGAGAAAGGCAAGAAACCTTCTTCAGACCTGGAGGAGAGGGTACAATTTGTGTCTCAGAAACTCACAGGTTACAGAACTGAGTGCAACCTCGATTTGCATGGGGTGGTGCTGAAGTGCTATGGACAGTCCTCCCTCTGCCTTCTGTGTGGAAGTATCATGCCTGGTAGCATAGGATAGTAGCTAGCTGTAGGGACTAGCTACCTTAGTCACACACATAACTACACCTCTGGCTAATGAAGACTCCGGCAACACAATTTTTGCTAATCATTTACCGTTGACTTTCTTTCTGTGATTTAGAAACCTTTTAGGGACTTACTGGGAAGTTTTAGTTGATGGTTTATATTATCTTGACAAAGGATCACAAGGAAGAGGTGGTGAGACCAGGCAATACTCCCTGGCTGCTGAACTGCATTTCCACAGAGAGAGGGAGATAGAGAGACTGTGGTGCAGGAGTTCCTAAGACAGAGATCAATCTTCCTCCAAAACCAGCAATGCTGCTACGGGGTCTGAAAGTCTGCACCACCACTATTTAAATGAAATAATCCCAATAAGTGGTCACAGAACTAAGTATCTAGAACTGGAGGAGCTGATGTCTTGTTGAAGAAGGGGTTTGAGGGCCACAGACTCTGCAGGCTGATTTGTTTTCATTTTCTTTGCTGGCTGAAGCTCAACAAGTGCCTCTGTGTGTAGTACAGGAGAACAATACTGCAGAGTGCTGTAAGAGACCTGAGTGCAGGTATGGGAGGGAGCTCTCATCTCTGCTGAGATGTTAATGGTTGAACAGCTGAGCTGCAGGCAGCCTTTCCATTTGCATGAGTTGCTGGGCTGCAGAGTCAGAGAGTATCTGCACAAATGAATACATGATTGCATCTGACTCTTGTAGCCATCATGGAGGAGTTGCATATTACTATTCTGTGGGCTGGACAATATCTAAGTCCAAGACTTAACAATACACCAATTCAAGTGCTTGCATATATATTTTTATGGCAGTAGTAAATGATTCTAACAGTTTAAGTAAAGCAAGAATAAAGTCCTAAAAACAACAAACCAAACAAAAAAATAGTTTATCTAGCCAGATAATGAATTCTGTTTTATGCAGGATTCTATGGCTAACAAAAATGAATGATGAATTTGAGGGGGATTAATTTTATATTGACAGAAAACAGGGCTTCCCAAAATATCTAATGCTTTTCCCATTATAAGAAAATATAAAAATGTAAGCTTTCTATTTAAAGATTGCTTTTTTTACTAATATTATTATTATGGCTGCCTCAATATTTTAGCAATTAATGCAAAACCAAATATTTTTGTTTATTTATTTTATACAATAAATTGTCTGTTAAACTGCTTCCCTAATTCTATGAAAATAAGTATAGTAGAAGATAAATAAAGATACTTTTCTAGATTTAGGAAAACCCTCAAATTATCAAACCTAAATGAACTTCTGGAGATTTGAAGATAATGTTAAATAAGTAAGATTAATCTGAAGAACATCATACCTTCTAATAAAGACAAAATAAGTTTATGCAGGGAAAGAGCTAGTATTTCCAATATCTCTACTCTTCCTTTCACTCCTTTTTTTTTTTCTTCTCCTCCTTCTTCAATTTTAGACTATCATTTGCCAGAAGTGATTACCAGAAAGAAAAAACCTGTTTTCTCCTAAATTTCAAGTTCATGTTATCACAGAGGTCTGGAATGTCAATTACAGAACTCAATTATCTCAAGTTAATATTCTATTAATCACATAAGAAAGAAATGGAGTTGTCAAGGTAAAGTGAGCTAGTGCTTTAAAAAGTGAAAAGTGGATGGGCAATGGTGATAGGGTAAATACAGAGAGTAATCTATATTAGCATATTACTAACTCTTCACATGGATTCAAACAACTTTAAATAGTGAGTTGCTTTAATATTCAATCCTGCATCTTCAATTAAAGTATTTTTATACCCATTTGGTGATTTCCTGATTGTTTGAAAGAGGGAGAGGTAATCCTGCATACTTATTTTTTAGAAAATATTGTTTTAACTGTTAAAACAGTTAAACAGTACTGTCTTTTGCATCAAGTTATATATTTCCGTGAAATTATAATGTTTGCCAGTACCCAGGTAGTCTGATTTTTGCCTTTTGCTTGTCTAATGTGTCTCACATATTTTAGTTATATTTGGATGCATATTTAAAACACTGGTTTTGCCAAACTAGTTGTTTGCTAGTGACATTACTTTGCTTATTTCTTTAATCTTTTTCTAACTAAATGGAGACAGAATAATTAGGCAGATGTTTTTCTGTCTCTGATAAATACACTGAAAAATCTACACTGTTTCTAACACAAACGACTTTGGAAATAATATTTTTATAAGGTGTCTCATCCCACGTGGTGGGTTATGATGGGAGGCGAATCTTTTGAATTCCCAGAGAGCCTGCGTGTCAGTGGAAGAGCCGGTCTCTGCTTGGCAGAGCCACAGGGTGGGCCGAGTCACCACAATGACTCAGAGGAAGAACTGTGCTGGTGACCTTATTAACTGACCACTCTAGTAAGTAAGTGAATGGCAACAATTTGGCAACCATCAACTGATAACCATCCCGAGAATGAATAAAGGCACTTTGGAGATGAGACTGTTTTCCTAATAACCCATCAATGATCAACCGATTGCAATTCAGTTCCTACAAAAATTATACACATGAATATAAGTAAGAAAGAGAGGAGAAATAAGAAAGAGAAAAGAGAGGAAGAGGGGGTAGGAAAAGGGGAATTACTGCCCTTGGATCCCACCTTGTCACAGAGCTAGGTCCGAGGGTGGTGGGTCGACAAAGACACACATGGGGTATTGCCTTTATATAGTCTTATGCATGTGCAGTAGGTTGTTCCAGAAGGTTCTCATTTTCTCTGGCTTGTACCTGTGCAGTTAGGCAAGTTCTATCTCTGGGCAACAACAGGAGGGAGGGGGAGAGAAATGGCCCACTGACCCACCTCTGCAGAACTCGCTCCACTTCTCTTCCACAGGACATCCCACTCAAGCTGTTTGAGGCATCCTCTTTATGAACAGTTTCTTGTTTATGAACAGTTTGTAACATAAGGTATTGTTTGACTGTGTATTCCAAATCTTTCAGTAACTTTTATCTGTATTAACCAATGATGAGATTTAAGAAATTTATTTTTTCTTTTTTGAAGGAAACTGAACCATCAGGGAAAGTGAAATATTATTATTATGGACTTACAGCTTGCAGTTTAGGCTGTAAATATGGCTTAGGGCCATGTGAATAGATGCCATAATGGGATTGAAGGTCATAGTTTCTGGAAGAAGATTCTGACAAGACAAGATATGCATGGCAATATTTTATCCTGTTAAGCTCTGAACTGCTGATGAGACAGAATGTACTATTTTCAAAAAATACCTAATTGATCTAGGAACTTTTTTCCTAAAGTTAATGGAACCTTATTTCATTGAACATTGATGGAAGTGTGGTTGTCTGATCTATTCAGTGTTTTCATAAGTCCTATTTTTAAATGCTTCGTAAATTCATCTCTAAGGTTCTGCAGTCACAAACTTCAGAAAACATTAACCCAAGAAGCTCCCCTTCATTAATTCCACAAGACAAATTTTATTAGTAATTATTTTTAAAATTCCCTAAAATGATTAAAACAGACATATTGTTTTGCAACTTTTAACAGCAGTAGTATTTTAAAAAAAACTTAGTAAATAAGTGTTTCAGTAGAGATAGAGACTGGTTTTGAAAACCATTTTTAGTATGCAGAAAATTGATCTGATCCCTGGAATTCATCTGTGGTTTTTACCTTCTGTACTTGTCTGAATTTCTTTCTGACAATGATGGTGTCATTTTCTATTTTTTATATTATTTTATATGTGGTATAGTACTTTTAAAATAGATGTATAAAAGTCAAAGAGGGGCATAACATTTTCTGTGAGAAATCACTAGCTCAGATCCTGTTGACTGAAGTCTGAGGTTATGTGCTTTAGATGGTGTAAATCAAAGTAGTTACTTATATCAAGTAAGGCTCTTATCCTAATTCATGTCATCTGTTCATGCAGATTTTCTGTTAACAGTTTTCCTGGGAGATAGCTACAGTCCTTCCATTTCTATCTATCTGGGGATTTAAAATCTTACCTTTCCCAGCCTCTTTAGAAAAATCAGCACAGGCAATTTGTTATAGGTATGACATGCATCTTATATGAAGGAGTCATTTGCTTTCTCAGAGAAGTGGAGGTTGATGGTGAACAAAATCTTTTTGCAATTACTGCTGAAATTCATTAATCTGCTAAAATGTAACATTTTGCAGGATAACCCAGGATATTTTTGGAGAGGCAACTCTAGTATCTTAGCACCAGTCCTGATTTTAAATAAGTCATACCAAAGTCTCCACATCCTAGTCTCAGTCTGCAGAAATTATTCCACTGATGTCAGTGCTAAAATATGTATTGACTTCATCAAGCCCAGGATTATTCCTCTTGCGTTCTTTCTATCAACACGTCAATAACCTGCTAATGTTAGATAGATGATTTGAATAGGCAGTCATGTCATAGGTAGAGCTGTGGAAGTTATTTATTATTAGCTGGGAGTACAATAGCATTTCACCTGACTTTAACATCCTTAAATTGCCTAACATTCTTTGAAATAGGGCACAGATTTTTAAGCTTCACACCAGCCATATTGAGAAACAGAGGGCAAATGCTAAAGTCAAGAAAGCTCTGTTGAAAAAAAAATGTCAAAAATAAATGTGATTTTTTCTAAAATCGTATGATGCCCCCTCTCTTCTGGATAACCACTCAGCTTGTCCAGCAGCGAAGCAGATTTAAATAGGAAAAAAACCCCTTTCTTTCTTAAAACTTTCCCCTGAACTTTAGTCTCTCTTTTACATTCCAAGTACACTCGTGTTCCACTCAAATACACTCCTCATACCTATTGCGCACCCTTTCCTATGTACTCATTTCTCACTTCAGTGCTGTCAGGAGGCAATGCTAATTTACTTCTATTTCTTTGTAATTATTCCTCCCTGATTGATATTACTTATTATCTAAATGTTCAGAATGACTTCTTTCCTCGTTTCAGCTGAGAGACACAATCAGATACAATTGATAAGAGAAATTAGCTCTCTTCTTGGTTGGCAAAATATTGCAATCCTGAAATTTAAATTTTACTTGCCAATTAGAATTCATTCCACAAGAGATAAAAAGTATATTTCTGAGTGTATTCAGCCCACAGTAGTATTACATACTGAGTTATCTGAGAGTGCTTTAATGAGTGAGAAATAGAGACGATAAGTTCATCTAATTCAGGACAAACAATATAAATCAGACAGGCATAATATCATCACTGAACAGCTTTGCAGAGCTGTTAGGAGATTTGTGGAAGGTATGAAGAGGAAAAACCCACAATAATCACTGCCATGTTGTATTATTTTACTAAAAGCAAATAGTAGCAAATTGGCTGAATACAAAACCTATTCAAGCCAATGGAAGTGTTCCCATTCAGCCCAGTTCTTGTGTAAATCTTGAGGGTTATTTTGTACATTTTATTTCTTATCCAGCAATTTGTTAGGTAAGACAAAGTATTTCAGTTGTCCTCATTAATCCTTGAGGCTACTTATTCAAATTTTGTGATGTTATTACTCCCTCTGAGACAGTCTCCTATGTAATTTGTCAGAAATGAATGACTATATCATTGGCTCTATCTGAAGAGAAAATACTGTATCTCCATGTGGGTGGTCACTGATCACAAATGGATTTCAGAAAAAAATATGTGAGAATAGAATAATGACAATAAAACATACTAGCTTTGAATATCTATGCTTACCTTACTTTCAATATGTTTTGAAACATTAACTACTTACTCTTCTATAAAACACGTATTATAAAATCACAGATTAGCTCTGAAGGTAGTAGCAGTGTAATTCTGCAAGAGGATAGATGTAGCTTCAGCAATTGAGGTACAACTGGAAGAGTGCTGGGAGAGACATCTAGCACCAATCACCACAGGGAGGGAACCTGGTCTGTCTTACATTTCTGGCTGCAGCTTATAACCAGGACAGACAATGCAGAAAAACCTTGCTTTTCCCCAGCAGGAAGAAAGATTGTTAGTAAAGACAGCCAACGTGAGCTATGTCCAGTCTGGGCAGACCCACTGTCTCTGTGTGGGATGTAGTCCAAGAAGGATTTTGATCAGCCAGGATTTAAGCACTGTGCAACAATCAGCACTCAGGAAGGCAGTACCCACACCACCTCTGCAGTGGTGAGCAATAAAGCTGGCTCCTACCTTCCTCCCTTTCCTAGACTCTTTGAGGATGTCAAGAAAGTACCTAAATTCACTTGGGAACCTTGGTTCAGAGAAACCACCAGCATTTATCTGGGTGCTATTGTCACTTCCAATCCATCCTGTTATTTGTATAACACCCTGAGAGAGTTAAAGCATTCATCTAAAGATGTGCGATGCCGAAGTTCAACTCTCTGCTGGACAAAATTTAAATTAAAAGACACCCATTTTTTTTTTCCAGAAGTGTCTCATACATACTAGGTTATACAGCCTACTTGTAGGGAAACCTCCATCCTTCCTGTTGGAGCAGCTCTACACAGTACACAAGAGTGCAGTGAGTAGAAAAGTGCTTGAAATAAGCCTGATCAATTGCTTTAATTTTTTTCCAATGTATGTTTCGAGATATGAGCAGTAGAGAAGTATTTCTGTGAGTACTTCTATATTAGGAATTTTATCATATGCAGGTAGATGTTCATGGCCGAAAGGGACAATAATAATGATCTATTTCACTCACTCTCTAACACAGGCTGTAAAAATACCCCAGTGATTTCTGCATTAAGACTACTAACTCAGATAGACCTAGAAAACCCTTTCAGAAAATTGGATATTTGTGCTCTGACTATTTGTACCTATGAGCTGAACTTTTTGCACTGGTTCTTCCAGTGATCTATTCAACTTCACACCACCAGAAAATATGGACATGAAAGTTTACCATTGCATTAAACAGCACAGCAAAGCACAGCCATGTGTGACAGCACAAGAATGTATTTTCTGGGAACTGGACAGATTTTTTTATTTCAGAAATTATTTCTAGAACAGCTTAATTACCCTAGACCTAGGTAAATGTGGATATTAAAGTCAGTATCTTAAGTCTTATATATCAATATACAGAAAAGTTGCTGTCAGGCAGCTGGGAATAGTAGTAGTGATGGAAAATATTTTGGCTGCATTTTCTTAATGCCTCTACTAGAAAAATTATACGAAACATTGTTATTACTTTGCTATTATTATATCAAGAGATTCCAGATAAGTGTATTTGTCTCTGTTATGCCAAGGAATATACTAGAAAATAGTAAAAAGGATACTGAGTCTGTCCTCCTATGCCTCTTAAAGAGTCAAGCTCAGTTGAGAGAATCACAAAAGATTCAGGTTTTCCTGCCTTGTGGTGAAAGAGCTGAGGAAGCAAGTTCATATGGCTTGTCTAACTGTTGTGAAACCCCACCTCAGATCAGAGATGGGATTAAGAACAACTGAATTCTCAATAAAAATGGTTGCCTGGGTTCGCCTCTGATGCTCCTGGAATTTGAAAAATTATCTGTGTTGAGATGTTTGTGCTTATAGGACGTATTAATGCAACCTGCATCATTATGAACAGTTTCTTGCTGGCTTTATTATCTCCCAAGACTCTTTTATCTGAGAACAAATCTAAAGTTTCGCCATCACTGAATAAGACATACAGTTACAGAAGTAGATGAGAACAGAAGGGAAGGAAGAATAGCTTTCAAGTGGAGACGAGTGAAACATCTTTCAAATTGAAAGAAGGTAAAAGAAATAGCATTTGGGACACAATCTGGGACACCAGCAAGACACCCTGTACTACAAAAATATATTCAATCAAGTTAAAATACTTTACCTATGATTAACATAGCTTCTAAGTTAATTTTCATTTGTGGAAATGTTACACTATGGTTGCTGTTGTACATGGTTAAGTGAGAGGTAAGATCTTTGTTAATAGGGTTTAGAAACAATGAACTGCTTGTGTTTTGTAGGAGCACTACATTGATTGCACCCAGCTATGCCTCACTTGGCCAGCCCAATATACGAAAAAAGCCGAGCTATATTAGCAAGCACTAGAAAGCCTATTGGTCTTAATAAAAGCTGTCAGCCTTTATACTTCAAAACATAATTTGGCTGATCTCTGGAGGCTTGGAAACTTTTCCACTCTTGCGATAGACCAGGTAGACCCCAGTTTTCTAAGGTGACTTGCGGGTGACTGCTGCAGTGCTCCCCGGATGCTTCCACCATCTCACACACATCAGGGCTCTGACTGAAAGCTGCTGGGGCTGCCTGGCTCACCTACCCGTGTTTTCTCTGTGCAAACATGAGTGAGGCCAAGGCATGCTTGGATCTTGCCATAGGAGTGCTGGTGTTAGGTGCTACCCTTTCTGTTTAGACATAATGTGTGAAATCTCTACCAATCTGAAAGTCTTGAGACATGAAGAAAGAAGTGTTTAGCTTCATGCATGGCAGATAAACCTCCCCATTTGTTTTCTGGTCAGTTTGTTTCCACTGTACATAGCCACTCCCTAGCTGATATTTTCTTCTTTAATTCCCTCATCGAAGATGTGTACATTGGAGCCTCATATCTGATGTGTATTCGAGGGAGAGCACTGCAGAACCACTGACACCATAAATAACTATCTCACATCAGAGGTAAAACATATTGCTGGTGTGGCTCATAATGTTAATACTGAGTGCTAATGTCCTTTCCTTTATCTTAATTAGTGTTGCTTTCAATTAGAAGTAAGCCATTCACTTTGGAATAATAGAAGTGACCCACACCTCTTCCCCAAATTTGAATTATCCCCACAATTAAGTGCTAAGTATCTGTCTTGACACTTACAGAACCTTTATCACCATCATATCTGAGTGGCTGGCAGTGAACTGCAGCATTCATTCATCCACCCATTCCATAAATTTTTCATTTTAGATACTAAAGATGTCTTCTGTGATGCATTTCTGGACAGCATTTTATGTGCTTTATAAAGGACTGACAAATTTTTCTTATAACCTGTCGTTGTCCTTTATACTCACTCTTGGGTCTTTTAACAAGTTTCAGAAATCGATAATTTTGTGATACTGGGTTCTAAGCAACTTATTTACATCTTATTATACTGCCCTTGATTCATACCTTTAGTACAGCTCCTGCTTGGATTTAGAGTGAAAGAGTCACAGTTACTGGAGAAAAAAAAAAGGAAGAGATATTTGAAAACAAGGTTTTCTTTTTTATGTGTGTAATGAAACATACAATATGTGTCTGCTTTTCTGTACATCTGTGCATGTCAAACACATTGATAGAGCAGCTAGACTATTTGGTTTTGAACGTTTTATCCAAAAGGGCCTTTAATTTGAACCTGAATTCTCTGTCTTCTCCAGTTCTGATATTAGCATGTTGATTCTGTAATCTGAAGGCTTTTGGTCTTTAATATTCTCGATCCCATCTATTTGCAGGATGCTCTTTTTGGAGCTCCTCAACAATATAGTGGCACATATTTTAAATACTTTCTTTATGCAACAACAGTTTCCTAAAATGCAACTGTTTTATAGTAGAAAAAGAGTGCAGTGATCTGGGGTAACTGTCTTGTTAGACTGAGATAATGAGTTTCTGAGGCTCTCAGGTATCTTTCTGGTGAGTTTAGTAACCATAAGAACTTCACCCTAGGAATTAAGGGTTGTTTGTGCTTCCTGATAGCGAGAATCAGAGTGCTGAAACAGTATCTCACAGAGGAAATAGTGACAACGATGCAGACTGTAGGATTTTATTCAAACATCTGAGCAGGTGGAAAATTATCGGAATTATAAGGCACTGTGAAGTCAGAGTTGATTACCTGGATCTTGATCAACCCTTTCTAATGGGCATGCAACAGGGAAGAATGCAGGTCATCTATTCAGCAACCTGGCTGACAACCCTATCAGCAACCACTGAGAGCCATTTCAGTGGTTCAGATGTTTGGGACCAGCCAGAGCAGTGATAACAGGGGCACCAATATGGGATTGTGAGTAGTATATTGTAAACAGTTTGACTTTATTCTGCAGTTTTGTGTTTCTAGAAGACCCAATAAGTTAGAAACCTTTGGAAATGATGTTTGCCTTTCCTTTGGCAAAGGGTAGAGAACTGTCAGTAAAGTGACACAAATGAGCCACATTTGTACATGCCCCTGCCATAATCCAAAAGAACGATGCTTTCCTAGATCAGAAAGTATGCTTTATGGTTATTAACATCTATTGAACAATTGAAGGCAAAAGGTTTTGCTGTGTAAGTATGGTGCAAATGTGTGTTATTTTCACAGCTCCAGGCAACTCGCCTCGCCTTTGGTCTGACATGGCAGGCTGAGTTCCGTTTGTCATACATTTTATGAATGTATGAGGGGTCTTTACCTACAGAGATTAGCATACATAAGCAGCAGGGTGTGTAGGAATTGTGAAAATGATTCTGTACAGTAATTCCCTTGTTATGTTATATGATGTATAATAAAACACATTGCAAGGACTGTAAAATGCTTTTATTTGAAGGTAAGAAAAGAATGTAAGAAAAAAGTAAAACTGCATACTTACAGCTGGTTTTTTGTGCTTCTTGAAATGATCTCTACTTCTCAAGAAAACAGGTATTTTTTACTGTGTTAATCACAGATTTCTTTGTAAGGTCTGTATGAATTTCAATATTAGGGATTTAAAATTGTCTTTTAGTAATGTGACATTTGTTTGTATGAGACCAGGCCAGACTAATGCTATAGAGAATCTGTAAGTTATATTATAGGATCTTTATGCTTGCAGTCATTTTCTTCTCATAGAGCATAACAAAAACTAAGTGGACAAAGTTGCAGAACAACATAAAGAGTATAACTGTTTCAAAACACTTTGAATTTGGCAAGTAAGAACAGACAAAACAACAAAGTATGCCAAAAAAGTGTTCACAACAAGCTGAGTGAGCAAAATGTTTCCTTTACTGCAGCTGTTCCACTTACTTCTGGGACAAGAGGGCAAAGCAAGTCCAAATTGATTTGACAGAAAATCTTCTGGTTCAGTAAAAGCCTTCGGTGAAAGTCTGTGCGGTCACAAGCTGTTGTATTATACTGTACAGTACTGTTCACAGTTGAAAACTATCCAGTACTGATACGGACCTGGCAGCCTCATCCTGAAACTCTTTCTGCCAACAAGATGTCTTTGGAAGGCTGAAACGAGAAACTAAATTCTTCACAGCTTGCTGAAATAAGAGGTTCCCAGGGATTGCTGAGTGTTAGATTGCTGCCCTAAACCCCTCAATTTCATGCTCTCTTTTTCTGTACTGCATATTTGTTCCAACTGGCTCCCTACCTTGGACTCTACTGCATCCTGCTGGGTTAAATGTGATGGACAGTCTATATGAAAACCAATCAGTTATTTTGACAGGAGACTCAGAGAAGGTCAAGGCCACCTCTTTTCCAAAAGAGGTGTCTGGTGTTTGGTGAGCCTTCATCTGTCACAGATGAAATGTCTCTGACGCTCTTCTTTTGACTGGTCTGTCCTTTCATTTTGTCCCAAACGCTCAGGAATCCAGCTAGATAAGCATTCCAGTGCATTCATCAAAATATTTATTGAATTGCAATTGTCCAAATTTAGAAGAGGGAAATTGTAACTCAGGTACACTGACTGTATAGTGTGCTGTGATACCTACACATGAAGACAATTCAATTTGATTTTCATGTGAAGTACT
Organism: Strix aluco; assembly: GCF_031877795.1. Classification (NCBI taxonomy): domain Eukaryota; kingdom Metazoa; phylum Chordata; class Aves; order Strigiformes; family Strigidae; genus Strix; species Strix aluco. The sequence continues at coordinate 46,810,085 of NC_133935.1, forward strand.
CTCTTTGAGTGGTAAAGCTCTGCTGGCACATAAACATACTATTGTGAAATATGGAGCTTATATAATATATGGCTGCTACACAGTTAAAAGATTATGATGGGAGTCAGTCTTGCAGGACATTTAACATATTATTTTTAATTTAAAAACAGACCACAATGAGACTTGAATTTGAAAAGTAATTTCATTAAAAGCAGGTTTATGTTTAATATGCAAAGACATTTGCTTTCTTTATTTAGAGAAAATGATTTTCACCTTTTCCAAAAGTCAAGAAAAAAATTTGGTTTAAATTTAGAGCCCATAACAATATGTCCGAATCTCACAAGCACATCAACACTTTTCTCAGGCATAATCAGTTCTAAAGGATTCATGTTTCAAACATGTGTGTTCTGATCTAGGTGCTTAATTTAGTAAAGTTATTTAATAAAATTTAATTACAACTACCCTTGTTTCTTGAGGTTTCCAATTCATTGTTGCATTGTCCAGGAAGAGACACAACCCACATTACACTTGCAGAGAAAGAGGAGGAGAGAAGGAGAAATAATTTCCAGTTCTGTGTTCTATAGAATTTTAACAATTGTCATATTGTGAACCTCTGATGAATTTTGATATTTCAAGGTTTGTGAGAAACTATTCAGTTCAGTGTTGTGACCTAATGTTACATTAAGAAATAGAAGGAAGATCTAGTTTAGCAGTTTTCTAGCATTTCAGGTGATGGAGAGTTTCCAGAGAGTTCAAATGTTTACAGCTGTCAAATTAGTTTCATTTTTGATATACCATGTAGAGCATGTGGAAAAATTGAGCAAAGTTACTTCTGATGACTGGGTCTAACTTGTCAGAGAAAATTGAACAAAAGCTACTTCTACATCTGATTTCAACAGTAGGACAGAACAGACCTATTCTAGTATTAAAAGGGTGCATATATTTTATTAGAGTTTTGCTGATCTTTTCCTTTTGAAGGCCATGTGCTGGCAGCTATACATGATCATTTGAAACAGTTGGAGTTGGTATATGAAAAATGATATATTTAGTCAATGTTCTGTTGAAACACTCTGAGAAATTCTTAGTCAACATGGTTTGTCACCACAGCTAGTAACTGGGAATGAACCTAATTTTGTAGTTCATAAATTCAACATTCTTAATACAATATTAATTGTAGTCATTATATCAGACCAGTATTGAACCATATAGGCAACAATTCTTATCAAGAAGTTCAAACAATGAAACTGGGAAAATTACCTAATCATAACTCCCTAATTTCATCTTCTCTTATTGAAACATATATCTTCCAGAACTTCCAGACTTTTAAAGCATTAAAGAATGACAAAGGTAATGCAACAGCAGCATATACAGGAAGAATGATAGTAGGTATCAACCCACTAGTTTAATTAGGAAAATCATACCTAACTTACAACTTTGTTGTAGGACTAATTGAGTTTTGCCTAGCTAATACCAGAGAGCATGGGGTATGGTTGCTTATGATGACGTTCAGGCGCAGACAAATGACTCAGGCATGAGAGCAACTAAAATGTATTTCAGAATCACAGGATCATCTAGGTTGGAAAAGACCTTGAAGATCATCTAGTCCAACCATTAACCTAACACTGACCATTCTCAACTACACCATATCCCTAAGTGCTATATCAATGTGACTCTTAAACACCTCCAGAGATGGGGACTCCACCACTGCCCTGGGCAGAACATTCCAATGCCTAACAATCCCTTCTGTAAAGAAATACTTCCTAATATCCAGTCTAAACCTTCCTGGGTGCAACTTGAGGCCATTACCTCTTGTCCTATCACTTGTTACTTGGTTAAAGAGGCTCATCCCCAGCTCTCTGCAACCTCCTTTCAGGTAGTTGTAGAAGGCAATAAGGTCTCCCTTCAGCCTCCTCTTCTCCACACTAAACAACCCCAGTTCCCTCAGCCGCTCCTCGTACGACATGTGCTCCAGACACTTCACCAGCTTCGTTGCCCTTCTTTGGACACACTTGAGTAATTCAATGTCCTTTTTGTAGTGAGGGGCCCAAAACTGAACACAGTCATCGAGGTGCGGCCTCACCAGTGCCCAGTACATGGGTAAGAAGATTTCCCTGTCCCTGCTGGCCACACTATTTCTGATACAAACCAGGATGCCATTGGCTTTCTTGGCCACCTGGGCACACTGCTGGCTCATGTTCAGCCAGCTGTGGATCAACACCCCCAGGTCCCTCTCTGACTGGCAGCTCTCCAGCCACTCCTCCCCAAGCCTGTAGTGCTGCTGGGGGTTGTTGTGGCTCAAGTGCAGCACCTGGCATTTGGCCTTATTGAAGCTCATACAGTTGGCCTGAGCCCATCGATGAAGCCTGTCCAGATCTCTCTGCAGAGCCTCCCTACCCTCGAGCAGATCAACACTCCCACCCAACTTGGTGTCATGCAAATTTACTGAGGGTACACTCTATCCCCTTGTCTAGATCATCAATGAAGATGTTAAATAGGAGTGGCCCCAAAACCGAGCCCTGGGAGACACCACTCATGACCGGCCGCCAAATCAATTTAATTCTGTTCACTACAACTCTTTGGGCCCGGCCATCCAGCCAGTTTTTTACCCAGCAAAGCGTGTGACCATCCAAGCCTTGAGCAGCCAGTTTTGCCAGGAGAATGCTGTGGGAAACGGTGTCAAAGGCCTTACTAAAGTCAGAGTAGACAACATCCACTGCCTTTCCCTCATCCAATAAGCAGGTCGCCCTGTTGTAAAAGCAGATCAGGTTTGTCAAGCATGACCTGCCTTTCATAAACCAGATGATCTGCTCCATCAGCTTCCCGGGCACCGAAGTCAAGTTGACAGGCCTGTAATTTCCCAGATCATCCTTCCGAACCTTCTTATATATGGGCATCATACTGGCCAGTTTCCAATCTGTTGGGACCTCCCTGGTCAGCCAGGACTGCTGGTAAATGATGGAAAGCGGCTTGGTGAGCACCCCAGCCAGCTCCTTTAGCACCCTTGGGTGTATCCCATCTGGTCCCATAGACTTGTGTATGTCTATGTGTTGCAGTAGGTCACTGACTATCTCCTCCTGGATTGCGGGGCATTTGTTCTCCCAGTCTCTGTCTTCTGACTGAGGAGGCTGGATTCCCTCAGTACAACTAGTTTTGTTATTAAAGACTGAGGCAAAGAAGGCATTAAACACCTCAGCCTCTTCATCATCACCTGTTGCCATGTTTCCTCCTGTGTCTAGCAGGGGATGGAGGCTCTCCCTGGTCTTTCTTTTGCTGTTGACATATTTACAGAAACATTTCTTGTTATTCTTGACTGCTGAAGCCAGATTAATTTCTAGCTGGGCTTTAGACCTCCTGATTTCCGCTCTGCATAGCCTCACAGCCTCTTTGTAATCATGAGTGGCTATCCCCTTCCAAAGGCTGTAAACTCACCTCTTCTCCCTGAGTTGCAGCCAAAGCTCCCTTTTCAGCCAGGGTGGTCTTCTCTGTCGCCGGCTTCTGTTACACCACCTGGGGACTTCCTTCTCCCATGCCATTATGACTTCCTTCTTAAAGAGTGTCCGGCCTTCCTGGACCCCTATACCCAAGGGATTCTGTCAAGCAGTTGCCTAAACAAGTCGAAGTCAGCCCTTTGGAAGTCTAAGATGTCAGTTCTGCTGCCCCCTCTCCTGGTCTCTCTAAGAATAGAGAACATTATTATTTCATGATCACTGTGCCCTAGTCAGCCTCCAACTGACACATCATCCACCAGTCCTTCTTTTTTCACAAAGAGGAGGTCCAGCAGGGCACCTTCTCTGGTTGGTTCACTCACCAGCTGCATCAGGAAGTTATCTTCCACACATTCCAGGGATATCCGGGACTGGTCCCACTCTGCTGTGTTGTATTTCCAGCAGATGTCTGGGAAGTTAAAGTCTCCCACAAGAACAAGGACAAGCAATCATGAGATTTCTCCTAAGTACCTATTGAATATTCATCCACCTCTCTGTCCTGGGTGGGTGGACTATAGTAGACTCCCACTATGACATCTGCCCTGTTGGCCTTCCGCCTGATTCTAACACAAAGACAGCCCACCCTGTCTTCACTATACTTGTGCTCAAAGCAATCGTAACAGTCCCTAACATACAGCGCCACCTCACCGCCTCTCCTTCCTTGTCTATCCCTTCTAAAGAGCTTGTAGCCACCAACTGGCGCACTCCACTCATGAGAGACATCCCACCATGTTTCTGTAATAGCCACTATATCATAATTTTCCTGTTGCATCATGGCTCCAAGCTCCTCCTGATTGTTACCCATGCTGTGTGCATTGGTATACATGCACTTCAGATGGGCTGATGTCCCCAGCACCTTTTTGAATTTTGAATTAGGACCTAGAGGTCCTAATTCCAGCCTGACCTTTCACAGGTGTTACACAGTCACTGATCCATCAATATCCCTTGCATCTTTGGTGTGCTGCATGTCTCCATCCCTTGCCTCCACTGAGATGGCAGGGTGAGGGTCATGGCTGGCACATCATCCCACAAACTGTGGTAATCTTTCCTGGGGTTTATGACTGGGAGTTCCAGTTTTGTCCCCTTCCCCCTTCAAATCTAGTTTAAAGCTCTCTCAATGAGTCCAGCTAACTCCTGTCCCAAGACCCTTTTCCCCCTCTGGGACAGGTGCATCCCATCTGATGCCAAAAGCTCTGGCGTCCTGTATACTAACCCATGATTGAAAAATCTGAAGCCCTGATGGTAACACCAGTCTTGGAGCCACAAGTTCATCTGCCGAGTTCTCCTGTAGTCTTCCTCATGCATCCCTGCAACTGAAGGGATGGAGGAGCACGCTATTTGTGCCCCAACCCCTTAACCAGTTTCCCCAAGGCCCTGAAATCTCTCTTCATTAATTTAGGACTTCTCCTGGTAATGTCGTCGCTACCCACCTGAAAAACCAAGAGGGGGTAGTAGTCCTTAGATCTCAGTAGAGTGGGGAGTTTAGCCATGAGGTCCTTCACCCGGGCCCCAGGGAGGCAGCAGACTTCCCTATGAAGCGGGTCTGGTCTGCATATTGGGCCTTCGACACCCCTCAGAATAGAGTCACCCACTACAATGACCCTTCTGGGTTCTTTTTAGAATTGGTTTTAATACATGGTCTAGGGCGACCTGGACTTGATGGACCTTCATCTTCCTCCTTATTTGGCTCATTTTCTTCATTCTTCTCTACTTCATTCACAAGTTCCAGGGCCCCATATCTGTTGTAAAGGGGCACCATAGAAGATGAGGGAGGTTGGGAGGGGATTTTCCTACCTCCCTGAGCAGGGACCTGTTTCCAGTATCCTGCATCTCTTAGGTCCCCTCCTTCTGCCTGGTAGCAAAGGGTGAGGGATCGCCTGCCTTTTTTGGAGCCTCCATTTGCTCCTTTTGCTTCAGGGGTGTCAAGGTGCTACTCCATCAACCAATTTCCCTTTCGCACTCCCTAACACTTCTTAATCCTTCAACCTCTTCTTTGAGCTCAGCCACCAGGCTGAGCAGGTCATCCAGCTGATCGAAGAACACACAGGTGTTGTTACTGCTGCTCTCTGACAGGATTGACAGGCTCAGGCACTCCCTGCAGCCTGGGACGTGGACCACTGCATGCTTGTGTGGCAGCTCTGTCTGGGTCACCACGTTCTTTCTGGTGATGGTTTTGACCTGAGTGGAGACCATAGTTCAGTCTACTCGTGGACAATGATGAGATGACTACTAGCTAAGATAAGCTCTAGAGCCAGGAGAGGGACTATGCCCTGTCCCCACACCTTACCTGCACGCCCTGCCTGCGCAAACTAAAGAGCACTTGAGTGTCTTTCAGAATAATATGGCTATAGAGGATTTTGTGGGAACAACATTAGTCCATCATAGCTGGCCAGAAGACAAATCCGTACAGATTGAAGGTAAGGAAGATCTGTCCTCGATCCAGATTGTCCTAGATCAGAGCCAGGGCTGGAACCAAAACACAGGCTTCTGGTGCCATCCAAGTCACCCTTAGTTATTCTGCCTGGACCACCCATAGGTGCCTGGTCATATCTGCCAGCCTTGTGTGTATGTCCTGGGGTGCTTTGGATGGTCCAGGTGCTTATGCATGGAATTGAGCCCCAAAGACCACTCAGTCCTGCAGTCTGTTTTTATCAAGAGATTTGTATCAGTTCTAACCTTTAAAAAACTTTTGTGTGTCATCCATCAGGTATTTTTAATTGATTTTCAGAGAAAAGCAAAAGCCAACATTTTATTCTCTTTTGTGCCTAAACCTCTGTAATCTTCTTTCACCAAACCTCATTTTCCTCTCATATCATATTTAAAATGTGTTACTTGTGATGATACACTATTCCAGATGAGCATGAACTTTTGTGTTGGGCAGTAACATGTTTCTGTTCAAATTTATTTCTATTGTACCCTCCTCTTCTTAAGCCAGGGGAAATGAGACCTTTGGTTTTGATTTGATGAACTTGAAATATAAAGGAATGAAAGAGAGGTAGTCTTCAGGACATTTCTGACCTGTTTTTCTATTTCTCAGAAAGAAGAGAAGCTGCATGATTTCAAGCCTAACTTCTGTATACACACATTGATATTCTGAGATACTCTGAGAGAACACGAAACCTACTTTGAATACGCACCTAAACTGAAACTCAAAATTTTGCTGAGGCTTCTCCATCACTAATCCTGATAGAATTATCAATCAATGTTGCTAACACTGAGTTATCCATACACATAGAGCAGTATTATTTTTATCATGTTAAATAATGCTTGGGCTGTTTGCCACAATTAGCAAAATTAATAAAAGTATCCATTTACAATCTGTTACTTTTTTTTGTTTATGCTGCTTCTTAACAGCCAAAGTCTTTCATCAGTTATGCACATGCAACAAGAATGACTCGAATATCTGGGAGCAAAATTGACTCCTAAGTGTTTAATTTATGTTTTAATGTGTTTTTTTTACAACAGTATTAATTAATTGTCCAAATACTAATGAATGTGAAAGTATTTCATGGTAGCACTATGTTGATTACAACTGGAATGTATCCATTTATTGGTTAAATATCCATCCATGCATTTAAATGCTGCTTCTGATAATTTTTCTTGTCTTGAAAAACTGTTGATAGTTTCTAGACCACTAGCAAGTGAAGAGATGGTTGAAAAACAGACTTTGTCTCAGAGGGGAAATTCTGACATTTCTGAACTTAATTTCATTCTCAACTGGAACAAAGATAACAATAAAAATGTATGAGGAAAGAAAAGTTAAAAATAATTCATACAGAAATATGTTTGTACAATTTCATTTCAGTCAGATAAAACTAGTTTCAGTGATGTGGAATGTTGCAATAAATATCCTATATATGTGTATATGTGTGTATGCATACTGTGATCTAATGCTTATATTAGAATGTATATTGTTAAAATTGAAATGAAATTAAACAAAACAAGGAAATAATTATGAAACATTGTTATTTGATTGGAGCAAAATTATTCTTGCTTTACTGAAACTGAGAAAGTTGAAATAATTATTCCATCATTTCCTTGTGGAAAATTTCTTCACCCTTATGAAAAAATTCTCATTAAGTTTCTGACCTGCTCAAGCACAGAGGTGAGGTGCACCCCTTAGACCATAATGCTCTGACTGCTTCACCAGGCAGGACCCCATAGGACATTAGTCCCTCGCCACAACAGGCATTTTCTTAAACAGATCCTGTGGTTGACTTCTTAGGTTAGTTTTGCTATGAGATATATTTCTTTCTATGTATCAAAATCTAGCCTTTTTCGTTTAAATTTCTTTCGTCAGGGTTTGTGGGTGAGCAGACAATAATTATTGGGGTAATTTTTAAGATTTCTAATAAGGTTTTGTTCTGCATTGCAATGAAAGGAAAGACTTTTGGAATGCTTTTAGAAACCATTATTGTGTTCAAAAGGCCATCTTTGTTAGAATATTCAGCCTGTTTAAGACCATCTATGTTAGATATTCAGTCTGTTTCCGTTATGGAAATGCAAATGGCTACGCAATCCAAACGGAGACAAAATGAAAGGGGCTTTAATGTTCAATATGTCCATAACTTAGAAAACAAATGGCACATGAAACCACAGGCATGATAGCTATACCCATTGAAATCAGAGGTAACATTATTTAGCTTGAAAATAAGCCAAATAATAATGTTTCAGAAAAATGTGAAGGAACATGAGTGCCACAGATAAATTTAATGTAGAAATTAAAAAAAGTTTTCTCCTCACTAGAGAAGTGGAGATTTGGAATGCTCTTCAAATTGGCAGGGAATTTACCTCGCTTTAAGATGAGTTTACAGATGTTCCTCTGACATAGCTGACTAAGATGACAGTAGAATAAACCTGATGACCTAGGAAGTCTTCTACTAAGCACACTCATTTGTTTCTTTTCCAAAAGTTTTCCAACATCCTGTAACTGTTTATTTTTTGCAGTATGCTGTTCCTACACTAGTTTTCATGCTAACATGCCTTCCTTAGGTATAAGCTTTTCCAGTAAGCAATTAAAGTCCTGTAGTCTTTCTTTGTAAGTCATTCCAAATCTTGCATAATTTTCATTGTATGACTTTGAAGATTCTATATGGAGCACATCCTGATATTCAAATATAAGCCAGTTCATCCTTTTTAATAGCTTATACATTTAGAATCCTTTGAGTTTAGTTTCTGGGGTCAGTATTATCAAGATGTTCAAGTGAACATATTTCACAGCAAATAGCTCCTTATAAAGTTGGAACCCATACTGCTTTTAGATGGATGCTCCAATTCCTGATCTGAAAACCCTTTACTGTTACTACTGCAGTGTTTCTAATATTCCCTGGAGAGGGGACATTAATTTCACTTAACTTTTCATAGCCACTGAGAGAAACTGGTGGTTTTAGGGTGTGATTCAGCTCATGTCTTTTAGGCATGGATTATTGTGTGAAACAGATGTCCCAGGTTTTGTATTTTGCTGTAAAGTGACAATAGAGTGAGCCCCAGATGACCAGCACAAAGAAAGGTGCTTTCCTTTTGATCTAGTCAGTCTGACCACAATTTAACCATCTTATTTTGTCCTTATCCCAACAGAGTATGCTCTGTTTTCCTATGAACTTCAAAAGCCTTGAAAAAGCAGTGGGAAGCCATCTTCTCAGCTGACTAATGCATTACAAGTGTAGATTAGTAAGAGCTGTGTTATACCTGTCCATGCTGCCTGTGGCTCACTGCATGCTCAGGAAAAGCAGAAGCGCATTTTAAACATGCTTCATCTGGCCTACTTTTGCTATCTGGTTTAGGATGGGATGAAAGCTGCACTAAAAAGAGTCTGATTCTCTCCTGTAACTATAAAAGGAGACTGTAGTGGTTAGACAAGAAGCAGAAAGCTTAAGCTGCAGATCTAAACCCCACCCCACTGCCTATTAAACTCCAGGCTTTGCTAATTAGGTGGCAGCAGAACATGTGTTTTGAAGAATAACATGTTAGGTATGAGCCTATATCTTCTTATGTGCCTGGTCTTCACAGTGGTAGAGACTGGAGAAACTTTTGGTTGAAGTAGGGAATTAGAGTGGTAAGTTCCATTGATTGTGAAAAGTGCTGCAAATACATTTTGTGTTGTTTGTTGTTATTTTTTTCTTAGGAATGGGGGCAGTTATGGTGCTTCTTGCTTGAGGGAAGTTTGAAGAACCATCTGTCACCTCCCTGTATGTCTCTCTTCAATGAGGCAGTTTGAGGCAGAGAAACTTGTGGTTCTTGCACTTAGGTTTGAGCCATCTGACTGCAAGCAGCAACAAGACTCTTAGGGATATTGGAGAAATAAAAATGTGAGTGCAAGAGTGATGTGAGTGACATCAAGCTCAGAGAAAGGGAAAAAAAAATCATCTGATTACTTAGCCCCAGGAAGGAAACACATTTTAAGCTTCCTTTGCATTTCACTGTTAATAAAACATCATTGTTTTGATGTGCTGGTTTCGGCTGGGATAGAGTTAATTTTCTTCATAGTAGCTTGTATGTGTCTATGTTTTTGATTTGTGCTGAAAACAGTGTTGATAATGCAGAGATGTTTTAATTATTGCTGAGCAGTGCTCACACAGAGTCAAGGCCTTTTCTGCCTCTCACCCCACCCCACCAGCGAGCAGGCTGGGGGTGCGCAAGGAGTTGGGAGGGGACACAGCAGGGACAGCTGACCCCAACTGACCAAAGGGATATCCCAGACCATATGACATCATGCTCATCATATAAATCTGAGGGAAGAAAGAAAGGCAGGAGATGTTTGGAGTGATTGCATTTGTCTTCCCAAGTAACCTTTACATGTGATGGAGCCCAGCTTTCCTGGAGATGGCTGAACACCTGCCGGCGTATGGGAAGTGGTGAATGAATTTTGTATTTTGCTTTGCTTGTGCACACAGCTTTTACTTAACTTATAAAACTGTCTTTATTTCAACCCACGATTTTTCTCACTTTTACTCTTCCACTTCCCTCTCCCATCCCACTGGGGAGGAGTGAAAGAGTGGCTGTGTGGGGCCAGCTGGGGTTAAACCATAATAGTAATTTTTCTGGGTCTGTGCTTTTCACCAGGTTATCAACTATATGGATATGTAAGTATATTTGTTCTATGTAGTCATGTGTAAGGTTATATTTCTTGACAAAATCTCTCATTCACAGTTTAGAAATCATTAATTTATCACTTTACGTGCCATTTTTAAGAGTTGTTTTTTACTGGTATACAAAGCAGGGAAAAGATCTCAAAATCATGTGAGTGCCAAAGCCTGGGGCCCTGCAATAGCAAGAAGTTTGCAGTTGTTGAAATATTCCTTTTCTGCAATTGTAAAACAAAATATTCTATTTTGGCTTACAGAAAGAAATTATTTTCTTTGTATTGCTCACTAGAGCAACCAAGCAAAACAAACTTAGAGATAAAAATATTGAAAAAAAAAAAGCAACATATAGTGTTTTCATTGATCCTATTCAAATATTTTTTCTTGGTTTTGAGATGTCAATGTTTCATCCAATGTTTCATCATTTTTCTGAGAACAGGGTTGGGTTTTTTTCTCTCACTCTACTTTTGGGAAACCATTTCCTTCAGGTTTTACCTTTCAGGAGGTGCTTATCTTCCATAACAGAGAAAAAGCTGGCTGGAAACAGATTTCAGACAGACAAGGGGGCAATAAGAGAACCGTAGCCACCTTCTCCCTGCATTAATGCTGTGAATAAATTATGTGCACAGATGCATCTGCACATCCCATTTCCATCCCCAAATTCATTTGGCACTTGGACCCAGCACTGAGGCATATTTTATTTTCTGCAGAGTGTCGTCAAGTTTTATAAATAAGACTAGAGATCTGTTTAACAGCTCAGATTTGAATTACTGGTCAAGAAATACATAAAAAGATACATGAACCCACATCATCTGTCACCTCTGTCTTTACCTCCAGCTGCTTTCTGACTTACTGGCTTTAGGTGAGTTATTGTTTGCTGAGCTATATACCACTGGTTTTCAAACAGTGCACCTTGAACCCTTGGGCTCTGTGATAGCTGAGAAAACAAAACCCACTGTCAGTGGATTTAAATTCCCTACCCAAAGTTTCCTGCACTCCTAGGAAGAAAAAATTTAGGGAACTTTAAACTGAAAAAAGATCTAAAAATCACTCATCTAAGTTCTTGAGTGATGATATTTTTATTTAATCCTTAATATTTTAACATAAAAAACAGATCAGCATCTTTATAATATTCAGTCTTTCAGCCACATATCACAGTGTCAGTTCCTCAGGTATTATGTAGAAGGGTACTATTTGCCCAAATCATTACCTTTAAGTAGAACTAGTTGTGGTGGTTTGACCTTGACTAAATGCCAGGTATCCACCAAGTCGCTCTATCGTTTCCCCCCCTTCCCCCTTTTTTTCTCAACAGGGCAAAAAGGGGAAAGAAAATAAGATAGGAAAAAATCCCAACCCTTGTGGGTAAAACAAAAGCAGTTTTAATATAAGCAAAATGAAGCAAAGGTCCGCACATGGAAGCAAAAATAAAACCAGCTTTATTCTCTACTTCCCATGAACAGGCGATGTCGGGCCTTCTCAGGAAGCAGGGCTCCCATACGCGTAGTGGTTGCCTCGGAGGACCAAGGGTGACCCCACCCCCTTCCTCCTTTTTCCCAGCTTTATACTTGAGCAGACGCCATATGGTATGGAATATCCCTTTGGTCAGTTCGGGTCAGCTGTCCTGGTTGTGTCCCCTCCCAAGATCTTGCCCACCCCGTCCCACTGTGGGGGGGGAAATGTCGGAAAGAGCCTTGGTGCTGTGTAAGCACTACTCAGCAGTAGCCACAACACCAGGGTGCTATCAACACCCTGCCAGCTCCCAACATAAAACAGCACCATGAGGGCTGCTACAGGGGAAAACCAATTCTGGCTCAGCCAGATCCAGTACACTATCATCCAGTAGCTCAGGAAGGAAATAAATAGCACGTGTTACCTTTTCAACTCTGTGTTCAGCATTGGGTTGGAGAAGCCTGTGTGATCTTTGACTGTATGCACCTTATGTTATAGCTGGGGAGCTGCTCTGCGGAGGAGGTGCTGGGAGTGCTGGTGTGCAGCGAGCTGAGCATGGGCCAGCAGTGAGACCTGGAAGCAATGAAGGCCAACACTGCCCTGGGCTGTGTCATCAAAAGCACAGCCGGCAGATCAAGGAAAGTGATTATTCCCTGAACTCAGCAGCTGTTCAACCACACCCAGAGCACTGCATCCAGTCTTGGTCTCCCTGGTATGGGAAAGACACTGATAAACAGGAGCAAGTCCAGGGGAGGGCCACCATGATGGCTGGGGCTGGAACGTGTGACCTGTGAGAACAGGCAGAGAGACTGGGGCTTCTTCACCTGGAAAGGGGATGTCTTTGGGGGAACCACACAGAAATCCCAGCACCTATGAGGAGCTTATCAAGGAGATGGAGACAGGATTTTCCCAGCAGTGCTTGTCTGGAGGCTGAGAGGCAACAGACATAAAGTGAAAGCACGGACGTTCAGACTGGACAGAAGAAATGTTTCCCCATGAGGACAACCAAGCAGTGAAGCAAACTGCCCAGAGAGCCTGTGCAGTCTCTGTCCCTGGAGGTTTAGAAGCCCACACTCTGGGTACAGCCCAGAGCAACTGGACTGACCTTGTAGCGACCCTGCTGTGAGCATGGAGTTGGGCTAGAGGCCTCCTGAGGGCCCTTCCTGCCTAAATTACCCTGTAATGTTATGATTCTATGTCACTGGGTTACCTGAACCATAATACAACCTGTGTTGAATTTCAGTTAGTCAATAACAGCAAAATAATCCTCAGCAAACTCAAGTTTTCCAATATTTTTTTCTTATAGCAGAACTTGAATAGTATTACAGCTTCACATCTACAGGTTATGTCTGGAGTCACGTGATAGGCTTCATGAAAATATATCTCAATCTTTACCAACAGCAAAATCGGCCAGCTGATCCTATTCACTGTGCTACAGCCAGCTGAAGGTTGAAGGCTACATAATGCTGCTGGTTACATATTTTCATCAGCTGAATCTCACTGTCATGGTCAGAGGTTTTTTTTTGCTTTGATCTCTGAAATATATTGCATTTGCAGAAGGTGGATGACCAAACCTCTCTGAAGACAATTACTGAAACAGCTTCAAAATCTTGGCTTATCATTTTAAGTTAAAATAACTTAATAATCTAAAGTGGACTCTGACTCTTTTCAGTTATTTTTATTCTGTTAGCCAGATAAATATTTGACAGGTAATATTCTAAGTTTCTTCTAGCTGGTACAACTAAGTACAGATTCCACTTTCCTGTGCCATCAAAATGACTTATCCCTTGGGTTAAAATGATTCCTAAAGGAGAATAGTCATTGTTTTTCTTGCTGTTGTTCCTTGAAGGTTATACTTTCAAACTACCTAACATTGCTTTCACCAGGGAGCCTCATGGAAAGGCTGTCTTGGCATTTTATTGAATTAACCTAATTTCTAGCCACCTTATTTAATCTCTTTCTTCATTTTGCCTGGCTTTATTTCCTCTCCTCTTTGGGCCATAATGCCTCTTGGTAGAAGTAGGACTAAATCTTTATTATCACTTCCCCTAGATGTTCTCTGCTGGATCTCCTGAACTTTATGTTATTCTAAGAAAAAAATCTAGGAGTACATTTGGTTTTGTTAAAGAAATAGGAAGTTCATTTAAAAAAAAAGTATGCAAGAGTTTATGATAGAATTTGTTCAAGACAGCACTAGCAGAACTAAGGGGAGCTCAGTCTATAGTTTCTTTAAACATGATTATTTCCCAATAGAGTAACATCAATACCAGGATGTACTAGCGAACACATTTGTGTGTGGGCAGGCAAATATGCTATGGTACAGCAGGTACAGACAAACCCATAAACACCTCCCTCTTCTCATGTCTCCTGAAACCTATGTATTTGCTCTCCTCATTAATTTTTGTCCTTTTATAGGAATATATTTCTTGCCTTAGTCTTCCAAGGACCACTTTGCTAATGTAGTTATCCTGTTCATATGCTTTCTTCTAGCTTTTGAGACTTCAATCCTCTTTCTGCTCTTCCGCTCTCCTTCATGCCAGATTCCTTTTTCATGTTCTTTGGAAGATGGGGCAATCTGACAATGGTATTTCTTAAAAGTATCTCCATTTCTCTGTGTGTTCATGTATATGTAGGTGTGTTTGCACAGAAGGGGTTAAAAAAAGTAACTAATTATGAAGGGAGCTTCTTTAGCTGAACAGAGCACTTAAATACATGTTAAAATCTTACCAATTTCAAGGGCATTTAGGAATAAGCATGTACATATGATCTTTGCTGAATAAATATAATACTGAAAGCTAGACACAAATTTAAGTGCCCAATGAAGTGGGAAGGATGTGAGAGGAAATGGCACATTATTGGCCTATCCTTTGTGATTCTCCCCAGTCCCACGCTGCTCCTCTTACCAGCTAAGGGGAATGACAACAGCAGCAGCCACCCTCAAAACTGTGACAAGGGGTAATAAATGCAGTTTGACAAGACAAAAGTCTAAAGGTAACCAGTATCAGACCTGACTTGTCCCTGTTAAATGAGATAATTTAATGAGGTTGCTTTCAAGATGAGTTTTGACCATCACAACCCCAACAGGTGATAGTAATTTGGGAAAAATCCAATATAATTTTCAAACATCATGAACACTTAAATCATGATGCCCTGCACAAAAATTGAACCACTTTAGAATCTAAAGCTGGCAGTCTGGCATCCAAGCTATGCTGTTGATGCCTGGAAACAAACTGGAGATCTTGATTTGTAATGTCCAACTTTGGAAACTGGCCTATGGGTTAATATTGTTTGTCAGAACAAGTTAATGAAAACGACTCTCTTGGGTGGTAGTCAGTTCAGATTACCACAGAGACCAGCTGGATACTCATTGCCCATTGACAGAGGAAATGTGTATCACTTGCTTTCTTCAGGCATGCTTGGTAGCTTTAATTATGTCATTTTGATGGTCATAACAACAAAAAAAAAAAACCAAAACAGGCTATACAACTATCTTAAATGGTTGCTACTAATAATTTCTGGATGAAACATTGTTTTTGCTGATGGCGAAACTCAAAAAAGCCAGCAGTGTTTTTAGAGAGCTTGGTACTGGGCTTGCTTCTGCCAGATGCTGTCTCCTGCAACGTCGAAGTGAGGGCTGTGTGATAGCTGAGGACATCTACGGGTGGCACAGCAGTTTGCAGCACAGCAGATAATACTGAAAACAGATCTCTGGATTGAGGTACTGATGTTGCCATGCTCAGCCTGGTGAGATGGGTTAAGGCCTCCCCAGATAATTCTGTACAAGGTTTGGGAGGATTTTATCAAAATGCTTGAATTGGCCAATAAATGCAGCTCTACACCTTTCAGGAGGACTTTCTCCCTAACTCTCAGCCAGAGTAAAGAGAGGATTTCTAGTGCCAAGAACTGGAGAATTAGCTCCTGTGTGGCAGAACTGGGGTCTTGCCCTGCCATCCCTTTCTGACAGGAGGAAGGATAGGGAAGATAGGGAGAACAGCGGACTGTCCCACCCTGACACTAAGCTGGCAGGCATGCCAGGAAGGAGATGTTGATGGTGCCACTCGTCCAAAGACCCTCTGCCATCCCCCTGGACGAGGTGAATGTCCCCATCAGAGAACAGCTATGTGCAGTGTCTGCACCATTGCTTTTCATCTACATCTTTGGGAAGCGAACCTGAAAGTATAGTGAAAAAAAATGTTAAGAAGGTCAAGGTTTTAAGGATGTGTTCATAGACAACAGTTAAGTAATTTTGCTGAAGTTACAAACTGCAAAAACACTCAAGGAAGAATTTAGTCGATGAAAATCAAGTGTAAATGGAATTCAGTACTAGAAATAGGCTCATTTCCTGCCAGCCTCCAAATGTGGTAAAGCCATTTGACACCTTACAGAGGGCTCTGTCTTGCAAGAGAGCAACAATACCGTTCAGTGCCTTTGTATGGATGCATGTACAAAATTTGAAGGAAAGAGTCCATTCAATATTTTTGCCACTTTTTTACCAAGACTTCCAGGCTTAAAAAGAGACTATTTTAACATATATTTCTAATCAATAAGATTGTTTTTAATTCAAATGTCTTTCATTTCAAAAGTCCCATTAATTTATATTTGAAGAATGAAACACTGAAAAAAAATTAAAAGAGCTAAATAAAATATTTTATTGAGTCAATCTTATTTTTTCCTTCATTATCTATAAATTGCAATTTTTAGGATACTGTTGTTTTGTACTAATATGACCAAAACTCTAAAAAATAGAGCTGAGGAAAACCATTAAGAACTATCTATACAACTACAAATAGCAGAAATAATATAAATTAGATTTAGTTATGTATCCTCTGGGAAAACAAAAGATTGATTATAAACTTTTATTTGACTGGAAGGAAAAAAATCCATCTTCAAATTAAAATTGTCATGCAGGCAAGAAAAACAATAATGCAACAAATGGCTCTTGCTAGCATGACCTAAACTAAGGAGATGGAAAATAAGAGCCCTGCAAAGAAAAGAATAATCCGGTCATTCGTCAAAAATATTTTAGAACAGAAGTATCTATTAACCAGCTAATGAAACAAAATCTGATCTGATTTTTTTTTTCTCCCATAAATTATATCAAGGGATCTAGAGAATTAGACTGTTTTCCCCTTCTTATATTTGTCTACATGAAAGTAAACAAATGAAATAAATAAATGTATTTGCATTAAAAAGGTAGTTAAGAAAATGTATTTTTCTTTTTTTTTTTTTTTTTTTTCTTCCGTAATCTCTGCTTTCTTCTGTACTCTACAGATTTGGTTTGCAGAGTTCTATTTTGATGTGGATTAAAAAACTGAATGAATAATACAACCAGCAGTGAGAAAAGGTTATTAAACTGGTAAATGAAGAAACAGCATAATGAATAAGGACACCTTGCAAACAGAACTCCCTGCCTCTGGAGAGGAAACACAGCAGGGTGTTTTGGCTTAGGAGATATGCATACTGTAGAGTATGTGCTCAAACATAAAAGGCAACTGGCTTTAGTAATGGAAACTCCCACATAAAGAAAGTAAGAGGATCAAATGTCACATGTACCCTCTAAGGAGCTTGCAAAGATACCGGTGCTGCAACACATGTAGTTGTCTTCAAACTAGTCATTTCAGGTCCGTATCATTCACGACATAATAACTGCGAATAACATTTCCACTGTGACTGTTTCATTAGTTTCTAATAAAATGGGAGGAGGAGATGCTGACAGGAGGAAGGAGAAGAGCCAGCTGATGAAGCTGGATGTAAAGCAAAAGGTTGGCTACCAGACAGATGCAGTTATTGAAGCTGATACCTAAGAGGTACAGGGGCAGCCTTTTGTTCCTTCTTTCACTCTTTAAGCTGAAATGCTAATAGAGCAAAGGTGTAAGAAAAAAATCACCCACACATGCAGATGAGATTGTGTCTCCTATCATCAGAGAAATCTGTGAAGTGACAGATGAGGCTGTGTAAGGAAAAGAAAGGGGAACGGTAAACATTTTACTCTTTTGAGTTTATAACTGCTGTGAATTATTTGTCCCATTTAGAAAAAATTTTCAAAGAATCTGGGGTTTTAGCGAAACAAAAGTTTTCATAAAAGGCATTTGCTTTCTGCAAAATGGAAGACTGATACAAAGTGCTGTGAAAATTTTGGAGACCTGCACATTGGGGTTTCTGTTCCTTCCATCATGAGGCTCCCATGACGAAATCTCCAGAAACAGTCCCCCATAAACTGGGCAGGGGGGGAAGTACTCAGACCAAGCATTTAATTCTGAGTTTGTTTGGGTTTTTTTTGTTTGTTTTTTTTTTTTTTAAATATATCATTGTGTATAGTCTTTTTTGTAATACTCACAGAGAGAATACTTAACAATTGAATCAGATGACTGTGTACTTTTTATTTCTCATAATAGGAGGTATAAGTTTTCACAAATGTATTAACTGAAGACTGTTACAAAGAAAAGCAACATGAAGCTATGAATGTGCCAGTTAAAACATTCAATAGAAATATTAATTCACCATTAAAGAATTATGTCAAAGAAAACTATATTCTTCCTTGGAGGTGTCCCCATGGTTGGTCACAAGAAACTTGGAAGTACGTTCTTCCAGGAGGAGTTCAGACAACGTTAAGGCATAAAAGGACCCTAGTTTGATCTTCGTGGATTTTGCTGACCCTTTGGGAAGTGAAAGTTGTGCCAAAAGCCATCTCAGGTGACCAAGGCAAAAGAGACTTCATCTTAGAATAGGAGATTCCAGCTTAATCTAAGATACAGTGAGGTGGAAAACCATTGGGACACTGAGACAGTCAATAGATAATTTTTTTGTGTAAGTGCTAATGTTAACAATTTGGTTTATTTTTTGATAGTTGTTCCAACACTTCAGTGCTATGATTTTAAGCAAACTATTCTGTTACCCTTAAATGTCCTCTCGCCATATTGCTGAATAAGCTGACGGAGAATGGGGTATTCCTAGTAGTGAAGGTCCTTCCAGCTGCCCTGCTGAGACAGTCTAAGAAGAGCACAGCTCCCTGTCATGCTGCTCTGGGTTACTCACAGCGTCCTGGGCTATGAATGGGCTGGTTTGCAATGATGTAGGCCAGCCTCCAAAAGAACACTGTGCAGCCACAGGGGAAAACCAAGATCTCTGCTGTCCCTGAGTGCTGGGGCAATTGGTGACTGCTGAACCACAGAAAAGAAAGATGCATCTCTCCTCAGATCCACCTTACAGTTTTGCAGTGTGTCATGTATCCTCCCTCCTTTTGTAGGAATACTCTCTGAGATGAAGTACTCCTCTTATATGTGCCCACTCAGTCTTTCTCAGGTTCTTTACATCTTTTCTTGATTTTACGCTCTGAATGAGAGCAGGGGGATGATATACATATCTTTTTAATGCTGAAAATCCAGTGTGCAGGAATACTCTGTATTTTTAAATCTGAAAACACATTAGTTATGTCCATCCCATTGTAAGATGTTAGTGCAAATGTATTCAAATATTTTACAGTGATGAGAATATTTTGATTTTTGAAGGGCAGTTCAAACAAAGTAACATATGTCTTGCTGGTGACAGGAGGAAGTAAAAAGCACTCTGACAGTTTGGGAAAGAAGCAGAGAAAAAAAAAACCCTACCAGTTTATGGTTAGGAAATAGAACAGAATATGGTGCCAATACACTGCAAAAGAATAAGTTTTTGCAGTTTTGTGGGAGGGCCACAAGTGCCTATGCATTATGAAGAGATAAGTGAAGTTCTTCAAAGCCTTTTTTGATTTTGAGAAAACCTGCCATGCATTTATCTGTGCTAACTTCTGGAGCAGAAACTAGATACAGTACTTTAAGGCAAGTTGGGTCAGATTTTTCTGCCATTACTAGCATTCTGTCCAAGTCTGAGTTTAAACAGCCTTTGGGCATTTAAGGAATGACATTTGCTGGCTAAAAATCAATTCTCATCAAGATCTCCTTGGCTTATATACTAGAATCTGTACTTTGAGGCTCAGAGGAATTACTGAGAATTTAAATGGGGGAATAGGGAAAAAGGGACCAGAGAAGAGGCTCAAAAGTTCAGTAGGGAAATAGCTTCTTTTCCCCATCCACTGTACATTACTGTACCATGAGAGAAATAATGAAACCAAAGGAGACCTGAGCAGAAGCTTATGATTAAGCAAGGTGTATGACTTCTGTCCATTGAGAGCCAATTTAGGTCAATCTTCAGGCTGCATCTTTGTGACATTTTATTTACTGAATGCTGCTGTCCAATTGTCTAATAAGAAAGTAAATCAAAGGCCATCTACTGGAGATACTATGAGAGGGATGGATATGTCTGGCTCTTTCTAGACAGTATCACAAGAGGAAAATGGAAAAGCAGCAGGTGGAAGAGTCAAAGTGGCGCAGATGACCCCACACCCTATTGGGTGCAGGTTCAAGGACAAACCCTGTCCCAGTTTCCAGGAGTTTCTCATCACCATGAGGCCAGATGACAGAGGCTTTGCAAAGGTAAAGAGATATATAGAAAGCAGGATCAGAGGAGACGCTAAAGTTTGCCATCTCCTGTGTGATGAGGATTCAAAGGCTTCATGGCCCATATCAGTTTCCATTTAAAAAAAATATAATTCTTGAACCTACTTGCAGTTTCATGTATCACAATCACCAGTGGAAGAAAAGGTCACTGGTCTAATTCTTCATTCAGGCACAGGGAATGCTAAAATGTAAGAGACAATGTGAGATATCATATACGATAATTAGAATATAACTATGTTCATATATTTTCCCATATATGAAATTACTTTGTCTGCACTTCCACTTCAAGAAATTACAGTGGACATTGTTCCTATGGTTACTGGAGGTGGCATTTACAGATACAGCTGATTTCTACAAAAGGAGCAAAAAATCACTGCAACTGGAATTGTCTGCTGTGTTGAAAGTCACTTTGCACTACAATTTTTATTGGTTAAGAGGATGCTGAAGATTTTGCATCTAATCAGGTACAATGTGACTAATTAAACATTTTAGATGAGTAATACAGTATAATTAATTTTGTCAGCTTTTATCATTTTGCCCCTCCTCCCCCCCCAAAGGTTTGAGATTTAGAATGTCAAAAACATCAAGATTTTAGAACAGCAAAGGACAGACTGGTCTTAAATGTGGTCAGAAGAGAATAGCTAAAAATAAAATTCACTACATGTTACTGTCTGTAGTACTACTATCTGATCCAGATTTGAGGTGCATTTGGAAATATTGACCTATTATAGCCCACATTCACTGACCACATCTTAATAATAACCCACATTATTTTTTCTTTTTTTTTTTTTTTTCTTTTGTTTTTCCCTCCATACATGAGTTAAAAGGAAATTTGGAATAATTTATATTGGAAAAGCAGTACCTCTTCTTCTGAAAATTTAAATTAAAATAATCTTCAGTGTAATTCTAGTGGTTCAAGCAAGGACAGGTTAAAAGGTTGTGAAATATTTCACCTGTCTGAGAGGAAAACGTTTTGTCAGGCTGATATAACCCGTTTCAGCGAGCCAGGTCAGAAATCAACTTCATCAAGTTTTCAAATTTTTCAACTCTTGTTTACAGTGTCAAAAATAACTCCAAAAAATCTTGTTTATTTGACTGAAATCTGATGCTCTGCCCTCATGGCAGTTCTGTTTCAAAGTTTATACTGGTAAAAGAAAGCCTTTGTTATGGATTTAGGGTAGAAGTACCCCAAGAGTCAAGTTGGAGCAAATGTTATCTTTTATGTACTTTCTGTGGGGTCACAGATAAAAGCATCTTTATGATCATAAAGTTTGGTTCTAGTTACACAATATAAAACACAAAGAATATTGCCTATTTATTTCTGCATCATATCTATAACTTCTGTTGGAGCTTTAGAAATATATTCAGTTTTGATTTGGAAAAAAAAGCCACAGGGATAGATAAAAACATATCTTTTTATATTCAAATTTGTTCTTCGCGTCACTGATCCTTTTTCTGTAGGTTTTTCCATTCTGTTTTTCACTCTGTTCTCCTTTTCAGCCCCACTGGATTATTTCTTTTTATTCTCTATTCACTTGCCTAGCAGAGGAAAACAACAATGAAGCAAAGCAAAACAAATCGCTCCTCAATGAACTGAAAAGCCAAAATGTCAGCATTCAAGACAAAATGTCAAAACTATGATATCTGAATAGGTTTCAAAATTTGACAAAAGTTACTTTGGCTGCTCTTGTAGCTCTGAATGGCCGATGATATCAAAATTCATTTGTTGACCAGCACACTGTCAATTAGCTGAACACGTCCTTGTCCCTGAGTGTCCAAGGCTGACTGTTTTGGGGGAGTGCAGTGCTCTAGCACTTTAACATTTTGCTTTTACTGGGGCTATACCACTGCTTTCCTCATTCTAAGCTGTTATTTTTGGTACACCTGTGGATTTACACTGTCATTCAAAGCAGACATCTGGGTGACATTTACTGTGAATATTGACCATGGACACCAGTAAAATGTTTAAACTATGATGCACCAAATCTCATCTCTAACTCATACGTTCTCATAAAATGTGGGCGTTGGAACATGGTAGCGCCCATCAGTACAACAAAGCTCACTCCCCAGGCTGCCACAGCTGACAAGAAAAAAAAAAAAAGTCTACACAGAACCCACATGGCAACAAACTTATGCAAATGCACTATTTAAGGCTTGGGAATTCAAAGACATTCACTTGAACTCTCTTATGAATTTCCTGGCTCTTTTCTTTTGGTCTGAAGGAGCTGCAACTCTGTCAGAAATTGTCTTCGGGCATGTCTGATAGCAAAATATCATCTATTAAAGAATGGGCAGGATCACTTTTACTTTGGAGAACACTGAAATAATGACTGGCCCAGACTCTGCCATCTTCCTTACATTTCCTTTGGACTATTCAGAATGAAATTGGTACTGCAGGGGAGTTATAAGAACCACAACATATTAATAAACAGATTCTGCCACCAGAATTCTTCCCTCTTTACAGTGAATTAATGGGTTAGCTATAACTGGTGTAAACTGGAATAGTTTCACTGGTTTCAGTGAAAAAGTATAGGTGCATAACGACTGCAGATATGTCCCAGAGAGGAACCTTGAAGAGTAAAATATTGCAGAAGACAGAAAATAAGACAAAATCTCTTTCTATGTTAATGACTTAGGACCAGAATTTTTCCAATAGAAACATTTGAAGAGAACAGGAAAGGGAGTCATCAAGGTTTAAAATGTGCCTTTTGTATAGCATTTATTCTACAGTAGTAAGGATAGCAGTATAGGTGAAATCTCACATTTCCCATAGTCTTTCACTAAGTACCATACTTTGGAAGAGAAAGGAAGAGCAGAATTGCCATAACTGAGTGGTACTCAGCAGAGAAGGAACAGTGGGAGGACTCCCAAAGTCCTTACAGATCCTCCCAATGAAGAATGGCAAGATCACGTCATCATTCAAAACCACGTGTCTACAAGCACACATCCTGCATTAAAGGTTCAAAAAGGAATCTTGAAGAGATCAGTAGAAGTTCAATTGCTTAAATGAAAGCTCAACCTGAGCTTTCTAGGTAAAAGCTGGCAGATCTTTTTGTTGGTTAATGTGGACTGTGGGTATGAATTCTTCTCAGCATACGAAGATACTGTACATAGAGAGAAGGCAAACTGCTCTCTGTCACTTACTTCCACAAGAATCATGCTTCCTAAAGGTGATTTGCTGTCTTTTCATGCATTCTGAGAAACATGAAGGGAAAAAACCAAACTCCAAACCCAAGACTAGTTATTGCACTTCTTCACCTACTATCCATTAATATTTAATCTGCACATGGATAAAATGTCATCTGAGCTGTCCAGAAACATCTGGATATTATGATACCTAACAAATCTAATAGGCACAGCTAATGAGCCCAAAGATGGGGAATGCATTATGTGGTTGCTGTTACAGCCTTCACCCAATGAATATAAATAGGCTTTCGTTGATCTTTTGTCCTACTAAAATGTAATCCAGTTTATTGAACTGGTGAATTGCATTAACCATTTTGACATTATTTCCTTATAAATCTAACATGGTGTCCTTGTTCTGTTCTTCGTCTGTACATAACACTAAGCAAAAAGAAAGGACAAAATTCCACAGCAGAAGGGGGTTCCAAACCACTGATGGATGTTGATTTAAATTGGAAATGTTTTTTAAAGCTCGAAAAGAACACCACATATCTGCAGAAAAGGGCTGGCGAGGAGGTTGGAGGAATGCATTATAAAGGACATATTTCATACTCAGAAGGACTTGCATTATAGACTTGAAACACAAATAAACAAAGGTTTGTAAGGACAACTCATGAAAGGCTTATGTGTCTGAAAGATTGCCTACTTTTCAATAGTATAGTAGTTTATCACTTATTTACAATCTTCACAAACAGAAATCAGCATGGCTACCCCAATATGAAACAAGCAACTGTAATTATCAGTGATTATTTTACCATTCCATTTTAAAATATCTCATAAGCTGGCCGTTATGAACACAGCAATAAAAATTTGCCAAAGTTGGGGTTGCATATTTAACACAGTCTCTGTGCAAGTGACTGAAAGGATTCAAAGCATACAGTTGTGTCTAAGAGACAAAATATAAAATTATTCTTACTATAATTTCTTCTTCATTCAACTCACAAAGGACCCTATTTCTTGAAATGCAGGATTAACTGCGCTTGTGGTGTCATTATTGTTTATTGCATGTATGTTAATACAAACACAAAATAAATGCTTCCACTACCTGAATATATAATAGCAATAGACAATATCTAGGTTGGTTTTTTTAAAAAAATTCACAGCTTATGAATCCAAAAAGTTAGACATAAAATCTGATGATAAACACTTAGTACATGTCAGAGGCAGGTTTTATTCCTCCTACTGTTTTTAATCTCATACTGACCTGTAACTCCCTTTTAAAAACACATATTTATTTCCAGAGGACAGCAGCAAAACAGCTGAGGTAAAGGCAGGTTACAGAATTCTTGTGTAGTATCTCTCAAGCAGGTATGTGAATCCCTAGAAATCAGACTGCAAAGGCAGGAAATATCCCCATGGCCTCTCTGAAAGAATAAGGAGGTGGCTCATCCCAAACACCTGAGTCCAGCTAAGTCCTTTCACTTGTAGACTTGTTTCTGTCAGTCTTCTGTGTGTTTTCTTTTCCACAGTCATTGCTCCTGCAGCTCTGCAGGATATTCAGCTAGCTGAGTATCAAGGGAAACATTTCCATGATTTCCTCAGCTTATCATTCACATTCAGGTCCTGTTTATATGAGACTCTCAAAGACTGTCAGACTGCAGTTAAGAGCAAGGTGCGGACAAAAGATTTAGCGAGAAAATGGTAGACAAGAAAGGAATCTGTAACCTCAACTAGGCTCATCCAAGCAACTGGTTTTAGTGATGAATGGAAAATGTTGTGGATTTGTTTCCACTATGAAAATATTGAATTTTTATAGAAAAGCTCTTTGCCTTTACTGCATTTTCTTGTCCCAGTAATTAAAAAAAAAAAAAAAAAAAGAAAAAGGACAGGAAAAGCAGAAACAGCTACATATTTCTTTGCTTTTGGGTTTTCAATTTTTAGAAAAAAGTATCATTCATTCTAAAACCTAAATCCTTACCAAAACACAGTTTTGATGAAAAAAAATCATCTGATTCTAGCATTATTGTTGTTTTCCACACAAACATCAATATGGATGGTAGAAATAATTTATTACACTTTTACCCCTATAAATGCCAAATAGAGCTTCCCAAATGTGCAGACAGCATCTCAGAAAGATAAACAGAAATTTGTTGTATTGGGTAATTTGTTTTGTACTTATTTAATGTTGCAGGATATCCTAAGGACTATGAAAGACCCATTGTGTATAACTGTACAGCAGCAGAAGAAATAGATTCCTGCATCAGAGAAGGGACACAAACAAAGGACACGAGGTGAATGAGCAGTGAACTGCTGTGATAAGGAAAGTAACATGGCTCAGATGAAAAGCAAAAGTTGTGTGCTTTTCAGATCACCTGAGAAAAGAAATCTGTAATTAGGATCCAAACAAATATCCTCATAATCTGGTTTTACAACGGAAAAATAACATCTCTGCTATTTTTATGAGTCGTCTGTTCAGAAATCAGTTAGACTTTGGGTATTGTGATGAATATTGATAGCCCTGACAGTATCATGTCTGCTGTATAGGCAAAAAAATAAGAGATGAAAAGGACTTATAAAAAAATTTAAAAATAAGAACAATGAATGACTAAAATAAGAAAGGACATCAAATAAGAAATCTTCAATATCCCTCCAAATGCTAGAATCTTTAACGATCAAATCTTTCTTTAAGATTAGCTGTGAAAAATTAAAAAGGGAGAGAAAACTCAGTCTCTTAGATTAAATACATACTGAACTAGTAAAAGTTTTCACAAAACTAAAACAAGTGAGGAAAAAATTGTTTAAAAATGACTAATGAGCTTTTTGTGTATGTACAAATGGGTCAACATATTTATTTTGGACCTGCACTTTTAAACTTTGTATATGTAATATAAAGAGAAAAGTAAATCTTTTCAATTATTTTCCCCATGCATATGTAATATAAAGAGAAAAATAAATATTTTCAATTATTTTTCCCAAAATCTGTGTAAGATGTTAACAATTCTAAGGAATTTTATAAAGAAAAGGAAAATATTAGATATTTACTATGCCTGTCTTTGCAGCAATGTACTAGATTAGATAAGGTAAATAGGCATAAGCCCAGTGTTTAATATTGAACAATTTGATGGGACTGGAACAGATTTTACCTTCAAAAAAAGTAGGAATGACAAGCATGTCTCTGTTACAGATGGCTTTGGAGTCAACAAGAGATGACAGCAAAAGAGACCATCTTCTGTCAACAATATCCTCACTAGATTCAAACACTCCCCAAATGAAGCTTGCATCTTGATAGTGACTACCATGGCTCTAAATAAGAATGTGAAGTTATTTTCACATTCCAATATGTATTGCAAAAATTGGTGATGTGTGATGAGAAAGTCAACACGTAAGAGCCCAGCTCCATGCTGCTTTTATGAGACCGGCATTTCCCCTTTTTGGCATTGTAAATCATAACCAAGGAAGGCTTTTTCACCAGTCAGGATAATTCAAGTGAGAGAAAAGTTGTTCTCTTCCTTTATTTCACAGCACAGCAGAAGCTCAAATAAGTGGGATGTGACAGGAGAATCAGGTTTTTCAGCTGCAAGTTGTGGTTTTTTTTAAGAACAAACCTCCACAAGTATTATTAAGAATAAGAATATTAAACTACTGTAGAGCAATGCTTTTTAAAACCTTTCTAAAATAATAGCTCACATACATACTTATTTCTGGATATTTCTTTTCCTTTTCAGAATGATCTGTACAATATTGCAAATAGTACATATTTATTTTCTCTGCAGCCTTCTGCTAGTTGAAAATTAACTTTGGGATATCTCAAACATGCAGTGTCATCTTCATATGTTTAAATTACTGTAATTACAACACCTTCTCATTGCTTATTACTCTTTGGTATTTTTTTCTCCCTTTATTTCTGTGTTGTTTACTTGACACAGAATTTGCTCATAACACTAAAAAATACACCTTAACCAGGATAATATACATCACTTTTTCAGCCTTTCCCTGCTTGCTAATTACCATTTGGATGCAAGGCTCTTGTTAATTTCTGCTGTGCAACATATGGATAATTTCTTTCTATTTCCATTGCATTTACTATTGTAATAACTACTGATAGTTCTGCCAGATAGTGTTGCTACTTGTCCCTTGAAATGCAAGAATCTTTTTTGCGTGCCTAATGTGACATGGTTGTTCTCTGCAGCATAGCTGATGAGATTTTAAATATATAAATTCTGTCACATTATTTCAAGGGTTAATTACATTTTAAAAAAAGTTTTACAGTTTCTAATTACAGCTAGCTTTCAGTTTTGGATAATTCCTATTTATACATTTATATACAATTCCCACTATGGTCATACCCTGCACAATCAATCAAATTCTGCAGGCTACCCCACAATACCCTGGAATGCAAAAGAGTCCAGATGTGATATTCCCTCTAACCATCACCACTGGAGGTGCAGGTCAAGGTTGCTGCTGGAAGGGATTTGTGTGAACAGGTTTTAGCAGGGAAGTGCGGACAACAGGGTGACTTCTGAGAGCATGTGGAAGCTGCAGATGGAACACAGCTGGCCTAACCTGGTCCACAAGTAACTGTGGTCCAACATAGAAGGATGCACTGAACAGCATGTTGGCTGGACAACCAAACACAGCCCCCAGCTGCAAAGTCCAGAGCTGGCTGCAGATGCCTAGCTGCATAGCCTTTGTAAGCACCCTGTGCTTTTTCCAGCTGCTCTTGAGGAAACAAATGTATATGCTGCAACCACTGAAAGGAGTCCTCAAGGGAAAACCTCTGGACAGTACCCCAGCATGGCTGGAAAATGGCCACACTGCATGGGGCTGGAAACCATACTGCATGTGAAAAGGGGTCTGCTACTCAAGAGAGCAGACACTGATGTCACAGACAAATTCTGCCAGTGGTAGCAGATAAACCCAGTCACCCTGATGGCAGTTAATGTAACAACAGAGATACTGCTCCAGGATGTGTTTTGCCTGCTTAGTCTGGCTATTAGACTGTGGATGATACAAGTTGTAAAGATCATGTTGCACCCCCAGCAGGCCCAAAAGCTGCCTCTAGAAGCGTGAAGTGAGACAGGTCCCTTGGTCCATCCCCATGTACTCCATAGCAGGGAAATGCAAGCTGCTAAAACAAGTGTGTTATCTGAGGGGCTAGGGGCAACCTCTTTAGTGGAACCAAAATATCCACCTTTGTAAACATGTTCACCACCACAAGCACTGCTTTACATCCCTGGGATGCAAGTATGTCCACAATGAAATCCATTGAAATAATTTGTCATGGTTGCTCAGGAGCTCATAAGAGTTGGGATAGATGCTGCTGCCTCTGTATCAGACTCTTGGCCTTGGCATAGACACCACAAGCTGGAGCATATCTTGCGACATCTTGCATAGACCAAAGGCCATCAGGCGGTTGGTATGACTCAATGCAGAGTCTTCAGACAACCGTCGTGCCCCACTCTAAGCACATCACAACAGCACTGAAGGGCCCATGTCCCCAGCAGGAATGTACAGCCACTCATCGCCACATGGAAAACCACTCTTCTCCTGCAGATCCTACAAAGTATTCCCTCACCAAAACTGTGTGGCCAAAGGATCAATGGCCATCTCAAGATGTACAGATCTTAAAAAGGCATCAGTACATGCAGCCACAACAAAATGTTGCAGAGGGAAATAAATTACAGGGGTATGGATTCACCTTTAGGACAGGCTCAAAATAAGACAAAAGTACATTCATAGGCTCTAGCAGGCAATAGCTGGAAGAGGTTGATAGGCAATAATTGGACAAGGTAGAGCTCACCTGCCAGCCATTTTTATTAGCTCTCCTGAAAACCCACCACGGGCA
This sequence comes from Strix aluco, assembly GCF_031877795.1. Lineage (NCBI taxonomy): Eukaryota > Metazoa > Chordata > Aves > Strigiformes > Strigidae > Strix > Strix aluco. Next base: position 46,839,540 of record NC_133935.1, read on the forward strand.
TTCATAGACATAATATTTATAAAATGTTATCTCCTTTGAACAGATAGCCCATAACCCTGACATGAACACCCCCTGCCCCAAACCTCCAAATCTCACTCTCCACAAGTTTCAAAGCAAATGTCAATAAACAAGTAAGATGTTTGGACAAGATTATCCTCCAAAAAGCATGGATAAGAAGCATAGACATTGTCAAGGAGAAAGAGCTGCATCAAAGCTAGGAGGGTATCTGCAGAAAGACCCTGGCGGAGGTAACCAAGAAAAAAATTCTATAGAAAGGGGCCAAAAAGTCTTCCTGTATGTAACAATGGAAACTGCAGCTAAGGCAACTCTTGGGGAGAGTCCTATATAAACATGAACTTTGCAAAATGAACTCCTTTCACAGATGTAGTTTACCCATGAGAACTGATTATAATCCTCAGCTAAGCATTCATATTTTCCTAACACCTAATATGAAAATAGTCTGAGTAAATTATCCAGAAGTAAATATTGCATATCTTTTATTTTCCTCCTTATGTTACTTTTCTGTTGTCTCCATGCCTATGGAGACCACCCATCTCCTTTGGAGGCAAGTGGGGTTTTTTTAAATTCTAGTCATAGGTTGTATAACATTCATGATTTAGCCTCACTTTTCAGGGTTAAAACTTTTTTATTTTAAGCTTTTTCTTTTTTTTTTCTTTCCCTGTTGCAATTTGTCCAGCTCCGCTTGTACGGCAGCAATTTCATGGACCAAAGCCTTCCACTGGGGGTGACAGAATATATGTAACAATTTATATTGAGTTTCCATCATGTTGTACCAGTTGCCACATATGAATGAATTTAGGTTTGCAACACCCCTGTGAGGTAGGGACATTGATTTTCCTTTATTATAGACTGGGAAACAAAGACTTTAAGCAACAAAGCCTCAGTCAATCACAGGGACAAAAGGTATCCCAAAACTGGACTTGTGTTGGCTATTTCAAGGCTATTTTCCTACCTTCAAGATGGTGTTATTTTTCAGATAAAAAAGCACAAGGGACAATAATGTTAATATCAGATGGCTCCAAAAATGTAGGACTGGATGGACTCATGGACATCCTTTTAAGGTGGTTTCTATAATCTAATATATGTATTTTGGAGAGTGCAATATTGCTGACAAATTTAATATACAATCATTTTGCAGGAGTTTGAGTGGAAATTTTGAAATATTTACCACTGGGTTCTATTAACTGATGTTTTTTGTGGTATTAAGTATCTCAATCTGTTGCTTTTTCAAAGTAGCAATTATTTCTGAATATTTCCTTCCATTCTTTATTTTTCCCTTGGAAAGGAAGGCCTGGAAACCCTCAGCTACAGTTAAGAACACAGCTGAGCTTCCCACATCTCACAGAACTAAAGAATGGCAAATTGTTTCTAATAGTAACGTGATTACCCCTTTTTGGCAGTAAAAAGGCTAGTTGTACCTGCAGTGGAGCATATACCTCAAGTCAGTTTTAAAGGAATTTGAATAAAATGTTTGAAAGTTAATTTGAGTCACTGAGATCCTAAAGTTCCAAAGTCATTATATATTTTTTTAACTTAATAGACCCCTTTGTGACTACTTCTTGACAATTCTCCCTGCAAACATTTTCTGGAAAGTAGTACAAGATATAAGTGAAGTGTCAGAAGTATTTTTGTTAATTTTAAAACCCCTTGGGTTTTGTTCTCTTATATAGTTTTCCTCTTAAGAGTTAATTACATCCTGCCTGAAAATCAGCAGCTGAAAAAATGATAATTCAGTAGTAGGTTTACACACGCCCTTAGATAGATCAGGAGTTTTCTGAAATACTGCACAGATATTGACTATATTTAAACAGCTAGTGTTCAAACAAATCCTTGATATTCAAATGTTGTATGCAGAATGCTACAAAGCCAAATTGGATTCTATCTAATCTCTGCGTGCAAGCCTGTGCTGAACTTCTATGGTTTTATAATAAAACAGGGAAATAGAGACAAAAATGAGAACAATAGTTTGCATTTATCCATTGAGGAATTCATGATCCTTGTAGCACTAAGTTCAGTGCTTTGACTACAAGCAGTTTCACCAAGGGGACCAGCATGATGAGGAAAACAGGGGAAAACACAAAGGAGAAAATAAAAGGCTGAGGAAAAATAGTCAAATACACAGTGTTTCCCATTTTTTGAGTAAGTAAACTACAGAACAGCAACTTTCTTTTTTTAGTGCAGCAGCAAAAGACAGGAAAAATTAAAACTGTAGAAAGTTCAAAATATAGATGATTAATTAAATACACCTATTTTGATTGAGGTTTTTTTCTGGGATGAAATAAATCAACACCAGAAATCTATGGACCAACCTGTCATGGTCAAACTGTCACTCAAACAGGACTAGAGTTCTGGGTCGTGATGGTTATATGTTGTCATCATAACATGACAATACTAAATATGGACCCCTGCAGCATATAGAATAGCTTCAGGAATGGACATACCTACCCAACTATAGTCTGAAACACAAATGAGATAGTATCGATTCGGTGTGTCTTTTATTCAGACAGTAAAACCATCCAAAATACAGTAGCAGTTCTACAAGGTATGAAGAGTTTCTGCTATGCTGGGAATTAAACCAATTTAATGGTATCAAATAAAATCACTTATCAAAATTATCCTGGAAAAAGGTCCTGCACGGTAAGACTTCTCTCTACAATAAATCACACTAGTATGGGTGTAGTTGCTGAGCCTGTTGGGAAATTAATGAGAAAATGGGTCACTGAGCTAAGTACTTGCTATAAGCAGATACTCATTAACAAGGTAGTATTTCACACTATCCCGTTTTTTATTATCATACAACACTGCTATGAACAACGACGTTCAAAGAACATCATTAAGCTTGCAAAACCCATCTCCACAAAGAAGCAAAATGCCAGAATTAAATCTGCTTTTGCAGCCTTGGTTGTACTTCATCCTACTGCCTCTGCTTATGCTGTTCTTCAGCTGTATGATCATGATCATGTTTTGGTCTTCACATGAACTCTCCCCAGTTCAGTGCATAAAAGGGTTAATACTTGGCTTTTAGCTCAATGTTTTCTTCTGTTCTGTATTAGCACCGAGGATTTTTTTTACAGTGCCTGATCCAAGCCGATTCCTGAGTCAAAATTCTTCATTTATTTTTGGCTGGGTTATGATGCTCACCAATACGCTATCTGCAGTCACTGACATGACTTTGCATCACTGTCGGTTGTTGATGGGAGTGATCAGAGCTGGCTCAGGCTCCCTCTGAGTGTAGATGAAATTATCTGGCTCAAAGCACTGTCCCACAAACCTCTCTTTAGGGATCAGTGGCGATTCTTGAAAAGCAATGCCAAGCACTCCAATTTCCTGTCAAAAGTGGCATCGTCTCCCTTTTTCTGCCTCCCTGTTTATCACCAATGGTTTGCATCAGCAGATATATTGCCTCCTTCAATGAGGTGGGAAAAGGCAGCTCTAAAGTTTCAGGGAGAAGTGGAGCTCATGACACCAGCTCACAGAACAACAGTGCTAACTATCCCACTTCCCTTCCCCTTTCCTAGGAGAGATGCCTCATCCTCACTCTCCCATGCTCTCCAAACAGCATTTCCCTCCTTCTCTGCTTGAGGTCAGTCTTTCACTTCCTCTGTGCCTTTGGGTCTTCTCCATTCAAAACAGCAGGGTTGGCTGCAAGTGTTTACAAGCTTCACAACTGGAGTAGCAGCTCATTAAGAAAGGATCCACAGAGATCAAAATGCAAGAGAAGAGAAAAGGAAGGATAAATAAATGAACTCATATAGGGAATGATTTACTGACAACCACACATGCACTGCTGAGTATCCTTTCCCACCATTTCTGTGTTATGTTTGAAGGGGATTTCATGGGTTGCAGCGTACCTTAGAAGACCTTGACCTGGAAGGAGACACTGGGCCCCCATTGCCATATTCCCAGTCTTGCCTCCTATGCCAGCTATAGGCAAAGTAGTTGCACAACTCTTCTGCCATCATTTTATTTCCCCAATCATTCTGCTCCAGGTAACAGCTAGTTAGTTACTTCTGCCTCTATGCTTGTGAACCCAAAGGTGCTGAGAAAGATGACATGGAATATAAGACACATGGAAGCAGTGGCTACGTGTGCAAAACTCTTGAGTCTGGAGCTCACTCATCAGGACATAGAAGCTTTTCCATAAAACCAAAGATTGAACACAGTTCTCCAAGACTGTCTTTGCCTACTAAAGACCAATATTTCTCTTCTGTAAGTGACTTCCTTCTTCCACTGTTTATAAACTTCTGCAACAGCTGAGCAGGGAACATGCAGAGATCGATCTTCCCTTGCTTTTCTGGCCACGTCCTTATGTCAAGTCCATTGTGGGCAATAGTTAGTTCTGAAGATGCTGAAAGAATGATTGCCCCTAACTGAAGCTCATTCTTCTTTCCATCATGGTTCCAATGAAAATAGCCAGGAATTCAAATAAGGATATTTGTTTTTTGAAAATACTCTGCTTTTGTTCATATGATTTACTCAGTTGCTAATCTGACATGCAAGAACATGCACTGAACATCAACACAAAAACTGGAATATTTTATGAGTCTCAAAGTTATGAGACGTCTGCTTTTTCTAGAATTAAAACATCAATGATTTCTATTGGAAATGCTCATTCAGTTTTATCACATCTTCAAATTAAGGTTCAAGGGTGATCTTATCATGGCACAGAATTGGCTCCAGAATTCTGGAAACGTTGAACATCATTATTTGTGAATTTCTACCATATATACTGTGAAATGGATATAAGGACCCTTAGGTCCCTGGACACTTGGCTGAATTTCTTCTATTGATTTCAGTATAGCTGGCTTTTCAATCAGGAGGTATCAAGGTCTGTTTACTTTTTTTTCCCCAAATTCAATTAACTAAAATTTAATATAGCACTGTATGGCATAAAATGGATATTACTATTCCCATTCCTTATTTTGGAAACTGTATGGTCTTCCCCTTTAATGAATTGGCATTTAGGGTTCTGGAGGGATAAATCTGTTTCATCTTGGCCCTAAGAAACAGATTCACACTGAGAAAATGTAATAGACTTAAGTTTCACTAAGCTCTAGAGTAAATCCAGAGGGTGGGTTTTTTTTTTTTTAAAGTAAGAAAAACATTTTTGAATCTCTCTTTATGAAGTATATATGTATTTCAGGTGATAGATAAAAATTGACAGTCTCACAGGGTAAGAGTTTGTCACCTGCATTCTCTTCAGAAATGTGTATGGGTGAGTGATGTGAAATAGACTCTGTGAGAGGAATTGAAGACTTCTCCTCTCCATTTGAGACTAATCTTTTGGTCTGGAAAAGTAGTTTTCTAAAATGAAAATGGATAGGTTTTCAGATTTAGGGTTATTTATAAAAAAGCTTTTTACATTCTGTAGGTTCACAGTGTTCTGAAGACAGCTGGCAGCGCTGTAAGTTTTGAGGTGTCTGAGTCACTTCAAAATACATTGTTGTGTATTTTATTAAATATCTTAAAACACTGACTGCTGCATAAAAATATCTCCACATATATTTTTTTTCCCCTTCCTTCATTGCTTTTAACAGAAAATCTTGCTTTTTGGAGCTATCACCATGTGGTGTGTAAAACATTAATGTATTCCACTGTCTACCCCTCATATCATATAATTATGCCTGTTACATTTACACAGTATTGGGCTTCTGTGTAAGGTATACAAAACATAAAACTAAAACCATCTTTCTAGTCAAATGAAGAGCTATGCTTGCAGTAATCTTTAGCACTATCAAGTGGCAGTAGATAATCTGCTGCCACTTTGCCTTATCTTCAGAAGGACAAATTATGGATCATGAATTGTCCTTTAGTGTTTGCATGTACTTAAAATGTTCACCTGCCAGAGAGATAGCACAACTTATTTGAGAATGAAGCACATTTCTGAATAGGCTTTTGACTCACAATGCATTTGACTGTAAACAAAATGAGATAGGAACCTTTAACCATTACTCATGGGGGGATAACTTCCAGACACATGTGCACATGCTGGGTAAATGGCATTCATTTCCTACGAGAGTGTGTGGCTTGTGTGTTTCTTAAATTTTTAGATTCTCAGTATGGAAAACACCAATTCATCATCTAGTCAGACACTTGCTCTGTTGCTAGCCCTGGAATTTCATCTGGTTACCCTGGTGCTGAATTCAGTAATTTGGATTTATGCTTCATTGTGAAGACATTTTCTATAACTGCATCCATTCTTGACCCATTCAGAAGAGATGCCGTCCTTTCCCATGGGTGGTTTTGTCCAGTGATTTATCATCTCCACTGTTAAAAGTATATGCATTTCTAAATTCTTAATTATGCTTCTACAATGTATGGCTACCTCTTTTCCCCAATGCAAATGTAATTATTTCTGATTTCCTGTAGTATACATACAGAACATTTGATGACTTTCAATAACTTACACAGATTGCCAAATTCTAATCTTATTCTAGTCAATGTTTTATGACCCTAAATTTAGTCCATAGTCCTCTTCAATCCATGTATTAGTAAGAAGTTTGCCAGAAAATTATCTTCTTAACAATTGACAAAGATATTTACCCTTATTTTATTTGTCATTATCTGAATGATTTCAGTATTAAAATAGTGTGCCATCTCAGGCATACGAAAACAGATCAGATATTCCCAAAACAGAATCTTGATTTCCAAGAAGAAAAAAATTTTTAACTCTAAACTAAGCTCTTGTCCTTTCTGAGCTTCAACATTTGCAAAATATATGAATGCATCCTGAACTGTAATTGAGGCACAGTCACCAACCTCCAGTCTAAGCATTTCTTCTAGTATCTTTCACAAAGCTCAGATAGATCCTGAGATGTCCAAGACCTATTGGAAGTGGTTCATCCTCTGTCATGGGGGCTTGTGAATCAGCCAAAACTTGATATTTTAGACAATGAATACATTTACTCTTTTCTTTAGGAAAAAAAAACAAAAACAAAAACAAAAAACAAATAGAAAAGCAGATACAGAAGTAATTTGCTGAGTTTAATTTATGCCATGCATTTGGGAAAAATGTGTTCTTCTGGACTAACCCCTGAAGCTATGCAGTCAACAGGGAATTTTCTTGTTACAGCACATGTGGTTTTTCAGCTACTCCAGATATCCAAATGCAAAATCCAGCATACAGAGACATCATGTGGAGTTTTGACATTCCCAGGGCACCCAGGGTCTGGAAGCTGGTGAATGGATTATAACGAGACATAAATATAGTATTTTTAACCCTGACAGATATAAACCAGTGCCAATAATATTTCTCATTTCATATAAGAGAAAACAGCGTGTACATTGATCCACCAAAGAGACTAAAACTTGGCAAACATAAACAGCATTTCTTAGGAATTATTAAAAAGCTTTTATTTTCACTTTCACTAAGAAGATGGAAAAATTAAATTTTCACAACATATTCAACTTGAGGAAGTTTTTAACATCTTCTGAAATTTCAGACTACTAAATTGAGTGAAATAAGGATAGCCTTCACTGTTTCAGAATTTGAACACCATGTAAGGAAGTACATAACAGCAATGAAATTGCTTTTATAAAATACAGGAGTGGGTTGCAGCTGCCTGTGGCCTGTGCCATCCCTCTTTGTGAACTAAAAGGATGTTATACAACGGCTCTTCAAAACCAGCTTTTCATAGAGGAGGTAACATACTACAAATAAAGAGCTGGCATATGGAGGACCTATCAACACAAAATGCTACAATCTTTACAAAATGTTATAGTACATTTTGGTCTTGTATGTTACACTACTGGATTACTCATGTATTTGCTGCTTTAGCAGTCACAGTCGGACTATATTTTTTTGGGAAAAAAAACGCAAAACATTTTAATCTAGATTTTTATCTTCTGGAAGCATATGAGGGCTAAGAAACACTTAGCTGGACAGTCTCCTTGTAACAATACTCACAATTACCACAGCAATTTTTGGTTGATACCCAATAAAGAATTACAAGAAAGCCAGCTGTAAATGAGAAAGCTGTTAAAATATGTGGACAGGTATATGATATCCTATACCATTTAGTGATTAAAGAAGCATCCTTTCTGGCCATATTTATGAAGTTTGGAAGCACACGACCATGAAAATTGGTCTTGCTAGATAGAGAGCTAAAGTTATCCTGGTGTGTGAACAGAGGTGTTCAAAAAAGCCATTTATCCCTTTCACTGCTATGATGAGGAAACTTTTCCGGGAAGAAAAAACTAGTAGATATTTCTGTGCAAAAGCTGGCACCAGTTATCTTGTTAATAGTTATGATAACTGTTAGTGAATTCAAAGTTTAACAATCTTTCCATCAGTCCAGCTGCTATAGACAAAAGAAGTATTATAGAGTAAGATATATTTTAGTCATCCACTCATCCAACTCTTTAGCAAGCTTATTCTTATGTCTGCAGAAATAGTCTGAGATACGGTGAGGAAATAATAATAAAAAATTACAAATGGAAGTCTTAAATTATTTCACAAAACTTAAGGGTTCCATGAATGAGAAGTCATAATTAGCATTCAATACGATCAGTGTATAAGAAATAGATGGAAATTTATATTAAGTGGTGAGATTAACTGATGCAAACTGAACCATGTGTCAAACCCAAAGCCCTTTAGACTTTCTGGATTCTGTATAACCATGTCTGACTCATCACTGAATTTGGGTCATTCTTTATGTGAAGCCTTCTTTGGCACAGAATTTCTCCAGTCCTAAACCTTGAGTGTGCAGTATATCTACTTTCTAATGCTAATAGTTGAAAATGTTATTATTACCAATATTATTATTTCACTAGTTCTGATTCCCAGCTGGTTCCATTTTAAGTCCTGACTACATTGTGTTAACTGCTGTATGAACAGAGAAAAAAAAAAAAAAAAAGACTTCTTTGCACAGAAGTGTCATCAACTTAATTTCAACTTAATTTGGAACAAGTTACTATAAAGCACATGTTGCAAATACAGGAGGGTGAAGAGACTGAGAGACTGAAGGAAGCAATAATAAAAGCCTGCATTTATACTGATCAGTAGTCTGCTCTGCTTCATTGCATAAGCTGAATGTGTTTTTAAAATTATAAATATATGTCCACCATTTTCAGTGGCCTTCTACCTACCTATTGTCAAAGGTGATTGATTTATTATAAGAAATATAGAGTAAGACACAGATACTGATCAGAATCTCATGCCTGATATATCTGTTTCATTTTGATTTCTCCTTTTGTACATAACAGTGCTTTTATGATAGGAAGTGTTATTTATGATTTTCTGTTTGAAATATATATGTGGAATGAAAGCAAACTCAAAACAAAAATACTTTGAAAGAATGACTCCTGACAAAAAAACTGAAATATTCTGTTATTTTTATCTGACATGCTCATGATACAACGGATCATAAGCAAGGCAACCAAGGAAATTCAGTTCCAGGGTTGACTGTCTTTAATTTTCTTAGTTTTCTAGATGACAGATCTCTCTGTCTTTCTTTCTCTGTACAAATAGCGTTGTGAATTAAAATATGAAAAAATATACTGTCCAAATGAAGATTTGACTGACTGTATTTACCAAGCATTAAAATCTGTTGGTGTCATGCAGAAGATAAATTTATGAATCTATCACATAATGTTTCTTTGATATGTATAATGATTACATTACACTAGCACCCATGGGGTGACTGGTACTTCCCAATCATAAGGGGACAAATATACTGTCAGGATAAGCAACAGATAAAAAATGGGACCAAAAAAATGATATACTGGCAGGATATTAAGCATGAAGGTTAGAAGAGATCATCTGACTTCTTAGGAGCTTCTTCTCATTCCCTTGGTTTTAACACCCTTTCTTATCAATAACCCCTTGCTGTGGTCAACTGTTATCTCTGAGTTCCCACCATAATGTCATCTACAAACTAAAATTTATCAATTAGAAAAAACACTGGAGAGGACCCACAGATTGCAAAATTCAATGATTTTGCAGTCATGATGAAAGTGAAAAGGAGTATTGTCTGGTGAAGATGTACTATGGTTCACCCTGTCAGGAATGTTTAGAAAGCAAGGCTTCTCAGTAAAAACTAGAACAACCATCTGATACACAGCAGGCAACTGGTAAAGGGGAGAAAGTAAACTCTCCAGATATCTGCTTGGAAAAATGTATTTAAGGATTCATGTCAATCGTATGTTGTCAAACTGAAGCAAATGTTCTGAGACTGTTACTACTCATTACTTCGACTAATGACTTTGGATAGTGGAACAGAGAACACAGATTTTAAAACTTGCAAATCACTCCATGCTGGGGAGGGTTGCAGACTCTTTGAAGGACAGGATTAGAAGTCAAAATAATTTTGACAAATTGGGAAGTGGCCTGGGCAAATAGATGTAATTCAATAAAGATAAATATGAAGTTTTATACTAGGTAAGAAAAATGATCTGAACAGAGAATGGGGAGGATCTTTCTAGGATCTGGGAGGTGTAGTGGATGGCAGAGTGAAACATCTAAAACCATCATGTTTTTGTAAGAAAAAAACCCAAAGCAAAATAGAACCAACGTATGAATATCACACTTGTATGTACAAAGATCTATACTTTAAGATTTGGAATAATCCTCTTATTTGGATCTGATAAAAATGCAGTAGGAAAAGTCTGTAACACATGGTCCAGATGGAGAAAAAGCACAAGAAAAAGAATGATCAGAGGACTAAATAACATGATTTCTGAAGAAAATCTAAAGAAGCTGAGTTATCTAGTTTAGCGTAAAGAAGTCATGACAGCATATTTTAAATACATGGAAGGTTAGTTTCAAAGATTATGATGATAAACTGTCTTGTCATAGTCACTTTAGCTAGAATAAGAAGAAATAGGCTTAATTTGCAAAATGATTAGGGATTATGAAATACATTATATCAGGCAGAATAATTAAATAATAAAATGCTGTCTGGAGAAGTTTGTGGTGGGTTTTTTTTTGTGTGTGTGTTGTTGTGAGTATTTTTATCCTTGAAAGACGTCTAGAACAAGTCAGGTGACCTTCTAAGGTCTAGCAAGAGGTAGAATTCTCTGGTCTTTCTGCAAGGTAGATGATCTCTTGACTTCTTTTCTAACACTATTTTCTATTATTACATCTTGAGTTCATCTAATCATACAACCTATACTTCTGTATCATGGTTGGCTGTAAAAAGTATTGATAAAGACTGTGCTATTTCCCAGGTTATGAAGACATTAGAGTGATTGGCTGGGGTTTTTGGTAGCAGGGGAGGGGGCTACAGAGGTGGCCCCTTGTTAGAAGCTTCTCAAAATTTCCCCAGCTCCAAGTCGGACCTGCCTTCATGCCAAGGGTGGGCCAATTAGCTGTGCCTCTGCAATAACATATTCAAGAAGGGAGACCTGGGAGGAGGATTTGGAGTTGTGAGGAGGAGTTGTGAGGAGAACATCTGTGCAGACACTGAGGTCAGTGGAAGAAAGGAGGAGAAGGGGAGGAAGTGTACCAGTGCAGAGCCCCCCTGTATCCCATGGTGAGATAGCAGGGCCACAACCCCTGCCACCCATAGAGGCCTGCAGTGAAGCAGATGTTGATCTGCAGCCTGTGGGGGCCCTCACGCTGGAGCAGACGGCTGTGCCTAAAGAAGACTGTGACCCTGCGAGAAGAAGAAGCCCTGCTGTTGTAGTTCAATGCTGGGAAGACTGCAACATGCAGGGGTGTCCCACGTCAGAGCAATTAGGGAAACATTGCGGCCCATAGGGGGAACTCATGTCAGAATTGGTTTGTAGAGGACTGTATCCTATGAGAGGGGAACCACGCTGGAACACAGGAGGAATGACAGAAGTTCCCCCTGCCCCGAGGTGGAAGAAGTGGCAGGACTGCCTGCACACCCCACTCCCTGCCCCCTGCACTGCTGGGGAAGAGGAGGCAGAGATATCGGGAGAAAAGCTGAGCCTGGGAAGAAGGGAGGGGTGGGGGGATGGTGTTTTTAAGATGTGGTAATGCTTCGTACAGTCCTACTCTGTCTATTAAGTATTGTTGTTGTTAGTGTCTGTATTAAATCTATGTTCTTTTTTTTCTTCCCCTAATGAATTTGTCTTTTGCCCATGACCATAATGGGTGAGTCATCCCTCTCTGTCCTTGTCTGTATTCCCGAGCCTTTTGCTTTACTTTCTGCTTCCCAGCACTGAGGGCGAAGAGGGGAGTGAGCAACTGCTGGTGCTCAGTTTCTCTCTGAGCTCAAACCACAACAGGCCAGAAGAGCAGAACCAGAGCACAGCTCTGGCTTCCACCCTGGTGGTAGCTGGAGACCAATGGGAAAGTGCAGAGGAAAACTGATCAGAAAGGTATGACAAATGTAGATGGATTCAATGCCTCTAGGAAGGAAAACTAATACAGTTAGGAGTCCTAACTCTCATTTTTTAAAAAACATTTTTGTTTTCCTATGACTAGACAGTAAGCATACAGGCTACTATATATATCTCTCCCTCTACAAATCAATGGGCCCTGATGTTATCCACCCAAGGGTGTTAAGACAGCTAGCTGATGTCATTGCAAGGCCACTCTCCATAATCTTTGAGAAGTTGTGGAGATTTGGACATCCCAGGAGACTGAAAGAAGGCTAATGTCACGCCCATCTACAAGAAGGGCTTAAAGGAGTTTCCAGGAAATTATAGGCTCATCAGTTTTACTTCAGTCCCTGGGAAAGTTATGGAAAGAGTCCTCCTGGGGGCTATCACAAGTCAAATGAAGCACATGACTTGGAAAACCCATCATGGATTCATCAAGGGCAAATTGTGCTTGACAAACCTGATCACCTTCTATGACAAAGTAACCTGCTTGGGTGATGTGGGGTGAGCGGTGGACATTGTCTACCTGGATTTCTCCAGGGCTTTTGATATAGTTCACCACAGCATATTCCTAGAGAAACTGATATGTTACAGTCTAGACAAGTGGTCTGTGCAGGGGGTAGTCCTTAACCAATGTTTCTATTCCGATCTTTACTCACAAGTTCTAGGAAGAAGATTTTCCTATTAAGGCTGCCACTGACCAGAAATTTTCCAATAAGATTTTTTTCACTGAAAAATGGAAATTCAAAAAAAACCAAAACAAATAAATGACACTGCAGAATCTGAGGACCACAAATTTACTGCAGGTTCAGGATTAGTAGGGGTTTTTTATAGTCAGAGAGAGACAGAGACAAGAAGAAAACAGACATTATATTGGTAATTTGAGCATGGTGTTTCTATGACAGATCACTTGGTTTGAGGTTTTGCTTTCTGTTCTTTCACACTGCACATTTCTGCCCTGACTGCAGCCTATGGCATACACTGATCCTGGTTGTTCTTGTTCTGACCTGATCAGGGGACAGTGGAACAACCTTCCTCTTTTTATGTGCAATGGACCATTGATTAGAGAAGTGCCTCGAGCCTGGTTTACTAGGTGACACTCAGCAACTCTTTTCCTAAAAATTTCAGGATATCACACTGTCAGAAAAAGAAAGAAAAGAAACGAGCTAAAGTTGATGAGGAGGAGAACCTTGCCCTTTAGCACTCTGATCAATTTCTTCACTTATGTCACCTATTTGGGGAAACGGGAATGCCTGAGATTTTTATACTTACTGTTTCTTTTATTTCTGACCAAAGATTTTCAAAATGAAACCATTAGTAGTTCAGGTATGTAATAAATATATATGTAATAAATATATCTGTATTTTTAATTAAAAATTCAAAATAGTAGAAAATATGTTTTTCCTTTTTTTTTTTTTTAAATACTGTTCTCACAGTCTGTGTTTCTCTAGGCTCACTCTTGTCTACCTTTCTTCATATTTTGTTCAATGATTTATCTTGTGTTTAATTAACCTTATTCTAATCTCTCTCTCTACTGAAGCCCCAGATGACCGGAGGCCTACTCCTGTTCTGATTTAAGTACATGGCAGCAGTCATATTGACTTCAGTGGTGCAGGATCAAATCTCTTAAGGCTCCAGAGCACCAGAGTTACACTTTGATCTATTTTGTACTAATTATACATTAATTTTCTTTAGTGAATTTAAAGGTACACTAACACACATGGATAGTGGTAAAATGTCATTTGAAACTGGGTTCTTATATGTCACAGCTGAGTGGAATAATAAACATGATAACAAATGAGTGCATTGCTTGCATTGTAGTTACAAGACTGAAAGGATGCAGAAAAGTGGTGACTATTTATATGACAGAAACACTACATGCATATTCCCACTTCATTTCATTAACCAGTCTGAAAATAAAATCACATTTCTTTCATTCTGTCCATAAATGGAGAAAAGAAAGCTAAAAGACAGGACAAAAAGCAGGTAATATGTATCTAAACTGCTCATCATGGGACCAAGTTTTCATTATCTTATTTTTTTCCCAGCTTTTCAGAGATACAAGGTATTCTAGTTGATTTGTAAAAGTGCAGTTTGAACAGCTGCGTTTGTCAGTGAAAGTATATGAGGATATTTGAAAGCACAAACCAGAGTCAGATTTAAACAGGTTTGATTGGTATGACTCACTGAGGCCCTGTATTCAAAGGAACCTGCTAGGATTGCCACTTATGTTATTTACAGAGAAATAGCAGGGGTTATGGCATTGTGTGTGGTCAATATGCACCCAGAAGTGAAAGTCCTGAAAGTAATTGTCTACACTGAAGCTAGTCACCTTGGACTCTCATGAGCATTAGATTCTTATTTCTCTTATAAGCATCTAATGCTGAGAAAGATGCAAAAAATAAGTCAGAGGTTCTTCCGGAGTTATTTGTCTTCCTTCACTATAGAGTAACTTTTAGATGGCTAAAAGAGATAAGGCAATACTGAGATCTCAGCTGACTGGAAGCTAGCTCCATCTCTCATCGCTTTCCCTGCTTGCCCCAGACCAAGGCACAGAAGCTGTGTATGGCTATGCCACTTTTCGCTCTGCTCCTGCCCTTCTGCCCTCTGCTCTTCCTTCCTCTGGCACCTCTGCACCTGGCCACACATTTTTATATCTAGCATAAGATGGTTATTTTGGTGCCAGCCTTCTGCTCTTTCACTGTGGAGATTGCCTCCTATGTATTCACTGCTTAATATTTCAGTGTCTTTTCTGCTCTGTGGCCAGCAGTGCCAGTAGCAACCATAGGCAGTTTTGGGGGCTGTGGAACAGTACAGATGCTGCAGAACTGCATGGCCCTGGGGAGTGCACCTTTGACTGGGACTGATACTTGGAAAGGTTTCCACTAATAGGCACATTAGCACCCAGTGAGCTTTGTGCTACAATTGCTGTGCCTGTGGCGGCTGCGCAGACACGGTCATGGCTGGCCCGACACACACACGTTCACAAGCTTTGAGAGAGCGTTCAGTTTAGAGGTGTTCAGGCCTTCCTACATCTGCTGCTGAATTGTCTCTTTCAAACCTAAGAACATATTTTGTCAGTTGCATTAAATACTAAAAGCCATATCATATTG
The DNA here is from genome assembly GCF_031877795.1 of Strix aluco. Taxonomy (NCBI): domain Eukaryota; kingdom Metazoa; phylum Chordata; class Aves; order Strigiformes; family Strigidae; genus Strix; species Strix aluco. The sequence continues at coordinate 46,854,962 of NC_133935.1, forward strand.
TAGAGCAAAGTCACTTTTCAGAACATACTTACAAAAAATCAGCAGCTGATTTACTAGATAATTAGGACAGGGCAGAGGCAAGGTACCTCCTGGCTCTGAGAAAACCCACCACAAAACACTCAGATTTCCTTCAGAAAGTAAATTTTGCAGTGTCACAACTCATCTATGTGCTGAACAATACCAATAAATCTATTTCAGACTTGTGTTTATGATACAGCAAATCACATTTCTTCCTTTTTCTCTCAGCTCTTTCTCTCCGTTTCTTGGGCAGGAACCACATGGCAGATAATATTAATCTGACCTTCCTCTTGTCTCGGTACGTAAAGTTTTTTTGCTCCTTTTGTTATCACTCTTCATATACAACTACAATAAATGTCAGGAACTGACGAGCAGTAAAACAATTTGTTCTCTTCCAGCTCTCATGTAAGTCGGCCAACAGAAGAAAAGACATCTTACAGTAGGATATTTTACAGACAGATATTTTTATACAATGTTTTGTAAAACAATGAGTGACACTGCTGCTCGTATCATCTCTTTCCAGAGCGAAACCAAAGACCAAGCAAGGAACATGTTTCTGAAGTGCAGAAATGAAGCAGTGGTGTCTCTATGCCATACAGCAAGTCACATCGATCCTACACCTTTCGGACAAGCTTCCAGAGCTGTCAGTCATCCACCTCTCCTTAAAAGCTTAATCTCTCTAGAATACAACATTCCTCCCATTTCAAAGACTAGTTTTAAAGTACCCTTTTATTTAAAACAAGAGGATTTTGTAAATGTCATATTGTATTTTCCTTCAACAAAACAGAACAGCTTCTCCCTCTCCTCTCCCTCTTAAAACAAAGCAAGCTTTATTTTTTATTGATATTACTTAAATAGAGTCTTTTTTAAGGTAAGTGCTCAACCTGTTTTTCTATCATAAGCTTATTCTATCACGGTTTTAATCTAAGAGTACATATAGCAGTTTATATGGAGTTAATAAATTAGGAATAGTTCCTTCAATAAATCTTTAAACAATTGTTAAAAATGCCAGCAGGTTGTTAGGTTACTTATCACTCTAGTTTATAACCTTGAAGTGGTGCGTTTATAGCTGCCTATAGCAAGTATTGTCCATGCCTGTAACTAGTAATTACTTATTAACCCTTCATTATGACTGTGCAGTTGTTACGAAGTGCTACTTGATTCTTTTCCACACCACTGTTTACCTATTGAGTTCTTGGGCTAGTGAAGTGGGTCAAGTACCAGAGGTTGCCTCCTGGCTCCAAGAAACCCACATTTTTTCTATTGCCTTGCAGCAGCCTTAGTTTTTTTGGCACAAAGTTTTTCTTCTAAGTGAGAGTATTGTGTATGATGATTGAGACATAGAAGGGCTAAGGAGAGGGGCAGGGAATGAAAGTAGTTCACAGCTTTGTTTTCTAGGACTTTAGTGACAGCCTATTGACATTTCTAAAATATTCCCCCAGTGTAACTTCCTTTCCCACTTCCCACCTGTCATTTGATTCAAGGAGACTAAAAATAAAGTAGAAAGTTACTCAGAGAGTATGCTGAGTCTTTCTTGTGCAATGTTTGTGAATGTCAGACTTTAAAACCAACCGATTGAAGGAATGGTAAATGCCTCATGGTACAACATCAGTGCAGCCACTGGAAAGGCTTCCTGGAATAACTCTTACACCCACCCCTCTCTTTCTGCCTTAACAGATCAGTGGTTTTGGATATTTTAAACAGAATGAACAAACATTTCAAATTTAAGAAACAAACCTCCTCTCCAGTTTGGGCTGATAAAGTAGGCTCCCTTGTACTTTCCTCAGATGCAGCTGTGGGTAATAAACCACTTGCAAAATGTGATACAACAATTTCTATATTTGTGCTAACTTTTCCCGCTCTGTTTATGAATGCATAAGTACATATACCTAATTGCTCTGTAATGGACAGGTTGATGTGGTGCAGATCTGACAAAGCTTAAACATAGACCTTTTTTTAAAATTCTGGATATTGTTTCTCCCTGCTCCCCATCCAATTTTCCAAGGCTTCACTTTGCTATATAACCTGCGTCTTGGAAGTGCTTGGGGTTTATCAGAGTTCTCATTATGGAATAGAGGCTCAGCTGGGGAGGGAGGAAGGGCTAAATAGTTAACTGAGAAGCTGGAATATAAGAGAAGGAGCAAGGGCCAAAGAGATTGAACAACTTGCCTGTAGGAATAATGGGAATAAAGAGAGTACTGGGAATGATGGACTATTGGTCCTGGACTAGCTGCTACATGGAACTCAGCAAGGTCAAATACTCCAGCAACACAGAGAGATCCCATCTCAAAAACAGAGCTGTTTTTCAAAGCAAGGGTCAGTCCTTCACTGTAGAGTTGAAAAAAAGTGGAGGAAAGACTTCCTTGTTTAAAGATCCTGTCCAAAATCTGTACATGGAGATGTGAAAGATATGCATGTGTTTTTCTTTTAAGAAATTTTTTCCATTTTTTTCCCCATAAGACAAAGCTTTTTGCTTTATCTTAAGGTATCTACCTTAACTTTGAAGTGACAAATTTAGAAAGGGAGCTTTGGCTGACAAATTGCCTTTCTGCAACGTACCCAAATAACACACACCTTTCTGTAGCATACAAAGCATAGAATAACTGGAGGACAAAAGTGGCCACTCTTAGAAGTCCCCAAATCCAGCAGTCTGACACCACAGGATCTGCCACTGTAATAGCTCCATCACCTATGAATGTCCATGCTCATCTCCAGAGCCAGGAGATGAAAGCAATCCCCTCCTGAATCCAGGTGGGTTGAAAGCATGTGGGGTCCTGCAGCTGACTCCACTCACAGCCAAACAGCATTCAGCCCGTGGATAAAACCTGACTGTCCTAACTGAGCTTATTCCATCCATGTCATACTGGTGAAACACAGACTGCCTGAAGGTACTGCAGTAAATGAAATTTGACTCCAGGTCTTTGCTTTTAATTTCCCACTATCTTTTATGTATTTATTTACAGCAAATGGGAATTATAAGTAGCAGTTCTAGCAAAATCATATTGATAAATTAATTCAACAGTTCACAATGAAATTACTAACCTTTTGCAATTAATTTGTTAAACACATCATAAAATATTGTCATGTTTAAACAGTATTAATTTGAGCACAAAATATTCAGGGATGTAGCAAGTTCCCAAACTGACATAAACTGAGAAACAGATTAGTATATCAGTGGAATACATGAATTCTAATATGACTTAAATTTAACTGTAAATGAGCTAAAAGCTATTAATAAGACATTCAGACACACTAGGAAGGAAAACTATGCCAAAGAAATCTTGATCAAGTAGCAGTCTATCCTGTTTGTAATCCAGCACTTTGTAACTAATTACAGAAGATTAAAGGAAACAGAACTGCTACTTTCTGAAAATGACAATACAGTAGAAGAGATAATATCAGGTAGAAAGGTCATGATGGCTCAGTTCTGGTCATAACATCTGGTTTGAGATCATAAACATGGTCACAGCTCCACTACCCTCTGTTCATGTCTCACATTCATCTCTAATGTCACCTAGCTGACATCTGACACAACTTTGATTTGATAATCTTCATGTCACTTCTGTCAGTGTCTATCAACAATTGTGCCCAAAAGACTACCAGAATTCTCAGTGATTCCTCTGCCAAAACTCTTGTTCATGATCCAACTGCATCTCAGGATCATTGCTGTAGTTCCCAATCTGTCTAATCGTAGCTACCGAAAAGACAACATATCATTAGCCCATCCCTACGTAGAAATAAGAGGGTTTCTCTTCCAACTTCATTAATTTCATATATGCTTTTGGATTTTCATGTTACATCTATTATTGTGATATATCAAGTCTGTGAAGCTCAATCTGCTTCAGCAGAACCGTCTGTTAAAACCCGCTCTCTAGCCAGCTCCTTCCATATTGCTCCTCCAGGGTTGTCTGGGAGACTTGCTGATGATGAATGACAAGCAACCTTCCGTGCTCCTTCAGGCTTACACCATGAACTGCTTGCCCCATGTTCTTCCCCTTACCTTTACTCCCTTATTCCCCTTCCCTGCCACTGGAAAAAAAGAAAGAATGTCAGTTTGATGCCATGCCACTGTGGGCATGAAGACATAGACAGGACTTTTGGCAGTGGTGGTTGAGAATGGTGCTACTCAAAACAGATGAGGCTGTTGGAAGAGATGGGTTCAAGGGCAAGAGGAATAAGACAAGGCCCAGTTTACACACTCAGAAAATAATATTTTAACTGCAGTATTTTTCTCCCCACCTGTAAAATAAAAACTTCTTGCTTCAGAACTTTGGTTGTCAGGATAAAGTGGCATCTGTGTATGTTGGTACTCACCATCTCTCTATAGCACAACATTTTTGCACATTTTTGTGTTCTCAGATGACATAAGGGTAGTATATAGATTTAAGGATCATATATGTAGCGATATTTTATAGTCACTTGGAGACTAGTTACTAGCTGATAGCAGCAAAGTTTATAATGTACTTTTCAGAAAATCTAGTTGCAAGAAATCCAGAAGAGGACTGTCTGCTCTGTCTAGTTCTCCACTTACACCTGTCATGGATGAAATGAGGAACTTACATATTCTGTACATGGCATTACAGCTTGGATCTTCTCCTTTATACTTGGAAGAGTCACAGACTCTTCTCCATCTCTTTTTCCTTTCTAAATTTCAGAATTTTTCTCATCACCTACATTAATCCTTTAGATTCTCCACACTATTTTTCCTCAGTATTTTTCTGTGTCCTAATCTTTAAATTTGGCACATTATGACTAAAAGTTTGATAATTTGGGGTTCTTTCTTTTTGCAGAAGAACTTTAAATGTGAATCTTTCCTCTCCCTGATTGTCGTGATTTAACTCTGGTAGGCAGCTCAGCCCCACACAACCTGTTGCTCACTCCCCTCGAGTGGGATGTGGAGGAGAATAGCAAGAGTAAAACAGAAAACTCATGGGTTGAGATAAATACAGTTTAATAAGTAATGTAAAATCTGCATGTGCAAGCAAAGCAAAATAAGGAATTAATTCACTACTTCCCTTTGGCAGGCAGGTGTTCAGCCATCTCCAGGACAGCAGGGCTCCATCACATATAATGGTTACTTGGGAAGACAGATGCCATAACTCCAAATGTCCCCCTTCCTCCTTCTTTCCCCCCTTTTTATTGCTGAGCATGACACCATATGATCTGGGATACCCCTTTGGTCAGTTGGGGTCAGCTGTCCCAGCTGGGTCCCCTCCCAGCTGTGCACCTCCAGCCTGTTTGCTGGCTGTCTGAAAAACAGGCCTTGACCCTGTGTAAACATTGTTCAGCAATAGCTAAAACATCCCTGTGTTATCAACACTGTTTTGGTCACAGACCCAAAAAATAGCCCCATACAAGTTACTGTGAAGAAAATTAACACTATCCCAGACAAAACGGGTACGCTGATATATCCAGCTTTTAAGTTTTATGGGTACTTCAGAAAAAGCCCTTTGGCTACTTCTGAGAAGAAAGCATACCTCACCTATACACATCCCAGAAGATGATGGACTACAAAACAACAGCTCCTCTGTCCTGTGAACAGTTACTGCACCGGTGACCCTGGAGGGACCCCTCTGCACCCTGGCTTCAAGGCAGGTGTAGGTTTTGGGGGATGTAGGATTGGGGTAGTGATGGAGTTTTTTATGGTAAGAGCTGAGAGTAAAAGCCAAGGCTCCCACTTATTTGATTTGGAATTTAAACTTTTTGTGTTACTCCTGGTATGAACGGATGTAGTAAGGATTAGTTTCTGGACAGAGAAATATTTCAGAACTCAACCTCTGCTTCTGAGAAGGGTGGTCCTCCTATTTGATTCTATTTGATCTGATCTGATTTGATCTGATCAGATGTGATCTGATTTAATTTTGTTGCATTATGTAAAATACCTGAGCATCTGGAAACATGCACTTCATTTATCAAATAAAACTGGGTTTTCTCAGTGTGACAGGATTACAGTTTATAGAACCACAATAGAAATATTGGTTTCAGATTGCAGAAAGCTGAGGCAAAAGCAGAGAAAGAGAAGCGGAGAAAAATAACACTTGAAAACAGTAATCTGGTTGTAAATCCTTAGGACAATAGCATTGGACAACTGAATTGATGACCTGGAAAATAAGTTCAAATTAAGAAACATTAAGCTATAAGAATATTGGAGGCACAGCAACAAAAGAAAAAATATTTTATGATGCATCATAAAAATGACGAGACTCAGTCATTTTGAACTGTTTCTAGATGGTGCAGCAGTGTGTTGTAATCGTGAGAAACCTAATCAAGTAATGGCTTGCCAGTGCTTCCAAAATGTGTCTGTTGGAATGAGGCATCATGTTTCTAAACTGCCACATAAATTTGAGTCTAATTTTCAGGGTTCAATACTTTTATTGAGATTGCAGTTTTTCTCTGTCAGTGTCAGAAATATATGAAAGCCTTTATGATAATTAAAAGAGGAATGAAAAATATATGACCCTAGAAGGGGCATTGCTCTATCCTGCCAACCTGGAAGTCTATGGTGGCAAATGAATGCTGAATTCTTCTATGTCACATACAAATGTCATTGCATTTCTGGAAAAGGTACAGTGTAGGAAACTGAATGGAAGGTCCCTGCTATATAGTGAACGCTATCCCAAAACTGGCTCAGCTTTATTGCATTGACATTGCTCCAATTTTACCATAATCCTAGGAAAGGACATTGTATTCTGGCCCACTGGGATCCTGCCCAATCTAATAGTTGTGTACATCTTGCTAGTGCTCTCCTGACTTTGGCAACTTGTACTGTGGATTGTTTTACACAATACTTTGAGCTTTCTCCTGGTGTTAGTGCCTTCTGTATTTTTTCCTTAACTATTATCTTTGTCTGCCATCTTTCATTATCATGTGTGATTAGTCTCCAAACATCACAGGCAGACAGCTCTGGCTCACAGTCATTGCCATTCTAACAGTTGGATAGAAAAAAATGGCTGTATTTTTCAAAGGGTATGATGCTGGATGCTTTCATTTAAAGATTTACATCTGTTAATATTGGAAACTTACTTTTCCCTTTGGATGAATTCATAACAACAAAATGTATTGTAAATTGAAAACATAATAATTGCTAATGTGTGAAATACTGTCCATGTGACAAATCATCTACATTTCTCTTTATTTGATGTGATACTGGGCTTAAATAAAGGAATTTTTGATAGAGTTGCTGTGATGTTCTGGACCATTTAAAAATGATTTTCAAAATTTTAACAGAGTTAGTTATGGTCTGTGAAAGTTTTCTTACACCCTAAAAATGTAAGTTTATGTCAGAGAACAAACTGACTCCTCATGGTTTAATTACTTTAATAAGCTATGTGGAAAAACATGGAAAAGCTAATACTGGTTTCTGCATGTTTGTGGTATATATGATTCATTAGAAGAATAAGTACTGTATTCTTTAGAAGAATAAGGAAATAATGTCAGTTGTGCAAGAAAAGTTGTTGGTGAAATTATGTACAGCTGCAGTAATTGTAGTAGGTCAGTGATGCAAGTGTGCAGTAAAAAACAACCACTGAAATGACAAAGCTTGCTTTTCATATCCAGGTTTATATCATATAAAAGCTGTATAGGAAAGAATGGAAGCCAAACTGAGGCAGAGTACCCACATAAAAAGCAAGCTCCCTGTATTAAAATTGTGACTGGATGTAGTCTTCTGCACAAATCAGGCCCCTTTGGTAGGTTCTCAATGCTTATCCTGTTAGATGGCTTTGCTCTGAAATTCTTGCAATAAGAATTAGTGATTTTTTTCACAGAGGCAATTAACAAATACCAGAATGTATACCCTGTTGCTGATACTGCAGTTTGGGGAGATGTTGCTGAAGCACTCCTCAGCAAGGCTGAACAGCTGGAGTTTGACTCTAACTGTTCTTTAGAAGAATGTTTCTTTCCCAAATCTAGACAATACTGGAGTTACCATGTGCAAAAACAGAGTAAAATCAGTGCTTCAATACAAATTAAATATGTGAAATAATGATATGAATGGTGTGAAAAAGAAAAGCCTAAGAAAGCTAAACACAAACCAGTGTAGTGAAATAGTTTCTACATCTTGTTTTTATATTCTAATGCATTTCATTTTCCCCCTTGCCAATCAAGTGCTACTTTTAAACTTGAGTTAGTCAGGCAAAAGAAAAAGCTCTTTTTATTTTTTATTTTTTTTTATTATTATTTTTTAATAACAGAAAAGGAACATGATTCTCCTGCAGGGATGCAGAAAGATAATACAGCCTGTCCATGCCATGCTTAGAAAGCTCTTGCTTAGATCCTTGGTGTATTCTGGTGGCCTATTTACAGGGAATACATATTCAACTTTTTTACTAAGGAGCAATCTGTGGCAGTTCCATGAAAAACACTGTTGAAAGAGGTTTGGTCGAGGGGAAAGTGGAAGAAGGAGGAAGTCTGGCATGTTGGTGAAGTGGCAGAAAAGGAGAGAAAGGAAACTGAATAATCATCCTTTTTTTTCCAGAATAACAAAAGGCAAACACTGAAGCAGCAAGTATGAGACCTCCTCTCATCTATGCTGAACCTCAAAGAAGTCTGCAAGGGTGAAGTCTAGAGATGCAGGAATTTAATGCAGATAGCATTGACTATTGCAGTTTATGTCATACTTGGGCATGAATGCTGTCTCATTTCATGGCTCTCTAGTCCCACTTCTGCAGTTTCAATGACAGCCCAAAACTAAGAATAAATGTTTGCGATTCCTTGTCTCTTTCCTGGAACTCCCGGGAATGGTGCATCCAGTTGTTCTCTATCTAATATTGTCTGTCCCTTTGTTAAAATTGCCGTTTCCATCACAAACATTTTTCTTCAACAAAAGTGTGTTTACTAATTGTAATATTCTTAGATGCTGGCTAAGAGAACACCAATTTCTGGTGCTACCTGAACACAACACCAGGATGATTCTGATGAGAAAGTGCAGGAGACCATAAAAAAATATTAGAGGTCAGAGGGGGCTTGTGTAAAGCTCAGAGAATAATGTTCTGCCATTAAAAAATCTGGTTTAGAAGTTGGACTCCCTCATGTGCTGAGCTGGTGGCTGACTAAAATTCTCAAAGAATAGAGAAATTCTCCAGAATCCTAATCCAACTTCATGACACAAGGAGAAGACCAGACTTTCTCTCCTTAAATGTCGCTCTGAAAGCCTCCAAAGGTGCTCACATCTAAGGAAGCAGCCGACTGACCACAGGGGCTTGATTTATGATGTGAAATCCTCCCTCGTTCTTTAGCTTGCGGTCTTTGAAGCCCTCCTCCTCTTTGACTTTCTTCTGCAGTATTTAATACACCTTAAATCCTTTCTGTAAGAATAATGTAAAATACCTGAATTCTTCTCACACTCCTGCCTCTTTCATGCTCACTATCAGAGTTGTTTCCATGGCCAAGGTATTTTTCTCTTTCATCAGTAGTTTCTCTCCTTCCAGCTGTTACAGACCTGAACAGAAGAGCAGTAACCCCCACTGCTCAGCCCCAGAGCCACATCCTCAAGCTTATGGTCAGTAGCGAGCTTTCAGCCCATTACTGACAGATGTTGTTGAGGTGCTGCTGGGATGGTAGAGTAGGATCAGAGGTGTTATAAGGCTAGAGATAGACTAAGCAACATTCAGACCATTACCTGCTTGTTTCTGATCCAGGCCAAGATGAAGCTCAGACTTCCAAAAGAAACAACACAGGGAAAATGGTCAGAGACTAGTCATAGGTACTGAAGTGGCAAAAACTGATGGCAAAAGCAAGAAAAAATAACATGAGAGAAAAGAGAGGAAGAATCTAACTGGTCACAAACTCAGGATATCTGTATATTACCAAAGCTAGCCTTGCCCTACCCGACCTGGGTATGGACAGGCACCCATCAGTGACTGCAGAGTATTCAAACTGGATGTCACAACCTGAACAAGAAAGGAGGCACACAGAGCCTATAGACCAGAACTAGTGAGTTAAAAGCTAGTTTTAGTATATTCATGCTACTGTGTTTGTCATACGGGTCTCACTGTTAAATAAAAGTACTTTCGTATGAATCTGGTCAAATGGACTGCACTGAATGCAGAAGGGCTCGTATATGCAAAATACATCACTGGTTTTGAAGACTGTTTCTAGTGTGGTATACACCCTAAAAATATAATTTTTCATCAGGGTATAGAAGATCTACTTTTCTTACACCTGCAGAGGGTTCCCAAGTAATGGGGAATGACCAATAGTGAAAAGAGTCAATTTAATCAAATTTGAACTGTAAATACACTGAGCCTATTAAGTTTTGATACATTGATGAAATACTAAAGGCAAAACCTCTGATTTAGTTACCTCTGTAGCTGAGAAATATTCTTATTTAAATAAATATTTTGTAATTTACTTCTGTGATTTTGAAAGCAGAAAACCCTTAAAGAAATAAACAATTTTCAATATTTTTTTTAAAAATTACTTTCAAGAGGAGTCTTATTAGTCAGGCTGAAGTTTGGTATCTGTGTATACTTATATTGCTATTCAGTAACAAATAATAAAATTATTAATAATTTGTTTATAGTTAATAGCATTGATGAATTTTCCTCTTCAACTTTGCAGACAGATTAAGGTTGACACAGAAATTTGCAGTTCCAGCAAGTTTTAGCTGTGAGATGTCAAGAGACTCACAAATTCTGGATTTAGACCATTAAAGATAGGCACTCTTAAAAAAAATTAAACCCTTTCAGTTAACTAAAATAGTTTTCATGAATACTATGACAATTTTAGCTGAAGAAAGAGGTGAGTATCTGCTGCTGCTCAGAACCCTTGTTCTCTAGGGCTCCTAAGCCCTATATTATCAATGGAGAAACATAATTGCAATGCCTCATCCTAGAAACAAGGTTATTTATTTCTTGTATGGGATAGAAAGAAGTGTTTTGCAGCTGCCATATATATATATATCTATATATAGAGAGAGATATACATATACTGCAACCGAGCCCTGACACGATGTCAGGATGAAATGCAGCAGGTACCATCCCTTCCTGTGCTTTCCTTTGGAAAGCATCTCTGGTGCATGAGCTGCAAGACGACCAGCATCCCTTAACACATCCCCTGGTTGTCCACCTCTGGAATGGGCAGATTCTGAAGGAAGCTATTCTGGGAGGAATCCAAGTGCAGTATGCAGTCTGACCTGTTGTGATATGCGTGTGTAACGAGAACAAGGGCAGGATATTGATCTGAGCATATCAAGTCCCATTTACTCTTAATCCACCACTGGTTACTTGGTTTTACCATAATTTACAATGTATACTCCTATCATGTACTGATCTCAGACCTGTGCTTTGCCTGAACAAAACACAAACAAGAGACTCAAAATGTTGTCACTAATGTTAAATGGATTTTGTGGCTATGGCAGTATGAATGGAAAATCAGTGCATTGTATTTTACTCAGATTTCCTGCGGCAAATGGAATCCCATTACACTCACTTCAGTGAACATCGTTTTTTAGATTCTTGAACAGGCAGGTTTTCTATTTTGGGTTTTCTCCCCGTAAGCAATGTGATACAACTCATCTGTGTTAAGCAAAATTTTCTTTACTTAGCCCAAGCCTTTGTGTTTATTATCTGTTCCTTTAACCACCTTATCTCTCTCTCTCTCTCTGCAGTTAAATCTGTGCCTCTTTATAAGTTATTTTTTTAAGAAAAACAAGTCTTAGCCTACTTCTGCAGGGTCTTTATCTGCAATGACTGATGACCTGATGACTTACTGTATCTAATACCTACATTTGGCACTATTTTTCAACTGAACTTCTAAAAACAGGATGATTTCACCATAGAAACAACACTGTTGCATTTTTGCTTACAAATTCTGCCAGTGGAGGCCTTTGCTAGCCCTTATCCCCCTGTTTTCCTTCTCTGCCATCTCTTTGTAGCTGAAACTTGCATCAAGCTGAATATTGAAAAGGTGCAATGCTTGAAAGGAGTTGGGGAGACGCCTGAGACTACAGAAATAGAATAGAAATATATGTGAGAACCACCCACTCCTGCAGATACAGAGAGCATCCTACTTCTCTGCAATAGCAAGGGAATGGATGTACCCACCTCTTATCAGAAGGTGTCAGTGTTGTCTCTGGCCTTCCCTGTGCATCAAGGCTGAACAAGTGAAAGCCCATGGGTCATTCATGAAATTTACTTTTGCCCTACTAAAATGCCTTTCAACACTTGCACGCATGGCTGCAATATTTTGGAAAATATTTCTGGATACCAGTTGGTCTCTGGGAGATGTATAACATAGCTATTTCTGAATGTTAGAACAAGGTGGGGGTGTTGGTGGTGGGGGTGAGAAGGCTGGATTTAACAGCACTGAATATGCTTTTTATACCACTGACTTTTGAGCTGCCAGAGCATAAAAATATTTTAAGTCTGGTTCAGCTGTCTTTTATTTGTCAAATACTAACTGTGCATATGCAATTTGTTAATTTCTAGGAGCTGAGAATCAGTTATGGCTGCCCAAAACCAACTTGTGAAAGTGTGCCAAAATGCATTTGAACCCAAAATTTCTGCTGCTTATGTTCTCATTTAAATCTTTCTGATATTGTTACGTCCAGCTCAGGGAAAAGGAAGGAAAGAGATAAAAAAGATTGTTCCAAAACCTTGAAAGTATACAAAATGCAGGGCAATCAAATCTAGCCACTTTCCCAGCTGCATCGTGCAAAGGGGTCTGCAGGGAGGCTGAGGCACTGTACTCCTGTCGGGTGAGATGTAAAGGTTTAGGAACTCAATAACACTTCACTGCAGCCTCCCAGCAGTAAAGCAGTTCTGCTATCTATTGTTTTCATACCTTTGTTCAGGAACATTACATTTATATCAATTATACTTTGTCACATCTACCCCCACACACATATCACATAAATAATTTTGTTAAACTTATATTAAGGCAAAAAACATATAGGCTTTGGATGGACATGATGTTGACATCAGCCTTAAACTGTCAAAATTTGCTGTGTTTTACTGGGATTTTTAATGATTAGATAAAATAGTAAAATAAATCCTTGTATTCACTTATGTTGAATAATACCTTTGCACTGAATTAATTGTTTGAGGAAACAAATAAAGCAGAAGGAGCTTGTTATATAGATATTTTGACTTTAGATAACTTCTCTTCCAAGTCTTATTCAGATTATTTCTAAAACCTAAGAGAATTTTCAGTGAATTGCATGTTAAACATTGGGATTTTCTTATCATGGTTTGCATGTTTCCAATTAAAAGCCTTATTCTGTTGCCACTGGAGTAATTGGCAAACTTCCCATCAGCTTCAGTGACTGTAAAGTGAAGTCCAAACGTTTCTACTATTCTAGATTAATAAAGGTATTTTGACATTTTTGACCTCCTCAGGTAAATAACCACCTAAGAAAACTGTCCTGAACCCAACTACAAAAAAAACTAGTTTTAGGCAAATGGTAACATATTTTTGTTTTATTCTCTGCCTCTTGTAACAACTGGCATCTGGTGCTTCAAAGACTTATGTTTAGCCAACAACACTGTCCAATGCATGGACTGAGGCACAGAACTTTTTCCTTCATTCTTTCAATAATCAGTTTATGCCTTGAAGCAAAAGATATGATTATATTTAAGTTTGGTTCATGAAAAAAAAAAAATCATCATGTTTATCCATAAAACCATTTAGCACATCTAAAACTAGAGGTTAGAAAATTGGGCTCTGGCCTCCTGTAACACTGCATCTCAGAAGCTCACTCCAGATAAAGACTTGGGTCTTTCCTTTCTTATGTTCCAGTCCTGCGAAGGGAACTCTGCTCTGTCTGATAAGAACCAATGCTTAAGTAACCAGGATGTTAGAAGAAATGACCATCTCCACCCACCTGGCAGGCAGTTCCCTAAGAAAAGGAAACACCATTTGAACTAGTTTTAGTGTGTATACTACTATGCTCAGTTGGAGGAGCTTTGGTGAAAGAGGTCTTTGCAGGAGGTAGGTTTCAGAGATACCAGGAGAACAAGAGACTATTTTCATATTATCCCTACATATCTTGGACCTCAAACACCAAGTCATCCCTAAGATTCCTGTATGCTGCCATAGGACATGTTGACCATACTGCCTTGCTGATGACCTCAGGTCTTGTAGGCAGGACCAAAGTAGCTCCAAGAAAAGCAGCTAATGTTTTCTCAACGTTAGTGATAAAAATGGATTTTGCTGTCTGTTTCATGGGACTAGCTTGCCACTGATGTCATTAGGAGCCTTGGAGGGAAGTCATTGTTTGGAGAGAGAGAGGAGTAATGGCTTCCATTTCAGGAAAGAGATAAAAGGTTCAGTGTCTCTGACCAAGGTCTACTTTTGATATGGTACAGCTGGGTAACCCACTTGCTCTGTGGCCCTCTCTGTAACATGCCCTCCCTCCCCATGGTCTTGTATGTCCCATCTACGTAACCTTGGCTGAGGCTGCTGAAGAAATTGTGAAGTTGTGCAAAACAGCTGTGAAATTGTCTGTAGAGGAGAGCCACATGAGATAAGAAAGGTAAAAGTGAAGAGGCAGGATTGTTGAGACAGGAGTAGGTCACAGCTCAAAGATTCAAGAGGAAATATATGAACATGAAAAGTAGAAAATATTACCAGAGGTTGGAATATGACAAGCCAGCCACACTGAGGATCAAATCCTGGGAGCAGCAAGGGCCAACCCTTCCCCTCCTGAGAGAGCTCTGCCTCACCTCCAGAGACCTCATGATGAGCATACTAATGTTAAGACTAGTAGCAGCTCCTGAATCCTATCTCTACTGGGTGTAGAGCTCATAAATAATAAACCTATAAGTAATTACTTTATACTCTTAAGTACTATATAAAGCTTATGAAGTCTGTTTGTGCATTATTCAAGGTGCCCAAACAAAGGGATCCAAGGAGCGAGAGTTATAAGAGAGATCTTCCAGTTGCAGAGGCCTGAATGCCACATACCCCATCTTTTCTCTTGGCATCATCAGCTCAGGTTTCCAGGGGGCTGCTGTGAGTAAAACAGGCCACAGTAAAAACTGTTGCTATCATCAGCTGTCTGCTGACCTTGACAGCATCTGTTTCTGACTATACCTTGCATGAGCCTTGTCTTTAAGTTAGCTAGTCTGCATGCTGCTGGCAACAAGGAGGCTGGCTATCACAGGCTAGCAGGGCTCCTTTGCATCTGCCACCAGAGCTGTCCACTAGACAATACCAGTATAATTGCATTACAGCAAGCATTGTTGTACATTGCTGTATATTCCATTACTTAATTGCAAATTAATATATAACCCTTCCTCCAGGCCCAGGACTTTATTTTGATTGATCAGATTAGATTAAGTTGATAACACTTAGTGTTTAAAAAGTACAAGGATCCCTGGGCAAGCGAAAAGGAGTAATAAAGGTATGTACTGTTCAAGCAACTTGTTGAGGTACAGCTGACCTCAGGACAGATGAGCTGCAAGCTGAAGTAACCAACAGCTCCTCTCATCTCTACCTAGGTACTAAACCTGCTGTTCTATTCTCGCTGTGTTATATTGCCTTCCAGTCTCAAATATCTCAGGTACATATTTAGCATAACTATTCTTGGGCAATGGCCTTAAAAGACTTCTGTTATTTATTTTAATAGGGTTGTCATCTTATTGTGATCCTAATCATCACATATAACTCTAAACAGTCTATTTTTTACTTAACACCTGTGTGAAGAGCTGCTTCCCACTCTACCTGCATGTTAACTGGCTAGATTTCGACCATACTGGAGATGCTATTCTTACATAATCACCACCCTCAGCAGATGGTAGTTCAGGGAATGATGTTAGTTCATTAGTTTTGACTTACAATAGATATCCACAAATTATTGAAAATCAAGGTGAGCTTCTCTTATGTTAAATAACTAATAACTGCACTTTATATTTTGGTGAACTCTTTGTTATTTTCCTGTCAAAATGGTGAAATAGATCTATATAAAAAGGAGAATTGCTTACTATTGCTTAAGGAACACATAAATCGACTGACAGTAGACTAATTTTCACACATTCCTCTTATTTTAACTCTACTGGACTACAACAGCAGAGGACAGAGGTCTAGAAATTCAGATGCCTGCTGTGTTTGGAATTGACTATGTCTCTGCAAATTTAATCAATTTAACTCAGAACAGGTACCACTAGAAAGGAGGAATAGAGCAACATATTTGTGCAAGAAAACATTTCCTCTCTACTCACAGCCTGGAGCTTTATATCAAAAAATACCCCAACAAAAATATTGAAAGTGCAAAACCAAAACAACACCATCAAAACCCAAACTAGGAAAAACAGTGAAAAGTAAAGGTTTGAGGAAAGCTAGAATGCTGCTGATATCTTTTTCCTAGGAAAACCTGGATACTGTTGATTACTGCAATGGAAAAATACTTGAGAGAAAAAAAATTGAGTCATGAATTCCTCCCTTGAGTTCCCACACTCTCACTGCTGAGCAGATCTGTAATTGCACTTTATTGAACATGTGGTCAGGCTAATCAGGAATAAAAGAGTCCTGAGTGAGACTTTGCCCTTTGCAAACTAATCTACAAATTGTTTTAGTGCAGCTTTCTAATATATTGGGGAAGGGGAAAGGCAAAGGAGAACTATTTGAAGATAATTTAGTTTTAGTATGCATTAACTACCAGCACAAATACTTAAGGGAGGAAATGTTCTCTTTTCTGAAACAGCATTTCTACTTAATCAGCAAGGAGAAGCCAAAAGAAAAGGTAAGATAGAAGATGAGGAAGAAAGGAAAATGGAAAAGAAAGAGAAGTTCTGTTCTGATATTGTTCCTGATACTCCAAGCTTCCCAGTAGTCCAAGGTGTCTAACTAATGCTGTCAGTCATGGTGATACTGAAGGATTCAGGGAGGCTCATTGCAGTCAAGTGTTCTGGGTGTCACATGAACCAAAGAGAGAGAATATCAGAATTTGAGCGGGTATATACTAAAGAGGAGTGTATTTATACAAAAAAGAACAAGCAACAATCACACAAAATAGAGAGCAAGTGAAGAGAGGATGCTGGGAAGGAAGCAAAAACCATACAACTCTACAGTATAAATTTTCACAACCTCTGCCACTCAAGTTTTTCCCTCAGTAGTTTCAAAAGCTGAAATTTTATGCAGTAAAAGATGAAACATTTTAGCCATCTATAACTAATTTTAAAAAATTGTTAAAATGGAAAAGAGAGATTGGCTAAGATTTTTTAATGACATTTCTGCCTTTCTGAACTGGAACTAATTTCAGTTAGTTTCTTTTTCTCTCCTTTGCACAAATATTTAGAAATTCTAAATATGAGTGAGAACTTCATTTAAACACAATAACAGATTTATTTAGAAGACAAAGTAAAAGCAAAACCACTGCTTTCCTCTATCTGAGCAGTTTAATGACCTTCTGTGTTCTCTCCTACAGAAAGGTATGGTACCCTGCTCATGATACCTGATTGTAAATGTAGGAGATTGGCAGCTGTGAAGTTGCATACCATTTTTCAGTTCACTAATTTTGCCAAATCCAGTGCTGTGGAAATCCAGAGTGGTACTATAGATGGAGTCACAGATACAGAGTAACATCTCTGAATGTATGGTCTGTACATTGGCCATCTCCTCCACAGTGATTGTAGTCACAGTCCCAGAGCTCTTGTTCTGGAAAAAATTCTTACTGCCTGACAGAGTAAAGATTAAGGAATTTCAGTAGGCTGCTTAGACAGCTGTAGGTCTCAATTTATGAGCATATTCTACCCTGCAGTTGCATAACCTATGTAATTACTTTTATTGCACAATGATATATAATCTTTTTCATTTCCTTTGTAGCCACATGGCAAAGCATTTTTTTCTACTTCATTATCTTTTCAAAGAACACCCCCTCTCTCCATGGGTTCGTGGACAAACATCCTTGTCAGAGGTAGGTTCATTAGAATTTTAATCATTTTCTAATTGTATGATTTTTCATCTCAATTTTTTCCCTGAGTTTCAAATTTCCTCTTGACCTGATCTTAAATACACTATAATTATTTATATAATGGTACATTGTACTAAAGTATCTACCAAGGTACGTTATGAGACAAAATGTGTCTGTGTAACATACTTAAAAGACTAATCTTGCTTGTAAGAGTGCATTGCAGATAACTATTTCAAGTACTATTGAAAAAGTGTACTTTTGTTTTGGGCAATATTTTACAATCATAAAATAGGCTGCATGTCTTCACATGTACACTCACTTGCACTCAGCATGTCTGCAGGGGAGGATAATCACTTTGCATGCACAATCACAACAGTTGCATCTGCCAGAGAGCAGGTACATGCACACATTTGAACAATGAACTTTGACTCTTAAAGATAGTAAAATATACCATATGAATTCAAGCTTATGATGCAGTCAGATACTGTGCCTTTCAAAAATAAGGGCTGCCATTTGGACATGTTCTTTTCCATTTATCACATCACTGGAGGAGTTTTGTGCCTGTGAAAGACTGTGCACATTTCAAGTATATCTTATTTAATCTTACAAATAAACATTCCTATACCTTCCTATACCTATACCTTGTTTCTTATGTTTTCTATTGTTTTGTCCCTGTGAATGCAAAAATACATGCTTCTCTTCTATGAATCATGCTTACTCTCTGTGGCTTGTGTCATTTTAAACTGAAGCTGTCCAACCTGAAATCTGTTGTCTGAGCTGTCCCTAATTCCTGCTGCTGTTTATGAAACGTCTTGCTACAGGAATTCAGTAATTTGCCTGAGACCAGAATTTCCTTGTCAGATGAACAGTTCTTCCCTAGGATAAAACTTGAAAAGTTGTCTGATTTTTCAGAGTCTTTAAGGATTTGAATTAATCATTTTGAAAGTCAGCATTGTGTCAATCCCAGATGAATATTGCTCCTGCAGAAAAAAAAAATCCCCATGAATTGAGTGCTACTCTGGAAAGCTGTCAACTCCCATTCAACATCAACTAGGACTCGGGTGACCTTTGATTAGCCTGGTGTTACCCTTCAGCTAAAAGAGTTAGTAGCTATTAAAGCTGAAACACACATCCTACCTTGCATTGTAAAAATGTATTTAGTATTTATTCAGCTATGGACAGCTTCTAAAACTAGTGTACAAAGACATTCAACCTATAATGATCTTCCCACTTATGAAAAGATCCTTCTTTCATTTGATTACTTCTGGCAGTGGTAAAAACAAAGCATTTATTTGATTGTAACATTTAAAATAAAGATTCCATTGCCTCTACTGCATCTCACAAATTGCCTTGCATTCAGCAATTCAGGCAATGCTAAAACACTATTAATAGGGAGTTTAGAAGTGTAGAGGAGCATGCACTAAGGGCAGAAAATTCATTTTGGGTGTATACTGTTTTCTCGGTTTTCAGTATGCGTTCCTGCCTTATGTCCCCCATAATTACTTTTTCCTTTCAACCTGCAAAGGCCCTGCAGTGAGAAGCAATGTGCAAAGCACTGAATGTAGTGTATGAAAGAAATGCATAGACCAAGTAATGAAGGAAGGTTAATGTTCTGATATTCATCTCTTAGGATAAATCACTGAAACTGCTTTCCTCTTGAGAAGAATAATGGATAGCAACAAATGTATGTAAAAACAGAGGTAGTGCTGGAGTTAAACTATGGGCATTAGAACATCTGTCCAACATCACATGAAGAGTCTGTGTAGTTCAGCATCTTGTCTCTGATGGTGGCCAACAATAGATCCCCAGGGAGTAGTATGAAGCAGCACAAGCATACAGGGAGGAATATTTTCCCTGAACAGTGGAAACAGTCCAGCTTTCAGCAATCTGTGGCTCTGGGACATCCTCAGAGAATGGTACCACTGACATCTCAGAAAAGGAGACATTCTTGAGGCACACAGATACCATTCAGGCACCTCACCTCATCACTGGTCAGCACATTCTTTTCTTTTGCCACTGGCCACTTTTCTTCCTCAAGTCAGGGTGACATGTCCTCCAGCCCTCCTCCCTCCTTTTCCTAAACTTCTGGATCTCCTTCTGCTTTGAACAGAGCTGGCAAGTCACACTTACTTACTGTATGCTGGGAATCCACTGTGTACTGCTGTCCCTTAGCAGTTCCTCCACAGAAATCGGGTACCTGAAAGCTGACCACTTACCACAGTAGTCACTGTGTAAAAAAGTGTAGATTCACAATATTTCTACTTAGCTACTGACTAGGTCTGGAGGCAACTGAAAACAATAAACCATGCTTCCCTAATGTTCCCTGAATACTTTGTTAGAAAAGGTAAAAATCTTGAGCTACATACCCTGCTTGCACTGGACCTCTGTTGAGATCTGAAAATGGGGCTGAAGGGTTGTTTATTTTTATGTCTAGAAGTTGTTCCATTTGGGAGGCCCAGAATAGACTTTTCAGGTCTGATGTCATGCAGTACCTGGCCTAAACCCATGAGTCCAGCTTTCAGGACACTGGCTGTGAATGTAGTAAATTCAGGCTCAGCTCTGAAAATATTCTGACCTGCATCACCTGCCTCCCAGATAAATGCTCTGGACATAACTTCTCTGACTCCTTCCAGCTAAAGCTATTCTGGTTTTAGGGGTTCATAAAATACTTATTGTGCTGGACAGAAATCATGACTATAGTGTTTTATGGTTAAGATGCCCACTGGAGAGAAAGTAAGCATAGCTTACAGGCCCCTGTTGTCACAATTACATGTATGACTAGTGAAAATAGAGAATCTCCACTCAGTCCTTAGCTGACAGTCAGTATTTTACTAAGTGGTTTGACTGCTTGTTAAGCATTTTTCTTAATGTTTTCCTGACAGCAGTTAATTTTCTCTTGGTAGCTTCATCTGAGCATCTACATGTCATTATCCAGGACACAAGTTTCTGGTATGTTAAACAATCCCTTCTGATTCAGCTGAAGCTGGGCTGCAACTAATGATGTCCACATTCTCAATACTGGTCTTTCCCTCAAATACCAGAAGGACTTAATACTTCCCACCATATTAATACCTGGTTGATCTTCAATTCTCTCAGATATGTATTAGCTTTAAGGTTAGAGGCAAAAAATTTTGACTTGCTTCTATTGCTGTAAATTTCCTGTTTCTGTGCAGATGTTTGACTGAGTTTGCAATGTAAATATAAGTCTGTCTTAATGTTATTTTCTTCATAAAATAATACTAGGAAAATATTCTGATGTGTCTTTCGAGATGGAGAATTGAAAGGTCTTTTCTTTTACAATCCTTCAAATTAACTAACCCATGACTTACCCTTTGCCAGGTTTTCTGTCTTTGTAGTTTCCAAAGAATTGATCAGTGATGCATTTCCATAATCAAAGTTCAAATAGAAAGAATGTGTTGTACCAGTGTTTCTTGTGTTTCTAAAAGAAAATACTAACCAGCTCTGCCTCACACAAGATTCCACATTGAACTGCTTTGTTTTCTGGTTCCTTGGTCCTACAAAGGGGTTTGTGGAGCTCAGTTCCTTAACATATTATACAAAAATTTTCTGAAGATAACAGGGTATAACTCTGCATAGAGCTAGTTTTAGATCTGGCAATAACAGTCTGAAAGCGAAAAGAGACAATGATTATCATTAACAAAGAAAACTCTCTAACATGAATGAAAGAAGTGAAGAATACAATCAAAGGTCCTTTGTGACAGCTGGATTGCCTAAGGCACTTTAGCCCAGAATCTAGTCCATTCTCCTTTAAGTTTGCTCTGTTTTGTTCTGTCTTTCACAGTCATGTTTCAAGTGACCTTCACTTCTCCAGAACATGGTGTTACTGTTGGGTTCTCTGATAGTTTTGTATTTTTAATGAACTGGAGAAGTCTTGTATTGTCCAGACTGTACTGGACAACTGTTGGTTTCATTAAGATAGTGAAGTCAGGTGCACCTCTGTTGTGAGATTGTTGCCTCTTGTTTGCTTTTTTCAACTTCTGACTTCTACTCGTACTTCAAACATCAAAGTTTATCCAATACAAATATCAAACTCTTTGAGTTTACATGTCAACATGTGATGTTGAAGTGGGACCTTGTGAAGACTTATGTGAACTGTTCTGTCTCATAGTTTGTGTTGTCTCTGTTTCCATTTTTTGTTCTGAAATTTCCTTGTGGGGTTTCAGCCACTTTGGGAAACGATATGTAACATCTACCATCTTGACACCCTCATCTGAGCTAGTCACTTTAGACTCTTCTTTTAGCTAATGAAGAGAAACAGGAACTTTTAAGCCAGCACCAATCTGGTGGAAACTCCTATCAAACCTTCAAGAAATCTATTATTATCTTTTCTTGCACGGCTTTTCTGCTATTTCATACTCCTTTCCTTCTCCTCCTTCCAATATTTTACTGGAATTAACATTCAAGAATATGTCCTCCCTGGGGTCTTCTATATTTCCTTGAGGAATGATATTTCTTCTGCAGTTCAGCTTTTGCTCCCTTTCTGTTAAAATCTAATTGTGATTGTTGTAACTTCAAACACATTGCCTCCAAGTGCTATTTACTTCTTCAGTTCCAATCCCTAGTTCATATTTCTATGCCTCTCTCACTGCCTAATCTGTCCCTCAGTTCAAAATAGAATTTCCTAGAGTACAATTCTGGTTTTAGATTTGCACTGTTCTTTTTCTTTTTCAGCTTCTCTTTACTCCCCAGATTTATATGCATTTTGGCATGGAATGGCTGTGACAGCTGCTGTTTCTTGCTTCCCTGTGTGATCTTGAGTCTTAGACAGAGGATCTGAATTTCATGTTCATGCAAATGTGGTTTATCCCATTTTTTTACTGTGACATCTGAAGAGTTCTGTGTTTTCCTGTGTTGGAAAAAGAACAATTAAAAAAACATGATTTGGCCAACAATATCTAAACCACAATACTCTTTCCATGTTGTTGTATGTTCCTTTGACATGACACTGATGTGTCACATACCTCTGTGACACCTGTCACAAAGAGTAAGTCATTGTTATTCAACTAATTGCTCTCTGAGTGCAAAATATTTTTGTCCTGCTTTTCTCATCGGGGCAATGACTGACAAACTATTTTGAGACCAGGAATATGATGCCTTCATTCCTACCTAAATACTGTGTTCTCTGCAAAGTATGATCTCATGAACACCATCTCCCCTAAGTGCTTATCTTTACTGTTGCCTGAGGAGCTGAGATTCTTTTCTTTGTAGGCACTTTTTATCTGCAACAATTCACTCTGATGCCAAGGGTTTCAGATTTATAGTTTTCTCTCTTTTGTCACAATCTATGACTTCTTTGCCAGGGCTGAGTTTCTTTTTCAGAGACATCAAGTTCAGAGTTGGCAGCCATGAGGTAGATGAATAACACAGGGTTAGGAGGAGTGTGAGGGTCCTACCCCACATCCACAGGAAGGAGAGGATGGGGTAGGAATTTCTTGTGCCAAGACAGGTAAGAAGACAATAGAGGAGCTGCCTGCCAGGCTCATCATGGGACAAGAGGGAATTCCAATTAGAAAAAAAGGACACAGTGGTGGGAAACAGATCACTTTGGCAGAGCAGTAACACTTATGATACCAAAAACTGGTTTAATTACAGTCAGACTGTGGTTTGATCACAGTTCTGATTTTTGTTTTTTAAAATATTGTTTCCACAAGTTAGTAACTAACTTGGGTTTTTCTTTTTTCTTGGTACGGAAATTAAAGTCCAGATCATTGGCTCCCAGAGACCAGCTTTCACCAGCAGCTTTCACCAGCAACTTTCATGCAGTATGAAGAATCATAAAATTCTCTATTAATCATGTTAGTTGGACAATTAATCCCAACCAGTTCTAGAATGAGCTATGTCATGGCTATACTTTACAGCAGAGCTCTCAGGCATATGAGAAACAAAAGTTCATGTTACTCCAAACAGATGAGAAATCAAACTTGCATAGGCAAAGCCCTGTATGAGAGAGAATTATTGAGTTATCATGAGGCTTAGTCCCTCTTCCCCTCTTCTGAAAATATTTTAAGATAAAGAGTTTGAACAGGTTACTAACTTTAGGAAAGGGCTCATAATTTAAGCCTAAACAGTGACAAAAATAGGCTAGAATTACAAAACAGTCTTTGATTCTGAAGTCCAAGTTCTGCCAGCAATATTTCAACCGGTTTTTCCTAGGTGCTGCGTGGACTTAAGCTGATGGCTCATGCATGGGCATTATACTGATATGGGCAAGAATGCAATAGTCCTGGGAGAGTAACAGGTGGATCAGCTGGGATTTCCCAGGAAATCCTTTTTAGCAAGACACATCCCTTCCTCACCTCCCAAGAAAGGAGGAGGGGCCATCACTCATGTAAGAATCTGGCTTGTGATTGTCTGTTGTATCCACTCTTTGTATGTGTGTAAATGGACCTTTTTTAAAGTAGGTGTTCTCTTCAAAGGGCAAGTGAGAATTTATTCTCGTAAAGAAAAACTCTCAGGAATTTCAGATATTATGAAATAGCCTCAAAAAAAATAAAAGGATACCGCATCTGCTAAGTGTATGACACTAGATAAAAATTAATGGAATTCAAGGTGAAAACATAAGAATTTGGGAGGAAAAAAAATGAAATCTGGGGAAGATTGTGTATGTTTCAAGTGAAGTCAATGGCACTGGTATTTCTTCAAATTTGTGTATCTGATAATGGTCACTCCTGAAAGCAACCTCTGTTCCCTCTGCTCACTTGCAGTTAAAATTGCTGAGGCTTATGACAGTGCCAGCTTTTGTGAAAAATATAAGGAAAAACAGGTGAAAAATGAGAACATGTCATTAAAATTTTCACAAAAATATGTCCCTTCTATCAGTTTCCTTTTCAATTTTAAATTGTATGGCCAACTCCGACAGCAACAGCTAAGTAATTCTTTGGTAGAGTTGCTTCTCTTCTGTCTTATTTCTTTTTCCATTGAAATAAATTTTACATTAAATCCTTTGAAAGGATAAAGTTTAACATTTTTTGACAACTTGAATACTTAAGGCTGCTTCTTCTAGCAGCTGAAAGTAACGGAACATTGTATGTTTTGGGCTGACAGACAAAATATTCATTAATACATATATTAACACAATTACATATATAAGAACCAAAATAACTGCCTCTTTACAATGACACTCCTCCACTGATGAGTGGTACTCATGAGCAATATAATTTTCAGAGATAGTCTTCCAAAACAACTTCCTCTTGACTAGCTAGATTTTGGCATGTTACAAGCTGGAGTTTCCCAGAAGATGCAGGCAATAACAGAGAGACATTTAGAACCGTAAAGCATAAAGAAGAGTTGCATCAGACTGAACTGTAGGAAAACTGGAAAGATTAAAGCATGTAATGCTCTTTCCCATCTAATGCTGAAAGAAAACTTCAGGAGTGGAAAACAGCTGTTTTCTACCCATGCCCTGACCTTTCGAAGCATGGAGGGCATTCATCCAACGTTTGTACTTTCTTAGTTATTCCTTCATTTCCAATTATATTGAATTTCCATAATGCTTTACAGTGACGTTTCTTTAGTCTCAGTTTTCTTATAACCATTTCATTCTTCCAGAAAAGAAATCACAGATAAAGTGGAAAACTACCAGCAAGGCCTTATAAAACCAGCTCTGAGCATGGGAATGAATTCAGTGGAAAAACACAGTATTTGGCTCTAGAAACACAAAACAGGTGGCTATAGGTCAATTCACGTTCTTGCCATCCCAAATTACCTTAACAAGCAATTCCACAGTGCTTAGTTTCTCAGCACGTTCCATCTATAATGTCACCAACTGGACTTTGGGCACCAAGTAGTTCAGCTTCAGGTTATTGCCATCAGCTAGAGTCGTCTGCCACCTGGCCAGATTTTAAGCAACTTACAATTTGCTTTTAAACCGTAAGGCTACTCTGAAAGGAAACGCAAGCTCTTTCTTCTCCCACAAACTATTGCAGGCATTGTAGTCTTCTGTAGATCCAAGTACACCATTGGTATAAAATGAACAAGGACAGTAATCAATTGTGTTATGCAAGTACATTAGAGACATATCCCTGAATATTACCATTCTTTGGAAGGAATCATATGACGCTATGGGTCTAAAGCACTAAAGGAAATCATTAATATATTTGGATGCTTCAACTGAAATGTCACAAATAATAACATCTAAAGCCATTCTCCTACTGCTCTCCCTCATAACCTTCCCATCTCACCTTCCTACTGTGTATTGGGACCAATCCAGAAGGTAAAAAGATAACAAAGATGATAAATATTCCTCTGCTCATTGTGAAAATGTATGCAGGGTAACCTCTGGCAGAGGTGCCACCTCTTTTCAACTTGTTTTACTCTAAGTGCAATCATTAAAGGCCACTTCCATGCATTAAAGTTTAGAACAAAGAACAGTCTTCGTAACTGTTAACGACAACTTCTATCAGATTGTGCTCTTGTTTTCCTAAACAGAGCACCTGAGCAGTAAAGAAGCCCTTCAGTGCTGTGGCAGTAAAAGCCATATTGTATTATGTAATGTATTTCAGCTTGCTACCGTGGCATATCTTAGTGTCTTTAATAACAAATAGGAGCAGTTAACTGTAGATCATCCAGTTACCATTCCGCACTTTATGGAAACCAGTGACCTAAGGCGAAGGAGTCTTACTCCACATCCTGCCCCTTCTTGCTCACACTCCCACATAGTGGTTTGCCCCCTACCCTTTGTCAGTAGGTCAGGAAAAAGGGGGGATTTAGTCTTTCTTTGCTCACAGCCATCTGTGTTTTCTTGGTGTTTATGGAAGGTGAGCTGTTCCTGAGCCGACCTACAAATATATTTATCTTCTGATTTGATTCTACCAAAATATTCAACTTTTTCCTTTGGACCTGCAGAAAAGTAATCAATTCAGTCTTCCAGGTCTACTTTGCACATTGGTTCCCTGCCTGTCTATCAGAGAAAGGTAAGGGAAAACGCTGAAAACATACTGCAAACAGCTGGAGAGGAAAACTGCAGGTTTGGTGAGAGACACAGCAGTATTAATGTTTTTAATCTAACACAAAACTTCTCAGGGGTTGCTAATGACATGTTAACCTACCACCGATCAGCTAATTTTCTTTAGTTTCTCCCAGCTTTCCTTCCCTGGAACATAATCCCTTGTTCCATGACTATTTTCATTTTTGTTTTCTCTTTGTTCCTTTATCTGTCTTAGTTTCTCAGGGTATTTTGTTTGTTTGTTTGTTTTCTTTTAAGATTATGAGGTCCTGGAACACAAGCAAGAAGTTCCCTTGCGTGCAAAGCATTCAGTGCTGCTGGCAAACTTGAACAGTAACGGTGATGAGAGCTGGTGAGAACACTTTGAACTGATCATTTCATGTCAGGAAAACCTTTTTGCTCAAAACAAAGAATGCTCTATACACTTGCTTTAAACAGCTTTTCTCATAGACACGTTTCTGAGGTGTGGGATGAAGTCTCCAGTAAAACATCAAGTCAGAAACCTCGTCTTTCTTATCTCAAAATGGACATTTCAACATAACTCCATTTTGTGTTTTTTTTTTTAAAAAAGTTTGCAAATAACCTTCTTCCCAGAAATAAAAATTTTTGAGAGTTTTTACAAATTTTACATTCTCCTGTCAGTTCTCAATAATATTTATAAGTAAGCAAATGAGTGTCTTTGACTGATGTGTAATTCTGACCTGATTTAATCTTTTTTCCTGGCTTTCCTACTATTATCTAGTATTGTCCTCATAATCTACTTTTTAGACCATGTATTTTTTAAGAACCTTGATGAGACCTCTTAGACTAGTTCTTCTAAATGATTCAAATTTTCTTTCATGTTGGCTTTACTCTGTTCTGGAAGAAGTAAGAGGCTTTTTAATTTCTGGGTTGAAATCCTGGGTTCTTTGAACTTAATAGCATGCTTGTGCTCAGTTTCTGTATAGCCACAGATTCACTCTTTATCTCTCTTTCTCCTCTTAGGAAAGTGGTGATCATTCCTACTTATTTACCTGTGGCTATTTACTGCATGATGAAAGCTCTTTCAGAGCCAAAGTAGAGGGCATTCTACACAATCACATGTACCAGAGATACTCAGTGTACTGTGACAACATGAAATCATCCTTTCCTCTGCAGTGTATAAGGCATGTATTGCCAGGGACCTGGAAGTGTGGGAATGATATGCATTACTTAAAAGTAAACCACAATTCACTCCCAGGAGTTATGAAAGTCTGAACAAAGCCTTAACTGTTTATTTATCCTAGTAGTCCAGTTTGTTTCCCCGGCTGTGAGAGAAGTGTAACATTAGAGCTCAATTAGGAGGTTTCCTAATTCACTGGAATCCATTGCATTTATATGCATAAGACATAGGCAGTCACATAATCCTTCATTCCCCCACAAAGTCCAGGTTTGACACAGGTTTTACCTGCTTACTTATTTGTTTTACAAAAACAAGCTAGTTAAAAGCCATTGTATGCAGTCCCATACAACTTGTTAGAGGGGTCCCCCTTTGTCCGCCTATTCCTGTCCCTCTGCTGTGGTTCACTTCCCCTTCCTCTGCATCAGCACAACCATGGAGTCACTGTGCTAGCAAATGGATTAGGAATATAATCCATGTTGATAACAATGATATGATATGATATGATATGATATGATATGATATGATATGATATGATATGATATGATATGATATGATAACAATGTAGGGAGGGAACAGGTATCAGGACTCTCTTAAATCCAGATAATTTCACCATCCCGAGTTTACAGTGCATCCCCATTAACAGTTATACAAGAGTAACTGAGGACACCTGTGTATTGGCAGAATCAGAGGGAGAAACTCCTGAGACAGCTTCATCACCAAGCCAAAGGACCATGGGGATCTAATAAGTTTTTTTTTAAAGAAAAACACCAAGTAATCTGAGACATGAAAAATTCATAAGAGCTAGAAAAATTGTTCTTTTTGTTTTGATTTCCATCAACCATAAATATGGTGCTGTTTCTTTTTTCCTACCTTACAGTGCTGTTACAAGTTTTAATTCACAAAATATTTGCAATGCACTTTGGGATGCTGAGATAGAGGGCAAAATTTGTACTCTTGTAAAGAATGAGTGATTCTAGAAATGTAAATTAAAGAAATTATACACACAAACTTCCATGAAGCTGCTTAATACAGCACTTAATAGAGTTTCATTCTTTATGCCTGCCTGTGAACTGTGTAGCTTGTTATGGCATCACTTATTTCATCTGCGCATGTACTGTTATAGTTTTTACATAAAATATACATGTGCTTAAAACAAACCTGACCTCTCACTGACTCACTGTTAAAACCAGAAAGTTTGAAAACATGTTGATATGCTCAGCTCTTCAGAAAAAAACCAAACAAACAAATAAGCAGGAAGAAAAAGTTGTGTGTTTTGCAAACTTTGATCAGTCTGAAAGAGCTGTTCATTTGCCCTCAGCATTGCTATGTAGCCCTGCATTGCCCTCTGGCCAGCAATCAGAGCAAACAGATTCTTCTAACTTCTGCTTTGCTACATCTGTTCCAAGTTCCACCATGCCATTAATACTCTTGAAATGAAATAAAATTTTAAAAAGTGGAACAGGTGTGCAGGTCAATAGTTTCTTTTTAAATATTGATGCTGAAAATTTTCTCATTCCTCATCTCCAGATAATAAAAAATAACCAGTGCTTCGCCAGACTGTTAGACTTTCTCTGAGTAATGTTTAGATCATTAAATGAACATGTGAAGATCTATTTCCCTGCGTCCAATTTTTCAAAAGATATTGGGTGGGGTTTTTTTGAAAGCTGAATCATTTGTTTGCTTAAATAAATATATAAATAAATAAATCATGTTATTTAAGGGTGAACAGCAAAGCTATTTTAATTAGCTATAACTCAATAGAAGCAAACATGAACAGGCTTGGATATTAAAAATAAACCTACTGTATGTTCATATTATGCTTAATATTTTGTAAGGATACAAACTTAGATCAAGCCTGCATTATTTATATGCCTAGTTTAAATCCTGTTTTTACAAAATTTGCATCCCTGGAGAACCAGTGAGGGATCTCCTTAATCTCCCATGTTGACCACCTGTGTTTCCTGCACAAAGCAGAATCTTCTATAGGCCTGAAGCAGAATTTCCTATTTTGGGGACCTCCTCATCTGCTTTAGCTATTTTGGGAGCAGTGCCTCTTTAGAGAGATCAAGGGCATTTAAATCAGGAACCTGTCTTCCAGTGAGAGCTTACGGGATGAATACGAAATTGCTGATCCAGTCTGCTCAGCCTTTCCTGAAGAGATTCATTAAATGAAGAGAAGTGAGTGATGCTGCGTTTTCAATACTGGCCTCATGGAGTAGAGCACTTCACCAGAACTGGGAATCCCTCGATCCTAGAGATCAGGCCATGCCCTCAGAGCGGTGAGCAAACATCTGCCATTACCCAGAAAGCAGCTCTAGCCTCCAGCATGAGTGCATGCTCTCTCCCCAGAATGGCACTGTATGTAGCATGACCCTTATCAGGCCAGTCAAGCAACAGATACAAATGAAGCTCATTCCCAACACGGTAGCTAGGCCACTTGTTTGGGAACAAGGAGACACTAAGGGTCTTGGCAGTTACTCCTAGCACTTTGCTGCTTTTGTTTTGCAGTCAGTTGTGTACCAAGACAAAATTCATTTGCATGCCAGGGTGCTTTTACTCCCTGCCAGGTCAGCAACAGCTCATCTTAAACCCAGGAAAGTTTTAACTTCAGGAAGCATGAAGCTGTGGATATGATGTAGGTCAGATTAATCCTGGATCATAGCAGAGTTTTTAGTGGGTGGCAAGCAGCCACATGACCCATTCAAGCTCCTGATGAACAGGCTCACCTAATGACCTTTAAGATGAGTAGGCAAATGGCCAATGAATGCTGGTGGTGGAGATTACAGGGCTGGAAAACAGACATCTTTGATTGTCCTTAAGGGATTGCCCATTTTAAGATTCCTAAATCCTACTTTTTATTAATATTACGTAAGTTACTTCTTTCCCAAAGTCAATGGAGCTGAGTTAGCTTGGTTCATTATCCCTACTGAAGAATCACTTTGTACAACAATATCACTTTTGGCTGTAGACTTTGGTTGGGTGGATTTAGGGCAAAGTATCTTTACAGAATTTCACACTGGGCTGAGTTGGTGAACTAAGATCCTGAGACAAATGAAAAGACATTTTTGATCTGCACAGTGCATCACTGATTTAAACAATAACAGCTGCTGTGTGCACTTTGTCAGCCTGAAATTATGCAACAAAACCACTGTATCATTCAATATTGCAGCTCAAATTCTGGCTACAGCAAGACACACGCCTGCTGTACAGGGAAGGAAATTTGGCCCCATATCCTTCTCTGTGAAAACACTGAATTTTGTCCTTGTGAAACTGTTGGTAAAACTAAAGCAAGGCCCAGTAAAACACAGAGTTGCACCATCTACTACTGAGCTGCTCTGCTACCCAGATTTATTATCTAAAACCAGGATCCAAATAAGGGGAAGTGACACCAGAAAGCCAGTGCAGAAGAACTAATAGAAAACAGGAAGGAAAAAGAAAAAAGAAAAAAAAGGAGCATTAAATCCTCAGTCTTAAAGGTAATTATCTGCTTGTCTCCAGACTGGAGGGAGTGTATCACGTCATGTAAAACTCACCTCTCTCAAACAAGAAGCTTTGTTTTTCTGAGACCAGTTTTGTGACTTAATAACCAATTGACAAGACTCAGGTTAAAATCCCTGTTTTCCTTAATTTGAGGAACGACCTGAAACTGTTGCCTCCCTGTTTTATATGAGTGTCTTAGTCATTAGATTTAAGGATATCCATATTGCTAAGTAAAATAACATTTAAATGTAAAAACTGTCAAATATTTAAATAAAAGAGAGAGCTACTGAAATCAGAATAATCCACGACACACATATATCTGGATTTCAGCCTTTGTTTCAAGCCAGTTGTGATAACAAGTAAATCCATGCATTAAACTATACAGGTATACAGCTAAGAGGAGGATATACATCACATAGCAACCAGAACTTCTGTGTTTTGTAAAAGGTTTGGTCTGGTTGTGCTGGTTTGAAAACTGCTCTGAATATGACTTTACCAGTGCAATAATCAAGAGAATATTGAGTCTGAATATCTAACTGGGTTTACATTACAACTTAGTACTGCCATATCTTGTGCATTACATGATATGCTGAGTGGCAGAAACAGAGCTTCTGTTAGGAAAGGGTCACAATTTAAATATCAAAGTGTTTTAGTCATGTCCAGGATTATGTAGTAGCTGACAATTTATACAACTATTTTATTTATTAATTTGGTTATCTCAGCTATTCATGATCCTTATTCTAGGAAATCTCAGAAAAGCAAATTTCTTAACACAGCACAGTCTGACTCTGTTCTTCTCATATTGCCAAGATTATGCCAAAATTTACAGCTGTGGAAGTTTTCTTCTGCCAGTTGCCATTAGAGTTTTATTATCAGACTTGTCTTTTTCCTTACCATGTCATCCTTTGATGATGGCTTTTGTCTTCTCAGATTAATTTCTTTCTGCTGCTAATTACACATAACTCTTTTCAGCCTGCCAAAGTAGTCTTTGAGATTGAAAAGAAGCATCAGGATCACTGGCATTCTGGAAATTATAGCCTCAGACAACAGTGTCCCATCTGTAAATTTACCTGAAAACTATCCTTTCCCCTGTTCCAGACCTGAATGCTTACTGAGTGTTACAGATCTCCTTCCTCTGACATTCAGGAACTTTCTGGTTCTGAACCTATATTTATTCCCGGACAGATTATAACCGTCCTTTTCTGTTAAATCTTAAATATGGATGACTTCACATTTTATCATCCTGATTTATTCACTACCAGTGCAAGCTCAACGTAGTTAAAAAAAATGAGTTTCTTATTTTCCACATGCATATTCATTAGCAGGTGGAAAGGATCATACACAATCAAAGTACTTACTGAGGCAATTTGCCTGCATCTGCCCACTGTTTAATGTTTCAGGTCACCTGTCCTTTAGAATTATTTCTGTCACTGCTGTAGCACAGAACACCCTGTTTCCCCAAATACCATCCATACATGTGATGAAAGAGTTGATCCTCCAGAGCAAAGAAGAGGCCCAAAAGAAGGAAACATTTTACTAAAAAAATAACATTAAAGTCTGTGCTAGAGATCAGAGGGGGACTTGGGGCAAATGACTGACAGTGATGCTGCCATGCCTAATCTGCTCCACATTTGGCAACACTGCAGGCAGTTCTGCCATCTGTATTTCCAGGTGGGAATATGAGGTAGCAATAAGGGACATCAGGGAGAAAATCTATAGTGCTGGTGAGCTGAAAGTATGCTGTGGGTAAGAATGATAAAAAATTGCTTGGGCAGCTAGAATGAGCTCTTCCCAGGTAGGAAAGGAGAGAGGGGGCAATTGTATTGTTTAGCACAGAATAGGGTCTTTTATATAAAATTGTTTAGGGCAATTATTTAATGTCTGATTTGTCTCAAGCCAGGCATTTCCAGCTCTTTACAGGAGATGTTACAGACTGTGTTATGTTGCACGTGCACCGTGGTGCCTCTAATTCCTTCTTCCTGTGTATTTTATTGGGTTTGAGTCCACTGGTTTTAGTGGAACTACACTGGCACAAAACTGGACTAACGCAGGACTTGATGGTGTCAGAAAAGCTATCTACCATACACTCTGTACCATGTCAACTTGTGTGTGCACTAATTTGGTACTTTCATGCTGTATGGTAATTATAGTACACCTTTTCTCTAATTATTTTCAGGACTTCCACTGAAGTGATAATCTATCATTCACAATAAGAGTAAGTGCTAAAAATAAAGTCACAGAGAAAAAACACATCCTTTGCTTTTCACTCATTCAGAAGTGATTTCCTGCGTTTCTTGTAATGGGGAAAAATGTACTTTCTCAGTTGTAATGGGAACAAATTTACTGGACTATTTACAGCACACCTGTTAACTTGCTGTGCCAAGAAATCTTTTGGAGAAAGGAATTATTTCAGAGATCCACATTTTAATTCCCCGGTGTTTCTCTCTGAACTTCTTTGCTGTACAATACAGATTTTCTTCATAATCACATTTCTAATCATTTTTGATGTGGGCAGGGTGATGTCATCACATTTTTGATTGGACTACAAAAATTTAATAGCTGTTAACCCACCTCATTTCCTGCTTCAAGAAGCCATTAGATTTAATGGAGCAGTAATCCTGACATTCTTGAGTCAGATTGGCAATCAGTTTCTTGTAATTGGATTAGCTGTATACTCTGGGTTGGAAGATCCTCTGACAATTTGCATATTTATGCATACACTGTTTCATTATGATTTAAATTCTTATTATTTACATTTACACAGTTGGTTTAAGGTTTCCTAATGAAATGTCACCCCAATTTCACTGTTTACTGTTTATACTAGTACAATTTTTGTTACTCGTCTCTGCATGCTTAAGAGATGGGTGGAGGGATTCTCATGAGGAGTCACTGGACATGACAGACTTTGGACACAACCCCACAGGGTCTCTTTGCAGATCAAACTACTTCATAATTCTTTGTCTGAAGATTTTTTTTCCTTCAGAATACACAGATACTATCTCTGGCTAAGCAATACCCTATAGTGCTTCTTCTTAGTCCTTTTCTGAACTTTCTTAGTTTTTGCTTTCCTACTGATAGCAAAGGTTTCTGATAAAATTGTTCTGCAGATCTGTAGGGAACTGCTTTCCTCTTCTGAAAGTCTTCAGGGGTTCCTTCCATCCTGAAGCATTAAGTGCCATCAAACAACTTTTGGAGAGGACTTTCCTTACATTTATTGCAGGTGTTGCACAGCTGAACAGATACTATAGAATAAACTGTACTGCACTGGTGTACAGCATTGCAGCTATGTAACTGCCTATGTTATTCTTACAAATGGAATTTTGAATTCCTGTAGATTTCTGAAAATTGTTTTGTCTTCATATAATTTCCTATTTGGCACTGGCCTGTTTCAAAAGAAAGTCTTTCCCTGCCTTAAGGTGAAAGCACTACTGCAGACCCAATAAGAAAGGATATCCTGAGATCTGCTAAAGGAAAAAATCTTTCTTAGCTTGAATAATTTTTTTTTCTACTGACAAGTGGACCTGTGCAGAGGTTTATTATAGGGCTGACTTATTTGCAATGGATTTATTAGAATATTAACCACTTGACTTATTTTATACAACCACTACTCAAGATGGCAACAGGTTGACCTGAAAACACCCAGGAGAATTACAAATGGAGCTGGGGCACAGATTTATGATAAGTGACCTGGGACATTGCAAAACACTTTGAATATTAGCTAATGCATTATGCTCATAGTTTTACTAAAAATTGGGGTGAGCAGAGGCCAGTGACATTTTGTGTGACTGCAGTAGCCGTAAAGGATAAACCCTGAAAGACAGTGTTGCAGCCTTTTCTAATATGCATCAGGTCTTGACTAGAACTGTCTGAACAAGTTCCCAGCACTGATGAAATCAGACAAGAGGTAAAGATTACCCCAAGGGAGCAAAACCAGTAATTTCCATTTTACTTGCTACCTATATTTTGTCAGAGACAAAGGCCTGAATCTGGACTGAAATATGTTTATGTTGGGATCTGTATATATGCAGAGAAAGAGAGTTTCTGTCTCAAAAATCTAGCTTTTCAGGCTAGATTGCAGGCTGTTACAGTGACCAGAAATTTCTAGCTGAATTATTTTGTTACTAGTAGAAAATCTGCCTCTCTTACACAGTTCTGTGTAAGACTATCAGAGCTGTTGACTCACTATTACATAGGCTGTTTTTGTTTGAACCTCTGCCCTCCTTTCAGTGTTACATTTCCTTGGGTGCCTCTTTGATCTCTATTTATTCAATTCAGGATTTAATATACCTTTGAGACAGTTATTTTAGAGATTGAGTTACATTTTACTTTGGTTCTATGGAGCTTTGTAAAATGTGCATAATAAGAATAGGCAGTGTAGTTTTAAAACAAGAATGTCAAAAGAGATGATATTGCTGTGGGATTATAGCTTCTTCTAAGCTAATAGTGACTAGCTGGTATCACTTCTCCTGGAGAGACATTTCGCTGAGGGTCATACAAGACGCAGGCCTGGCATGTCAAAAGCCCATCAATGGGTTCACCTGCTACCTGTGGGGAGGCTGAGTGAAGTTGGCCATAGAAGGCTGTGGGGAGAGGGCTTTAGGAGGGGCTGGGTTCCCATGTGTCATCACTCAGGTGAGGGAGGTGCTGTTCTCTTGATTAATTAGTGTTAAGAACCTGTGGTTTGGATATTAAACCTACACTAATTCTGTTGCTTGGGTGTCCAAGTTGAGGTTCAGCCTTGGACAGCCGTTACAAACCTACAGAGAAAAGATTGAAGGTATTGTGTTTTAATTTTTTCAAACATAGGGGGGTAAGACTCAGCATTTTACAGCCTTTACAGAGAAAGTGGAAGGCTGTTTACAAGCTGCATTAGAGGTTAAACTCTCACTCAAAAGATTATTGTGTAGGCTCATTAACCTACCCGTGTTTTGGACAAAGAATATGAATTTTAAGAGTCCCATAATGTGCCTTCCACTGCTCATATGACATGTGAGAGTATGTAAATACAGAATAAATAAGCATTATATGAAAAGGTGGGAACTGGGTGGGATATCTGCTTCATGGCTTACTGGAAAAAGTTTCACGCAGTACTAGCTCACCTGCCTTAGAGTCTGTCCAGGTCACCACACATCAAAGAAAAATTCTTATGACAAGGCCAGGTAGGCTGACATCAGTATGCATTGTTTCAGGTCAAAGTCTTCATAGCCAAGGTTATTCAAATGAATCAGCCTGGTAGTCATGTGTAGAGTGTCCACAGTTACAGTTCATCACTGGCTGGTAAAGACAGGAATGCTTCCACAAGTGAGTTTCAGTTCTAGCTCGTCTAGTTGTGATCCCCACACTAAAATTTGCTCCCTATTTTTGCCAACAACAGGATGTTTCTGTTTTGTTATCTGAAGATAAGCTCTTTGAGCAAACAGC
Source organism: Strix aluco (assembly GCF_031877795.1). NCBI lineage: Eukaryota > Metazoa > Chordata > Aves > Strigiformes > Strigidae > Strix > Strix aluco. The sequence goes on from NC_133935.1 coordinate 46,891,838, forward strand.
AGCACCTTTTATTCCTAATGAAAAGCATAATGCTGTCTTGGTGTCTTCTTAAAATAAATTTGTTTCTTCTTTGTTAGTATCTGATGCAGTGTTGTCTTTTCATCACATAGCTCCCTCTTTCCCCATTAACAGCAGCAGCCCAGCCTGTCATACTATTTTTAAATCATAGATTTGCCACTTTCAAAGAAAAGAAAAAAGTCTGTTGGGGATGAATACAATGGTTATATGCTTGGACATTAATTTTCTTCTTTATTTATGTTATTTTTATAAAAATATATAAACCAGACATAAAAGTTATATGTGATATTCTGGCTTTCGACTCTGAGACAATGATTTCTAGCTTTCTCCTGAAAAGGGGACTCTTTTTCTCCTTCCCCTTCTTTGTCTTCTCCTGAAAATCAGCTTTTATAAAACGTTATTCTGTGTATTTTAATGCCTGATGTAATCAAGGAAATACACAGAAGTTGTAACTGAGCTCACTCAGTTAAGGCTCTGCATTTGGAATTGCCATCTAGATCTCAAGTGCTGTCACAGCGAAAAAATGGCATCAGTGACAGTTTTCTTATTTGATCGGCCCACAATAGGTAATTGTAAATCTGATCTAGTGGGTTTACTAAAAATGTCTTTGCAAAAACCTCCTCCTCCCGTACGCTGACAGATAAGAGAATATGCTGTAATCCTTATTCTTTGTACAGGGAGCTGTTTGCCACTTTGACAGAGAGAATGAACTCCAGGGTCCTGAAACCATTTTTGGATTGTTTAGCTGGTCATTGCTCTGGATTCATTTTCTGAACTATCAATATCTTGTCCCTATCATTTTCAGCACTCATCTACTGAAATTGTGTTGTTCATAAAGCAAAGAAGTTCTTAGAGGAGTAAAAAATGTTTTTGCTATCTATTCTCTGTGACTTGACATCAATCCTCTCAGAAGCCTTAAGTAGTGTTAGGCTTCCTTTCAATTCAAAATATTGTGTGTAGAAAAGACTCAATGGGCTACATCCAAAATATGATTATTGGCCTAAACTGGAAACTAACTCTCTAAATTCCAAATAGTAATCCTGAATATGAGCATTCAGTGTCCAAAATGCCCTGGGGAAATTTACATTCCCTATGCATCTTTCCCAATATTTAATTTCCCTGCCACCAAAGACTCAATGATGTGTCAAGGTACACCTTTATCTTAGCAGGTCAAAAAAGAGCAGCACTAAATTAAATTAGGTTTCATTTGCCAGTTATCTCAGGGCATAGGTTTGCTGAGGGACTGATTCTTATGGAGATTATCAGCATAGAAGTACAAATCTGTGATCTTTAAAAATGAAGTGAGAGCTGCCCCTTCAAAAGAGAAAAAGAAAACAAAGTCTGAGGAAGTGCTTAATACAACAGCAGAGTGGCTATAACATGTTCTTTGTTTAATTCTGTCACCTGCTGAGGGGATTCAAACCCAGCACCTTGTCAGTCCCTTTCAAAGCTGCCCTAACCACAAGAATGGGGTTAAACCTCTGGTGTGCAGCTGTGTCTGTGGACGTGCTTTGGGGTGAAGGAGGAGGAGAAGCACTGGTGTCATACTCTGAAGAAACACGGGAATAGTCTTTCTCTTGCTGATCAGGATACCCTTGCAGGACAGGCAGGCTACTTGCCAGCCCCTGGGCACAGGAATGCATTCTTTTTTCCAGTCATATCATGAAAAATAAATTCAAATACTGAGATACTCAATCCTTATGTATAAAGGGAAAGAATATTTCCTCCTGCTGCTGTCTCAATGGGAAAGACAGGTTCCTCATCCATTTGTGAAAGGAGTTTTGAAAGGAGCTGGAGGCCTTCCTTTGGAGAAGGGTTCAAAGTTACTAAAACTGGTGAGAGTGTGGTGGCTCTAAACTGCTGTGAGAGTCTGAATTTAGGCCATATACTTGCTGCTTCTTATTAAAAAGCTTTAAACTTTGCCTCACATTTAGGCTTCTCTTTCCTAAACGTGTTTTTGAAGCTTATTTCAAGGTGCCTGGATGTACCTAAGTAAAATAATGAAAACTATGATGCTCAAATAATTCCGCTTTGGAGCCAGGCACTTTCAAGCTGGAGATTATAATGCTCAGCATCATACTCCCTAAACTCATTATTCAACTTGGTTTTATTTTAGTTAGCATGTGGTCTGACTCATAGGTCCATGAGTTGAACTGGGTTTGTATTGAATTTTCAGATTGACAATGTCATAGTACTAAGACAACATATTCAGTCTCAGAATAGCATATGTGTGGGGAAAATACTGCATGAGAAGGCTATTTTTTATATAAAACTTTTTCTCTCAGTATTTTTTTGAAGCAAAAAAAAATCACTAAAACATATAAATTTGCATGTTTTATCCTAACAGAGAAATCTGAATTAAAGATTTTACTGTACCTTTTTCTTTCCTACAGAAAAAAAATGCACGTTTACAGAAAAAAAGAAAAGTGGTTATCATTCTTTCAAACTATTTCTTCCACACCTGGAATTATGGTTCCAAAATTCCTTAAATTGATTTTTGCAGACTAAATATTCAACTGATTGATATGTTGTTTAGAATTCTTGTTAATCGTCTGCCTTGGTATTTTCTGTGTGTTCTTACTAGCAGAAGACAGACCCAACCTTCCAGAGCCAGCTACATAAAAATGCTTTAGATTACCATTGGTCTAATAAAAAAAAAATTCACCTAAGCAGTCTCGCTTTGGAAGCAGGGACAGAAGTCCTTGCTGTCAAATCTCTATAACTGTGATGTCTTATCACTGGCAGGTAAAGACAATTATACTTCTGCTCAGGTCTAATTTTTCTGCTTTCTCAGGGAACAAAGGAAGAGTTCAAGTGTCTGCTACCTAAAAACGATGGCAACAGATCATTAGGGTCACTCAACTGTCGGGGCATTTCTGAACTTTCAGGCCAAAAAGGAAAGTGCATAATGAATGTAAATCTCTATCAGACAGATGATCCTGGACAGAAGGTGGACTCAACTGCTGTCTGTATTTAGATGGTATTTAAGAGGACCAAATCCCAGCCAGGCTCCTGAAGTAAACTACACATTTGGTCTAGTATCCTTGAAAAACTCTGATGTGTTATTAGACCCTGAGATTAGGACTGATATGAATTACACAACAAAGGAATAAGAATCTACACCAAGAAGCAATTTACAACAAATGGGTAGCAGCTATTCTGTATCACATTTGATGTCCCAAAATAGAAACGAAATATGATCCAGAAGGTGATAAGTGAACAAACACAATTGATTTGTAGGAAGAGGAGGAGGGAGATGGGTTGGAACATTGCTATTGACTTTGTTGTGTTACGCCAGGGAATGGAGGCTGAATGAAATATGTTTAGCTTGAACCTGAACTGCCAGTCTCAACCTTTTGATTAAAAACAAAAACTGTTGTATCATGACATGCAGCTTTCTCAATCTACTGTTTCTAATGAAACAACATTTTATGTAGGTGCACTGTATTACATTTCAGATATAATAGATTATGCCTGGTTTTAGGCTATGTAAATAGGCCTGGTAGATGACTGCTTACAGGGAAGCTGATATCTGGTATTACAGAGAAGGAAATAAGAGATAGGGGAAAAATATTCCTACAAACATATGGATTATCTAATATCAGATATGAAACTTGTTAATGATGAAGTGATAAATCGTTTCTGGGATCTAATATTATTTGTAATTTGTAAATTCCAGAGTTTCCCACTAACCATCAACGACAAAAGTATCTGATTTCTACAGTGAAGTACCACAGCAGCACAGAAAGAAGATTGCTTTCTCAATTCAAAGGCATAAAGTTAAGTAATTGGTGTAAAACTGTATTTTTAAGAAAATGAGTTTTCTCAAATGACTAAGTGCTACAGAACTGTTGCCAGGATGATTTATTTCTATCATGTAGATAATACATTCAAATCTGTTAGATTTTTACTGAAGATGCTATAAATTAACACTTCAGGGTTATGATATTTAATTAGGTGAACATCAATATTAATAACCAGCTGTGACTGTCATCCACACTTTATCTAGTTTAATATCATATACCATATTGCATCGAAAAATGTATGTATACAGTTGAAAAGGCAAGAAGGAAAGCGACGGGACTTTGAAGAAAATACATTGGAAACATCATCTAACTGCTAATTAGACTCCCCCAAAATCCAGTATCTGAAATGATTAATGTACTCTTAACAATAGAAAGGAATGAATCATTCTGTCACACATGGTTTTACTTAACAGTACAATTAATCTTTCAGTTTAAGGGGGAAATTGTTTATTACACATTTTCCCCTTTCTTCCCTGATTGAGACGGAGCATTCTGAATGTCATTCAAATCACACTTATTATTCTTACTTGATATTGGTTAACCTTATCTAACATTTTGGTAATATATTTAACTTCTGTGTAAGGGTTCAATTATTTCAGGTGGCTGGAGATTTATATATCATCATTTTCACTAGGCATTGAGAGAGTAAATCTTAGCTGGCCATATACTAATCTTCTCAGGACAAAGCCATTTGTTGTTGCATTTGTAGGAAAGACACTGGAGGAAAGTAATTTGTGAACTCAGGAACAAGACTTGTTTGAACAATCAAAAGATTCAAAGCCATTAATGTGGCCACAAACGCTTCTTCTGGATGAGACTTCTTAGCACTACAAAAAGTCAACACTGTGCTGTTGAAGCCCTTGTAGTGACACTGTAGTTTGCTTGAGCTTCCCAGAAGAACTGCTGAAAGAGTCTCCACATTGACACATAATGAATATGGAAAGCAGCAGAGTCAGAATAAGGGTTGACAGAGTTATATTTACAGAGACACAGGGACACAAGGACTCTGAACACTTGTTATGGATTGGTAGCAGTTGCTGCTGCAGCACAGACTGCCTGCAGCCCAGCTGCCAGCTCCGATCCTGGGCATGATGCTAACTTCTGCAGCCTGACAGGCTTCTCCTCCATTCCTGAGATACAAACTTGCCATCATTCCCTGGCAAATTGGTGATTTCACAAAGTGCCTTGCACTTTTTCAGAATGAGGGGGATAAAGAGCTACAGCCAAAAGAGGTGCTTAAAGAGAGCTGCAAGTGAGATACTTAGGTGCAACCCTGCATGTACATAAGCTATATAGGCTCCACACTTTTTACTCAAATGTTCTTCAACCTCTCACAGATGTTTTAGCATACCTGAACAAGTTCTACAGCTGTCACAGGACAATAGTTTGACATTGATTTCCTGCAAAAACCTGAAAGACATTTACAAACTAGTTGTGTCTTCTCTTAAGTGGTCTGTGGATTTGATACTATAGGTTGCCCAAAGCATAAGAAGTGTACATCTTCAAGAGCAGTGACTTTTCCAAAAATTGATATAATTTTCTGGGGCTTTGGGGATTTTTTGGTTTTGTTGTTTGCAGTTTTTTTGGTGGTGTGTGGGGTACGACTTTAACATAACCACAGAAGAGGCAAGTATTGCTTATATTACACAATAATTATGTTTCTTGGTAGTAAAAATACTTAAACTTATTTTTCCTTTAATAAGAGTGAAGCCCAGAACAGTGGATATGGTTTATTCAAAGCAGAACAGACATTCTAGATCCTCAAACCAAAGAATCAGGTAACAGTTGAGCTAGAAAGGGGCCTCTAGAGATTTTCTAGTTCAACCCCTTGCTCAGAGTAGGGTCACCTACAGCAGGTTTCTCAGGGCCATGTCCAGTCAGATTTTGAGTGTCTCCAAGGATGGAGACTTCGCAACCTCTACGCGTAACCTGTGGCAGTGCATGGCTATCCTGACAGTGGGGGGGGAAAAAAAAAAAAAAAAGTATTTTCTTATGTTCAGAGGGAACCTCTTGTGTTTAGGCTTGTGCCCATTACCTCCTGTCCTGTCACTGGGCACCACTGAAAAGAGGTGGCTCTGTCTTACTTCCATCAGGAATATGTACACATTGATAAGATCCCTTGAGCCTTCACTTCTCCAGGCCAGAGTCCCAGCTATCTCAGCCTTTCCTCATATCAGATGTTCCATGCCTTAATAACTTCTGCGGCACTTCACTGCACCCACTCCAGTATCTCTATGTCCCTCTTGTACTGGGGAGCCCAGGGATGGACTCAGCATTCTAGATGTGTGTCACCAGGGCTGAGTAGAAGGGAAGGATCACCTCCCTTGACCCACTGACAACACTCTTCTTGATATAGCTCAGGGTTTTTTTGGCCTTTTTTTGCTGTGAGAATGCATTGCTGACTTGATGTCCACCAGGACCCCCAGGTCTTTTCTCACAAAGCTGTTTTTCGGTCAGTTGCCCCTCCAGCATGAACTGGTGCATGAGATTATTCCTCTCCAAGTACAGGGTTTTGTGTTTTCCTTTGCTGAACTTGGCCCATTTCTCCAGTCCATGAAGGCCCTTCTGAATGGCAGAACAGCCATCTGACATATCAGCCACTCCCACCCGGTTTTGTGTCACCTGCAAACCTGCTGGGGGTGTACTCTGTCCCATCATCCATGTCATTAACAAAGATGTTCAAATGTATTCATCACATTATTGAACCCTGGGGTCCACCACCAGTGACTGTCTTCAAACTGGACTTTGTGCTGTTGACCGCAACCTTTTGAGGTCAGCAGTTATTTTCAGTCCACTTCATTGTCTATTTATTTAGTCTGTACTTCATCAATTTGTCTATGAGGATGGCACAGAAGACAGTGTCCAATGTTGAAACCGTTGCTGAATTCAAGATAAACAATATCCTTTGCTCTCCCTTCATTCACTAAGCTAGTAATTTCATCACAGAAGGCTATTATGCTAGTCAAGCATGATTTCCCCTCTGTAAAGCCATACTGTCTCCTCTCAATCACCTTCTTGTTCTTAATATCTTTGGAGATGGTTTTCAGGAGGATTTGCTTCATTACTTTCCCAGGGATTGAAGTGAGTCTGACAAGCCTCACCTTAAAGGGTAAGTTAAAATAGCAACTGAGGAAATTCTCCTGGTATGTGGCATATAGAGAGCTTGTTGAGATGGCAGCTGGGTAGTAGAGCTGCTGCCTGGCCCTTCACCTGAGTCAGTAGAGGAAGAATCACTGTGCAGGACAAAGTACCTCTGAGGTGGGCTACTGAGGGTCACATTTTGTAGTTACAAGAATATGACTGCTCTTCCTGTCTCTGACAAATTTAGATTCTAGCTTTGGCAGGCCCACTGAGGTGGAGAGAGGGAAAAAGGTAACACGTCTCTGAAATGATGAAGCAACTGGGATTTAACAGGGCTTGTGAGTCTGTTAATTCTTTGGTGTTGGAGATTCAGTTTTAACAGCTTCCTCTCCTTCTTTCTCAGGGAAATTGTGAGGAAAAGCCTCCTTTTTTGCGTCAAAGAACAAGAGGGTGAAGCCACCGCTACTGAAAGTGCTCTAGAAGAGAGGGCAGATTGGGTGCTCCCAGTATTTGGTGTAACAAGACTCCCACAACTTTTAGTATGGCTGGGAATGCTGGTATCAAATGCGGGACATGGAGTTCATTGTGGAGATAAAACATATAATCAGTGTGAGTTCGCTGTTTCAGCCCTGGAAAATCCTGCTGTTGGTCCCTGTTTATGGCAGAGCCACCAATTAAGTGACAGTGTGTTTAGAAGAGTGTGGAAAAGGAATACAAATCGTGTAATAAGGGGAACATGAAGCACCTCAGTGCATTGAAGAAACACTAAGGAAGAAAAGCAGAAAAATATTAAAGGAGAACAAACATGTCTATCATCTTTGTGGTTAGTTTGTTACATGCTGAGTGTATTTATATGTAATACTCATATCACCAAAAGTAACCACTGCTTTGTAGTGCCATGCTGTGAAACATGCCCTCAAGCAAGTGACTCCCCGCAAAATAATGTTACAGCATCAGTGTATCAATGGCTTTATTGCTCCACAGTGTCGTTTTCAGCAGCCTGTGCTTCTGGGAGCAAAACAACGCACAGTTTCTTGCCAAGAGTGTTCTTGTAAAAATCTATCAGCATAGTTACAGGCTGGCAAATAATTCCCATTCTCAGGTGGATAATTGCTGCCTTGCTTCTTCAGGTCTTTTCTTTACCCTGCAAGTACTTGTGGTTCTCTCTGTAAGCAAATAGATTCACTTCTCTGTATTTAAAAGCATGGGTGACTGGCTAGTAATGTTGAAGTGTACGCCATGCTTGAATCAACAAACAAGGGTAGATCTACTGCTTCTTGAGGGAGGAGTAACATATGTTTACTGTCTGGCTGTAGTCACAGTTGATTAAATCATTTGCTGATGCAGAATAGATAGCACTATATAAGCACTAAAGATCCTTAGGGTGGTTTTTTTCTTAATCATGCAGAGTATAATATCATCTATTGTATTAAACCATGAGATGTCTGAAATCCTTAAAGTGTGCTTTCTGTCCCTAATTTTGTGTATAGAATCATCACAGAAGTCATGCATTTCCTTCAAGTAAAGGACAAAAAACAAAGCAAAATTAAAAAATAACCCCTGCAACTTTGCTCCCGCAACTTTAAGCTTGTTTATCGTAAGGGAAATTTGGCCCTTTAAAACTCAACTTTACATATTTTAATTGTGATAGGTATCTAAGAATTAAAGTATTTTTACCTTAAATATTTCCATTTTACCCAACAAGCAATTTAAAAGTAAAGCAAAAAAATACTTTTACAGCACTTCTATTTTTGCTGTAGAAGTTATATTATTGTCAGTTAACTCAAAGTCGTTCTTACAGGCCTTACTGAAAGTCTATAAAGAGCATTAAACTTTGAGAATATACACATCCCAAGGTGTGCACTTCAAGGCTGTTCCCTCAAAGATTTGCAATTAAACTAACCTGTACCTCATTTAACCAGGTAGGTGACAAAAGCACAGGTCATGCAATTTTGTGCTAATGTGCATTCCCAGAAGTGACTGAGGAAAGAACAGGGTGGTTGTATCCCAGGGACAGAGTTAGTGAGACATGAAAGAGCAAAGTAGCTTAATGGATTTATCTGAAAAGTGTTCATAAGGGTACTGATACTTGACAAAGGACTGAAAAAGTCAACATGACACTGAAACAGAGGCCAAATGAAACAGCTGATGCCAAAGTCTCTTTGAGGAAGGTTTGCTCTCATAAAAAATGTGAAAAAAACCCAAGTAATCCATTCTTGACTGACTAAGGAAGCAAACTAAGACAGCAGCTGGGTCCAATGATACTTCTGTTTTAACTGTGACCATATCTCCTGACCTATGAAGGTCTCTCAGCCAGGCTTAATTTGCTGCATTTCCCCTTCAGCTCATCCTGGTACTCCAACACAAGAGAAGGGTTTCCAGGCCCTCTGGGACCTGCTTGCTTCTTCACATGGTACAAGCTCTGGCCAGAGGGACGGAAGAATGTCAGTGTGCCAAATCTGGAGGCTGGTATCTGGCACAGATCTACCAGGCATTCACTAAGACAGCCTTCTACTTGCTCCCAGATGTCGAGCTACTCAGGCTGTAAGGTGGACATCTCACCACATCTTGCACAGCCAATCTGCCAAGTCATTCTGAACCACTGTGGGCAACTGAGTTGATCAAATGTTCCCAACAGCATACTTGCCCTGGTCAGCCTCTGAGGAACAGCACACTCTTGGGCAGCTATTCACCATTCAGCAGGCACCACTATGGCTGGATGCCCACTCATTTCCAGGGAGCTGTTGAAGAGGTAGGAAGCTACCTGCAATCAGAGGGGGTGACATAAGCAGATGGCGTAGCTTGCTCAGCAGAAACAGAACAATTCTTCCCCTCCCTCTGAGACCTGAGGTCCTCCTCAGAGGCAAGGTACTGCTGAATAGTGGGTGCCATTCTTGACACAGGGTATCAGAGATTAATATCTCACATCCTCCAGTTCATTACTGTTGCCCTGAGTCTGAAGGATTATGAGCTTTCGGACTTCATCATTCAAATTGGTTGCTTTAGGAAATGAATGTCAGGGCTGAAGCAACAGCAACACCTCAGAGCTCCCTAGGAAAGGTCCCAGTGAGGTGGAGAGGGAATTTACAGTGGGAATTCACAAAAACATGGGAAATGAGGAAGAGGGTAAAAAGTTAGTGCACTGGTTTCCAGTTTTTTGTGTCTCTTTCCAATGAGTGTGAATAGCTCCAGCCAGTTTTCTGGCAGTGATGCAACCATCACAGCTGGAGGTCTGTTCAAGATTAAAACATGTAAATTGGAGTTTTGTAGTGAACTAATTTTCTAAGGTCCCATTATAGCCAGTGGAGATCTAGCCAATATAGTCCGTGAAGGCTAGGGAACAGTTTGCTATCTGGCATAGTAGGCTGAGATGGATCACTCTGGGTGTGATGGACCATATTGGCTAGATCTTTTTTGCCTATAGTGCCTCAGGAGCTCACTCACAGGTAGGTACTGATGCATGCTTGTGTCTTTACATAAGTAAAGGTTTTTAGGGGGAAAATTTCTTCCCACGTCACAAGTTCAGAGGAGAGCTGGAGCGGAGAGGCACTGGCATGCAGGGGTGGTCAAAGGGTTCAAAGAAATAGGGTAACAAAGAAATAGGGAAAGGCTCCAACAGTACTGTGATGGCAAACCTTTCCACGCTGTGGTGAGTTGTTCAGTGTGTCAATCTGCACTCAGTATGCAAACACACATGCACACACACATATATATACACACACATGAATAAATGGTCTCTATGGAGCCATGTGTGTATTCCCATTAAAAGACTACAACCTATGTAGACAATAATTTATGAAGTATCAAACCCACTTTTGAAAATTGGTCTACCAAATATGTCTAGAGCTGAGTCCAGAGTGAATATTTATATAACCCAGTGCAAGTGAACACTTGTAATACAAACACTGTCAGATGTTTTAACTGTGGCTTTGCCAAGTGATGCCTGGGAGCCTGATTTGAAGACCATTTAAAGCAATGGAAAGCTTCCCACAGACTTCAGTGGGTTTTAGGATCAGGCCTCCAATGTGACTTGCAGTGCCTCTGTGTTAAACATCCATTTATCTCTCTGTTGTTCTGAATCAGTTGAAAGTCTACAACACCAAATTCCTTTTAACTGCTAGACCTGGGGGAGCAAACTACTTTCAGCATGGCATGCAGGGAGTGATATGAACAGCTTCCATTAACACTAAGGGGCAAATAGTGTGTAATTCTGTATATGTTACAAAAACTTTCCCTCATAAAATGTACTGCGTTATACATAAAAAATGTTCCTGCTATTTTCAGTTCCTAGATATTTATTGGACATTTCTACCACCAGCCATTTCTTTGTGCAGAATGGTCTTCTATCTGTTTTGGGGAATAGTATATTGACACATAAATTTTGTCCAAAATATGCAAGAGTCATATTTTAAACACGAGGCCTATTTAAGCGATAGTCCATAGATTTAAATCTTTGACTTTCTCTGTAAAGTGAAAACAAATTGTACTTTTTCCTTTCCATTCTATAATGCGTTTAATTGTTTCAGCAGAGCTGATAGGCAAGTAAAGGCAACTCATTTTATGTAGTTCTTTCTACAATGAACAAAAGATGTCTAAACAGAATTTCAGATGGAAAATTGTACACATAAATTCACAAGCTTTCCCTTTTGACATCAAACCTTTTACTAGATTTTTTTATATATCATTCTCTGAGGTGTTATGTTTTTCTTTTCAGTACAACAAAATGCTGAAGGCTTGTAGGAGAAGAGTGAATAGGAGTTTTATCAAAATACTTATGAATATTTTTTTTTATGGTACGTGGAGCAACCAGAGTACCCCACTTTTCAGTTAGAAGTAATTCCAGATTTCTGTTATGACTTTTGGTATCTCATCAAATAACTGTGTGGTCAATAGGCTATTCATTACTTACAAAAAAGCAGCATATAAGCTGTTAAAATAGAAGTATCTTGTGCATTTGGAGGCCAATATATTTTAAATGCTCTCAGCAGAACCCTATGATGAACAGGGCTGATGTATTTTGATCCTGTTTTTCTGCATGACATCCATGAACAAGTAATAGCTCAGCAAGCAGATTTGAACTCTTTCAGACCACATAATATCAGCCAGGTCATTCATCCATGTTCATCATCTCTGTGAAGGGGAAAAGGATACTTCATTGTCTGCGATCTTTTTAATGGTCACTTCCGACATGCTTGCTGTGCCTGGGCAGCATTTCTTCTTACTCATCTTCAGCCTCAAGCTGACAGACATTCACAGAGAGAGGCTTCTGTGATTCCTTTTTCTCTATAGTAGCAACTGTAGGTTTCAGTTTGGGTTGGGTTTTGGATCTTTTTGTATTTCTAAACAGCAGGTTATTATCTCTTTTTATAGGAGATGGGACTTTATTTTTAAACATAACTCTATATAACTCCCCTGTCTATATTAATGGATATTTTTGCAGGTTCCAATTGAGCAATTTTTCATAAAATAGATCATCAAAAGCAGAAATTCTGCTGGGCTTTCTTCATTCTTTGGAATTTCTTTCTTACCAAGTAAATAGAAAATCTTATTTATGGTATGGCCTCATCCAGTGGGAAGCAAGTAGCAGATTTTTGCACATGACCTTCTAAAATGAGTTATCTCTAACAAGCTCTATACTGAAAAATCCTCACCTAAACATGGTTAGATTTCTGATATGCTCAGTTTGTTCCAGAAATTAATTATACCAGTAGATCTCATCAGCCACAAGTTTTTTTTATCTGCACCTCCTACACTTTTTCTCTGGACTCCATAGTCTGCACTGCCTCACAGGGTTGAACATCCCCTCTGGATGGATAGTTATTAGTACAGTGTCCTCTTATGTAGCTCCACTGATAACTTTGAACCTCGATACAGTAATTGATCATGGCACTGGCACCATTATTTGGTAATTATGGTAATTAGGGACAGAAACTCTGATAATTGAAGGATTAAGCTAGCCAATACTTACCAGGGGTTAAGATAAAACACACCCTTTATGCAGCTTATTTTCCAGCTGCATGTGTACATAATTTCTTGCATCTGTTTCTGAAACTCCAGTTCCTGTCAGTACTGGATTTTGTGATAGTCTTGTTTTACTCCAGTACTGTTTTTCTCTCATTTAGTCAATTTCTTCCAAATCTCTTTTCAGTACGCTGTTTTGAGATCACTGGCAAAATTCTTCAGGAAGTGGTATCACCCTCTGTAGCTGTCAAATGGAACCTCTTCCATGAATTTATTGTCTTTAAAAGCTATGTATAGTGACTGGGGAATTAACCCTGTCCTTAGGGAATTTCTCCAGCCTGAATGCTGAAATAGGGTGTGTAAGATCTTAAGCATGAAACTCATGACCTGGGACTTTCCCAACAGCAAGGTGCCGATACAGTAGAAAATTAAAATAATTAAAACAAAAAGAAAAAAAAAGAAAAAAAGTCAGAGCAGCAAAGTGTAACATTTTTCCAGCAACAGGATAATGCATGAACAAGTGCCAACTGCTGTGCTTCTTGGATGAGACCCACCTTCCGCACTAACCAGAGGGAAGAAGTCATGTTTGCCAACCCATATATCCCCGTATAAAGGATAGAGTAACCAGGCCTCTGTGGGGTATGCAACTTCAGAGAGGCCAGCCCTGGGAAGCAATGAGCACTGAAGCTCACTGTTCCCTAGAGCACCAGCCTCCGCTATGGGGTGATTGCTGTTGCCTCATTGCAGGGAAGACATGAAGGAAACCACAACTCTCAAACTGTGACGTGCTCATTAGGACTAAGCAAATATCCAGCAGAAGGGTATGTCCAGTTAAAAGATCTGCAAGAGATCTGCACTTTGGCAGGGAGCTTGAGAGCAGTCTATGTTGCATATTTGTGATACATGAATGTGGTTAGGAACTGTCTTGTTCCTTGCCCTGAGCTTTTCCCCAGGCAAACAATAAAAGAAAAGTTGCCTGTGAATTGTGTCTTGCAAGCTTCATTCTGTTCCTCATGTCAGTCCCTTGCTGTTTTTCAGTTTCCACTTTGTCAGTCCCTACCAGAATCTTTCCACCTCTGATGCCTCTTCCACCATGATCTTTTATCCTGGCTACTTGCAAGATCAACCAATGAGAAAATATACTAAATATTTCTGAAGCATTTTGAATGGTATCTTCTTCGGGATTGCATCTGTAATATATAACACTCCCTGTTATAATTTATTTCAGAATTATATTATTTTTAAATTGCTCTCAAACAAGCCCAGGTGACCATTTCCTTGTCTGTTATTCACCACAGTCTACTGGGTACCACCTCAATAAAATGTCAAAATACCCATGGTGGTTAACGTGCTCATTCTGTTCAGGGTCTTGAGCTCCATCACATTATCTGAATGCTTGAGCATATGTTCACATCCTCTTGAATCACACTGTTACTTAAATAACATGTGTAATTTCACTAAGTCTTTTCTACTACCTTTAAAAATCATTGAGATTTAAAATACTGACATGGGGGGCAGCTTTATTCCTAGCATGACTCCTCTCTAATTGTTGAAACTACCCCAGGGATGAATTTGGGTCAAGGTCTTTTCTTCACACCATTTTCTTTAATAGCTCTATTACTTCTGTATATGCATGATATTAGAAATATCTCAGAATTAATAGTTTCTGAAATAACCATACTTCTTTCCGACACATTATGTATAGCTAACTAACCATTTCTTATAGTTGTCTCACAAATTAATCAAGAAAATCACTCATTGCTGTGCTTTTCTGAAATTCATAAAAGATAATGGACAGAAAAATGGACAAGATGTTTGATTTCATATAGCTTCCAGTTTATTGCCTACATCATAAGAGAATGTAAATAAGAAGCCAATCTCAGGGCTATCATATCTCTCATAAATTGGTCAGCCACAGGTTGCTGATGTGGGTGCAAATCTCCAAAATGTCTTGCATAGACATTTTACCAAGTGGTGTGAACCAAACAAGCAGCACAAAGATCAGCCAAAGTAAATTACACTGTCAGGACAGCCAGAATCCCTTGAGCACAAACAAGTTGTTTCCTTTATATGAAGGAAATGAGTAGACACAGACACACATTACAGATTTGCTTATAACACATGTAGTTCTTGCTAAGTATAATCTTGGGCAGTGTCATACTAAACAACTGAATCAACAAAGCCTGAGTACTGGAGTTAAAACCTGAGCTTGTAAATTGAATAGACTCATAGACTTAAGTAATTTGGCTGAGAATAAATGTTGTTGAAACCTGAGAGCAATTAAAATTCATACAGTGTTTTGAGCTTTACCACCAGTGATAACAAAGCAGTTTCTTTCCACAGAGGAATAAAGTTATAAGTATTTTGATTAGGTACTTACAATAGGGGTGATGCTGAGATGGACAAAACCATGTGGGATCTCTCCTGTAAGGTTCAGGGGATGGCAATCAACTTTGGTCTGCTATTTTCCTTTCTGCCCTTGTTTCAATGTGCTATTTGACTTGCAATCACCCTCAAAGGTCCCTGCCTTTATTAAGGCTAACTAAACCTTTAGTGAATCTACTCCTTGTAGAGCTATGTCTTGTAAATACCTGTTAATTATTCAGGGATTTTGAAACCTTTTGGTTAGACTATGCATTAGGAAATCCACTTGCTAAAGTGGATTTACATTACTTTTTTATTCCAACACAAAACAGCCAAAAAGCACTAGTCTTGACAAGAATTTTTTAACAAAGAACAAACAAATTAAGGATTAAACTTTTTTCTTTTTTACACTTACCTGTTTGCAGGCTGAATATCTTACCATATAGTCTTTGCTAAGTAATAGGTTATTTTAAACTATAGACAAAAATGCATTATACTATCATGTTTTGCAAATCAAAATTATTTCCATTATTATTGTGATAAGAATATACCAAATACCAGTTTTTAGAAAAGATGTAAGTTCACATAATTTTTTTTTTTATCAGACAGGATGGGTTTTTTAGTGTTGGTAAAAATACAGCAACATCTCCCCTGAACTATAAACAAGTGCTTTGGTTTCTTGGTCACTAAACAGAAGATTCAGAATTTTCAGACTTTTTAGAAAACTGCATGCTTTAATTATTCCATGCCACTTTAATTTACATTCGCTATAGACATGTCAAGAGGATTCTAAAGTTCTATGTTTCTATGGTGAATTTTGAAGCTTTGTGTTAAAAGCAATTAAATGGTGCCTGCTTCTGAGATGCACTCATCTATGGTTTCAGTAAGTTTAAACATAACCAATACAAATTCAAAAACCTTAGAGTACAGATTTGAGCTCACCTAAATGTTATTTGATTATGAGTCTTCAAATTTTGTTTGTAGTTACTCTTCTTTTGGGATCTGAATTAAACTATTGGCTTTTTGATTGGTTGGGGTGTTTGTTTTCTGTGATGCAGCTCCTTTAAGTAGAGTATGAACATAACTTTGTCAGTAATGATTCAGTATTACCATTATATGTTTTACCCAGGAAAATGAAAGTACTAATCCTTGAACATATACCCAGAAACAAAAGAAGTTTTATTCTCACTGATACTAGAATTGAGATGTCTTTTGTTGCTTATTGATAGGATCTGCAGGTGGAAGTAGACTCGGAGAAGAATTAAAAATGCAAATGCCCTCAGAAGCAACCTTGTGGATCATGGTTCAAATTCTCAAAAATTTGACATAATCTGTCACAATGTGGCATCAGCTCTACTATGAACATTAATGCTGTATTACAGCAGTAGCATTTTGTATTGTTTGAAGTTCTGAGTCAGTGAGGCAGCAGCTTCAAAGATTTTAAAATCCAGAAAGAGTTGTGGGAAAGGATTAGAAGAAAGGTCATTGACTCCAGAGAGAAAATAGTGAACAACATCTGTTTTCGGGAGCATTGTGCATTTGGATAAAACAGAGAATAGATTATTACTTTACATTTTCCAGTCCATATGCTGAAATCTTTTTTTCAGCATACTATCTAAAGAATCTGCAGACATCAAATACAGGAGTGTTTGGTGCCCTCCCTTAATGGTGATAGTTCAAACTGAAATAAATCAGAGCTGTGAAATACCTGATCTTTGGTAAGAGAAGAAAAGAAAAATATTTTGCTGACTCTTAACATAGCAGAAAGAAGCAATCTCACAATAAAAGATGTTGATATCCAGTAGTTAGGAAATGTTCCACTCCTATGTTACCTGGGGCATTTTGTGGCAACAAGATACACCCCTATGGATAAAAGGCAAAAGAAAGATCGAAGAGGGAACAAAGTGTTTTTGATAAGGAGAGACATAAGTAAGGATGATGAGAAGAGTTTGTGCCCTTTATTGCTCTTGGACAAAAAAAATCTCAGAGGTTACTTTCTAATATAATACTATGAACTAGATCAAGTACAGAAATAAGTTTCAGTTAGTGAATATTTCTACTTTCTCAGTGTTGCAGCTGGGATTCCAGAAGTAGAAAACCTAACAGTAGAAAATTATAACAGGAACAAATTCAGCTTTCCTTCCTTTTAACTTCCTTTGTAACCGTGTCAACCTATAATATGCCATTGCCATTGCTAGTAACAGGCAACAAGCTCTGTAGTGAGTTTGCAAGGCCTTGGGACAAAAGCTGTCAGGTCCACTCTGCCTTAGCTTTTCTTGACCCGTCTGCAGCTTGTTTTACTTGGTTTAGCTCTAAAAGCAATTTTTTTAATTGACCAGGTGTCTAAGGTGAATTTGGTTTAGTTCTGTTTATGTCTGTATGGTATCATCTCTAACACAATGAAGTAGTGTAGAGATAGCAGAAGCTTTGTTACAACAGCAGAAGCTTTGAGAAGTGAGGCCACATGGTGTGGCACAGAGGAGTGCAGGCATGGGATGGTAAACGATGAGGAACAGGTTTGACACAAGAGACCCCACGCTTATAAACAACTCACCAACAGTCATTTGAAGAAATGCATACCTGGACCTGAACAAAAATGTCTTTACAGGTAACAAAGAAAACAAAGAAATAGTATCTAAAACTTAAAAGTTACCACATATAGTAAATTTGGATGCAACAGATGTAGACAGCTGCAGATTGATGAAGAACAAGGGTGTAAAAGCATGCTGCAAATGTATAAAAATTACCTTAAGTGAATACTAGAGTCACGTGAAAGAAGAAACTATCAACACCATATGCCTCCTGATGAAAAACACCAGAGGTTGACATATCATAATGCCCTCTCCAGCACTATGGAACTACAAACTTTGCAGCCCAGTAGAGCAGTGGAAGGATGAGCACGACATCAGGAAAGAGATAAAAACTAAATGTGTATATTCCAATTTTAAGGGCATTATTATTATTACTGAGATTTTTTTCTGTATAGAAGTATTCTTTTTTTTTTTTTTTGTGTAACAACTAGATCTAGATTAATTATGATTATTGAATTAGATTTTGTGTATACTAATAACAGACTCTTGGCTTTATATGCAGTGGGTTACTTTCTGCCTAACACCTTGAACATAGGAGACTATGAGGAACTATAATACCTCTGATCCATAAGTCCACCTAGCCCAGCTCCCTTTCTGTAGCTTTAGCCATACAGCAGAAGTGGTAGGTGCTCTTTAGAATGCTCTGTTAAGTGTTAGAAGTAATTACAAGATTTGCTTATTGGGGAGGATCCTGACATTACTGGAATCACTTTCAAAGCTTTCTGGATTTTATTCCTGATTTATGATTGTAAATGCTGAGACCAAAATCTCAAGCTTGGCTGCCTAAAATTAGGTAATAACAGCAATAATGAGGCACTGTGGTCAATGTCCCTAAGACAAAGCAATCCATCTCTTGACATTTTCTTCGGGCACAGGTAATAACTCTCTCATGTACTTCTCTGCTGAATTCAGTCTTTTGTTTTGTCTCCCCCCCTCCAATTCTTCTATTCTGTATGGTCCCTCCTATTTGCCATGCATATATACCCCTGAAAAGTTTCTGCCCACTAGCTTTCACCTACCAACTCTGTACCATTTCAAACATCTCTAAACACAAAGTCAATCAAAAGCTTACTTTCTATTTCTCTTGGGTTTGAAAGTTGACATTGCAATTTCCTTTTCATGTTTTATCCTACTGGCAGGACCCTGATCTACAGATTGTCCCTGAGTCCTGACTCACCATTAGGCCCTGACTGCAGAACAGAATCCTTGTTGTTACCACTTAGTCACCTCTCTTTTCTCAAATCTCTAGGTTGTTTGCCTTTCCTATGATTCTACATCATTCATTTCTGCATGTGGATATAGTCTTTCCAGAAAGGGTCAGAACTGCCTCTTCGATTATCCTAGCTGCTTCTTCCTCAGTTCCTTTCTCTCCATCTTCAGGTGTTCCTTCTTCTGATAACATCTTTAGAATTGCTTCTCTCCAGGTAATCATAAAACCTTTTGTCAGGCCTCATTTCACAGATACTTTTTTACTCTGACAGCTTGTCCTATGCTTAGACAAACTTCCCCTGTAAACAAGCCCTGTCTTACCATGGCAATGTAGAAAAGCTGTCTAGATATAAAAATGTGTGCTGGAAAAATATTAGTTCATATGTTTGACTCTGCAGATTCTGTCTGTTTTTCTCCCAAGCTGCTAAAAACAGGAGCAGAATTATATTCAGGCAAAATAGTGAGCTCCCTTTCTAAAGTGTGACCACTGGTGCTTGTGCTAAGAACCACAAGTAGACATGGAGGGGATTAGTATCAATTTATTTGTTAAACTGACATTTCTCTTCCTTTGCAGTGACACTCTCCTTCCTATGCCCAGCCCAACACCAAATACCAATTGCCCAGTCAAACCCATGTTGTTTACTGGCCTGGATATTAGCTTATTCTATCAAAAATAGTGTTCACCATAAAAGGTTTACACAACTCTGTGAAATTCTACTTTCCTTCTGAAATATACACATCCTTTCCCTCCTCAACAGGGTCTTTTTCATCTTTTTCTGGGGGATTCTTCACAGAAATATCAGAATTTTCACATATGAGATGACAAGAAGTCCTTTCCCTTTAAAAGTATACAACACATACCTGTGTCTACAGATATGCACAGATAAAGGTTTTCACATTTTTTTTTCTATAGAAATAATCAAAAGAGGCATTTTTTGTGGAGTGGCCACTGTATTTTTCTGTTTATGGAAAATGAACCTTTAAAATGCTGTGGTAATACCTTGCATGGCTCAAAATGAAAATAACATCTTTGAACAGGAATGACAGTACACTGTCCTTGGAATAATGATATAAAAATAAAAGATTTGCTCAAATGCACCACCTTTCAAATGACCCTGGCTGGCCTTTTTATCTGAATGAATAATCCTAAATTACTGTGAACTACAGATTCACAACTGGAGGACTTGTTCATGGAACATCTTAAAATTAAAGAAAAATAAACCCTTCACCTCTGTGGAAAGCTCAGAGGCTTTACGAGGTGATAAAGGAAGACCACAGAAAGGAATGCCAACAGGTCATGAGAGCAAGCAGGATTATCTTCTGGGATGTGCTCTTTAAACTGTGATAATGTTTAACTTCTCACAAGCAGGTGTGACGTTTGATACCTCTTTTCACTCAAAGCCTGGCCCTGGGTCACCCACTGGCACATGGTACTAATAGATTTCAGCAGCTTCTACAGAACAGCACTGTAAAAGGTAAAAAGGAGCTAAATTATGTAGCTGATAAAGCTGATACATTTTGGAATGGAAATGGCATTATTTACAAATAGCTTTTTTTGCTGTCCCTCCCTGCTCCGCAAACAGACGTCCCATTATCAAGGGTTTAAAAGTTTATGCCAAAGAAAAAGTATTGACCCTCAAGTTAATGTTATTAAAAATATAATTTGATTTAAATGAATAGAATTGAAAAGAATTTCTGCATAAAGTGCAATACTGTCTTAATTAACATTGCATTAATGTGCAGAAGCAGAAGGTCAGAGACATTAATCTATTTGCAGGAAAAAACTGACCAGAAGTCACAAATCTTTAAAATAGTAAATGATTTTATAACTCTGATTTTATGCAAAAGTCAGACACTTTATGTACCAGTCTATTTCAGCAAACAAAAGCAAAATCCAACCACTGCAAACCATGTCAAATCACCTAAGTAGAAACCATGATCTATCCCATTCTTTTTGACTTGTACTACTAGCAATAATCCCTCCTTTCTTTCCCTCTTTTATCAGGTTTTGATGGTGCAGTCAGCGCTGTGCTGGGTGCAATATTAAGATTATCATTGGAAGGACTTGGGCAAAGCATATTCTGCCAAAAAAAGCTGACTTGACCGAACTCAGGTTTTGTGGAAATGTGTAATTTGTTTTTTACTTTTTTAAAGAAACAAGGTAAACCATACCTGAGGGGAATAGCAGGAAGGCAAACACATTCTCTTATGCTCTTCTGTAAAATAATACTTTAGCAAAAAAAATTAAAAGATCCCCTTATATGGGTATTATAATTTTTGACCTTTAAAACTGCTTTTCCTTTTCTTTATTTTTTTTGATAGAGGATTTTCCTTTTTCATCCTATTTTTATTAAAATTCATATAGCTTAAGCCTAGACTGATTGCCCTCACCCAGGCACTGGTGAGGCTGCACCTTGAACACTGTATTCAGTTTTGGGCCCCTCACTGCATGAAAGACATTAAAGTGCTGGAGCACATCCAAAGAAAAGCAACAAAGCTGGTGAAGGGTCTAGAGAACAAGTCTTGTGAGGAGTGGCTGAGGGAACTGGGGTTGTTTAGTCTGGAGAAAAGGAGGCTGAGGGGAGACTTTATTGCTCCCTATAACTACGTGAAAGAAGGTTGTAGCGAGGTGGGTGTCAACGTCTTCTCCCAAGTAACAAGTAATAGGACAAGAGGAAATGGCCTCGAGTCAGGGGAGGTTTAGATTGGATGCTAGGAAAAATTTCTTCACTGAAAGGGTTGTCAAGCATTGGAACAGACTACCCAGGGAAGTGGTTGAGTCACCATCCCTGGAGGTATTTAAAAAATGTGTAGATATGATGCTTAGGGACATGGTTTATTGTTGGACATGGCAGTGTGAGGTTAACAGTTGGTTTCGATGATCTTAAAGGTCTTTTCCAACCTAAACAATTCTATCATTCTATGAGTAATTCAGTATTCTCAACTGTATTTCCTTTTATTTCCCTTTCATTCACCTATTGTCATAAGAAGTTAGTTTTAAGCTAAAGCCATATGTTAATCAAAATCTGCCTCCCTGAATGGCATGGTGATTTGATTTGACTACAAGAAGGGGCAAAGTATCTTTTACCCTCTTTTCATTGTCTGTTCCAGTGCTTGATTACTAAGTGTGTAAATTTATGTTTAATTTTGAATTTCAACTTTTCTCATTTGGGGTTCTAGTCATTCATGCTTATTATATTGTTGTCCATTGTATTTTCAGTCTACAAGAATATTTGGGCACTTAAACATATCACTATGTCTTTATGATGAACTAAAGAAGATTGAGTTTCTTTAGATGACCACTCTAGGGATTTTTATCTAGTCCTCAAACCATGCTGCTCCTAAGATTCTAAAAATTTAAGAAAGTCACTCATATTCTCCTAGTCTGTGTTGATGAGCTGCATCTGAAGCTTACTAGCTTATTAAACTTACTCTATGTATTAGAATTATGTAATGTTATAGTCGTAAGCATCCTTTTCCATACACTTTGGTCATCTTTGTATCACCACAAGGCTGAAAGCAGTTGAGATCTAGAGCTCTTGTCATTCCTATGTCTGTCAGCTATTTCTTAGCTTGTCTCAGGCTTTCAGAATAATAATGAGCAGTGCTTAATACCCAGATTTCTGTACAAGAGCCCTAACAGAGGGTTTGGTTATATAAAACAATTATTTTCTGTCCATTTTCAAAGACAAGGAAATAGTATAACTTCCTATCATGTATTTCTGAATAGCTCATTTCAGAACAATCCAAAATCTGTAATGCTGCAACTTGTGCAAAATGCCCTTTAAAACAAGCATACAAGAACTGTACACAGTATTCCATCAAATTTGTATGTAAGTCAAGTCACCTCCTTGAACTTACTTATTTTTTAAAGATCCAAAGACTGCATTTCCTGGTTTTGTCACAAAAGTACACTGGGTGATTATGTTGAATTATTTGTCCATTAAGACATTTAAAATCTATACCAACTGTGCAGAATACATGTTTTTCTGTTCACAGACTGCATCAGCACTTGTCTGTATTAACTTTTTTTTTTTTTTTTTTTTTTTTTTTCTGATAGCTTCCAATTTACAAAGTGAAGGAGGAACTGCCCCCTTGGTATCAATGGGAAGGGAGAACCTCTCTGCATCAATTCATGTTTTTCTGTTGTGTCCCAAGATAGAGGAAACCGTTCTTGGAAATCACTGTTCTGCTTCCTGTGAATCTCTTTTTACAAAGATTCATCCAGATCCATAGCTCTGATTTAAGTTTTGTGATTTGAATCTGGGCTTTCAGTGTGTCAGCAAGCAAGACTGAACCAAGAACGTAAACTAGAAAAGTGTTTAATTCCACGCTTTGTCTTTTCTAAGACAAAAGGGATGCTAACAGCAGGATCAGGACTCCAAATTACTGGCAATTTGGTTTCTATTCTGTTCTGACAAGCAGCTGCAATTCTGTGTTTTTTCATCTTGAGGGTTTGTCACCAAGCTACAATTGAATTCTAGATTGTTAGTAAAAATATTCATAAATGTACACCTTTAGTATTGTTAAATTGCCAATAGGTGTTTTAGATTTCTGCTTGAGATTTCATTTATATTATAGAAATAGTACATTCATAGGAGATAAAACCACTATTGGTGCATAGGTGTTGCAATGATTCTAGTGAAATAAAAAGGTATCTGAGAGCCATGGCTGATAAAGGTGCTAAAAAGCAGAATCACTAAAAGATAAAAAAAACTGCAAGCACTGTGGTGGCATTTTTTCCCTAGTATTGAGAATATGGAACAGAATCTTTTTTAGGCCCCAAAGACCTTCTATGCACACCTGTTTCACTATTCAGCTCTGCAGAAAATAAGGATATATTTTACTCTGTGAACAATCTGCGATCAGCAGACTCCTCAGTTAATACCTCTTGTCAGTATCCAAAATGACAGTCAGACAAAGGGGCAGAGGGGAAGTGAGGGCAGGAGACAGAATTTGCAAATAATTTATTATTCCAAGGATGTCAGACAGTCTCACAATATTTAGCATTAAATCTGTCTTTGATAGCATGTTATTTTTTAAAGGAAACTTTCCAGGGAATTAAAACATCCCCTTACTTCCTCGTAAGTGAAGATACTGATTTAGTCAGGCTTTCCTTATTTAAATACAACCTCCTTTTTTCTCCTTCACCTGTTCCATGTGAGATTTATTAGACTTCATGAGTGACTGACATTACCTGAACAACTAATGCATTTTACAGAATAGGCTCCTGGTAATTCATGTCCCAGGCTTAAAGAAGTTACTAAACCTTCATATACACAAGACAACCAGCAAATTAAAGCTTTGACCAAAATCAAGTTCCATGACACTGCAGTAGAAAAGTTAAACACCAATTATTTGGATATTTGTAGTTGATTCTGTTAAGTCAAGTTTTTTTTTGAGTACAAAATACATAGCTAAAAGATTTAATAAACAGAATCTTGGGGGGGGGTTGGCATTACTTAAAATCCTCTAGAGTATTTAATAAAATGTGCAATTATACACAGGACTAATTAGCAGTGGCCCAGTTGTGCCTTAAAGCATACTTTCAAAAGACACCAGTACCCATAATGGGGGCTAAATTTTCAAAAGATCTGTGTTCTGACATAGATGTAAATAAATTGTGGCAACAAACAACAGAAAAAGGAGGGCAGCGGACATCAGAAGGCAACAAGGGAAGAAAAAAAAGGGAAAGAAAACACATCAAAGTCACACAGAAGTTTTTACAAAACAATCAACATAGTATTTTAGGAAAGCACTCTAAAAAATATTTTACATCAATACAGTTGAAAATCTTCTTTTAAAACACAAGTTGAATTACAATAAGGGCAGTTGAACTTACTTTCTTCTTTACTCTCTTCCCAACATAGGGATATAAAATATCAGATTTCAAACATTTTAAAATTAGCAAGAACAATTAAAACATATATCTAAATATATGTTCAAAGATGGACAAGAATTATAATGTGCACATTTAGCACTGAATCTTATCCATCTTAGGTCTCAGATTTAATGTGTGCCTACAAACCAATACCACAAACTCAGTTTATTTATTAGGGGAAAAATTGTATATGAAGAGAGAATACAGTATCTTTGTCAGTGAATACAGTAACTAGATTTGGAGTCCTTGAAATCATCACACTGAAGATGGAGAAACTGAATTAAGTTCTCGGTAGAGGAAGTTTAAAAAATGTTAGAAAACATACTTAAAGAATCTTCAGTATGGTGCCTGAAAAAATTTGGGAACAACTTTTAAGGTCTTAAATTATTCCTTATCTCAGTTTGAAAGTTGAACTAAAAGAAAAAAATATTTATTTAACGATTATAAAAGCAAAATGGAAAGTCATCTGGCAGAGAATCAAATATTTAATTTAACTTATTACTAATCCCACTTATCAGGCTTTATGTTAAAATTAGAACATTTTTAGAAGAAGATTTTTAAAGAACACTAGAACATAATTCTTGCATTGGTATACTATTTAGCAAATAATTGTAGGATTGAACACCTGAAAATATTAGAGTACTCCTTATAGTTTTGCCTACTACAGTGAAATTTGCTAGTATGTTTTCTTGCTAAATCAATATTACTAGCATAAATTAGTTCAGTCTTGTTTATAAAATATTAGTCATTATTTTTGATAAATTTCAGTCTGTCTATTCCAGTAAAGTCCTTGATCCAAGTTTTACAAGGAAAGATTAACCAGGTTAAACATTGCTCCTTCATAGATGTAAATGTAAGACATCTTAGAGTATTACTAGGTTTAAAAATCTATTTGTGGAGAAATGGTAGTTGGTGATCAAGAAACAAATTAATATTTGTTGTTATCCCAGGATATTTGTTAGAATTAATCATTAAAATAAGCTGTATATTAATAGTTAACATAGTGATGAAGACTCTTCCAAAACACTGAGAAAATTATTGCTTATCCTTCTATACAATAAATGTCATTTTAACCAAATTAAGGCATCTACCAGAGATCTGGTTTATTCATGGGGTGCCACTTGCTTTATTCAGTCTCATCATTGTGTTCAGCATTATCGTAGATTTTAATATAATGCAGAATTCCAGAGAGGAACCTATCATAATGTTGTCCAATAGAGACAGACTGATACTTGCTTGGGTTCATGCTACTAGAGTACAGTGCGGAACAGTAAAATTTTTGTGTAATATTGGCAGAGTGAGAGAAAAATGTTCACTACGTGGTCTGGTCAGTAATGTAACTGAGAGATGCAGCAACTGGCAACACAGCGTGTTTTAGCTGTCAGGTGTTCGATGTGACCAATGTGACAAGAAGTAGGGTACCAGGATACAGCAGTTATTCTGCAAAACCTGGTGCAAAACTCTGAAATTGAGTGGTGAAAGGAAGATACCAGTTTCCTATGGATAGACATTGAACTCATGCTTTTGTCTGTCTTTGTCTATACATTGGGACTTTATACATCGAAATGAGACTGAAAACAAATGGTCTGGGTGAACTTTCCACTGTTATTCACTTCTTTTAGGCATCTTAGGTGGGAATCAATTTGTCTAGATTTCTACAACACAGACATCTAATTAGGCTAAGCTCAGTGGAGAGAAAAAAAACCACATTTAGTGGGCACCTCATCTGTTTTAGACTTTAGGATGACATAAATGATACACAGAAAGTGCTTATTTTTCTCCAGCGATTACAAAAGGGAGACAGCTCAGATGTAGACACCTACACAGTAGACGTCTGCATTTGGTTAGATGAATTCCACTCTTTCTGTCTTTTATAAGGAGGGGAAAGACAACAGCAAAACCCTCCTCTTTTGTTTCACTGATGAGCATTTGTGAAGTGCTATGTCATTAAGGAATTAGTCTTTTAGCAAAAGTGAAATCTAACATTAGCTTTCCATGTAAATCAAGCTTCAGTAAAAAGGGTGGCTTACTGTATTTACACAAATATATTGAGGAGTGATCATGAGCACATACCACACTTGTGTGGCAAGCACCTTGCTTTAACTGAATTACAGAAAAACACTTTTACATGTGAAGATATTTTTGAGAATGGGCCTCTGGCCATGTTTTTCTTCTATAGAGAATTACACAGGAAGAATTTTGGCCCCCTAGCCATCTGGTACAGGTGGGAAGAATATATTTTTTCTTTATTGGTAAGGAATCCCAGGTCACTGCCAGTATTTTTCAGCTTCCTGAGTGCTTCTCTGCTGAAAATGGCAAAGCATTACAGTCCTCTCGTCAGTCTTCTGATTTACTGTTTGCTTGACTATTGTCACCACTATCCACAATGTTAGCATAAGGATTATATCAGATCAAATTTCTTCACATTCCATGTTCTGGATCACATTATTCAAAAACTTATTCAATCTGCTCAGGGATTTGCAGTCCAGGTCAGAAAATAAGCCTTCTGAGTTTTTTAGATATTCCTGGTCTGGCCGTGGTTTCACATTTGGGAGAATTTAGTGACTCTTGGTGCATGGCAGTTAGTAGCTTGGAGCTATTTGCACCTGCGCACAAGCCTGTATCTCCAGAACAAAACTGACAGCTGCATTATTTCCAAAATCCAAATGTAATCCTTATATGGGTTCAAAAAATGACAGAAGAACCATGGAAATAGAAATCATCTACAGTCATTAGCTTAAAAAAATACCACTTCTGGGTTTTGAAAGTTCCTGGATCCCAGTTTTCTGGAAGAGTACTCTGGGGAAGTAGCAGTGCATGGTTGTACTACCCTTACAGTTTGTAGGACTGTGGTATTGCCCTGTGTCAAAAATAAGGTAAAGGGGAGAGGGAGTCCTAGATGCCTAGACCCTAGGCAATCCAGGGTAGCTCAGAGGGCCTCACATGCCAGCAGTCTCACATGCTCCCACTGATCACATCTACTGGACTGTGCAAAGGCAGATTATGGCTGCTTGTGTCAACACCATGCTGTATAAAAGGAATATCTCAGGGACATGCATAAAAGGAATTTCTCAGGGAGTTTTTCTGGGTCCTGCCTTATTCATATCAGAGGCACAGCAGCAGAGCACCAGAATATGACTTGTTATTTTTAAAATGCCTATAAATAAATGCTAAATACTGCCATTCTTTGTTGTAAACTGGTACTGTGGACCTGAACCACAAAACCTCAGCCAGACTTTAAAACATCTATGATTCTATCAATTTCAAGTCATGCTGCCAAGTCACAGTATTTGATGAAGTGTTCTGAGTTAATTAAAAGTGATGAGAAAAAAAGATTTTTTTTCTGATAATGTCAGTCTCTCTTTCAGCCAACGAAACTCTAAATGCTTGACCATGTTATTTGACCTCTTACAACCTGTCACTCAGCTTGAAAGAAATGCCATTTTTTCCCAACAATCACTCAAGATTCTTGGACATATGGTGTCTCCTTCTGTAATTTCATTTGATCTCAATAAAAGTCAAACCATTAAAGCTCTTTTTTTTTCCCATAAAAAATAGCCCCAAAGAAATGTAATATTTGTTGGAATAGTACACCACTATCATCAGTATCAAAGACTTAAATACTTGAGACAAAATGGTGTCAGGTGGAGCTGTTTAGAAGATTTTTAGCTTACTCTTCTAATTTAAAAAAAACTTGACTTTTTTTTTGCCTTTACTAGAGTACATTACAATTCATTGGCTTTGCAAAAATACACTAGTCTGTTTTAGGATTGAATGGTTTTTTTCCTCATAGATGGAACTAGAACGTAGTGTTGTCTTTGCCTTGAGAACAAAGTCTGCAGTTGATAAGATAGCCTCTTCCTGATGCAGGGGATTACAATTTGACCTGGATCACACAGACATGCTGGTTTTCATTTCCAACTACAAATGTTCTTTATGAACTAGCTGTGAAATTCCATGTGTAGATGATTTCAAAATGAGTAACAGAGTGGGGCTTTTAAAACAAAAGCATATATTGCTGACATGTCTTGGTGATACTATAAACACAAATAGTGTGGGTTTGCTTGTCTTTACTTAGCATACTAGTTCTCATTTATGCCCTTAATTTTCTTGGTGCAGCACTCATTTAAATCTTTAGGTAGCACCAGTGTCACAGAATAATTCATGGCTTTTGAAGGGTTTGTTAGTCAGTTTAAATTACACCCCAATGTAGGATTCTTATGGGTGATTGATTTCACAACATTTCAACTTGCAGATAAAAAAAAAGCACCCAAAGACAATGTTCTGACTGTCCTCAATTAATCTTCAAATCCTTCAATGGGTTGACCTAAATTACAAAGTCACTTGCTTGCTTTGTGGTTGTGATATCCCATAGCTATAACAATGCAATTGTTAATCTCAAAAGTGAAGTTTATGTACAGAAAACCCGCAACTGGGCCATGATTTTAAAACTTGCTTCCATGACAGATCAGAATGACCTCAAACTTCATTATCACTGTTAAATGTTAAATCTGTTTTTTATCTTAACTCTATAGTAATAATGTCATAAAAAATATTCTATAAATTAATTTTTTTATAATAAAGGATGTAGGACAAGCTGCAGAGATTTTCCTGTATGTGTTTATTATGCAAAGTATGATATGATATATGATATGAATTTTGGCTCAAGAAACTTGGATTTTGAACAGTAGACAAGGGATTCTGTAATTAAACTAAATGCAGTGAATGTTTTGATGGAAAAGCAGGGCAAAGTCTCTGAAGGTGTGCTGTAGTGTCCCTCAGTTCTTTGGAGAAGCTAAGGAGGAGACCCGGCAAATCCACACATTGCTTTAATCATTCTACCTGGCATCTGTGCTTGATGTCGTTTCTTAAGAAATATGTATTCATGTAGAGAGAGGTACTTGTAAAAGCAGATTGCCTCCATGTTGTTCTGAACCATCTCTGTTTCAGGCTTGGTATCTATAACAGAAAAAAAAAAATAAAGACTTTTAGGATTTAAAATAAAAACCCCAAACATGCCATTTATTGTTTTTCGGATAAGATAGAGATGTACATGGCCTTTGCAGTGTGCTACCATCTAACAGTATAAATTGCTATGGGGAGGTCTGGTTTGTTTTACAAAGATAGCATCTCTCAATAGGTGTCTGTGTCTTCAGTAGACTCCATTTGTGATATCACATCTGCATGTTCACTGAAAGCACTTTGTACTACTGCTCTAAAACTTTTCCATGTTATCACTTGTTAGTATGAAAGAGTTACTTAGCATCACAAAAAATCCTGACTTATTGCACAGAAAAACAGTAAAGAGGCTGCTGTCTGTCTTCCTGAAGCCAAAGGACAGATCTTACAAAAGCTAATTCATTCCCTCAAATGAGGCTGGGAATATTATGAAAATGCATCATGTTTTATTTGCACAAAAAGCTGTTTCAGGGTGAGAGGTTACAGGAGATGTCTTGATCTAGTATCTTGAAGATTCAGCCTTGGGAAGATAGATCAGAAGTCTCAGGTGGAAGGCTGAGCAAGGCCAGCAGGCTGGGACTTGTCAGCCAGGTAGGAGAGCCAGTGGTGGCTGCTGCGGTGCCAGGACAGCAGCCTATGGAGCTTGCCAAAGAGACACATACATGTAGCTTCTCAGAGGAGACCTTCCCCAGCTTGGCATCTGCAGCCTGTACTCTCTGCTCAGGAGGGAAAAATAAATACTGTTTTATGATGGGCTGGAGGTTTTGTGTGACTTATTTTTTTTAGATCCATTGGGGGAATTCCTCTTGCAAGGGTCAGGGAGTCAGTTGATGCTCTGTTAGTCAGATGGAGAATAGCTACTGAGAAGTATTGTCGATGAGACTTGGCTACATCTCAAAACCTCTGGGAAAAGCAGATTCAGCCAACAGAAAAACGACGGAGAACTGTGGAGGATTTAAGGGAGCAGTAGCTCTATTGTCATGTAATGCTGAATTGCCAGAATAAAACTTGATTTTCATCATATTTTACAATGCACTGATTGTATGGAATCTATCAGTACAACAATAAGTTATGCCTTCACCATGATTATAGCACATCTTGTATAAGTGACTAAATGAGAAGCTAAAATTGCTGTGGCATAGGGATTTATATTACAATAGACATTTTTGCATAATGCTATGGTGATGCTTCAGCTTTCCCTGACATTCACGTCTTTAGAACATCCTGTCAAAGGACTCTGAATTAATACTGCCACTAGAGGAGGATAGCATTGACAGGATGGGAGTAAAAGAGACGCAAAAATAGACAAGCCCTTAGCTCCTCAAAGGAGGTAAAAAGAAAATGGAGAAACAGCTTAGTGCCATTAAAATTTAGGATTTTATATCTACAAGAGATGTGTAGAAAGGAGAAAGATTAGAAGCGAAGTTTGGATTTTCAGTGTCAGAGTACTCACGGACAAGCCTCCTCTCAGGAATGCATTTGCTTTGCTTGTTACAGTTAGTTTTCAAACGAGCAAGGCATTTAAACATTTAAAATTCATGAGTTTGAAGACAATCCTTCTCCAAAAAGTTTCCAGTAGAAAAGACAGATTTCTGTTCTACTCCATATAGATGGAAGGACAGTCTGGAATATGAAAATTTGGGAATGTTTATCACATTCCCTGAACAATATCTAAACTCCCCACTATGAGTTATTAGTGCTGTAGTGAACATTTAGATACAATTAAGAAGATGGGAAATGTGTCAGGATTATTAGTGCAGCATCTTGCAGTAGAGGCATGCTTGTAGGGAGTGAGGATGGCTGCCAAGCCAAAAATATCAATGATGTCTGAATGAAAACGAGTTTGATTATACTTTTTTCACACTCTTTCCTTGCATAAAGAATGTGACAATTCTGGGCAAACACTCTAGTGTTGGAGCCCTAGTAGGAGAGAGTCGGGAGGACAGGGCAGGGCAGAGGAGGAAGGGGAAGGGGAAGGGGAAGGGGAAGGGGAAGGGGAAGGGGAAGGGGAAGGGGAAGGGGAGGGGAGGGGAAGGGAAGGGAAGGGAAGGGAAGGGAAGGGAAGGGAAGGGAAGGGAAGGGAAGGGAAGGGAAGGGAAGGGAAGGGAAGGGAAGGGAAGGGAAGGGAAGGGAAGGGAAGGGAAGGGAAGGGAAGGGAAGGGAAGGGAAGGGAAGGGAAGGGAAGGGAAGGGAAGGGAAGGGAAGGGAAGGGAAGGGAAGGGAAGGGAAGGGAAGGGAAGGGAAGGGAAGGGAAGGGAAGGGAGGTTTGTTCTTATAACACAGTGCTTAAAGTATCATGTGGGATGTTGTGTCACTATATTCGACTCCATATTCACCATGAGAAGATTTTAACATTTGCTTCTGATGACTGGTAGTTACATCCAGCAGAATATTGCTTTATGCATTTAAGAAAGTGTTTCAGGTGCCTAGATATAGGTGTTTTGTGCCACTGCAGATGCCTAAGAGATATCCCCTGATATCTGTACAGGTGGCTGACCAATACAAGGTAGGAATATGGGGGACATGCCTCTTTCTATCATGGAAGCTGGTCCTGAAATAGGTCCTGTGGTGTCCTGTCTTTGGGGAGCATGTACCGATGTGCAGTTATAGTGTTGTTTGCAATAGGCTCCTTTCCATCCAGAGCTTTTCAGTTTTAAAATAATCAAATATTCATTGATCTAGAAAGTAAGAAACAGAAGCTTCCAGATTCGTGATTAGGGGTCTCACCTGAGGGACAGAATTCCAGGATTTCAGGCATTGCCAGATGCAGATTTACCAAAAAGGGGGTGTTTTAAAGCAACACAGTGTCTGCTCTTCTCAAGAAAGAGGAAACGTGAGTTCCTGGTGTGCTGGAGGATGGTCACAGATGTGGTGTGACAGCTGTTGTACCCTTATCAAACCAGAAGCGACCAGCAAATTGAACTTGCATTTACTGATGGTTAAAGACCTGGTCGAACTGTGACAAACTTGGTCTTCACAAAAATAAAGCACTACGTCTACTAATGAATCCTATTAAATTTCTGTCTTGAGGTGTTAAAAATGAGAAAGTAAACAAAGGAAAGACTAAAGGCATGTGGCTATGGAAAACAGAAAATAGTGGAGTATATGAAACCAACCAGAGTTTGTTTTTTCTAGGATAAATATAAATCTTATTATTTTTCTTTTAACTCCCTTTTGTCCGGTCTTGGAAGTGAGATGATCATACGTAGCTTTGAGGTTAGCCTCATACACTAAGCAACAGAAGGCAGACCCTGTTTTCAGATTTTGCAGATGAACAGAGACATTTCTCAGATCTCTTTCTTTGACTGCATACTGAAATGAGAAGTACGAGGATACAACAAATACAAGCTACAGACATATAGCTAGCAGAGGTCACTTGAGCATAGCTGATCAACTACTTCAAAGCTGCATACCATGTCTTTCCTCACGAAAGTCAGCTATTGACAATAGTAATAGCTGGCAGGATCTGACTGTTCAGAATCACTGGCACTTCACCAAGAAACGGAAAGTCTGTTTAGAGTGGATTTGGATGCATTGTAAATGAAGGAGAATCTATCATGCTTTAAAGTCAAGGACAACTGTCGGTTCTGCAGAGGGGCTAGATGAGGCAAGAAGGACTTACACAATCACCCAAAATTGTAAACATTCACAGCTAATAAGAAGAGGCCCAGCAGCAATGAAATGTGAGATTAGCCAGACAGCAATTATCCCAGTAATAATATGGTGTATGTTTCTTCTTCACTGCTCTTGTGTGGATTACAAATGGATTCTAAAGCAGAGCTGGATAAGCCTGGGAATATTGTACTTATACTCAGTTTAGGAGCCAGCAGGAAAATCTATAGAGAATTCGAGTCTCACTGAGGCCCTTGCTCGGCCTGATAGACAGGAAACAATAGCAACAAAACATTAAAAGCTTAAGAACGAAGAAATAAAACCTGAAAAAAATCATGTTGGATTTTCCCTGTTGAGCTTGCTTATTAAGTGGACCTACATTTCTGTGTCCACATTTAAATGACTTAACAGCCTTTTACTCCTCTATTGTCTTTTTTGGTATCTATATAATTACTCAAAAAAATGAATGCTGAGATCTCATCTTATCTGACAGAATATTCACCAGAAAGAAAAGTTCAACAGAAAAAAAGAAAAATATTCCTTTATTTGTGTGTGTGTGTGATCTTCGCTTAATTCTCTCTGAAACTTTGGTTAATGTTGGAGCAAAGGGTTATCCAGCATAGTCTGCGGTTACTGTCTTCCCTTCACTTTTTCCTTTGTTTCGTCTTCAAAGTACTCTAATGGTCACTACAATCCAGGCACCACTCAATTTATTTTTGTCCTGTCTGTCTTTACTATTGAAGAAACATTTCCCTTCTCATTTAGTTTTTTTGTTGTCAAAGAACAATTTATCTCCCCTCCAAACTGGAAATAAAGAAATAATTTCATTGATCAACTTTGGAAAATCTGAAAATACATTTTTTTAAAATGTATAAAGGTAAAAGTATTTGGTTGTGGAAATTCTAATCCCAGTATGAACCAATCAGAAAGTTTTGATCTAAAAGTCATCATCTTGCACTGTAAAATACACAAATTTTTTTCTGAAGAAACTGATGAAGCTAAACAATATTTCTTTTTTTTTTTTTTTTTGCTTGAAAGCTTTGGAATTTAAAGGCAGTGGAATTTTGAGGAGATTTGCACTTGGCTGCAAATATTTTGACAATTTTCTGGTATCATACTTGGTAGAAATTATGGCATCTAAATCTGTAATCAGTGAAAAGTGCTGAAAACACACAACAAAATGTGCAAAAGTCAACAGATGCAGAATACAGATGGAGGGCAATTGGCGCACTGCCTAACACCTTGTACCTACAATTGAGAAGCTATTTTGTCTTTATTTCCTTCTTTTCCTCTTAACAAGATTGTTCTTACAGCTTTGTAAATCACATATAACCAAATGGGCAACAAGATCAGCTGTGTTCCTGTGGCTCAGAACGGGGAGCTGGTACCCACCTCGGGTTCAAGCAGTGGCTGCCTGCAACCCTCTGTGTTGCCAAGGGATGCCCTGCCAGGGCCAAGGAGTTGCCAGAGCTGCCATGCTGGTTCTTCCCTTGCTGCATTTCATTGCTTTGCATATCAGCATAACCTACCTAGTTTTGCATTAATACACTGGTTTACAAGGGGTGGTAACTGAGGATTCCAAGACTTGGATATTAGCTGAGAGAGATTACCACCCATGGAGCTAAACCCAAGGCACTTGGGTTGACTATTTAATTAAATATATGTGATTAATACTTTTCAGACCTTTAGAAAACTTGTTCCTTGCCACTCTGACACAGACTAAAATTTGGTTAATTTATCACTATTTATTAAATCCACTAGGAGGCATCTGACTGGAAAGCTTAATAGCAATTAGGGTCTGACTGAGGGCTCTGAGTTTCTTCCCAGAAGACAGAATAACCTGCTCTCACTTGTGAAGCCTTTCTTAGAACTGTTATGCAACCATAAGAGTCAGATTACCTCAAATACTGGATTCTACCCGTGTGAGACTTAACTCCAGGCTCTAACATTGGTTATAAAAAATGTTTCTCTTTTGCTTTCAAAATACTAACAACATACATAATATAAAAACCAGCTTTGGAGTCCTTTAATTCCTTTATAAAGGAATGCTGCATATTTTGGAAGTTAAAACTGTAGGGGAAGAAAAATTTCACAATGGTATGTAAGCTAAAAACAAAAGTAAAAATGAGAAAAACACTGAAGGATGTTCAGAAGGACAAAATCCCTAACACTCAGACAAGCATTTGGGACCCAGATTTCTATATTCTGCATCCGGATCACTCCAGTCTTTGTTGTTTGCTTTCCTTTCAAATTGATATTTAGTGAATTATTAAATGTAGAATGATTTCAGGTGTTCTCTGACTGCTTCTACTTTCCTTTCTACCCTGATAAACAAGCTCATAAGTTCCAAAATTTGTTTTTCTGTGACTTAATAGTAGTGTTTCTAAAGAAAAAACTAAATTAGGTTCATAAAGTAATCTCTGAAATCTAATTGCTAGTGTCAGTTATAATAAAAAAGTCCCCATTACTGCCCAAAACCAGAATGGGGAAGATGCTCTTAAGCAATTGAATTATATTGACATAAGAAGCCACTGAAAGTAGCAACTAATTAGCTTAGTGGTATTGCTGCAATGTATTACAGTGCTCTCCCATAATTTAGACAGCTTTGGATCTTTAATAGATACTTGGACATTTGCTATTATGTTTCTCATAGATTTGAAGTCAATGGGATGACCACTGACTTACTGAAAACAGCATTTTGCCAATGCTGATGCTTTTGAAAATCTCATCTTTAAAGCACTGTGGAAGTAATTGGGTAAGCACGTTGGCATGGACTGGG
Source organism: Strix aluco (assembly GCF_031877795.1). Lineage (NCBI taxonomy): Eukaryota > Metazoa > Chordata > Aves > Strigiformes > Strigidae > Strix > Strix aluco. Next base: position 46,928,099 of record NC_133935.1, read on the forward strand.
GAACGGAAACCAAATTGTTTTTTAACTCCACCTAATGGGCTGTAATGGACTAGATTTAATTAGAATCTCTAAGGAATTGCTGACCAGAACAAAAGGGACCATTTGCCTTTTAAGAAAACAGGTATTTATAGAAAAATAAATGTAAAAAAATCAAACCTGAAATAATATCTTTAACTCTTCAGCAGAGACCTCTGGATACTTAAGAAACTGTAAACTTCTACAAGAAAATGTTTGTTGCACAATGTCACCTTTCTGCCCGCATCCAGTACAGAACAGGGATGAAACTTATGATTTATAAGATATAAGGACACCGCTCTCTATATTTTCAGGTAGTAAAGCTGTAATGATCAGCAACAACACCACAACGCCTGGAAATATGGTCAGAATGCATACTTCTGCTTTGCAGATGGAATTGTAGCATCCTTGAAAGATTTCATAAAGTCTGGATATTCATTTTTCTTGGGAGAAGCTAAGGGTCTTCTGGTAGTGCAATTTTTTCTATGGCTTGAACCAAAGCAAAATGGGACCTCAAAAATCACCTTACCTTCTTTTTGTACCCAGAATGATAGTATTTGAATTTTTTTAATTGGTTTCTTCATTTATTTGAATAGTTTTGTACAATGATTAGAGACAATAAATATTTTATTTAAGCTGGTTTGATTTTCTCTAAAATCATTGTCAACTTGAGCATGAGGTGATACACAAAATCAAAATTTTCTTTATGAAAATGTTACAATATGCCATTTACCAAATCAAGAACTTTCAGTTCTCATCGGCCTTAGAATAAAATATTTTGGGGTTAGGGCAAAATGCATCTATCCTATTATAGATATGACATTTTCTGTAAAATTGTTTTTCAACCAGTACCTGTAACATTGCAAACCTACCAGCCTTTTACTTGAAAATGAAACCTCTCCATTTTACTATTCTACCTTCCCTAATTTACACCATATAAATATGGTTTCTCTTGTTGAAAAGTAGTCCTGTTTAACTAAATTAGCAAATAATGAGAGCAACAAGAAGTACGTTAGCTGTTTTCCCCCTGGACTTCTCATTGCCTTCTAGCCATTCAGCCTTACTTGTTCGTGGCAGTTCTGCAATTGTGAAGCTTTGAGTCAAAGATATACAATGTGTAGCCCCTTCCATCTTGTGTCTTGCTCCAGCATGCCCTCAGTTCACATTTCTTCTTTCCATTTACTGAGAATATTACACTTCACACTTTTGGAGGTGAAATAAAGGAAACGAAGATTCAGTAAGAAGTTAGTGCTATAGCTACCTACAATATTTAGATGGTCTTTATTGCCTGTTCATTTCTTTATTTCTCCACCATGGTTTATTTTGTTTCCCATTGTAAATAAGTGCCCAACTGATTGAAAGAAAGTGTTAAAATAACAGTGGGAAAAGAGAGAGCACAAGGAAAATGGAGTTAATCTTACTGGAATATGAGATATAACCTTTAACTTTTTATATTTTGTGAGGTTAGAAGGTAAGAAGGTGAGTGCATTAATTCTTTCTCAGGCTTCCCATTGTGGTACAACAACAAAAAATAACTTTGATTTTTTTGATACCTTCAGTGTTGCTACTTCCAGTAGAATCATTTTTAACTGGATCTACAAAGTCTGACTGTCATCGGCTACCCGCACTGAACAATCCTGACACAGTCCATCACTGTGCATGTCTTTCTCTCTTATTCCATCAGGGACACATGAATTATTCTAGTCTGGGTGCAGAATTCTCTTTGAGCAGGTTCAAAGTGGGATTTTGATGCACAGAATGGCCTTACAGACTCCTGCTCTGGTCACTTTCGGAAAGCAATAATACACATTTTCTCTTGAATGAAATTCTTTCACATTGTCTGTGCCTGAGCACTTCTATTAAAAGCTCATATTCTTCCTGTACAGTTAAAGTTGTTTACTGGCTATTCTCATTTAACAAATCTGTAAATGTTTGTACAAAGTTGTGCTTATCATGTAGGCTAGATTTTTTTTTTCTCAGTTCTTTAAGATGTCATATTACTCACGAACCTATGACACGTAAGTGTTCTTTCTGCACACCCACATAACACATTTTAATTACATCATATACATCCCCTCTCTTTTTCATATTTTGACTATTTCTTTGTTTAGTTATTATGGAAATAGTTGTGTTACCGGCATATTACTGACACCACCAAAAGGCAGGATACAATTTATTTGTCTCGTATTTTGAAATGCAGTAAACTCACTAATTATCATCCTTTTCTTCCATCTGTAAATGCAGCCAGTCTCACTGAAGTGCTCTATATGTTCTCAACTACTTTGCAGCAAAACTGAATAAAAGCAAACTCAAAAGAAAATGCTACTTCTCAAAATTATGTTCAAGTTTACTTGCTGGAACCTTGGAGAAAATAGCTAAAAGCTTTTCAATATAAATGTTTAAGATACAAACTCAGATCTTTCTGTTGTTTGGTCTCTTTTCTGAATTTCTTTTTAAATTGTTATTTGTTTTTAGTGGTTGAGACCACTATTTGGGGTGATGGTAATAAACAATATTATGTCATCACTGTGAAAGTCATTTCATAGATCTCCTTATTAATCATCTTCCACCTTTAAAATATTTCATTACTGCTTTTTCATTCTTTGTATGAGGTTTTTTCACCAAGTAAGGGACAATACTTGGTCATTTCTCCCACAACCTAGAGTGGAGGCAGTATTTTCATCTCTCATTCTAATGTGAAATTTGTAATGTAACTAGTGGAATCAATAAAAATATTCAATAGAGGAATCAAGAATCAGGCTGTTGCAGATAAGAGAATGAATGCCCAAAAGGTGCATACTCATACCACCAATGATATTTATTGAGGTAACATGTTGCAAAATACATTCTATTGAGAGCAAGGCATTTAAAATGGGAGTTACATATTGATCCAAAAAGAATTAATCTTGTTCTAAACAGTTCTGGATTTAATTTTTAATTTCTTGCTCTATGTTCCCTAGTGTGGCAAAGAGACAAGCCCAGCAGTGTTTACTCCCTGCCCAACCTGTTGATATGTTTACCCTTAAAAATTATGACAATGGCTAAAAATTTTAAAGGATTGTAGCCTAAAATCTTCTATATCTATCATTCCATAATCCCACTGAGTAAACCTGCGAGGTTACAGAATGATGAAAGTTCCATTCCAGAAAATGTTTCTAGAAGCACTAAACCCAGAGCTTTTCTGCCTTGAATTTTTAGCCAGAATTTAAAGATAGAAAGAACAGTCATGTGATCTAGATTGAGTTCTATCAAGAGCATTATAGTCCACCCAGGAGTGATGCTGCGGTACCATGTACTTTTGATAGACTACAAAATTCTTTTTGAACGTGGCCTCAGTCATATTTTCTCTCTCTACAATTATGCTGGATTAGAAATCTAAAGTACAGTGACAGATCTGTCTCCTCTGGCAACTCCAAAACCAGAGACTCTGATGCATCTCACATAAGAACTTCTGATGTATCTCACATAACTCTTTGAAAAGGACTTACATGTCTGCAGGAAGTCTGTATAACTGGCAGCTCCATCACAGGATAGAGATAGTAATGGAGAACAGGTGAGCTTAATGAATGAATCCTTGGCTGTAGAACAAAGTAGAAACAAAAGCAAACTCCCTGCCAGTCTGACCCATGGAAATTCCTTTTCTGGATCACAATCTACATCTTTATCTGAGCATTTGACCCAGATGATGTTAAATATTATGTTATCTCATACTGTACAAGTCTTCAAAGTACAGTAGTCCTACCTATGTGACTACTTGCCTTGAAGACAGTAGAATAAAACAAAGTTGAAAATATTTACCTAACCATATAATCTCCGGAAAAATGGCATCTCCCCACATGGAAATATCTATCTAAAGCCCTGAAAAATAACTGTGGAAGAAGTATGAACTTGCTAAAGGAATGCAGTTCCTTCCAGGTCTTGTAAAAGAACACAAATATGTGGGAACTGTCCCATGGATTTTATGGTTAGAATGGACAAGTTTGTCTTATAGTTTGACACAGATCACAGGACTTTTCCCAGATTTGACTAAAGAATATCTTTAAATGGTTTATTCTTGTTTTAGTACTACAGATTGTAGTAAATCTTATTGTCTGTCCTAACAAACTATTCTGTGCTTGCCTGAGATGTGCCTCAAAACTAAGAAATATCAATATTACATTTTTTTTAAAGTTTGTCTTCCAGTGACAGAAGCTGCTAAGTCCTAGTCAGTGAGTCTAGAAGTTCTACATCTACCAATTTTCAGTTAGCTTCCTCATATACAGCCACAAACCTTATCAAATTTACCTTCTTATTTGGTAAGCTAAATCACTCACCATACTTCCTGTGTCACACGGGGGCTGCTTTACACCTTTTGTCCCTTTTTGAAGCTGTATTTACATATTCTTCCTGAATTATGAAAAAACAGCTCATGGTCCTGTTACAATTTTGGTCTTACCAAAACAACATATATAGACTCTATACACTTCAGGACCTTTTGGTAGAATCAACTGCTTTAGCATCCTTGTGTACAATAATTGTCCTGGTTCCCTCTTTAGTCCCTGGCAGCTTCCAATAAGTCAGCATATACAATTTTTGTATGCTGTGTTTGCCCCTCTAGAAGTGCCTATCTGTCTCCACTTATTATGAACCAAGCTGACTAGCTTAGGCTTGACCCCTGACTTCTGTATGACTTGGGTTTCATCGGATTACTTCTGTCCTTCTCAGTTTTGCTTCATCTTCCCTCTTTACATAAATGAAAGCGTATCATTAGCCTTTCTTGCCGTAGAAACATAGAAAGTGATCATGTTGAGGTATCCAAGCTCTTCTGTGAATTCCTTCTTTCCAAGAAAGACTCATCTGCTTGCTCTAACCCATGATATTGGTTTCCCAGGACATTATCTTGGAGGCTGCTGGATTAAAATGTCATTAAAATGGCTGGATTTAACTTGTGACTCAAGCCATTTGAAAAATAAGAATATTATTTCTAGTTACCAGCCCACCATCTTCTGGATTTTTCTGGAAATGTACCAGAAACTATTGCATGTTTGTTGAAGAGATCGCAAGTAAACATTCTAAGCATCGTTGCAGTAAGGCCTGTTTCCTGGGCACAATGTTTGTATTATGGATTCCAATAGCCAAGGATCTCCAAGGCTGACCAGTTCCTGCTTATTTATCAAGGAAACAAGGATAACTGGAATCCCTGGCAATTCTGAACAATAAGCATGGCAAAGTCACCTCAAAGTCATAGGCTTTAGATGCCACCATGTAGTTTATTAAGAAGGTGACAGGAACATGGATACAGTGCTGCATACCTCTATTTTGTTTAATTGAAAAGAGTAATTCTCAAAACATTTAGATTTTCTCACTTCCAAGCAATAACATCCCTTGCCTTAACATTTCTATTGGAACTCCATTAGAACTGGCCTCAAATAAGGCCAGATCATTGCACCAACATACAATTAGCCTAGACAGAGACCTAACAAATTAATGTAATACTTCCATTGTTGTCATATGGTTTACGTAAACCATTATCTCCCCTTGAAATTTTACCTCATTAGCCTTTGCAATGTAGAGAACAGTTTTGTACTGGCAGAAAGCTGACCTGCATGCCCAAATAGGTCTTTTCCAGCTCTTACCTACCAGTCTGTTGCTGTCTTTGCAGTAGGTTGTGGGTAGCTCTAAGATCTGTTTAACACTTATAATTCATCTGTAGCTTTTCTTAATACCAAGTTGCCAACAATCTGTACTTCAGAGAATAATATACTTGATTCAGTTTTACTCAGTCACTGTGATGTAAGTGCCTGATAAAATACCATCTCTCCTTGCTAGTGTTTGACATTTCAGTTTTACTAGGGTTCACCCCACAAGAAGAAAGTAATTCAAAGAATGATTTTCTGAGTGCAGAGGGATCTCCTAGAGGGGAAACCACTTGTCTGGCAGTGACAAAACTACCTATTATCTACACCACAGATTCAATAGAGGAAGAAAAAGAATATTCACATCTTAAATTGCACTGTCATCTATGTTACATAGTGTAATGGTTGTTTTGAAGAATTACTTCTGGCACTGGTCTATCACTACAGCAATATAATCCAAGAATGAAGGAGTGCTGAAAGTTTGAAAGAAGATCAGATTGCAGATGGGAAGGCCTGAAATCCAGAGCAGGGCATTTCAACCTTTTTCAGATTTAAATGGCTCCCTAAAAGATTTCCAATAAAGATTCAGAACATTTCACAAATTTCTCAGATTTTTGTAGCTATAAGCAGATATCAAACTGATTTTCTTCACTGTCTTTCATGAATGTTCCAGAGTTGGTCTAAAGCTGGCCTGGTTAGTCAGACAACACTTTGAAAATCCTGGTGTAGAGTCAATCAGCCTGTCATCTGTAATACGAAGCTCTGTATCCTGCATACCACAGTACATACACATGCAACAGTAAAATAAATTCTCTAAAAAGACAAGTTCTTGGCAACAAGATAGTAAGAAAGGCTAATGATGAATCATAAATATTAAGCAGATCTTACATCTACTTAGTACAGAGACACTAACTACACTCCCAGAGCAGTGTGTAGTCACATTCAAACAGCACTCTGCCAAAGTTAATTAGCCTGGACATTTTTCTGCACCGCTAATAAGCCTGTCTGAAGCACCATGATTACACTCTTTTGAAGCCAAGGACAAGTGTAAGGTCTTGCACCTGGGAAAAAATAATCTAGGAATGCAGCATAGACTGGGGTCTACTTGGCTGGAGAGCAGCTCTGTGGAAAGGGACCTGGGGGCCCTGGTGGACAACAAGCTCAATATGAGTGAAGAGTGTGCTGCAGCTGCAAAGAAAGCCAACAGAATGATGGGTTGCATAAACAAGGACATCACCAGCAGAGATAAGTAAGTAATTATTCCAGTCTACTCAGCACTTGTCAGGACATACCTGGAATACTGTGTTTAGGTTTGGTCCCCGCTGTACAAAAAAGATGTGGACAGGCTGGAGAGGGTCCAGAGAAGGGCCACAAAGGTGATCAAAGGACTAGGAAGCCTTCCATATGAGGAAAGGCTGAGAGAACTGGTTTTGTTCATCCTTGAGAAAAGAAGGCTTAAGGGAGACCTTATCACCACATTCCAGTATTTAAAGGGTGACTACAGAGAACATGGAGACTCCCTTTTTACAAGGGGTCCCATGGGAAAAATGAGGGGTAATGGGTACAAGTTACTCCTGTGGACATTCCAACTGGACACAAGAGGAAAATTTTTCACTATGAGAACAATCAGTCACTGGAATAATCTCCCCAGGGAAGTGTTGGATTTCCCAACATTGGACACATTTGAGGTTCAGCTGGACAGGATGCTGGGCCTTCTTGTCTAGACTGTACTTTTGCCAAGAAAGGTTGGACCAGACGATCCTTGGGGTCCCTTCCAACCTGGTGTTCTATGATTCTATGAAACCTCCGTATTGCATGCCTTTTCAACAAGTCAGGTCCCAAATATATCCCTACTTTCCATTAGTGATCATATTACTCAAGGCATCTGCTCCTCTCATACTATACAGAATGAATAAATGCAGATACGGTATGTCAGTGTGCTAAAACCACATATCTGAATACTAAAATAAGATTATTTTTTCAGCATTTACCATGTATGTGCTCACTTGTAGTCCAAGTCTCACCCTAAGTCTTAATATTGAGAGGCTGTCCTGAAACATGGTTAACCATCTGCTTCTTTAACTAACTGAATAAATCTGTATTTATTTTAAAATACATTGTAGCTCTAGATGTTCATGTTCTTTATAGATGGCTAATTCTTTTGTGAATTTAATCAATCCCTTACATACAATGATTTGAAGTGGTCAGGAGTCCTATGAGTTAAAGATATCTCTTGTGAAAGGAACTTTATTTGTGCATTTTGAATAACCTTTCACTTTTATGCCTGCTTCATGCATTGCAAGAAAGGTTACGACGAATCCCATTTGACCATTTTCCCCCTTCTATTCTTGTAGAGATACATTTACTCCTTCAGTGTTTCTATCCCTTGTGATTTTAAAATGATACTTGTGATATTTCCTGCCTTATTTCTAACTTTCATGGGTTATAGGATCATGTGTAAAACTTCAGGTTTGTACATTTTGGTTGTGGAAAAAACTTGTAAATAGGACTTAGGTCTACTCTAAATAAAACCAATGCCTCTCTCTCCTGTAATCACCTCAGTAAATTTTATGGTTTTTAATTCAGTCTTACTGCATTACTTCCTAGGAATGGAGGGAGAATGGTGCCTCTGTCTATACTAAACAAACCTGATTACTTCACGCCTGTAGTATGAAGGAATTTCTTTGTGTCTCTTCCCTCTTTGTTATCCCTCTCTGAACACATACTGCTTCTGCTACAACCACTGCTTAGTCAATGTTCTGAGAAAATGGCTAATGTGAAGATAGCACTGCACTGCCAATTTATCTTTGGGTTGTATCATTGTAATATATATATATATCATCAGTGTCTTGCCATTGCTTTATATTTCACTGAGATGCTGCCTGAAGGTTTTATGAAAATGCATATAGTCTCTATTATAACAAGGAACAGAAAGTATTGTTCCTTGGAAGATGGAAGAGAATGGAAGAAGATGGAAGCCATGGAAGAGAATCAATGAACAGGGTCAGAGACTAGTAAACGGATGACCCTGCTGGAAGGAACTGTTTGTGCCAACCATGTTCCCTCATCTAATCAATGAGAAATCTTGTCATGTCAGTGAAATGGGACAAAAAGAGAGAGGATAGAAAAAATAGCACACTCTAAATGAAACCCTGGACCAAATCCTGTATAAAGCAACAAGAAACTCTGGGTATGAAATGTGATGATCAGGTATGTCTAATGAGTTAATCTGTGTTGCACATGCAAAGTACTTCAGAACCTTAAGTTTTGCTGGACATTCTTCCAAAGCAAGGGGAAACTGAGGATACCTTTAACTTAGGGTGTGTAAAATGAGGGAAATAATAGCTCTTTAGGAGAGCAGTTCTAGCTTCCAATTGCTTTATGCATCTTCCCACAGACAAGGTTAAGTGTGTGTCCTTACCCTTAGATGAAGCATGGGGGAATGCTTCGAGTTTAGTTCTGGCTACCTTCATAGAAGCTTTGCAAGTGGGTTTCTTCTCAGTGATTAGAGGAGATGCACTGTTATAAAGTGGAATTTTAGGAAAATAATTTGCTTGCCAAATCACATAGATTATTCCACAGGACAATGTATTAGAAATATGCTAATGAACTTCTGAAAAACATTCAGTTCAACAGTTTCTAAATGTGACTTAGTCACGGTTTAGATGGATAGGTGTTTGTTATAAAGACTTTTTTTAAAAAAATGGATACTACTCCATAAAAATATCAAAAATCTTTCTTGGGTTTTTTTTTCCCTCAATTGTTTTTATCAGCCAACTCACTCCATGGCTTCATGGATAGATTCACAGCCAAAGGAACTTGTAAGTTAGAGCTACCCCCCTGCTTATGGACCATTAAATCCACGGTTATTTTCCAATTCTTTAGTACAGAGTTTGCATCTACACACAAAAAGCATTGCCTATTTTCTTCTGAAGCTGCCAATTTTTAAATTGTTTCCATGAAGTATCATTATTTTCCAAGTTTTTCAACACTGTGCTGCAATATATGCAACACCTTGCATATATTAGGTAAGATCTTAGCCAGAAAACTACCAGATAGTGAAATATGTGGACTAAATCTGTATGTTGTAATATTTGAAGTTTAAAATTAGTCATCACCATTACCAGGGAGTCACAGATTTAGTGAGTGTTGATTGGTCAGAGGAATGAAAGGAAAAGGTACTACAAAATCTTGTGAACCTAATGTGGACCTAATTTGCCAAGACCAGTTACACAACAATTGTGTTGTTAGACCTAAGGAGAGTAGGGAAACTAGAGGGAGAGATTAAAAGAGTACTGCTGAAAAATAAGGACAGCATATGCTCATAACATAGTATTCCTTCTGCTGTATGATTTTGTTCTATCTTTTGATGTAACATTTTGAAAACAACATAATCCCCAGCATTTTGCAATTTGATTAATAACTTCAAGACTATGGTGTTATGAAGAATGTAAAATGGATATAAATCTCCTCTTTATTTTCTTTTATTCAAGTGAAGGTAAAAGTTTATGCAGGTTCCAAAAATGACCAGATAACCCATCAACAACAATTGCAATGACACTATTTCTTGTTTAAGAATTTTCTTATCTATGGACTTGGCTTGGCTATGGTGGAAACTAGGAGTCTATTCTAGATGCATATCACTACCGGTAAGAGTTTTCTTCAAGCACACCTTTCTCAGCTACTGTCAAGACACTGAACCTTTGGGTTTTCTGATGTAAATAATTTTAATGGAATTGCCAATCTATAGGCTGAGATCAAGCAAAGCACTTGGGTATCAACTTAACTTCAGGCACAAAGATATCCTATTTATTTTGCTGGAACTGTTCAAATATTTGAACACATGTTTAAGTTCATTCTTTTACTATTACATTAATGTGGCAGCTGTCACAACAAAAGCAGTCTCACATTTTAGAAAACTAATGCTTTTCCTAAGTCATGTTGTTGAGGGGGGCAAACATATAAGAAAAAAATTAAATCTATGATACTAATTCATGAAATGGCATTTTGCATGCTTTACTTAACTGAAATAATTAATATATAATATTTATGTAATTATTTAACAGATTTGAGATTGCAGCTGGGATCTTTTAAATATTACGTAACTATTTATTTAGTGTAAAATATGGTAAATGATACAGCAAAATGTTTTAAAATCTAAGCCAATCTGCTTAATGTTTATATAATTATCTGTAAAATATCTTGTGCTGTATGAATTTCAACATTTTCTCATAACAATCTGCTGATTGCATGTGACAAATTAACATATTTATGTCTTCTATTCTTAGCAAAAATCTGTACATGCTTACATAGAATTTTTATAGCAACTGTTGGGCTTATATTTTTTTTAAATTTGGTTTACCATATATATGAGTACTGAGTTATTGACTAATACAGTATTATCAGGTATTGTTTATTTCTCTCACATTTATAATGAAAGGCCTGCTAAACAATCTGCAGTACAGAGCTTGAGTTCTTTAACACTTCAGAAAAACAAATGGTAGGATTTGAAGACAGCCAGCATTGGTTCGACTCTTTTCTCACTGAAATTGACCGTAAAACTCTCATCAATTCTGGAAGCTACAAATTTACATGTGTTCAAAGCGCATTTAGACAAATACTAGGAAGATAAATCTATTTGTGGGCTATTAAACACTATGTCTTTGTCTTCATTAGTAAACTAAACAGAGAGATGGAGCTCAGGTTTGAGTACCAACATGAGACAGCCCACACTCTTGAATTGTTAGCTTGGTCCCCAGCACAGTTTAGGAGTCAGAAAACTAGCACTGCTCCAGGCAATGCCTGGGCATAATGCAAGAACTGACATGGAGAAGACATGCTGCCAACTTGGAAGCTGCTCTGGAGGGAGAGTAAACCCAGCTTTATGAACAAGTGCTGTCACCTTGCATACAGACTCAATGTTAACAAGTACTGATGTAGCCAAAGACACCACCCCTAACTCAGGCCATCTCTGAGTGGCAAGTCAGGGAGGCTGAGAGAGTATGTGGGGAGTATAACTTATTCTGTTCACTCCCTGCTGGTGGCTGTGACTGTCCCAGAGGGATCCTGGGGTTAGGCCATTTTTATGTATGGCATTTCTAATGAGTCCAATTGCAGTGCAGTTTGACAGTGCTGCTTGCTGTAAGAAGTCCTAGCAAAGTAGGCCTTTGTTCAGAGCAGGACAGACACTAAGCCTGTACCTGGCATTATCAGACACTTCACAGCCTCTACAGGAGTGATCTATAGTCCAGCTGTGCTGGTGAGAAGACCTCCAGATGTACAAAAAGTGAATGGAGATAAGCAGGTCAAACGTACAACAGGACTATGATCTGCCCATGCAGTGTGGCTGGCCCTGGGGTTGTTTGAACTGGAAATGAATGAACCCCAAAGCCTTTGCTAAGCTTTCATTCAATTTTGGACTGAGGGTCATAGGTGTGAGATATTCCACCTTGATGGTATATTCCCTGAGTGTAGAGCTGAGGTAGGAGGTAGCAAAGTTCTTGTATAGTGTTAGTCCTAAATGCATTTCCCAGTTCCTATGCCAGAATAAGTAATAGATTCCAAGTTTTCCTGACCACTCAGTCCACCCTTATGGAAAAGTCATATTCAAACACAAACAAGTCATTGTTAAGCTAAGATACAATGTTTTGTATCTATTCACACACTAGAAATGTGGCTTTTTGCTCATACATGGTCTGTGGGCATTCTTTAGATTCCTGAATTAAAAAAATATGTTTTTCAAATAACACAAAAGCAACTAATGCATTAGTCATTTTCAAAAAACCTAATGAAGGCAGTATTTTTTCACTTATTTTCTTATTTTTCTTATTTTTTACTTCTTTTCAATAAGTAAAATAGATTATTGCATCTTTTGGCACATATTCATTGTCTGTACATTCTTAAATTGGTTTATATTAATCTACATTGTTCAGTTTGCACTGTACATACACTGTGGAACTGAAACTCTTCTGAATGCTACCAACAAATTTTAGATTCATGTTACAACTCTATAACTGTACATTACAAGAGATCAGTAGTGGAAAGACAAGCAGACAGATATATTTGTTAATACAAGGTTGAGATAGCTTTGTTTTCATTTAAAGGTTTATATTTTTGTCAGGTTTAGAAGACCATTTCAAGCACAATTTTGTGCTCATTGCCAAAAGTATGGCATGTACTTATTGATGTTAATTATTGTTCTTTCAGGATGCCATGAAAAAAATGTGCCTTCTACTAATACCATTGCATGTTCTCTTGCATTTTTCTTTGGGGCTATAATCTCTGTGCTAAAGGACAGTTCCCCAACTATCAGAATGGAATGAGTTAAACCCTCAGTTCTGTGTGAATTTTGACATAATTTTTAATCTATCTGTGATGATGCATTAATTCTATAAGAGCACTGACTTTCTTCTTCTGTGATATTTGAAAAGAAACACTGGTCAAATTTATCTGAAAATTATTCAATAAAAGTACTGTGGTTCAAAGTATTACTTAATGGCTTGTGCTATAGGATCCTTTTAGCTAGGGAGGAGGACTCTTCCACAGCTCTGGTTTAAACCTGTGTAGCGTTAGTGTCTGGCACCTAATTCAGCAAAGCTCCTAAGCCCTGTTGGAATTATATGAAGCAAAGCATACAGACACACATAATCATTGAGAGGAAATGGATTTAAACATGTTCTAAAGTTGTGATGTGAGTTACATCAATGAGTACACACAACAACTTTGCTTTCCACATAATTTTTGAAAACAGCTGTTTTTAGAGAATATATTAAAAAGGTTCCTAATATCATCAAAGTGGTTTTTTCCTGATTTTTGTAGAAATTAACTTTTTGTGAATATTCTTCTCAATATTCACCCATCTTTCCTCTGATCCTTCTGCAGCAGTAACATAAATAGCATGAGTATTACATTTTGAATCAGGATCAAAGATGCACAAAGGCAGCATTTAGCTCCAGGAAGGAGTTTATTTCCTCATAGTGCTACTATTTCAAGGACTGCTCAATTGACAATGAATAGAGAGAGCCCTACAATCAGATTAGATTCATATTAGATTGTTCATATTAGATTGTTCATCATGAAATAAATATATTTGTTAGAAAATTACACATCTCTAAATTGGAGAGAGATGGATTTGATGGATGGATCACTCAATGGATAAGGAATTGGTTGAATGGTCGTGCTCAAAGAGTTGTGGTCAACATCTTGATGTCTGAGTGGAGACAAGTGATGAGTGGTGTTCCTCAGGGGTCGGTATTGGGATCGGTGCTGTTTATCACCTTTGTTGGTGATATGCACAGTGGGATTGAGTGCACCCTCAGCAAGTTTGCTGATGACACCAAGCTGTGTGGTGCAGTCGAGACACTGGAGGGCAGGGGTGCCATCCAGAGGGACCTTGACAGGCTTGAGAGGTGGGCCTGTGCAAACCTCATGAAGTTCAACAAGGCCAAATGCAAGGTCCTGCACATGAGTCGAGGCAATCCCAAGCACAAATACAGACTGGGTGATGAGCGGATTCAGAGCAGCCCTACAGAGAAGGACTTGGGGGTACTGGTGGATGAAAAACTGACTGTGAGCTAGTAATATGCACTCGTAGCCAAGAAAGCTAAGGGTACCCTGGGCTGCATCAAGAGAAGTGTGGCCAGCATGTCAAGGAAAGTGATTCTTCCCCTCTGCTCCAGTCTCGTGAGAACCCACCTGGTGAACTGTGTCCAGCTCTGGGACCACCAACATAAGAAGAGCATTGACTTGCTCAAGCGGGTCTGGAGGAGGGCCACGAAGATGATCAGGGGGCTGGAGCACCTCCTTTATGAGGACAGGCTGAGAAAGTTGGGGTTGTTCAACCTAGAGAATAGAAGACTTTGGGGACATCTTGAAGTGTCCTTCCAGTACTTAAAGGGGGTCTACAGGAAAGATGGGGAGGGACACTTTATTAGGGAGTGTAGTGATAGGACAAGGATAATAGTTTTCAACTGAAAGAAGGTAGATTTAGATTAAATACAAGAAAGAAATTCTTTGCTGTGAGGGTGGTGAGACTCTGAAACAGGTTGCCCAGAGAAGTTGTGGATGTCCCCTCCCTGGCAGTGTTCAAGGCCAGGCTGGACAGGGCTTTGAGCAACTTGATCTAGTGGAAGGTGTCCCTGTCCATGGCAGGGGGGTTGGAACTAGATGGTCTTTAAGGTCCCTTCCAACCCAAACCACTCTGTAATATGATATTTGTTTCAGTACACTTGAAATCACTGCAGTTATCAAACTGATAGTTGTGCATTTCTTTAAGCCTGTTGAAGGTATCCAAGCAAGATACCATTAAATTGCATATTCTTCTTAATGAAATTTGAAGCCCTGTCACATCTGATGTAAATAATAGTAAAAGTAAATAACTTAATTAATTTGCTATTGATTTTTTTTTCATTTTGTCTGAAGCGATAAGCTAGCCATAGGCAGGGAAGAGGAAGC
This sequence comes from Strix aluco, assembly GCF_031877795.1. Lineage (NCBI taxonomy): Eukaryota > Metazoa > Chordata > Aves > Strigiformes > Strigidae > Strix > Strix aluco. Next base: position 46,943,182 of record NC_133935.1, read on the forward strand.
ATATGGGTGTGGAGAAACTTGGGGATATGTGAATAAAGTGGTGACTGTGTTATTAATAAAATCCAGGGCTGTTAAATTGAAATGGGTTGTTTGCCAATTACTATGAAGGGTAGAACTGTTGGAAAACCAGTACTAATTAGTGAAAGATGATGAGGAGGATTATAATGTTCTCTGAGATCTAGTAGAATGTACTGATTTATCCTTTTTTGTGAAAAAGTCCAAAACAGATTTTGTTTTCTCCCCTTCAGAGCCATCTGTATACTATATTAAAATCAGAAACAACAGTTCAGGTTTCTAATTTGTCTGATTTAGGGTAAAAACTTAATTTTAGAATCTCCTACAAGTTAGATGATATACCTACATGTATTCTTATTATATGGAGTAATTCTTTCACTCCTTGGTCCAATAACTAAATGAAATGACTTTACTTCATGAAATTAACATTATTGAATTTTCACTTGATTTGTTATTTGTCTAATAAATGACATCAATCATCCTAGAGAGATGTAGTATCTTAGAATGCTAAATAAGTCCTTAGCCATTCCTCCCTGTTCTTAGCCACACCTTTTGCCCCATAGAAAATAAGGACTGAATTGTGCAGATCTTCACTTCTGTTGTCAAAAGTTTGCATTTTGCTTGTAAATGTTCTTACCTCCACTTGGCTTAAACAAACTATTCTCAAGATTACCTAAGCCCTATATTTGTTTGAGTAGTGGCACAAGGAGGGTATTCTTAACTGTTCATTTCCACAGTTCAACTCAGCAGATTTTATAAGAAAGGAAGGAAAAAGTGGTATTGTTGCACAGGAATCGTATTTATCCTTTCTGTTAAGAAACACCCCTTTCTCTCTGTTTTTTATTTTTTATTTTTCCTTTTTTCCCTCTTTTTGGGAGGGCTTTGCCTTTACTTCTGAGATTTGATTAAACTGAAGTTCAACAAAATCACAACTTTCTTTAGACATGCATATATTTTTGAGTGTCTTCTAAAGTAGAGGAGCTTATTTAAATGGAGCCTAGTACTAAAATGAAGTTTATAACTCAGGTATCTGATATTAAAATACATCCATTTAAGATGGATAGATCCAGTTAAGAAAAGTTGAGATATCTTGATTTTGGATCTAATGTCAGGTCAGTCATTTTGATTACTCTACACATCATGTTCTTTGAGATTTCTTGAATGTTATTTCTAGAAGTGCTCTGCAGTTGTCAATATATACTTCAGAGAAGAAACCACAATGCAAGTTGGCAACAGGTTTAATACCGGCTGTGATGGCCGTATTTTACACAGCTGTAAAACCAGAATCTCTTCTGTGCCTGGAATAGTTGCATTTAAAATAGATAGGAGTTGACACTGTCAGGTCACCATCAAAATTTCCTCAACACTTTGGAGAGTAAGTTTCAGAGGTCTGTTTCCAAGATTATTTCATTTGTGTTCTAAACCCAAAATGTTTGCAAACACCCAGTGTTCAGCCAGCCCTCCCCAAATAAAATGTCTTGATTTTTTAAAATAGAGCTGTTCCTATCTGATTATCACATAGATTTACAGACTAACTAAACAACATAGAGGTGGACAACATAATTCGTGACCCGTGCCATTTGCAATAGCTTCTGCTATTTGTAAACAATCAGGGAACAGAGCACAGTCAGTCTCAGTGAAAAGCTGTATCAAGGTCCCTGATGCCCACTGAAAATCCCTTTCTTTTCAGTTAAGGGATCCTAATTGTGCAGTAAGCAGATTCTCAGAAGATGTAACTTGCTGTTGATCCATAACAAGCTACTGATAGAGATACAAGATGTGTCATATGAAGACCTGCAATTCACAGTAGATGTAAGACACAACCTGTCATTTTTGTCCTCCTACTTACTCCGTGTACAGCTTCTGACCTGCAGTTCCTTGCTCCATGCTTAGACCTCGCTTCAGCAAAAACAGCTTGACAGAACGCTTTAAGCATTTTGCATGTGGGTAAATATAAGGATTGTGCTAAGACAACAAAAATTGTTATACACATAAATGGAGTGGCAGAAAACATCTTTCTCCTAATTTATTTCCAAGGCCTTGGTAAATGAGACATGAAACTCTACAGGAGGTAGTCACCTTGCAAGTACACCCATGGAAAAATGTTTCCTGTGCAAAATGCTAACAGAAATATATTATTTTTGGCTTTTCCGGATTCATATGAGGACTTCTGACTTATTGAAGGTATTAAGCTGGAGAGCTAGGAGACAGATAATTTTTTATACTTTGGCTTTTTTACAAATTAATTCCCTTCATGATTTAGCCGATTACAGTTTTAAAATGAAAATGTTTGATTTATTGCAAACATTGTACTGAAAAATGTAAAGACTGACTTGTTTGAGAGTTAAGATTCATTCCAGAATTTTTCTGAGGGACCTTTATTCAGCTATCTGTTTCAGGGCAAGATTGAAGTCTCTAGACATACTCTCATGCCTCAGAGATTCTCATTAGAAGAAGTTATAGCAGCTGAATGCAAGGCAGAAGATTTTGGACTTCGTATATTTCAGCATGGGCAATTTTCACTAGATTTTTTTTCCAAAAGCTGAGTCTAATGTGGAAACTATCAGGCATCCCACTTGTTTTATGCATGAAAAAGGTGTCTCACTGGTTTTTCTCCATTATAATAGGCACCATTAAAATTCTTTAACCAACACCCCACTACTTGCAATAACCACAATATCCTCCTGTATTTAGAATGTCAAGTGACACTCTAAATGACAAATGCTGAGCTCTTAATATCTCCAACTCTATTAATGTATGAAGCATATTATTTCCTCTGCAGCAAGACATTGTAAGAACTGCACTAATAAAGAGTTGGTAAGATAGATCAGTTTTACTTCCACTACTGTGCCATACTTCTGGCAACCCAGATAAAGCCTGTGAGAACAAACATATCCTCCTTCCTCCTCCAGTGACAACTGAGTCCCATCTCTGAAAAAGTACATCTGTGTTTCTGTGGCAAGCAGAGAAAGGAAAGTAAAAGTAGGTTATGGCTGCAGCACCTGAGATAAAGGGTACCAGTGGCAGCATAGACATGAGTTACCTTTTCATCAGGTGAACGTTGATCTTTAACGTTTGCCCTGCAGATGGAGAGCTGTCTCCCCACAGAACCTGTAGTATACATGAGAAAGCAAGCCACACCCTTTCTCTCTGTCTATTGTTTTAAATCCTCCCCTACATGGTAGGATTTCATTAGAATTTCTGTGATTGACAAGGAAAGACTTCTAGTGAGAGTGACCACCTAAGTGTATGTTGGCAAACTGCTGACAAATACACTGGGATGAGTCAGGACACTTACAGAGACAGAATAAAGGTGACAATGGAAAAATAGCATCCAGGCCACCCACAGAATGAAAAAGAGATTCTTCATCTCCTGGCAATAAATGAAATTATAATGTCCTGAATATGAAGGGTGATCTGAGTGAAGATTTGTAACTGGAAGGAAAGAACCCTGAAGTGATAAAGAAAACACCAAGATTGATGTTGAGGACCTATGTAAAAGAAAGAAGGAATAAAGCATAGAATCTCTTTCTTTAATAAAATAAGGATCTTTACTAAAATAAAGATCTTTAAATTTACAAGATGCAATGTGAAAGGACTTCAGAACATTTGGGTATGGTGTTTAATGAATCCTGGGGAAGGGGGCAAAACACCAGCCCATCTGAAGTGCATGTATACCAATGCACACAGCACAGGTAACAAACAGGAGGAGCTTGAAGCCGTGATGAAACAGGAAAATTATGGTGTTGTGGCTATCACAGAAACATGGTGGGATGCCTCCTATGACTGGAGTGTGCCAGTTGATGGCTACAAGCTCTTTAGAAGGGATAGACAAGGTAGGAGAGGCGGTGGGGTAGCACTGTATGTTAGGGACTGTTATGATTGCCTTGAGTACAAATGCAGTGAAGACAGGGTGGAGTGTCTTTGCATTAGAATCAGGGGGAAGGCCAACAGGGCAGATGTTGTAGTAGGAGTCTACTATAGGCCACCCACCCAGGACAGAGAGGTGGATCAAATATCCTATAGGCACTTGGGTGAAATCTCACGATCGCTTGCCCTTGTTCTTGTGGGGGACTTCAACTTCCCAGACATCTGCTGGAAATACAACACAGCAGAGCGTGACCAGTCCCGAAGATTCTTGGAATGTGTGGGGGACAACTTCCTAACACAGCTGGTGAGAGAACCAACCAGAGAAGGTGCCCTGCTAGATCTCCTCCTTGTGAACAGAGAAGGACTGGTGGATGATGTGGTGGTTGGAGGCTGACTAGGGCACAGTGATCATGAAATAATAGATTTCTCTATTCTTAGAGAGGCCAGGAAAGGGCTAAGCAGGACTGACATCCTGGACTTCCGAAGGGCTGACTTTGTCTTGTTTAGGCACCTGCTTGACAGGATCCCTTGGGAGATGGTCCTGAAGGGTATAGGGGTCCAGAAATGCTGGGCGCTCTTTAAGAAGGAAGTCTTAATGGCTCAGGAACAGGCAGTCCCCAGGTGCTCTAAGAGGAGCAGGCGACAGAGAAGACCACCCTGGCTGAACAGGGAGCTTTGGCTGCAACTCAAGGAGAAAAGGAAAGTTTACAGCCTTTGGAGGAAGGGGCTAGCCACTCACAGTGATTACAAAGAGGCTGTGAGGCTATGCAGGGCAGAAATCAGGAGGTCCAAAGCCCAGCTGGAAATTAATCTGGCTTCAACAATCAAAGATAACAAGAAATGTTCCTATAAGTATGTCAACTGCAAAACAAAGACCAGGGAGAGTCTCCATCCCCTGCTAGACACAGGAGGAAACATGGTAACAAGTGATGAGGGGAAGGCTGAGGTACTTAATGCCTTCTTTGCCTCAGTATTTAATAACAAGACTAGTTGTATTGAGGGAATCCAGCCCCCTCAATCAGATGATAGAGACTGGGAGAACGATCCCCCTGCAATCCAGGAGAGAGTCAGTGACCTGCTACATCACATAGACACACAGAAGTCTATGGGACCGGATGGGATACACCCGAGGGTGCTGAAGGAGCTGGCTGGGGTGCTCGCCAAGCCTCTTTCCATCATTTACCAGCAGTCCTGGCTGACCAGGGAGGTCCCGACAGATTGGAAAGTGGCCAATGTGACGCCCATCTATAAGAAGGGTTAGAAGGATGATCTGGGAAATTACAGGCCTGTCAGCTTGACTTTGGTACCCAGGAAGCTGATGGAGCAGCTCATCCAGAGTACCATCTTACAACACATGCGGGACAACCAGGGGATCAGGCCCAGTCAGCATGGGTTTATGAAAGGCACGTCCTGCTTGACAAACCTGATCTCCTTCTACGACAGAGTGACCTGCTTATTGGATGAGGGAAAGGCTGTGGATGTAGTTTACCTTGACTTTAGCAAGGCCTTTGACACCGTTTCCCACAGCATTCTCCTGGCAAAACTGGCTGCTCGAGGCTTAGATGATCGGACGCTTTGCTGGGTAAAAAACTGGCTGGATGGCCGGGCCCAAAGAGTTGTGGTGAATGGAGTTAAATCCGGTTGGAGGCCAGTCACAAGTGGTGTCCCCCAGGGCTCGGTTTTGGGGCCACTCTTGTTTAACATCTTTATTGATGGTCTAGACGAGGGGATCGAGTGCACCCTCAGTAAGTTTGCAGATGACACCAAGTTGGGTGGGAGTGTTGATCTGCTCGAGGGTAGGGAGGCTCTGCAGAGAGATCTGGACAGGCTGGAGCGATGGGCTCAGGCCAACTGTATGAGCTTCAATAAGGCCGAATGCCGGGTGCTGCACTTGGGCCACAACAACCCCCAGCAGCGCTACAAGCTTGGGGAGGAGTGGCTGGAGAGCTGCCAGTCAGAGAGGGACCTGGGGCTGTTGATTGACAGCCGGCTGAACATGAGCCAGCAGTGTGCCCAGGTGGCCAAGAAGGCCAATGGCATCCTGGCTTGTATCAGAAATAGCGTGGCCAGAAGGGACAGGGAAGTGATCTTACCCCTGTACTCGGCACTGGTGAGGCCGCACCTCGATTACTGTGTTCAGTTTTGGGCCCCTCACTACAAAAAGGACATTGAATTACTCGAGCGTGTCCAGAAAAGGGCAACGAAGCTGGTGAAGGGTCTGGAGCACATGTCGTATGAGGAACGGCTGAGGGAACTGGGGTTGTTTAGTCTGGAGAAGAGGAGGCTGAGGGGAGACCTCATCGCCCTCTACAACTACCTGAAAGGAGGTTGCAGAGAGCTGGGGATGAGTCTCTTTAACCAAGTAACAAACAATAGGACAAGAGGGAATGGCCTCAAGTTGCACAAAGGAAGGTTTAGACTAGATGTCAGGAAGTATTTCTTTACAGAATGGGTTATTAGGCAGTGGAATGGATTGCCCAGGGCAGTGGTGGAGTCCCCATCCCTGGAGGTGTTTAAGAGTCGGGTCGACATAGCGCTGAGACATATGGTGTAGATGGGAACTGGCAGTATTAGGTTAATGGTTGGACTAGATGATCTTCAAGGTCCTTTCCAACCTAGTTGATTCTGTGATTCTGTGATTCTGTGAAGCCTAGTCTGAGATCTTGGTGTAATGGTCAGGGTGAGTGAATGGAAGAAAATTAGAGAGAAAAGAATTGTATTCAAATGAGTTTAAATCTTTCAGTTTACTGAGATGCAATCTTTATTGAACTGAAAGAAATAAAGAGTAGAGGATTTGACCTACTTTGAGAGCATGAAACAGCTGCATGCCATTCTGCCAACATAGTCGGGCCTTCATCAGAAATACACAGGTTGATAGAGAGGCATTAGCAGGATTTGTACAATGAGCAGGCACTAATGGAATTTTTATACAGAAATTCCTTAACTTGTGAGCATGAGCTGCTTGCTCTGAATGCTGAAATATTGTGGGCTGTATGCTCAGCTGGTGTAAGCTATCATACCTCCGTATTTACTCCAAACTACACTGAAACTGCACCTGACCCTCAGTGCTCAAAGACCTGTTAGCACAAAACAACTCATTTAAAACCTAAGGCCCTGAGGCCAGTAGTAAACAGCTGAAGCCCAACTTGCTGTCCTTTCTCACCTTCCATCAATTATACTCCTTATATTATTGTAAAAAAAATCCAAATATCTCTTATCTATTGCAATGCTATATTTCATAAGTTGTCAAATCTTGGCATGAACATAGTATCTTCAGATCAGAGCACAATTCCTCAATCCAAATTATTGCTGCAAACGTAGACATCAGGGAAATAGTATTTTGTGATTCCTATGCTCCAGTGCGCTTGGTTCTCTATTCAGCTCAGAAACTTGCACTGTGGCACAAATGGCTTCATATGTTAATATCCACAATCAGCAATCACTTGTATAACCAAAGAAAGAATTAAACAATTTAAATACACCCTTCCCCCCCCCCCCCCCCCAATTACAAAATAAGACAGACCTGATTCTATGTTTATCATATAGGCAAAATTGCTGTGGCTATTATCAGAGGTACATACCATTAGTTGTGCCAGCTCTGGAGATTTTTCAGAAATTTCATGTTATTTAATGTCTTATAGAAAATGCTATGGTGTTCTACAACAGGTCTCTATTTCCTCTCACCTTTTCTCAGTGATCCTTTCTGAAGGAACAATGAGTTGGAAGCTACACAGCCTCCTTTGTTTCCAAACCAGACCTCTAATAAAGCAGGTATCACATTATATATTTATTGGCCCTCATTTCTGACAAGGCAAAGTTTTTGTGTCCCTATTATCCCCACAGCAGGCACCTTACTGCTTGGTTGGTTCGTTTTAAATTCCCAGCCAATTTATAGATTCTTAGTCCTTCTCCTTCCTTGATGTTTTCGCCACTGATGCACTTATAGAAAGATACCATATCTCAACTCAGCCTTCAAGCTAAAGTTTCTCAGTTGCCCTGTATGAGACAGATTCCTTATTTCTCTTTTATCTTATCACAGACCTTCTTGACTCTTTTTCTTCTCAAGATCATCTTCACATTGATATAAGTGATTAGGAATTCATGCAACATTCCATCCATGTTTTCTACAGTGAAACTAACTTTTTCCTGCCTCCTGCCCCTAACTGCCTGGTTCTTCACTACTCCTACCCCTTCCACAAACTGAGCTTCTTTTGCTTGACTGACAGCACAAAAATATGGCTGGCTGATACAAAATCCCTTGGACATACATACATGCCTTGCATCTCCCAGCTTGGAGTCTCAGTCCCACGTTCTTCCCCTGCGGTGGCAGCAGTCCAGAGGAGGGTCTGCTTCCAGAGCTGCATGAGGCCAGGGGAGAAGGAGGCAGCAGGCTGTTGATACTGGGACTTGGCAGAACCTGCCTCAGGGCCCTCAAAGCTACTCCTCTGCAGGGTGGCTTTTCTGTACCCTCTTGTTTCAGGACGTGAAAGAGCTCTTCCACCAGAAGACATTCAATGTAAGCCTCTTGCTCTGCTCTCACTGCAGCAGCTGGGGGATGAATACATAATGGCAACGCTTCACTGTTTCCCACTCCCTTAGTCAAATGGGAGCACTAGTCTCTGCATCATCTCCCTGCTGCATGTTTGATATGAGTAACTCTGTCTCCAGCTGAGTGCCAGACACACATGCTGTGATCAATGAGACAGCTTCTCAGCTCACCCAGAGGCCTCTATTCAAGTTGTCTTACACCCTGCACGAGTGCCAGTTCTTCTCCAAAAGCCCCTGCAAGGAACACTGCATCTGAGGATGTTATAACTGGAGAGTGACACACATTCCCACACCAGCACAGCAGCCAGCGTCCTCCACTGTGTCTTTGAGCACCGACAGGATTACATTTAACCTATATGGTGAGAGACTATCTCTGTGGGGTCTGGTCTTCCACAGGTGTAAACCAGCATAGCCCTCCTGACTCTTGAGGATATATGCTAACTGACTGACAACAGATCTGGTCCCGGGATTGTACTTACAGAGATTTTGATTTGGGCAGAGTCCCAAAGGCAGACCTGTCACTGGCTTGTAGGATTTCTGCTTGTGCTGATTTACAGTTATGACACTAAGTCAGAAATCTGAATGTGCCAATTTAATTGAGGGGGCCTGAATACCTAATTATTTCTAGGAGATGAGCTACACAACTGCCAAGTAATAGTGTCCCTAGTGGACACCTAAAATTTTAGCACTCTATTTCATTCACACTATTTTTTTCCAATCCTTAAGAAACAAACCTGCAACCAGTAGTCTGCATTTTTCATTTCAATTGCCCACCTTCAGCTACTGTTTTGACAGTACAGATTTAATCAGATTTCTGTACCTAAAGTGTGAATTTTGCTACAGCACAGAGCACAGGATACTGACTTTGACACATAATTCCCCTTTCACATTCAGTACTCAGTTTAGGATGTAAGTGATTTGCTCTCTCATTTGAGTCTGCCCTACTTGCTTATCTGCATTACAGAACCTGCGGCATGTGTCACCGTCATTTCTCCTTTAAAGGTGCAGTGACCAGCTTCGTTCCCACTAGATAATTCTCATGAGTCACTTCCCTAACACATTTGTCATTGCGAATACTCAAGTTCAGCAGAAATCAAATCCTCAGCCAATGCAAAATCAGCATCCTTTCACGAAATTCAATGAACTATTCTGATTTATGCCACAGAGCATAAATCTGCAGATGAGGGACTTGTATCAGTTATGGACTCCAGGCCTCTCAAATGCTAGGATCAAAAACTAGTAATAACGGTCAGTTCAAACTCAAAGCCTTTAAATAGACTATCCTTTCCCCTAAACTCAGGGCTTATTTACATAACGTCCATACTGCAGTGAGCTTGGGTGTGGACACTCAGTGCAAGATAGCAGTGCATTTTCTCATTTGTGTCTTATATCAGAAGAGAGTGGAAATGTGTTTAAACAGATTAGGGTAAAACAGACCAAATGCAGAATAAAAATGTATACAGGTGGAGTTCACTTTGGATATATTTTGCCTCAAATTCACACCTTTCTGAATTCCCACATAACTGTACTGCCTAAGAAGTCTGAGTCCATTCATAGCCAATGGCTGCAAAGGTACCAAGACTGGACTAGCCCCTTCAAAAGAGATAAGAAAGCAAATTTAAACCTTCACCTCTCCTATCCTCTCAGCTGCTGTGTAAAAGCATGGACTTTTGCTAGGTTTAACTCAACAATTTGACTTACAGGTTGATTTATACTTGATGTTAGGGCAGAAACAGAGTGTTTATTCAAGAAGCCAGTATGATGGCTTTTTCTATGCAGAAGCTCTAAACTGTTACTGGGCCTTGGGATACTGAATTACTAAGTGAAATATCAACGCTATGCTTATATCCATATAATAGCTTGCATGAGTGGAGCTTACATGAAGTTCTAGGTTATTTGGGGAAGGAGTGAGCGAACCACTATAATAGTTCCTTGCAGGTTAACTAACATGGAGTGATGGAGGAAAGAGATGTTTTCCTCCTGATGGACTTTATTCTGACACCCACTGTAGTTCCTGAATTACCTGCTGTCTAACTTCTAGTCTGCAGAAAAGCACATTTTATTTTGTCATTGGTATACTAAATGGAAAATACTGGGAATGTTATGGTAGTTATATATATGTGGGTTTATATTTGGATATAAGGCTTGGAGCATTTATCTTCTGAAGTTTTTTATTGTTTGTTACAGCTGAGTGCTGAGGCTCTTTTAATCTTTCCTTATATAGCCATCCCTCCATCTTCATGATTATTATCCGTTTGCTCTTCTTTGAACTCCATCCAGTTTGTCTATATTTTTCAGGAAATGAGGTGCCTAAAGCTCTCACTGCAATATTCCAGGTTCAGTCTCACTATACAGATAGGGTCTATTATCTCCTTACTCCATGAGAGGCATAAATATCTCTGCTTTATGCAGCTCAAGGTTGAAATGGTCCTTTAGCTGCCATGTTACTTTGCAAATATCTCTGATAAATAAGACCAAAAAAAAAGTTTTAGGAGAAAAAAAAAACCAAAAAAAAAACCACAATAAAAAGCACTAGGTGCTGACACAACCAAGAAGTAGTAATTATCATTCTGACATGAAAAGATGGTTATTAGCCTTACCTCCCAACATAACAAACATCCTGGTATAAACTGATTTAACTAAATTAGTTTTTCCTAGTGTTAGTGATCTGTGATTTAACTGTTCTCCAAATTATCAAAAAGTCTTCATAAGAATTAGAAGCAGTGATAAATCTTAAATAATTGTAAGTAAATAATATAGTCTAATAATTATTAAAAATAACTGATTCCAGTAGAATAATGTATGCAGCATATGTGAACATTCTTAAGAACACTGAGCCAGATAGACAAACTCAGATATGAGAACATTTGAGTATGCAAACAAAGCTGTCCCAAAGTAATTTCAGTCTTTTATCATACCACAAAATTAAGGAAATAAAAGAATTTGTTAAAAAAAAATTCTGAGATTTCTATTAATTATGATAGGATCCAAACCCCTCAGCTGCTATTTGAGATTCCTGTTTTAGCTGCTGTCCTGTAGAGTCTGTGTTCTGGAAGCGAAGTCCTGCCCCAACCCACCAGTGGGCTCAGTTGGGTTACAGAGGATTGGGAACAATATTCTCTTTGTACAAATTTACGTCCATATTGCAACCAAATGGTTCATAACTACATATAGCTATTCCAGTTTCTCAATTTAGATACCAATTTTTGGTGCAAATATGCCTAGCTTTATAAACCTTTCTGACCCTGCAAGGGACAAAACAATCCCTTAAAGCTAGTGCTCAAGCTGCTCATTGGACCAGCACAAGAGTTATATGCTTTACATTCTCTAGAAGTAAAGTGTGGGAGAAGAGCAAGTCAACATCAGCCTGTCAGCCCTGTGCAGCCCCTGGGCTAGCAGAGAAGTCTTTATAAAAAGCAGGCCTTGGGAGTGAGATAAGAAACTGCTTGGGAGACAGCTGGGCACTGTTTGGAAGACAGCTATACTTAGAATAAGACAAGAAGCTACTGAGCTGTACCGACCTGATCGAGAAAACAATGGAAAGCTACAACATCAAAACTGTGGAAAATCCCCAGAACAGTTGGGGGGGGGGGGGGGGGGTGTGTGTGCGGAATCTGAACTGTAGAAAGTATCACTGCGTGAACACCATGTGAACAGGAGGGTGATTGGTCAGCACGGCGTGTGTTTTAAGTAGTCCTTATAGTGATAGGGTAAAAATGGATAACTGCTTAATTGTTGATTTGCTAGCCAAGTAGAAATAACGTTAACAAAAAAGCATAAATATATAATGCTGTAACAATAAAGTGTCTCTCTCTCTCTCTCTTTCCTGACTTTTTGTTTCTCTCGTCTTTTCCTGCGTCTTTATCTGGGAGAGTCCATGCCTTTCAGTACGCCACAGTAAAGGAGCCCACATAAAACTAACATTGTCCCTCTCTCCACTAGGTTTCTAGTCAACAGCAGGGAATTTTAGACATTTCTGTCCACAGGTGAAGGGCTAACTTGTTGTTAATGAGATGCTATTTTGGTCAAAACCATACCGACTTTCCTTCCACAAGAAGTGCCTGGCAATGCAAGACCTGCTCACTCACCCAGGAAATGGGCAAACTGTCTTCTGGACTCACGGCAGCCTCAGGCATCTGCATCCATCTGTGTGCTCTGACTGCCCATTTCCAAGTTCTTGCGCCAAAACTTTGCCCCTTGGCCCAGCCAGGAACGTGAGCATAGCAGGGACTCAAAGGGAGCTGCCAGGAGTCAGATTTGGGTTCCAGAGTTTGGCATGTGAAATATGTGTGCATGTTTTCCATCTGATCATTGCTGGAATTAAAAACAAAAGCATTTTTGGAAAAGAAAGCTAAGATGTAAAAACAATTCTGTGTCATTGGGCTGCATCATTTATTGGAGAGAATGGAGCTGCTTTGTTTTTCTAGAGCTTAAAGAGGAATGATTTCCCACATCCTCCTCTACCTGCAATGCCTATGTGGAAGAAGCAGTAATAAAAATAAACAATGCTGAAGGACCAAAAGGACTTCTCTCATGCTAAGCACAGGTATTTGGGGCAGGAGGACACGGATTTATAAGTTGTATTTCTGCTTTCCGTCACATGGTCTTTATGAGTAACCATAAAATGGAAGACAGAGTAATTAAGAAAGAAGTCATATAAGATCTGAGAAAGAGTTGTTGCTTCTGCTGCTTGGCATCTCTGCATATTCAACTAGTCCATGCCTTAATTCACTGGGGCTCCTGCTCATTACATGGGTAATTCTGTAGTTATTCAGAAAGAAGCATAATAGAAAAAAAAAAAAAAAAAAGAGGAAGAAAAAAAGACTGGTGAAGCCCAGTCAGCAAGGACTAAAAGCACAGAAATTTGTTTCCCCATTGTGGCAGTTGGCACAGTTAAAGTGCAATAAAGGGAAGAAAATAAAATATTTTCTTGATAAATAAACTGGTGAAAATTATTCCCTACTAGACCACAAGAAGAAAAAACAGATTTAGGCTTTTCTGAATCACAGATAGTTCCCTGGAATGCTCTGGGACTAATGTGGCTCTTCTCTGCTCCTTATTCAAAGTAAAATCATACAGTTACTATATTTCCTTAAAAGATTTTTCACTCCTGCAATGCAGACAGAGTAGCAAAATATAGGTAAGAACTGATGTGCAGTGAATTTTAGAAGATAATTCAGATGAGCTCAAACATGGTCCTGTTAGCACTTACCTACTGCAGAGAAGGGCAAAGGTGAATAAAGGATTATGAGAAGAGACTGCAAAATAGAAAACTTTCTGCTTACTGTCATGGTTTTTTTTAGAAAAGTTCCTTTTGTCTTGTCCTATCAACAATGAACTATCTATCTTTCAAGGGAGCCATTTAGTGTCTCGTTTTGGGAAGCAGTGCAATTTATTGTCACATTTAGCAGAAGATTGGCACTGGTAGGAAATCACTTTCTCAGAAAAAATGTCAATATTTTATGTACATTATTGCTTCAAGGTTTTTTTTTTTATTGCTTCCAAGTTTTATCTAAAAAGTTATCATGAACCAAATATGTTCTTTAAGAAGTATTAAGACAATAGTCACATTCTTGTTTTTGGAATTTGAAACCATCCCATTTTCATTAAGAGGTTCATATATTTTATAAATAAACACATGAAGCTATTCCAACAGAAAACTGAACCTTTCCATTTGACAATGAGATATTTTGTAACTGTGGGATTTTTTAAAAAAAAGTCTAAATGGGAAATTTGTCAAAATTGGTGATTTAATCTTTCTTATTGGTTCTTTTTTAATAAATTCCCTCTCAGTAGACATCCAGTTCAATATTTTCCAAACAGCTTTACAATTTGTAATGTTTATCCACTTTTAAAAGTGTTCTTTGGCAAAAACACCCTTAAAAGCTATGAGGAACCAAGTGTAGAATTTGCTTATATAAATGCTTGCATGAAAACATCAAAGAACTTCACTCATACCCATTATCTTCATTCACTATAGTTACATATGTAATTCAACAATCTAGAAAGCAGCTGAACTTTGTGCAGGAGAGAGGAAAACAGTAAACCAGTGGTAAGATTCAATAAAATATAGAAAAGTAACCTTTATAATGAAACAGAAACTCCTGTCCTTCTGATGAAGGTTGCATTTGACTGCATACCAGTCAAATGAAAAACCTGAATACCTTGAATTTGAGTTGGGTTTTTCTGGCTTTTCTTTTCAGATAGCTAGTTTGTCAAACCAGGTCCTATGATGGGATGTGATACGATGTTATTCCAGTATATAATTGAGGTAAACAACAGGGTTTTTTTGAGTTTGGGATTTTTTTATCTTTGCAAGGATGTATTGCCATAGTACAGTTTTGTTTCTGTATGTAGTGACATGTCTTTTCCTTGCCAATGTGTTGGTGTGATTATTTTAACTGTAACATTGAAGTGCTAAGGCTTGGACAACAGGCCCAAGCCAGAGTTGACCTATAGATGAATCCTGTATATTTTATAACTGATAATCATTGTGCTAGTAGGTATTGTACTAAGTAATAACAACCCACTTATGCTGGTGTAAAAAGTGCTGAAGCATTGAAATACTGCAGCCTGAACAACAGGTCCCAAGCTGAAGCTGTTAACTTA
The DNA here is from genome assembly GCF_031877795.1 of Strix aluco. Classification (NCBI taxonomy): domain Eukaryota; kingdom Metazoa; phylum Chordata; class Aves; order Strigiformes; family Strigidae; genus Strix; species Strix aluco. The sequence continues at coordinate 46,958,224 of NC_133935.1, forward strand.
GCATGTAGTCATTAATAAAATATGTAAACTCGCTAGTGAAAGACAAAATATAATCAGTAGAGGGGAGAGAATGTATTCAACTTTCCTTTTGCAGCCTTGTTCAAGGCTAAGAACCAAAGTATTTGGCCTTGTTAGAAACTCCCTTGGTTCCCCCTGCCCTGAGCCCTGGCCAGGCTTCAGGTGGAATCCAACAGGAGAATGAAACCAGAAATTTTCCACTCAAAACAAAGGTGCCAGCTGTTCTGGTTTGTCAATCTCTGGTATATAAGGCTGGACCCATTTACAGTGACTTTGGATGCCTCACCTACGGATGGACGCACCGCGTAGGATTTCCCACTTGCCAGGACAGGCTCTCCAAATCCTCGCTGTAACCGGGGCTCCCCAGCGGCTGCGGATCTGGATGATGATGATAATATATGCAAGTGGTGATGTATTTCTCTTAATTACTATTCTCTCTCGTGTAGTAATGATTTGATGCATTACCCTGTATTCCCTTGTTTGTTGCTTTAAGTGCACTATTCTGCCTTTTCTTACTACATGTTTTCTGTATTACGCTGTTACATTACTTGGTTATCATCAGTAAAATACGCCTACTCTTTTCACTCTGGTGTCCGAGTTTAATTGGTATCCTTAATCAGCAAAACAAACATATATCCAGCCCCACAATATTGCTCAGTGATTGATCTTCTGAAGTAAAGCGGGTCTAGTCCCACCTCCTGTCCATGTACCTCTTCCATGAGTCATTTGTGAAGCTATGTATTATACAGGTCACTTATTAAATTGCCCCAAGCCTGAAAATAAGAAGAATGATTTAAAAGTAAGGGATAGCATACTTCATTGAAAAAGTTGTCCAAAGGGTTGCAGGGAACATGAGTTATCATATATCTCAGAGGATATTTCTGGTCATTCTCCTGTTTATGTTTCCAGCTGCTTCCACTTCTGCCCAGTACTGTCCTTTGGTATCACCCTGACCGAGGTGCAAATACTCAGCCAAGCATAGGTGAGTGTCTGCTCCATAATATCAACTACCTGGGTCACTCTGCCTCTTGAACCTTTGTTCTTCAGTCTAGTCATGGGAAGCCTGTGTAAATTGTCATCTGTCAAACAAATCAGAAGAGCTATTGCTTTCATAAATCAAGGCAACCTGGGGGTTACATCAGAAGGTGATTAGACTGGACTTCTGCCAGAGATTCCAAGAAGTGGGTGCGCACAGAGAATTTTACATGGGTTGTTTTCACATGAGAGCACCAGAAGAGGGAGCTGAGGGCAGAAAACTTCATGAACTATAAAGTTATAAAAAGGATGGATCTTAAGGTAACTCTAGCTGAATTTGTTCTGTTCTGAATGCTAACAAGAGCACAGGATTGTCTTGATGTGAAATATCTGGTGTCTAAACTGGCTCTGCTTAAGAATGATTGTGTCTCTGCAGCACCAAGACAGATAGAGTGGGGCCCTGTAGACAAAGAGGAAGAAAGGAAAGGAAAATGAAGGAAAGTAATGTTACCTAATTTTATTATGAAATCCCTTCTTTTACAATTATCTGCTTTTAATAGATCTTTTTGACATTTCCAAATCCATCCAAGTCTAGAGGCTGCTAAAGTGTGTGATTTACTATATGTAATGTTATAAAATAAACTCCCACTGGCAGAAGAATTTTTTTCAGCTAGCAAAAGAGATTGAGTATTCAAGTACAAGAAAATTATACAAGTTATTGCCCATACATAGCTCTAACGCTCTTCTCTGGTTTTGGAGCTCATGTACAAACCTGCCTAACAAGGAAATTAGGTATTTTGTTTTTCTCCAAGTCCATCCTGTCACTGGAGTGGCCTGATGTGGGGCAAAGTAGTGTTTTGTTGTTCATGATATTTTCCTGAATGGTGAACTGTGCTGAAATCAGTCAAATACCCATTGGAGGTCAAAGCAACATTTCACAAATACAGTATATTTACAGAATATATTTACAGAATATATTCCAAAAACTAGCAGTCTTTTAAAGTATTTTGACTAGTATTTCTCCTGATTTTAGAGTCTCAAAATGAGGGTATTTAGTGTTTTACCACACACTATCTTTAATACTTTCCTCTTCTTCCTTCCCACAAAATGTAACACATTATGAGGACAGGAGGAGAGACACCAAAATGGAAAACAATGCTTCTAATTAAGCTTTCCAAATGGACTGTGTTGATGGGTGTACCAGAATTCTGCATACAGACTACAGGCTATGTTCCAGGAAATTATAACCCATGATAATCTCATTGTTTTAGAGCAGATGGAGAAAGTGGCAAATTTTCTCATACAGCACTATTTCTGCTCATTTCTGCAGAGAGTTTTAAAGTTCTTCTGCTTTCTGAGTACCATAGATAGGTTGTCTGGCTGATATCACACAAAAGTCAGGGAGGATAATACCATGATGAAGCTGGCAGATCTGTCATTGGAAACCAGCCAAAACTTGTGTTTTTGCTGCGTCCCCGATCTTCTTGCTGGAGTCAGCATTGTGTTCTTACTGATTTTTCACCTTCCTGGCTCACTGCAATAAACTTTAAGCCTGAATCAAACTTTCACAGAAAACAGGAGGACTGATTCTCTGTTATATTTCTATCTATATAGTCATTTATATGTGAGCATATATTTAACACAGCTGATCAGATATGGTAATGTGTTACACCTTATTTGTACTCTCTTTGCAAAGATGTAAAGATGAATAGAGAATATACAGGGCAACGGAAAAGGAGATACAAAGGAAAGTAGAAATAGAAAAAAAAATGGTCATTGAGGGCAAATTCTGGTCCAATGCTCATTTATATCTATCTTCTGTAATGGGATAAATGAGTGCACATAGCTGTGGGCAAAAATTGTGCAATTGCTAAAAATAATACAGCTCACATGTTCTAGATATACTCTATAATAAAAGAGATACTTGTGTTTCTGAACACATTGCTGATATTTCTACATCTGACTTCATCACTTAGAGGACAGAATGGGACAGTTATGATGATCTGGTAAGAAAATAAAGGATATGGTCAACTGACATCAGTTTGTCATTTTCTCCCTCAAACTGAATATATATCACAAAAAAGTAAGAGGAGCAGGTGTTATAGTAAGAAGGCATTGGCTTTTATGGTAGCCTTTAACCTCTCAATATGAAAGAAAGTATCTTCAGTGTACCTAAACAAAATCAGCCCGTGTCTCAGTACCAGAGAAGGGGCAACATCTGGCCTGGCTCTAGTCTTAATATATGATAGCACAATTTTAATTCCAGTGAATTTCATTATTTGTCTAATTTTATATTTTTATTTAAGAAACAAGAAAATAGTCTGTTTCTAGTAGGAGTACTAAAAACTCAGACATGTATTTGAGATGTGCATCTAAAACAGTCTCTTCTGATCTTTTATCCAGATAATAAATAATTTCCCTGTTCTTTTTCGTGTAAGAGAAAAAAATTTTTAGTTAAATTTTTTGTAATTGATGCTTTCCATTTTTATCTTCTAAACAAATTATTTTATTTTCCTGTATGCCACAAAGGTAAAGATAAGGAAAACTCAGTAACCAGTAGAGATCTAGCCAGTTGTTTTTCAGAGATTGTTTCAATGGTTGAGCAGCAGGATGCAGATGGGCTGATGTGCTCACTTGCTAAGGGTATCTTTGATTTATCTGTGGTTACTGAGTATTTAAGTTCTGGATTCAAATAATTATTTTTGGCTTCTACAAAAAAGAAAAACACCAAATTTCAAAGCAGTACTATTATGTTACTATTATGTGAAGATTAAAATATTCAAATACTAGGAAATGTATGGAACCAGTCAATCTTTCTCTGCAATTTCTAATAGAAGGCAACAGTTATTAGGACCCTGGCCTGTAGATAGGTAATCTGAGGATACACTGAGCAAGGGTGAAATCCAACCCTAGTTCCACTGATTTTAGCAGAGACGAGATATCCCCTGATCTTCCAAAGCATTAAGCACATATCATATACCCTGTAAATCTGAGCCTTCATGACTCCTCTTTTACATCCCAAAATAGAAGCATCACAGATTGTTAGTCAAAAGGAGAACCATTTGGATAAGACAAGAAACTCATATGTTTCATATTAGAAAGAGCAGGTGTCCTTATTCTCTTTCTCTGAACTACATCAAAACTTTCGGTAGAAATTATCAAAAAGGTCAGCAGGTTCATATGTAGAAAACCATGCATAAGCAAAAGTGTTTGGACAGGGAAACTACAAGAACAATTGCCATTTTCAAAAGCAGATACATATAGAAATCTATTAAAAACTATTCAAAGTGAGGATTCTGGACCCAAAGCTTCATTCCTGTAGTGATTTTGTCAATGACATATAGATCACCCTTCTCTTGCTAATCACATCCTTGCAATATTTCTAAATGTGGGCTTTTGGTGGATTTTTTTCTGCTAGAAGGTTGTCAGAAAAATTGGTTATCTATGCCAACACCATGGATTTTGTGATTGTTATATCTCTTCCAAATTCGCTTACCAGCGCAAAAAAATATGCCCTACATTTTCGTCTTAAACGTATGCAGATTTGTATCTGGCTGAATTTACAGATTTCATCCTGTCTGCACATAATTTATACTACTGAAAATGTGTATGAGTTCTTCTGTTATGCTATGCAGTTGTGTGTGTATATATATATATATATATATATATATGTGCTCAGGTAGACCTGTACAGTAAAGCAGTAAAACATACTTCCTGCACAGTTACTGCACAAAGGTTTCACACAAATAGAACTCCTGTTGGATAAAATACCAGTTTCATTCAGGCAGGGACTGTCTCAGAATGAACAATGACCAGAGGACAGTGACATTCTTAGAAATGCTTAGTAAAAATTCCAAGCTAAATCTTATAATTGTTTCTTACTACAAATGGCAACAATTATTGAAAGAAAATTACTCAGAGGGTGTCATGATGAACATTTGTCCTTCCCCAAACTGCTCTCCAAATGACTGCCATAGTCCAAGTTGTTTCCAAAGGAATTGCACTTCAGCCTATAATGGTTGCAGATGCATTTCAGACAAATTTAAAGACCTAGATCTCAAGTTCTTTCTAAACTTTAAGACATCCTAGTGTTCCAAAAAGCAGTGATTCATTTGGCTTCATCTTATTGAACAGAAGTATTAATAATTTAATTTGAAAAAAAGGAATTATTTTCATCAATATTGTGCTTGCTTCTGTTCTATGTGAATTACAGTCTGTAGGTATCGAGTAACCAAGAACCAGCTATGTAGGTTGCATCATTTATGCCAGAGATGTCTTCAGGGCAGAATTACGTTGCCAGAGTTTTCTTAAAGACATTACTCATGGGGATTATGCTGACATTCAAAAGGCATCTTTTCCACAAGGATAGTAAGCACAATAAAGAGATGCTGAACTCTGAAGACTTGATGTTCTCTTCTTGTAAATCACATTGAACTCTTCTGCAGCATGCTAGTTTTAGCTAGCCACAGATCCAAACATTTCTCACAGTTAAGAAAAGATAATTATCCCTATGACACAAGTTAATGACTGCTAGGTAATAATCTTTTTCCCATTCAGTTTCTTTAGTGAAAAGCACTACTGCTATTGAAAACAACTATCCTTTTTTAAAGTTAAAGAGAAAACAAGAACCCAGTAAAACAGAAATCCTTTTCTCATTTCTATCCTCTCCTCTTGCAAGAAATAAAAGTGAGGCTAGGACACAGCAGAACTACCAGTCTCTCTCTACCAAACCTGCTTATAATTCACTATATAACAGGTCTTTGTCTAGCTGGAATTTTCATGTAGAGAGGAAAATCGTGTTAGCAATTCCAGGATGATTAAAAATAAAAGGTTGCTGGTCTAAGCATTTGAAGCAAAGGAAAAAACAGCAGATAATTTGCAAAACTGAAACAATTTTGCCTTATAATATTTTCAGCATGAATATCATGTAACTTACACACTTGAGTGTAATGGTACTTGTCCAGGTGTCCAAAATTAGACTTGCACTTATACTCTCCATGATTGTTATTAGTCCACATATAATGGTTATTTTTACATCAACAATTACCACTGTTTACTGCTTCATCTCCAAGAAGTGATGACAGACCAGGAACAGTGACTGCTGTCTTCCAGGTAGAATGCAACCTTTTCAGCCTGCTTTTTTTGCAAAAGCAGCAAAGGCAGGAAGGGAAATGCCATGCAGAAAATGACAGAAGCAGCATACAGGGCTCAGTTACTCTTGGTTCTAACAACCTCCTCTCAACCACTTCATATTAGTACATGCTGTGCTCTTCAAAGCAAAAATATACTATGTTACCTGAGAGAGTTATATGTGCAACAGCAGGTAGTAAAGGACTTGAAATATCTTAGGTATAGGTGCTGTTTGAAACAACAGCAAAGCCCCAGTGTATATTATACACTGTTACTATCAATCAGCTACTTAAGGCACTGAAAATTTAACATATAGTAGTGGTATGAAGAAAGAGTATCTAAATACAGCACAAAATGTCTTAATCCCTAAAGAATACTCTAGATAGGCTAGGGGGTAGTGTACCAGTTTGTAAAACTTCCCCCAGGTTTTTTCTTTTGATGGAATGGGGGACAGAAAGAGTTGTGTTAGGAGGAAAAGACCCTACAAGGCTACAGAAATCAATAAGCTCTTGAGAGCTGAGGAGAATAAATATTTGTGTGTATGTGGGAATAGGAAGTAGGGGGGAATTCTTGTTTTGATAAAAAGTGTTTAAATTGTTTTAAGGCAAAAGCAGTACGAAAAAATATTTGCCTTCCACTTAAAATAATTCCTTTGTGAATTCTTCCTCAGCCAAATGGTAATAACAACATTAAATGAAGTAGGATTTTTCTTCTTCCATGAAGCAATGTTTTAGAGCAATTGCCTCCAGAGTCTGCCATGGGGCCCAGTTCTGCCATCATTGCTCTGAGGCTGCTCTCATTACCATTATAATAACAGTCACAATTGTTTCATCTTTCCTCAGATGTTTGGTTAGGTGGTTTTTGTGGCACATTTTGTGTATGTGCAAAACTTTCAGCCAAGGGGACTCAAACATCTACAGTTAAAGTCAGTGACAACTTTGCAAGAAGAAAAGGCAAAACATTTTGACTAATATTTGACAAAAAGACAAGGAGTAACTTATTTTATAACAATATTCCCAGATAAAGCCTCCTTTTCAATGATACTTAGGACCAAATGTTCATTTTTTCATCTCAAGTGAAAATGAAAGCACCCAGCTGTGGTAATTTATGACAAAACAAGAGAAAAGCACTAGTCCATGGATTTATAGCTTCTTGTTCACCTCTTTTGGTAATTTTATGAACATATTTAAAATACTCTCAACGAGAGCTGCAGATGTCCATCATATCCCAGCCGTAGACAGCTCCATTTATCTTTGTGTGGGACCGCATGCAGTATTCCACCACCATACTGAATGGACATCTTGGGGAGATGGCACATCCTTCAGCCCTTTACAAAACAGAATTTGTAAAAGCCCCAAAAGTCTGATGTAATGAAGAAAGAGCTTGACCTGAAAGACTGGGAATACCAAGGAGACACTGTCAACAGCAGGAAATGTTTTACTGTACGTAGAGTCTTCTGTAATGTGGTATTGTGAAAATCATCTTGGACATCCAAAATCACACATAAACATGATGAGGAACAACTTGATACCTTACACACTTTGTGCTTCTGGATACCATACCATATTAAATAGCTGAAGAAGAATGCTGAAATACTGCCATTTTTCTCCTTTATTTTCCTCTTTTAAGTAGAAAGGTTATATTTAATGTGAAATAGACTACCTTTAAGATGATATGATAATGTGTAATACAGTCATTTGTAAAATATAATTCATTGTTTTACCCAGAGCTTTATTTTGTCACTGAATAAGAAGGCTGAACTTTAAATCAGCTCATTCAAATCAAGAGTCACCTACTGGTTTTCTGATCAATAGGAGACAGAAATACTTTTGTACCTTTTAGTCTGAGTTTGGTACCATAAAAATGGGCACAAATAAATTGCTGTTAAATCTCTTAAGATTTTGCAAAACTTGATGTAGTTGTTTTCATTTCTAATACTCATGATAGACTAAATCGTCACTTAGCAGATTTGTAACCTTCTGTGCTAAATAGTAATGCCTTCTGCCTACAATATTCAATTTGAAAATGTTTGCACCAGTAGGACCACTTACAGCTTTATTCTCTGGCTTGCGTTCATTGCAATTAAACCACCGAATAGAGCAAATACATTTCAAGATCTAGTATCTCTATTGCCACAAAACACAGAGATAAAAGTATTTGGCAGTTTCCTCCACAAAGTCTAGCTCACACACACTTTATTGTTACTTCAGCCGATCGGTTTCCAAAGTTAAATGCTGAGTACAGAGTTAAAAAGTTGTAAGGAGGGTATATGCCTCCATATATGGAATGCAAAGTTATTTTCATTTTGATTATTTATTTGCACATACTATTTTTAACTAAACATTTGAACCAGTAAAAGTACTGTATTGCATGCTTAATAAATGAATTGCTCTAATGTTTTAAAAATACTTTTTTCATCATCAAAACACTTTCTTTAACATTGTTACAGGAATACAGCATAGTGTGAAATAGTATACTAATATTTTGTGTATATAGCATGTTTATGTACTATTATATTTTAGGTACAGTGTGAGTGTAGTTTATAAATAAATGTGTATATAAAAATACAAAATAAAATTGGAATGGTCATAATAAGCTATATAATATTGTTCATTAACTAATAGATTCTATAGAGTTGCTGGCTTGATACACTGGACTTCATGGCCTCTGTATTGCGATCAACTTTTAACAGTGATATTTATTTAGGATTTGAATTGTTGCAACCGAAGGTGAGAGACAGACATCTAAGATATTTAACCTAAGTCTTGAGTCTGGCATGCACGTTGTAGTTAACGTAAAGAGACAGCAGTGTCTTCTTATAGGATGGCTTTCTGGAAGTATCTGAGGTATTTGGGATGAACTGCTCTGTGGAGCATAAGATTTCTAAGAAAAAAAAATCTTCTAAGATTTTACATGTTTGACTGCATAAATGAGAATATACCTATCATAGTCATCATAGCAAATTGACACATGAACTACAATTTGCTTAGAAATTTTCACTATTTATTGTTCTGACCTGCTCTAGACTCCTGAAAATTACTTGAAAGAAGAGTAAAAAATTACGAGACACTAATGGAGTTGGGTTCCACTACTGCAATTTTAAGGTCTGTGAATCTAAAAGCAAGTTGGTAACTTTAAAGCAGAACTCAAAATGTCCCAAAATGGAAAGGGGAGACTTGAGTCCTAAACCACAGATCCCTACCATTGCAGGTAGTTGTGTAATAGCTGACTACCTCAGAAAGTCCACAGAATGTGATAGAAATCACTGGTCACAAAATGTTTTCCAAGATCCAAGTTCACTAACTTCAGACTCCTGCAAAAAGATCAAAATCTGCAACCATTGTCTAATGTAGGAAAGTATAATTTGGATTCAAAGGCATGTTCAACCACCATCCTATATCCTAGGTCTCTGCTATAGCACGGGATGTTTTAAATAGAATTCCCAGATGATCACTGAATACAAAGCATGTCCTACACTAGGGAAGAAAAATAATCCCGGTTCTCCCTTCTTAATATATCTCCACTATTCCATTTTAACACATTTTTTTTTCCATTTGGTGTAGTCATGACCTCATGAACAGGCCGTGTACACATCAGACAGTTGAGAAAAGGTAGTGTGCATAGAAGAATAAGTTTCCTCTATTTCCTGCCCTCAGCTGTAGCCTCTCTTGTGTTTCCCAGGAAAGCAAAGCGTAACCAACAATGCTGAAGGGCAAAGTGGCACTCCAGAAGGATCTTGCTCGTCCACAGAGGCGACCATCAGAAGCTCTGAAACATGAAACTCTTACGAGCACAAAAAGACAACCAATTAATTTTCTCTCAGATTACCTTAGAGATACCAACACATCAGATGCCTCTAGTTTCATGTCAGAAATTGAATTTGCTGAATCCAATGCATATATTTAGGTATACCACTTAGTTGCATACTTTTTTCCCATAAACTTACTAACGGGGAAAAAAAAAAAAAAAAAAAGAAAAATGAGAAATTACTTCTTGCCACTACTAGCTTTTCAAAATTTTACTCTCTGGAAATTTAGGAGGCATATTCAACCTTTTGGTCAAAGTTAATTCTCAACTAATATGTAACCATTTATTCTTCTACAACATTAAGTTTAATTTCAATAATTATTTTGTTTCCCTGATACTTGCCCCAAATTTGAAGAGTCATCATATAATTTCTTACTCTTAATTTGGTCAAACTGGTCTGAATAAACCAACCTCTTAATATTTCTTCACAATGCAGTTATTTCAGTGTTCTGAACATTTTACTAGCTTCTTTTAGAATCTGTTACATATTACTCTGGTACGTTGGAGCACAGTGCTCTAGATGACATTTTACCAATGTCTTGTAGAATGATCATTCCCACCTCTGACCTTAAAAGTATTTCACCTACTTAATCCTTGAAGTTCATGAGACTTTTCAAAGGGTGTTTTGTACTGATGGTCCATAGCTGTTATATGATCAGTCAAAGGAGGTATGTCGCTTTCCCCCTCCTTTATTTCTAGATAGTTAATTTCTATTTTGGAATAGAAGTGCTTCCACTATGAGATTTTTGCACTTTGTGCCATTAATTTTCTAACCCTTCAGTTGGAAAGGACATTTCACCCTTCTTGTACAACATTCTGGTCCTGCTTGTCACTTTCAAGGACTCCCAAATCAAAAAGTCATACTCACGTGTATGAGTTCATATCCTGAAGTTACTAATGAATGTATGAAATAAGACAATCCCAGAACCATCTTCTGAGGGATATTATTCCTGATAATTGTCTTTTGTCATAACCTATTATAGACTCCTTATCTAGTTTCTCATACAATTCCTAATTCTTTTATTAATCCCTGTAATTTCCACATTAAATAATAATTTCATATAGAACATTATAGTAAAATAATTACTTAAATCGAGGCAGATGAAGCCCACTGAATTAATTCCACCTAAGAAATTAGTCATTTTAGCAGAAAAGACATTAGTCAGACACAATTCACCTTTGATAACCAATGTTGCAATTTATCCCACTTTACCACTTCCCAGTTACCTCCATCCTTGATTGTTCTTTGTTTCAAAATGTGTTCTAAGACTTTGCAGAGTATTGGAGTCAACCTGATAGACCCTTTATTGTTTAGATCACTTTTTTTCCCCTTTTTCGGCAGTATTGTTTTCTGTTTTCCAGTCATTAGGTACTATCCCCCAAATAATACAGATTAATTTAAGATTTTATATGCTAAAATACTTCATACATTTAAAAGATACAATAGAAGGCAGAGAGCTAAATATTTTCTGAGCTTGTATTTTGCTAAATTCTAAATGGCACATTTACAGAACAATGGTTGCTCCTAAATTGTACATCAATATGCAAGGGGCTTTGCCTAAGGTTTATCTTGTATTCTGTTATTTGAAACATAACATCTCAAGCTAAATTTAGTTATGATTAAGTCAACACCACCACTGCAATAATCCTGGAAGAGTATGAGACTATGGTACCACTGGTGTAAGTCTTACACTGAGCTTCAATCATTTCCTTTTAAGTCATATTTTCCTATGCTGAAGTCAAAATATTTTTCTAAAGGAACTCTTATTTTTGACTAAAAGACCAGAATTAGAAAATATTTCCATCAACAAACTTACATTTCCAAAAAGACATATTGTAGGGTTTTTTCCCACCAAGAAAAATTTGTACTTAAAAAATATTTAGTTTTGCATAAAATAGTTTTTTATAGAAAAGAGAATAGCTAAAATAAAAAGTACATTTTCACCATATCACTGGTTTTGGGTTTTGTTTGGTTTTGTTTTGTTTTGGTTTGGTTTGGTTTGGTTGGTTTTGTTTTGTTTTGTTTTGTTTTGTTTTGTTATAGACTGTGTTACTTGTTGATTAGCCAAGAAAAATTTAAGGGTTTGAGGAAAAAATATTCCCCAGTAAGAGCAAGTGAAGAAAATTTGTAACAAAAACTTTTACATTTTTGACACAGAAAAGCCCTCAGAAAATCAGTAAGTAATGCAGGAGGTTTTTGCTACATTATAGAATTGCTCCTTCCAATATAAAGAAATCATTTATTAAATTGTTGTTGCTGTTCAGGTAGATAAATTAAAATTCATTTTCTACTCCCCATGTCTGTTGTAGGAAAACAGAATCTTGTAAGGAGACAGAGTCAGTACTTGCTCCTCTTTATCATTAGTTATTATTTGCAGCAAACACTGGAAGACACCAAATACGCAATATGCTGGCTAATTGTTACTTAGTGGGGACACATAGCTAACTATATCAACTAAAATATTAACTTCACATTAAATGACCATCTATATTGCATTAAAAATTTGTAAGTTTCCATGTCTGAGAACAGGCAATGAAGAAATTGCACATTTAAAGGAGACTGCAGTGTTTTGTTAAATGTGATGCCAACCAATAGCATTTCATAAGCAAAAAGCTCTTTATGGCTTTATTTCCATCTGGGAGTCACGGCACAGCACAAACCCATAATATACATGACTAAATTATCTCTTTCCAGGCAGCCTGTTATATCACAGCTGTCTCCTGATTTGGGGTCCTGTCTTACAGTGAGCACAAGATGTGACTATTTTAAATATGTTCCATAATCATGGCAAAGCCTTGGATTTACATCTCTTTCACCCTACAAGATATAACTGCTTCATTTTTGTAAGAACAACACCAGATTTTCTATCCATTCTCCCCAAAAGGTTTTGGGGTTTGTTTTTGGGGTTTTTTTTAGTTTGCCTTTTTTTTTTTTTTTTTTTATCTGAAATTTGTTTCTGGCATATATTTATAAAACTCATTCTGGTCAGTTTTCTATTTTGTACTGCAGAGGTATCCAAAGTTCTTTCATTGCCATCAGGAATGAAATGTAATACAGACACAAGTGTTACATCACATACTGTAAATTCTGCTCTATCTATGAACATCTATGTTTATAAATAAATAACCATCACCTTGAAACCCAGATTTACTGTGTGTCTACCATGAACTACCATGAATTTGAAACTAACATTATTTTGAGGGATTCAAAAGTACATTAAATCAATACTGTTTAACAACCTTTCCAACAAAGAGAGTGACATTGACTGTTTCTCAATATGAATCTTTCCCCTCACTCTTCAGTATAAGAGATGATTTCACGGACTTCAGCTACCTCACTCAGGTGTCACAGACAACTTCATGTGATGCCCCTGTCCACTTTCAGCTGTCATCTCTGAAGAAGGCAATAAGGTCTGTTGCCAAAGACCTGTCATACCACAGGCAATACTAATTGCATTCTGTTTTATTACACAGTGGAATATCTGCTCATAGACCTCTGTTATTTATAATTTTTCATTCATAGAAATGTAAAACTAATAATAGGTAAAGAATACTAACAGGAAACATTGTCCTCCCCTTTTAGAGCAGGTATCTCACAAGCACATGACATTGTATTAACTGTACTCTCATTACAGTAGCTGATCATTCAAAGGGTCAAAACTACGAGGACATAAAGCAGTTTTGCAACCTCCGTTGTAATACAAAATTCCACACTAATTTAATCTAAATGCTTACTGTAATTCTACCCTTATTTGCTAAATCGCTTGCTAACTTCGATAATCTCTTGCCATCAGAAATCTTTTACAACAGATATCATTTCAAGAGTCTACTTTATCTTGTTGTTGGAGGACATTCAAGAATTTTTTTCTCAAGCCACAGAGCTATGATGCTTTTCAAAACCATAATCATGTCATTTGATATGGCACAGCATAAAATCAATAAAGTAATATAAAATAAGATAAATGAGTTATCTTTCTTGGGAATCTTTTGGCTTAACATATGACAAGCTTTGTGCAAAAAAGTGACTAGCTGATGAAAATCTCTCTTGAGCATGAGCAAATTGGATTATCAATTAGCCGTATGTCTTCAAAAATCTCTTTTTTTTAAGCCTCTTCAGTTCTACTCTCATTTGTCAAGTGCCAGTGAAAAATGTCTACTATACTCAGCAAAGCCTTGCTTGCAGACTACCATTTTCTTCTTGAAAATGAAAGCTTGGTAAGCTTCACTAAACCTGTCTAGTAAAATCCCTTGCAGCAAAAACAAAGCATGAAGAGTTTCTTAAAATTAATTATTTCAGTGATTTAAGCTAATATTAAAGTCAAGCTGAAAAATTGTCAGCCACTGTAAGGTCCCAGGGCAAATCCCCATGTTTAGGCAGTAACAAACTGGGACCAGAGAACATAATCATAGACCTGGAGCCTACAGGTTTGGGGCTGGGTTTTTTTTTTTCCTCTTTCTTTCAGCTGCTATTAATACCCAGAAACAACCTATCCTCTATTCACCTTGTGATGGGCTGAGACTATTCCTTCTTGTTTTCCTCAGTCCTTACATCTGTATATTAGAAAAACTAGTATGTCTCAACAGCAAAAAAAATATAGTGGTTTTGGTATGGGCAAAATTTAATTGTTTGAGTTAATAGAAAAGCTTTGACAATGATTTTCCTGAATCTCGGCCTTACCATACTGTCTGTGAATTTAGACTGATTTGTTTTGTCCTCAGTGATATTTTTAAGGTATAAAAGCACTGAAAAACATAGTGTTTGCAGTACCTAATGCTAATCTTCTTTCTTTAAATTTTCTACTGACAGCAAATGTTTCATCAAAATAAGACCACATCCATGTGCTCCCTGGAAAAGAAGGCAGAATTAGAAAATTATTAATATTGTTATTAACCAAATCCTTTGGCTCCCACACAAGAACCAACTTTAATTCCCCATATATTTATTGACATGAATTTTCTGTTTTTTTCTAACTTGCTTTTCACAGTGAATTTAATGGCACACCAAGGCTTGTAAAGCAAAGGCAGACTACTGGAGAAATGGCCATAAACCTGTTACAACTTCATCACACTTCAATGGCATGCTATTTTTAATTTTAACTTCATGGCTTCTTGTGCCTCCTGGATATTTGTATCTCCAAGACTACAGTTACCTCTTCATCTCATAACCAATTGGAATAACAGCTGATCTCAGCTCTGCATATGCTGTTTTATTTTAAGCACAGTTTAGTATCCATAAAATATGTCAGGTTAACAGCACTAGAAATAGAAGCATTTTGTTTGTCCCCAAAACAGCAATATCACAGAGGATGATGACAAAGGTTTCCTTACGAGATGTCCCATGAGTACTTCTCTGCACTGCTCTGCCTGGGCCATAGGTACAAGAATTTAAAACTTTGCAAAACACATTCTTCATCATGATGAAAAATTATGTTCTATATTCCTTATCATAAATCAGCCAAATATCATCTAAGAGATAATGAAATCTTTTACTGCTCCTCCTGCTGGAACATTGTTCCACAACCTCAGTGCTATAAAAGCTAGAGTATTTCCAGTCTGGATCTATTTCACTCCAGTGTCCAAGTGTTCTTGAACCAGTATAACATACTCAAGCCATTTTCCCTCATTCGGCAGTTTAGCTCAGAAAGCTATTTAGAGACAGTGGTCATATTGTCTCTCAGCCTTTCTTTTGCTCTTCTGGATAAACCAAACTCTTCAGCCACCTCTTAAGACACAGGTTCTCCAGTTCTTTTAATAGCCAATTCCAGTTTTTAGTTAAATATTGAGTACTGTTATTTTCATTTTACTGTTAGAAAACCACCATTAAATCCTGTTCAGAAGTGAGGCACATACCTGGAAGGAGTTGAACCTCAAGTTTCTATGTCTCTGTCCATTTTTTCAAAAGCAAAAGCACCCTTATTCTCTGGCATTAGTATTAAGACTGATTAAGGGGTGTTTCTAACCCCATGCCTGTCCAGGCTTTGGCACTTCAACTGCTGTTTAAAAGATTTCTGTTCATGCCAATAGTATCTTGAAAACCTGTTTGCCAGGAGCTGTCTTGAGCTTGTCTTCCTAACAGTCTGCAAGACTACGCACCTTCACCAACCTCCAACCCTCTTAAAGAAGTTTTGTTTTGGCCAGTACTCTATTGGTCACAACTTCTGGAGGCCTATCTTAATGCTTTACTAAATCCTCTGTATGCATAGTAATCAGCACTCCAGAAAAGCTACAATTACCAATGATACAAAAAAAAAAAAAAAATCTGAGCTTGGTACGGCTTACTCAGAAAACAAACATGGGACCTTGTAAAGGCTCAAATCACGGATTATTTTCTAAAGATTAGAGAAACAATTTGAAATACAACTATCTAGCTATATCCATAGATACAACTTTCTATAGATACATAGATAAACCTCAGTATCTCAAAATGGCAGTTAAATCTGCATTAGACACTAATTTTCTGACATGGTTGTCACAAGCATAGTCTTGTCACTGCTTCATTGCACAGTTTGGACAGGGACATTTAAAAAAAAGAAAGGAACAACAGAAATCATGAAGACAATTTTCCTCTAGCAAAGATAGCATGAGCATTGTTTCAAGCTCAGCTAAGACCATATTTGGTCATGAGTATATCTGAAAGTGATTTCAACCATTATTATTATCAGTCACTGTGTGGTGACAAGGCCAATGTGTCAGCAGTGTGGATGAGAGAGCAGGACATTTTTTTTCCCAAGAGACGTACGTCAGTCTCCAAGAGAGGAGAAAAGAGAGAGTGAAATATTTCTCAGACTGTTTTTATTTGATCTATTTCAGACTTTGATATACAGAAGGAGTGAGTCAGTGTTTGGCTTCATGGAACTATCACAAGAAAAACCTTTCACTCTTATCTCAGATAATGTTCAAATTGCAGCCAGACAGCAATGAAATGGAAAATCACCACAAATGAAAAAGAACAGTTTGGAAGTGAAGATATGAAGGGGAAAACTGTTAAAAATGCAGAGCTTAATTATGTCTAGTCTCTCTCTGCATGAACTTATTGTCCATTAAAGTCAAACCTGGGGAGAGATCACTGCTCAGGTTAGAAAAATTTCAGTGGAAGAATGAAACATCTTGAGCATTGGGGACCCTGTTTTGAGACGTATTTACAGATAAATTTCCACATGACGTGAGTGGAATAGATAGATGAGTTTTTATTTTCTCCAGAAATACTGCATGTTTTCTATAGAAAGTCTGACTTTATATAAGAGAGTTATGCATAAATTAGTGTTATACAATTATTAAATGAATAGTTATGAAACTAAAGTTTACAAAATACTGAGAATGAGTCTACATTTCTGTGATTAAAAGGCTGTTTCTGATAAATATCTGAAATGTACTCTTATATTCAGATCTAGCTATGTCTCCTGATTAAGCTCAGAGTAAAACCAGCATCACCTAGGCTGTAGGTAGGCTATATAACTTGTGTACAGGTGCATGGCCTGGCAGAATGGGAACAAGAGAGAGTTACTGAGCACGGGGCAACCCAGTGCCCTGGGAGTAGTGAGGGAAAGTGAACATCCAGACCAGGATGAAAATGTAATATAATTTATCTGTCTATTGTATAAAAGGGGAATTAGAAAATACATGAATTTTTTCTAGCAGGGTGAAATGGTTTTGCATGGTCTTGTCTTGGCATTCAAGTATTAACACTTTGCTGAAATGACCACAGTAGGAGATCGCTTATTTATACAATAAATCTGGTCAACTTCTTTCCACCAAACCAGTGGCAGTATATCATACAACAAGGTTTATGCCAGGGTCTTCTGAGAATACATAGGCACTATGGTCTCTGGGATTACAAAACTGGTGACACAAATGCACTGCTCTTTGCACATACATACACAGGGAGTTGACAAGAATAGCACAGGTCATCCTGACAGCTCACACGGTGAATAAAAGAGAATGGCCACTTTTCCTTCTTCATCTCCTTTGGGGGAATTGGAACATTTTACAAAATCTTCTGGCAGCAAGAAAGTCTAGAAGCCATTATGTGCCTCTTTTCTGCCTCCCAAATGCTAGCAAACAGTTATGGAGACAGATAGCCTTTCCTTGTTATGAAACATCTCCCAGGGGAAAAGGTTAGCTGAAAGCAGTGGTCACAGTTACTATTTCATTTTAGTCTGTCAGCTGTCTGAGGCTTTCTCTCAAATAACAAAACAAAGCCTAGCCCAGAATACAGGTGTTTTTCTAAAGTAAATAATTTTTTAGTGTTGTAGATACATGGACTTAGCGTTATCCATCACAGCCTAGTTTCCAGTGTTCATTGTAATTATGTCAGGATAGATAGCCCATCATAAGTAGGCTGAATTTTTCCATATTAACAAATTAGCATCTAGGAAGTCTCCAATGGATGTCTGTGGTATTTTTTGGAGGTACAAATTATTTCTCAGCAGTGGAAAAGATAAATTATTTTTGAGTTCCAAATTCACCCAGTCTCATCCCTTGTCCAGTATAGGTCTTCACAGCCTTGCAATGAGAAATGTAAACTTTTTATGCATTAAAAATAATCTAGCAGAAATCTATACCAGGAACATAATTTCCATGGGAAATGTCAAATTTCCATTCAAAAGGTAAATATTCTCTGCTACATTTTGAATGATCTTCAAATAAAAATTATTTTAAACATGTGTGTTTGCCACTTCTCCTGGGAAAGCTACAATAATCATGTTTGGTTTTTATTAAACCCTGTTGATCTAATTCCCAAATAAATCTCAGAAGAATTTCCATAAAAGAAACTTTAAGAATTCGAGGAAACAAATAAATATTATTAAAAATACTGTTTTGCTAATCTTTTAATAGCAGATAATAAAAATATGTAGCATCTGTATTATGAATACTCTGCTGTTATCTGAATAAAGTATTTATGATGATGTATTCCCTAAGGTACTAATTGCATGTCTGTTTGTTTTATATAAAGCATTTAAATGTAAATTACAAACATTAGCTTGTTCTTTTTCAATTTTTTACTGGTAAAATGCAACCTACACTATGAATACAATTATGATGGTAATCACTGCTACATTTCTTTTTTTCCAATGTACAGTCTTCCTTGTTTCATATTTCTGAGGACTTATTTTTATGGCATTGCTCCTTGTTTTTGTATATCCATAATATGAAGTTATCTATTTCATGTTATATGAATTCTATTTGTATCTGTCACTTTTTGTTGTATGAAAAGGTTAAAAAATTCAGAAATACGTTAAAAAAAAAAAAAAAAAAAAAAGAAAGAAAGAAAGAGAAAGATTGATTTTCTTTTCCCAGGAGGTCTGGCAGGTCTACATTAAATCTGAAAATAGGTAAAGGAATGCTGCCAGTCACTAACATTTGATTTTCCACAGAGCACTTTCAAAAACAAAACAAGTGAGTTCTCTTAGCTATGTGCAGACCATTTTGTATTTAGCAAGCAGATAGCACATTGTCATTTGTTTCTGTCATACTATTCCACTGGATGACAAGAACAAATGCTGATGAAACGCTAAAGAAAATTCACCTAAGATATGTACCTTAGCTCTGGAGCACTGGGTTGTTTCTGTAAGCTGCAATAAAGTGGTGCTTGTGTACAACATAAACAAAAAAGGACTGTCAAAGTAATCCACAAAACTGGAAAAAGGTGGAGTTTGGCAGTTACTGTATTCCCAGGGAGCCATGAGTAGCCATTATCAACTCGAATTTGCTTTCTTAATTTTTCCTGCCTTCTGCCTGAGCAAGACATTGATTCAGAAAATGGATTCTTAAGGAAAAACTGTAAGGATAATGGAAATATCAATATACCAACTTGGATGGTGAAAAATTTTTACAGACTAATCTTAAATCCCCAGGACAAATGATACTATTACTAATTAGGCCTTTATCCTCATTATAGGAATCAATCTTCAGACGTTACCTACCATTCTGGTTTTTATAAGGGCTTTTCCTTTTACATTCAGGTAGCTTTAAAGTCTTTTGTTGTTTCTTCATCATTCACTGCATAAAGGTAGCAAATACAATTTTTAGAAAGTAATTTACAGTCAAATTTACACATTTTACAACTTGCAAATGTAAAATTGATTTTTGTGAAAACCCTTTAAGGACTGAAATAAAACTTTTATTCTGCCAAGTATAGGCCCAACATGCTTTCTTTTCCAAACTGTAATTCATGAAAACAATTAATATATGAATAGGTATTGCAAACTGAAATTAGTTTGCATTCTGAGAAGGGAATCCTACACAAATAAAGGAGTACTGCAATAGTTCTCCTGGAAAGTAAACTCTAACATTTAAAAAATGATGACTAATAGAAGCTAGACTCCAGGAACGCATATATATCCTGTCACCCTGTCTTATATTTAGAACTAGTGCTACACACAAACAAAAATCCTTCCCCAAAATTTCTCTCGGTCTAAGCAATATTGTCGGCAACACTGATCTTAAGTAACACATGTCCCTGAACAGAATGCATCTCAAAGTTCCTAAGATGTTGCAGACAGTGAAGCTGAAGAGAGATGAAGTGATATTGGAAAGTTACTTCATATCCCATGAAGAAAATCACGCACCTGAAGTCTGATCATGTTTGTACTGGTAGCACACGCTGGATTTTCTCAGAGGCAAGAGAAAGAGGCAGGAGAGTATGGGAGTCATTAGACACTGCCTTGTAAAGGGACAGAAAGTGTGCAGAGCCTGTTTCAACTCGCTAAAATCTATAAAATGTCTTTGTGTGTTCCCATGATGGAAGATGGAGAACTGTCCATCTTATGCTTTAAAAAAGCCCAGTCTGCTCAGTCTGCTCAATGCTACAATGGATACATTGGCAGAATATCATGAATTTTAAAGTGATTTTAACTTTCTCACAGTTTTTTATTTACCCTGAGAATAGAAGGACACAATTTGACACAGGTAAAATATACTCTATATTCAAATAGGACTTCTTTTCCTTGCAACCATGAAGACATGGTCATGTAGCCACAAAGGATGTTCAAAGAAGGAGGTTGTAAAGCACCATTTCATCAGGAAAAGGAAGACTTTTTTCCCTCTGCTTGCCAATGAGACCTTTCAAAGGCTTCATATACAGATGTTATTTTCATTAGGTGGATATAAGCCATGCTGTCCTGGTTTAGCCAGGATAGGATTAAGTTTCCCCAGCAGTGGGGGAGGAAGCTCTAGCTGGGTTATTCATATGCCATGCCGACGTCACCTCCTGGCGCCAGAGCGCGGGAAGAATCAGTGATCGAGTGGGGTTGGCGCAGCCGGGTTTTCTTTCACTGTTGTATTGGAAGATATTTTGCTCTGTTCATTGTTATTACTGTTATTCTTATTGTTATTGTTGTGTTTGTTGTGTTGCTATTGCACTGCTGTATTAAACCTCTCCTTATCTCAGACCAGGGCTTTGTATTTCACTCCCTCTGTGGGGGAGGGGCAGCCGCCGCGTGATCTCAGACCCCGGCAGGGACTAAACCATTACACATGCTATTGTCACAAGAAAAATATGAATATATTTTTATATCAGAGAGGGCCATTTTTTGTTTGTTTTCTTTTGTTACAAGGAATTGCTAAGATACATCCACAAATGAATCTCTGTTATGCATTGTTATACAATAGTGCTAGAGAACCTAAGAGATACTGCAGGTCTGTAACACTAGGCATGAAGAGGGTATATACTGATTTCTCCAGCCCCAGAAACTCACTATCTTAAAATAAATCAGAGAAAATGGTGACATAGAAATTCAGGGAGGTGAAGTGACTCTGTTTTGGCCCAGCAGCAGGCAGGAGTAGTACATAATGTATTAATTTGAACGTGCCAATGAAATTTTTACATTTCTGGAAGCAATGTCAATACAAGGAAGTCATGATCATTAATTTATCTGTTTGAAAAGAAGACATGACTGTTTTAACTCTACTGCAGAGATTCAATGTTTACCATAATTTTTTATATTTACTAGATATGTTAGCAAGACTAATGAAGGTTTAATGAATGTTCTTACTCTGCATTTTCTGTAGTTCTAAAGACTAGAAAATATTTTATTATAAAATTATGAATCAGTATTGTGTCTCACTGCAATTGCTGACATTACTGTATCTGACAAAACTCCTAAGGATATGTGTTTGTGAGATTAATCAGTTGAACTTTTAGCCTGACATGTATGCATCAGGCCTATTTGTCCTCCACCCTTATTCAACTTATTATCTTTTTGTCTGTTCTTACATAAATCTTTCTTCAAAACTTACATACAAAGGAAGTGTAGGTGTGAATAATCCTTTCTTCTTGTAATTCCCCATGTGTTAGAGTGGAAATTACGGAAGTTCCCATTATGGTGTGTAATAACCCTCTGTGCATCTAATGTCTCTGCCAAAAATCTTCTTTAGCAACAGATTGGGGTTAAAGTAGCACATTTTATTTCATCAGAAGTAACGTATTAACAGATTCATCACATAATTTATATGTAGTGAGGTAATTTCCTAGTATCTTTTGCTCCAAGGTAAGTACTTCGCATGCCTCACATTCTAGTGCCTGGTTTCCTGGAATGGGAGATTATCTCGTAAAGGATCACTCATGGTTGGCAATTTGCAATAAACATGTAAATGTTCAAAAGGTCAAACTCAGATTTGAGTAGTAGGAAGTTACATATTTTTGATGCACTGTGAGTACATTAAGCTAAAATGTCCAAGTAGGGTATCTTTCCTACTCCTTTTCCTCTCTCCCGGAAGGGACCCTGAAAACAAAACTATATTAAAAACATTATGTTCACAAAAGAAATTAATAGAAGCTACCTTTCAAGCCCAGTATTAGGAATGCAATTCTGAGAGAGAATCTGTTAAGTAACTTAAAATTTGGAAAGCATGAAACATGTTTCATGCAAAGGACAAAATAAAGAATTTGTTAAAAAAATGCACAAAACCACACAATATTTTTATCACCCAGGCATTTAATTAGAATTTCAAAAATAGACTAATTGTAATTGAAAATGCAATAAACGATAGTTTGAAATTTTTTTCTACAGAAATCTAAATTAGCATAGTTAATGAAATTATTGTTCTTTTTTGCTTTGTCAGTAAACTAAATCCCTTCCACAGCTTTCTATTTGGAAAAACAAATAATCTGCTAAAGCAAATGATCTGCTTTTTCACCCAGGGATTACAAAAGCTATTAAGGAATATTCCAGTGAACTACATCAACAGTACTTTAAAATGAACTTTTAACACCTTACAAATGTTATTTTATTGAAAAAAATGACACCAGTTTCTCTGAATGCCGGAGAGATTTAAACTGTGGTAAGCTACAGTCAGTGGTTTTATGAAGTGTATTATCTTCTGGATAGTGGTTTGATGAAGATTTTAAAACCATTATCTCTCACTAAGCTCACAAGTAATTCTAAGAATGCCTGTGATCTCATTTGAAGCTGATCTGTAGTGCAATAAGTTCCCTTAATGTCAAGATATGATGAATAATTTGTGTCTCTCTTTTTTCCTTCTAAGTGACCTCTTTGAAAAAATTAGCATGATTTCAGAAAGCATATTTATTTTTGCATCAATGGGAAAATGTCATCAGAGACTTTCTGACCAAATCTAAGAGACATCATTGAAAATATTAATTTTTTTTTAAGTGAAAATAACATTAATTTCACTGTGGATGTCTTTTTTTTTTTTTTTTTTTTTTTTGTTGCTGGTTTAATAATCAGTTTTACTCAAATTTCTATCCTTTCCTACTTTTAATAAAGTTTTTGCTTTTTCTTAACTGACCATGCTATTTATCCTCCTTATGATTCTATATTCATACTTGCACATTTATTTTTCAGGGTAGTCTGAGTGCAGGAAAAAATCAACACATGTATTCAACATATTTTATACATCTTTGATGTTTAGAAGAGACATCAAGTTATTATCAAATCCCTTTTGATAGTTTTACTGATTTAGTAGTTACAGTAAGACACTTGTCACCTTTTGAAATGAAAGTATAGTTTTATTGGTTAATACATTTGCATTCAAATTATTTGCTAATATAGACAATACGTTAGTGTGAAAATTTGTGGTTTTAAACTAAGTCTTATGAAATCTGATATTTTTGTGGTAGATCTGTCTATCAAATGACAAATGGTTGACATGAAAAGTGTGTGCTGCTATTTGAAATGTAATCATTTAATCTTAATCTTACTTTATTAAAAACAAACAAAAAAACTTATTAGGTTAGATGTTGCACATGGATAATCCATTTCAAATCAAACTACTGGGAATCCTATTTGAATATTTCCAGCAGAGAACATAATTTTCTAAATTAGTAAGATACAAAGATTTTTTAATGTATTCAGAGCAAACAAAACAAAAACAAAATTCCAACTGGATTTATCATCAGAAACACAGCTCTCTGACGAATAGCTGTGGGGTAGATAACAGCACATTTCTAAATTAATTATCAGGAAACATCACTTTATTTGATGTTTCAAGTAAGCTTTTTTTAAAAGATAGATTCATCTGCTTTGAATATTTTTAAACCTCACATAACTACCATTTGGACATTGTAGTTGTTTTGGAGGTTGAAGTGTCTGAAGGCTTTAGTTTAAACACAAAGTTCTAGTTTTATTTTTTATTTCATAATTCAAATTATTTTTATTAAGAAGAGTGGTAATACTGTTATTTCACACAAATATTACAAAAAAGTCTAGAAGTGCCAAAGGTAAGAGATATCTAGGGATTAGGCATGTGTTGTTGGTTACGGGGGAGCTGCTAATATTTTTACAATGAAAATGTGGGGCCCATGTCTATTTTCAGCACATACAGCTTGTTTATAAGAAGAAAATATGAGTTAATATGAATTAGACACAAGTTTATTATTGACTCTTATTTATCTATTTTTATGTCTTCTAGTATTGTAAAATCATCTCACTTCCCAATCATAATTTCAATATCAGAACAGAAATGAAAAGATAGGAAGCATTAATATTATAAAATATAATATATCATATATAAGAGATTGCAGCAAAGAACTTTAGGCTATCATTTGTATAATAACTGCCTACATAATTTTTTAAATCTGCCTGTAAATGTTTAGCCTTAAACTTACACAGACAGTATATACCAAAAAAAAAAATTAACCCAGATCTTCTTCCGCTACCTAACTTAGAAGAAGTCAATTCTCTTTAAACTGTGCTGTATCGTTTAGCTGGTGATAAGTCCATTATTTGTACTCAAACAGCAGTCCTAGCTGCTCACTCAGTAAAGGCTCAGAGGCGTGATCGGGAGCCTTTTTTGACTGGTTGAGATGATTTTATGGAAAACCTGAATTTCAGCAGTCTCCCTGAACATGCACACTTACATTTGTTCATCTCTGCCATCATTGTGCCCACATCTTTATTGTGCCCTGGTGGTGTACATGAAGAAATGAATAATCTGCTTTTTTGATAGACTCTGCCAATTTTGTTTAATGCTAACATAGTGCTTTTGAAAAAGTTACCAGAAGAGCACTATTAAAATCAAACTTTAATTGAGGCACCCAGCTTATTCTTATTCTGATCTCATCAGTTTTCATTCACATGTGACACGTTGCCAGCTTACAGTTTCTGTAATAAGAACTTGTAATAAAAGGTGGCCCAATGGGAAGATAAAAGCCAAGATGAAAAGAGATTATTGCTTGAAATGAATTCAACATTGGGACTGTTGGCTTTTAGCGAGATAAGTAGCTGAAACTGCTCAATGACATCAGCCTCTTATTTATTTACAGTAAAATCCTATTTACATGAAGGTCTCAATGCACTGCTTAAATTCACAGTTAACCAGAAGGACTTGTTACACA
Organism: Strix aluco; assembly: GCF_031877795.1. Taxonomy (NCBI): domain Eukaryota; kingdom Metazoa; phylum Chordata; class Aves; order Strigiformes; family Strigidae; genus Strix; species Strix aluco. The sequence goes on from NC_133935.1 coordinate 46,983,950, forward strand.
GATCTGATCACCAAGATTGCTCTGTATATTTCAAAGTGTGGCAGTTAAAGAATTCATCTTTCCTACACAACTAGTAAAGAAAAGGACATGAACTCTCACAAGGCTCAACCTGGTAGGTCCCAGAAGTTGCTCCTGTCCAAGGCTAGAGCCAATACCCAATATGGTCAATTTTAGAATAGTGAAATGCACAGATAAATCCTGGCATAAGCACGCCAACTAATAGCACAACACAACAAACTTAGAAAGACTAAAAAAATTCAAATGAAATTGCAAGGAAAACCTTGTACATAGAACATAAAAATCCATGTATCAAGCTCTATTAAGACAGTGCCCTGTAAATCTTTCTGCTGCTGCTTTATTTCTCCACCAGGTAGCCACCTGTTGTAAGTTCTCATTTCCCCTCTTGTGACATTTCTGCCTTCTGTGATTCATACCAACTTTGATACCATTCAGGCATCTAAATGCAGTGTGACAATGAAAGATTGTATCTTTAACAGTCCTATTAAAATAGTGTTCAAGATTTTCTCTGTTTCTCTGAAGCATCTAAAGACTTTTCAGTACTGACGAGTAACTATGACTCAGGGATCAATTCATACAACCCTGAATGTAAAACAAGCATTAGACTGTCCTGTTAATGTTTAGGACTGTCTTCAAGCTGATAAACTGAAAGTAGAGGTATTTATAAATCAAAATCTGGGTGGAGGAGTTGTCTTCACAAATATGTTTTTACCAGCTGCCCAGACTAAGGAGGATTGTGGCTGTGGTAAACATTCTGTGAGGTGCTGTATATATCTGCTTTACACCTTTGGTGGAGTGATGCTTGAAGAGATGTCTGTAGTAAGAAGATGCTTTCAGTGATCTTGCCTGTCACAATAGAGGGTCTGAAAATACCACCTCCATGGAAATGAACTAAAGGTGATTTGAGATGATCCATTACTGCAGCAATGGTTTGGCTTGAAACTAGTTACCTGTGTCTACCAGTTTCATCTTGTACAAACACATTATTCCTTATTCTTTTAAATCTTACAAGATATCATGCTGCCTTAAACTCTTTTCTGTCCTGTACTATTTCACTCTTCCTATCTGTCGTGACTTTACTACAACTAAATCTTCAAGCTACAAGAACATCACAATCTGAAAAGGTGACTTCTCTGTGAACAACCACCAGATTAACTGAACATATTGCTTAATGTAGTATTCAAAACATGCTATCCTTAATTTCTTGAAAGAATTGAGAATCACTTAAAAAAAGTTAGAAACTCTTTTGAATAAACTAATTAACAATGGCCAAGTTAGACCCTGGCCTTGTACAACTTCTGCAAACTGGTACAAACTTCTGCAAACTGTGAAACGTCTTCTGAAGCACAAATTTAGCAGGTTTGTGGTTTCTTTCCTCAAGAATTCTGTAAAGAAACCTGGCTTACAAGGAAAGAATAGCATCTGTATTAAGAAGAGAAAAAATTGCATTTAAAATCTACCTCTAAAACAGAGCTCAAAATCTCCATCACACTTGCTCTCATGACTTAACAATATGAATAGAGATTTCAGTCTTGATATGTGCTACAACCAGCAGGCTTAACATTCTTCCTCATTCTCAGGGCTATGTAGATGGAGGACTCCTCAATGCCAGTCAAGTAGCACTGAGGGATCCAGAACCTTCAGGATCAAGTCCACTTACAGGGTTGGGATGCAATGTGTTTCTCTTACACCTTTTTGACATTGGGCGAGTACACAGCATCAACATATCAGCTTTTTTATCTAGTCTGAATCCTCAATATTTGACACTTTAGATGTACAGAAAATGGAAACCAAGTCAGGTTACTAAGAGGATAGAACAAACATTTAGGGATAGAAATTAGATACATCAAAACTTAAGAGAAAGGAGAAAAGTAAGAGACATCAGAGATTCTGAAAATTAATACCACTATATTAGTCATAAAAAGAAGAACAGAGGTGCTAGTCTGTTACTCCATGGTTTGGAAAGATGTTGCCATATAGTACTGAGATGTTTTATGGTGTTTACTAAGCTTTCAACATCTGCCTTTACTGAAAAATCATCACATATCAATTAAGCAAGTAAAAGGCTATTGCAAGAAGTAAAGGAATAATCTTTTCTTACGTATCATGGTTAGGTATGACAGCCAGTAGTGAGCTTTAACTTGCACCACGAAGAATTATAGTTAGGAAGCAGAAAAAACTTTGAAAGACTAGCATGGATAATGAGGGACTGGATTAATTTGCCTGGAGAAATTGTGGAGACTTCAAATTTGGACCTTTTTTAGGTCAGCTCAGGCAATCATTTGTCAAGAATAGTTCATGATAGGAATAGCATCTGTCATTTGACTCTGCCCTGGGGCAGAAGGGAAGTCTAGATGATGCTTGAGGCTCCTTCATTTCTTATTTTTCTGGGACTTTATAGCTTACTCTTATTCAGAGAGCTAATAAACAAGATTGTAGCTACTGGCTTTTTGTTGCATGCATACTTGCAATCTCCAGAATTCCTGATTGCCTTTGGGAAGAATCATACAGCTATTGTAGCTACGTCAATAATTTTTGTATCATCTGTAGGACAAGTTAGCATTAGTCAACAAACATATTGTCAGACAAATTGAAATCAGTCTTTCCTTTGACTTCAAGATAAGCTCAGCTGCATCATGCAGATTCAGGAAACTAAGTTGGTAGTTTGTCTCCTAAGGCTTCCTCTGTAGTCAGCACAGAGACAGGGACTTTCAGGGAGCAGCTGAGAACATGAGACTTATTTATGTGCTCTGAAGACTAGCCAAATAACTGGGCAGGTGAAGCAAATTAAATTGGAAACCAGTAGTTGGACAGTGTTAATACTATCCTTTCATACCTTCATAATGTTTAAATTACCAAGTAAGTGGCTCTCATAAATAAGAGAAGATATGAAAATATATTATGGAAAAAAAAACCCAAGAAATTAATCACATTCACAGAGTTCATAGATTTTTCTGCAATCTCTCCTCACATTTCTGTGTAATAAATAATATCAGCACAAACTAATTGTTTTCTCCAACAACGCAACGTTAAAAATTTCTAAAATAGGCTGACTATGTAAATATCTAGTCAAGAGTAAAAGAAAGCAAACCTACTCTATTTTGACTCCCACTCAGACTGGTAGTAATAATAAGATAGTGTTAAATAAATATGTTTTAGGACTTTTAGAAATGTTTTATAGGAATAATAAAGTAAACACACTCAGCATAATTTCTTTTGGAGCTTTTTGAGATATATATTGCCACTTTTAAGTTACAGAGTTAGAAAAAAATTAAAGAACACAGAATAAGGTTTATCTAACCTTCAGCTTCCTGGTATGCATCAATTAAATTTATCCTAGGATCAAGAGTTCTCCTGTTTCCATCCTTAAGTTTCAATAGTCTTATCTAACAAGATCTAGTTGAGTAACTCGTTGACACTGAGGGAACACTGATGAGTGACAAAGTAATATTTGCTTCTTACTATCCATTAAAACAATTAGCCAGATGACTATCAGATAGCATTCTGCACATGGAGAAATTGTGTAAAGAGTAAGGATCAGGTTCTGACTGAGCAGGACAAGAAAAAACCCAGGACTGCCTTGTTTGTTTTTTGCTGGATAAGTGTATCATCATTTGATCAAATTTTAAAATGGTTATTTATATTTCATCTCACTATTTCAACTGGATATCACATTTCATTGAAATATTTATTCAGCACAGCATCACTAAGCCACTGGATAACCACTACCCCACCGAACAGCAAAATTGAGAGTTTAATAGAAAAAGAAAATGTTTGCTATGTACAAATAATGGGAAAGCCCACACAATTTGCGGGGACGGCAGTTGGAACTGTGATATTTAGAGCTACTAAGTACAGCCATGAGACAGTTTTGACCCATTTAATTACAAGGATATGTGCCATATTAATACCATCATTACTGTGTAAATTAGTCTGAACATCTATATTTATTTTTTCTTAAATATTCCTTTAAATATACAATTCATACAGATGCAAAAACATTTTAACTTTCAGTATGAAATGCAGTAATAAAATTGCAATACTGTTTTTTTGTCAACAAAACTCCAAAGTCTTTGTCACAGTGGCAAAAATATTTTCAATGGGACTTCCCTTCAGGGTCTCCCTTGCGCTGAGGGGGCTTAAAGTCATTTCCATAGCCACCAGAATACAAAGTGCTGCGTATTGAGGGTTTTAACGCACCCTGCTGCTGCTGCAAGGGAAGAACTGCTTCTCCTCAAGATCTCTCATAAAAGGATATCACTTCTGGACTGCTGACAGGAATGTTCAACACCACCCATGCTACTGCCCTGCAGAGTTATGGAGGTTAACAACTTCCAAAGCTTAGATAATGCTGCAGGAATTGGTGCTGAATAAATAATTCATGTCTACATTTTTATGACTAAATAAAAAGAAAAACTGTATAGCTTGACTCAGTTTCAAGGTACTGTTAAGTATTTGATTTTATCATAAACATAATTTTTGCCCATTTATTTCTTTTGGCAGCAGGGCCTCTTCCAGAAGCTTGATAGCAGTATAATGGAAAGTTAATAAACGGATCAGTACATTGTTTCCATTCTTTCCAGATGTTTCCTTCATTATGCCAGACACATTACTTCCTAAGCAGAAAGCTGCAAAGAGTGCAAATTTTAATATCTCTGACAAGACAAGATGTGCAGTTCAGAAAACAATGTGCATCCTTGTTTGGCTGGAAGAAAATAGTTTCCATGATGTTTATTCTGGATAGAATGGGATACACATCAATAGACACACTTAATAAAAAAAAAAAAAAAAAAAAAGCTACGAAGGACTTCAAAGAAACCAGATACAGAAAATTATATTGTATGTGGTTTTTACTGTAGACAGAACAGCTACTATATTGACTACTTCTTCCTGACATCCACAGGTATCCAGCAAATGCATTCAGTTAGTGCTCTTTACTACTGTAACAGTACACAGCTGTAAACAGCTACCACTAGCTGTTTTAATCACAGCAGGCTAGACAAAAGCAGTGTTAATAATCACTCTGTAAAATCTCATCCTGTCTGAATTTAGAGTGTGGTTGCTGTTTTATAGGGTCTAGATGTGAAACTTTAAGTGATGCTCGCTACCAAATGATGGAAAAAAGGATTATACAGGAACATTCAAATCATTGGTACTGAATTGAAGATCCTGGGGCACAGTTGCCACAAAAATTAATAAAAACAAAAGCTTGAATAATCTCTATTTCCTGCCTTTATGCTATGTTATGTAAACCACTTTCTGTTTAGAAATTAGGCCATGAGAAGTTATGATATTTTGAAGTAGTTCATCTGGCATTTGCATATGAATATAGAAACACCAGTCATATTAACCTATTAGTACAGAAGTTACATCAAAAGTCCTGTTATTATCTTCTTGTATGATTGCATAATGTTTCTTGACATAAATATGTGGGATGAGTAAAATAATTTTAAGAAGATTTTGAAAGAGATTTTCTACTTTCAAAGGTTGCTTACCCTGAAATGTCCAGCTTTAAGCCAGATACCTGTTTTCTCACATAAAATCTTTTGTCTATGTTTGTCAACTTCCTATTTTACTGACACTTTTCTGTGCAGCCCTGGATTTTGGTTTAACCTCTTAGAGTGAAACCCGCAACCTTATCATTTTGTATCATTCAAGAATATAGAAGCCATAATTCTACAGAGCTGGCAGCTTTTCCGCTTCAGAGCTCATGTAATTTAGTTGGATCCCCTAATAGGGTTATATTTCATATATGCTGAATACACCCTTTATGCTTGTGTAACTCCTTAGAGAACTTACAGACAAAAATAAAGTAGTTTATTCATAAGGAATAGTGACTGTATTGTCCATTAACCTCAATAACTTGCGTAGACTATAGTGGGGCATATAAAACACTCATAGCAGTGAGATCTGAATCAGTACGAGACGTTTATTCAAGCTGAAGTATTGCTTATAGAAAGGAGCCCACAGATATCTGTACTATTCTGTGCTTGCCATCTTCTCCAGCCAGGCAATTTGTGTTGTGTTATGTACAATGTTTGAATGTCGTGCCTCAGGCAGCTTATTTTCTTACAATGGTTTCTTCTAATCCTACAAAAATAATACTGAAAAAAAATGTTATGCAAAATACCCACTGTGCTATAATTAACTTATAAATGAGTTTTTGTCCATTAGTATTGTACTTACAACTTTAAATGCAATTATAATAAAATAACTATTGGGATATACATTATACTGATTATATGAAAAACAATTATCTGAAAATTAAACCCATTTCACATTCATTTTGCATGTAAGAACCAACCTAACTTTTCATTTTTAAAACTTTTGAAAAATATGTTAGATTTTCAAAACAAGAAAAAGGAGAATGTTTTCATGACCAACGTCCAAGCCTTTGACTGAATGTAAATATCAATTCATCTTTTTCTAAAATTTTATGTAAATGCATGCAACTCCAAAATGTTTTGGAAAAGTGAATTCTCTGCTTAGAGCCCAGTGATACAAATCCTCTGTGCTGCTAGGTACTCCTTCAAATCTGGCAGAACTGGGTTCTTTATAGATAGTGCTTTAAAAAAAAAGTGCTATGTGAAAAAATTGTGTAGATTATAAATTCGAACATTCAGAAGTTAGGAACCGTCAGTTTAAGACAGTTAAATTCACTCTTTTTTATACACTTGCATAATAACACAAGCAACTTTTCTGGTAGTATGCAATTGCTTTCTGCAAGAACCCTGCCTCTTCTGGTGAGTCAGTTTTATGGTATTGTTTGAGTGTGGTAATGTTCAGATTTTTCCTCCATTATTGAAAGTATCCCCTCATCTACTGTTTGCTTAGCATTGTCTCACTCTTGAATTAATTTCCTTGACAATTTTTATGTAATGTTCTGGAAAACAGATCTTAAGCTTCCATTCCAGAAGGTATTTTGGTCAAGACCTCAGTTACCCACCACTCTTTGTGAATGCCCCAAACCTCTTCAGTCTTGACAAAATTCACATGCTTACTTCTTAATACACAAGTAAATCGACTCTGTATCTACCAAGATGTTCTTCCACCTGCCTCCTTCCAGGGACTCACTTCAGTGAGTTTTCTTAGAAAATAACTACTAGATGGAGTCTTGCCCAGAATGTAACGATGGACAAGGTTGGCCGTGAAATGGAGATGTCATCCTTTTTAACGGTATATAGTGTCGGCAATAAAAGTCTCCTAATTCCTAATGAATTCTGAATTGCTTCATGAAAAACAAAACAGCTGCAGATAAGACGGTGCTCACCACATAGGGCAGCTGGTGAGTCATTTTGCCTCCCACATGCTTGATGACATTTCTGATTGTTGTATGTGCGCTTGGATGAAGGTATTCTCCTTTCATTGTACTGTTTTTCAGTGGAAAGTGTTGTCATTACTCAGCTTTGAAGTTACCAGCTGTATACAGTTGATCAGAAAAGGATTCAAGCCTGGACTGAATGGACATCTTTGGATTAGGGTTCTGTCAAGACCTCCAGGAGCTACCTATCCAGATGTCTCCTCTTCTAAAGTTGCCCAAACCTGGGCCTCATTTTGAAGTACCTAACTTCACCCATATTTGGCTGGGTTTGCAACTGAGATTGCGGGTATTCAGAGAGGTTACAGGCTCAAAGCAGAATCACTCTGGACATTCCTGATCAGCAAGAAATGTTTGGTAAGTGCTGCCAGCATATGACTACAAATCTTACTTGCCAGACGTTTCTTTTCAAATGATTGCTGGCAAATAGTCTTCTTAAGGAACAAAGAGACTGATAGTTATGCAGTCACAGAAGAGAGGTGGCTACTCCACCGTAAGTTAACAATAAACTTTTGTTGAAAGAAGTTCTCAGCAACTGATTAAATGTTAATTATCATTCTTTTGTACAGCCACATGTTCACATGTTCAGCGGTGATGTGATTCAGTGGCACTTCACAGATTCATAGGTAAAACACCACTGTTTGTAGACTTTTTGTCAGTTTTGTTGGTCTGTTAGTTTTCCCCCATTTTCAGTTTTATGTCAGAATTCCGTAACATCCAACTCCTTTTGGATTTAGATCTCAAAATGTGAACAGACTCAACTGGAATTTTCTAATGAAACTGGTTTTCACAGGAAAAAAAGCTAAATTATAGAAACTTTAATTTTTCAGAGAAACATATTAGTTTCTTCTGAGGAAACAACACAGAAGACAGATTTCTGATAGAAAGCTGCTTATTGCTTGCCTGCTGTTGGGGAGCTCAGACTTGTCACCTGTGGCTCTGATGTAAACCCATCCTGCCAGAACTCTGGATCACACAGCACACATGCTTTGCCACAGGGACTGGCAATCAGCTTTGAATGAGTGGAAAGGAGTTTTGGAGTGGAGGGAACAGAGTTCTAAACCTACCATGTAAATGGAAGAGGCTGTGCAAACATGCAGATGTGTCACACAGTGTGTGAACCTTTGAAACCCAGTGTGCAGCTCTAAGAATGAAATATTCTTTGAGCGTCTTTAAAAGCCTACTTCTGGACTCTGCTTTCTTGTAGGCTTCCTACCATGGAGCAGAGCACTTCAGAGCTTCAGGTCCCCATACCAAGTCATCCAGTTCCCAGCTTTCAGGCTCTGACTTTACAACAACGTATATGTTCTCCCATAAAAGAAACAACTGGGCTACAGGCTGTCACTTTCAGGATCCCAGAATCCAGTATATTTTGGAGACTTTCTCTGAAACACATCGGTTATTACTGAAACAAAACATTTTTGTTTCTTTTTATGCTTGTAACCTGGAATGTGCATCCTCCAAAATCCCACAAGTCCTAAGAAAGCTTGTGTTTCTTTCTTGTTGGTCAGTGGAGACATAGCTGCTATCTTGTTGACAACCTCCATAGGCACATGGCGGCGTCCATCTTGCCATTTTGTTCCCAAGAACTGAATCTCCTGTGCTGGTCCCTTGACCTTGCTTTTCTTTATGGCAAACCCAGCTCTCAGAAGAATCTCGATTACTTTTTGTCCTTTCTTGAACACTTCTTCTGCCTTGTTGCCCCACACAATGATGTCATCAATGTACTGTAGATGTTCAGGGGCATCACCCTTTTCCAGTGCAGTTTGAATTAGTCCATGACAAATAGTGGGGCTGTGCTTCCACCCCTGGGGTAGTTGATTCCAGGTATATTGGACACCCCTCCACGTGAAAGCAAACTGTGGCCTGCACTCTTCTGCCAAAGGAATTGAAAAGAATGTATTGGCGATGTCAATTGTGGCGTACCACTTGGCTGCCTTTGACTCCAGTTCATATTGGAGCTCTAACATATCTGGTACAGCAGCACTCAGTGGTGGCGTCACTTCATTCAGGCCACGATAGTCTACTGTCAACCTCCACCCTCCGTCAGACTTTCGCACTGGCCATATTGGGCTATTAAAAGGTGAATGTGTCTTACTGATGACACCTTGGGTCTCCAGTTGACGGATCAGTTCTTGGATGGGAGCCAGAGAGTCTCGGTTCGTGCGATACTGCCGTCGGTACACGGTCCTCATAGCAATTGGCACCTGTTGTTTTTCAACTCGCAACAGTCCTACAACAAAAGGATATTCTGAGAGGCCAGGCAGATTAGACAACTGTTTGACCTTCTCTGTGTTCACACTGGCCACACCAAAAGCCCATCGGTATCCTTTTGGGTCTTTGAAATACCTCCTCTTGAGGTAGTCAATGCCCAAGATACAAGGGGCTTCTGGGCCAGTTACAATGGGATGTTTTTCCCACTTGTCCCCGGTCAAGCTAACCTCGGCCTCCAGTACTGACAGTTCTTGACATCCGCCTGTCACTCCTGAGATTCACATAGGTTCTGCCCCTCTATAACTTGATGGCATTAGTGTACACTGTGCCCCGGTGTCGATTAAAGCCTGGTACTTCTGTGGATTTGATGTGCCAGGCCATCGAATCCACACTGTCCAATACACACGATCATCCCTTTCCTCCTCCTGGCTGGAGGCAGGGGCCCTCTATTCCTGTTCTTGGTCAGAGTATTCACTGTCTGACCCTTGCCGTGCCAGGCCGGAAACTCCTTCATCAGGGCCAAGGGAGGTGATCTCAGTCTTCTTGTATCTGGGAGATCGCTGATTACTTTCTTGTGGTTTCACACCAGCTACATTAACAACCTTCTTGGATGTCTTCTTCTTGGCAGGGGTCTTTCCTCCCAATTCATGTACACGAGCTTCCAACTTGAAGGTGGGTTGACCATCCCACTTCCTCATGTCCTCCCCCTGGTCACGCAGGAAGAACCAAAGTTCGCCACGTGTCATGCGCCTAGGTTTCCCTTTCCCTCTGACTGGGGTGGAAGAGAACTGATTTCTTGGGGTGCTCCTGACATCTAAGGCACTCGCCCGTAGAGATGAGGAGGTACCAAGACTCTTCAAAGTTCTGATGCCAGGAAGAGACTGCCTCCACAGTTGGCGTGCATCTTAGTCCTTCTCCCACATCCATTTCTGGATAGTACATCGCAGCCAAGCCGGCAGAATACGAGGATGGTGCACCTTTAATCACCTTCCTCCACATGGCCCGTGTGCACAGGACATCCTCTGGATTTTTAGGGGCTTCCTCGTTAACTGGATCACTATAGATGACTTCCAGCACTGCTAATTCTCTCAGGTACTGGACACCTTCATCCGCTGTAGCCTACTTCCCTGGGGAGTTGTCTGTAAGATCTTCCTTGAAAGGATATCTTGCTTTAACACTTGAAAGGAGCCGTCTCCACAGACTGCAAACTCCTGTTTCTTTTCCAATTCCCCTTTCAATTCCTCGATCTCTAGCAAGGGAACCCAGATGTTGGGCTTCCTTACCTTCCAGCTGCTGAGCATCAGCCCCATTATCCCAGCGTCAAAGCAGCCAGGCAGCAATCCGCTCACCTGGCTGGTGGCTATAGTCTTTCCGCAGATCTCTCAGTTCTGATGATGTCAGGGACCGGGTAGTTTCTGCCTCCTGTTTGAGTTCTGTTATTCCCTCTTCTGACCCCTTTGCTGAAGGACCCACTTCTTCCTCTTCTTTCTTGTCCCTTATTAATCGAGGGTATGGACCTGTTGTTCTCCTTGTCCACTGTTTCTTTTTTACTACTGGGGCAATCTCTGCTGTTGTTGTTTTTGTTTGAGTTCCCATTTCCACCACAGTCCTTTGAGAGCACTGAACTGCAGCTCGATAAGCATAGGCCAGGCCCCAGTACAGCGCTAGGAGTTGCTGATTTTCATCGGGATAGACAAGGCACCCTTCTATCAGGTGTTGTGTCAATTTTGCGGGGTTGCTTGTCTGTTGAGGGGTAAGATCCCAGGCTACATGAGGTGATAACCGTCCTAGGAATCTGCCCAAATCCTTCCACTCCCCCTGCCACCCAGGGACAGGCCGCCTCAGGGCACATTTTGGTATTCTCTCACCCAAAATTTGCCTTCTCTTACACCAAAAACCTAACGAGCTCCACACAGTCCACAATAGGCGAATAGCATTAATGAACAGTATCAAAGAGCTAACATAAGGATTAATAAGTACTTCGGGAGCTTGCAGAATAAAACCACTCATGATGTTCCCAATTTCTTCCAGCATGTTCCCGAGCTTAGCAAAATAAAGATAAGCAGAGCAATAAACAAACCCGTGACCAGCACAAGAGCTTGTCGCTTACTAACTGCTATAGCTATAGCACAATTAATATAAAACTGCCGTTGTCCCGCCCCACGTTGGGCGCCAGAAAAGACTGTGGTGGTTTGACCTTGGCTAAATGCCAGGTATCCACCAAGTCGCTCTATCACTTCCCCCCCCTTCCCCTTTCTTTCTCAACAGGGCAAAGAGGAGAAAGAAACTAAGATAGGGAAAAAAAAAAAAAAAAAAACAACCCTTGTGGGTAAAACAACAGCAGTTTTAATATAAGCAAAGCGAAGCAAAGGTCCACGCGCGGAAGCAAAAAAAAGAAAACAGATTTATTCTCTACTTCCCATTAACAGACGATGTTGGGCCTTCTCAGGAAGCAGGGCTCCCATACGCGTAGTGGTTGCCTCGGAGGACCAAGGGTGACCCCACCCCCTTCCTCCTTTCTCCCAGCTTTATACTTGAGCAGACGTCATATGGTATGGAATATCCCTTTGGTCAGTTCGAGTCAGCTGTCCTGGTTGTGTCCCCTCCCAAGATCTTGCCCACCCCGTCCCACTGTGGGGGGAAATGTCGGAAAGAGCCTTGGTGCTGTGTAAGCACCACTCAGCAGTAGCCACAACACCAGGGTGCTATCAACACTCTGCCAGCTCCCAACATAAAACACAGCACCATGAGGGCTGCTACAGGGGAAAACCAATTCTGGCTCAGCCAGACCCGGTACAATGCTTTTCTTTCCTACAAGAAAAATAAAAAAATGTAGCTTGTTTGGAATTACAATTTTTTTTCCCCTCCTTAGAATAACCATTTTTTTCGTGAAGTGGATATTTGAACCTGTTTTGGATATTTGTGGGTAAGAAGTGGATATTTGGCCCTGTTTGTTTGTTTACCTTTATATTTAATATCTTTTTCTCTACCACATATCTCTAAAGAGGGAAAAGGTTCAGGTCATTTTATGAATTTGAACCTGGAATAAAGGGAATAGAGTCAAAAGTGCAGACTATATTTAAGAATAAATTTGAATACTTTATATATAAGCAGAGGTCTTATCGACATGATTTGCAAAGCCTGACCTAAAATCTTCTGAGCATGAAATATCAGATTTGGGTATCCAGAAACCAAGGACTAAGTGAGAATTTCAGTTAATGTGACCTTCTCATTATTTCTTTGAAAAGCAGAAGTACAATCCAGTTTTACAAGGTAGCAGTGAATCACCATAACCATGAAACTCTTTTAGCCCAGTTTTTTAAGAAATGTTTGTGTCCATATCTGTGCACGTGCATTTGCATCTGTACATTCATTGAACTTATTGATCAATTTAAACTAAAACCTGACAGGAAAGTAGAGATTTCAGAAATAACCAAGGTAGTTATTAACTACAGTTACAGTTAATAGTTAACTACAAGATTTCAAAAAACAGGATGCTGGAAAAGGCTACTAGACCTTATGAAGGAAGAGGGAAAACTAAAACACAAGCTTATTTGTTTTCCAATTTCAGAATATTGGCATGGCAGAGGAATTTCAAAACAGAAGACTTGACATAAATGCACTAGAACATGTTAACATTAATAGCTCTGTTTCTGTTTGTGTGACACTGTCTGCTTGTTTTGCTGGTTAGGGATACCAATTAAACTCAGACACCAGGGTGAAAAGAGCAGGCGTATTTTACTAGAAATAACAAAATAATACAACAGAATAATACAGAAAACATACAGTAAGAAAAGACAGAATAGTGCACTTAAACAAATAGGAAAATACAGGGTAATGCATCAAATCATTACTACCTGAGAGGGAGAATAGTGATTAAGAAAGATACATCACCACTTGCATACGTTACCATCATCCAGATCCGCAGTCGCTGGGGAGCCCCGGTTACAGCGAGGATTTGGAGAGCCTGTCCCGGCAAGTGGGAAATCCTACGCGGTGCGTCCACCCGTAGGTGAGGCATCCGAAGTCGCTGTGAGCGGGTCCAGCCTTATATACCCAAAAATCAGCAAGCCAGAATAGCTGGCACCTTTGTTTTAAGCGGAAATATCTGGTTTCAATCTTGCATTAGATTCCCCCAGAGCCTGGCCAGGGCTCAAGGGAGAAGCTAAGGGAGTTTCCCTGCTTATCTAATTGGATTATGCACAAAATCTCACATCAGGCCACAGTGCCAGACTACGGTCTCCATGACCCTCTTATTTTATCCACACACAACGAAAGATAAATATACATTCAAGGTAGCTACATTTTCCATGCATATTTCACTAATGATTACATACTGAGTTAACAGCTTCGACTCAGGGCCTGTTGCTCAGACTTCAATACTTCCACCTTTTACATCAGAATAGGTAGTTTGTTATAAGTTAGTATACCTATTAGCACAATGGTTATCAGTTATAAAATATACAGGATTCATCTATAGGTCAACTCTGGCTTGGGCTGGTTGTCCAAGCCTTAGCACTTCACTGCTAAACCACCTATCTCACAAATTTTGTGGCAGGATAGAGGTCCAATGAAAGCCTCTTGCAGTGTATGATCTGATTTATTACCAATTCAGTCTGCATTGTGAATTGAATGAGGGCTGGGCTATGAAGGGAAAAAAAGAGAAAAGTACTGTGCTTATATATTAAAAATATGGGTAATGAAAATGCACACATCAATGGGTTTTGTTGGTGACTTCTCTTGGTTACTGAATCTCTCCAAGTGCGTAAGTTTGTGTGTGTGTTTGTGTGTGTGCATGTGTATGTTTTTTCCCAGAGAAAGCACAATAACAGGCAAGGGATAAGGTAAGACACTTACCTTAGGGATAATGGAGCACCTCTCCAAGAGAAGCTTATAACACCCACTAAAATCTCAGTCTCATTTTACTCCTGTCTTATATGCACACATATGCCAGCACCAGGCCTAATACCACAGCACACTGGGGCAGGAAGCACACCCTGTCTGTGCTGCAGTCCTCAGTGGAAGTCCTCATCACCTAAAGGGCATTGTGGCTTCTACTACCAATTGGAAAAATATTGATTTCATATTTTGATGCTGCAGTCTCCTCCCCCAGGCATTACCAGTCATGCTGGAATATTGATGTCATCCCTACTGTCACTGATAAAGTCAGTGGGAACTGTAGGGATGAGCTGCTGGCACTTCTGCACTGTGGTTCCACACCTATATATTGGTCAGAGATCTTGGACGCTCAGGAATGATGATCTCAGTTCCCTATTATACAGGGGACTGGGTCTCACTAGTTGGACACTGTGACCTCTTACTCCTGTAAGTGAAAGCTTCAAATAATGCCCTGCTCTGCCTTTGCACCCCTCAGATGGAGCATGTTTGCTTGCTCCTGGAGATGCAGTCTTCTTGTCAGTGCAGGCTACAAAGCAAAGGAATGTGTTCCCTGTCAAGGAAAGCTTCAGAGAATTGACTGGCAGGCTAACAACTCCCCTCTGCAGTTATGAAGAGATCATTTTAAGGACTCTTTAACCAAATGTGAAAAAATTTTTAAAGTATGAGAAAAAAAGAAACTCCTGCGATGGAAGAAAACTGTCTTCCAAAGTTCATGTTGCCAGCTCTGAAGTACTGTACCTTCTCACCTAAGGGCTGCTACAACCAAAACTGATTTAAACACTGGGTTGCGACACTGATAATAACTAATAGATGTACTTTTTCAAATAAATGGAGTTCAACAAAGGTACTGAGCATATCTGGTTAAGTTCTCTATGGTACCATCTTGACAAAGTCATAAGTCAGTGAAAACAGGGCTTCATTATGGAAGTTCTGGACAGCTTCTATTACACTAGGTTTACCCTGATGGTAGACAGACTCTTTCAAAGGCATGTGGGCACAGTCATATACCCACGACAGACATGCAAGGAATATAAATTTTGCATGCATGGATGCATTTCATCTATGGTGTTTATGCTAGCAGGGATCACTTCTGAGGCTACTGGTTGCAGGATTAAGCATTATTCATACCTATCATAGGTAAAAATATGTTACCTCAAAATATCTGAATATAAAGAAAGGAAAGGAGGGAACGACTATACTATACAATACAACACATGGCTGATTTACTGAATGTGTCAACATAACACAGAGGACTCAGACAAATTTTTGGCCAGTGTATCTCCAGAACTAGTCCGGAGCTAGTGTGAGACAATTTGTGCTACTGTGGTTGGACTGCTTTCAGGTTCAGACATAGTCTCCTGCTCACTCAAAAAGCAGTTTAGCAAGTATTATACTGTGCTCTACTGCCCAGTGTAAATGTGTGCTCAGAAAGCCAGTGAACTAAAGTAAAAATTTAAAGGGCTACAAGAGGAACACATGTAGCTAACAGCCACCACAAAATCTATCATTGTTTTTTTCATGTTACCAGCTGAGACATGGGAAAGAGGTGAAGATTGACTATACAATGGAAGAAAAGTCATAAAGTCAAAGAAGAAATTGTTATGCTTAATTTATGTTGGTTGCTCTGGAAAGTAATTTGCACTTCTGAATAGTAACACATAATGGAGTGATATCACTGCCACATATGACAGATTATCTGTTCGATCCTGTTATTAACAATGACCTACAGAAATTGTTTGTCCAACTGGATTCTGCTCCACATAAATATATTTATCTATCTGTGATTCCTAAGAGATAAAGTTGCCATTTACCATTTGAAATGCCATAGTTTGAATTTGTCAAAACATGCAGATACAACTCACAAAGCTCACCCTTCTGAAATCAGATGAGGCCTTGATTTAAAACATTTCTCATGAAGCATATATGAGAACAATTGTAGTAGCTTTGCTTTGAAAAGACTTTCCTCAAGCAAACAGGTTTCCCTTCTGGAACAGCCAAGACAATTTCAGTTAATTTCAGTCTAGGCAACCTTAAACCTTAAATATCTATCTCTTCAATTGCAGGGTATCTGGGGAATTATTTGAGTTCTTTAATCTTATAACCTTACCAATACTTCACTGATTAGATCAGTACAGGATCTGCAGTGTTCAGAGGATCTGTCATGTCTCTTGTGCTATGAAGTCATAGCATAAATGAGAAATTACTTAGCAGCTTAACACCTTGCAAATTGAAATAAAACAAGAGGAAAGCAAAATATAAAAGGAGATGGAGGAATGCAATGGTGAAAAATCTGCCAGCAAAATGTCAGCATCACACAACCCTGCCTGAGTTTTGGCCTCCTTCAGAATTGAGATTAGTTCCTTGTTTCAGTATTTCAGTGTGAGAACTCTAGTGTAAACTGCACTAGGTTACACAAAGCTTTGTTGTATTCAAGCAATAGCATTGTTAGATCTGGTCCTTATCTTTATGAACTTCCTTCTGCATGTGGACCTTTTAATTTCTGTGGAACCGCTCACAGGAATAAGTAGTCTCCAGCATAGTCTCCATCACCTAGCCTTAAAATTGTGGCCATTTGTCATTTTAATATTTGTAATAACTCTGTTTGCAAAAACAACAGTAAAACTTCCAGGATGAAACTTAATTTTAGGCAAATGATTTCAAAATTATAAGATTTCATACTATAGCATATTACAATAATTTCATGGCATCTGATTTACTGGAACTATATTACTTTGCAATTTATGCTTTTTTCTAAAATAGTTTTTATAAAATAGTTAGGTCATATAGAGGCCAGAACACATTTGCTATATTATGAATATCAAAATCACAATTAATATTAAACAAAAATGTCTCCAATAACATAATACATAACTGTTTTAATCCATTTATCAGGGAATGAGTCTGTGCAAATGAGACTTTCTTTATATAACCATATACATAGAAAATTATTGTAGAACTATTAGTGTAGTCTTTAGGAACTCTCACGTGTATATTTAAAATTTGAGATTCATTGTATGTTGGCATTTGCACAACTGTTGTCTCTAAAAGCAAGTAAAGTGAATCATCACAACAATGATTCCTTAGAGAATGTTTCTTTCTGTCATGATGTATTTTATTTTTCTGTGAAATCTTGTAAATTAAACTGGTCTTGGTAATTGGTTTTAAACTCTTCTAAACTTAGAACTTGTTTGCATATGTGCAGTTGGAACACACTCGCACCCAGAACAATGCTTTCAATTAACAAAATCATCTGTTTTCAATAATTATGTGCATGATCATAGCATATGTGAGTTCCTGAATCACATTCACTTTTTACAAATGTTACATCTACATGTTAACTCTACACCTTTTTTTAGTAGAGAAAAAAAGTGTAGTAGAGAAAATTTCCCGTATTCATGATTTCTTAAATTAGCTTTCACAGAATTTCTACACTTATTGAGGAGATAAGTAACATATGTTGTATTGATCCCAACAGATTTTAGGGGCAGGCTTGTGGCACTTAATCTAGAAAAGGCCAATGCAAATACACACCAACTCAAGAAGCAAAATAGTTCATAATAAATACTTTTAAAAGGGAAGCACAATACATGTGAAGGTGTATTTACCTGATCTCTCCAAAGGTGGCCAGCTATGCTGTCTTCACATATAGAGAAAAAAGAAATTAAATAAGGAATGCTCCCACACTCTTCTCTCTTACTCTTTTAATTCTTTTTCAGAGAGGAAAATTTCATAGGAGGATGAAATACCTTGTTAACTGTTTGATATTCTTATAAACTCTTATAAAATCAAACAGTTTTTCAGGCTCAGAGTTCCACTACCAGACCAGAAACAAACAAACAAACAAACAAACATACAAATAAATCAATATTCTAAGTGTTGTCACTGTTTAGTCTGTCTTCTTTTGATTTCATGTCATGGTCATGGTCACCAATGCAAATACTGTCTTATTAGGCATAATCTTTAGACGTTCATGGTTATGAAAAAGTACAAACACAAAAAAAGGAGAATATTTAATGTCCCTATTTCTGGATGGCTTATACAACTCCAGAAACTAGTCAGTACCAACAATCCCCTATGTACCTGGTCGGTGTCATTTCATATATTAGGTTGTAGAACCCGAATTTAAAATACAATCTTACACCTTTTAAATATATTAGCTCTTTTTTTTTAAAACACTGTAATAATCTCAATACAATAGAGAAAAACCAGCATGACTTCTAAAGGAGTAGAAAACAATTAATCTATTCCACTGGAATCCTTGATTTCAGGAGAACAAGACTATTTCATTTATTTATCTGGATTTTCAAAAAGACTTTGGTAATAAATGTATCAAAAGGCTAAGCATAAATATGATGCTATACTTGTATTTTAAGAGTTTGAATTTTATGCTATAAATAATATATGAAGGATAGTAATGGGATAACACGGAAACACACATCTTTTTAAGTAGCTTCACAAAGATACAGCTCCTAAAGGTAATTATTTTCATTTTGAAGATTTTTGTTCCATCAAACCCTAACTTTAATGTATTGTTCTTCCAAACAATAGAGGTTTAGAGTTTGTATTTGATTAAAGCATTGCACAAAAATGTAGGATAGTCTATAGATTGAGAAAAGAATCTTCAATGCATTTCACATTTGATGAATGAGGAGCTGCTTAGTTACCATAAGGACTTCTCTCTGAGACACAAGTATGATGTACCACACTGGAACCATGGCAAGTTACAGGATTTATATATGAATAGACTTGAAGACCAGAAGTGACTGATGTGATCATCCTGTCTGACCCTCTATACTCCAAGTGGTAAACATTCTCAGAAACAGAATTAGTGCCAGAACTTGAAACATATTTCATTTAACAGAATTGTCATCTCCCCTGGGAAGTCTGTTTCAATGCTTAATTGCACTTTCTGCTTGGAAATTGCCTTATTTAATCAAGTCATTGGATCTTGTTATGCCTTTGCCTGTCATACTGTAAAACCTTTCCTTACACATCTTTTCCATGTGTAAGTACCAGAATATCAAGGAAGTTCTTAACCTTCTTTATGATAAGATGAAAAGAGGAGTTGATATCAGAAGAGCGGGCCAACGTACTGCAATCTAAGATCAAAAAAGAAATGGCTTCATTACATAAAAGGCTCATTTCTATGTTATGTAGGAATATTGGTAAGGAATTGAAATAGGCACCAGAGATATGACACTAGGAAAAAATCCAGACCTCTGAAGATTTTTGGGACTTGAGAAGCAACAAAGAAAGTACATGGAGGATCTCCTCAGAAATTTCTCTCCAAACAGTGGGAAAGAAAAACATACTGAAGTTGAATCCTTTGTTAGGTAAACAGTATTCCAGGGACATTTTCTTTCATAGAATCATAGAAAACACAGTATTTATGGTTCTGGTGCAACACAAAACAATGTTTGCCTGTTTTGAACAGCTGTTCATCTCAAACCCCTTCATCTTCTTTTTCCCTTTAAAACAGAGAAGGCATAAACTCAAAGTGGAAAATATTTCCTGGAACATGAAGGGTCAGCCACATAATCACTGGCATCAAACAGTTAGACTGAGCCTTTAAACATATACACACCATGTTAGCTTCATAATCTAATTTTAAATCCTTCTGGATGAAAGTAATTATCATTATTATTGAATTTTATCCATTTAGAGTGTGTTCTCTGGGGTATTGCACTAATTGACTTTACTATAACTGCAACCGTATTTTTACATATTATCAGTCATATTAATAAATAAGCATTATAATTATAATGGTTACAGCTGGGAATACTTTAGTTAAAGGTCATGTTTTTTTCAAAAGGTATATAGTTTAAATGTTGTCAAGTTTAGAATTAAGAGGATAAAATGCAATTAAACTTTGTTTTATCTCAACTGTTCTCCCTGAAATTATTCCAGGATGACTATAGTCAAAAGCATAAGCAAACTCACCTTCTAAAGTTAGGTTTTATGTGTTCTGGGTTGATGTCTTGTGAGAGTATGCTTTCATGACTAAACACAACATTTTAGACAGAAAGAGAAAATAAATTGGAACAAATTTAAACCTTTTTTATTGAACAGACCAAAATTCAGGAGTAATATTCAATGCAGACTACATGAGCACATCTGATTCCTGAGTTTCCTGCTCTTTCCCATCTTTATTAAGTTTCAATTACATGTTTACCTCAAACTACTTTTAGGTTTCCAGAAATCACATTCTGTTTTGAAGACATTGACACTTCAGCAGTAGCCATTATATCTGGAACCTGAGCACTGGGATCTACAATACCAAGACTGTTTCAAACCAATATGTTGTCTCAGTATGGGATTGCCTTCATATTCCAATAGCAGTTTAGAAGATGAAGTCACTAGATCATGAAACTGGGAAAGGAAAGCCAAAACAATTTTCACTGCTTAATTCAAATTCACATAATATTATGATAATTGCAGTAAATAGAAATTATTTTATTACAGGAATTTAAAAAAAAAAACACCAAGAGAAAGATGAGTCCATTAAAGTTTTTAAGACATTGGCAGGGTTGTATAAAGGGTTTATCCTACTCTTTCCAATACTTTCTTTATCACTTAGGGCAAACACCCCAAGGTGGATGGACACAGCAAAATTTCTGAAAACGTTTACCCTGGATATGTATGATTAGACAGCTGATAGAGAGGACACAGCTACAACACAGTAGCAGAGCCTCTGCCAGCTTTCTGAATATGGATCCAGGTGAGGGAATGAGTTTTAGAGATTCTGGCCAAAAACCTGTGAAGAATACTGTATTTCTTTTTAAAACATTTACTTCTGCAAAACCTACAGTTTGAGAATGAAACACAAGTTCTAAGAATATGAATGGAAAATAACGGCTTTCAACTAAAGTCAAAGCCAAGCTGGATATGCTGTGGGAACACAGAATCTACTAAAGTGCAGGGCAAATGAATTACCTTTCCTATTTATAATTGATGTGTTGAATTTAGTTGTCTTGTGCATTTGGTTAATCATAGAGAGATCTGTTTCATATTGGTTTGTCTGATACCAATATGACTGTAACTTCCACATATTGTTTAATGAAGTTGTTGATTTTCACTCGTTTGAGAGCCTCTTGGTGTCACTGTAATTTAAATTTACTGTGATTACTACTCCACTAAAAAGGCATAACTGTGTATAAGTATCTAAAATATGAGACAATGGGATCCAATAATTGGCTGCTACCTCTATATTGGTCTGATTTTAGCCACTAAGCTGTGTCCTTTATTTACAAAAATGTTTGATTTTAACCTCATGAACCTTATTCTCTGACCAGTAGAGTATACTCTCCCTCCTGTTAAATCCCCTGCATAGGCACACAAAAGGCAGAAAAATCTTAACTATTCTAGAATTTTGTATTTTGTAAAAAATAAATTTCTATATAGGGTCAGAAAAAGAGGGTCAAAGGGGTGACAAATCCCCACACAAAGTAGTGAGGAATAGCATACGCTGTTCACTAACAGACACACCATGTGTCAAGTGAGATCAAGTGTTTTCATATTTGTTATGAAATTATGACGAACCTATTCTGCAGACTGCTTTTGCCAGTCAACCTCTCCATAACAGTCACAGCAGAACACAAACCGCTAAACCAATCCATAACATACCTATGAGGGTACTTGAAGAAGCATATGGTGTGCTTTTTATGCATCCAACCAGGAGCATCACCACATTAAAATAAAATGGTTACTTTTACTGTGATCCCATTAATTACAATATCTTCCAGTAATGTTGTGTTGGAAACAATGTCATCAAATGGCCTATTCAGCTCATCCTTCCATTGGGAGAAATGCATGTAATTCATGCAGGTATAAATGAAACTGCATCCTATTAACTAGAGGAGATACAAGTGCTTAGACACATTGGGTTCTGTACAAAAATAAATTATGTGGTCAATATTACACTATTGATTTTGCTATATGTTTACCTTATTTTGAAGAATAAAATGTAGCATTAATGAGGGCAGAGTTATCTTGCTTGTGTTCCCATAAAGGGTCCCCTCTCTTACTAATTTTGAGGGAAGGAAGAATTTTTAGGCTACCAAAACAAAAAGTGGTTCTAGAGACAGGCTGATGGCATCCTGGTTGCACTGCAAAACACTTACCTTTGATGCCCACTGGATGTGGCCTGCAGTGTGACTGCTCCACTGCTCCTGAAGAAAAATCCATCTGCTATTTCTTCTGGGCCATAACAAAGAAAGGCAGACTTGAATTTCTGTGTTGTAATATCACTATTGGATGGAAATATTTAAAAAGCTTTGCACACTGAATGAAACCAAGAAAATGTGTATCTCTGCCAGCAAGTTTCACTTCTCAGAAGTAAGCCCGCAAGGCTAAGCATTTTGGGTCACAGTACATAACTGAAAAAACGGAAATGAAGGATAGTTATGCTTGAGCACTAGCAAATGGTAAGAGTGATGTTAAGTGTAATAAGTTTGAAACACCAGGAACATACAATTTTTCTGAAATCCCATTATGGAGATGTATTATTATTAGGTTTTGCGCTTGCCTCTGTAAGGGAAAGCATATAAAATACAAATCAGTGGGCACAAAGGTTAGGATGAAATCTTAAGACATCAGTTTTCTAAAAAAACTCACAAATCACTTCCTTTGCTTGGGAAGGCAGATGCACCATTTTGAAGAGCCCCAAGAAAGGGGATGTAGAACACATGTCTTGCTGTTTTAGACTTCATAATCTAACTGGAGAAACTTACTTTGTGCCAACAGGCATTGCAAACAACTCACTCAACTTCTCTGCCAATATGGCAATTTGCATAGCATTACCCATAATGCTTCACATTGTGCCTTTGCATTGAAAAGAGATTTAATTGAGCCTTGCTGAGCTGCATTAATGTGTCTGTTTAAATTGAGCAAATCTAATTAGCTCGCATGAAAGTTATGCCACCTCTGGTGCAGCAAAGCTAATGCAATTAAAGTCAGCCAGATGTATTGAGTATTGTAAACATGCAGTCTGACTGGTGGAGAATAGTTCAGTATTCATCAGAGACTGGACAGTTTTGTAACACATTAACAACAGCTGCACTGTCTACATTGTACAATGATATATTATGCTGTGTATATGACTATTTTAAAATGCCAAGGATTTTACATTCTACAACAATACATGTTATAAGGTCAGAACAATCTCATCTACATCTGTGAAAACTCAAGTCCACTACTTCTTTAAAGAGGTCCGTTCTTCTATATATAGCATTGCTTTAATACAGTATTTACTAAACATTACATAGAGAAAGACTGTTTACACTGGAAATAATTTCTAAAGTCCTTGACTGTTTATGTGTCTTTATGAACTGGATTTCTGAAGAAGCTGGAACAGGACAGTAATTAGAGTAACTGAGGAAACTCCAAGATGCTCTTTGAAAACAATCAGAAGATGCTTAATAAGGTAAAAATGTGTTTTATTAGTATGATTAATCATTTTCACTGCAGACTCCTTGGATCGGATACCATGTTCTAGTTAACTGCTATCTATAAACAGGATAGTGCTTGATATGCTCACATGATTCTTATACTGATTTGGTTTTAATACTGATCTTAGCATCTGGTTTTGTAGATGTCATGCAAAAAAAAAGTATTAATAATTCCTGAAGGTCAAAGGTTCTCTTGTCAATAAGGCAATTTGAATAGCATTACCCATAATACTTCAAATCGTGCTTTTTCTTTGCAAACCTCACTTAGGAGAGAGAGAGAGTTGGCTGCATGTCTTCTACGCAGTCATTCACTGTTTCTGCTTTGCACTCCCTTCCCAGAATGCCAAGATGACTGAAAAAGGTTGACTTTTCCCCTGCTGATCAATAATCTTCTTCTTCCTCATTTATTCAATTAACCTATAATTTCTGCCAATGGTAATAAAGTCTGGTGTTTCATGCTGTGGAAAAGACACTTGGTGGAAAATAAGGTAGGCTGTGATCTCTTTATACTTCTTAGATCTTGACCACACCTCTTTCTAACTTTTCAACATTCCCATCTGTAAAATGAACATAACAGCACCTAAAGAAATTATTAATTTGGTTTCCCTGTCATCTTCCCCAAGAAAGTCTTTGAGGTATAAACACTATAGAATGAAAGAAACATGTATAATTGAGTTATTCAGAAGTAGTAGGTTAATCATAGAGTAGAAAACTATCTACTTGTAAAACATCTTGAGTATATATTTTAAAAATAATCAGCTTTTTAGAACAGGAATAAAAACTATAAAATAAAACAATTTAATGAGGAATTTGGAAAACTAATACCCTTTACACTTAAGGAAGAAAATGATCTTAAACCTGTTCAAGAAAAAGTTTCTTGTATTTAGCTGCATGCCTCAAATACTAGACTTCTTGTTGTCTGAAGATTTCTAAAGGTGACAAGGTAGCAAAACCCCATTTAATTGTTCCTCTACGGGATTTTTATATTTTCTATGGAATGTTCACTATAGAGCAGAAAACAATTTGATGAAGGGATGACTTAACACATCCTTTTCTTCCATGTTGTTTTTCCTGTCTGATGTCTCAAGTCCCTGAAATAAGTGACAACAGCTTAGAAGCCACTCTCAATGCTCTAAATACTTTGTCCAGTGATCTGCTGTTTTGTTACCCTGCACCCTCCCTCAACATACAACTACTTTAAGGAGGGTCCGGGGTATTAGTACAGTCTTTCCACCATTCCTGTATTGAGGGTGTTGCACAGTTACTTCCCTCCAACCTCTCTTCTCCCAGACCAGGTCATGGCAGTGGTCTCGCAGTGGTACAGGGGTAGCAAGAAGGATTCCTTGAATCAAATTGTGGAAGGAGTAATGAGTTACACATTGTTTGGATGAAGGAAAAACACAGGGTGTGGTGGGTTATTTGTTTTTTTGTTTGTTGTTTGTTTCAGCTGCTGGACACAATACAGATCCCTCTGATGTTTTTTATCTTAATTTTATAAAAATATCGTTCTGCTGGGCACTAACAGACATTTGTTACCACAAACTATTAATTGTTTGGGCCATCTCTTAAAAGTCACCATTTTAAGAAATGTCAAAATGCCTGACATTTCATAGAATCATAGAATAGTTTGGGTTGGAAGGGACCTTTAAAGGTCATCCAGTCCAATCCCTTCCCCTGCAATGAGCAGGGACATCTTCAACTAGACTACGAAATTTAGTGATGATGACTAGATTTTTTGTTATTGGAGACAAAATACTATTTCCAAAAGTAGAAGAGTAAAGATCACAGTATGTGAGGTTTGTTCATCCACTACTCTGGCAGCAATGTGATGTACCTTTCACTTATGCAGGAGTCATAAAATACTAATGCCATTTCTCAGCTGTAGTTTGCACCAGGAACTGAACTTCTGTTAAATTGCTGGGCAAGCTGATTCAGTGTCCTGTCACTTATTTGTCTTTCACTGAAAAACATGTCTGTCTTTTCCAGAATCTATACCTCCATGGTGCTTGCATGGTGCTTGCACTGGGGTGATGGGGACTTTTTTTAATGGTATGAGTTTGAGGGGGATACCTGTTATCTGGAAAATTAACATTGTTTCGGTACTTGAACCCAGAAATGGAAAAATAAATGCAGGGTGAGAAAGAAGCAAAGTTATCTTAGTAAAATAAATCAGGCTCTCACCTCTCACAGTGACTTATTTATCCTAAAGAAATGTCATCTGAAGGAAATTCAACCTGGGGGAGGGAAGGGGGAAAATGCTACACACAGAGGAATAAAGTCACTGAACTGAGTGTTAGTTAAATAACAAAAACAATTATTTTTAACTAAGCAGGACGCACCTCTCAAAAAATGAGAGAAAAGAACAGTTGCAACCTGACATCTACTGTTGTTGCTTCAACCTTGCCATAGGTTCATTAACACCTTCAGAAATGCCTGTACTCAGACATAAAGAGGTCTTTTTTCCATGAGGAAAAAGGACATTCTGTACCAGCTGAATGAAGCCCTGTTTCACCTTGTGAACAGGTAGCGTGCAGCAAACAAAAGAGATACTGAAAGATTCAAGATCATTAAAAGAATTATGAAGGACCCATAAGTGGTCAACACATAAAGACTTCTCTCGTGTAATGTGTCCTTTCTTTTCAAAAGAGACAGTATCCTAGCTACTTGGTAATTAGTAATCAGCATATCATATTAGCTAGTCATAAGTCCAGCAAATTTATTACCTCCAGCCTTTTAAAACATGAAAAGGATTAAATCCTGTCAAGCCACATACATTAAAAAAAAAAAAAAAAAAAAAAAAAAAAAAAAATTGATCCAGAGCCAGGTATTTAAGAATAATTTTCAAAATGTTCTGTAAATCTTACAGATGGCACAGTCTGCGACAAGGAAAGGGATGGAACCATTCAGTTTGTTAGTCTGCATAATTCAGTTTATCCAAAAGAGAAAGATAAAGGGTTCCCCACTACATTTCAGCAGTGAGCTCTTTGGTTCGACATGCTGATATCCAACAAATGGCTAGCTGAAAGTAACGACTGCACTGAAACATCCACATGAATTCCTAGTCCAGAGAAGAGCAACTGCAGGTTTTGTCCCCAGGCTCCAGGCTGTGGGCAGTTTACCTGTGCAGGCAGAGGAGAGAGCTGCCCACCCTCCTTGCCACCCCTTCTCTGGCTTTGTTCACTAAGGCAAAACTGGTGAATTTTCTTCCCTTTCTGGCAGCATTTCTAGAGAGGTAAAATGTTCTGCTATTTCCTTGGATTGTTCATTTTAGAAAATATATGATGACATCCTATAAAGGAATGGGAAAGAATATTTTTGGTTTAAAAATCCTCACTGAATGGAGTTTTAAAAGCTCACATTATCTTTGACACAGAAATAGATAAACAGCAGTATAGCAGGCTAATAGATACAGCATTATGACTATTCTTTTACACCATTATTAGTGAGGGGGAAAAAACACAAAAAATTACTGTTTTATAAAAAGTTGTGAGAAGGAGAAAAGTCTGGTGAGACTCTGAAGAACTTAGCATTATGAAAAGAAATATCTTTTTCTGGAAAAGTGTAGACTAGCTATATGCATACAGAGAGAAATAATCAAGGTCCTTTGACAGGGCTGCTAGACAGTTGCCAACAACCGGACAGTATAATACAGCAGAAAGTGCTGTAGCAGTGGTAGAGGTCACATACAGAAGTGCTTCAGACTGGATTGAAAAGCTGTAATCAAAGTGATATGGAATTTAGGAATTCTACAAATAAACAAAAAACAAGGACCTAAATACATGGCTTACAAAATAACAGAGGAATAACATTTCTAGATGTTTTTGGAAATGAAAGGAAACTTTGGTATAACAATAAATAATAATGTTTCAAGAGGATTATAGTGGGACACAAAGGTAAAATTCAGTCTCTGAATTAAATTCTTGAATGTGAGATAATAAAGAAAGTCTATCTTTGAACACTAGCAGCTATCACCTTTTTTTGCCAGGTTAATTACATCCTCAGCATAATGCTTAGATCTTTTCCTCCTCTTTATTTTGCTGTATTTCTAGCACATACACATATGTCCAAACACATGTGTAAGTTTATTAATATAAGCATATGTAAGTGCAAACTGAGTTCCAGATTTAGCTTTAGGAAAACACTTGCTGCAATATTTCATAGTACTTTCACCTGATAAATAGCCTCAAATACTATTCCTGCTGGCTAATTTCAGTCTTCAGATGAAAATATTCGGTACTCCAGTACAACAGAGAACACATAGGCAAAGAGTCACGCTACATGGAACTTTCTTTATTAGGGAAAGCAATTGCTGATAACTAAGAAAGCCCTCTGTAATTAACATATAACAATAAATTTTATCTACTTCCTCCAGCAACAAAGGAATCCTTCTTGCTTATCCTGCACATAAACTGATTAAAACGGAGATTGCTGCAGACCTTCAGCCTTAACAAAAAAATACATCCAATATAAAAAATAATTTAATATAATAATTATTTACTAATATATCCACAGAGGTCATACTCATTTTACATATTACAGCTGTGCAAATTGCTTTCGAGTTGTTTTGCTATGCAATTCCAATGAGAAGATTGTTAGTTTATAAATGAATCAGTGTGTCAAGTCAGCCTGTCACATTGATTATAAGTAAAGTATAGAAGATAAATTGATTAAGCATTAGTTATAAAAACAGAGCAGCATACAAGGCACAAGACCAGACAGCAGAATACGACACAAATATATTGATTAGGGCCACAGGACTACAGGAGGAATGGAAGAGCAATGATAGCGATTAGCAGAAACTGGAGAAATAACGTGACAGCACAAACTGAGGGAATGACATGGATAGCATGCAACAAACTCACATCTCTCTTATTGGCAGCAAGTTCTTAATCTTTGAAACTAAAATGAAAATTGTTAGTTTACTAAAATCAATTTGCAAGCCAGCCTTGGGGAAATGTGCACATGCCATTAGAGAAGATTCACTTTTGCAAGATATATCAGATCCCGGCAATCACATTAGTTATTAAGATAACACATGAAGTCATTTACACAACACTTTCTCTTGAGAAAGTGAGAGTGTATACTTAATGCAGGTAACACACAGCAAAAATAAAATGAGCTTTTCCTAGCAGATGCAAAACTTAGTGTGAACTTTGTATCTAGTTCAAGGCAATAATCCAAGTGAGAACAAGGTTGAAGCTCCTGTTACCTCTATTCCAGAGAAGAGGAGTAATATCAGCTTAAGTTGCATAAGGCTGCAACTAACTGTAATTGGGTCCGTCAGTTGGAAAGCTTGCTGGGAATGTTTTGACAAAGGCTCTTTTTGTAAAATAAGCAAACATAAAAATTAGAACAAAATACCCACTGACCAATTTGGACCAAAATATTATGGGAAAAGGTCAGCTATTAGAATTAATCTCTCTGCAAAAGTTTTTTGGTGTTACTATCAAGAAAATCACATATTTAAAACCCTAGATTTTTAAAACATGAATAACATTTTAAAAAAAATTAAGAAAGGCATCTGGAAAGTGAAATACTGCTTAAGTGATCCAAAATAGATTTACTTCCGTGTTTCAAGATACAGTATCAAGATTTTTATTTCTCTTTGGAAATGGAGGAAATGTCAGGACAGATTTTTTACAGCAGTTCTGTCTTAGGTGTAACCTCAACTAGGTCAATGGGTTTACCACAATTGTAAATAAGCTACATCTAGATATTTGATATCCCCTATAAGATTTCGAGAAGGTATTCTGCATTGTTTTAACTCTTTTATACAAAGAAGCTCTCTCTGTAGACTTTCCCCCCCCATTCTAGTACTATTACAGAATCACAGAATCACAGAATTGTCTAGGTTGGAAAAGACCTTGAAGATCAACCAGTCCAACCATCAACCCAACATTAACAGTTCCCAACTATACCGTACCCCTCAGCGCTAAGTCGACCCTACTCTTAAACACCTCCAGGGATGGGGACTCCACCCTGGGCAGCCCATTCCAAAGCCTAACAATCCCTTCTGTAAAGAAATGCTTCCTAATATCCAGTCTAAACCTTCCCTGGCACAACTTGAGGTCATTCCCTCTTGTCTTATTGCTTATTACTTGGTTAAAGAGACTCATCCCCAGCTCTCTGCAACCTCCTTTCAGGTAGTTGTAGAGGGCAATGAGGTCTCCCCTCAGCCTCCTCTTCTCCAGACTAAACAACCCCAGTTCCCTCAGCCGCTCCTCGTACGACATGTGCTCCAGACCCTTCACCAGCTTCGTTGCCCTTCTCTGGACACGCTCAAGTAATTCAATGTCCTTTTTGTAGTGAGGGGCCCAAAACTGAACACAGTAATCGAGGTGCGGTCTCACCAGTGCCGAGTACAAGGGTAAGATCACTTCCCTGTCCCTGCTGGCCACACTATTTCTGATGTAAGCCAGGATACCATCGGCCTTCTTGGAAATTCATGCTTTTGTTAAAAAGGAGCACTCCCAGAGAGACTATGAGCACCACAACCATACAGGTGTAATTTCTGAGCTTTTTCTGCCCTGACAAATCCTGATCATCACACACCACTCAATATCTAGAAAAATAATTGCTCAACAAACTGAACAAATATTTTTCAAAAATCTTAGGTCTTCACAATATGAAAAAGACTTTTAACAGCTCTATTCTATACACCTTTCCTTGCACATAACTCTTAAGAGGTCTAACCACTCCTTAGCCAGCAGTTACTTAAACAACATTTTCCTCATCTGAGTTCCTAAGTATCCCTACCTGCATGTTCAATACACTAAACAAAGTCTCTACTCTCATTTTCATAGTCCCATTCCAATCAGAGGGACAGCTTGGGGGCTCCCAGGTGCATCCTGTAAAAGAAACAGCATATAACTGCTTCGAATTTAATGACAGCTTTTTTTTTACAAGCACAGCAAAAATCTGCTTTAAAGCAAGAGGCAAAAAATACTTTTTTCCTATGTTACTAGTAATACTGACTTCTCCAGTTGTCAAATGCTGTCCTTGAATCTATATCATTTCTTTTACAGTACATTAAAGATAGATGCAGGTCTCTCCTGCATCTCCCTTTACTTTATAGGGAACACATAGATGGTTGAAAGCTCCCTTAACACGGTAATTATTGCCTGGTGTAATTTACTGTCTAGTATAATGCTCTGAGAGGCATTAGAAAAAAAATAACTCACAGCAGCTGAGACTAGGCAATATGTGCCTTTAAACGATACTGAGTGGATTGTCTGTGGTAGAAGAGAGAATATAAATATCCAAGTTTCAAGCAAGATTTGTCGAACATCTATGTAAAACTAAGTTTTGTTTTTGCTTTATTCTCCATTTTGTCTGCTATTTCTCTGTTGATACACTGTATTGTAGAAGTATCTTGGCTGTGACAAGATCAGTTTTTTCTCAGTATATCTTTCAGAAGAAAGAGTGTAGGAAAACTTTTAATGAGAGAGCTGAGAGTGGCTCTTGTTTCTGAATGTCCCTCAAAAACCAGTCCCTGTGCAATAGTTATTTCACTGGCTCTACATAAACCCAGCTAAAGAGACTGGACGCTTTCAAATAAGGTGTGGGTTTGTGCATGTCAGAGAGAAGATACTCTCTGTGAGCTATCTAGTGGGTTATGAGAGAAAACCCTGAAAGAGAGGGATGGAGCAGAAGCTTTCATTGTCAGAAAAATCAGCCTCTACCTTAGACTGTTAAAAGAGGTGAGATTTACCTCAGGGTAGAAGTCAAGGATGCATTCTTTCAAAGACTTATGGACATGTCGTGCTCTTAAAAGGAGCAATGACGATAATTCAGAAACTTCTTTTATAAGTCTTGCTTTCTGTTAGCCTATTGTGATGCCAGGCTGGGTCAATTAAAAGCTCAAAACCTTTGCAGTAGAACTCCTGAAGGGAGTTCCCCAATCCTGGGCAAGTGGAAGCTCAGTAAGCTGAAGCGTCAGATCCAGGGTTTATTACAACCACTGAGAATTGCACCCTCAGAAAGAAGAAGTGCAGTGACATGATTACAAAGATACTGTGACGCTCTGCAGGGCAGAACTCAGGAGGTCCAAAGCCCAGCTAGAAATTAATCTGGCTTCAGCAATCAAGGATAACAAGAAATATTTCTATAAGTATGTCAAGAGCAAAAGAAAGACCAGAGAGAGCCTCCATCCCCTGCTAGACGCGGGAGGAAATATGGCAACAAGTGATGAGGAAAAGGTTGAGGTGCTTAATGCCTTCTTTGCCTCAGTCTTCAATAGCAAGACTAGTTGTATTGAGGGAATCCAGCCTCCTCAGCCAGAAGACAGAGACTTGGAGAACGAACCCCCCCGCATTCCAGGAGGAGATAGTCAGTGACCTATTGCATCACATAGACATACACAAGTCTATGGAACTGGATGAGATACACCCGAGGGTGCTGAAGGAGCTGGCTGGGGTGCTCACCAAGCCGTTTTCCATCATTTACCAGTAGTCCTGGCTGACCGGGGAGGTCCCGACAGATTGGAAATTGGCCAATGTGACGCTCATATATAAGAAGGGTCGGAAGGATGATCTGGGAAATTACAGACCGGTCAGCTTGACTTCAGTGCCTGGGAAGCTGATGGAGCAGCTCATCCTGAGTACCATCACACAACACATGCGGGACAACCAGATGATCAGGCCCAGTCAGCATGGGTTTATGAAAGGCAGGTCCTTCTTGACAAACCTGATCTCCTTCTATGACAGGGCGACCCGCCTATTGGATGAGGGAAAGACTGTGGACGTTGTCTACCTTGACTTTAGTAAGGCCTTTGACACCGTTTCCCACAGCATTCTCCTGGTGAAACTGGCTGCTCGTGTCTTGGATGGGCACATGCTTTGCTGGGTAAAAAACTGGCTGGATGGCCGGGCCCAAAGAGTTGTGGTGAATGGAGTTAAATCCGGTTGGTGTCCCCCAGGGCTCGGTTTTGGGGCCACTCCTGTTTAACATCTTTATTGATGATCTAGATGAGGGGATCGAGTGCACCCTCAGTAAGTTTGTAGACGACACCAAGTTGGGTGGGAGTGTTGATCTGCTCGAGGGTAGGGAGGCTCCGCAGAGAGATCTGGACAGGCTTCATCAATGGGCTCCGGCCAACTGTATGAGTTTCATTAAAGCCAAATGCTGGGTTCTGCACTTTGGCCACAACAACCCCCAGCAGCACTACAAGCTTGGGGAGGAGTGGCTGGAGAGCTGCCAGTTAGAGAAGGACCTGAGGTGTTGATTGACAGCCGGCTGAACATGAGCCAGCAGTGTGCCCAGGTGGCCAAGAAGGCCAATGGCATCCTGGCTTACATCAGAAATAGTGTGGCCAGCAGGGACAGGGAAGTGATCTTACCCTTGTACTCGGCACTGATGAGGCTGCACCTCGATTACTGTGTTCAGTTTTGGGCCCCTCACTACAAAAAGGACATTGAATTACTTGAGCGTGTCCAGAGAAGGGCAACGAAGCTGGTGAAGGGTCTGGAGCACATGTCGTACGAGGAGCGGCTGAGGGAACTGGGGTTGTTTAGTCTGGAGAAGAGGAGGCTGAGGGGAGACCTCATTGCCCTCTACAACTACCTGAAAGGAGGTTGCAGAGAGCTGGGGATGAGTCTCTTTAACCAAGTAATAAGCAATAGGACAAGAGGGAATGGCCTCAAGTTGTGCCAGGGAAGGTTTAGACTGGATGTTAGGAAGTATTTCTTTACAGAACGGGTTGTGAGGTGTTGGAATGGTCTGCCCAGGGCAGTGGTGGAGTCCCCATCCCTGGAGGTGTTTAAGAGTCACATTGACATAGTGCTTAGGGAGGTCAGTGTGAGGTTAATGGTTGGACTAGATGATCTTCAAGGTCTTTTCCAACCTAGACAATTCTTTGATTCTGTGATTCCCTATAACCATGCTGCTTATCCACAAATTCACAGTAATGGGAGATACCCATTTTCAGACAGAAAAGGTTCATTTTCTTTTACAGTGAATTAAGAATTTACTTAATCCAAAGGAAACATCATCTCCTTACAGCTATTCTTGTTTCTTGTACACTGCCTGAAGACTTTCCAGTCCTACTGTTTTTCCATTGTGGTTTAGGAGTATGGTATATATTCCCCTCACACATACTCCCCTTAGTTTCCTCTGAAACACATGGATTCCTGTGTGAAATCTACCTGAGACCATACCAGTATGAAAATAATGAAAAAAATCAGCAAACTACTGATGTAGTGGAGAGTGGAGTGATGTAATTCTCTCTATGGTTTCGCTGTCCCTACTTTCAGATTTTGGCTTACTTGAGTGAACACAAGAGCTTTCTCTTCGAAGTGCCCCTTTAGTGTTTCCCTCACTCATCCTTAAAATATCGTTTTGTTTATCTTCATTTTTGTTTCATACACATTTTTATATTTGCCCATGGCTCTCAGGAATCTTTAAAGCCTTACTGTTCCATAATCAGTGTCACGGCTTGTTTCACTGAGTCCTTCTCCTAGTTAATGTATTTGAGAATAATAAAACTGATTGCCTGGGAAAAGATTACCTTTTCTGTGGTTGTTCATTCTGTAAAGCAGAGGAGAGGGAGACCAGTCAACAGTCCCTTGATTAATAATAATTAAACCCAGCACATTAGAATGTATTGTTATTCTCAGTTTGTGTTTGCTGTTTATGGCAAAGTGAAAAGTTGATAGTAACAGTGTGCTAAGAGAAAGATGGTCTTATCAGATGAATAATTGAAAAAGCTGTCCTCATACAGGATAAAAAATATCTAAATTCCAGTCTCAGTTTTGGTTATAAATAGAATGCTGATTCTGAAGCCATAAGTGAAGGGGGAAAAAAGTGCAACATCTATTCTATGGCATAACAAGGCTTAAAAATAGTATCAGAAAATGTCACTGACTGATTAATTTTACTTCGGTAGTGTAGAAAGACTGTATCAATATGAAATTACCTTGTTATAGGTATAATCATAGAATAAGAGATAATTTTTGACCCAAAGAATTTATAATCCAAATTGTCAAGATTAGCAGAGATCTTGATATTCAGTAGAAAACAGTGGCCCAGAAGAAAAGTGAACACAATGCAAAAAAATTTTTATAAGAATTCCACTGGTTCGGGATTTGGAGATAAACAGAAGATGGGAGAGATATTATGTCGGTTTAGAAGGAGGGAAGAAATTGTGAGGGGATATGGAAAAAAGCAAAAAATGTAAGGAGAGTATGTCAGGTAGGAATAGGGGACAGAGGACTGTTAAGTATTTAACTGTATATGTTCATTTGAATCCTGCTCGTTTTGAGTCACATGATGGAGATATGAAAGTAATATTAATGCTGGACTATTGTCACTGGGATGACATATCAGCTGAAGTACTTATTTGTTCTGTGGATATGTGTTGTTGTTCTTCCCTGAACTGAAGACCTATGGTTACATTTCAGGAGTAGTTTTAACTGTTTGGAAAATTTCTTAGAACATTTTTTATGTATTATTCTATGAGCTTTTCAATGAAGAAGACTGGATTAAGAAAAAAAAAATGCCATTGAAAACATGATTAAAATACATTTATGTTGGTAAAATTATAAAGTTTTAAAGATTTAAAAGAATTTCTGAAACATCAGAGTCAATAAAATACCATTCTCTGGAGTAAAAATTTAGATGAAGTCCAAATTAATTCTCTTCTACCATGAACTTTACTCGTTTTGATGTTTTCTTAGACACTAGCATATTTTTCCCCCAGTTAAGTCCTGAGGACTGCCACTTTTGAAAAGAAAGTGTTACCTTCCTTGTTGCAGGAGTAACTGGTATTTGCTGATATTATCATGCACTCAAGTTAAATAGTTGAATATCTCAAACTAAAGGATGTTTCTGAAACCATTTCTAAGCTACACAGAAGGTACAGATATTCTTTTGATTCCAGAGATATGCTGTTAAATTCTGGGATCCTGAAGAATAAATCTAAACTGTATGTAAATCTGCTTTAAATAAACACTTTTAGGCAGTACATAGTGAATTTCAGTGAAATACTCATCCTAACTAAATATATTTCTATGTTCTTTGTTGTTAATCAAAATGTGCTGTTGGACTTTACCAACAACAAAAAAAACCCCACAACATCCAAAATCACAAAAAAGTCTGCTCAGTACAACAGGGAACCTAGCCTGGGAAGAAATACAACCTGGAGCTCTGGATGCTGTGGCTGAAATCTGGAAAGTGATATTTCCCATCAACACATATTAGCAGTTTCTTGTTTAGTACCATAATGTTAATTATGATGATAAGGCATTGTACAGAAAAGTTGTAACTATGCATAAAAACAAATACCATTTTATTCTTTCTATTTTGATTGTATTAGCCTAGGAAAAGGGTGGTTCACATACTTGCAGAGAAAAAACAAAAGCAGGGAATACTAGGGGTTAAAGTAGCAGCTGAACAAAGTTAAAGTCAATGACAGAATGGTAATTCCCAGGCAGCATATCATCAACTTGCAAGATATTGTGTGATTGTTGGCAGGCTTCACATGTATGCATATTAAAAAAAATATATATACATATATATATACACACACACACACTTTAGTGTGAAGCTTCTGGAGAGACCCAGTCTTGTGCTTTGAGGAATTGCCCTGTAAGGAATGCCACCAAGATTACATGTAAGTCAAACAGTGCTACAACCATGATTAGTTTATACATTATTTTAGATGTAGATATCAGAGTATTTATAAATAAGAACTCTGGCTGGCAAATGCTCTCCATCCTTCTCCCCTCATGACCAAAACCTCCCTTTCCCTTGTATACATGTTTCAGATATAAACAGAAGACTTTGTTCTGAGGGGAGAAGTCACTCTAAACTAATTATTATTGCTATGCATATCATACTAATATTAATAATGTTTTGGTGAATATTCAAATGCACACCAAAATGACCATGCTGTGTCTTATGTATTTAGATAACAACCATCTCATGCTATTTTTCTGAACAGCACAACAGGGCTGGGGGTAGAATCCAGAAACCACTGCTGTTCCAATTTAGATGTGTAAGTCTTTGAGGGTGATAATTTTTTATTAGGAATTCTGAAAATATGCTGAACACAGTTCTCTGTGAGGAGAGAAAGCACTGTGATTAAATAGCAGTTCATGTAAGAAATTGCCATTGTTGGGGCTGCAAGGAGACAAAAGACAAAAGAGACAAAATCATTACATTTAATGCAGAAGAGGGCAACAGTGGCAAAGTGAATAGCAAGCTAACAATATAAGAGGAATAGTAAGCTAATACATGTCACATTCCCCAGCAATAAAGACTGATGTCCTTGAAGCTTCCCCTCCTGGGACTTGCAGCTGTGTACATGCACACTCACATGTAGATTCATAGATCTCATGTAATTTTAATACGAGTGCTCCTTACATTACACCTATATGTAGATTTCTACTCATCTTTCATGGTTCATTGTGGCTGAACTTCAGGGCTTACTAGTACATTTGCAGACACTTTCAAATGTCTACGTCATTCCCTCTAAACTTGAAATAACTAGGTTTTTCTCTCCAGAAAGAACATAACCTTTACTATTTCCAATTTTATTGTGACTGTAAAGTTAATTTCATTTAATGAAATTCTACAGCTAGAGTTATTCACCGTGATTACTGCCATGTGGCTTTTCTTCCAGCATTTTACCCTGCCTCGCTTCTGTCTCTTTAATAGAGAGCTCCTGTTTTGCTAGGTGCTAATACAGTCTAATGATGAGAGAGACAGAGACCTTTGGAAAGTTTTCACCATCTGTATGCAGACTGCACCTCTCAAAGTGTTTACTGTTTTTACAAGCAACAGTAATCTTTCTCACATTTGCTAGTGCTAATAATGAAGACTTTATTAACACCCCACCCTCTTTATAGACTTGATAGAAGCAGATGCTCCATCTGCTTAAATATTTGAAAAGTTACTCCTAAACCAACATTTATAAACATACTCATGAATACATCTGGAAAGAATACTGCGGATGCAACGCTGTCACATATTACTATAATAAAGCGGTAGGAGTAATACTTATTTCTATGTTGTTATTTTCCTATTGAATGCTGGACTCATAAGAAGACAAAAGCTAAATTTGGGTGCCTAAGTAAAATGTGAGGATTTGCAACTTCTGTCACAGCGGTCTGTTTTACACCACATCCAAGCCCTGATTGATTTCAGTTACATATAAGTGGTGCCCTCATACTCCCTTCGATTATTTGGATATGTGGGCTAAGCTCTGAGCTAATGGAGAAAAGGACCAATGCACTATGGAGTTGCGTCCTCAAGGCAAAAGGGTAAAAGGGTCTTTGTCTTTTCTGGGAGGTAGGGGTGCCAGCTAGGCACCTTTAAAAGAAGGTTCTAAGTAGCCCACTCTAAGACAAGGTTAATGCAGAAATGGCATTTCCATACACCTCTATGATTTTGCATGAAAGCACTAGTACTTACACC
Organism: Strix aluco; assembly: GCF_031877795.1. Taxonomy (NCBI): domain Eukaryota; kingdom Metazoa; phylum Chordata; class Aves; order Strigiformes; family Strigidae; genus Strix; species Strix aluco. The sequence goes on from NC_133935.1 coordinate 47,022,257, forward strand.
CACTATCAGACATGAGACCTGGTGGTTTATACAGATCCCATTCTTAGATGTCTGACTTGTCCCATGGTTTCAATTAAGCCACAATAGACCTAGGAGATATATGTCACACTGTTAAGCCTGGCCATTTCTAATGGTTCTTGAGACTTCACAAAGCTCTCCTGAGTCTGTGATGCTGCAGTTAAACCACTTGACTTTCACTCAAAATAGGGCTGAGTGTCTCTCCAAGGAAAGACCACAGTGCTTTAGAGACAAAATCTCTTTCAACACTGCCCTCTGAATAACAAAATGTCTAAGAAAAAGGGGAAGAAGAAGTAGTTATATCTCCTCCTAGAACACAGACAAATTTAGGAATGGAGGAAGTGATAAAAATAAAGTGAAAATTTTTTCTCAGAAAGTATTAAAAGAAACTGGAATTATTAGTCATTTTATAATTTTCCTTCATCTCATGTTTGAAAATGCTGTTGATATGCCTTTTTCATGTCTGGTTGGGCACCAGTCCTGCATGTTAGTTCAGTTGCAGAAGGCTGTAACAGAACCATAATGTGTATGCTGTAGTCCTGATCCTAGCTAGACAGCTGCATCTTGATAGAGGATCTGGGCTTAAAATAACAAATTAAAGTTTTTTTCACGGGATCACAGAATAACTAGGATTGGAAGAGGCTTCTGGGGATGGTCTAGTCCAATCCCCTGTTCAAAGCAGGATCAACTAGAGCCAGTTGCTGAGGGCCATGTCCAGTCAGGTTTTGAATATCTCAGAGGACAGAGACTCCACAAACTCTCTGGGCAAACCCTGTGCTTGACACCTATTACAGTAAAAAATAAAAAGTACGAAATTTTTAAAATAATGTTGCTTTCCTATATAAATTTCCTGTATTTCACTTTGTGCCCATTGTGTCTTCTCCTGTAGGTGGTCACAAGTGAGAAAAGTCTGACTCCACCTCCTTTAGTGACTTTACAGGTATTTTAAAATATTGTCAAGATCCCCCTGAACTTTCTCTTCTCCAGGATGGACAGGGCCCACTCTTGCAGTCTCTCCTCTTATTTCAGATGTTCCAGTCCCTTAATCATCTTTGTGGCTCTTTTCTGGACATGCTCCAGTATTTCCATGTCTATTTCTGGGGAGACGAGCACTGGCCCCAGCACTCGAGGTGTGCCTCACCAGTGCCACACAGAGGGGAAAGATCACCTTCCTTGCCCTCAGCTGTGGTCTTTAGAACCTTTAATATTGATATTTCAAAGTTAACTACCCTTTTTATTTTGAATTTCAAAAATAAATATTTATTTCAATCAGACCCAAAATTCTCTTCTTTATAGAAGGGAAGAATTATAGTAAGGGCAGATGGAAATGAGAAGAGCTACACTGGATAGACAAAGTTACATTTGTGCTATGAATGTTTTGTAAGTATTTCTTTGTTTTTGTTAGTAGATGTAGAGACGTTGAGATATTTATTAATTTCATCCCATACAATACCAGAGGCTGAATATGTTGGCTTTAACAACATTTCTATGGTTAGTTGAACCTTAAATATTCAAGCATTTCAATGCTGTTCTTCACCTAGCTTCTTCAGCTAGCTTCTACATACCACTTTAAGACTATACTTAAAATGGCTGAAGACCTAGAAGAAATACTTTTATTTAAGAGTTATCCATGAGATGCATCCATAGATACAGAAAATCAATGAACATCTTTAGAAAAGCCAAAAAAACCCACAGCATATTTAAGTATGTCAACATTTATATTTCTCTTTCAATTTTAAGGGGTAACTTCTTCCTGTTTAGCTGATAATTTAGAAATATTAAGACTTAATTTGATTTTCTTGGTCTCATATACTTACTTTCTGATATTGCTTTTCATAATTTAAAAGAAAAAACATGAGTTCTGCTCCTATGTAAGTACACATAGCTTCCTCTGGACTAGTCTGAGCTCTCATTTCCACTTGTGCAAAATAAGATGTCTTAGGAGTGACTATGGGCTCTCTGAGATATACCTGCAATCAGAATTTGGCCTATTGACTTTAAAAGCAGCTTTGTCCTTACTTGTGAAAATAATCTGATATTTTATCCTGTACTTATAATTAGAAAATATAGGGTTTAATTCTGGGAAGTTTTAAGAAGCTATAAGCTGAATATCCAATTCAGCATAGCATTTAAGCACATGCTTAAGCAGATCTGTTCAGCTCATCATTTGATTCCATTTATCTACTAAAGTGCTGGATTTAATTAGCCTGGGGATTCTAGAAATGGGCCTTACCTCCACTTAAGTACATGGTGTTTCTGTTATTAAGTGTCACCTAAGAGAACAACAACAAAGGTTTTCCTAGTGATTTTTCCCACATGGACAAAATGCTCATGTGCAAGAGTGATTTCTGTACATGTATGGAAGATACATGTATCTTTGGAAAGTCTGAATAAATTTGAAACAAAATTGCCATTTGAAAGCAATAAAATATAAAACATTGTATTAAATTAAGTCTGGTAATAAAACTAGAAGTAATCAATACAAGCTTATGGAAGGATGATTCTATTTAATTGATTTGATATGTATTTTGATCAGATTACAGGATTGATTGATAAAACATAATGGAGTTCCCGTTATTTATTCAACCTTCTATCAGACTACTGTTCATATGAAATATTATAAATCATTGTAGCATATATCAAAACATTAAACAATTTTGGAGTAAATACTTTTCCAAAGTTGAAGAATTCTCAGAAGTCTGGAAACCCTCATTCACAAGACTCTCAGTCCTTGCGTAACAGTGGGACAGAGTCATGTGTCATATACAAGTTAAGTCAAGTCAGGTATTTGCCCATAACATGGACTGATTGTCAAGACAGTAGGCTGAGGGTGGAGAATACATTTTCATGTCCTGTCCACTCCTACTTCTTCATCCATCTGGTGCAGAGTTGTGGAAGAAGGAAGCCACTGCAGATTGAACATGTGAGATACAAGTCCTGCAAAGGTGAATAGAAATAGGATGAGGCGGTGAGAAGAAACAGTGTACATCATCATGTGTACATCAGAATGAATACTTAAATTCAGCAGGTCTGTGTTCATTCTATTGCCTGTCACTAAATATCCTTTAAGAGGCATAACATAACGGACAAACTGTAACACCAGCTGAGCAAGGAGCAGATAAGGAGAAATCAGAGAGGTATTATCCCTTCCACCTGGACAGAAAGTGGTTTTCCTGTAAAAGTTCCAGAACAGAAATTTTCTGTGGAAAAAGCTCACTTTTAACCAGCTTGTGAAAGAGCATAGATAGAAGTGTGGCTAAACTGGGCTAGCACTGGGGATATGTCAGAAATCTTGCTGTTTCTCCATAAAGCTTGTCCACCTGGATCATGTCTTCTTGACTGCCAAGTGAGCTGTCTCACCAGATTCCTTTGCCCCTCTTCCCCTTTTCTTTGCTGGGAAATTTCAGCTGGGAATGTGGATGCATGTGCCCTGCAACACATGAGCGAGGTGTTCGGTGTGTCCAGGGCACACTGCTGCTGCTGTGCATCTGAATCTCAGACAGGGAAGTCATGCCTGGTCTTCTGATCTGTTCTGCAAGCACCCATCTCACTGTCTGCATGTAGTTAAGTCAGTCTGTGCCTTGGCCACGAGTCCAGCACACCTTGACTGTTCATGCACAGGTGTCATTTCTCTGAGATATCCAGAAATCCTGAACAAGTGGTGATATGTTTTTTCTGTTCAGATTTTATTTCCAGATGGTAGCAGACAACGTATTTGGCACAAAATTACTGTACCTTGAGCTCAGGGGACTGGAACAGGTCAGTAAGCTTAGTACTTTGGAGACTAGAAGGAAATCTAGTGTCACTGGATAAAATTTTCTCATTTTCCTTTACAATGAGATTGTCCACCAATGCCTGGTGAATTTCACTGCTGTACTTCAAGGTTTGGTAGCTTTGAAACAGAAAATGTTGGGTAGCCAGAGGTCATGTTTCGAAACCAGTCACTTAAAAGCATTAGCAAAACCAAAAGCAAAAAATAATTCTAAATCAAAATGGATTTTCAACACTATGAATATGGATATATTTAGGATGTCTTGATGTGATTTCAGCTGGATGAAATTATTTGTATATGGGTGATATTCAGAGGACTGAAATTTGATTTCCTGACCATTTCTATTGCATTATATAGTATGAATATAATTTGACTTTATCTGGTTTAGGTAGTCATAGAATCATAGAATGAGTTGGATTGGAAGAGACCTTAAAGATCATTCAGTTCCAACCTCCTTGCCATGGGCAGGGACACCTTTCACTAGATCAGGTTGCTCAAAACCCTGTCCAACCTGGCCTTGAACATTTCCATGGAGGGGGCATCCACAACTTCTCTGGGCAACGTGTGTCAGTGTCTCACTACCCTTACAGTAAAGAATTTCTTCATCTAATCTAAATCTACCCTCTTTCAGTTTAAAACCATTACTCTTTGTCCTATAACTGCATTCCCTGATGAAGAGTCCCTCCCCCATCTTTACTGTAGGCCCCCTTTAAGTACTGGAAAGCTGCTATAAGGTCTCCCAGGAGCCTTATCTTTGCCAGACTGAACAACCCCAACTCTCTCAGCCTGTCCACATAAGGGAGGTGCTCCAGACCCCCAATCATCTTTGTGGCCCTCCTCTAGACCTGCTCGAGCAGGTCTATGTCCTACTTATACTGGGGGCCCCAGAGCTGGACACAGTACTCCAGGTAGGGTCTCAAGAGAGTCCTTGCCCTCTAATACCACTGAACTACTCTTTCAAGGCCTTTCTGGAAGCTTCTTATCATTATATGTTGAAAACAGAAAAAAAATAGCAATCAGGTACCTTGCTATTAAGTTGTAACTAAAAATTGCAGTTGTGTTAATTGTAATCAATGAAGAGATGTTGTGGTAATTTCAAGTTGATATATCATTAAGATGTTCAAGAGACTTATTGTGTGAAAAAAATAAAGAAAATTCTGTTTTTAAATCATCATCAGTCAAAAGCTTAATTATTTTCTCCAGCTCCCCTACATAGACACTCACAAGCACACAGGCATTTCTGTGGCCATATTGCATGAATCATATCTCTCATTAAAAAAAATGGCACTGGATATCTGTTGGTATTTATCACTGCTGTGCCCCAAATCTTTGAAAGTGGTCAGACTTGGGTGATGAGTTCAGTCTCCATACATAAACATTTGACTAATTCCTTCTGCCATTCCCATTTCTTTAAAGCATTCTGTAATTTACAACACTTGAAAAAGATGTCATAGCTAATGAGCAGAAAGCATGAGCTACCTGGCATAAATTCAGCAGGTTGTCAAATAACATTATTCACCACACAATAGGTCAATCAGACACTTAGGACTAAAGCTTTTTTACTTGATTACACAGATTTTTTGCATACAGTTGGACCCTAATCTCATGAAAAATTGTCCCTTGGGCAATGGGAATTTGACTGTTGAGGATCTTTTTCAGAGGACTTATCTGTGATCAAAGTAAAGAAATGTCTGATTTAATGCCTGTTTAGATTATTAATAGGTATAGTAACCCCCCTCTAAAACAGAGCATGAGTCACAACACAAACAATAATTTAGCACAATTTTCTCTGAAACTCTAGCCACAGACTATTAAACCATATTAGATGCTAAAATTATGCTAGACTTCACTGGTGATGATGGAGAGATTCCAGATCTGCAAAATTAAGCTATACCTTAGCCTGAATATACTAGCAAAGCTGATACAACTCTTCCTGTACAAATAAAATTAGTAGAAATTAAATTTAAATAATTAAAGGTAACGCATTTTTGTTCTCATTTGGATTTTACTATTGGAAGCAAAAAGTATTGTCACTTTAGCCACTTATAAAAACAAGTAATTTGAAAAAGGACTGCATCACAATTTTTGTTCTTGACCTCTCACTATGCAATGTTGAAACTTGCAGAAAAATGAAAGGTTCTCAACCTAGGAGATTTCTCAAACACATCTGAAAGATTTCAAGAAGTTAAACTGTTTGAGGAATACTCAAATGCCCATGCTTGTCTTCTCTCAATTTAACAAAAAGCATGGCAGGGACCGTTGTTTTTCTGTACTCATATAGATATCAAACAATTCAAAGGTCTGAGTATCAAGTATGTTAATCTTATTAAATAAAATTACTAAAGTAATCCTTCAGCAGTTTGATGCGGCTTGCTGTGAAGCAGTTTATCATAAATGTGAAATAGGCTGTTTCTTTAAATACATACAGAGGTTTATTTGACATATAGGAAACAGTAAGATGTATACATAAAATCTAAATATAAATCTCACTATGAAGAAGTCAGAATTTGCTAACAGGTAATAAGTACATAGTTATTCCTGTCCTAATTATATTCTGTGCTATTCAAAGAAGCAATTTGACATCAGTTGATTATGGCTGAGCTAGACTAAAGAGAACCTGATTGTTCTTAAAAGTGTTGATATTTTCCATGGTCAAGATCAGTTTTTATCTCAGCTTTTCTTGTGAAGGTGTAAGTCTATGATCTTTCTCCTTGAGAAAGTAGCCTGAGAAAAATTAATGAACTGTCTCAGACAGAGTAGTGTGGCTGAAGCATTATTTTTCCTAACTGCTACCTGATTCCCTTTACAGCTCTCTAAGTGCCTCCTTTGGGATTAAAGAAAAATATATCTCCAAATCTCTTCTTTGGGAGGACACCCAACAGTTTATACTGCTGGAGGACTGGGACACCTCGTTGAGCACAGGGGTTATGGAAAAGGTTCTTGACCTGTGACTGTACATTTTTCACAAACCTTCTTACAGATTTGCTGAAAAGTGACCTTCAACTTTGTTAGTACAAGCTCTCTTTCTACACATGAAAGCAAGACAGGTATCTCCATGAATTTTGCAGATTACTGCTATATACATCAATTTATGCAGTATTTAAACTCATATCAAATGGGCCAAGAACTGTTTTTTGTCACTGAGGTCCACTGTTACATCACAGCTACATCTCTGAAGTTACACTTGCCCCCTGAGATGTGACTATACCAGATCTGTGTAATGGGAAAAGTTCTTGGGCTACACTAACCTCCAAACCACCCCTGTTTTTTGCCTGGGCAAGTCCCAGTCAACACAATTCAGAACCATGTCTAGGAATACACTAATAGTTTGAAAAATTATGGAGCAGGGATCAGGCCTGATGCATTAGCCCTGTTTAGTTTATCAGTAGAGAAAAACTTATCACTAACCTGGAACTGATTCTTAAAGCTGAATTGTTGCAGAGGCTGGCTGAGAGTTGTACAAGCTGAAAAACAAACATTACATTCCAGAAAATCTGCTTTTATTGCCTTGTTTTCAAAGAGGATCTCAGTTTCCCCAAATGTGTTGCTTATTCATTATTCATCATTAGATCACTCATCCAGGTAAATGATTGTCTATAAACTGATCAACATTCATCGGTCCACGTCTTTAGCTGTCCCCAACAGTCAGATACTAGCTGTCTCAGCCAGAGGCTTTGGATAAAATTCCTCTCATACTTAACATGCCCTGGAAAGTGGTGTAACTGGAGTTCAAGTACAACAGCATTGAACCTCAGCAAAATTACATTTTTTTTCCCCCTCTAAAAATATACCTGCACTTCCAAATTCTTTATGTATAGCTACTGCTGTGACCCCTGTGGGCAGGACTTCACTGTGTCTGAAGGATTATAGCATATCTGAATAATATCCAAAACTTTTAAGTCTCTCATTGTAAGTGTGGCTGCCATACATCTTTGATTGATTACCTGTTAAAATACAAAGCCAGACATCTATTCAAGTAGCACTTTTTGGGGGGATAGTATAAAGGTTGTATAAAGCAGCATGCCAAATCCCTGCTGTGGTAGCCTCTGTTGCACCCAAAGAAACACCAGGGAATACAGCCATTTAGATGACCCTGGTTAAGCATGCACTTTCTGAAGATATTGTGAAGTCACCTTTTGTGCTTTTCTCCAAGGATTCTTTGAAGGACAAGTCTTCAAAATACTGATTCTCCATCTTTCTCCTGCTTTTAGGACAGGAATCAAGATCTGGACCACAAACATATAGGCAATTAGAAATTCTTCAGAAAACTCCAGTGAACATGTATGCATTTAACAGTGTTTGATAAATGCAAGCTCTTTAAAAACTATATTCAATAAATCCTGGCTGCAAATATCAGGTTATTTTTTTCATCCTCTGATCGGGTGTCCCTCTAGAATTTAGAAATACTACAGAAAGATTTTACATGATTCATGTATCATACTGGGTTTGTGTAGGATTAATTCGTAGGAGGTGAAATTGCAGGCCTTCTCTGAGCTGGAGGTTATTTCAGATGAGAACTTATAGCACAGTGCCCAGATATGAGGGATGCACAATTTTTATGTTTAATGAACACACTAGATTCCAAAATTGAGCTCAGCAGGAAGAAAGATTTTGCACTGATTTCAAAAGTCATTGGACCTCTGTGTATTAGCTCACATAAATAACTATGCTCTTCCTGCAACATGGCACATCTCTGATGAGTGCATCACCCCTTATCTGGGCACAGCACTCTGGCACCATCATTTGGTAATGTAATGTAGTTCTGAACTGTGTCAAGCAATTTTCTGGAGCTAATGAGTCTTAGGCCAGAACCTTATTGATGCAATGCCTTTCAGCATCTTATCTCCACAGATATTACTTCTATACACACGTCTTCTTTCTTATCCCAACAGTAACTGCAGGACTGGGAATCCCAGGAAGTACAAAGACAGCCAAGCTGACAAAGAGTAAATCGGGTAAGTCCAGATACAGTTTGGCTGTATGAAGTTTATTTGAGAGAACAAACTCTACTGATAAGCTTAGGTTTATTCTCTCAATATTTAGGCCTCACAACCCAAACATATAACTCTGTTCACCTAGTGCTGGGCCAGGTGGTCTTACCATATAGGACCAATATATGTCTCTGCTCTCTCAGATGCTTTTACACCACTTTACAGATGGAGTACAGCCAACTGCAAAGCCTACATGCTTATGAGCTAGCTGGTTATCAGTATCAATGTTAATTCCTGAGAAGCTCAGACACATTTATGTTTCTGTCACAGGATCACAGAATCATCTGGGTTGGAAAAGACCTTGAAGATCATCCAGTCCAACCATTAACCTAACACTGACCATTCTCAACTACACCATATCCCTAAGCACTATGTCGACCCTACTCTTAAACACCTCCAGGGATGGAGACTCCACCACTGCCCTGGGCAGCCCATTCCAATGCCTAAAAACCAGTCAGCCAGGACTGCTGGTGAATGATGGAAAGTGGCTTGGCGAGCACCCCAGCCAACTCCCTCAGCACCCTCAGGTGTATCCCATCCCGTCCCATAGACTTGTGTATGTCTACATGAGGCAGCAGGCAGGTGAATCATTAGGCAGGCAGGTGGCTTTGGTGACTTGCAGTGTTATTTTAAAAGTTTATCCATGGATTGTCAGCATCAGTGAAGACCCTGAAAGAGTAACTGACTTAGAAAGCATGAGGATCATCAGAAGCTCCAAATATTACATAAGTTAATTCTCAGCTTATTATAAAGAAGCTCTTCATTGCACCTTTTTTATGTGGGTCAGAAAAATAGAATATGAAGATACACAAAATCTGTGACAACCTCTGGGAGATGCAGCCATACAGTGACCCTAATTATTATTAAGGCAAACTACACAATATAAAGCAATGGTGAAGAAGATGGGAGGGAATATTATACATTATATAGCAACTCTGTCATCCAGACTTCTTAGAAGACAATAAAGGTGGTGGGCTTCCTCAGCTGCCTGAAGTTCTATCTCCTCAACAGTGTCCCATGCAGATTTATTTGGACATTCATGGGCAGTTTGCCAAAGGGAACTTTGGGGAACCCTCCTAAGACACTGACCTCTAAGAGGTCCCTTCAGAATTGTTGGGTCCCCTCACTTCCACTTGCCACAGCAGTGATGGTAACTAGGGAACATCACAACTGTGAGAATTCAGTGACCATCTATTTTTTCTCAGACAGTCATCTTGCATTACTTCCATGCAAAAAAGGTAGAGTAATATGGTAGAAGATGATCTAAGCAGGTGGAAAAGAAGGGATAACTCACTGAAGTGAAGAACAAACTCACAGCAGAAGCATTTAGAAAATAAAATAGAAAATTTAAAGTAAAGGTTATCATCACAAGTCCACTCATCTGGCTTTGAAATCTGGTTGCTGAGCAACATGTTCATTCATAACAATCACTGAGCTTGATTAAACATAGTTTGTCTCTTTGCTGGAGGTGATACGAAGATTTCTCTGTAATCAAAAGACAGCCAAACTTTGAAAAATATACAATAAACCAGCAGGATTCACCAGAAATCCAATTTATTTCATACTCTCTGACAATAATTTCTATAACCAAGTTCTAGATGTTTGGTCAATCTTATTCCCTCACTTCATGCTTTGCAACTCAATTATGCTGCTATATAGGGAAATGATAATTATAGCACTTGAGAAGCACTTTGCATTTCCAAAGCTCTGTTCAAAAGCTAATTACTAAAAAGTGATATAGCTTGACCCCTCTGGCTCTATATCCTGACAGGGTTACACTCAAGGGACAATTCTGAGAGGTTAGAAACCCTCACAGTCTGTCTTGAACTGTGCCACAGATTCCTGAATAAGTCTTGTGTGATAACTTAGGTGCAAATTTTGTTGATCTTAGTCATACTCAGTCTAAACAAATAACTTACAATTACTTCATGAGAATTTAGTTAGTCCAGCTGACTAACACTGTGCTCTGTGAATCGCCTTAATGAGGGATCCTCATGGTGAACAGAGTAAAAGAGCAATAATAAATAGACAGACTGAAAGAACAAAAAAATGGTCATTGGACATTAATATATATTTACTTCAAATGAGTAGTGAACAGAGTAAAAATATATTTTTCAAGACTTTTCAGCCTGAAAGTATTTCCTTAAAACCTTGAAGCATTCACAGAGCTACTTCCATAGTCATTAACTGTGGAAAACCATCTACATGGATATTATCTTCTTATAGCACAAAACCAGATGACACATAATAATTAAGGTACAGATAGAAAAGATTTAATGTTAGCTGCATGGTCTGGCCTCTTGGTTAATGTTTGCAAGCAACAAAAAATACAGTAAGAGATTTATCTGTTATTTGTATCTGAGTCAAATCAATGAATAATATTCCTTTGTGCCCACAGTATCTATGCATATTCTAAAAAACACTTTGATGTTTAAACTATCACAGAATCACAGAGTCATTCAGGTTGGAAAAGACCCTTGGGATCATCGAGTCCAACCATCACCCCTACTTTGCAAAGTTCTCCCCTACATCATATCCCCCAACATCACATCCAAACGACCCTTAAACACATCCAGGGATGGTGACTCCACCACCTCCCTGGGCAGCCTATTCCACTGTCTGACCACTCTTTCTGTGAAAAATTTTTTCCTAATGTCCCGTCTAAACCTCCCCTGTTGCAGCTTAAAGCCATTCCCTCTTGTTCTATCGTTAATTACCTGTGAGAAGAGACCAGCACCAACCTCTCTACAATGTCCTTTCAGGTAGCTGTAGAGAGTGATGAGGTCTCCCCTCAGCCTTCTCTTCCTCAAGCTAAACAGTCCCAGCTCCTTCAATCGCTCCTCATAGGATTTATTCTCCAGGCCCTTCACCAGCTTCATTGCCCTCCTCTGCACTCGCTCCAGCACCTCGATATCTCTCTTGTATTGAGGTGCCCAAAACTGGACACAATACTCCAGGTGTGGCCTCACCAGTGCAGAGTACAGGGGGACTATCACCTCCCTACTTCTGCTGGTCACACTATTTCTAATACAAGCCAGGATGCCCTTGGCTTTCTTGGCCACCTGGGCACACTGCTGGCTCATGTTCAGCTGCTTGTCAATTAGAACCCCCAGATCCTTCTCTTCCAGACAGCTCTCCAGCCACACCTCCCCAAGCCTATAGCGATGCATGGGGTTGTTGTGGCCCAAGTGCAGGACCTGGCACTGGGCCTCGTTGAAGCTCATCCTATTAACGTTTGCCCATCAATCCAATCTATCCAAGTCTCTCTGTAGATCCTCCCTATCCTCATGCAGATCGACACTCCCGCTTAACTTGGTGTCATCTACAAATTTACTGATGATACACTCTATGTCCTTATCAAGATAATCAATAAAGATGTTAAACAGAAATGGTCCCAAAACCGAGCCCTGAGGAACACACTTGTGACCGGCCACCAGCTGGATTTAGCTCCATTGACCACCACTCTCTGGGCCCATCCGTCCAGCCAGTGCTTGATCCAGCAGACCGTTCTCTCATCCAGGCCATGAGCAGCCAGTTTTGTTATGAGAATTCTACAGGGAACTGTGTCAAACACTTTTCAAAAATCCAGGTAGACAATATCCACAGCCTTTCCCTCATACAATAGTCAGGTCACCTTGTCATAGAAGGAGATCAGGGTTGTCAGGCAGGACTTGCTTTTCATAAACCCATGCTGACTAGGCCTGATCCCCTGGTTGTCCATTATATGACTTTTAATGGCACTCGAGATGACCTGCTCCATGACCTTCCCTGGCACCGAGGTCAGACTGACAGGTCTATAGTTTCCTGGATCTTTCTTTCTGCCTTTCTTGTAGATGGGTGTCACATTTGCCACCACACAGTCCAATATGACCTCCCCAGTTACCCATGACTTCAGGTAAATCATGGAAAGTGGCTTGGCAAGCACATCTGCCAACTCTTTCAGTACCCTTGTGTGTAACCCATCTAGTCCCATAGACTTGTGTGCATCCAAGTGGTGTAGCAGGTCTCTGACCACTTCCTCTTTAATTGTGCTGACCTCATTCTGCTTCCCCTCCCCATCTCCCAGCTCATGAGGCTGGGTGTCCAGGGAACAGCCAGTTCCACTGCTAAAGACTGAGGCAAAGTAGGCGTTGAGCACCTCAGCCTAACTCTTTTATCAGCAAAACTCTTTTCTCTTTCCATATGTTAAGTGCATTAGAGTATTTCTAATGTTGTTTGAGGAAAGTCTACAAAATTGTGTGACTCCTTGTACTCACATTAAAGATTGGGAAAGGTGTCTTTCTAAGAGAAATAACACATTGTCAGTTATTCTTGTGAAAATAACAAAACCTTCTTGTAGGTGGGATATAAAGGTAAAATATCTAACAACACTGGGCAATCTATCATGTGTGATAATACTTTTAATAAATTAAATATATGGGGTTTTAATTTTCAGAAGTTTAAAAGTACATTTGATCAGCCTGATGTTTTTTATTTATGATAAATTAGTCTTCAGTGCAAGACCCTTTGTTGCATTTTCAGTTATCCTTCTGGAAACTGTGAAAAATGTGGAAGGTATCAGTGTAACTGTCATACTTCTCTTTATGATTATTATTCCGCTGTTTGTTATGAAAGAATACTAGGTTAACTCAGAACTGGATGATTTTATATTTCTGGAAGAAGTCAGAAGATGGCTTTAGGTAGCAACCACTATCAAAATGTACAGGGATAATATAGCTTTCAGACCTTGCATATTGTACCTCTGAATGTACCTTCACACCCATCGAAAAGGGTATGAAGAAAAGATCAGAAAAGATAATATTGGAAAAACTCAGCTCCTACAAATATTGGAAAAAGACTATCTTCAGAGAAAAGCAGACTACTTTGCCATTTCTATTTCTATTGCTCTTGCAATATCTAGAATGAATCAGACTGATCTGGAAAGTAATTTTAAGATGTGTTAAGTCTTTTAGTCGTTTTACCCTTTTTCTGTACAATTCCTATGTTCTTAGAGGAAAACAAATTCTTATTTAAGAACAATTTATTATGTACTACTGCAAGGACCTAGCAAGAAAATCTCCCTTCTGAAGTGAGATTTTTGACTGTCACTAAAACAGATAGGGCTTTCTGAAAAAACATGACCAACAAAGAAATTCATAGTGCTATGAAGACCCAGACTTTGGATGGTGTGAAGAAAACTGTGGGTATTCACCCTAAATTAATTGAAGGAAGAACTGAATTATATTTGACAAGACAAGTCTAAGTTGGTCACAGAAGTCATGGAAGGGATTGTTAGACCCTGCTTTGTATAAGCACAAAAACATTGTGGCAGGACAGTGAAGAATTATGCCCTCCCTCTGGAGATAAGTGGAAGAAAGACTTTGAATCATGAAACATAAAATGTAAAATACTCAAAGGACCAAATGAGCCTAGTAGCAGCTTGCACTACACCAGTGAAGCTAACGTTACCACTCAATTGGCACTCTGGAGTTGAAAGTCCTGTAGCCCTCCTTTTGCTGCCATTGGTACATTCATATTGTAGCAATTTCCACTTTGCTGATGCCCCATTATTAGAACTGTAGAATCGTAGAACAGCCCAGGTTGGAACGGACCTTGAAAGATCATCTGGTCCTACCTTCCATAGGAAAGGGAACATAAATGATATTATCTGTCAGCCACACAATCACATCTTGAAACCTCCAGTGATGGGGACTCTACACTCTTCCAGTGATTGATAGTTCTCACTGTAAATGAATTCTTTCTTATTTCAAGATGAAACCTCTATCCCATGCAACTTGTACCCATTGATCCTTGTCTTCCCCATGTCAAGATCCTTGTCTTCTCTCTCTTCACTCCTTGTGAAGAGAAAGCCTCCATCCTTCTTGTAGCCCCCCTTTAAGTATTGGAATACTATGATGAGGTGCCCCTGAGCCTTCTCTTCTCCAGAGAGAAAAGACCCAACTTCTTCAAGCTTTCCCAATAGGGCAGGTTCTCCAGCCCTTTGATCATCTTCTTGATCATTCTTTGCACCCTTTTCAGTCTGTCGTAATCTTTCTTGAATTGTGAGGACCAGAACTGGATGCAATACTCCAGGTGCAGCCTGACAAGCACTGATTAGAGTGGTGTGATTACATCTCTATCTCGGCTAATAATGCCCCTGTGGATGCAGCCCAGGATCCAATGTGCCTTTTCTGCTGCAGCAGCACACTGCTGACTCATAGTCAGCTTGTTGTCCACCATGACCCCCAGGTCCCTTTCAGCAAGGCTGCTCCCTGCACAGATCCTAGCCTGTACTGAGCTATTTGGTTATTTCATCACAGGTGCAGGACTTTGTACTTCTCTTTCTTTGTTAATCTTCACACTGTTCTTTCTAGCCCACTCTTCCAGCCTGTCTAGGTCTTTCTGTAGGATGGCTCTCCTTTCTAATGTGTCCGCCTCACCACCCAGTTTGGTGTCATCATCAAATTTACTGATGCTGCTTTCAATCCCATCATCCAGATCATTTATGAAGATGTTGAACACTGATTACCATGACCTGTTAGCCAGTTTCCTACCTGTCTTGCAGACCACTCATCCAGTCTGTATCTTGCCAGTTTGCAAGAAGTTTTATACTCCTAAGAGAAGTGTTACGGTTTTATAAATCTCAGCTTTCTCACTTACTGGATATTAGGCAGCATATACTGTCAAGGCTAATGGTTGCACTCATAATTAAAGTGAACTTGAAAAACTAATTGCTATTTGAAGCCATCATTGAGATTTGCCCCTATAGTTTTCAAAGTGAGGTGGTGCTTTGTTTTCTGTTCCCTGTAGAATTTTTTCATAATGCAGGAAAGGCACACACATATCTTAGTTTGCCATATGCTTTAATGTTCACTAAAATTAGTTTGGAACAAAAACTGGCTAGAAAACACAATTTCTAGTGTGTCTACAGAGTAATATCCCTGCTTGTAATGAACAAAATCTAATCTTTCCAATCAGTTTACACTCTGTTGCTCAGTATGACACATATGGTAAGCTGATGTAGTCTTAAATAAATACCAGTAGTAATAATAAGGGGAAAAGATCCATAGGAGAAGAGACACATTATAGCATGGTTCTGCCTTACTGTTAATTTGAAATGCTGATTCAGCATTAGGCACTAATGTAAATAAAACATGTGACTAGACAGTCAGACAAGGCAGATTTGGGCATAATGGCAACTGAATATTACAGACATGAAGTGCAAACCAAGTTCACATCCAGAGCCAAAGTGAATATAAACTCATAGCAAAGTCTCTTAAGCAGTAATGTTAACTAATGCCTTAGAAGTTGTGCTTGTATAGATTTCTTCAGCTCCTGGGTGGGTGAAGCATGATCAGTTTGGAATCTTCATTTTTTCCATACTGCACTGCAGTTCAGACAAAATTAAACACATACTATACAGGGGTAGGTACTGTTGTGTGATGTCTTTAGCACAACTTGGATTCTAGTTACATGTGTCCTTACAAAACTTGTTATTTTCTTATTCTTAGATGTTCAATAAATTACATGTTAGACCACTTAAGAAATACAAGGTTATATTTGATGATACACTGTTAAAAAGACATTTTCGCATAAGAAGTGAATTTATAAAGACGTTTTGATGGCACAGCTCTGTGTCAAAAACTTGCACAGTGGTTTCCAAAATTGTACTTGAGAAAAAAATTGTTGGAGCCTTGTTTTCAGATCATTGGTAAACTTAAAATGTATATTAATATAGGCATGAGTTAGAGTATTACCTTAGAGTGGTTTTCCCTACACAAGAAGTTAAAGGTATAATTAATAATGATCCAGAAAACTTGGACATAGTTCAAAGCAGTTAAACATCCATTGTCTGACATATTAACCATAAAAACTTCCAAAAGAAAAACCATTAGGAAAAATTCACAACTAGAAAATTCATTGCTCTGGTCTTCTGTGAGTAGCAATATGTGATATCATCCAGGTTTTATATTTGATTTCTAAATTTCATTGTATGTCCTACATATATAAATGTCCAATGAGATTTCTAAAGGTAGATAAAAAGTACAGTGATGTTCAAATTCTTGGGAATTCTTGGACATAGGAGATGTTCTCCAGTCTTAAATTCTTAATTCCACCCCCCCAATAAAGTCTTGGTATGATAGCTGTAAAATGCAGCTTAACTTCTCACAAACGTTATTTTGTGCTCAGATTAAGCAGTTAAAATATAAAAGGAAATAGCCACAAGACACCAGATGAAAAATGTATGGGACCTTAAGTATATTAAGTACATCTAACACTTAATTCAAAATAAAACTTTTTTTTTTTCTATCAACCTAGAATTTTAAATACAAGATCCATTGGATCTTGTATTTAAATTATATGATGATAATTATATGATGATAAGTTCTGAAGAACACTTTTGGATAACCACAAGTACATGTGGGTTACTACTGAACTACATATTAACTTCAATAACCATCTTAATTTAAGCATGTTATTCAAATTTATTGACCCTGTTGCAAATTTTAATGTATTGCAAAATTGTGCACTGGCAAAGCATAATTGCACATGGAAGTTGTCCTGAGAGAAACTTGGGAGATCTTTTGTAGGTTAATGAAGCTGAAAATTTTTACCACAAGAAAGGGCTATATCTCTTCTTTTTTTTTTGAGCAAACAAGGCTGTTACTTAGCAAAGTTGTTTAGCAGTGAAATAGCTAGTGTAATTTACACTATTGTTCTGATTTCCTGGGAATATACTATTGAGTGAAAATGCAGCTGTTCAAACTGCTGCAGAACAACTATTTCAAGCTAACTCTAGACCTTGAAAAGCTATTCTTTAGAAGTTTCTGCTTGTCAATCAATACTGGTCATTTAGATAGAAAAAAAAAAAAAAAAAAAGGAAGTTTCTTTCTGGAGTCAGTTATAACCCAGAAAAGGAAGTGTTGTATATCCTACCAGTTGTCTACTTTGTTTCTATTTTGACCTTTGATTAGACTTCAAATTGACACAAGTCCATGTGTCCACAAGACATAAGAAAGTGAAGAATTTCTTTCTATATAAACAGGCAAAGAATTAAACAGTGACTAAGACACCTAGAGAAGTATTTTGAAAGCTTTCATTAATAAAATTTGCAGTATTTTTCCTAACTGCTTCTAACTAGTATTTAATCATTGTAAAAAAACCCCTCAGAGTTCTAGAAAATTATCTAATACCCTGCTTTGTGATTTTGTCACTCTTTTCATGAAAGATCTGAAAGGTATGTTCTGAAATTCTTTTGAAAAGGAACTAAATTGGCAGTTGCTTTTCAAAGGTTCCTTACAGTCAGGCTGTAAAGTTAACATTGTGAGTCCCTATTTGCATGTAGAGAAAGAAAAGAAAAAAGAAAAGGAAAAGAAAAGAAAAGAAAAGAAAAGAAAAGAAAAGAAAAGAAAAGAAAAGAAAAGAAAAGAAAAGAAAAGAAAAGAAAAGAAAAGAAAAGAAAAGAAAAGAAAAGAAAAGAAAAGAAAAGAAAAGAAAAGAAAAGAAAAGAAAAGAAAAGAAAAGAAAAGAAAAGAAAAGAAAAGAAAAGAAAAGAAAAGAAAAGAAAAGAAAAGAAAAGAAAAGAAAAGAAAAGAAAAGAAAAGAAAAGAAAAGAAAAGAAAAGAAAAGAAAAGAAAAAAGAAAAGAAAGGAAAGGAAAGGAAAATTGAATTATGAGTAAGATAGGTGAACTGTTACAGGGAGAATTCTTATCTGATGGTATCATAACCACAGAAAAGTGGTTTGATCAGATTTAGACATATTAAGAAAATCAGATCATTTGAAAAAAATTAGATTCCCTACATATTGCCATATATGTGATGATACCTCAACCTCTTTCTTGGTCCAACAGATGGTGTTAACGCAGTCACCTCTTATTTCACTAAGATATTATTATGAGACTTCATGTCAGTGATGGAGAATATTTTCCTTGCTATCCTATATTCAAAAGGTCAGTTTTCCTGTTTCTGTTCTGCTCTTGAAATTTAGGTGTAATTCAAAAGAAGAGTAATCAGTGTTAACATGTGATATGAGTGTGGTAATTCTTATCTTTACTGCCAGAAATGGAAAGCCAATCAATTTTGGAAGTTATGTTTGACACATGCCTATGTACTTTAATCATCGAACCGTACAGCATAGCAGTCAAAAATAGAAATATTTGTCTAGACAAGTGGGATTACTTTTAAGTGAGAATAATTTGCATTATTCTGTTGTATGAATTGTCAGGTATAAACTACTCCTAAAAAAAGAGAGTGGAAAAATTTCTCTTTCCTGTTTCAGACACTTATTTTAGAATGGAGAGGATCTCCATCTTAAGGAAAATTCCTTTGCCTTGAATATTGAGTAGAAAGGGACCAGCTGTGAATAGACAGGTAATTTTTAGGTGTCTAGCATCAGATGGGATAAATTCTACCCAATAATTATTCACTTCCCACAGTGAAACTTATTCCATATTAAGCATTAAACACTGCAAGTAGTATCCCAAACTCATTTATGTTGTTTCCAGGCTCTATGCTCAATTAAATGAATGACAGTATATTTATTGCAAACCAACTAGAAGTCATTATGTTTTACATCTGGGGACAAATTCTGAAAATCCCATAATTGCTCTCTTCCAGCCCAAGATCCATCTGTTTCTGGATAGCCAGAGTCTTTCTAAGCCACCATCTGAGACACCATATGTCTAGATTTTCCATGACACTTTCTCTTTTCCAGTTGGAAGTTTTACTGTTCAGGATTTTGAACACTTCTATTATTTGTCCAGGAATTCTGGGCATATAGCTGCTCAGTAACAGCTAACTATTTCCTTCTGAAAAATCCTAGTTTGAAATATGGCATCCCTAATTAGAGGAAAACCATCTGTCGTTGCTGTAGTGCTTAGATTTGAGCATAGCTAGATATATTTATCTGGACAGCTGCAACTTTGCAATTGCTGCACTAATCAATAGTTTTTGGCTGCAATTTTTGCAGCAGCAGCAGTTACATTTACATTTTCTTTCCCAACTGCAGCTGCACCAACAAGACAATGAGAAGAGAGGAAGCAGAGCATCCGGAGGTGCTGATTCACAAGGGACTTTCTTTGGGATCTCTTCACTTGATGTTTTAGTGTGTGAGGCTCAAGGAAAAGGGACTGATCAATGGCTACAGAGTTCAAGATGACAATGGGAATAACAAACTGCACTGCTGTGCACAGCTCCTCTGACTTATGAAGCCAGCTCACTGCTGTGAGATTTCATTGTCCATTCACTAGAATGTGACCATTGCCATGCTGAACCTCCCCACTATAGCTTGACACTGGCACTTGCTGCCCAATTTGGCAGAGGCAGATCAGCTGTTGATGTTGTTACAGTGGAAATAAATAAACCTATTAAAAATGTTCCGTTGCTGCAAACTGTAAAAGTCTAAAACTCAGAAATCTAGTGGTGTTTTGGCACATGGGAATGGAGTTATCTAATTGCATTGGCAAAACTGCAGAGACCTACATTTCTAACATTTTTCAGTGCAAGGCTTGAATTTATATCTGGAAACTGTCTTGCTGGAAGAAAATCCTTACTAATGTACACTGGGAGAGTAAATGGCAATGGTATTTCTTTAGGAGTACTAATTTGTTTTCCTTTTTGTAGAAAGACTAATTTGCCACCACAGACAATGTAGGTATTGATAATGAAACTTCTACTCCTATTCAGAAAAGGTTGTTAACTTGTCTTCCCTATGGTTTACAAAGTCTGTTAGTGGATTACAGGATAGAACACATGCCTAAATATTTGTAAGATGACAGTAAAATATCCACTTGTCCTCTGATCTTTTTATTTATTCCTGCTATATCTGAGAACCTGTCAAGTTATGGGACCTTCTCTTTAACCATTTCCTGGTTGTAGGCCAGCTGGTCATCCATTCCACCAAAAGGAGGGAGATGGGAGACGTGGGAGATCTTAGAGACTCTAAGAATCCTTTCTTTCCCTCATCTTGTCTTAAGTCCAGGTGGAGCAATCCCAGGCAACAGTCACTAATTCCTTGGGCCTTCAGGGAAGAAGGTGAGGTGTTGTCATCTTCTACTTGATGTCCTCCAGTCTTTCTACATTTATGACCATTTCATCCTTCTGTCTCATTCCAGCTTCTCCTTTTCTTTCCATTTGTCATCTGCCATAATCATTTGGATATTCCTTGTTTTTCTGTTGCTTGTTTCCCAAGAATGGCCTGATGACTGCTTTTAGGGGGAAAATCACCTAGGACACAGCTGTAAACAGGAACATAAAGGAAGTGTTGAAAGATACGCACATGTAATTGTCTATGCACAGCCCAACATACTCCCAGTGTCCAGCTTTCTTCAGTTCAGAGAACTTTCTGTGCTGAATGTGCATAAAAATATTTGGTAACTCTTTCACAGGTCAATGCCCAGTCTCCTCGTGAGCCAGTGTGAATATCTGGTACCCCAAAAACTAATTTTGTCAAGGAACTACACAGGTTTGATACTTATTTTTCTGTGTTCTGAATCTGGATACTTCTCACCTCATTTGATGGCCACTATTTCTTGTACTGCCATAAAGGTTGATCCCTATCCACACTCTTTATTCTACTCATGGTTTTGTAGATTCCTATAAATGTCATCATTCTCATGTGATTCCATGCATTTCAAACTGAAAAAAAAAAAAAATCATGATAAATTATTCATGATTTATCACCACAGGAAAAATGCATGGGGCACAGGGGAGACCCAGGAAAAACATATGTATTTCATGTCTGTGCTACTTGGCCTCAGGATCAGAGAACAGTCTCTGGTCTTGTTTTTCTTTATTTCCTTGATTCATTAACCAGTCTTTAGGTGGCTATTGAGGGATCCTGAAGAAAGGAATATTTTGGCATCATTCTGTGTTTGGTTGTTAAAGTCAAGAAGTTCAGTCTTGTCATTTTAAGAACCAGGCAAGAAGGAGATACAAGTGCTCAAGTAAAGAGATTTCAGTCAATCACACTCTCTGCTGTCTGTAAATTGGGATTAGTCATCCTGGGGGCAGATGCAGTGAGGGAGGAAAGAAAGAAATGGAAGACAAGAAGTTGTGCTGATTGAATGTGCTTGCCATCTGGGTCACATATCTTCACCACTTCTATCAGCTACTGGTGCATCTGCTTGTCCACTTGTATAGGAAAGCCTCACTCTACAGTTGCACCCCTTTTCTTGGTCATTTTTCTTCCTCTAATCTCTGAGAAATTGTGAGGGGTTCTCTCTTCTCTCTTGTCCTACGCTCCTCTTGGTTCTCAACGAAAATCTTTCCCTTGTGGAACAGTTTTGCTCATTCCCAGAAGCTTTCTGAAGTTCTCCAAATGTTCCTGACCTGCCTCTGTCTAAGACTTATGTCTGTTAAGAGAGAGAATAAACAGGCAGTTCTTACTACTGCTTCAGTTTCTATGAAGGAAAATCAGAACATTTTTGTAAGGTTGGGATGATATTTTCAGGGCATCTTTCTCTTGTCTTGGAGTAACAGAGTGTCCTCTTCTTCCCTTTCTGCTCTGTGCTGTGGGCAATGGGGAACTTCCTTAACACACAGAGATTACAATAACTGGGGAGATGGTTGATCACTCTAAAGGATACATTCAATTGCTGCTGTGTTTTCCTCCATTTAAAATCAAAAAAACAGCATGAGCCTTGAAGACTTGAGCTAAACATTCATGTTAAGAATGCCTGTGACTTTACATGATGGGGGCTGAGGTGAAATGGAAGCTGCAGGCAGAGCTTTTTTACATCTATGCAACAATCTTATCAACAATGTAAACACATGGGTCCAAAGTAATTTATAGCCTGGTGAAGACAATAAATAATTTGGGCTAGATCCTCAGCTGCTGCAAAAGCTGATGGAGCTAGTCTAATTGCACCTTCTGAGTTATATGCTGCTGAGAAATACATATTCTTTTATGTTTAGAGCCAGAATCCATGTTGCTGAAGTATTATGGAGATGTACAAAAAGGGGAGACAATGCAGTTTTGCACTAAATAGCAAAAGATATATCTTGTAGAAAACTAACTAAGAAACCAACATCAGGTTTCTCGCATAAATGGGTACACCATACTGTCTAGAGGTCTAGACACTGTGATATTCAGTTATCATTTTTCCTGGTCAGAATATGCCAGATCAAGTCTCCCACCATTCTCCAGAATCCAACAAAATATGAACCTGCACATCTACTTCTGTCCCATATAACACAAAACTGAAGGTAATTTGCTTTTCTTTTTTTTACATGTCAAAATACTTAATCTTTCTAGAGATTGTAGATCATATAATATATTTCTAAGACTTCACAGTGTGTTTTTAGATAGTTAGTCAATAAAAATACCTGACAATTATCAGTCATTACTTTCTCAGAGGCTCCTTTACCTTTAAATCACTGTAGCAATGCTCTTGTAAATTACGGTTTGTTTACTACTGTTTACTATTACTCTTTTATATGTGCTGTAGTTGTCACGCCATTACAATTACCTTCTATCTTTGCCATCTGGAAACAGGGAGAAGAGCTTATCTTCTTTGTACTGTTTGGAAAATAATTACCAGAGATATTCTGTACCATAACTGGAGGAGGATTTTTACTTCATAACTTGATTGCTGATTAATTTCATAAGAAAAATGTATTTAACAATGCATATTACAAGAACATATATATGCTATTATTATGATGCTGCTTTAAATTTCAAAAATTAGTTCTTCCATCTGGACAATCACATAATATTTCTAAAGCCTTAACAAAGCTCTACCAAACAATAAAATATTTTTATCACCCATATATGATTCACAGGGTCACAGCAACCTGAGGAAACAGAAAGTTGTTTGGCACAAGAGTTCCATCATGTCCTTTTTAACATGATAATAAAAAAAGGTAATTAGCAGTAACGGTCAAGTCCCACTAGGTTTGAAACTTTATTTAGCTCAGATTAGCAGCTGAAATTTCAGATATTTATCTCAATTTAGTAAATCTATTCAAATATAATGAGTAATGATAATAAACCCCTACAGTCTGCTGTTCAGTCAGCTTGGGCAGATGCTGAAATATGCACAGAATCTCCCTGAGAACAGTGGGGTTCCTCCAAGGATCAAAGGTCTGACCATATGCATTTTACTGGAGCAAGTGTTTCCTCATGAATTATGCAGGTATCTCTCTGTTAACCAGAAAACCTTGAAAATAAGTTCTTTTGCAGCATTTTGCTCCTTGTCCTTCTAATCTCAGAACTGGAAGAAAAGCAGAATGCAAACATAAGAATGAATAATGGGAGACAGCAGACATAACCAAACCTTGCATACATTCAAGAAGAACCAAGATGTTTTAACTTGAATTGAAAGTGTGAAGAATTCCTTGACTCATGACCAGAAAAAAATAGGTTTCAAAAGCCTATGTGAAAAAATGTCACTGAAAGGGTATTTCATATTAGCCATATAACATAAGGGGAGGGAGATCTATGTATAAAATCACAATAAATTACTGGCTGGAAAACTGCAAAAATATCCTTGCCATCCCTCAATCATAATTTATTGCCATAAAAGGAAACATGTTCCATATTTCTGCATGATAAGAACAATGACAAATATAAATACCTATGTTTGTGTAGAAATTCAAAATTAATCAAATTTTGATGCCTGCAGGGGAAAGAGAATCTATAATGTAATGCAAACAATGTCAAAGAAATAGGAACAGTCATGGATCAAATTTCTGATAAACAAAATTTCCCCTGGGAAATTCGGATTTTTTTTGATGATAGTTGTACATCTTTACACAATGTAAAGACCCACTCTTCATTGGTTATGTGATCTGCAGAAGCAAAATAAGTATCTTCCCATTCCTGGTCATTATCTAGTATGGAGATTAAAAAAGAACAGCAAAGAAAGCATTGGCAAGAAGACTCTATCTTTAAAAGATTAACTCTAATATAAAATTATTTTATCTTGTCTTGCAACTATTTGGAAACTCATTAAATTTACAACAGTCACTTCATATGGAAATTACTTCTCTCCCCTGAAGAGACTGTTAACTGTAGTCACTTATTTCATGGCCCATGATTATATGCACTCGCCCTGTTTCAGCAAAAACCCTGAAATCTGTGCAACATTAATGCAATGACAAGACCTAAGTATGGAGCTCAGAGTGTCTTTCTTGCCTTTTTTTCACATCTGCCTACAGAGAGGCTGACAATGCACGTATTGCCTTGCTAATTGAGCATTAGATTAAGTGGACTGGTGTATTTGTTGACTGAATTTTAGCAAATAAGTGGAAGAAGTAATTGCCATCATAAGCACAGCAACAAATCCGCTTTACATTTTAATTTAATGTGTTTGTATGGGATCTTAATCCTTAGAACAGTTACACCCCACTGTAGCCAGCTATAAATGTGAGACATAAAGTATCCTTCTAATAGCCTGTCATCAGCATTTGCATTTTCAGCTTGGAAAAAATTGTTTTGGAAAGGTTGATGCATTTGAAAATATTACTGTCAATATTTTGCAAGCTGAACAAATACTGTATTTTCTAGGAAGAAAACTGCAATGCTGTTGCTCTTTATAAAAGTTGTTAGACAGGAAGGCCAGAGAATTTTAAATAATTGCTGCAATGAAAGGTAGTCATATATTTAGTAAATAAAACTATCCACTTGTAAGCAGCTATAAGAAACAGTATAATCTAATGTTTCTGTTTAGTTTTTGCCTATCAAACCTATTCAAATAAACACAAACATATCCTTGAACCTAACTGTGTTTCTTCAGAGTATTATTACTTTATAAGTATATCACATAATGCTTTCACTGGTGGAATAAGATTCTTAACCTAGCGCTTAAAAAAATATGGTTGGGTTTTTTTTAGAAATTTACTTATTTTTTGAGACAGTCTGTCAGTCTATGTGTCAGGACCTGGAGAACACTGGGAGGGCTGCATGTCCCCATACAGCAGGTGGGGCTGCCTGTGGGCCAAGGAGCCCAGGGCAGTCTCAGGCTGGAACCCAAGCCCTGCGCCCAGCCCAGGCCCCAGTAAGCCCAATGGGGCTCCCTGGATGGACACCACCCCTGCCTTGTGGGACAACCCCACTCCTGTTGCTCCCTGACATTGCCTGCTCATGGCCTGGATGAGCAAACGGTCTGCTGGATCAAGCACTGGCTGGACGGACGGGCCCAGAGAGTGGTGGTCAATGGAGCTAAATCCAGCTGGTGGCCGGTCACAAGTGGTGTTCCTCAGGGCTCGGTTTTGGGACTATTTCTGTTTAACATCTTTATTGATGATCTTGATAAGGACATAGAGTGTATCATCAATAAATTTGTAGATGACACCAAGTTAAGCAGGAGTGTCGATCTGCATGAGGATAGGGAGGATCTACAGAGAGACTTGGATAGATTGGATTGATGGGCAAACGTTAATAGGATGAGCTTCAACGAGGCCCAGTGCCAGGTCCTGCACTTGGGCCACAACAACCCCATGCATCGCTACAGGCTTGGGGAGGTGTGGCTGGAGAGCTGTCTGGAAGAGAAGGATCTGGGGGTTC
Organism: Strix aluco; assembly: GCF_031877795.1. Lineage (NCBI taxonomy): Eukaryota > Metazoa > Chordata > Aves > Strigiformes > Strigidae > Strix > Strix aluco. The sequence continues at coordinate 47,048,524 of NC_133935.1, forward strand.
TAATTGACAAGCAGCTGAACATGAGCCAGCAGTGTGCCCAGGTGGCCAAGAAAGCCAAGGGCATCCTGGCTTGTATTAGAAATAGTGTGACCAGCAGAAGTAGGGAGGTGATAGTTCCCCTGTACTCTGCACTGGTGAGGCCACACCTGGAGTATTGTGTCCAGTTTTGGGCACCTCAATACAAGAGAGATATCGAGGTGCTGGAGCGAGTGCAGAGGAGGGCAATGAAGCTGGTGAAGGGCCTGGAGAATAAATCCTATGAGGAGCGATTGAAGGAGCTGGGACTGTTTAGCTTGAGGAAGAGAAGGCTGAGGGGAGACCTCATCACTCTCTACAACTACCTGAAAGGACATTGTAGAGAGGTTGGTGCTGGTCTCTTCTCACAGGTAATTAACGATAGAACAAGAGGGAATGGCTTTAAGCTGCAACAGGGGAGGTTTAGACGGGACATTAGGAAAAAATTTTTCACAGAAAGAGTGGTCAGACAGTGGAATAGGTTGCCCAGGGAGGTGGTGGAGTCACCATCCCTGGATGTGTTTAAGGGTCGTTTGGATGTGATGTTGGGGGATATGATGTAGGGGAGAACTTTGCAAAGTAGGGGTGATGGTTGGACTCGATGATCCCAAGGGTCTTTTCCAACCTGAATGACTCTGTGATTCTGTGACATGATATTGCAGGAGAAATGGACATGCGGACAATCAGTGTGATTAAGCAATGCCAGTTTTATTGTGGTGAAACAAGCCTTTTATAATGCTGGTGAAAATCACATGATACAATCGCATGGTATAATTCTTTCTGATTGGACAGTTAGCTTTGCACATGCTCCTTAAGCTTTCTTCTGATTGGATGAAGACTGCCACATCAACATTGTACAAACGTTCCTTCTCCGCCCACACCCACACCCTGGAGTTGTTTAACTTCCTGTGTTCTTCTTCATTCTTTCCGGGTTATGTCCTTGCCGACACTGAGGCTTTACCAGTCTTGCTCATATGCAGGATTGCTCACACGCTGATTTCCTCGCAGGAAATCCTTCCAAATCCCCACAGATCCCTCTTTTTTGTTTTTGAGCAATCCAAACTCCTTGCAAGCTTTTCTGCAGCGATTGTCTAATACAAGAAATTAAGCATGGCAAAATAATAGCAAGCACAATAATCACAATAATTACAATGATTGCTCCTTTTTAACAATTCTTTGCTCGTAATAAGTTGACCTTTCCAAAAGGTTGTGGTGTTGGTGCCGGGCTGGGTAGTTTGAGCAATGTCATTGGCCTGTGAAAATTTCATTTTTGCCCAACTATCGTCTGACACAAACCCAATGAATTCTTGCGGGTCAAAGTAAGGGATTCTCAATAAACATGTTCTGAATGGGTCCGACGGAGCAGCCATTGAAAGGCAGAAGGATTCTTGACCTGTCTCATTAGCTATAGTTACCCATATATTTGGTCGGGGAAGCACTACTTTTGCTGGATGAGCATTAATCACTGTTAGAACCATTACAAGGCTTAAAATCACAAACTTGATCTCATTTCCAAGGCGGCACCCAGCAAAATGGAGCCCATCTAGTGCCGGTATCTGTAATAACACAGGCATAGCCTCGACGCGTCATTTTTAGTTCACCAGGTCCTTTCCACTCTCTTATAGCAACATCTTTGTACTGAGCAAAAGCACTATCTCCACACTGGCTTATACCGGATTTCAGACCCAGACTATGAATTTAACACATACACCGCTTTTCCAATATCCCGCTTTTGCAAGTCATTCTGCAACAGCCAGGACCTCTCCCCCTTTTTGTTTTTGCAAAAGCGCTTTTAAAGTTTTGATGTGGTCTCTCCACTGTGGCTTGCCCCATGGGGGAATATGGTATACCTATGATGTAACGTATACCCCAGAGTTGACAAAAAAAAGGACCAAATTTTTGAGAGGTATAGGCTGGTCTATTATTAGTTTCACGGGTCAATGGAACTAATTTCCCATATTCCTTGGCGCATTCCGCCCTACCGCGATGGTAACTTCTCACAGCTTAGTACTTTTTCACAGTTCAGTGTTGCAGCTGTCCGCTGTTTTTGCCTGCTACCTTGGCACAACTCAGCAGTTTCTTATCTATCTTCCAAGGCCTGTTCTTCATCAAAGCCTAGCTGTTCCTCAGAGGCTGTGTAAGGCTGACAGGCCAATGCCTCCCACAGTTGCACCTGAAAGACTTATTTCGAGACTTTATCAATTAAGGGTTAGACAAGCTTCAAAACACAGCATACTTAAAAACGTTTCACAGAATGCTAGAAACAATACAGCAGTTACAGTTACTAGAGTAAGCTAATTTCAGTACCCATAACTAAGGGATATGACTAAATACTACAAAAGTAAACAGTAAGGAAAATACGAAATAGCACACTCACTTAATGGGGTACTAACATTCAGGTCCGCAACTGCTGGGGAACCCTGGATGCAGCCAGAATTTAGAGTACCCTTCCTCGCAAACCGGAAACCCTACGTGATGCGTCCATCCGTAGGTGAGGCATCCAACATCGCTGCAAGCAGGTCCAGCCTCCAAATCAACAGGCCAAAATAACTGGCAATTTTCTTTGAGCGGAAACATCTGATTTCATCCTCCTGTTGGGTTCTACCCAGAGCCTGGTCACCACTCAGGGGGGAAAACCAAGGGAGTTTCTAATAAGGTTAAACACTTAAGATCTTAATTCTTAATATTGCTAAACAAAGAAAGTTGAACACACAATCTTATAGCATTTCATCCTTATTAATAACTACATTTTGTCTAAGCTACATCATCTTTCCCTAGTGACTAATAGGCTTATATATTTCATTAAGGAGTTACAATTACTGTTAACATTTTCTCTTGAAAGAGTTGACAACTGTGGTGTGATTAAGGACTGAGATAGTGTATTTTGTCCTATTGCAGTAGCAAGCATTACCCATATATTCTGCTTAAATGATCAGTTGAAGAGATCGCGAACTGTTGGCACAGGGGCATCCATAGCACCCACAGCTGGCTCTTGAGTGTCTACCAAAAGCTGCCTCTCACGCCTCAGGTGTAGTTGCACACAGCTTGCTGGTAATCACCTGTGGGGACTGTGACCTGTGAAAACACAAGCATAACCTCTTCCCTGGGTTATTAAAGGATATGGTCCTTCACAGTTAGCACTTTCCAGATTTTTTGCCAACACTTGAGCCTTATGACACTTGAAACACTTAGTCTGAACAAACAGGCAGCACCGATGATCCAGCGGGCACTTGGGCACTCTGTCAGAGAACTCCACACTCCGCAGCTGCAGCTGGGCTGCGTCTCACACACGGAAAACAATCACACAAAGAGGCCTCTTACACTTATCACTCACACAACATAAGATGACAAACACTACAAACATCAAAACACCATAAAGAATATATAAAGCCATTGCTAGTTGATTATGTGGTGAGTCCAGAAAATTCCCCCTTCTTTGTTTTTAAATCAAGGCCTTTAGTGTACTGACCATCAGAAAGGTTTAAAGTTAGTCCTTTTAGAATGGACAAGGGACTCTGCATCCCAGTGTCAGTACCTTCTGTAAAAACTGTCGCTTTTGGTGTTCGGGGGAGGCGGGATGGATGATCGCGCGGTGCCAGATGGCCGTAGGCAGTTGCTCCGTGGCGGGGGGGCTCGGGGAGGCCCGGGGCTGCTGCCGCCAACTCCGCGCTTTAAGAGCGTCCGAAACCAACTTCCAAGTGATCACTGATAGCCGTGGTTTCTGCACTATTTAAGTAACCTTTGTACAGAAGTTTCATTATAAGTTATCCCTCTCTTAGAGAGTATATGCAGCAGGAGTCTGACCATTCCATCTCCTCTGCGGACTTGTTCTGTCCCATGCTCTTATCTGTGTCCCGCCCACTACTGGAGTCCTTTGACTCTTTCGGTTTCTCCTCAGTCCCTTTCTGGTTGGCATCAGATATATTTCCGCTGTTTCCAGCCCCTGATTGCATAGTTTTGGACCTAGCCCCTGTTGCTCACCGTGGTCCCTGTGGCACAATCGATAAGGCAAACGGATTTTTCGGCTGACCCAGCGTGGTGGGAGCCACAAGCAGCGTAGAGCACCCCCCACCCTTGTCCCTCTGGGGCGAGGGGACTGGACCATCCGTCTGGCCATGGCTGGGGCAGTGCGGTAGTGGCGGCGGCAGTGGCATGGCTGATATATCAAAGTTAGAAGCTGCTCCAAGAGCTGCAGAGGCAGAAGCCGCAGCCGCACGCTCACTACTCATCTCTGGTGTGTCTCTCGGATTAATTTCCATAGCGTGGTGTAACTGCTCACTTCTTTTGCCGACTTTCCTCCATCACTAACCAAGTCCCATAGCTGTTTCCCTATGGCTTCCCAGGTAGCTGCTTGAAATGCAAGCCCTGCACTGGGGATAAGTCCTTTCTCTCAGCTCCACTTTAATAAGCCTTCTAAGGTGGACTTGTCATATTTTGTCCCTCTCACGGAGAGGATATGTTGGAGGAGTTTCACCACTGCTTGAGTAAGCGTGGACCCCATTCCTCCCAGGCCGCCGCCTCTTGCGGATCTCTAGCCACCTCTCGTGGCTCCCTGGCCGCCACCTCTCGCGGTGCCTTAGCCACCTCTCACGGCGCCTTAGCCACCTCTCACGGCTAGCCGCCTCTCGTGGCTCCTTAAAGTTACAGCACGCTGATTCTCACCTTCAGACACCAGGGCAGTGTCTGGAACAGTTTCGACCGGCTTTCCACCCATGATTGCACATCACTGAGTCCTCATCAGACTTGTTCTAATCTGTGGGTCCCTGTATCGGGCACCATAAGCGGGAGAAATGGACATGCAGACAATCAGTGTGATTAAGCAATGCCAGTTTTATTGTGGTGAAACAAGCCTTTCATAATGCTGGTGAAAATCACATGATACAATCACATGGTATAATTCTTTCTGATTGGACAGTTAGCTTTGCACATGCTCCTTAAGCTTTCTTCTGATTGGATGAAGACTGCCACATCAACATTGTACAAATGTTCCTTCTCTGCCCACACCCACACCCTGGAGTTGTTTAACTTCCTGTGTTCTTCTTCATTCTTTCCGGGTTATGTCCTTGCCGACACTGAGGCTTTACCAGTCTTGCTCATATGCAGGATTGCTCACACGCCGATTTCCTCACAGCAAATCCTTCCGAATCCCCACATGATATTGCACTGCTTCCCACTATAACTGATGTTGGATGGAAAAATTACTTAGATCTTCTTGCACTACAGAAAGTTAAGCTCTGACAAAGTACCATCTGGCAAGAATTTATGTTCTTCCATAGGATAAATCTCACCTTTAAACACAAAGCTACTATAATAATTTCCATGGAAGTTATCTCAACATATAATGGTCCCCAGATGCTCTGACAACTTCTCTAAGAAACACAGATGAAACCAGGAACAATACTGATTTGCAATATAGAATTTCTAGATATTGAACTAGAAAAAGAATGAGAAGTGAAAAATCACTTTACATAATCAGTGAGAGGTTTAACAACAGAGTTTAAAAAGAATTGTATATAGAAGAGATGTGTGCATCACTGTCAGGCAAACACACAGGTTGCTGAAACTGAGTAGACAAAGTTTTAATATTCACTGGCTTCCTAAGCACCTTCCCAATACAGACTTGTCTTCTTCAGGCTTGGACAACCCAGTGCCCAGAAAGCCTTACAGCACCAAGAGCTCTGTCTCCTGAGGAACTCCCACAGCTTCTGCTAATGTGGAACTGAAACAGTGAAGTGCTAAGGCTTGGACAACAGGCCCAAGCCAGAGTTGACCTATAGATGAATCCTGTATATTTTATAACTGATAATCATTGTGCTAGTAGGTATTGTACTAAGTTATAACAGCCTACTTATGCTGGTGTCAAAAGTGCTAAAGCATTGAAATACTGCAGCCTGAACAACAGGCCCCGAGCTGGAGCTGCTAACTTAGGATGTAGTCATTAGTGAAATATGTAAACTCGCTAGTGAAAGACAAAATATAATCAGTAGAGGGGAGAGAATGTATCCCACTTTCCTTTCACAACCTCATTCAAGGCTGAGAACCTAAGTATTTGGCCTTGTTAGAAACTCCCTTGGTTCCCCCCCGAGCCCTGGCCAAGCTTTGGGTGGAATCCAACAGGAGAATGAAACCAGAAACTTTCTGCTCAAAACAAAGGTGCCAGCTATTCTGGCTTGTCCATCTCTGGTATATAAGGCTGGGCCCGTTCACAGCGACTTTGGATGCCTCACCTACGGGTGGACGCACCACGTAGGATTTCCCACTTGCTGGGACTGGCTCTCCAAATCCTCGCTGTAACCGGGGCTCCCCAGCGACTGCGGATCTGGATGATGATGATTATATATGCAAGTGGTGATGTATTTCTCTTAATTACCATTCTCTCCCTCTCCCGTGTAGTAATGATTTGATGCATTACTCTGTTTGTTGCTTTAAGTGCACTATTCTGCTTCTTCTTACTGCATGTTCTCTGTATTATGCTGTTACATTACTTGGTTATCACTAGTAAAGTACGCCTACTCTTTTCACTCTGGTGTCCGAGTTTAATTGTTATCCTTAATCAGCAAAACAAACAGGAATTTAACAGTCCAAAAGAAAAATATTAGTCTGGACTCAAACAAATCAAATATTACACAATTCATTTATATCAGATAGAACTTCCACTGCAAACTATGACCCACAAGTATAAGGACTCTCATACTTGATCTTCATGGAGACTGTGGTCAAGTCCTCCCAAAAAGTGAAACCCATAAGATGTCAAAGATAACCTCCTAATGTTAACAGATATAAGCACCTCTTCTGTGAATACCTTCTGTAGGGAGATGCTATCAATATTTTGCTTTTTCTTTGCAGGTGATTGCCCTTCTTTGACATGATGGATGCAGTTGCCATCTTGGTTTTGGTCCAATTTTCTAGCTCCCACATTACTGTATTGAAATTGTGTTCAAAAATGTGACCCTAACTGTCCTAGATAGCTTTTAGTTGCTGAGGGGAAAAGGAGTGTGCTGAGTTTGTGTATGGTGGGGTTTTGTAGCAGGGGAGCAGGCTACAGTGGTGGCTCCTGTGAGAAGCTTATCAAAGCTCCTGCAGCTCCAAGTCAGACTCACCTCTGGCCAAGGCCGAACCAATTAGCAACAGTGGCTGTGTCTCTGTGATAACGTATTTAAGAAGGGGAACCTGAGAGGAGGAAGGGTTGTGAGAGATATACCTGTGTAAACACTGATGTCAGTGGAAGAAAGGAGGAGGGGGTAGGGAGGTGAACGAAGACAGAGACTTCCCTGCAGCTTGTGGGGAGAGGGCAAGATGTCCCCCTGCAGCCCATGGAGGTCCATGGTGGAGCAGATGCTGACCTGCAGCCTATGGAGGACCCAGAACAGGCAGCTGTGCCTGAAGAAGGCCAGGACTCTGCAGGAAGCCCCTGCTGGAGCAGTCTGTTTCTGGGAGGACTGCAGCCCGTGGAAGGGACCCATGCTGAAGCAGATCATGAAGACCTGCAGCCCTGTGGGAAGGACTCATGCTGGAGAAATTCATGGAGGACTGTCTCCTGTGAGAGACATCCCATGCTGAAGCAGAGGAAGAGTGTGAGGAGTCCTCCACCTGAGGGAGAAGAAGCGGCAGAAACAATGGGAGATTAACTGACCACAACCTCCATCCCCTTCCCCCCTGTGCCACTGGGGGAGAGGAGGTAGAGAAATTGGGAGAAAAGCTAATCCCAGGATGAGGGGATGGGTGGGGAGAAGGTGTTTTTAAGATGTTGTATGCCTCAGTCCTACTCTGTTTGATTGATAAATTAAGTGGTGGTGGTGGTGGTGTTTAAATTAAATTGATGTTCTTTTTCTTCCCCAATGGAATCTGTCTTTTGCTAGTGACCATAACTGGTGAATCATCCCTCCCAGTCCTTGTCTTGATTCCCGAGCCTTTTGTTGCATTTACTAGTCCCCAAATCTGAGAGAGAAGGAGTGAGCGAGCACTGTGTGGTGCTCAGTTGTCCTCTGGGCTTAAATCACAACAGAGAGTTTTATTGTTGTTGCTGTTTTTAAGATCTACTTAAATGTAATCATGAAAGTGGCAAAATTTACAGACTGTGATTCCCATGCTTCATGCAAGAACAGGTGAGTCACACTATATAGGTAATTTAGGTCTCTGATAGTGTTTAATACCTTCTCCCTAAAATGAAGTGCCAACAGAATCATCAAGATACATGTTAGTGGCAATAAATCATTGTATGCAGTCACTGTGCCACACAGAAAATGTTGGTAAAACATTTTATACGTGGTTTAAAAAACCATGGGATCAAGAATGTCCTCAGACAATATGTTAAGTTTTTAAATGAGATAGAATCATAGAATCATAAAATGGTTTGGATTGGAAGGGGCCTTAAAGACCATCTAGTTCCAACCTCCCTGCCATGGGCAGGGACACCTTCCACTAGATCAAGTTGCTCAAAGCCCCGTCCAACCTGGCCTTGGACACTTCCAGGGAGCGGGCATCCACAACTTCTCCGGGCAATGTATACCAGTGCCTCACCACCCTCACAGCAAAGAATTTCTTCCTTATATCTAATCTAAATCTACTGTCTTTTGGTTTAAAACCGTTACCTATCACTACACTCCCTGATGAAGAGTCCCTCCCCCATCTTTCCTGTAGGCCCCCTTTAAGTACTGGAAAACTGCTATAAGGTCTCCCAGGAGCCTTATCTTTGCCAGACTGAACCACCCCAACTCTCTCAGCCTGTCCACATAAGGGAGGTGCTCCAGACCCCCGATCATCTTCGTGGCCCTCCTCTGGAGCTGCTCGAGCAGGTCTATGTCCTACTTATACTGGGGGCCCCAGAGCTGGACACAGTACTCCAGGTGGGTTCTCACGAGAGAGGAGTAGAGGAGGAGAATCACCTCCCTTGACCTACTGGCCACTGTTCTCTTGATGCAGCCCAGGATACAGTTGGCTTTCTTGGCTACGAGCACACACTGCTGGCTCATAGTCAGTTTTCCATCCACTAATACCCCCAAGTCCTTCTCTGCAGGTCTGCTCTCAATCTACTCATTGCCCAGCCTGTATTTGTTCATGAGATTGCCTCATGACCAGGTGCTCCATCTGTCAAATCCATGTCTCTCCAATTTAGAGACAGGGATGTCGTGCGGGACAGTGTCAAATGCTTTAAACAACTCCAGGTAGATGATGTCAGTTGCCCTTCCCTTATCTACCAACGCTGTAACCCCATCATAGAAGGCCACCAAATTTGTCAGGCACAATTTGCCCTCAGTGAAGCCATATTGGCTGTCACCAATCACATCCTTATTTTCCATGTGCCCTAGCATAGTTTCCAGGAGGATCCACTCCATGATCTTGCCAGGCACAGAGGGGAGACTGACTGGCCTGTAGTTCCCTCGGTCCTCTTTAGTTCCCTTTTTAGAAATGGAGTTTATGTTTCTCCTTTTCCAGTCAGCGGGAACTTCACCAGACTGCCATGACTTCTCAAATATGATGGGGAGTGGCTTAGCTACTTCATCTGCCTGTTCCCTCAGGACCCGTGGATGCATCTCATCAGGTCCCATGGACCTGTGCACCTTCAGGTTCTTTAGATGGTCTCAAACGTGATCTTCTCCTACAGTGGACAGTTCTCCCATCTTCCAGTCCCTGCCTTTGCCTTCTGCATCTTGGGCAGTATGACTGGAGCCCTTGCCAGTGAAGACAGAGGCAAAAAATATATGCTGCCAATGTTACACTTTTAGTTAAGATCAGAATGGTTATTTCTCTTCCAAGTAGAATGCATGAATTTGTAATGTTGCATCACAGATTGACTTCTAAAATTTATGATTTATATCTTCTAAGCTTGATTTTTAACTAGCCTGGCTATGATCAGTGAGAGGATAGACATAGTCAGACAAATCTGGTTTTTGTTTATAAATGACCTACCAATAAAATCTACCCCTCCTTTCATATATGAAACACCCATCCTCACAATGCTTTTAATTATGATGCACATTTGCACTGCTCCAATGGTTGGGTGGTACTGCACTAATATGTGCTCAAGATCTAGGACAATACACTTTCTTACCTGTTTTAGCTGGCTTGTAAACTGAGGTAAAATTCTATTACTTTCATCAAGAGTTGTTCCATATAGTGGAAGGATCACATAGCTTCAATGGATTGAAATATGTATATTTCAATGGTACAATGCTTCTGACTGGCAAAGGCTTGAAAAGTTTAATTGATGTTCACATGTTGCATTGGTAATGTTGCTATCTGGTAAGTAATAGGAAAAGATAGAAGCATTGGTTATTCAATGCAGTTAATACCTACACATACCTAAATAAGCAGCTGATTTAAGAAGCTATTATAGATGGAAACAAAATGCTGAAAAAGTATAGACTGATAGATGCAAATACAAACAAACAGGAACATAAGAGTCATGAACAGTGGAGTAAAAGAACATATTTGTATAGACAGGTTGATATATATGTGCATGAACACACTTTCATACATATACACAAACACTGCTTTGAGTGGGAAAATTCAGAATACAGTAGAGGCCTACTCATTTATATATCCTGCAACTTTATACTTATGTAAGTTTATGTATATTTATATACAGTAGAATCAGTGGTCAGAAAAAGACTGGAGATACAAGCTTACCTTGCCAGTTCTCAACCCCTAATTATCTTGTACAAAGAAATCTCTTTTGTTGGATGAATACTTGTAGCATATTGAACTGTTGCTCAACATACAATCAAACCAGACACTTGTAAACTTAATTATGAGTGACAACCCAAGCCAGAACTTCAGTGCTGGATTACTTCATTCCTTCATCTGTGTACCCTCAGGGATTACAATTCTAATGCCTCTGTCACGGAGGAAATTACATGATTAAACTAGCTTTCATAGGGAAATCAATTACTTCTCAAATTTTTAAGTTTATTTTTACATGCCAGAGACATCTTCAGGACTTCATATTGAAACGACACATCTACAACATTATTTAATATCACTTTCATTTTTCATTTTCTTAGAAAATGTGTTTTTACTTTTCTATTCTTGCCCCTCCATAATATGCCCAAAACAGGCACCTGGGCATTTTTACATTACAGTTTAATGTCTCTGATAAGGCTGACTTTATACTTACATTATCAATCTGTCCTTATGCAGATAACAATTATTTCTGTTTCAGAAATGTCATATCCACCTGTGTACCCTACCACTCATTTTACATATTATTCTTTCAGTCATGCTATCTTGCATGTGTGTGCACACATATATATATATGTGTGTCTGTGTTTAGGTATATAGAGGTATGTAATAAAACTTAATTGCTTGCCTGGTCAGACTTTCTTATGCAGTTCCAATTTGCCCTGTCTAATGAGACAACTTCTAGCAGCAGTCATGTTGACAGTAAAAGTAATAGCTTTACAAAAGCAGTAACCTGTTGCTGTACATTGCTATATTGAAAAATGGATGCTCTGGTTTGGAGCACATCTTTTTATTGAGCGACTACACTCCATGATGGAATATACGTGTGAGAAAAGAACATTCCTAATCACCAAATGTTCTGATAAAGAGGACCAATTAATCTTTGTCTATTAGAAATGAGGATGGGAATTAACTTCTATAAACTAGTGTGAAGACAAAGTTCAAATAAAACTTAACAATATTAAAGTTCTTTGCAACTCTTCTTTCATGCTCTGTGCAAATTACTTTGCACTCACGTCAGCCTATGACAATACAATTTCTGAGAACCAGTATGTCAGTAATGCTGAGAAAAGCTGAAAACTATAAATTATCCTGGTGGTGACTATTACCTAAACCCAACTGACTAGTTGCATTTAGATTAGCTCATCTTTTCTTGCTATCTTTAGGGAATTTACCTTAACACAGCCAGCTCTGTGGGAAAGCAGGAGCTCAGCTGCAGCTCTGTTTGCCCTAGCCACTAGTGCACAAATGACTCAGGAACACCAAGAGCTTGAAGCCTGATCTCTAACAGGTCTTAAGTGCAGCCTTTTGGCTGACCACACAGGTTGTTAAGAGTGTCTTGGTTCATTGACATTATGGTCTTATATTTTATGTACTAGACTGATGCAGAGTGCTTTTATCTGGTCTTCTTAATGCCACAAACAAAACTCTTTCACTCATTTGCTGTGAGCATATTCACAGTGTTTCACAAATCATGGGTGATGATTAAATGCTGCATATTACTGAGCTCCAAGTCAGTAAATGGGAAATTTAAAATGCATTGCAGTGCTAAGCTTGTCATTTGCTTTTACCAATATCTTCAAAGAAAAATCAAAAAAAGAACAAGAAATTAACTCTATTGCAATATATAAAATAGGCTTTTGATTTATTCTTTAGGTAACAATATTACTGAGGGATTAAGATAGACCATCAGTTTAAAACATCCATTAAGATTAGATGCAGTACAATCCAGAGGTGAAATTCATTTCACTTGCATGAAGCCAGTAATCAAGCTGTATGCAAGAGAAGCCTGGAGGCCTCACTGTGCTTCATTTTATCCTTCCAAACCACTTGTCTAAACTGCAGGATACAGAGCGCCCCCAGAGCCAAAAATCTCCTACCTGCAGACTAGAGAGAGTAACAGTGCATTATCCAGAGCCCTGGGACAAAGGGACTTGTGCAAACCTGCCTCCCATGGCATCCCTCGCACAGTCCTTCCACCTCTGCCTCTCCTGGGGATGCACAGAGACTGCACACGAAACGTAATGTGACCCTGGAGGATTTTGCATTCCCCTTCCTGCCAGCAGATATTTTCAGCTAAGAGAATTATTCTCAGTTGTGGAGTAATTTAGGCTTTTTTTATAAGCTAACAAATTCTTTAGGGTGTATTAATAATGCAGAAATGTTGAGACAGTGGAAATTTTACATAGTCTGAAAAATCTTATTGGTACTATAGATTTACAAACAATACTAGGGACTTTTTTTAAAGCCTAGGTAGCATGAATAGGGATATTAGCATCCCTCAATGCCCACAAACCTTTCAATTTATGAAAAATATTTTTTCTCCAATATTTAGTTGAAAATATCAAGTCATATTTTAAAGGCTTCACCACTCACCAAAAGAACAAACTGACCACCTTTTTTATTTTCACGGACATTAAAGAGTATCATTTTTGATGCAATGCTACAGTTGCAACTAAGTTTTGCTTACAAATTACAGCAAAATTCACAGGAGCTTAAAAAGAAAATCCCTGTCATGTGGTAAGGCCTAGTCAATGGTATGTCATCCACTCTGGGTCTCAATTTAGTTTAAAATGGCTTAACAACTGTCAATTTGAAGAAACAGGTTTGGAATAACAATGAGCATCTCATCCTGTTTATTGATTTTAGTCATTTTATTATGTTTTATCCAGTGTGCTAAAATTCAGAGCCTCCCTAGTAGCTGTCAGATATACTTACAGAAAAACTTTAACACAAGGGGATGGATTTAGAATAGATTTTTCTTGGCTAACTAATAAGAAAAATGTTCAACAGCAGTTGGCTCTCCTTATTAGAAGCATTGTCAACTATGAAGCTATAACATAGAGATTACAAATAGTGTTGGCTTTAGAAAGAAGATTTCTATTCAGTACAAAACTGGAGGAAGGGGCTGGTCTTGGGGTTAACCTGAATTTCTGACCTGTTTCTCAATATCTTTGAACTCTCAATCTAGAAAAATTCATGACTTTCACTTAAACATCATGATGAATTAGTTTCTCATTCTTCTGTTGACTGTGTGTTCGCATTACTTGTTTTATTCAGTTTTTCTTTGTGCCATCAGAGATCTCAATTTTTTTCCTGCGTTCAATGTACATCTTCACCCACTCATTGATGTCTTGTCATTTCTACAACACCTTATGCAATGGGAGAGTGCAATAGAAATTTCATTATTCCTTTGCCACAAAGACTGAACTGTTCTGGGCAGTTTGGTTTAACAGCAGAGGAGAGGGTGTGAAGGGATGTCTGTTGGACTGGCAGCTTTGAGAACAAACTGACAAAGTCACAGTGACAGAACAAAAAGTCAATGAGGAGTCAAACAGCAGGAAAAGCAAAGCTAAGTGGACAATAATAAAGATTTCAACAGATTCCCAAATCAGGGCTGAAGGTTCAAATAAAAAAAGAATAATATAAAAATTCACATCTGCCAAAAGGGGTTAACCCCCTTCTTTTACAGCACCCGTGTGAAATCGACAGTACAATATCAGCTGAATGCAGCAGTTACATGTTTGCCATTTAGGATTTATGTCATATTGTGTCCTATTTATCAGCTTGGGCTTGAAAGCAGCTGCTATGACATAATTCACCACCAAATGTTTGCATAAATAGTAGGAGACATTTTTTCTTTTTCTTTTTTTTGGGGGGGGGTGGGGTGGGACGTGTGAGGAAGAGAAAGTGGATGGGATTTAAAAAAAATAAAACAAGAAAGAACTCAGTCTTTAAAAATTTGTATCATTTTCAGTCTTCAGAGGACAAGTGTTTGCAAAGTTTTATGTACCATCTAGTTTTTTGAAACTAGGAAGGAACAATTGTGAAACCTCTGTTCCAAAACTGCAAACAGCCAGGGAAAAGCATATGCAATTGTTAATGGATGATATTTTTGTGGATAGTGTCTATGACATAAGAGTGGATAATATTTGCTATATACTCCAGAATAGCAACAGGGAAACCTTTTGTTCCTACCTAAATAGCTGACCATGTAACAATTTTTATATGTTCACTCAGACTCTGACTCTTTGTTGTTGATTTTATTGTCCTTGGTTCTGTTTTGGTTTCTGTCCTTTTGCTGTTGCTGTCTGTTGCAGAGGAATTTGGAGCTCAGAAATGCCTGTGCCCTATATAGCTGTCCCATATATCCCACAGACTTCTTATCTGATATAAACTTGGTAAAAATGCCGGCACTTAGTTTACTGCTATCATTTGTTGCTGTGCTAAGTGAGTTAGAAGTACTTTGACAAAATGTATGGCCTCAAAGCTAGTAGCTGCTGATCATAATTTCCATCTGGATCTAATGTGCCTTGGGTTTAATTCACCCAGTTCTGCCTGAAAGCCAAACAGTGTGAGACAGTCATTGGTCTCCCTAGTGGTCAATGTACAGAGATAAGCACCTTCTTCCTATTTATCTTTTTCCACTGACTCAAGAGAAGGATTTAACTTTTAGGTTGTTAAGTTACATGAGATGAAGCACATGCTTTGTTGGTCCATTCATGAAGATCACTGTTTAGACAACAGCCTCTACAAGGTACTGAAAGAGCATGTAAAAAGACAGGGACAAGATGCACCATTAATGACATCTTTCATCTTTCTTTTCTGTACCTAAAGTGTTGGTATATAACTTGTATTCCTGCTCATATTTATTAACAAAATAAAACTTTGATTTTAAATATTAAGGAAGAATAGAGTTGTTTTCTTGAAGCTACAAAATCCCATTGTGGCATCTCATGATGATCCTTTCCCCATGTGTACCTTTTCCTTTTTTCCCTTTTCTATGCTCCTATAACTCTTATTTTCTTGTTTAAACATGGCCATGATTTTAATCCTAAAATGTTTGAGAATTTGGTCAGAGATGGAGGAATTAGAACAAAAACACCATTCACATTTTCCTCTCTTGTCTCATTCAATCTTCTTGCTGTTAGTGGGTAGCTGTGACAATGAATGATGCCCAGACTGCTGAATGCTCCTCTAGGCATGGGCAACTAATTTCATGACTTGAGGTCTGTACTTTTTTCTATGGTCTTGGCATGAAGGGCCCTTCAGACTAGCACCACTCTGATAATAGGACTGCATTTAGTTTCAGGAAGATGTTCAGTACTTCAGCCCTTTTATACGGCTATTACTGAACATCTTCTCCTAAACTGAGTTGTAATGTTTCTCTTCTTGAAGAGTGCTATAATAAAGAAGAAAACTGCAATAAATGTTCACAATAATAAATGGCAGCAATGGCAGGGGGCAGAAGAACTCCTTATGTCAAGTAGAGCTAAGATTACATTCAGCAGCTGGCTTCATAAAGCATGTATAAAATATATGGTAAAAACACAGGAAGACCGACAAGATTCCACAAGTTCTACCACAGGAGTCCAGCATTGTTTAGCAAAAACAGGTTTTTTAGACATAGTTTCTACTGCAGGGAGAAGAACAAAGGAAAAGCCAGACACTCTTAATTTCCTGCATTGAATCTATTAAACATTATTTGTTTTTCAGATGCAAGAGTAGTATCAGACAACAAGAATTCTGTATAGATCTGCTTTCCAACCAGTAAAATGTTATTTTTTTAAAGAATTGAGTTATATAATATTCTCTATTTACTTTTTGATTAAAAGAATAAATTAGAGGCCATTTGAGAGCCAGTATTAATCTTTCTTATTACTTTGTTCCACTGAAAAAAAAATTAAAATAGCTAAGAATCTTTTTGGCAATATAAATGACCCTCTTTGAGAATTTTATGTCACAGATAAACTGTGAAATTACCCATTTTTTGCCTTAATCATTCCTCCACTTTGTCAACAGTGATTAATACAGCACCCTAATTATCCATGTCCCAATAGTTTCATATCAGTTACAGAAGATCCATGGTTTAAAGCAAAAATCTGATAATGAAATAGTCACAATTTAGCTTTGTTAGTAGAAAGTGAGAGGTTCTTTTCTTTGACATGTACGTGTAAGGGGGTGAGAAAAAGAGTGTTATCTGGATCTGAAAGCTAAAAGAATGCATTTTAAAACATGAAGAAATAACCAATTTAAGAGCCAATATTTTTAAATCTATGGTTTTGTTTTTCAGAGATGCTTCTCTGTCTCACCAAGGGCATGTAGCTGAAAGTTAAGGCAGACACATAATAAACACAAAGTGTCAAAAAGGATATTTATACAAAATTTAAGAGTCTAATGCCAGGAAAAAGAGTCATGTTCTCTCAAGTGCATGAGACATGTTAAAGCTCCTTGTGTGCAAGTGTTTTACTGCTGTCCATGACCAGCTGAATCCTTTCCTTTGCTAAACCAAATACCTCAGCCTTCATCTAGGTCTATCTGAGAAGCCTTAGGGTATCTATCTGAGACATTCATATGGGGATGACAGGTATAATACAGGATTTATATACACCATTTTAGAGTAGCAGCTGAGAGTCAGGCCAGGATATTGCATAGCGACAGATATCCCATCTGCTTTAGAGAAACTATACCCAATTAATTTTCAGAATATTACTACCATAATCACAAGTAGTGAGCCCGCTTCTTTTAATGAAGGACTTACAGACTTCAGTTGTCTTTGTCTAGAAGGAATTTGAACCTATAGCTTCAAAACCCTGAAAGCTGTCTGTCAATGCGATTACTGGATAGACAAGATGGAAGCATGTATCATATGTCCTAGTGAAGTCTGGCCACTGATTAATCAGGAGTATGAGAGTCATGGGTTTAGAAGGATGACTGTTGAGAAAACATGAGTCTCTATCTTAAGGAGTCAAAGACTTGCTTGGTGAGAGGTAAATTGGTCTATAAAGTATTTATTTATTTCAAGTGAAGTAATCATGAGATTATTATAAAGCAAGTCAGGAATAATCATCACCACATGACTTTTGTTTAAGTATAAACTAAAAGTACCCAAGGCTGTTTAAAACTTTGAATCCTAGCTTCAAGTGGGTGAGAAAGCAAAAGAAAAAGGCCAGTAAAACTCAGACTATTGTTAAGTCTTTTAAAGACAATCCTTGTGTCTGTAGATCTGTTAAGATGATACTACTAGAGAAATGACACAGGGATCACTAAAACAAGGAGTTCTAGTGAGCAGCTAGAATTAAGAAGGGCAACATCTTTACCAAGAGAAGTTACCTGGCTTTATCTTACTATGAAATTCTACTGGTTAATGTCATTTATTTGTCCCTGTCTGTGATGGAGTAGAGCAGAGCAGATGTTGAGAGAGGGCAAGGAAAGGCACAGGGGGTGAAGAATTCAAAGAATGATAGATTCTGCATGGATTAGAATGCAATATCTTCCATATATACAGAGGTATTACTATAGGAGACAACTGTCTCATACAAAACCATGTTTGCCATAGGAAAAAACAAGGATGGAAGCAGAAATTTAGAGCTCATTAAGTGTATCATCTGTTAATTCCCATGGACTGGGAATCCAGAGCTTTAGGAAATTACTGCTATTTCACGTGGCTAAAAAAATTGGAGGGCATCCAAGTACAAATGCTTGGCTGATGCCCCATGTGTCAGATGTGTGCATGGTACAGAGAAAGAGAGAGAGCATTCTGGAGAGGTTGCAGGCTAGTTGACATGTGCAGATGATATGCAGGAAAAAGCTCTTGCCAAAACAAAAGGAAATTATTCCCAGGGCAATTTCTGACTCAGTAGAGCCACTATGAGCAATTATGAGGAGGTCTACTAAAGGAGTCTACCCAGATGCATATTTTGTTTGTTGGGAGACATTGTAAGCTTTTGGATGTTGCATCTGAAATAAATTCCAGAAGAAGGCAGAAGCAATCATGCCTTCTGCAAGAAGTAAGAGGTAATCCTTCAGAAGAAGAGTGTCCAAACATGATGGAAGAAGAAGAACTGTAAAGTCCATAGTCATCACTCAAAAGAATCCCAGATGAGTTACATACACACACACACACACACACACACACACACAGAGGTCCGTTATGGTATGTCTTTTATTTCCTCAGGACCTCAGTATTTTATAATCTTCATCTCACTCTCTGGTCCAATAATCAAGTCTGGCCATGAGAACAAAAGTGTTGTATTCAGTTATGGCTGGGGTACCCTTGACATGACTGCAGAATTCAGACAATTGGATACAGAGCACTCTTTCTATCATTTTCACATTCTCTATTACTATTATTATCTGAAAGGAGAATTGTACTCATGGATGCAAATGATACCTCCTCCTGCAGAAAGCATTGTATTTTCATTGTGCTTTACCTTCACTTTTGATCACTGATCAGGGAAACGAGAAGAAATTTAAGTCTTTTATGTGTAGCTTGAAGCTGTTATATGTAGTATCCCAATGAAGCATTTGATTTCAATGTAATGAACTCAAAGGACTGATCTTGGTGCATAGAGTCTGTAAGTCAGATAGCAGTATAAGCTGCCTGTGAACTCAGTGCATTGCAATATGCATACAAAGTGCTTTATAAAGATCAGCTTTGTGGGTAGAGAAAAACGGGTCTGGGTAAAGAACCCTACCGAAAGAATGCTGAACACTTTCAAGACAATAATTTCATTGAAAACAGAGAAAGACATAATACAAAAGAAGAGGCAGATATATAAAAAACCTACTACTCAGACTTGAATGTTACAGCTGTACTAGAAATGCCAAATTCTGTAAAGAAGCAGAAGGGCTATGCAATGATGACTTTGATACAGAGGGTAGAAAGAGTTAAAGTGACTGATTTCAACAAGCCCATGGGGAGCTATTTGAAAAGTGAGCACACACAGAATACACTCTGTTGCAGTTTCTCTGTGATTGTGTCTCTAATGCATTAAATTTCAATAGCTCCTCTTACACACAGCTCATAGAATGAGACATGAACATTTTCTCTTTTCTTACTCAAATTCTTTGGAATTCCTATTTCATTTTTCCACCTAGTGCTTTAAAAATGTAACATAAAACATACAAAAGTTTATTGTGCTACACTATTTTATCATTTTATTCATTTTCATAATGTAACCTCAAGATCTGTTCAAAAATGGGCTCTGGTGGATTTGTAAAGTTGTACTATAATGTTTAGGTTAACTCTGATTTACAGCTGAAATTGGGTTTCCATTTAAATAGACGAAAAAAAAAAAGAAATAATCACTAAAATAGTAAATGCTGTCCAAGGAAATTATATTTGTTGTCTTTTGATCTGTCTTTTCAATTATGCTTCAAAACCAGATCTGAAAATAACCAATGACTCAAAACCCTTCATTATATCAAACGCCTTCATTATGTTGATAATCAATTTTTCCAGAAGAGACAGATTTTAGCTTTTCAGAATCATCTAAAAAGTGTCATAAGTCTTCATCAATGGCAAAATGTTAAACTTTTAAGTATCCAAGCCCATTCAGTACAGCATGAATCAAATTCTTAAATCTTTCCATTATGATAGGTATATAATGGCTCTCCACAGTGTACAAAAATAAAATCAATAAAAATATTGATTTTTAAAATGTTCTTCCACCTATTTCTCTCATTTTCAAATATTATTAAATTCCATATGCAATTTTTACTGATAGCAGCATTGGCAGAGTAATTATTGTATATGAGGCTTTCATAGGAACTCACCAGTTTATGCTTCTTAACAGAGAAGTAATTCACATGTCTCTGTACTGGGTTTCTATAAATGTAATCAGTATGCACTAGATAGTGATTACAAGGTTGCTGCCCTGAGTAATGAACAACCTGAAGGACCACCATTGAGGAAACATCTCAAAGAGGAAATTGAACCACAATTTTCTTGATATTTCTTCCTTGAACTCCAACAGGGAATCAAAAACTTTCAGGGCAGCAACATTTATCCTTCTTGCCCTCCTTTGGGAAGGGAGTAAATATGTGATGTAGGATCTGTCTCTTCATCTTCACTAACCAAAACACTTTACAAGTTCAGAGTCTTTGTACAGGATTCCTTGTTTCTATATTCTTCATAATCTTCAGATTTCTTGAAGGTCTCCAGAGGAAAATATGTTTACCTAAATTTACATCTGCACCAGACATACTCATTCTTCTTGGTAACTGAAAAATATTCTTTTTTTGGGAATGACCTAAGAGCCCCCTAAAAGTTTGCTCTAAATTGTGTGCTTAAATTAGATTGACTGGATTCTGCCTACTTACTGCTATGGGTTTATATCTATTAAAAGAATGAGTGGTGTTTTAGTCAGTTATTAAAATTAACCAGTTTACAAAATTGGGACTGGGACAGAACTCTAAAATATGTTCTCTGTAAGGTGAGAAACAACAGAAATGTTAGACCTGTCATTCTACTTGCTTCTGTGCCTTCTGTAAAATATATAACCTGAGCCCAAAAATCTCACCCACCTCTTCCTTCAGTGGCCCAGCTCCCATAACTGCAACATACCACCTAATGCTCTAAACAGAAAACCACAACAAATAACTCAATTTCTCAAGCACACTGGAACTTTCTCAAACCAGGCCAAGTACCAGAGTTTACTACAAGCTGCAGCTTCTGCTCCAGTTCAAAGGATATTTCTACCTTCTTTTCTGCCATATAAGCATGTAGAAGTAACCAAATACTTATTTAAACAAAAAAAAACCCCAAATGCTTTCCTACACCATACAGTACAAATACACTTATTTCAGGTGAGTGGTAAAGGTAATTAATTGTTTGCAACATGCTATTCAGAATAATTAATTGTTCTGTGAAGCACAGAGTTCAATGTCGTTAGAGACATTTAAGCATCCAACACGATCTAAATAATCCTCTGAAGATCTGGACTTACGGTTGTCCCTCAGGCAGTTCATCTTAGCCAAGTTCTATCTCACATGACACTGGGACATCTACAGTCAGATTGATTACTCAAGGGTTCAACTAGATGTATGCATTGTCTCTGTAGTTGCCTACATCCGGCTATGAACTTTTGTCTCTCTCATTGACAACTCATTGACAACAGATAGTTACCCCCAGAGAAGGATTCATCTCATGTCTCCTCTGGGACTAATTGTGCTGTAAAAATTCATGTTTTTCTTCAGAGATTATAAAGCCATATGGCCAAATATAGTCATCAGGTTTAGACATCTGCATCCCAACTTTAGTACCCAAAGAACTTTGGGAAATATGTTATGAATTTTCTGTGAGAAAAGTCAGAGATACTTTGAGAGGACTGTGTGAGGAATTCAGTGCTGATGCTTTCTGTACCCTGCTTGCTCTGTACATAAATATCTAAACCTACCAAACATTATTTTCAGAGCACTAAATTCACACTCCAAACAGTAACTTTCTTTCCTTCATTTTATCATTGCTCATATTGGTGTTTGACACTCTTCTTCTTAGTTTCCTGCCAGTGATTAAACTGTCAATTATTTCAACTATCCTGAATTATTCCTCTGATGTTTTTTATCAGTATGTAGCTCATAATTTATAGTCTCCTGGTATGCTCTTCTTGTCATGAACCTGCTGTGGTTACATCATGGTATTCCTTCACACATTAACTGTTATTACTATGTCTGCTTTCTACTGCTTTAACCAGCTTTTCTAGTGAATCTGTTAGAGATCCTTCATTAGAGATCCTTCAAGGTTAAAAAATTACCTACTAACTTTAAAAAGTCATAAGGGACAGTATCCATAATACTAACTATTTTGTAAATAAGCTAGGTACTGACTTAAAAAGGAAAGATTGAGCCTTCTTCTGCTCATTTGGCCTCAAACCTCTCTTGCACTGGTTTAAATTTCACTGTGGGAAGATTGTGTTAATTAGCTCATTGGTCTTGTCTCTTAATTTTACTTAACAACACATGGTTATTGAGTAAGTGACTTTCTGGAAGGGGTTTCTTTATTGTAATCAATAAATTCTGATGGTGTAGCTCACTGTAACTCTGATGGCAGATTTTCCCTGCAGTACTGTGTCTTCTGTTTTTCTCCTGATTCTGATATAACCTCTAACATTTTTTTCTCCTTACTAGCTCAAGATTGTCTCCAAGTAGACTGTTTTAGCTGCCTGGTACAAGTGATGGAGAGAAGTAACTGCATGAAAGTCAGACATAGGTTGCAAATACACAGTTGTGTTTCAGTTCACACCCATGGTAGAATGACTCCATTTTATGAGTCTTCCACTTCTAAATTCTACCAGGCCATGTACCAGTCATGACTCTTCTACAGTATTTGCTTTCTTTGAATTTCTTTCTACCTTCAGGAATATCTCTGGCAGAAATACCCTCACAATACTGATTTTTTTACTCTCCTAATTCAGTTCTGCCATCTTCTAATCTAAATGTTTCAGCACTTCCAGTTTATTTGACTCACTTGCTCTTTGTATCCCACACAAATAATCTGTCTTAATTTTCAAGGCTGTCTTACATTTTTCTCACACTACCTGTCTCTTTTGCTAATGCAGATTTTACAGTGTATTTACTGAATTTTCAAACATTTTCATATTTTCTCATAGTCTGGCCAGACTTCAGAGGAACCCGATTTAAACAACCACAAAGCCACCTCAGTATTCAATATTCCTTAAAATCCAGCTTTAGAAATTTCTTTTGCTGAGAGCTGTTAGAAATAGTGACTTATCAATAGGCAGTAGAGCACTGACATAACTTCTATCATGATCTATATTGCCTAGTTGACATATATGAACCTTGGACATTCTTGTTTGTCTATGCACATCCTACTTTT
Source organism: Strix aluco (assembly GCF_031877795.1). Lineage (NCBI taxonomy): Eukaryota > Metazoa > Chordata > Aves > Strigiformes > Strigidae > Strix > Strix aluco. Next base: position 47,071,838 of record NC_133935.1, read on the forward strand.
GTTCCCTGAGATAAATTATGTGCTTTTGTATTCAGAGAGTGTGGCACTGGTTTGTGTCCATACAGTATCTAGTATTAGTTCATTAATGGACATCACAGCCATCAAGATAATGATAAATCTTTTACAGCAGCTATATTTGGCCATTGATGTAGGAGGCGAGACTTTCCTAAGCATAATTCATTATATATTAAGGCAGAGAACAGTTTATTATGTTGCTGAAAATGCAATATGTTAGAGATCTTACTAAGACATCAAAACTGTAAGAAAAAAAAAAGTTTTATTCAGAATAGAAAATCCACCATCTAGGTATTGATGCTATGATACTACTGGTTACATCTATTATAATCCTCTAAGGTGCATTTGTCAGTATGAAATAAAGAATTCTTACAGATTTTTTTGTGGGGCTTTTTCAAATTATACACTAGACAAATTAAATCCATTATTTCTGCTCTTTGGGAGCTAAAAACAAGTTCTCAATTTCTTTCTGTCACTTGTTGATCTTCAAAGTTTCAATGAACAATGTTCATATGATGAATGTGTGCTAACATTTTACTTGTACTTATTCACAGCTATGTAATGCAAGAAGGATTCCGTTTTCTAATTCTAGTCTACTTTTTAAAAGTTCTATATTTGAGCCTGTGGAAATACCAAGTTAGCAAAATCTGCCTCTTCACACCCATGTAATGCTGTCTTTCAATTAATATGTCTTGCATTGTCATATAAGGAGGCATAATTTGATTAGGTGATAATACTATGTTCATCTGCGCCAATCTGAGCTAATCAAAAAATTCATTAATACGTTAATTTCCTGCCCTTTGCTTTCCTTCCAAAAGGAAGACCATTTGGTACTTTTAAAGAGTGCACTGAGTTTGATAAATGTTCCCAAAGAAATGTTCCCAGATCGCTGGATGTTTAAAAGTAGTCAAAACTGTCAAAGCAGTCATTCAATAAAAAGAAAAGACATTTTCCTTTTGGATCTGCATTTGCATGCACAGCTGGGACTCTTGTGCATTTTCATATGCAGTGAAGAATGTTGTGGAAGAGATTTTAATTTTGACAACCCAATTGTATTTTGAAGATATCAGAAGATGAAAAAGGTTGTCTGAGAAAGTTAAACTACACAGAAGGTCACAGGCAAGAGCTAACAACTGAGAAATGCTTCTCTGAAACTCCCAAGGAACATCAGCCTGTGAGAGGCATAGGAGTGCAAAAAGGAAGAAACTCAGAAACTGATTTACCTTTTTACCTTTGTCACCTCACCCATTAGACTGATAACAGCTCAGATGTCTTGGACTTACAAGTAGCAACACATGAAGAATTAGCAATGGTGATAAAGTCACTATAGACAAGATTTAGCTCACCTAGCTTTAGATATGTAATAGTCAATTGTTGAGGCTCCTCAAGTAGCCAATGAAAGGAGAGTTACTCCTGAGGGTGATTCATTCTGTCAGTCTTAGACACCCAGAGGGAATCAACCTGTGGGTAGTTAATTCTCTCTGTTAGACGTAGCCTATATAATTACAGTATTTAGCCCAAAGACTTACATATTAGAGTTCTTGATGAGATGAATCCTTATATGATATCAGCAAGAGACAGAATAAAAGTAAATCAAAATGTAAATGCAAGACAAAAATGGGATTCCAAAAAGCTTTTCGCTAGGAAACAGATTTGATGAGAGATGAAACCTTTCAAGAAATATTTCCTGATTTCTCACTTTTAGTTTCTCTTGAGCACAGGAATTTCTTTTTCCTAAGAATATGTTCGAAAGGTTAAAGGACAGGATTATAGCCAGAATCTGAAGGTAAATGAATCATGCCTGTAAATCTGCCAGATTGGAATTGAGATTGGGCAGGGGGTGGAGGGGAAGGGGAGGCAAGAAAACATCTCTAACAAATTATTATTTACTGAAAAAGAAAGACATTGAAAGTGACACAATGAACTGGTGGTTAATTTCTTCCTTGTCCCCACCTCAATAGAAAACTTAGAGCTCTTCTCTCCACCTCTCACCCCAAACACACATGTACACATTTCTGAAAAGGCTGCAGTCCAGTCATTAGAAAGTGAAATCAAAAGGCTTGTTCCCTAACAAGTTATGAAATTTATTTTGCTTTTCAGCAGCTTCAGCAAAGAACAGTGCAGAGGTAACTACAGGTGTTTTCTTCCAAATCCTATTTCTCTGCATCATGATGCCCTGAGATGTATAAAAGCTTTGAAATTAGTCACACGAATTAACATTAGTATCTAGTGCTTTTTGAGGTGAGCTTAGTGCTCCTAGGTTACCTGATATGGTCAACACTACTACACTAAAAGGATGCAGATTCTGTAAGTTCTGAATTGAATCTTCCAGATGTAGACAGATATCCTCTATACCCAAAGGTGTCTCAGATGCCATTGACTGCATATGCATAAACAACTGAATCACCCCTTCAATCTCACACAGATTTAGGTGTTTAGCATAAACTCCTTTTGCATGCAGTGGACAGACCTCCAAGACGGGGAATGCATCTTATTTTAAGAATGGTACCTAAGATTAATGGCTCTCTAGAGATGCCCCTCTCTCTTACTGACTACAAAGAAAGCCTAGACCACTATTTAAATGGACACTTCGGTAACATGCAGTTATGGATGATATTAATATGACTGATCCAGAACTAGGTGACTGTGGAGTATATGATATGGACTTGGAATCCACAAATCTCTTAAATGTTTGAATGACATTTCTGAAACTGACAACTGACAAAGCATGTGCTTTCACTCCTGGACAAAATACTGAATTGCTTTCTTCCTTGAAAATTAGTCAGTTTTCAATAATGAACTAAAAAAAAAAAAAAGGAAAAAAAGAGATGCCTATTTTCACACCAATATATGTTGCTAAAGCCTATGTTGTAACCAGTCCCTTTATAAATTCTGAAGTCAATCTTATGGAGTCATCCAAAAATTGACAAACATCCATTTCTTTATGATGCTTATTATTTACTCTAAGTGAGGCAGTATTTTATTCAATGCATCTTAGGTTTATTTGAGACACATAATAAATATAAGCTCTTTGTGAGTTCATTGTAAGCCTCATTTTAGAAAAGTCTTTTAAAAGATAAAGGAGTTGCTATGACTAAGGTTAGCATCCTACCATGTCATAAATATAACATAAATCTTTCAATTTAACTATCAGTCTCAAAAACTACCACTCTTACTATGTTAATGAAATCCCTGTTACAATGCAGAACTATAATTAAATGAATGGAAAGGTGGGACCATTTAATTAAAGGGGTTTTATTAGTACTTCCTTCAAAGTAGAGTGTGAAAATTTAACCCATCAATTTTGTTTGTGTCAAAAATCCTCTTAACTAGAGATAAAATTCCTGAAATTCCAGGAATCACAGCTTTAAGAAAAGAAAACCCTTCATAATGAAATCTTGGAAGTTAGTTAGAAAGTGTAGGTGAACACAAGTGACAAGAAAACAAACAATTTATGAGGTAGGTTCAGTGTATAAACTCAAGTAGAAATGGAAAGCAAAAGTAACAAATAGTCCAGAAGTTTGAACTATTACATAGTATCTACATTAACGTCTGAAATGTGTGACATAGGATCTCTTTTCTGTCAGTGGAAAGAAATAGATCCTGAAAGGATGTGAGTCACCTTACTTATTTTAGATGTCTCCCTTAGGATAAGGTGAATTGTTACTTAGAAGAATCTATTTCTCCCCATTAACTATAAAAGAAGATAAGAATAACTACTTTAGGTGTAGACCTTTAAAAACACCTTCCCAACAGGAAGGCAACTAGCTAAAATTATCCATGAAATAGCAGTCTTGACTTCATTTCTCAAATGTCCTTACATCGAAGGAACAAAAGTCATACAAGAAGAAAAAGTTCTTAACAAAGATTGCTACCTAATACCCTTTTTTTTTTTATATTATTGAGAATACAGAGAGGGCAAAGTGGTTTCACTTAGATTATTAAAGTGAGTGGATTTTTGAAAGATTAATTTCCTTTTTAAAAATCCTGCCATGATTTATATTAAATATTAATGAACTTACATCAAGATTAAAGGTATGATAAAGGAAAAAGTAGTATTAAAGCTGATAAGCCACCAGTGATTTGACTTGAATTGTGATTGGTGTTTTCAGGAAACAAGGATATAAAAAGCAATAAAAAATCTCATACTTGAAACAGAGAGATTTTGAAGTTCACTTGTATTGTTGTTTTTAAGTTTTTACAAATTTGTAAAGTGGCCAATAGCAAAGAATTCTGTGTTCATGTCATAGTCTTATCAATATATGGGCTTAATATTTTAGTTAGGACCTCATGCCTTGCCTGAATGTGGAGTACAAGCAGGAACAAAGTTTTTGTTTGCAACGCATTCGGAATAAAGTGTTGATGTTATTAAATATATCCAAGTTAATGACACACACATTAGAAAAATAGAAAAAAAGTCATTAAAATATTTTCCATCAGAAGGTATTTTTCTATCCAGACTGAATTTATTTATTGTTCAATATTAAAAAAAAAAAAAATAATCTTTCTTATATTCTTCATTGGTGTAGGGCTTGGAAGGGAGGGGTGTTGGGGTTTGGGGTTTTTTTCCATAGCCAGGTTTGTTGATGTAGTATGTCTACAAGTGACTGTGAAGCAGCCCAACTGTCCTGGTTCAGCTAGGATAGGGTTAAGTTTCCCCAGCAGTGGGGGGGAAGGTCTAGCCGGGTTATTCAATACCATGCTGACATCACCTCCGGACGCCCAAGCGCGAGATTCAGGGCACTCGTGTGTTGTGCAATCTCTCTCTCACTGCTGTATTAGTACATTTCTTGCTCTGTTCATTGTTATTACTGTCATTGTTATTGTTGTTGTTTGTTTTGTTGCTGTTGCACTGTTGTATTAAACCTTTCCTTATCTCAGCCCGGGGCTTTGTATTTCACTCCCTTTGTGGGGGAGGGGTAGCGGCCGCGTGGTCTCAGACCCCGGCAGGGCCTAAACCACCACACCAACATACAGCAGATTTGGGCTGTTTGTCCTGTCCTATCAATTTGCATGCTTGGCTACCTGCAGCTGATGTCTTTGTTCCCTCGTGTTGGTGGATAAGTGAGAAAACACTGTATGCTCTCATCGTGTTTGCCTTGCATATTCTATTCACATAGAAACCAAATCATTTTGCTTGTAGTAAGGCTTTTGATACTGTCGCTCACAGCACCCTTCTGGACAAGTTGTCCAACTGTGAGATGAGCAGATTCACAGTGCGTTGGCTGAAGAACTGGCTGAAGGGCAGGGCTCAAAGGGATGTAGTGAGTGGGGCTACATCTGGCTGGTGACTGGTCACCAGCAGTGTTCCTCAGGATTCGGTCCTAGGGCCTGTTCTGTTCAGTATCTTTTTTAGTGATATGGATGCAGGAGTTGAATGCACCATTAAGAAGTTTGCTGGTGATACCAAACTGGGAGGTGCTGTTGACTTTCTCAAGGGATAAGAGTTCTTGCAGAGGGATCTAGATAGACTGGAGCATTGGGCAATCATCAATGGCATGAAATAAAACAAGTCCAAATGCCAGATTCTGCACCTGGGACAGAGTAACACCAGGCACAAGTATAAACTGGGAGAGGAGTGGCTGGAGAGAAGCCTTGAAGAAACGGATCTGGGGGTGCTGGTCAACTGCAGGCTCAGTATGAGTCAGCAATGTGCCCTGGCAGCCAAGAGGGCAAACCGCATCCTGGGGTGCCTCAGACTCAGTGTAACCAGCCAATGAAAAGAGGTGATTATCCTGCTGTATTCAGCATTCATGCAACCTCACCTTGAGTACTGTGTGCAGTTCTAGGCCCCACAATTTAAAAAGGATCCTTGAATGCACCCAGAGAAACAAAGCAACCCAGCAACAAAGCTGGTGAAAGGGCTGGAAGGCATGTTCTGTGAGGAGTGGCTGAGGACTCTGTGTTTGTCTGGTTTGACCTCATTGCTTCCTGAGGAGGGGAAGAGGAGATGGAGGTGCTGATCTCTTCTCCCTGGTATCCAGGGATGGTTCAAAGCTGCAGCAGGGGAGGTTTAGACTGAACATTAGGAGGTATTTCTTTACCGAGAGGGTGGTCAAATGCTGGAAAAGACTTCCTAGAGAGGTGGTTGATGTCCAAAGCCTTTCAGCATTTAAGAGGCATTTGAACAATGTGCTTAATAACATGCTTTAACTTTTGTTTATTCCTGAAGAGGTTAGGTGGTTGGACTAGAAGACAGTTGTAGGTCCCTCCCAACTCTTCTCTCTTCTCTTCTCTTCTCTTCTCTTCTCTTCTCTTCTCTTCTCTTCTCTTCTCTTCTCTTCTCTTCTCTTCTCTTCTCTTCTCTTCTCTTCTCTTCTCTTCTCTTCTCTTCTCTTCTCTTCTCTTCTCTTCTCTTCTCTTCTCTTCTCTTCTCTTCTCTTCTCTTCTCTTCTCTTCTTCTCTTCTCGGTAGGAAAACTTGTCCTTTGTGAAAAATCAGAGAAACACTGGAGACATTCTATGTTTATTACAAATAAAACTCCAAATACCTAAAAAGAAATTTCTGTCATCTACACGACATTTCTCATACATTCACTATTGATTGTTGGAGAATTAGGAAATAGATACTTGGGAATCCTGCAATAAGAGAAGATAAGGAAATCCCCAGTAGAAGGTATTATGGAAGACAAGGCTCATGATTCCTTCAGAGATTTCTTGGAAATGGTGGTTATGTGGGGAAAAAAAAAAAAAAAAAAAAAAGACTCCAAGTAAACTAAGCACTTTTTGCTGGAATTGCTTAGTAAGAAAGAAGGCTGGAGGAAGGCCATGGTAGCAAACAGAGAGTGCACATGATAAAGATACTGAAGAGAACTGTGTAAGAGACACCTAAATAAACAGGAGAAAAATTTCTATAGTAAGCCAAGAAAGTTAACTATTTTCCAATAGCTCTTGGAGGAGCATCTTATTTACAACACCTTTGAAAGAGCCCTCATTTTGTTCTAAGTGGTTAAGTGGTGCATTGTTTCAATAACATTTTTATGGTCCAAGATTAAAATAGCATTATTTTTTTTTTAAACATATCACAGGTCTATGGGAACACTTAAGTATACTGTAGCAAGGAATCAGCATATTATTTTCCCTGCAAAAATAGCTTTTAGTTTGTCCATTTTTTTTCCAAAAGTTGCTATTCCTTCTGTGGCTGTCATGGTTTAAGCTCAGAGGGCAACTAATCACCACGCGGCCACTCACTCCCCCCTTCCCCCTCAGCTCTGAGAAGGGAAAAATAAGCAAAGATGCCGCTTACTCCCCACTTCCCCCCAGCGCTGGGAAGGAATAAAGAGGCCCAGGATATTGAGATAAGGACAGGGAGGGATGATGTCATCCTTTAAGGTCCAGGCAAAAACCAGGCTTGTTATGGAAGAAGAAAAGAACATAAAATTTAATACAGACACTAACAATACCACCACTTAACAGAGTAGGACTGTGAGAAGCATTACCACATCTTGAAACCACCTTTCCCCATCCCTCCCTTCTTCTGGTGCTCAGCTTTGCTCCCGATATCTCTACCTCCTCTCCCCAGCGGTGCAGGGGGCAGGGAGTGGGGGATGCAGTCAGTCCTGCCACTTCTTCCACCTTTTTGGGGGGGAACGTCTGGCATCCCTTCCCTGTTCCAGTGTGGTTCCCCTCTCACAGGAGACAGTCCTCCACAAACCAGCTCTGACATGAGTCACTCCCACGGGTGTGTGGGTCACCCCCGAGTATTACAGTCCTCCCAGCACCGAACGGGACCTTCTTCCCATGGGGTCCCAGATTTCTTCAGGTGCAGTCACCTGGGTCAGCGTGGGGCCCCCCACAGGCCGCAAATCTGTATCTGCTCCACCTGTGACCTCCACGGGTGGCAGTGGGGGACAGCCCTGCTGTCTCACCATGGGGTACAGGGGAATCTCTGCTCCAGCACACCTCCCACCTTTCTCCTCCTTTCTTCCACTGACCTTGGTGTTCACACAGATGTTCACCTCACAACTCCTCCCAGGTTTCCCTTCTTAAATATGTTATCAGAGAGGTGCAGCTAATCGGCCCAGCCTTGGTGCAAAGGCAGGTCCAACTTGGAGCTGAGGAAGCTTCGAGAAGCCTCTCACAGGGGGCCACCACTGTAGCTCCCTCCCCTGCTACCAAAAAACCCCTGCCACTCACTCAAACTAGGGCAGTGGCTTTGGGACATCAGGGTTATTTACTATAATTCCAGCATCTTTTATTGATAGGTGTTCTGGATTTTCTTTTTCAATGGAAACTCTTCAGGAAACTACTATACTAGGATGACTTAACATCTTGATTAACTCCTAGTAATTTAAGAAGTCTCTTCCTGTTCTATTGGAATTAATCAGCAAGTCTATGGGAAAGCCTATGAGATTTAATATGTCTAACATTAAAATAAGCCAGAGTAATGTTCAGAAAAGTACAGAGAAGTATGCTGCATGATAAACTAGTCATCTCCATCTAGAAAAAATGAAAAAGCACCACAGGTATTAAATAAGGTGCAGGCTAAAGATCATTATTTTTGTTAGATCAGGCTTTAATCAGGTTTATAATTGTTTTTGGATACTAACCATATGGGTCAGCAGGAGACATAAAAATAGATTAAAGGTAATTCATTCTGCTGAACTGAGAATGTAATGTGTTGTGGTTTTGTATTAACATTAAGCAAGGGGTAGGAATGAAATGTCATTAAGATTAATGTTGAATTAGGAGATATGAAAGCTTTGATGTAGATCTGTGAAAGGATCATAAGCATTTAAATACCAGCCAAAAATCTAGGCCCCTTTTAAAATGAAATTTAAGTACAAGTTCTCAACCAATTTTTAAGAAACTTGCTTTCATTCCATTTGCTTAGAGGATCCAAAGCCAGATGAGGGAAAAAGGGAACTGAATCTATTCTGTCACTGAACAGTTGCTCTTAACCTGATTAGTTTCCTCTTCCAGATGTGCTTAGGAAGGAAAAAGAGTAGCTTGATTTGAGGGTGAAAAGCAGAGGGCAAAACATCTACCTTAGGGGAAGAGACTCAAGGCACATATCCCAAATGAAGTGACTCCATACCCAGTGGCACTGAGAACCATAGAGATTTGTGTGATTTAAGATGTCCTACTGTCTGCACATTTCTCAGTTGGCTAATGTAGGGAGATGTTCATTAAGCATGTTGTGGGATTGGTTTTTTTTCAAATATATCCAATATTGAGATACTTAACCTTTTTCATACATTAGATGGAGAGCCTGGGTACCATTTTCAGTCACATGGACTGCATTTTTAAAAATCAAACTCTAAAATGAAGTTTTCAGTATAGATTTAGTACCAATAGAAAAACACAAATTTTTCCTTAGTAACAAATAAAAAACTCATTTACTAAGAACATTGAATACAGGTATTTTGTCAGAAGATATGAAGGGATCTGATAATACCATTTGGACATAAAGCAAGAAGAAGAAGAAGATGATGACAATGACAACTTCAATAAAATTGAACTGAATTGACCATTAAAGATTGCTGGATGGTTCTGTACAGCTGAATACAAAACAAACCTTACTTTTTAGGAAGGAGTATATCAGTAAATAAGATAAATAATAAAATGTGTAGTTCTGGATTTGGAAATATTTTAGGCAGAATAAAATTTTTGTAGGATCTCTGTTTTGAAATGTAATGTGTCTGAACATGTTTAACAGCATGTAACATAAGCTAATGCCAGTGTATCAGACTCCTGAACTACAGAAAAAAAAAAAAAAAATCAATTAATGAAGGAAGATGAAAGCAAATGTGCATTTAACATAGAGGTGTTTTTCAGTGATTTACATTTACTGTGTTTATCTAACTGAATGATAGTCATACAGGTCCAGTTCCTTAAGCCACTGAAGACAATGAAAGAAATTGCAAATTGTGAAAGGCAATGGGACATTATCTACCAGACTGTTTATATATTGCCAAGTACAGAAATTATACCTGTCCTACACAGAAATGGGGAATAAGCTCTGAATAAGTGCTACATAAAAGGAAAATCCCATCCTCAAGAAATCAGCAGTTTCAGTGTAAAGGAGGTAACCTTTTCCATGTAAGAGTTCTGACTCTAAAACTTTTCAAATGTGTAAATCTCATTAAAATATCCCAATAATTATTACTGACCTGAGTAAATGTTACAGAACTGACCTCTGATGTAAGGGCTTTTTTCTAAAACCCACTGAAGACTGTTTCTTAACATCAACAGATATACTGAGTGAGGTCTTTAGTGAGTACTGATCACTTAACAGTTGTCTAAAAATAAGTAGGGAGTAAATGTTAAGAATAAGAATATAAAGTATATACAGTAGAGTACCACCTCTCTGCTTTATACTCTAACTGGCCTGATGTTTCACAATAGCTGTCAATGAAGAACAAGAATAGAGGTAATTAAACAATAATGGTTTTGATATAATACTGCAGAGAAAAATTTGTTGTTATGATTGGCTATTATCATCTATTTCCCAGATAAAGGATTACTAACATGAGCAGAAAACCTCATCAGTTTCTAAATATTAATAGGCCACTTCAAACAAATATAATAAAGACACACTGAGGTAGAAAGTGACCAAAGAAATCAAAAGCAAATATTATGACTGCAACCTTATCAGCTCCTCCTATAATCCTTGCTATTTTTGAAGTGTGCCTGAAGTTATATCCAGGAATCTTTTCTGTATGAATTGTCCAATTGGAAAATAAAGCTATAATTATCATGCATAAAGATATCCATTGAACACTTTATAATGACAAGATGTATTCACTGTATGACAGACAAGCCTAAATGTCCTGCACCAGATATTTCTAACAGTACAATATCTTACATATGCTTACACACATAAATATACTTCCCTAATTGAAGTAAGTTTGTGTCATATTGATAAAATCCAAGGAAAGATGAACGAATATTTAGCTTTTGGGCCTTTAAACTGTGTGGTCTACTAAGTAGGCAGGACATAATTTTGTTCTGTTTGGAAGACAAAGAATGTAAATTTGGTAGTTTTGCACATTTTGCTGCTCTCAATTAACATTTTTGAATAAGCTTAAAGTCTAACAAATGCTTAGAATTTTTTTTTTTTTCGGGACTGCAATTTGAATAATAAGAGATTTTTTTAATACACCTACGAACTTTTATATAAAAGCCTTTACCAAGATGAAAATATCATTACTGTTATAATCATTATAGATATTTTATAATAAGCAGAACATTTCATAACATGAAAAAGAGATGCATCCAAAACTGTGGAGAAAAAATTACAAAAGCAATGCAAGCAAACACCGTAAATGTATCTTAGAAGTCAAACTAGAGCTAGAGAAATGTGAAGAAAAATAATTCAGAACATTAGTCTAAGATGTGATAAAAGGACCTAAAAGGTGTGGTAAATGATACAGTTATGTACGGAGACAGGTAATGTATGACATGCATGTAGGACTGAGGTAGTTGAGGAAAACTGCTAGATAGTACTAGAATAATAAATGAATATATCAATTTATTTTTATGTACCTTAGAAAGCAAACACAAGCAACGAACATGAAAGAATCACAGAGGGTATGTGAAGTATCACGAGATATATTATTTTTCTAAAGAGATTCATTATGTTCATAATTTTCTTGGAAAAATGTGTTTCAGTGACTGTCTCAGTGCAAAATGAGAACCTCAATATAATGCAGAGACTCTCAAGGATCTCACTAACCAGGAGAACTTTTCTTTCTCTCTGCACAAATGCCTGGCTGAATGTCTGTAAAAGAGATTTCCCATCATGTGAAAATTATTCTTTCAAATAGGGAAGAGTTTCTTTCTAATTTTCAAGACTTACTACCTAATGCTCAACTCTTTATATTGTATTATTCTTTTTTTTTTTTTCCTCCCATAAGGAAACCTCAGATCACAATAAATAAATTTTAAGCAATTGTTCTAGCTAGACTTTTTGCCCTGGAAGTTTCCACTGACTGAGAGTAATAATTATAACATGATTAAAACCAAAAATTATTCTGAATAATCTGTTCTAGTCATGCCCGAGCAAGAGAAAGCAAGTCTACTCTCTACCTGAGAATTTTATCCAACTGTGCAGAGTCATATGCAGACAGATTATAATGTGTGAGGTCCACTCAAGTCCCAGAGAGCTAACTAGTAAAAATTAGAGAAGATCCAATCTTCTGCCACCGTAGATGAAGGCCATCCAGCTCAGTGAAACCCTCTTTGGTAAAGTGATTAATAAAACAACAGTAGTTGGAATAGCTTCACTGATATCTCTTCAGCTTTTTGGTACCATTTGGAAACATTTAGTTGCCTCAGAAATACAAAATGTTTTGGTGCTCAAATTATACTTAGAACATTCTGCTCTTTTATGAATAGAGGGACAAGATGTATGCACCAGGTAACTTCAGAAGGAAGAAAGAAGTTGTTCACTAAAAGTTCAAGAATTCAGCAAAAACTTCAGCACTGCATTTTGGAAACTTGTCTGCATAAGATTAGGTCGATATGCAAAATATCTGTTATGCATAAGTGAAATAGCTCTACATTTTTCCCCTTTGTTTTTGTTGTGGGAAAGAAGGTGGGCGGAGAACAGTTGGAGCTCACAGAACATATGTTGTTTCTTGCTATGTAGTGCAGCAGGAAACATCAATTAAGAAAACCAAAAAAACGTTAGCAGCATCATCTAAAGTTTTGATGTTCAGCTTTTACATATTATATTATTGTGCTACACCAGGCAAAAAGTTTCAACATGTTCTATTCAGGCTGCTAGAAACCCCCTCCCACTTGGCAATTAAAAGGTCAATGTGATCATCTCACCACCCTTGGGCTGAGTCTTCACCAAAGTTCTGACTTGTTCAATGTGACACTAGGAGCTAAAGCAGCCAAACAGGTTAAGTCATGCCACTTTCAAAAATGCTTTGTAGAGTATGTTGAGCACAGGCTATGAGCTATACCACTGGTTGCAGATCAGGTATTTTGTGGCCTTCCTGTGAGATCAACTGCAGGGCTGGCAAGGAGGGAGCTGTTGAGCTGCTGTGGTCCAGCCCATAGGGGATGCTCCTTGCCTCCCCTTTCTACACTGAGTTTGCCTGAACTGGTTCAGCGTGCTAACTGCTGCAAAACTATCTGCTTCCCCTTTTTTTCTGCCATGTTAGTTTTTTTCAGCACAGGGTTGTAGCCTAGTCAATGATGCCTGGTGATGGACAGGAATGAGGGCTGTCCTCATTCAGACTGCTCTGACTGACCCCAGAGGAATCTCTGGTTAAGTTTTCAGACCAGTGTCAGGAAGTTAGTGGTAGCAGGGCTTGAGGATGTAGCTTTGCAAATATTTTTTTCAGCAGTACTGCTAATTGGACACCCTCCCCTTCCTGGCCTTTCCCCCGTCTTAATTTGTCACATCAGGTGTGCTAGTATAAGCAGTCTGTGCAGCTTTGCACACACCAGACCATGGTTAAAAATAGTCCCAAAAGTCCCGTTTTTTTCAGTCTGGTGTTATAGGATAAAGTTATATGAATGTCAGATTTTGACAGTCCTTCTACTGTCCCAGCCTGATACTTTTCATTTCCAAGAGACAGTTTAGGCCATGTATTTCACAGTCTAGCTCCAAAGAATGACTGCTCTGCACAGTTCAGGGCAACCTGTGAGCTTCAGCAATAGGGCAAGACCTGACAAAAAGGAACAAGGGAAGACTGGAGTGGTTTACAGCAGCCTTGTGTCAAAGGCAATGTAACATTGAACACTGATGTTTCTTCCCTACATCAGTTTAAATTAATATACATAGGAGAACTTAAGCAGCCAAGGTAAAGATCCACCTTCTCTTCTACCAGATTAGTTGCAGAGTCGTCATCTGTGGTGAGGGGGGTGTGAAGTTAAACACTAAGAATATTGTATCCTACACTTATAAACAAGGTTCTCCTATGCTTGACTCTCGGAGCTTTCAGGCATTTTAAACTTTAGACAGAAGCTGGGACAGGGGTTTCAGCATATAAATTTTGGGCATAAGGTCCTTATGGTTCCTCAAGGATCATTTAAGTACTTCAGTCTCTGTCTTTCTGCATCTCTGCGTCTCGTTTAATAGGAAATATGCTTTTTCATGACAACACCTATATGTAGGAAGGAGATAATAATAATTAGTCCTGGTCAAACATTTGATGTGAAAACAGTATTCTTTCAAAATATGTTTATTCATGGAAGTTTAAATGTCTTGTGGAAAAATATTTATTTTAGTGAATAACTATAACAAACTGATGAAATTTTTCTTAGATAGCATTGAAATATTTAATTCTGAGAAGGTCAAGGTACTTTCATCTGACTTTTTCATTTTAACCTTGTTTTTATGTATTATTAATATGAATATAAATAAAATCTGAAGTGTTAAAGTCAAAAGGAAGTACTACCTTGCATCAAAGAAGTACTTTATTCTTACCAAAGTGAAGCACGACCATAAAACTCTTTGAGATTTCTGAAATCACATAGAGGGAAATTTTGTTGTTCAGAAAACATTTACTTGTATTCCTATTTTTCTTTCCACTCAGTCAAAGCAAAATGTCAGCATGTTGTAGTTTCTCACTGACTTCAGATTCTGTTATTATTTTAATACAGCTAGATATGGTGCAGACAGTGGTCTCCACAGGCAAATAATGCAATGATATAGTAAGTGTGGTTTCTGTTGATATATTGTAAATGTGTAGACAAGCCGCTTCTTCAAAACTTGTGACAAAGCAATTTGCCTTCTGGACATATAATAAAGATTGGTCTTCTTCCTCTTTTTCACAAGGTTCTACAATTCAAAGTATCTTCCATTACAACCTGATGGAACAAGTTACACAAAGGTATAAAATAAGGAGAAAAGGAGCATCAGATGGAGTGACTTCTGCAGGAAAGAGGTCAATTGGATAATAACTCATCAGTTAAAGAAGAGCCAGTTGGTGGGAAGGATACTGCAGAAGTTTATAAAATCATGGCTGGCACAGAGAAGGTATTAGAAAATATTGGTCCCTGTTCCTCACAATACAAAAAATAGACAATTGTTATAGAATATTTTTTCACACACCGCAAATTTAATTTGGGAGTTCACTGCCATTCAGTACTTTATGTAACACAAGTATAAATGGCTTCTTAGATGATTAGAAAATGTCTTTCATGGAGGAAATGTCTGTCAAGAGCTATTAAACACACCAAGGCAAATGCAGCCTCTGTCTCAGATAGGTAAGTTGATAGCTGGAAACTGAGAACAAATGTTTTGGGAAACATTGTTCTGCACCTGGTTTGTTCTTACTCTCTTTTCATAAGCACCTGCTACTAACTGCCTGAAGATTATATGGACTTCTGTTTGCTCTCGGTATGGTTCTTCTAATATTCAGTGGGAATAAAGTTCTTTAATCAGAAAATAAATTTTCAGTGTACCTATAATCACTGGATAGCCTGCATATATTTCAGAATCCCTCTAGCAAACATATGGTTGATGTTACTCTGGAAAACAAAATGTTTTCAACTTGTCTGTGTGTATCAATGATTAATCAGGAGTGTCAACTTTTTAAGTGAAGAAAAAGTTCCCTGCTTTTTGCTTGCTTGTTCTTAGCTAAATGACTACTTTCCCTTATGCATCAAAGCAATCACAACCATATCTTGTGAAAGTATGCAGTTAAATTCATGAAGTTATTGGATATCAGGATGGAAAACTCTTCCTTTTTGAAGTCACATGTACCTATGTCTACCAAAAGTAAAAGCACAAGATCCTTCAGCAGAGATTTTTGTTGTTAATTGTAGAGAAATTAGACATGATGAGTTCAGGGGCAGTTCACCGAAACTGCAAGGAAGTCCCTTTTCCTCACATTACAGCTGGTATAGTGTGAAGTTTGGAAAAAAATCCTCTTGAAAGCACCATGCTGTGCCAATTATCATAGTTCTTCTAACCCTGTTGCAAGTGATATAATTAGCAGTGCTAGCAAGGGCATTGTCTGTGAGGTCAGTTTAACTACATTGCAGCTGTTATAATTACCACCATACTTCTCTGAAAATTAAACTCCTTGTACTGTCTTCTGCTCCCCTATCCATGATGTCTTCCTTCTTTCCAAATCTGCAAATATGAGCTCTCTAGTGAGTATATGTACGATTTGCATTTCTGTAAAGCTAAAATCGAAAGACCTGCCTACTTTCTCTTCCCTCTTTATACAGGACTGAATTTTAAAGCTACTAACAGGGCATTTTAGATAGTAGGAACAATGGTTACAGAGAATGAGAAAAATGGCCCCATGATTGGAGTTAAAACTTCTTAAAAAGAGAGGAAGAATATCCTGGGTTGAGGAACCCTAAAACTACTCCTGTTCATAAAGGTGATAATATGCCTCTGAAAACCAGTGAAGCCGGCTATTCTCATTACTTCATTGGGAAGGTTATTCTATATTCTCACTTGTTCTAAGGTACAGGAAAGCCTTCTAATTTTCAGCATAGTTTTATTCAAGTAACAAACAATGCTTTTTGAAATAAGAAGCAATTGGACCTCCACAGAGGGTAGAATGGCAGTGCTGACAATTTCACTGAAGAGGTACATGTTTATGGCAAGGGGTTGTTATAAAATCATGTAAACACAGCTTTTCTGTTTTCTTTATGTTTTTCTATTTATTTCTTGTTTTGGTCAAAGTTCTTTTTTTTTTTTTTTTAACATTATTTTTCTTTTACCATCTATTGGAAACCCAGAAATAAACTATTACATTATGACCTTTCTGTAACATTTTCCATTGGGACATTAATGGTGGGTTATTTATCATTTTGCTGGGAAGGAATAGATTTCCTGTCTCTTCTCTTGGGGAAACCTTGCTTTCACTTGTTTCATTGACTAAATGTGCTCATTATTTAGTCTCAAGTGTATGCCTGGGGTGTAGCCCCTGTAATGATTAAGTTTTCCTGGCAAATCAACACTATAGCAAATGTTTATGGTACTTAAATATATCTCTCAGTTCATTTATTTTTCTGTCCTCTCTTGATTAACCTCAAGCTTGCTTTTTACTTTGTTTGTTTGCTTCTATATCCACTGGTGACATCTCAGCTGTAGCTTTCACGATTAATTGTCATTGTTGTGTTTTTATTATCATAAGCACCCAGGACAGAGAAGTCCTTTAATGAATAATTTCCTAAGGGTAACTTTCACATTACTTGTCCTTCTATCATGAGGTTTGCAGGTTTTACAATGAAGCTAGTTATTTAAAATCTTGCACAGTGTAAAAAGAATCTTTCACATTCTTATCATATTCCTATCACATACACCTTCACCACAATATGCATAGACTATTATTCTAGCATTCAGATCCACTGTTCCCAAGTACATAGCTATTTAACTCCTGTGCAAAACTCCTTTAAAAAGCTGGGCCTCATGTCTTCTCTTGAGCTAACCTACAGTTTTAGACATATAAATTATTGGTTTGATTTAATGATGCAATTATTTTTAATAATTTAATGAATAATGTAATTATTATCCATCTTGCAATATAGTAGTATGTCTTCTATGTTCCCAGTTATCTTCCTGGTTAGGGATTAATTGTGGCCAATAGTGGATTAGCTATAAAGATCTCTGCTGGAAATTACTTTATAAAGACAAACCTTGATTTAACTTCCCAGCTCTTTCTCTAGTGCTTTCTGCCTCAGATTGATATTCAGTATTCATCTTTCTAAATTAGAACCAAAATGACCAGACTTTTCTGTCTGGCAGCACAAGTCAGCAAAACAGCATGTAGGCTCCCATATGTACAGTGCAAGGTTTCTGTGACATAAGTATATGGCAATGTCTGTACTGATAAATAATAGTTCCTTAGTTCCTGGAAAACAGCTTGCATATGAAACCCATAATTATCTGCACTATTTAATTTTTAGCTCCCTCTCTCACTGTATTTTGGACCACTCTACCTACTTCACTGCAGGATGAATCTACTACAGATGGGAGAAACCTGCAAGTCTCGTGAATGCCAGTTCATGCATTCCACTTTGCCTTGAGGCCAGAAATCAGCCCCTGGGTCTCTCATATTCAGCATTATATATAAAGCACAGGTGACTGTAGGTGCTCACAATAATATTTTCAAGGATTCTTAAAGAGTAATGAATAAACAGTGTTAGAAGGCAACACAATAGGACAAATGTAGAGAAAATACTTTTTCATTGTCATTTTTCAATTGAAACTCAAACTACAGTTTCTTTATTGTTGCATAAAATTTTAAGAGGTTTTGAAAGACTGAGAATGTAAGAACTGTAATAAACTACTAAATATTGTTACAGGAACACAGAACAGAAATGTTCTATTCTCCCTTTTCCACATGAAAAGAATCAACAGAAAATAATCTGAAGGGGAAATTTTAAAACTAATAAGTATACAACTAAACAATGGAATTAGTTGTTGCAGCATGGCAGTCTGATCAATATTTATTGATAATTGTGATAGAAAAATAGGTAATGATGTGTAGGAAAATATTTTTCTTGCAAAACTTTATTTTTTAATTGTTCAGTGGGTAATTCATGAAAATTTTGAATTTGGGATAACATATTCTTGGTTTTTATCTTTTCAAAACACCAGGATTTTTTAGAAAAGGAGACACTGGGCAAGATCAAATCCAAGATTAAAGTTTTTATTGCTGGACCTAAATCCTTCCCTAAGAATATAAAAAGAAAATGTATCCAACACTTTCAAGCATAACCTGCCTTTTTACTAGCAAAGGATACGATAATTTTTTTCTAGAAGGGTAATCTTAACTGTTTCTTTGTTTTCCTATAACAATTGCAGCTTTCTTCTAAAAAATAACAGTGGATTCTGACCAGGATTGGATTCAGATACAGAGAAAAACTTAGTCTGGATCTGAAAGGAGACATCAGGAAAGGAAGTTGCATAACCATGATAGGGCAGCCATGATAGGGCAGACATGTCTGTCCCCAGCACTGTAAATTATAACTGACATTGTAGGAAGGAAGAATTATGAGTCTCATCTTAGATGGTAATTTCTGTATTTTCACTTACAGTTAGTAGATAACAATATTTCAAAGAATTAGATATAAGCATGGATATCATCTGGATCTCCATCAGTTGAAGCTGACCTGAGCTGACACTGACATCATATGAAGACATCCCACCTCTGTTTTGATCCCTTCTCTGTACTGGTCCTAATAGCTACAGCCATGTGGCAAAGTGAATCAGGGCTTGATCCTGGCAAAATTAACTGAGAGAGAAAAACTGTTTACTTTTTAGCCTGGGTCAAATCTATGATCATTTTGTATCCCATAAGGGTCAAGGCAGAAGTACCATTTTCGCTGGGAGAGTGTCCTGGGGTAGAGTCAATTTTCTTGAGCTGGGAGGAAGAAAAGCCAGAGTGCCTGACCCGGATTTTGGCAAGGATAGAGTTAACTTTTCTTGAGCTTCGACGAGACACAGCCCAGATTGGCTGTTAGAGTATTCCATATTGTGTAACGTTATGCTCAGTATATAAAGGAGGCGGATTCTCTCTTGCTTCTGGTCTGTGGTGGCAAGGTCTTCATTCTGTCGGGACTGCTGACTGGGAGCAGGCTGGGTATCAGTCGGCAGGTGGTGAGCAATCACATTATGCATTACTCATTTGTATTTCCATTATGGCTATTGTTTAGTTTTATTACCATCACTAAACTATTTTTCTTTTATTTCAACTCACGAGTTGCCCTTGTGTTCCTTCAGTCTCCTCCTGCATTCACCAGGTGGGGGAGGGGTGAGGGCTGCATGGTGTTTGGCTGCCAGCCAAGTTCAGACCACGACAGAGAGACACCAAGTTAACCTGACTGTGAAACCACAGCTTAAATAGCAGGAGGTTATGTTGGTCATCATGAAATTGATTGATATGTGAGGTAAAAATATTTATATATAGTCAGAGTGCATTTTCTTAATATTGCTATCTTAGGAGGGATCTCATGCTTTCCTTTGGACAAAAAAAATAAAAGATTGATGCCCGTTTTAAAGAATATAGATTGTCTGGCATCTCTCAAGCAATTTGTGCTTGGGATATGAGATTCTCAAATCCTATTATATAACTGATTCCCCAGAATTCTGTGCTTTGGGGATACAGTGAGACAGACTTAACATGAAAAATAATCTTCATAGAAGCTTCTGAGCACAGGGTGTGCTCTGGTCAGGTAAGCCTAGACAAATTGATGCAACTCTACAGCCAAGAAACCAAATTTATCTAATTGCAGTTGCACAGCATAGACAACTTGACTAATCCAGAGACATTTTAAAAATTATTCTAGGATACAAAACTTCTGCCAAATAGATTGCAAATATTTTTAGTGCAAAGTTGTTAATACTAGCACCAGGTTTTCTTTCTTGTAGAACTCAACACTTGATTCAGTATAAATACAGGTATTTACCAAAGAGCTAAACATACTGTAGTCATTAATCAGAGAAAAAATCAGTTACCAATGGATAAATCAACTTCATAACTGACGTGGTTTGAGTCCAGAGGGCAACTGAGCACCACACAGCCGCTCACTCACCCTTTCCCCCCAGAGCTGGGAAGGAGAAAATGAAGAGAAAGACTCAGGAATCAAGATAAGGATGGGGAGAGGTGGCTTACCTGTTATGGTTATGGGCAAAAGACAGACTCATTAGGGGAAGAAAAAAACCATCACTTTAATTCAAACACTAACAATGACAACACCTAACAGACAGATTAGGACAGTGAGAATCATTACCACAACTTAAAAACACCTTCTTCCACCCCTCCCTTCTTCCTGGGCTCAGTTTTGTTCCAGAACAGGACACAGGGCACAGGGAATGGGGGAGTTATGGTCAGTCTGCTGTTCCTTCCTCCTCTGGGGGAGAACTCCTCACATTCCCCTGCTCCAGCATGGTGTCCCTCTGATGGGAGACAGTCCTCCACAAACTTTCTCCAACGTGAGTCCTTCCCACAGGATGCATTCCTCCTGAGATGCTCCAGCGTGTATCACCCTGGCATGTTGCAGTTCTCCCAGCACCGAACTACAACAGCGGGGGCTTCTTCTTCCCATAGAGTCCTGGCCTCTTTTGGGATCAGCCCCCATGCTCCTGTGTGGGGTCCTCCTCCACAGGCAGCAGGCTGATCTCTACTGTGAACCTCCATGGTGGCATGGGTGTGGCCTGCACACCTCTCCACCTTCCTCCTCCTTCCTTCCACTGACCTTGGTGTATGCATAAGTGTCATTCTCATAACTCTTCCTCACAAGTCCAACTCCTCGTCTTAGGTTCCCCTTCTTAAATATATTATCACAGAGGCGCAGCCACCATCACTAATTGGCTTGGCCTTGGCCAGAAGTGGGTCTGACTTGGAGCCAGGGGAGCTTCAAGAAGCTTCTCACAGGGGCCACTGCTGTAGCCCCCTTCCCTGCTACCGAAAACCCCACCATACAAACCCAGAAAAATAACTTACTGGTAGAACACAATAATTCATCCTCATCAATGGCTGAAATTTAATATAGGTTTTCTCCAATATTTCTTAATAATTATATGCCATTCTAAAACACAAAATGTATTTAACAAGCGGTAAGATTTTTTGAACATTCTGCCAGTATATACATTAAAGAAACTCCTTAGTGATTTATGAAGAGCAGCATGAAGTGGGAATAAATGGATGTTCAAGCAATCACATAATTGTAGCAATAATTAGGAGGAAGGTCTGCAATATAAAATAGTTTTAGTAGAAAAGACCTTTTTCCAGAGCTGTTCTGTCTACTTTACAAATTTGTTTTGCTTAAATTTGAATGGTGATTAAAATATTTGAAACCTCTTTTGTCCATTGAAGACACTTATTTCTGAGATGTCTTCATTTTCAAAGGTTTTGCAATACCCTGTGATTTCTAGATATTGTTCTCTCCATCAGCCTTGTTACTTGTCTATATTCCTAAAGAGAAGTTTCTACCTTCTTCATAAAACACTGCAGGAATTGACAATCTAATGAAAAGGGCTTACTGACTAAAGCATATGCAATTGGTTTTCACTTTAGGTTATGAACAGAGTACTTTGCAAAAGGTGAAGTCCAGGAAAGAATTTAGGAGCCTACACAACAGCATTTGAATATCCTTGCTCTTAAAACTTGGAGGCAGAATGTAATGTAAAACTCAGAGAGTTAGGCTTCCCTTACAATATATTTTACATTAAACAGTGACTTCACAAAAAAAACCCCTAAACATGAAGGAAGAATCTGGAATCCAGGATTTCCTCCTTTCAAGGGACTAAGTTAAGCAACAAGTTACAGAGTATGTCTTCCTTTGGACTTCCTCTTTCCCAGCCCCACAAGTCTTGCATTAATTACTGAGGATGAAAGACTGGAAAGAGATGAAGGCTGTGATCTATTCTATGCTCCAGTCATCATTACCTATTCTTTAATGTGGGAACCATGTATTCTTCAGGGAGACATGGAACTTGTATCTTTCAGTTTAGGAAAGGCATTGAACCCTGGCATCCAAGATCCACAAATGCTCTTTCTCATATAAAACTAGGTAAAGGTGGCTAGATTTATCTGCTAGCATATTAGAAATAACCTGCCTATATGACTGTAGAAAAAAAATCATTCCCTGATGCATATAGGTCTAAAGCCTTCAGCTGTCAGATAGAGTTTTGTTTGCTTATGTTACAGTTGTCCTTAACATACAGTTAAAGAGATGTATGTAGACCAAGGGATATATGATGACTGTAGACCATATCTTTGAACAGAATATTTTGCTATTAAGTTTTAAAAAATGTAGCGATTACTCAAACATCATAAGCCTATTATTTTTTTACACAGTTTTGAAAAGATCCAGGAGTATATTGGGCTGAGAAAAGCAACAAAAATTCAACCTTTTTGCAACAGATTTCTTTGTTGTCATTTTGACTTGATTGAAAGTCAAATACTTTCCTTAAGAATAAGAGGTTATTTTAAAAAAAGTAAAAACCATAGACTGTGCTCATACATTCATATATATACGTATATTATAACTGTCTATTGTTCACAGAAGTGAAGAAAAAGAGAAATATTTTGGTCACACTTGACAAATACGTATTTGCTAGTTTACTTGACAGACATTGCAGAGTCCAATGAGGAAATTAATTTCAATGTCTTAGGCTGAACAGTAGGTAACAAAGAATGTGGGAAATGGCCCTTGTGTTCTTCTACAGAAAATGTTTAAATATTAAGAACTTCTTCCATGTTAAATTATTTTAAGTAGAATGAGGGAAAATGGTGTAGAAGATATTAACTTAATTCTGAATTTCCTAGGCCCAGAGTGTTAAGGATAAATGGAGGTGGAGAAGGAGGGGATGGGAGTCTGCCTTTCTTTTGACCTCTCTGCACACCTGCCCCAACTAAATTCAAGATTGCAAGACAGGAGACACAGCTCAATAACCAACATCCTGAAGAAAGACTCCTTTTGCAAAAGACAGAATAGAGGACAGAGGAAACATATGCTGGAGTGGTTGAGTTTTTAGTAGTTTTCTCTATGAATGCAGCTTTTTTAGGACATCATCTGGTAAACAGACTTGCAACTTGTTGGTTAGCACAAAACCTAATCTGAAGGGAATGTCAGTTACTTTAATCCAGTTTCAGCAAAGCGTGCTCTTTTTTTCTCCCCTCAGCAACTAGGTTTTCTATCTATTAACATCCAGGTATGAGGTAGCCTGAGACACATGTCTCTTAATTTATTTTACCATTGTATTTCTTTGTGTAGATTAGATTGTGAATAGGAGCATCTGCTCTGGGGACAGGTATGAGTATATGTTTTGGGTAGGGTAAAATATTACAGACTTTCAAGCTTGGCACATGAGTGATTCACACCACCAAAAACTATTGAATATGCATTATTTTCCAATACTATTAACACGGTTCAGACTACAAAAATATCAAGAAGAAAACAAACTGAAATACAACCAATGATTAGGGAACAGCGTTTACACAGAAACAGATCCAAAAAGTATAGTTGAAGGTTGTTTCCAGTGATGTCCATAAAGCTTGGTTTAGATCATTTATGTTTTGCACCACCTGAATGCAAGGCATGCTGGGATATGGAGAAGGCTGAGGTACTCAAAGGATATTTTGCCTCAGTCTTCACTGAAAAGGGCTCCAGCCACATTGCCCAAGTCACAGAAGGCAAAGGCAGGGACTGGGAGAATGAAGAACTACCCACTGTGGGAGATCAGGTTTAAGACCATCTAAGGAACCTGAAGGTGCACAAGTCCATGGGACCTGATGAGAAGCATCCAAAGATCCTGAGGGAACTGGTGGACGAAGTGGCTAAGCCACTCTCTATCATATCTGAGATGTTGTGGCAGTGCAGTGAAGTTCCCAGTGACTTGAAAAGGGGAAAAGTAACCACCATTTCTAAAAAGGCAAAAAAGGAAGACCCAGGGAATTACAGGCCAGTCAGTCTCAACTCTGTGCCTAGAAAGATTGTGGAGCGGATCATCTTGGATCATGCTAGGGCACATGGAAAATAAGGAGGTGATTGGTAACAGTCAACATGGCTTCACTGAGGACAAATCATGCCTGACAAATTTGATGGCCTTCTACAATGGGATTACAGCATTGGTAGATAATGGAAGAACAACTGACATCATCTACCTGGACTTGTGTAAAGCATTTCACACTGTCCTGCATGACATCCCTGTCTCTAAATTGGAGAGATGTGGATTTGACAGATGGACCACTCGATGGATAAGGAATTATCTGGATAGTTGCACTCAAAGAGTTGTGGTCAACAGTTCGATGTCCGAGTAGAGAGCAGGGATGAGTGGTGTTCCTCAGAGATCAGTGTTATGACCAGCACTGTCTAACATCTTTGTTGGTGACATGGACAGTGGGATTAAGTGCAAGTTTTCTTGCACTTGCGTCAGCAAGTTTGCCGATGACACCAAGCTGTGTGGTGCAGTCAACACTCTAAAGAAAAGGGATGCTGTTTAGAGGGACCTTGACAGGCTTGAGAGGTGGGCCTGTGAAAACCTCATGAAGTTCAACAAGGCCAAGTGCAAGGTCCTGCACATGGGTTGAGGCAATCCCAAGTACAAATACAGTCTAGGAAATGAATTGATTGAGAGAAACCCTGTGGAGAAGGACATGGGGGTATTAGTGGATGGAAATCTGAATGTGAGCCAGCAATATGCATTTGCAGCCCAGAAAGCCAACCATATCCTGGGCTGCATCAAGAGATGTGTGTCTAGCAGGTTGAGGGAGGTGATTCTCCTGCTCTAGTCCACTTTTGTGAGACCCCACCTGGAGTACTGTGTTCAGCTCTGGGCCCCCAGCATAAGAAGGACATGGTCCTGTTCAAGTGACTCCAGAGGAGGGCCACGAAGATGATCAAAGGACTGGAACACCTCTCCTATGAAGACAGGCTGAGAGAGTTGGGGCTGTTCAGCCTAGAGAAGAGAAGGCTCCTGGGAGACCTTAGAGAAGCTGTCTAGTACATAAAGGGGGCCTACAGGAAAGATGGGGGAGGGAATCTTTACCAGGCAGTGTAGTGATAGGACAAAGGATAATGGTTTTAAACTGACAGAGGATAGATTTAGATTAGATGTAAGGAGATAGATTTAGATTAGATGTAAGGAAGAAATTCTTTACTGTGAGGGTGGTGAGACATTAGAACAAGTTGCTCAGAGAAGCTGTGGATGTCCCCTCTCTGGGGGCCAAGTTGGATGGGGCTTTGAGAAACCTGATCTAGTGGAATGTGTCCCTGTCTATGGCAGGGGGATTGGAACTACATGGTCTTTAAGGTCGCTTCCAACCCAAACCATTCCATGAGTCTACGATTGTATGATTAGTTTTTTCTACTTCTTGTATTATATCGTCATCTTTTCAGTTGAAGAACTATGTAGGCAGAGGAGCAGAGAATCTGCAAGCCAAACTGACCTTCACAAAAAAAGGTGTTATGTCCTAATACAAAATGAGTTTTATCTTCTCTGTATAGAGAACTGAAGAATAATATCCCATGTTACATGTCTCTTTTCAAAGGTATTTGCAGACATCAATCTAATAAACTTATGTGAAACAGCTCTTTAATATTAAAAGTAACTATATGAAGGGCAATAACAGCTTTCTTTCTTTGATTAAATGTGAATGATGGGATGCACAACATAATGTTTAGATGCTGAAACAAACATTACAAAAAATTATCTAGCTCTGGAAAAGGAGCAAAGAACCAGTAAAATTATATAAAGTGCAATGGTTGATGTCAACAAGAGTCTAAAGAAGCATTTAGCTTCTCAGGTATGTTATTTACTGCATCGGGAAGTATCTAGTGCAGCAGGTGAAATGCTCTCCAGAAACTTGAAATTATTTATTAGTAAGATGAACAACTGGTTTTCCAAATCACCGGTGCATCAAATAACCTACCAAACATTGTACAAAGCTATCATTGAAGGTCACAATCATCTAAAATTTATCCAGTCATGCCAGATGACATAAGGGTCCACTGATTCTGCTGTATGTGGGATCATTGAACAGTGACAGGGACTAAAAACTTATTTTAATTTAGTGCATGAAAATGAGATATTCCCAGATGTAGGAATGCACTATTGAATGTATAGGCATGAAGAAACTCTTACATACCTGCTCTTTCTAAGACTAGTATTAGCTGACATGCCAGAAGACAGCAAACCCTTAGAGAGAAGCAAAAGTCATTCATCTTAATTGCTGATTGACTACCTCTATTTTTCCAATCTGTGTTGCAAAAGGTATTTATTCCTGTGTGCCAAGTGACAGTGAATTTAGAGGACGGGTTGGACCCATTGCTTAATTGTGTTTGACAGCCTCATAAAAAGGCAACTAGAGTATTTTTGAGGAAATCAATCTTTGCTTTTATACTGTTTTGAATGCAGACCCAATAATTATTGGGGAGGAGTGGTTTGTATCCTTTGTCCTTTTCCAGGAAAAAAAGGTCTTAAAACTTTTTAGATGGTGGCTTGTCTTCAGAGTTTATGATTGTATTTCCATCTGCTCTCGCATCCTCACAGCCCTTTAGAAACTTTTATCTTTTAACTCTGGTAGCTAACCATGGTTCAAGACCGTTTGCAATGCACATGTGGTTTTTAGAATAACTTTTAATTTTTACAAGAAATATTTCTGAGAGACGAAGAGTATTGTCCTAGTGTTGACAATATGTCTCCAAATTTTCACCACAGGCTCCAGTCTTAGCAATGCTGCAGTAGAGCTACTGTTTAAAATAATTTTCCCGTCAGCGTACATATCAGAACACTTTGAAAATATAGACAGCCATGCATTGTGAAGAATGTATTTCTGGAAGCTGATTAGCAAATTATATCCAGATTACACCTTCCAACTTTCCCTTACCAATTGAGCTGTACAGTTTACAAGCCTGACACATGATGATATTAAAACAATGTCATAGTAAGTAGATTATATAGCTGTAACATGCACATCAAATACTCCTGGAAATCATGGAACCATAGAATCATTTAGGTTGGAAAAGACCCTTAAAATCATCAAGTCCAACCATTAACTGTCATGGATCGACAGATTTCAATTGCAGTTCCTGTTTGCTATCCAGGACCAATGACTGTGGATTACTGCCTGGAGTTACCCAGTAGCTATCATTCAGGTGGATGTGCAGACAAGCCTGTCTGAGAGCAGCAGTTGTGCAATGTATATGCAAATTGCTCTTTCCAGTCAGTTGCCCTTATTCTGAACACAAGGATCAGTTAACCTGAACCACTCCTGACACTTACATGTTGCTTTTATTCACATTGGTAAGGTGTTTAGACACTAGTTGGTTGATGAACTTTTTGGGATGTGACAAGTAAGTGAAAGTTATGAATAACATTGAATGACATAAAAATTGGCAAATGTTTAGTGTTAGCCTGGATTTTTAGGAGTATTTTATCTCAGGACCTTCCTGTTCATAAATCTTCCTAATATTTGATCACTCACTCTTCTTTAATTCTTGATGTTTGGTGAATTAATTTCGGCTTGGGACTCACCCTGCACACAAGTAGTTCAGGAAAAACAGATGCTGAAGCTCACAGAAGACACTGCTGCTTTTCTCCCCTAGAACTGGAGATCCAGAAAGGGGAAAGTTCATCCAAAGGGAAAGAAAACATTTCCTACTTTTTTCTTACTTTTCCAAAGAGCAGAATTCCACAAGACAAAGTCTCTTAAAGAAAATCTTTACTCACACAAGCCAGATGGTTACCCCCTGTAACCTGTTTTAACAATGGCTCTGTCAACAACTAAATTAATGGAAAAACTGGTAATGTTTTGTTTTGCTCTGTTTTTCAACAGGTCATATGCAAATGTATTATACTGATGTCGTGCATATTCCTATTTCACTGCATAGCTAGTGAAGAGTTAATAGTCTTATTATTGAATACATAGGTAATGATAATAGTTAACTATTTTCTCCCCGATTATATTTCCTACTGAATATTTTCCCAAAGCTTACATAACTAATTCTATACTCTCTCATTGTACAAGAAAGCATGGTCTCCTTGCATAAAACCTAATGGGTGAGATTTATTTAGTTGAATCTACATGCCAATAATAATACTTATGTTGAGTAAGACACCTTTTACAGTTAGTAGAAACCTCATAACTGAGTTCAGGAGAGAAGTTCATTTGGGCCTGTAATAGACATCTAAAATAAATCAGATGAGTCATTGTCTAAAATTGCCAATAAATGGAGTATAGGTTAACTTGCTCAGCTGTTGAGACCTATACTGTAAGCATCTAAATTTGATTCTGTAATTTTTGACTTATTCTGTCTTTTCATTTATGGAATAGATCCTGAATTGGCCTAAAAGGAGTTATTTATACATTGTTTTGTAGCTGCACCCTAGGTGAGTATCAACACAGATCATAATACCAGAGGTTAAACTGATAGTTTAAAGTTAATGAGGAAGGAAGAGCAAGTACCCAAAGACAAAGTCTAGTGCTGTTGGAGAACACAGTATTGAATGCTGTTACTCCTGAAAGGTAATGCAGAAAGAGATAAAGAGCAGAAAAATTTAAAAGCACGTGTGTTCATCTGATGTGGCAAAAAGGGAAGTATAATATACAATGAGTCTACAGACACATCAGGGTAGAAATCAAGAAAATGTGTACAAAAGTATTATAACTAACTTAGGTTGGTGATTAAAAGGTTAGAAACTACCAGAGTAGAAAATATAATAAATAACATTCCAAGAAGCATGGGAGAGGGCAGAAAAAAATAATTATTAATCATGACTGAGTATAAATCATGAGTGAGCTTAATACACAATGCCAGTGATACAAAGCCACCAGACTCAGTGATTCAGGACTTACTGCCAGCTCTGTACTCCTAAGACCTGAGCATCCTGAGCCTGAGTCCTCTCTCCTCTTTCTTCCCTGAATCCATCTTCCCAGTGTTTACCTCCTAACTGGTGAGTCACTGACTTGGGGTTTTATCCAAACCAAGCTACCAGTTGTAGCACACACACAATTATTTCCACAAGCAGAATGACAAAGCTGTACAACAGGAAGCAATTTCTTTAAAACAGAACTGTGATTTGTATTTGTTTTTCATAATAGTAACAAGAGAAGAAGAAAATAAAAGAGCATTTAGATATTTCTCTTTCTTTAATGAGAAATCTTACTTAAGTGATTTTCTTGTATTTCAAGTCATGGGGAATTGAATACCAAATCATAAAAAAAAGCATGATGCCTCATTGTTTGGAACTGTTATGGCAATAACTTGCATTTGCTGCCCTCCTTTTAATTTTAGGGTGTTTTAATACAAAAATTTAAAAAAACCCTCTCATATTTATTTCCTAAGATAAAACATTTCATTAATCACTGAAGCTGACAGTAAGACATAATCAGCTATGCTGATTAATGAAATGGTTTATCTAAGGAAATAGATATGAGAGACTTTATAATTAATGTACTTTGAATCTAGGAAAAAGGCAGATGAAGCCAGGATAGAGCAAAACTAAGTTAAACGTACCAGTGATTTTTCTACCCAATTTCAGCAGTCCCCCTTAGTCCCCCTTTTTGTTTGGTTGAGCGTTTTCATTACTATTCTGCAACAAAATTGAAGACAAGTGAAAATATTCTTATCAAATTCTTATTTTCTGTTGTGGTTGTTGAATTAGTTAGGAAATCATCATATGAGACTGACTTTTTTTCTACTTTTATTGCAGTTTGCAAAAACAGGAGTGTGTTAGGCTTTCGAGAATGTATAGGCCTTTCAAAAGGCCTTCTTATTCTTCAGTATTTCTACTGTTACAGGCCAGGGAATATTTTTTTTAAAAAAGGAAACAATTCTCCCCTTTGTTTTAGAGAGAGCTTCCCTGGGTATCCTGGAGAAACAGAACATACTGAGACAACAGAAATGTATGAATGGAGACAAGGCTTAAAAAAGGAAAAGACTTAAAAAAGGAAAACCATGGAAAGCAAATTATATATTTCATTTAACAAAATTGCCTATATTGAATCCCAGTTGTGTGAGGCTTCATAGCAATGTGTGGCCATGAAAGAGTTGTTCACTTTGGAAACATAAACAACTGTCAGGAAAATTAAATGTTGCATGGCACAGGGCATTTTCTATAAATGACTTTGAAGCCAATGGAAGTGAAAGAAAAGCATGTGCTATATATATGTAAAAAGAATTTCTGAAACTGTTCAGGGGATTGGATAGTTCATTTTCTATAGTTTGTACAATTTCTTTGTTCTATGTGCTGCTTTGAACGTAATGGCTATATGCAATCGTTATCTAGGATGGCAATTAAAACACCTCTCCTCATCACATAATTGTATCTCTGGAGACAATTATGAATTCCATACTTACATTTTTAATCTTGAATATAATCTCCTGGTTCATGTGTCTAGGTTTGCATAAACTTCAAGCTGAAATTATTTTATCCTTGGAAGTGAGTAACAGGAGTGGTACTGCCTGAATAAAATGTCCATAGCATCTAAAATAAAGTGAGCAAAGGAAAAAGAGTGATACAAGATTACTCTTCTATTTCTTGAGAATTTTGTGATCTAAGACACAAAAAATCTAGAGACATAACCAATTATGATATTGTGCTTCTTTTGTGCAAAGTTGATGTATGTGAGAGAAATCATTAAAGGGATTAAATGTATCAGAGGACTTACATTTTATTGATTTCAATTTGCTGCATATAATCCACTGCAGTTTGAAATAGCAGCTTGGACTTCTAAAGTGCAGGGGTCAGAGTATTTAAGAACTGTATCCTAGCACAGAAACAACTTCCACAAGGACTTCTAATGAAGAACATGTTCTATAGTTTATGTAATTAACTATTGACCATAGAGATCATTTGGTGCACAAGTTGAGCAACTTTTGCTTGACTTTTTGCAAAAGATTGAAAGTAGAAGGCAGATAATCATCTGAAAGACTGCTGTTGTTAATTTTACAAAGTGTGATAATAAGATAAAAAAACCCCTTAGAGGTAAAACTGAAAAACAGAACTTAGTCAAAATAGGACTGTCAGAAATTGTGATGGAACCATAATAATTTTCTCTGAGACCAAACCATGCTCCTCATCTTGGCAGCTTCCCTTTCGATGTCAATTCCTTGGCTCAGCAAGCTACGTAGTACTTTCTCACCTTGCTCCTTCTGGCTTATCCCAAACCATTGCAATAAGCAGTGCTACCTGGGTAGACATTCCCATACTGAACCTACCTGCTCTGAGGAGCTGGAACAGAGGGTGCAAAGAAGATGCAGGAAAAAGGCAGAGGTTATTTCTGGCCAGAAACGAGGTCAATGTGGGGCTCAAATGTTGTTTGTTTAAATAGCAAAAATTAGTGTATATTTTAACAACAATTTACACCTTGCCTGTTAAACTACATTTAAAAATAGTTAACAAAATGTTACACATTGGCAAATGGGAAGTATTTTTAATTTTTTCCAGGCTTTTAAAATGTTTTTCAAAAAGTCCTTTAAAAATTCTATTCAGAGAAATATCATAAAGTCCCGTTGACATGTAATATAATGATTAACATATATTATAACATGATGAAACATATATTAAAAATTAGTTATATGGAAGAAAGGGAAGAGTAGGAATAAAAGGCTAATTCTCTGGAAATAAAATTTTTAATCTGAAATGCCTTCGGATTAATACAATAAATGTGATGGAACCACTCTTAAATTTATCTAGAGGTATATGCACAAGAGATATTGACCTACATGAACTACTCATGTAGAACCACAAAGGAATTTGAAATTCTCTTGAGTTCATGTTATAACTGTATTAATGAAATAAGCATTGTTTTTCAAATACTCTTGTGTTATGAATGGATCACTGAAGGTTTGTATGAATTTCCTTTAGATTACTAGAAACTCTTTTAGGTTGCTATTTACATTGCCTTTCAAGGTCAAGTGTAAGGTGGTCTATCTCCACAAAACAAGTCATATATCAAATGTCATATAACATCTGTCATATATATCTCTTTAAATGCTAAAGAATGTCAGCATAGTCAAAACCCCTTAATATTTAAAAACAATTTAATTCTACTGGACATGATTTCTTGGTGGAAACAGTGGAGATTTATAGTTTTTCCCTTTCTGTTTTGAGACATGACTTTGGCAGTGATAACTTGCAATGTTACAAAAAATAATATTACAGCAACCAATCCACAAGGAGTAATTCAGGGCCACATCAACAAACAATAGAGGACAGGAGAAGTACCTAACCCCTTCTCTTCATCAGTGAAAACAAGTGTTAACAAATGTCTTAAAAGCATCTGTTCTATGATAGTAGCTATCTCTTAGGATCAATTAATAAGACAGGACAGAAATCTGTGCATGGAAACAAAGATGGATTTAGGGAAGAAGGCTTAGATTTCAGACAAGAGACTGATAGAAGCTTTCTAGAACATAAAGACAGGGACAATCCAAAATTTATTTTATGCAACAAGTTGTAGTAAGCAAGCTGTGCTTGTCAGATGAGAAGGGGGTCTGAGATGAGATTATTTGTCAAATTAAAAGATAAGGACCACCTTACACAAAGAATGGTCATGAAACATCCATAAATTTGCGTGGAACAAGTATATACACAAAGAGGACTGGTGTGCAAGGAGAGTTTAGTGTTTTCCAACATCCTAACAAATATTGAGGAAGGTATGTGATAACATTTGACTTTGGCTTTCCATTTAGGATTCAGACTTACTAAGAAAGTATTGATAGAAAAAAAAAATGGGTTCGCACTTCTCAATTATGATTCCTAGTTTATGAATAGCTAGATAATTGATGACTTGGATTTGGTCTTATATGCATTAACATAATCATGGTCACTAATTAATGATAAAAGCTGTGTCTATCACTTGAATTATAAAGGTAAATGAATACTAGAGGATTCCTGTAGATTTTATGGAAGATTTGCATAATTCAGAAACATGATAGAAAAATTCATAAATAAAAGACAATCCATGCATATTTGTTCATTCTTTTACCTACATTTTCTAAAGTGATTGTAACACAGAATCATAGAATCATTTAGGTTGGAAAAGACCTTTAAAATCATCAAGTCCAACCATTAACCTAACACTGTCAAGTCCACCAATAAACCACATCGCTAAGTGCCACATCTGCACATGTTCTAAATAGCTCCAGGGATGGTGACTCAACCACTTCCCTGGGCAGCCTGTTCCAATGTTTGACAACCTTTTAGGTGAAGAAATTTTTCCTAATATCCAATCTAACATCCCTGGCACAACTTGAAGACATTTTCTCTTGTCCTGTCATGTGTTACTTGAGAAAAGAGATGGACATCCACCCCACTACAACCCTCTTTCAGATAGTTCTACAGAGTAATAAGGTCTTCCCTCAGCCTCCTTTTCTCCAGACTAAACAACCCCAGTTCCTTCAGCTGCTCCTCACAGGACTTGTTTTCTAGACCCTTCACCAGCTTAGTTCCCCTCTATAGATGCGCTCCAGCACCTCAGTGTCTTTCTTGCAGTGAGTGGCCCAAAACACAGTATCCGAGATGAGGCCTCACCAGTGCCGAGTACAGGAGTAAGATCACTTCCCTATTCCTGCCAGCCACACTATTTCTGATACAAGCCAGGATGCTATTGGCCTTCTTGGCCACCTAGGCACACTGCCAGCTCATAGTCAGCTGGCTGTTGACCAACACCCACAGGTCCTTTTCTGCCAGGCATCTTTCCAGCCACTCTTCCCGAAGCCTGTAGTGTTGCATGTGGTTGCAGTGAACCAAGTGTAGGACCTGGCATTTAGCCTTGTTGAACCTCATACAGTTGGCCATGGCCCATTGATCCAACCTGTCCAGATCCCTCAGTAGAGCCTCCCTACCCTCAAGCAGATCAACACTCCCACCCAACTTGGTGTTGTCTGCAAACTTACTAAAGGTGCACTCAATCCCCTCATCCAGGTCATTGATAAAGATATTAAACAGAACTGTCCTGAGCCCAGGGGAACACCACTTGTGACCAGCCTCCAACTGGCTTTAACTCCATTTACCACAAACTCTTTGGGCCTGGACATCCAGGCAGTTTTTTACCCAGCAAAGAGTACACCCATCCAAGCCATGAGCAGACAATTTCTGCAGGAGAATGTTGTGGGAAATGGTGTCAAATGTTTCACTAAAGTCTAGGTAGACAACATCCACAACCTTTCCCTCATCCACTAAGTGGGTCACCTTGTCATAGAAGATCAGATTAGTCAAGCAAGACCTGCCCTTCATAAACCTATGCTGGCTGGGCCTTTTCACCTGGTTTTCCTGTGTGTGCTGTGTGGTGACACTCAAGATGACCTGCTCCATAACCTTCACCAACACTGAGGTCAGATTGACAGGCCTGTAGTTCCCTGGATCCTCCTTCTGGCCTTTCTTCTATATACACATCGCATTTGCTAACCTCTAGTCAGCTGGGACCTCCTCTTGCAAAGATGTATTAAATGACACCTTAGCAAACACAAGTTACCTGGTGTAGACCAGTAGCAAAGTGAACATGTTCTTAGGACATATTAAAAAAACATAGGAAGCAAAACTAATATAATCATTCATAAATTACTGCATTTATATACTTCAGGTCATGCCTTGAAGCCTCATCATTTATTGCTCACTTTTGGGGTTTGGGGGTTTTTTTATTTATCAAATTGTCTATTTTTTCAGACAAGATAATGCACATAGAGGGGTGAGATGAGGATTGGGTACTTGCAGGGAGATCTCTGCTGAGAAGCGGCTGGACGGGAGGCTCTGTTGGAGTAGTAATGCCCTTGTTGGGGTTCCTTGGGGCAGGCAGCGCTGTCCCTTGGCTCCCCTCGGTTGCCCTGCTGTTTGCCCTGGCACGTCTCTGCTGGGGATCATCCATTTCATGGCCTGGCTGTTACCTCCTAGGGCAGGAGAGGGGTTTTCTTACCAGTGTTGGTACCTATTTTTAACCTTCGCTGTTTACAGCCAGTGGAAGCAGTGATTTTAACAGTGTATAGTAGACTCTAAAGAGATTATTTTACCCATTTTCTGATGAAAGCTGAAACTAGTATATTTTTGCAAAGGACTAAAAAAAACGAAATCTGTTGGTACTTCTGACAATACTGGAAACATCTCTGTCAAACTGTATCTCAAGGTGCTGCGATATCTCCAAGTACCAGCAACAGACCATGGACAAAAAGAGGGAGTGATGTAGTATAAGCCTTCAATGTATTAAATGTTTGAAGCAGCACAACAGAGCTTTCCAAGTTTTTCCACCAAGAAGAGTGTTTTACCTAACTATATAGTCATGCAGGAGCTAGGTTTTTTTTTCCTGAATGGTAGTATGGACCATTTTCTTGTCTTCCTTTGTGGATACAGAAACATGATGTTTATAAGGAGTAAATATTAGTTGTTAAGGAAGGTTATTATATTTCCCTTATTTAAAGAATAAAACAAAATTATTTCAATAGTCAGTTTCAAGAGATTACTGTTTGAACCTGCTCATGTTGGCATCTGATAGCATCTGGCAGGGATTTAGCTTCTATAGCTAACAGCAGTTAGCAGTTTTTAGTTTGCAGATCCATGTTAACTAGAAGGTGTGATCAGAAAAGTTTTTGATGACTGCCAAGATCAGTTGATTATGGCAACATATACAGCTCAATGAAATAGCTAACATTAGTAACTGTTGGTGACCAGTATCAGATTATAGGCAACACTCGATGGATGTGAAAGAGTAACTTTGGCAGTCCTCAGGGAATGAAGTGCAGTGTGTGAGTATGTGCAGGGAGATGAGAATAAGATATTGCTAGAGAACAAATCATCTCCCAAAGTAGCATGTATCCCAGAGCAATACAATATTTTCCCTCTCCTTCACTGGCCTTGATTTAAGCTTCTTATAAAATTACAGAATTTGCAAATCTATTTTAATAAAAACTCTATTAAACCTTAAATGAATGTTAGCAAAGGATTTTTGTGGTGATTCAAATACTTCTAAAATTAGATACAGGTATTCAACTGAGTACCATATATTATGAGTATATAATATGAGTCTGTATAATTTATATCATAGCTTGTAAGATTTTTTTACTGTAATATTTAATGAAGGATATATTCAAAGTTTGACAAAAACTTTTACTCTCCCAAGGATATTATGCACTCATCTTTGCACCTTTTCCTCTTTAACTATAACGTCCAAGATTGAGTTGTTTTGTCACCATCAGTTCTGAGAGTAAAACCGTTTCCTTTTGTTACAGAAAAGGAGAAAAAGATAATCAAAGTGATAAAAGGAACTGTCACATCTTATTTCTTTAAAAATGCAAGGATAATAGCTCCTAGCTGTCATATTTGCCAAGGTTCTGACAACCCATGAAATAGGAGGAAATCAGAGTTTGGCCCAAACTCTGAACCAAACTCCTGGACTATGGGGGCAGTGTAGTCTGTGATGCATTCTGGCACCTCATTAAGGACCTTGTCTGAGCATGCCAGACTCACTTTCCTGTACTGTCAGATTTCCTTCCTAGGGAAGATATCTGATAACTTTCAGATTTCATTATAGCCAGGGTTTTTTTCTTTTTATGAAAGAATTTGTTCCCAGTCCAAATCTGTGATCAGATTTTGCCTTAAGTGGAGTATGAACATCATGCACAGCTGTGAACTTACTTAAGGTTTGAGAGTTTGGACTAGACTAACAATGAAGTTTTATTTTAAGCATAAATAGAGTTAACCATGGACCTTTTAGTTAAATAAAGAGAGTTAGGATCTCCATATCTAAGAATAATTTAGAAGAAAGTAAAAGAGTCACGATATGTCTTTTAGAAAATATCTTATTGGTTACTGGGGAAAAAAATCAACACATAAATAATCTCTTAGAAGGTTTTGTACAAAAAGTTGTGGAATATTTATTTTAAACTTCTGTATTCAATTACATTGTAAAGAACAAGATGAGTTTATGTATCTGACATTAGAGTGTGTATGTTTATATGTTTTTAAATGTTTATTTAACTGTTTGAATTATAGTGCTTGCTATTATGTAATAACTCTTAATTAAGTCTTTTTTTTTCTCATATATATTTATATACATATTGCTCAACCTTTAATTTGTTAAGAATTTTTGTGAGTGCACTGCATGAAAACTGCAAGTGAATTGTTAACAGACAGGACACAATAAATATGAACCATAGTACAGAAAACAGGATTTGCTCTGGGATCAATAGAAAAGCATAATAAACTTTTAAGAAGCATTAAGAAACTTTTTGCTGAACACTTCATTGTTTTTGTCACACTGAAAACAAAACAAGAATTCAACTAGAACTAATGAAAAAATCAGCTGGGGAAAAAAGAAAAGAAGAAAAAAGATAAATTTTTGCTGCATGATTCTCAACATACAGATGGTTATATGTTTCTTTTCCAATGTCTAATGTTCAAGAAACTGATATTAGCTATGGTGGCTCCCTGTTTTTCCTAAAATGACTACTCAGCCCTGCTCTGGAAGGTAACTATCAACATACTATGTATTATTTTCAGATAAAAATAACCTCTAGTTCTGAGGCTATTCCTAGTTATTTATTCATTTCAGTTAGGTTTCCCAAATGGTTGTCCTAGGAGACCACTGAGTTTGAGCTTCCCTTTTTACTCTGTCTTTCTATTGAGGGAAAAAAGGAGTGGGATCGCAAGGGTCAATATCTTCTTGATCTGAATGGATCTCATTTGTTTATTCTTTTCATTCACTGACAAAAAAAAAATCAGTTGTCCACTCACCTCCACTTTCAACAGCAGTATAAGTTTGTGTAAATGTTTAATAAACAGTAGTTTCATTTCACTTTAACTTGTATGTTCAATGTGTTCAATTAATGGGCAGGTGCTGCTAGGAATTCTAGATTAAGACAAAGAACCTGCAGCTTTCCAGTCCAAATGGGTGATATTACTTCTTTGACAACTGTGTTGTTATTCTGATGCTTTACTGACTCCTGGCTACATTAGATTTGCCCTTAAAAAGGAACTGAAAACTCTCTATTTCACAGTTTCTAACTCTGAATCTAGCATACAAATTCAACATGACATCTCCTCATGGGCCAATTAATTTTTCCAAGCTATTTACTCAGATGAATATTTACTAAGTTGGCAGAAGAAATGTTTAATATGGATGTTTTTGTCCACAGAATCTCAGCTTTTCCAGATTGTTTTACTTAAAGTACTATTAAATTCAAATCTCCTCTTCTTACACTTGTACATAAGCTAGCTTGATATCTAGTTAGCAACTGTTAACCAAAAACTGTTCAGTTGTTTATAAATCAGGGCATTGTATTTAGGTACCTAGATCTATTTTTAAGAATCAAGTCCAGAAATAGGCTAAAACTGAGCTTTGGCAACCTCGAGCTTCTTCAAAAGCAGTTAAGGTGCCAATGCAAAAAGACAACCTTGATCCAAAAAACTCTCACTTGACTGCTGCCAGACTCAGATGGGAATGGGAAAATGCCTTATATACCCTGGCACACTTAGGGGCCAATCCCAAACTTACCCCTTTGGGGAGAATGTCCCACTGGCAAGTCTTTCCCTTTGAAGCGATTTTATCATTCATAAAACCTTCAGGAGCACATAAGGAAGCTGCAGAGTGTGGGGGGGGCAAACAGTCACTGAACCCCTGGTTTTGCTCTCAGCTGACTGCAGTGTCGTGCATGAGATGCTTTGCCCTGCTCTGAATGTAGAACTCAAATGCTACTTATTTCAGAAAGTAGGACACTTGGTTGGGAGATGGAAGACGTGTGTTTTGCCCAAAAATATTTCTAAATGATGGTCTAAGCATAGTAAAACAGTGTGAAATGCATAAATGGTTCTCCTGGAGGCTGAATGCAGAACTTCACCTTTCCATTAACACACATTAACCAGCAGATGTGCAGTCATCTTCCTTTTGACTGCACAATCAAGATTGCACAATTACAGGTCCCAGGCTGCAGGGAGTGCCTGAGCCTGTCAATCCTGTCAGAGGGCAGCAGTGATAACACTTGTGTGCGCTGTGATCAGCTGGATGACCTGCTCAGCCTGGTGGCGGAACTCAAAGAAGAGGTTAAAAGATTAAGAAGTGTTAGGGAGTGCGAAAGGGAAAATGATTGGTGGAATAGCACCTCAGCACCCCTGAAGCAACAGGAGCAAATGGAGGCTCCAAAAGAGGCAGGTGATCCCTGGAACTTTTGAATGAAGTAGAGAAGGGTGAAGAAAATTAGTCAAATAAGGAGGAAGACCAAGGTCCACCAAGGCTGGGTCGCTCTAGACCAGGTATTAAAATCAGTTCTAAAAAGAACCCCAGAAGGGTCATTGTAGTGGGGGACTTCATTCTGAGGGGTGTCGAAGGCCCAATATGCAGACCAGACCCGCATCATAGGGAAGTCTGCTGCCTCCCTGGGGCCCAGGTGAAGGACCTCATGGCTAAACTCCCCACTCTAGTGAGACCCAAGGACACTGCCCTCTCTTGGTTTTCCAGGTAGGTAGCGACGATATTACCAGGAGAAGTCCTATATCAATGAAGAGAGATTTCAGGGCCTTGGGGAAACTGCTTAAGGGGTCAGGGGCACAAATTGTGTTCTCCTCCATCCCTTCAGTTGGGGCGGTGGATGAAGAAGAATACAGGAGAACTCAACAGATGAACTTGTGGTTCCAAGACTGGTGTTACTGTCAGGGATTTGGATTTTTCAGTCATGGGTTTAGTATACAGGATGCCAGACCTTTTGGCATTAGATGGGATGCACCTGTCCCAGAGGGGGAAAAGGGTCTTGCGACAGGAGTTAGATGGACTCATTGAGAGAGCTTTAAACTAGATTTGAAGGGGGAAGGGGCAAAACATCAGACCATCTGAAGTGCATGTATACTAATGCACACAGCATGGGGAACAAACAGGAGGATCTTGAAGCCATGATGCAGCAGGAAAATTATGATGTAGTGGCTATCACAGAAACATGGTGGGATGTCTCCCATGACTGGAGTGCACCAGCTGATGTCTACAAGCTCTTTAGGAGGGATAGACAAGGAAGGAGAGGTGGTGGGGTAGCACTGTATGTTAGGGACTGTTTTGATTGCTTTGAGCACAAGTATAGTGAAGACAGGGTGGAGTGTCTTTGCATTAGAATCAGGGGGAAGGTCAACAGGGCAGATGTTGTGGTAGGAGTCTACTATAGGCCACCCACCCAGGACAGAGAGGTGGATGAAAAATTCTATAGGCACTTAGGACAAATCTCACGATCGCTTGCCCTTGTTCTTGTGGGAGACTTTAACTTCCCAGACACCTGCTGGAAATACAACACAGCAGAGTGGGACCAGTCCCAGACATTCCTGGAATGTGTGACAGATAACTTCCTGACGCAGCTGGTGAGTGAGCTGGATCTCCTCTTTGTGAACAGAGAAGGACGGGTGGATGATGTGGCGGTTGGAGGCTGACTAGCGCACAGCGATCATGAAATAATAGAGTTCTCTGTTCTTAGAGAGGCCAGGAGAGGGGGCAGCAGAACTGACATCCTGGACTTCCAAAGGGCTGACTGTCTTGTTTAGGCATCTGCTTGACAGGATCCCTTGGGAGACGATCCTGAAGGGTATAGGGGCCCAGGAAGGCTGGGCACTCTTTAAGAAGGACATCGCACAGGAGCAGGCTGTCCCCAGGTGCTGTAAGAGAAGCCGGCAGCAGAGAAGACCACCCTGGCTAAACAGGGAGCTTTGGCTGCAACTCAGGGAGAAGAGGAGAGATTACAGCCTTTGGAAGAAGGGACTAGCCACTCACAATGATTACAAAGACACTGTGAGGCTATGCAGGGCGGAAATCAGGAGGTCTAAGCCCAGCTAGAAATTAATCTGGCTTCAGCAGTCAAGAAATGTTTCTATAAGTACTTCAACAGCAAAAGAAAGACCAGGGAGATCCTCCATCCCCTGCTAGATGCAGGAGGAAACATGGTAAGACGTAATGAGGAAAAGATTGAGGTTCTTAATGCCTTCTTTGCCTCAGTCTTTAATAGCAAGACTAGTTATATTGAGGGAATCCAGCCCCCTCAATCAGATGATAGAGACTGGGAAAATGACACCCCCACAGTCCAGGAGGAGATAGTCAGTGACCTACTGCATCACATAGACATACACAAGTCTATGGGACCAGATGGCATACACCCGAGGGTGCTGAAAGAGCTGGCTGGGGTCCTTGCCAAGCCTCTTTCCATCATTTACCAGCAGTCCTGGCTGACCGGGGAGGTCCCAACAGATTGGAAATTGGCCAATGTGACGCCCATATATAAGAAGGGTTGGAAGGATGATCCGGGAAATTACGGGCCTGTCAGCTTGACTTCGGTGCCCGGGAAGCTGATGGAGCAGCTCATCCTGAGTACCATCACACAACACATGCGGGACAACCAGATGATCAGGCCCAGTCAGCATGGGTTTATGAAAGGCAGGTCCTTCTTGACAAACCTGATCTCCTTCTATGACAGGGCGACCTGCTTATTGGATGAGGGAAAGACTGTGGACGTTGTCTACCTTGACTTTAGTAAGGCCTTTGACACCATTTCCCACAGCATTCTCCTGGTGAAACTGGCTGCTCGTGGCTTGGATGGGCACACACTTTGCTGGGTCAAAAAC
The DNA here is from genome assembly GCF_031877795.1 of Strix aluco. Taxonomy (NCBI): domain Eukaryota; kingdom Metazoa; phylum Chordata; class Aves; order Strigiformes; family Strigidae; genus Strix; species Strix aluco. The sequence goes on from NC_133935.1 coordinate 47,113,805, forward strand.
TGGCTGGATGGCCGGGCCCAAAGAGTTGTGGTGAATGGAGTTAAATCCAGTTGGCGGCCGGTCACGAATGGTGTCCCCCAGGGCTCGGTTTTGGGGCCACTCCTGTTTAACATCTCTATTGATGATCTAGACGAGGGGATCGAGTGCACCCTCAGTAAGTTTGCAGATGACACCAAGTTGGGTGGGAGTGTTGATCTGCTCGAGGGTAGGGAGACTCTGCAGAGAGATCTGGACAGGCTGGAGCGATGGGCTTCAATGAGGCCAAATGCCGGGTGCTGCACCTCGGCCACAACAACCCCCAACAGCGCTACAGGCTTGGGGAGGAGTGGCTGGAGAGCTGCCAGTCAGAGAGGGACCTGGGGTGTTGATTGACAGCTGGCTGAACATGAGCCAGCAGTGTGCCCAGGTGGCCAAGAAAGCCAATGGTATCCTGGCTTGTATCAGAAATAGCGTGGCCAGCAGGGACAGGGAAGTGATCTTGCCCCTATACTCGGCACTGGTGAGGCCGCACCTCGATTACTGTGTTCAGTATTGGGCCCCTCACTACAAAAAGGATATTGAATTACTCGAGCATGTCCAAAGAAGGGCAACGAAGCTGGTGAAGGGTCTGGAGCACATGTCGTACGAGGAGCGTCTGAGGGAACTGGGGTTGTTTAGTCTGGAGAAGAGGAGGCTGAGGGGAGACCTCATCGCCCTCTACAACTACCTGAAAGGAGGTTGCAGAGAGCTGGGGATGAGTCTCTTTAACCACATAACAAGCGACAGAACAAGAGGTAATGGCCTCAAGTTGCACCAGGGAAGGTTTAGACTGGATATTAGGAAGCATTTCTTTACAGAACGGGTTGTTAGGTGTTGGAATGGGCTGCCCAGGGCAGTGGTGGAGTCCCCATCCCTGGAGGTGTTTAAGAGTCGGGTCGACATAGCACTTAGGGATATGGTGTAGTTTGGAACTGTCAGTGTTAGGTTAAAGGTTAGACTAGGTGATCTTGAAGGTCTTTTCCAACCTAGATGATTCTGTGATTCTGTGATTCTTTTCTTTCTCTGGCTATAAAACAGGTGGGACAATTTTCTGCATCACAGCACAACAGCTGCACTGGAAGGTGCAGTAACACCCGTCCCTGCCCTGCACTGCATTACTTAGGGCACTTGCTGATGACATCGGAAAACAGAAAAGCTTTTCTTTATTCACAGACTGAAGCTGGCCCCGGCTCTCCAGTTGCTCAAATGTTTTTCCTGGCCATGATCAAAAGAAGATAGTCATTCCTTGCTCAGCTAGGGATTACCAGTATCTGCAAGTATCCAAAATCAGTTGCAGTGCCTCCCTGCAGCCCTGAAAGCAGGGGCAACTTCAACTAACTGCTTTTACTCAGTATTTCCAGCTGACTACCTCCACTGGTCTGTGTACATGCTAATAAGGTGCTGCTCAGCGTGTTGGTTAGTTCTTAATTTCATTCCCAGGCATTTGTTTTTACCTGTCTGTCAGGGATGGTGTGTGCATGCTTCCATCAGGATTTGGATTCTACTCTCTAACAAGAGTGGGAAGAGACACCCAAAATATCTAAGAAACTTTGAATCTAATTTTAGATTCTAATGCAGTTATCTAAGTTTTACCCTCTCTTTTCCCATAACTCATTTGCTTTGATTAATGTTCATTAACTTTAAAACAGTTTTTTTCTTCAAACAAATTCTAATGGCTGAATCCCTTAAGCCTCTTTGGCAGCACCAAACTCTTCGGGATGAGGTGCAATGATTATGGACCTACTTTTGTGTCAAAGAAGTAAAACATTTGATGGTGCAGTAGTTGTACTAGTTGCCTTTCCTTTTTGATTTCACTCTCACCAAAGGCTGTGGAGGGTTCATTTTACCTACTGTTATCAAAAACAGAGGATGTCTTGCCTTGGTACATAACTTACCTGTGTTTCGCAGAGGCTTTCTGAGAGTAGAAATGGAAAAGATATGCCTGGGTAGAAAATGAAGCAGCGATGCTAAGAAGATTGTTTCATTTACATTAAGATCACTGTCTGAAATCTGGCATGATCTTTTTACTTTTTACTTTTCTATGAGTTAATTAGGGATATTTCTTGAAGAAATATACTCTATCCAGCAAGCTGTTATTGTACTCTGTTGAAAAGTGGTAACAAATGAAAACAAAGTCATTACCTAAGTGATGTGATAAGAAATTATATGATTCTTTGAATAAGTTAATATTCATAAGAAGTGGTGAATTATTCAGTGAACAGCTTTTTACAACTCTGGAATTGCTTGCAGATCATAAAGAACTAAATAATTAGATAACAAATAATGACAATACTGATATAGAATATAACAAACATTCTAAATATGACTAATATAGAAATGGCAAAATTAACTGAAGAGCATATTTAATCAGATTTTTAAAATTATCTATATTATTCAGTTTTGTCATAATGTCTATATTTTCTTATATAAGATTTTATAAGTTAATTTTACTGTGGATCTACATCCCATACTTGTGCTTCCATTATAGATGTGATGTAAAGTTGATATAAGCTTTCACCATGCAGATGAGCAATGGCAGTTATACTCACTTCAAGCACATATGTGATGGCATTTCTATAGCCCTCATCTCAGGAAAGGTTTCTGTGGCCCTAACCAGAGAACATATTCAAAGGATATTAAAGACTTCAGTATTATGGAATTGTTCATGAGTGCAAAACCTTCCCTTTTAGGTTGAGCAGACTCAGACCAACTTGTTATTTCTTATGATATGTCTCTAACTTTTCAATAGCTTTAGATGTTAATGCTGTGGGCAACCTCATCTTAATTACTCTAGAAAAATGTCCACAACTTTACAGCAACATCAAAATAAATAATCATTACTAGAGTATGTCTGCCCAGACAGGTGAGTCAGCTGGATATGGGCCAGCTGAAATTTCGGCAAAGTCATAGCTACATTAGCTTTTGGCTTAAAAGCTGATTTTTCTACATGTTTAAAAATTCCATACTTACTGGTTTGTCCTGAAATTTGGTGACCTTGATAGGACAGACCACCTGGAAGATTTCCAGTTCCAAATCTGAGGTCATATAAATAAGGGTTCCCTGAGATAAGGCTCCCCATGTAAATGTCGTAAAATGATAGATGCTGCAACCTTTGCATGAGGATGTGCAAAACTGTGGATTAAATCAGTGTTCATACTTCATAGGCATTTGTAAGGGTTGTACTTCTGCTGGTATCTGAGTTTCACTTTCTATCTTCTGAGAGATATCACCTCCAAAAATCCTTTCTGGGATAGATTAGCACACATGGTACATATTTTCAGGCACTGGCACACCAGCCAGAAGACAAGAACATCTAGCATGATGAAAGAAGCACAACTGTTGTTTCAATGCTGGTATCTATTATCTGGGCTAAACAAGCAGAATGAAGAGCTGGCTGAAAATGTGTCTTGGGGAGAGGGTAGTATGCCATACCAGAACTGGGACTGAGCAGGCAGTCACAAAGCTGAAGATGCCTGGCTGAAGCAGGGCAGCAAGTGCTGCTTGTCACCAAAGGAGATAATGAATGGAGGGTGGCTCAGCTTATATAGTCAAGACAATGCCCAACTATTGGCCCAGCCAGTGTCTTCTGTACATACATGTATTCACATTTGAAGCCATAGAGACAGAAAACAAGAGAATTGGTTTAAAGAGCAAATGACTTATAAAATTTTAACAGGTGACTGAAAGAGTATAAAGTTAATGGTAGCAGAAGGGAGACATAAAAGTATTTTGTGGTTCTAAGAAGAGAACAGGTGTAATAATGTTACATGTATCATATATTTCAAGTTACTATATTCCCTACACAATAAGTCAAGTTTGTTGACACTAGGTCTGTGAATTCCTTTGGTAGCCTGATAACATCAGAAAACACCTTTTATATGGCCACAACAACACCCCTGATGGAATATATCAAAACTAGAATTTAGAAAGTATCGGTAACTAATGAGAGAGTAGAGATGTCTCTTTATTACTTCTTCTTCCTTTTCTTTTTGGAAAATAAAGAGTAAATTTCAAAAATGGAAACCTAGAAATTAAATGGCAAAAACTTTGTTTACATGAATCTGGAACTGCAGAGTGCAGGAGAGTTCAGACCTCTGAAAGCTGTGAAATGTATGCCTTCTTTGACCTATGCTGTAAAACACCAATAACACATATTCACTCCTTTTGTCTTTGAACAGTTTTTAACAGGAGCACCTACACCTTTATCAGGCAATCAGTGTAGAAGCCTACTCTACCAGATGCACACTGAATTAGGTAAATCTCACAACTCCTTCCCTTCTTTTTACAAACACAGAACTACATTCAGTATCATGTTTTCAAAGATCATGACTGTCGCTGTAGAGACGGACGAAGCAACACACACACACACACTCACATGGGTGAACAAGCGGCTAGGTTTTTTTATTACTAAAAGCATGCATTTTTATATATTTCAGGTGCCAGAGTGTCACAATATAATTGGTCAAAAAGTTGTTTTTAACATTCTCATTGGATAACCTTTATCAGTTTCCTCCCTGCTTGCTTCATCCTGCTATGTAGTCAGCATCTCCTTGAAAGTTATTTGCTTTAAGCATAGCTTCCTTATCTCAAGGGTACACTGGAATCTTGTCAAGGTCAAACTCTTCTTCAATCAGGTTATCGGCAGACTAGCTGCCTTCACCGTCAATGACCACAATCATCTCACCCCAAACTGCTGAGAGTCTTCATGGCAGTCCCTCTGGTAGCACAGTCTACAGGACAGAGCACTGGAACATAGGACATCAAAACTCTCAAATCATGTGTAGCTCTTTCCTTTGGTTACCCAGCTGGAGGTCTGACAGAAAGCATCAGCCCCTTTTTAAGCAGGAACAGTCCATCACTTTGGCTTTAATTTGAATGCATGTCCTTGCCAAGCAGCTCTGTGGCACCCTTCAGTCAGCCTTACCAATTAACACAGTGAATAGGATGGTGAATGTATTTTAATCCTTACAGAGAAATTTGGAGTTTTAATTTTTTTTATAGCACAGATATTTGGTTTTTTTGAAGAAGTGATTCCATTACGGAACAACAAGATCCATAGTAGAATGACTAATTTTACAAAAACTGTCTGTGATGATCTTTTTAAATAATAAGTTGATTTACTTTAGCTATTTTCCTTCCATATTGCACTGAGTCTCCACAAAGTCTTCACTTCATTTGCAGAAAAGTACATGGAATACAATTTTCAGAGTAGCACTTTTGAGGAATCATTGAAATCAAGCCTCAGCTTTGCACTTAGAAGCCTCTGTGTTACTTTGTGCTTATATAAAAGCCCCACCTTGGCTGTTGAATGAGCACATCTGGAGCTAAAGGTATGCACTGCAGCAACCTGTGCTGCAGCCATCTGTCCAAATTACCGTGCAGCCTTGCTTCCTGCACACTGGGCACAAGAGAAGAAATGCAGCTTTATGGAAAAATAAGCTGGCTTATTAGGTAAAGGAACAGGAGCAACTTCATGTGGCCACTTTTGGTCAAGCAGCACCGCCTGAATTTCTGAAACCATCAATCTGCAGAATATTATGTTTGACATGTTATTTGTTGAATAAATCTGAGGAAAAAGAGAATCTAGTCTATTGACTAGATTATTTGTTGTGATTCATTTACTCACATCTATTACCCAGTGCCTGAAAAGCAGCTGTCTTGGTATTGATGTATGTTCTTAAGGGTTTGGCATAGGTACCCTTAAGACCTGACCAGCTGAGGTCTTTCCTAAATTAAAGTAAACCAGAGAAATAAACAAAATTAAAGTAAACATCAATAAAGAAGAGGCTCATAAATAATCTAATATGTCAAATAAAATATAGGAAATGAAGAAGATGACAGAAAATTAATAGATGTGCTAAAAGCAACCTCATAGCCTATTACTTAGTGTTGCAAAATTTACTGTCATACAGATGCTATAAATTTGTGAAAAATACAGGAAAGGAAAGGAAACAAATGGGAGGCAAACGAGCAAAGTCAGGGCTGAAACGCATACAATATTGGAAAACATTTCTACTAACCAGACTGATGTGATAGGTGCAAAAAATTCTAGTGAATTCCATAGAAGCATATAAGCCTGATTTAAAGTCTAGCAGGAAAAAATACGTTGACAGGTATAGCTATATAAACAGATATAATAGCTTTCAAATTTTTAACCTTAAGAATTTAACTGCAAGGTGTATGATTAAATTTTATTTGATCTGAGGCAAAAATAATAACAAAACTCTCCCAGTGGTTTAAGTGATTGTTTAGGAAAGATATACAGAAAATCTGGCCCTTTGAAAATACATGAAGGACTCCATGAGGCTTAAATCATGAATATGTGTTTAATACATATAGGCACCAATTTACAGTAAATAAATCTTCACATCCTTTTTCTAGGACTTCCATTTTGTGGAGTTAAGTTTTTTTTAAAAAAAATATTCCTTTAGAACTCAGGGAAATCAGAATGCTTTTTGTATATTAATTCAGGGTTTTTCTGTCTGTGTGTACACAGACACTTTTGTGTGCTCCTTATCCCTGGCAATGCACAAGTGTCGGCATATGGCAATTTTCATGGATAAAATGCGGGCTGTTGTGTCCCCTGTCACACTAACATTGGGAGAACAGGCTTTCCTAATGTTGTATTTTGACCTGTCAATCATCTTCTTTGCTTAGTGCTAAAGACAACAGACTGTGTCTGTCGACTGTGTTCAGGGATAGGTTCCGCCACTCTAAATACATAGAAGGTGACAGGTCTGCTCATCTCAGGTATTAAATTTGTCAGAAAGTGGTCTGACAGCCTCAGAAGAAGCTAGGGGTGGGATTCAACCTACCTTAACCACATATCTCCAAAGCAGATGTCTGAATCCAGGTGACTCATTTTATGTTTCTTGTATAATCAGGGAAAAGAAAAAGCGGTGATTCATCTCACATATTTTAGACATCAACTTCATGTTAAAAACAGCCACACGATGAAGGTCCTTATGTCTCTTCATTAATTATAAAGCGTCTTTAGGTGACTAGCTCACATCTAGACATGTACAATGAATCTTACCTTAAGTTTCTTGATTCCAGTTTGAAGATTTCTCCTTGTAGGGCACTCAGCAATTGTGGTGCCTGATAGCGTAGAGGGAATACATCAGAAAAAAAAAGGTTTTTTAGACCACAGTGTCTTTTTTTTGCCTAATCACTGGATACTCCATATGGTCCTTTGGGTTACCATATTGTGGGACTACATCCTTGTGCATTCATCAGATTCATAAGTGTTATGTTCTGGTCCAGCAGTCTCTGACACAGATGGTTTAGGCAGATTCCAGTTCCAGCTTATATCATTACTCCAGCCCTAAAATGCCTATCGATGAGCTGGAATGTCTGAGTAAAAAATCAGTTCAGATTATCACAGTGACACCTGCTAGTTTAAAATCTGGGAATCTATGTGGAAAGGAAAGGCATGAGATCATTGTAGAGTAAAAATGGTTCTGCTTTGTAACACTGGCTTTTCCCACAACCTCCCCTGTGCATCCTTCTATGTGGCTGTTGATACAGGGTTTGGAGGATAGTTGTTACGCATATGGATATACACATATATGAGAGGATGTTAATATAGCTTGAAATAGCAGCTGTAGGAGTGAAAATCCAGAGGCTTTCCTGGCTTTCTCATAGACTTCTCAGGCATGCCAGCGAAGAAGTATACTCTCAACTTGCTAGCCTGCATTGAAATATGAACTGCCATGTCTTTTCTGCTCCTGAAAAAAAATATGGAGATTCCCTGTGTCTGCATTTCTCTGTAGAATGGTTAAAATTTGTCAGCCTCAAAGCAGTTTTCACAGTGTTGTTTTATGTGTATAAAGTGCTTGAAGATATTTAGAAAGTAGAAAAGTATAAAAGCGACAGAGGTATTGTTATTGTAGAAATATTGATGGTTTTTCTTCAGTTTTCTCCTCCTTGCTAATTATAAGGATCTGCACATGAAGTTATTACATATGTAAGATTAAAAAAAAAAAAAGAAAACAATAAATTTCCTGCTGTATACCAAATGCTTTGAAATCAGAACGAATGTATAATAACAGCTATAAAATGAACTATCTGGTAGAGCAGTTAAGCTGTACAGTCTGCTTAGTCTGAATTCCACATCTGTGTGAACATACTTCAACCATTTTAATACCAATCAATTGCTGTCTGAGTGTGTATATGTCCTCATAAATTTACCAGTCTCCCTCTCACATGAAGAATGTGTGACACTTATGCTTTAAGGTACTCCTTGTAAAAGCTGTACAAGAAGGGGATCAAAATAAGAAACCTCTACTGATTTAAATGTCATATTCTTGGCACAGGTTAAACATCCATAAAAATTTACAGTTAAGATTAAGTGATGAAACTTCAGATAGTACCCAAGAAAATGACCTGTTGGTACTTAAGTATGTGAACTAGCATATAAATGGGATAATACCAGCTTTAAGAGGACAGGATTTTCTGACCTGATAAATGAGGGTTTTTGTTCTCCATGATTCTTTTATTTTTTTGTGCTTCTCATTTTTATCTCCATTTGACACTGTTCAGCAGATTGAACTGAACAAAAGAAAAAACACTTTTTTGAAAAATGTTTTGGAATATAACATAAATAACAGGAATGCAGATGGAACAGGTGTATTTCAGTTATATTGTGAGTCATACCACTAAAATTTAGGCAAGTCCAAGGGATTTGTATTGGATGGTGAGAATATGCAGACTCTCAGGCAATTAAAACCCTAGAGCTAGAATTTACAGGCCACTTTCTCATCAACAATACACAGCACGTCATGGTATCCAGAGATGAAAGAGATGAGTAAAATATGTTTTTATTTTGTTAAGTCTGTATAGTTAAGAAAGTGCATTCAGTACAAAGACCTGAAAAGCTGACTGGCTTACCTTTGAATCTCTCTGAAAAAAATCTGGATGTGTAGTTGACACACTTCTGCATTTTTAAGCATTAAATATACAGAAATATTTTTAACATTAGAAAACCTATTGAGTTAAATGCCCAAAGGTGAGCTCATCTCTGTTTGGAACACAGGAAAACTTATTAAAGATATTTTCCTCATTATCCTCTGTATTCTGGTTTTCTAAGCAAAAGTTACATCTCTTCTTTAGGAAGTTGATGATTAACAGAAACACTAATTATCATCAAGTAATAAAAATTATAAGTGTAGGAAATCAGGATGATAAAATTTGCTTGGATCAGGTTCTAGATACTTACTTGACTCATTTATATTGCTATATCATCTTTCACAGATGTTTGGAATTAGAACAGAAGAAAAAAAGATATTTATATATTTGCCTGATAAGAAAACTGGCATAGTGACGATGTATCTACAAACATGTACCAGTTTTTAAATAAATGTTTTCAATTTTGACATTTTATTATTTTCATGGCATCTCTTTATTAAATTAATTTTAAAAAATATTAACAGCAGCTATCCTAATTATAATCAGGTGAAAACATCACTCCACATGTTAGTTCTTAAGTGAAGTAGCTCTGATCTTTTAGTATTCTGAGGGGAAAAGGAGATCTGAGAGAAGTTCACAGCTGACTCTGACAGTAGTTCCCCATCACTGCAGGGATCATGGATGTAGACTGAGTGTACAGATGGTCCGAGGGAACCTTGTGAGCTAACAGTGACTTCTGAAGCTACTTTTTTGGATCTCTTCCTCCTCCAGCCAGGGTTGTAGCATATGCAGCAGTCTGAGTGTCAGTAAAGCATGTTGCAGTTGCATGATATGCCTCCAGCATATAAGTCATATTTCATCTGCTTAAGTGCCATATGCAACTCCATAGCCACAACTTGGCTATTTTTGCCTTAGACACAGAAGTCAACTGTAACTAAACACACTCTTTCCAAAGGTAAAATTTAGCTCAGTGTAGCTATCACAAAAAGTGTTTAATGTATTTGATCCAAGGCTAGATGATATTTTGATGTTGTGATGCTGTGAAGCACACCTTCAAAGACCTTCATCCATAATATAATAAAATCAACCTCCAGTCTTCTATCTAGTAATCTTTACATCAGGCAGTGTCTGAAGAACTACCCTTGCGTGTATATATATATATATAGAGAGAGAGAGAGCCTGGTAGCGTGTCCTTATTAACTGTGGCAACCCAAACCATCATTCCAGTCATATCTCCTTTTGGATGAGGTATAATCAATTTGTTTCTCTCTCTGAATAAACATTATCATGATAGTATTTGATCTGGACAATAGGACAGAAATTATGTCTTTTCCAACAATAGCTTTCTTGTAGCTCATTGAAGAGGCCAACAATAGATATTTGATACTGAATTTTCACCTCCAAAATTACTGACTATGCCCAATATCTTGAATCTGAATTTTAATAACAATAATGAACATAATGCTTCAGTGTCCCTCTGTAAATATTTTTTATTTTGGGAGGCAAGGTGTTATGCATTACAATTACTAGTTATTCACTGAATATTCACTGATTACCATAAGATGTAGGGGAGGAGGTAAAAGGAAGTTTTGAGAATATTAGACCTGTTTTTTCACCTTTATCCTGCATTATTGACACCTTTTTTTATCAGTATTGATGGATTATTTCAGTGAGTTGGTGGTTCAGGTCACCATTTTTACAATGCAGTGGCAGAGTGAAGGAAATTTAAAGTGCATGTAAACCAAGAAAGCTGTAAGGGACTTTGAATAAGCAGGCATAATGAATGTGATTCATTTCACTTTATAGTTAGTGAGGAAATATAGGAATATTTCACAATTAATTTTATTCTAAGCTAAACACCTAAAATAGTGCAGATGAACTCTGTCTTGAAGGTACCCACTACTCTCCATTGCCTCCAATTGAAAATTTGATGACAAATTCAGGTTTAGTATCTACTGTGTAGGTGTTCAAAACTACATAAGGCTAATTCATTTTATTTGATTGCCTATACAGCAGCATGTTACTAACCGGCATGGATATGCCAGGCTCAGTTTTCAATTATAACAGGTTACTCACTCTCGCTTCAGAAACAGAGTTGTAACTCTACAAGGGGAAGAATTTTTGCTAAACTTTAACATATGTAAAAGTCTAATGGGGTTATTTAAACTACATTTTATTTGCCTTTCCTTTACTGGTTATCCTATTTTTCATCCCTGTGACTCCATGACACAGTACAGGATTATATTCTTTAAACTGTGTTTTTGTTTTGACTGACAAGTTTTCTTTTGTAAGAAAATCTACTTGCTAATTCAAATGGGTAGTAATTTAAAGAGGTATTTAATGCTTAAAACCCTTCATAACTTAGCCCTTTCTATCTTATTGTTCTGTCAGCTGAGACAATGTAGGCAATGGAATAATTGCTAGTACTTAGTCTCTCAGAGGATAAAGGGTTTGCAGAGTTAGATGTAGTTTTCAGGGACTAATCAAACCTATCTTTTGTCTTGAACCCCATCTAAAAATCTTGTTCTCCTAACCTATTTCACTTATCTTCAAGAAAAAAAATGCTCATTCCCGACACAAGGTTGCATAGAGATGCCAAATTAATGCAATTCATTCTGTTCATAAAATGAACAATGCTGAAAGGTTGAGTCTCTTTCCTGGTGTACGTCTGTAGACTGTACTCAGGGAAATGACAATGCTGTAACATGGATGCAAGTGAGGATGTTTTGGGGCACAGAATACCCAGGAGAAAAAGACAGCCATTCAACAGCCCCCACTGACACATACAGCAGAACAAAGACCAAAGGGAAGAGGAGATATTTTTATCAGACATCACCTGTTTTGTTTTCTCTTGAGACTGGATATTCAGTACTAGGCTGCAGCTCAATGCATTGCTGCTGGCAGTCTCTCCTGCTCAAGAAAATCTCAGCATCAAGGCAGGATGGTGCTGCAGGGAGCTAGTTGCATCTCACTGGTCCTGTAATAAATTAAACAACTAGGAACTAGCTGTCATTTATGTCAGAAGTTAGACAAATTCCCCTCCATCTAGAGAATTCACTGCTAGCCAAGGTTAGCATTGAGGAGTAGAAACTCTACTACCAGAGTCTTAACAATGGGTCAAAAATGAAAAAGAATTCTACAAGGAAATGCTCTGATGTATCTATTTCTGAATGTAGAATCTTTCCTTGTTTATACTTAGGTTTGTTTCCTCACTAAATGCAGGACAGGATTACTAATTTGCAATCCTCTTTTCCTGCTGTGTAGAGGTACTTCTCTCATGACTAGTTACAACTCCACTAAAAATAGGTTACTGTGTCAGGTGGAAAGTCCAAATAGATCACCAGGGAGAAAGCATTATACCAAAAGTGACACTTGGAAGCCATACTCTTCCTGTCACGATTAAGACACAGGCTCTATGAAATATAATAAAATCAGAATATCTCAGAGCAGAATTGGCTTCAGGTTGTTTGAACTTCATGCATATTGTTTTAATGGAGACATACTGGGACATAATGCACAGAATGTTTGATGCATCACTAATACTCATGGGAGCTGTAAGGCTACATTCTTCACTTACCCCCTCATCAACAATATCCACATTGAATGGTACTGTGAAAGTCAAAAGCTGGGTTAGCAAACACAGTCTTTTGAAGATTTAATGAGCAATTCCCATTTATTTTGAGGGGTATAACAGCACATCTGAAGAAGAAAAACCCAGGTAGGTAAAACCTGACACCTGGTCAACTTCTGACTGACAGAAACTATTTTAACAGATTCCAGTAGCACTTCAAGTGACTATTTATACAGTAAAAATTCTTGCTCTGTCAGCCCTTCACAAAACAATTTATCCTCCTTTGAAAAACTGCATTCTTCCTAGCAGGGCGTAGTATGTGCAACACCCTGGGCTCAGTTCCTATGGTAATGCATGAAAATCTGTAGATCAAGGAACAAGTTTAGGGGCCAGCATGATAATGTATATTTAAATTCAAGATTCTTGAAACAGCAGCACATGCAATAGGAGAGTAGAGACAACCTTTTCAGTCAGTCCAAGTCAATTGTACTCACTTCTTCCCTTTTTCCCTTCAGGTACAGTAACTGATACATATAGAATACATTGCAATCTATCAACCTTGAAGAAAAGTTCTGTCCACCTATCAAGAAAGAACTTTTTAATGTCTTCATTAATTAACTTGTCATCAAAACTAGAGTATGTTCTTGAAATTTACTGATGCCTTAAAGTCAAGAGGCATCGTCAGGACAAAGCAGAATTCAGCTGTTATACAAGAAGACATGACGGTGTTAGAGGCTGCACTAGCAGTACTGGCATGAAATGCAGCAGTGCAAGGCGATGTCTTTATGGACCAAACAAAGATACCTGCTTCAGACTCAAGTTCTTCAGCTGCAAAATGACCAAAACCACTGAAAATATAGGGATCCAATTGGACCCATGAAAATTATGAGCTATGTTATAATGTAGGCTTAAAAAAAACAAAAAAAAAAAACACAAAAAGAAATAAATGGGATATGTAAGGGACTGATCCACATATTTTCAGTAAATCAACTTGCACTGAAATAGTCAAAGCTGTGATTGCTTATTAGGCTATGCTAAATTCTACCTGAAGTTCTTAGAGAGATTTTTTCTTTTTCCTTCTTTGTTTTTTACTATTTATGCTGGACCTTTCTGTTCAGACAGACATTAAAAAGGTATCCTACCCAGAAGATTCAGCAGTCCAAAATAAGAATCGATAAACTCACTTTTAGTTCAGTAATAATTTTAGTTCAGGGTAGAAAAAAATTTACCTTCCTACCTAAGGCATGCCTATGAAATATCACTACTTAGTTTTTTGGACAGACAAAAATATATCTATTATAGGAAAATTACATTTAACATTTATTTAAGACAAATATTTATTTTTCTCATAAACTAAGAGTGTAAAAAAGTACTGATTTTAGAGAAATAATAAGCAATGGATTATGGAAAACTCTGTGTGAGTTTGCCTAAAAAGCCAATATTGGTCAGATGGTCAATGCAGCTATCTTTTATAAATGTTACTAATATTTGCCATACCAGTATGACAATATGATGTGCAGACTTATTATTAAACATGTTTGAGGCCTGCTAGGGACAAATATACCAATCCTGACTCAGGAAGTCCCACAGCTTTGGATGGTAGAAGGGCATACTGTGCAATTACTGCTATGTGTTTGCCCTGTCTTGTTACTCTTCCCTAGGCATTTGTTATTGGCTATTCTCAGACAATAGACTTGGAGGTTAGGTGAACCTTTGATCTGACCCAGAAGAGATCCCCTCTTTCACAGGGAGGTCTTCATACTCCAGGCTCAGTCAGGCCCACAGGAGAGAGCTACACTGTGAACTTTCCTCCTATCTGCTGCTTTGCAGTACCCGAGAAGATAAGACCACAACTGAACATGTATGTTAGTGGCAGTGCTTAACCAGTTATATTAAAAGAGTTATAAGAAAAGGACTGCAATTGAAAAAGAACAATCTAGGCATCACCAAGAGAGAAGGGAGTTCAGTTTCAGCTGCCAATCATGAAGTTCCAGGACTGAAATGCTGAGAAATAGATAAATACTCTTTTCCTGTTGAAAATACACTTTCCCTAAGTAATTTCCTTATTTTTCTTTAAGTATCTTCACTAGGAAAGAAAAATAATTCAAAATACTTTTTTTCGCCAAGCAGATGAATTTATATATTTACTTATCAAATTGGATACTCAAGAGACTTTTTTAATGATACAGTCACAAAAACTCGTCATGTTCAGTAGTGTGCAATTAATCAGTCACCAAACATTATTAATTGTAAAAGTGTCTATTCAATCTGTGTTGATGTTCACACATATTTGTTATGGAGCCGTATTACAGCAAACAGCCCACCAACATAATTGAGGTATTCCAGGAAAGAAAATAGTTCGATATAGGACTCCTGTGAGAGTTTCTGTGATATAGAGATGAATCCCATTCATTATGTACCATTGGCCATGTTTAATAACAGATTTCTTTCAACACATTTTTCTGATAGCTGATAGCCTTACAAGATCTCTTTTCCTTCTTTGATTTGATGGGGTTTGTAGTTTACAGTAAAGTTCCGCTAACTTATTTTCTTCTGCTTGTTTTTATTGTCTATGTCAAACAGTATTTGACTTTGTGTATATTTTATATTTATTCTTTTATTTTACAGTCATATGGCTTGATACACACGTACTGGTATGTGACAGATTATTTTATTGTAATCTTACGTAAGTATCATGCCTAACACCTTAGCTGAGAAATTATCTATGAAAAAAAAAAAAAGTACATTGCCTTCTACCCACTCTTCTATAAATATAATTAATAACAAGTGACAACTGTCACTTGATATTTAGCTAAAAATAGTAATTACCTTAGGAGTAAGAACAGATAGTATTGAAGTCTTTAATGTTATGACAAAAAAAGCCATTAGATCAAACTACAGAACAGGGAGAAAAGTAAACACCCTATACACAATGAATCAATGAATGCCAATTATGATATGTCCTGAACCACTTTGTACACAGCTATAAATGGAAGACTAAGGCTTGATGACCCAGAGTGGGCTTCTTGTGTTTGTTTTCTAATTTCTTGATTCAAAATTATTTCTCATCCATTTGGCTATAAGTAACCCCAGACATTCCTAAACTTCACTAACACCTTAATTTTTGAACCTACAATATACCTTAGCTGCCAAGAACTGCATCTATGTTGTGCATGCACAACTGTACCTCAGTCATGATAAATATGACCAGCTCAGTTTCTTTCTCACACATATACCTGATCCAGGAAACAAAGGTGTGATTCAGTTTGCTAAACATAAGTGATGAGTGACTAGTGCAATTAAGTGCCTCATCTAGCTTCTAGCTGCTGTTTTGAAAGGCTTTGGGTCTCCCAAAAGTCCTGTAACATACCTGTCAACACCCTGTTGGGTGTCTAACGACATTAGACATTTACATTTAGACAACTGATGCACGAGCAATGAATAAACTTAGTTCCAGATGAGGATACATACATCTGGGGATCAACATATGAGTTACATGTCTAAGTTCCCATGTTTCCATTATACAGAATGAGCAATTATACTGAATTATGTTCAAGATCAAAGGTTCACATCTCCCAGGAGTATGCTGACTGGGTTTCAAACCCAAGTTGTTTTAACACAGATGACATATCAGATGCTATAAAGTAGCTAATATGCAATGGATTCTCTTCATGTGTCAGAAAGTGGATTGGTGAATAAACTCCCAAACTACAATTAAGGTCTGGAACCTGAATGAAACCTGTGTTTTTTCTTTTTGCTTTTTAGCACTGAAGACTTTTTTGAAACTCTGCCTTCTCTCTTTGACATGCCACCACACGCCAATCCCCTAGACACCCATACTTGTCAATTGCAAATGGTGAGCATTAATTGGATCACATTCTCTTCTGAAACCTTTCTCTGTTTTCCAGTTTTAGGGCAGAAGTAAGTTGTCCACACATTCTTTGTCATATTGAGAGTACTGACTCCTACCGTCAATATTCCAGAAGCACTCTCTTCTGTCACACAAATAATTTCAGATAGTGGTACTGAATTAATTATCTATAGTTCATCCAGTCTTAGCATGCCTTTGCTTCCTCTCACATGGCAGTACTACTTTGTTAGATTTTTAATTATTATTTTTAAATGTATGTGAGTGTCTGAAAAACAAGATGCACTATTTTTCAGGATAGCCAGGATTAAAAAAAACAAAAGAACAAAAACCACAACACCTTATTTTCACATTAAAAATTATTTTAAGTCTTGAAGATGGTGTAGCAGAGTAATGATTACAAGCAAAATGATAAATGGCACTAATTTTACTCATCTTCACTCTATAGATTTTAATTGTGAGGCTTCCTCTGTTCTGCAGTGAAGAAAGGAGACTATACTTCTACATGATTATTTATTAGTACCTGGTCTAAATTGATTTCACATAGTTATAGCAGACTAGGAATGAAAATACATCTGTTACAAATGAGCCATACACACATATACACATGCATGCAAAGCATTAACAACAGAATATAATTAATATTTCTAACTGCTAGTATAAAAGTTCAAGTACCCTGAAATTTTTCTTTAACTGTAAGTGATCTGACTGTCATGCCATGATACAACACAATGTATTATAATCAAATTATTTTCCATTATGTTAAATCATGACAAAGCTGTGAGAAGACTGAAATGTCAAATGACTGTCTCAAAGCTTGCTTGTGTGTGTGCTTTGAGTCACCAGTAATGCCTCAACCATTCATCAAGGACCAGCTGTGGCCTTTGTAATTAATCTAAGGAATGTCACTCAAGGAAGCAGGAGTGTGTCGAAGGATGTACCCTTCCACTCCCTTGCAGTTATATTGACAAACTCCTTAGATAAACCCCAAAGAAGTGGACTGAGTGAAACCAGGTGTTTCTCATCAAGCACAAGGACTGCTGATCACCGGCCACTGTATAAGCCTGATACTTTGTGGCTCTATTGTGTACGCCAGACACCATGTGTGCATTACTAATGACTTTGTGCCTTCCCCATTGAACTGGTAAGAGGTGAGCATTTCTGCCCCAGAAGCCAGATGATTGCTCACGAAGCATGAAGTCAGCAAAAACCTGTGGGAACAGAGGAAAAACTAAAGGTGGGCAGATAGGCTAATCAGCTGATAAGATGAACTTAAAAGGCGACAGATAACTTTGCTCCATGTGCACCCACCACTGAAGAGCTGAAGACTGAGGGCCAATGGGACGCTGCTGGATCCATGGTGGTGACTATTATTGCAGCTCTATTCTGGACGCTTGCTTCATTTCTGTCTTTTCCTTCCATTCTGTCCTAGCGCTACCCCTCTTCACTTTTAATAATAAAAACCGTTTTGGGTGTACGGCATTTCATCTCGTTGTGTCTTAATCTCACTCTCCCCAGCACTGGATTGGGACAAAAGCACAGAACGCATTGCAACAAGACAGAGCTTGTCAGTTGAAGGGTTGCTTCTTGACACGATCCAGCTGTGCATTACACAAATGCAAACCTGTTAGGAGCAAGACTTCCAAATCTAGCAGTATCTGTCAATTATAGTAGCAGTTGTTTTTAGCTGGCTGTATTTTCTGAATATCAAATATTAGCAGGGAGAGGGGTAGGACTGCTGTGCATGCTGTACAGGAATCACTGTCATCACAGTAAGTCATTTTCCCGCAGTTCCATATTAAACTGGTTTAGATGTATTTATTTGTATGTGTTGCGGTATGGCCCTTGCCAAAGTCATTATTAAGAAATTTCATTTATTTATTTATTTATTTTTTAGAAATGGGTTTTTTCTTTAAGTCATTACATTTTCTTGCTTTTCTTGTTCCTCATGTGCACTAAAAACACATAGGCCACCAGAGGTTGCTGTGATATGAGGAAACAGAGGAATACAGCTCTTGGCTTCCAGACAGATGTTTGGGGCAAACAATTATCTTGGTTGTAAATTTCATCAGGGTCATTTGTGAATTACCTTGTCCAACAGTGTGAGAGTGGCCAATAAGAGCCCTTTTAGACCTTGTGACTCCTCAGTTTTTGCCTTCTAGCTGTGTGTCAATGGCAGGGACTTGCAAAGTGACTGAAAAACAAAACATGCAGAGGTAAATGGTATTTAACCCCTAGATCAGAGCAGGATATCTAATGAGTTTTCTGTTTTTATGTCCAAGACTCTGTGTTGCAGCAGTTCAGACACATAAACTTTCTTCTAAACTTGGGGAAGTGTCATGGCTCTGTATGCTACTCACTACATCCTTTCAGAGTTTGCTTAGGTTGCTATATCTCCTTAGCTGCACAAAAAGGCAGAACAGAAGTGACATGCTCTAGATTCAGCCCTCCACTAACCTATATCCGTATTTTGTATGTTCTCATTGCTTCATTTTCAAGCTTTCGTGAGGGTTATAGAAAATTTGGGCTAAATAACAGAAGCAGAATAAAATATCCAATATACAGTTTCACTTGGAAATGTAAGATGAAGGGAAAGTCTGAAGGAAGACTTTATTTTTTCGATTTAATAAGCAGAAAATCTAGCAATGCAACTTCAGAAGAGCTAGTTTATTTCCAAAAGATGTGTGGGGAGGGGGAAGGATTACATGAAAGGGCTGACAAGTGTGTACATTTGAACATACAAGCAGCTGCAAACACAAAGTTCCAGTTAATACAGTGCACAACAGACACTCTTCCCTACAGCTGTATTTGCAAGTCAACCAGAATTTCAAAGCTCTGAAAAGAGTTCAGTTTTAAACAATGTTTCTGAGGGGCTTTTAACTTGCCTCTTTAAAAAAAATCACTCTGGCATAAAAGTTGGTATATATAAAGTTTACAACCTGGGAGCAATTTTTTAAACAAAGTAATACACCTTCATTTTTTTAAATTAAATTGTACAGGCTGTTAACCTATAATCCTAAGTACAGTTATGACATTTTCTCTACATGTATCAAAGGAGTGTTTAATTACACATGGAAAATGTCGAGCTAGTTAAGATAATGCACATTTCTGAATTTCAAAGACTAGGAAAGGGATTTTAGCCAATCAAGTATTAGAGAAAATTAGTTGTTTAACTGATATCCAAGTTAAATATTAAGCCCCAGAGCCAAAAAAAGAGATTTATTTTTTATTCTAAGCCCTGTCCTAAGTTTGCACTCTGATGAGCTGTGTCTTCTTTCCTACACAGAACATAGTAGACATGATCAGAAGTATTATAAAAAGTACCAGCTAGCTAAAGCAAATGATGAATGAGGTCCTCCAGATTCTTTATAGTAGTCTTGGATCTGCATTCCAAAAGTAATGGATCTGGTGGAATGACCATACATAATGTTAAGTTTTAGTTTATAGTACCTCTAGGACTTGGACTACTTTTCCTCCTTTTCTCCTGTTTAGAACTCTGAGGCTCCAGATGCTCTAACCTGTTTCACTAATAATGCTACAAAATCCCAGTAGCATTAAAGTTTTAATTTTACTACAAACAAAGCTAAACAAACTCTATTCACTCACAGCAACACTGGGATACAACATACCTTTGGTCTTCTTCACAGAATCAGGATCTGTGAGATGAGATGTTTTTGAACAAAAAATCCAACTTAAGTGCATGCTTTTGAAAATCAATTTATGCTTCATCTCTTTTAGTGGAAATTATCTGGTAGAAGAAGAGCAACTCAGAATACCTCAGAGAAAAGGCCAAGCATGTATTATGTAGGAGGAACCTTGATTGTGCCACAATTTAAAAAGACAATTTAAAGAAAATATTAATTTCTAATACTGTGGCCAGGCTGCAGAATGCTATTCTACTTCACCAGTGATAGACACAGTGGATAGCTCTAAAAGAGATTTAAAATTACTTTTCTGAATTAGGAAGCCATTAACTTGAATTTTTAGAAGTGTGTAAACCATTACTGAATGATTAATTAAAGTACAAAGGATAAAAAGCAGCAGACTTTTAGCCACCCCCTAGCAATGGCTATCAGAAAGAAATAATTGGTATATTCCTGCCCAATTCCAGGTAGAGGCCTCACTGGACTTGTTAGAAATAAAGGACATATAGGAATGACCCTCACCTCCCTGTTATATGTGCTCAGTTCCTTGTTTATTCATGGCCAAATTTTAAGTCTGGACTTCTAACTATGAGCTGCAACATATAAACTCATCAATATCAGTGGAAAGAGCTAACAAAGGAGAAAGCAGGTCTGCCTCTGACACTGCTGGACTGCTGAGACTATTCAGATTGCCACCCTATGCACGGATGCCCTGAGGAAAACATTGCATTTCAGCACAAGCATCTTGAAAGGACAATTACCCTTACCCTGAGGAGTCTGGAGACTAATGGAACCTCATAACAATAGTGTCAGCCTCTCAAAAATGTGGTTTACTCCTGTCTTCACCATTTCCATCACATCAAACCATTCTGCAGGGAGAAAATGTTGTGCCAAGTCCCATTTGGTTAGAGCAGTGACATCCCAAAGAGTCTGCAGGTTCAGCTTCACTGCTAGAATATCTTTAGAGTTCTTCTGTCTGTAGCACCGTAAGGCTGGATAATCTGCTGGCACACATTGTTTTGCAAGCTTGTACTTACATAGTAAAACAGAATATCTATCCTTAGGCTAAAGTCCACATTTAGGGATTATTTCTTCTGCTTTTACTCAATAGATCTTTATTTCAAGTTTGGCTTTACTGAAATCCAAACAGCTGTTTACACTAGAAAGCCTCAGATCTGCCAAGACACCAGTACGTACTCAGCTTTGTACTATGTGGGTAGTCCTCACATTTTAAGTATGGATATTTATACTGTCGTAGAATCAAAGCAGACCTACTCAGGGTATGTAACAGTAGCAGACTTTGGCCATAATAAGCATAGTTTCAAGACTGTTCTTCTAAACAGACTGATGTCTTTATTCCTTTTCATAAATCTGTGTTATCAGTTTGAGCTACCTGTTGTGCCTCCATTTTTAATTCTTATTTCAGATGTCACTAAACCTCCTTTTGTAGACTGGGAGTCATAGTACTTCTGTGAATTTTTTTCTCTTTTTTTCCTAAAGAATTTTCTGAAGTCTACTCCAGAGACTTTTTAGTAATTAAGAGTTATAAAGCAATTTTAGTACCTTCATCAATTCAGCAGAATTTTTGGTCTATGCTGCGCTAAAACAGTTGACTGTCAATACCAACTGTCACCACAACAAATGTAAGGGAAACAGATCAGAGAAAGTGGTTTCCTCCAGATAACCACAGCCACCAAACTACTGGTTGTCCTGTTTTCACCTGGTTTATTGCCCTGGGAGAAACTTCTCAATTAGTTTTGTTTGTCTGTGTTTGTTTTTAAAATGGGTTTAGGGATTATGAGCTTCTTTTAAATTAATTTGCTTAAAGAATTAGAAAATATCTATAAATTGTCTGGTGTCACCTTGATCTATCACAATATTTATACAAAGAACATGAAAGAAGACAGGTGCAAATCAATTCTCATTTTCTATATAGAATGAATCATAGAATCATAGAATGGTTCAGGTTGGAAGGGACCTTAAAGACCATCTAGTTCCAACCCCCTGCCATGGGCAGGGACACCTTCCAGTAGACCAGGTTGCTCAAAGCCCCATCCAACCTTGAACACTTCCAGGGAGCAGGCATCCACAACTTCTCCAGGCAACCTGTTCCAGTGCCTCACCACCCTCACAGCAAAGAATTTCTTCCTTATATCTAATCTAAATCTACCCTCTTTCAGTTTAAAGCCATTACCCCTTGTCCTATCACTACATGCCCTTGTAAGAAGTCCCTCCCCATCTTTCCTGTAGGCCCCCTTTAGGTACTGGAAAGCTGCTATAACGTCTCTGCAGAACCTCCTCTCCTCTTCTCTAGGCTGAACAACCCCAACTTTCTCAGCCTGTCCTCACAAGGAAGGTGCTCCAGCCCCCTGATCATCTTCATAGCCTTTGTCTGGACTCATTCCAACAGGTCCATGTCCTTCTTATGTTGGGGACCACAAAGCTGAATGCAGTAATCTGGTTGGTTGGGATCTCATGATCTGTGACTTCCTCAGGTTGACTCGCTCCATTCTTATCAAAATCTCCAAGGTTTTTTTCCTGGCATTGTTGTGACAGTAGAGTTTTTATCCTTGAAAATAATAAGCGTATTTCGGTATGTTTTGCACTATGTTAGACTTCAAGCTTTCTGCTCTCTTAGAAAAGATTAGAGTCCTTTCTGCAACTTGTGTACAAACAATCTCATGAACTCAAAACTAACAAAAAGTGAAGTTTATTTTAGATTCCATATTTCTCCTCAGAGATCCTGTTGACATCATTAATCGAGTGTGGGTTAGTGGGTTTTTTTTTTTTTCAAAAATGCTGGCTGGTCAAGCTTCAAATGTTTCAATAAGATTTAGGCAGATCTAAATGAGATGACATAGGATGATGCTTGGATTTCTGGTGGGTCTACACAGAGCCTGGGAGCTGGCACACCCAGGGGAGTCCAGCCCCAGGGCAGAGGTGCAGGCTGAACTGTCCCACAGCTGAAAACCTGAAAGTCCCAAGCAACTGCTCAGGGAAATGGCAGGCAGTGCACTAGAGGCAAATCTGTTTCACCAAGCTCCTGCAGAGACTAGGCAACTTTACCTTGGCTGGATAGTTCCAGTAAATTCAGGAACTGAATTTAGAATACTTTTTTTTTCTGGAAACCATGGGGTTTAGGCTAACTTTATCACTGAACAAGTTTCCTGAGCCATAGCACCACCTGGAAAGAAGCCAATGTTTACTGGAGCTGGAGGAGCTGGAGATGAAATCACATTGACAGACAGTTTTTCTCTCCTTTAGAGTAATAAGAAATAGTGACATTTGCTCTAATAAAAAGGCAGGAATGTTATCACGGATGTCCTAGGTCTGCTGCTGAAAATCACAGAATCTGTAGCTTGAGATAAGGATGAACACAACTCCTGGAAATTAAAAAATCAAGAAGACAATTCCCACAAATATTATACAAAATACCAACTGCAACAATCCTCCCATCTCCCCACCTCCATCCCGGCTGTGATAGATTATCTCTATCAATGCTAGGATATGCTAACCATGTAATATAAATGTCATTTTCATCCATCTTTTTCCTTTCGGCTTTATCTCATTCTGAAACAGGCTTGCCATGAACTTTAAATGCACATTGTTCATGATGGAAAGTGTCCTTTTTCCTTTCTTTATGACATAGTCCTTCTTTTGGACATGAGAATAATGGACATGAAAATAATAATCTGAATGATGCTATGTACTGAAAAGCTGCATTTCTTGCTACTAAGTAGCTTTCTTGCTACAAAGATATTTCAGGATCCTTCAAATATTTTTTCTCTGCAGTGATGTGCTGATAGCATCACCACAAACATAATTCTATAGGTTACTAATGAAAATAGTCTGGAAGAAGGGTGGGGGAAAAAAGGCTTGAAAAAGTACTAACAGAATGAATGAGCTGCACTTACTTTCTTAAGGAAGAAACCGATAATGCAGTAGAGACCCACACAGCCTTCAACTGATCTTTTTGGAGCTAAATCAATTAAAAAGACGTGAAAGGAATATTATAACAATTTAGAGGAACATTTGAGGAGAGAAAATTAGATTTACTTGGCATAGAGTTCCCTTGTCAATGTACTATAGAGAGAACAAAGGACCTCAAGGGGATTGAAAGACTGCAGAAATGTTCCACCTCTGGCTTTTAAAAATGAGATTTTCAAACAGGAGTAGGAACACATTTAAAATAAATGATCCCTGGATTTTATGATACTCATTAATGATGAAACAAAGAAACTAGTAATATAGGGCACATTTCAATTTTCAGAGAAAAGAACTTAGATCAGAAATTGTTGTCAGTTCAGTTGAACACAAATTTTGGAGAGATTTTCAGAAGAATCAGAAGCATAAGATGTCAAAGATGAACATTGGACAACAGAACATGGATTCAGAGTCAGAAATTACAATATCTATTTAGGAGAAGACTGGTCAAAGTCATCCTTATACAGTGAGATGAGTATACATACAAGTATATGTCATTGGGCATCTTTAAGAACAGATCAGGCAGGAATGTGATAATATAGTTGATCCTTTCTGTGAGTAGCTAAATGGATTATGTTCTGAATGCTAGATGATTTGCAGCTGCTGTTCACCTTGGTCCATAAGAACAAAATAAAAAAGAGATGCTGGAAGTAATAATTTATAAACTAAAATTATAATTTTGTTGAGAATATAATTACTAGAATTACATTGTAGCTTGACTGCAAGAACTAATTGAATCAACACCTTCAGATTGTGTACAGGTATCCGTCATATATAATTTTGAACTGATAATGAACAATTAATTTGACATCACTGAAAAAGTTTAGATCAATTCAGTAACTGTCTACTTTAATTCTCATTAAAGGATTTTTGTGATGAAGAGATCTTTTGTCATGTTGGGAGATTACCTTTTAGTTAGGTAACTTCAAAAGGTCTACCCTATTGTCATTAGGGTTGTCAGTGAGGGAAGATGACTTCTGTTCAATGAACAGAGTGACCAAGCAACAAACAAAACAAAAATCAACCAAGAACAAATCTGCAGAAAGCTTACTGTATAGTACAAGGGAGCAACAAGATACCTAAGAATTCAGCTCACCTGATGCTAGGTATCTGTTGTTTAACCTGATTTAGCCACTCACTCAGAGGACAAACAGAGGTATCTATAGATAGCAAGTGCCTCTCTGTCTTCTTTCATTTCTGATAATGGTAACTCATGAAAATAACTTATATTTGATAAATTTAAATGAAATTAGTTTAATCCTGAAAGTTTGTCTCAGTAGTCAATAAATCAGAAATTCTTCTTTGAAGTCCTATTTATATCATAACAAAATATATGTCTAAATATGACTTTTAAAAATAATGTTAACATTGCATTTTAATTTTTGGAACTCCAGCTCCTTGACCAATGAATGAGTAATTAAAATTTCATACTTTCAGTATTTCTTCTCAAGAACTGAAATCAAGAAGTTACCTTGAGGTTGTTGCTCATATTTTGCAGCTTGTAATTTATTGTTTAAGGGTTTGTTTTGCAATGCACTTCTTTCATTTGTTGTATTATTGCTTTAGAATTACTTTCATTTTACACAGGTTTGAAAGCATTTTATGTTAAAAGAACATATTTCCATGTTAATAAAGACTATTTCAAGTGGCTTTTTATCTTACGTATTTCTTTTGCCTTCAGTGTAATCCTGAGTAATGACACCCACTGAATTTAGGACACCTGGAATGATGTCTGAATGCTTGGAAGTGCATCTTGAGTACCTTAGAAGTTACCTGTGTTCAGCTTTCACTTCATAGTATTAACACTCACAGTAGCTCTGTACAGAAGCAGCAAAACAAACATTTTGGAGACATGGAAGCACTGATATTTAACAAGCAAATGCATCAACAAATTTCATAAGTAACCAGATGTGGGCAATGTCTATTTCTATGGAAATGGGTGAGTTGTTATAATGATTCTTCTCAACAAACATAGCAGGTGGAAAGGCAGATTCACATCAATATCAATCACCAAAAAAACAGGGAAGAGGAAGCACTGAATGAAAGTAGTATACCAGGTCCAGACTGAACTGACTGAGGGGGGATATTCACTATCAAAATTAACATCTATTCTTAATTATTCTCATGTTGTACAAATTTTACTCTAGAATACTTCAAAATCAAGTGATAATATCTCTTCCACTATAGTATACAAAATAAAATAATTAAAAATAATTTAAAAAAAACCCACACCAAAAACCCAACCCTGGAATGGTATAAATTTCAATTATCACATATGCTTCTATTTTTATCTGAACTATTTACAATGTGGTCTAAAAATGTGTGTACATTTCTACAAAAGCCAGCAGTAAGGTTTTGATACTAATTTGCATGCTAAATTAAATAACTGTCCTGTTAGGACAGTGGTGCATCATGGTTATGGGCATACATAAGCTTATTTTTTAATAAGCAGAACAATATGAACACATTATAAGGGTACAATTCAGAGTTGTTTAGAAAGCTAATTATAAGAGGTTTTACAAGCATCCTTGGCATTCTGAGGTGTTGCTCCATAGCTAATGATGTAATAGTTTCCTTTATGGAATTCTACTCTTCCTCTTCTCATTTTTTCGAGGCTTCCATTATGAAAAGAAAGTGACCTCTTCTGAGACTGGTTTGTATTTAGGGAAAATGTGCATGAGATTGGTTTGAAATAGCCATGTTACCAGGTCACAATGAGAAATCATAAAAAAGAAAATTTTTATTAAATTTGGTTTCATACTGTTACTCTTGTTGAAAGTGAAGTTCCTTAATACCAGGGTATGACTACATTTGTCATTTGACAAACAGTATTCCTGAATCAGGAAATAGTCTTAAAGATTTCTAGTGCTATTTCTGGCCTGCCAAGTACTGCACAGATTTTAAAGCTAGGCATTAATGTTTCCTTTAAGTATTACAAGTGAATATGTTTTGCTTTCATTAATAGAATAGCACAGAGAAAGTTGAATAGAAAAGTAAGCAAGCTTACCACCCCAGTTTTCATAGAAATACCATTACAATGATCAACAGATAATCATGGTGTAATCTATGTTAGCACCTTTCAAAAATGGAGGTCTCCTTTCCCAAAAGGGGGATAATTCTCTCCCATAACATTTTCTTTGAAACCTGATGAAGTACAGAGTAGAGAAGTAGACAGTGAGGTGGACAGAAAATTGATTGAACTGTGAGGCTCAGAAAGCTGTGATCAGTGGTATGAAGTCCAGTTGGAAGCCAGTTGCCAATGGTGCATGTTAGTATCAGTACTGGGGCCAGTAGTTCAAAACTTATACTTTCATTAATGAATAGGACAGTGCAAACTAGCAGACTAGACAAAACTGGGAAGAGTGGCTGATGCACCAGACAGTTGTGCTGCCATGCATTGACAGGCTGGAGGAATGGGTCAACAGGAACTTCATGAAGTTCATCAATTAGAAATGCAAAGCCCTGCACCTGAGGAGGAATAAACCCAGGCCCCAGCACAAGCTGGGGGCCGACAAGCTGGAAAGCAGCTTTACAGAAAAGGATCTGGACATCCTGGTGGGCAACAAGCTGACCATGAGCCAGCAACATGTCCTTGTGGCAAAGAAGGACAACAGCTTCCTCGGCTGCATTGGGAAGGGAGTTCCCAGCAGGTTGAGGAAAGTGATCCTTCCCCTTTATTCAGCACTGGTGAGGCCACACCTGAAGTTCTGTGTCCAGTTCTGGGCTCCTCGCTGCAAGAGAGACATGGAGAGAGTCCAACAAAGGGCCACTAAGATGTTTAAGGGACTGGAGCATCTCTCCTATGGGGAAAGGCTGAGAAATCTGGTATTTTTCAACCTGAAGAGGAGAAAGCTCAGGGGGATCTTGCTGATGTGTGTAAATACGTGACTGAGGCAGGGAGAAAACAGGGCAGAGCTGGACAGAGCTCAGTGGTGCCCAGTAACAGGACAAGAGGCAACAGGCACAAACAGAAATATGGGAAATTCCATTTAAACATAAGAAGAATCTTTTTCATTCTGAGAACAGGTTAGCCTGAGAGGCTGCAGCATCTCCATTGTTGGAGATACTCAAAACCCAACTGGACACAGCCCTGAGCAAGCTGCTGTAGTTGACCTTTCTTTGAGCAGGACGTTGTACTAAATGACCTCCTGAGGTCCTTTCATTCAAGTGAAATGCTGGTCCTGATACACTGCAGAGTTCCAGGATGAACTATTGAAGTTATTTGAAAGGATTTCGGAAATGGTTTCACAACTTCAACTTCCATACCTACGGTGCATCTTCTCAGACATCCACAGATATTATACTCAGTTGGAATTCCCTACGTTTCCCATAAACTGTCACAAAAGGTCTGGAGGTCGTCTCAGAAACAAATGCAAAACAAGTAAGGGGTAGGAACTACACCACTGAGTATTATGAACTAGGGAACTGCAAGTTTCACCATCCCTATAACTTCACAGCTAACATTTGTCAAAGACACAGCCTGTGGCACTGCTTTCAGTAAATCACCAATTGCTTAAACTGTACACCTTTCCCCATGCAATTCAGAGGGAGCATGGTATTCCAGCTTTTCCAGCTGTAAGCTCCAATACCTTTAAAAAATAATTACAATAATTCTATGCCATGTGGATCCTGTTAGTCTTAATCTCTGCTTTAGAAAACTCTGTTGATTGTTGAACTTAAAATAACTGTTACAAATTATTTGACTGCTACTAGCTCCTTCTGTTCTCTGGAGCTACTTAAGAAAGCCATAGACTTTAACCAGAAAACCCTGAATATTAAACAAAGAAGCTCCTAACCACTCAGTCTTAAGAGCTGTGCTAATAATGTTTATGTCTGCAGACCATTACAGCTACAAGACCTGCCATGGAACTTCTGGTGGTTAAGAGCTGCTTACAAGCTTGTAAAAAGCCTTGAAGTCATCATATGATGTCTGAAGACAGATCAAATGGTTAATTGACCAGGAGTTCTGATGAAGTAAATCAGCATAGCACCACCGAATTCAACAGATCTTTGTCAATTTTCAACACCCAAGGATCTGACTGAAGTCCTACTGCTCCTGTTTTGTGGAAATGGACTGCAAGGAAAAAAAAAAAAAAAAAAAGCTTGGCAACCTAAATTTGTAATTCACTAGATTTTCACATTAGCAGAAATACATAGCTTCTAAAAAGATACATATTAAAAAGTCAGAGGTAATATTCCTGAGCCATCAATGTCTTTTTCTCATATAGTGCACAAATGTATTAAATTTCTAGATCAGACACTTTCAGACATAGCGGGAGTCTATGCTTTCCACTTTTTCTTGTGACAAACTGTCAGTAGGAAAGCTTACACAACAAGCTCAAAAAATGCCAGTCAGAACAGAAGTGACAGATCCAAAATTACACTGGCACTACCTCTTGCTCAAAGCTCAATGAGTACATTTCACTCATATTGTCCAAATACAGATTGCAAACCCACTTTTTCTCTTGTATCAGTTAGTAAGAAATTACTTCCTTTCAACTTCCTTCCTCCTGGAAAATACTCACTGCTGTGTCTTGCTCACCATCCTGATACAGCTGTGACATACAGTGAAAAATTAAATAAAAAACCTCCTAAACTTCAATATTTTGATTGGTATTTATTTAGCATTTTGAAAAAAAACAAAACAAAACAAAACAAAACCAAAAAAAAAAAACAAAAAAACCCCAAAAAAAACTAGTATGAAAGCAGTTCCTTATCCCGGACAGTTTAGTTGGATTAGAAAGGGATTGTACAGTTAGCAGAGCACTTCCCTGTGAGTGAATGCAGCATGCCAGTTTAAAACACACAAAAGTCCTTATTGAAGTTACATGCTTTGACAAATACTATGCTATTCAAAATACCCCAGTTAGACAAGACAGCTGAAACTGTTTCTTTTGGCACTTTAATAGGCATGGGAGCAAGGCAGTGGTGATAAAAAGGCACAAATGCAGACCTGTGAACAGCCACTGGATGTTTGAAAAGTTAATCACTGGGAAGGTGAGACCTGAGGTGAAATTTCTGGATGCTTTTTGTCTATCAAGCATAAGACGTAACTGTTGTTCTTTTTCTTCTTTCTATTTAGAGGGTGTCCTTTCAATGCAAGCCTCTTGCAATGTGTTTTCCTGCAACTCCAGGGACACTGGGACAAGATAAAATCTTGTCAATATAGTATTATTAATGATTTTGTGAGCTGTCTCTCCATTGACAAGTCTTGTGCTAGAATACCTTATGCTGACATTTGTAGCTTGCTGGAATAAAAACACCTCAGTGTTAGGATTTCCAAATTTATCTTTTCTGCAAGCATTCTAAACTGCTGTTTACAATGCAGCTTTATTTGGATTCTTCCAGCCAGGGCAAACAAAATGCTGGACTGGATGCATTAAATTCTTAAATACTATAAAAGCCTAACAGCATTCTTGTTAAAAAGTGATGAGTAGTATTTTACTTAATTAAATGGTCACAGTCTTTGCAGATGTGGAAACAATTCTAGGAGAACACACACAGAATAAACATTATAGCAGTCTTTCATGCTACTGTGTCTTGGGATTTTTCTAGGCATCTCTTGATTGAAAAATGTGAGCAATAAACTTAAGAGTACTCTCCATTGTTATATTTTAGATTACAGGTTCTGTATTTGGGGTTGTATTTCCCATAGCAGAACTGTATCAGGCTACCACTGACTGCCAATGAATATGAAGAGTAACACCTGGGGGACTTGTACCTTTCTTTTCCTCCTGATAATTAATCTATTGAAATTTACTTCAGTCAAACTGATCTCTGCAGCTGACAAAGAATCAGAGAAGGAAAACTTCATGGGATGTCTCACTTGGAATATTTGATTTGGGACATTTTTTTCTTTGGATAATAAGTAAAAGTTAAAATTATTTTTTAATTTCCTCTTGACTATTGTTATTGAAGAACTGATCTCCCTTTCATATTACTGCCTTTCCCCTGTTCCTGTAATATTCATTGTCAAAGAGAAGTATATTGAATTATATTATGGAAGGAACTGGCACATGCAATGATATGGTTGACTGGTTGAATTAGGTCTGCATTGAAGTTACAAACAGAAGAATCCTATTTTCAGATCTGCTGGTGGTCTTCCTCCACACTCACCCCCTTTTTGGGGTAATGGTATCTGTATGTAAAGAACTAAAGTATACTATCTCGTCAGTTATAGATCATTATTCACCTCTCAGCTATTCAAACCTTGGATCCTCCTGTTAACTTATGACAAAAAGTTCTCTAGGTGAATCAAATCTTCCTCTGTTCTTTCCTGATATTTAGCTCATTTGACTTTTCTTCTAAAAATCACTTTCATATGCCAAGTTCTGCATGTTTACTATGACCCTGGAATACAGCACTTCCTAGGCAAATTTAAATTCTACTTTTAGGACATAAATCTTACATTCTTTGCACACTAAAAGCAGACATATAATGTGGATTCCGAGTGTGCAGAGAATACAAAATCCAGTCCCTAGATGGTAGTTCCAATATCTCTTTCACTTTTTGGCACAAAAAAATCTTGGCCAAATCCTGGAGGCCTGAGTCTACTCCTAGGTACACCCTTGTGCCTTGCAGTGGGCGTAAACAATATAGAACTTGCCGCTATTTACACTCCTTCACCTTGCAATAGGATTTCATACCTTCATGCAGCACTACATCCACACACACCTATTCTAAGACTAGCCCAAACTTAGTTAGTTTGAGTATCTAGTTTACAATGTATAAACTGCAGGCTAAAATACTGTTAAAAATTGAAGCTTTTGAATCTGGTTTAAATATCCAGTTTATATATCTGTTTTAAATATTTATCATAAAGTTTTGCATGTAAGTGTACACTCTTTGATGTTAATAGAACTTTTAAAAATCTACACTTAAGAATAAATATTTTATGTTTAATTTATACTGTATTTTATACATATTTTTATACACCCTAAAACATATAGTAAACTTTAAGTACATAACATGTCTATCTGTATGAAATAACAAAATATATTTTCAGCATGGAATAAATTTTTACATCTGTTTTGTAAACCCCTGGAAAATAGAGACTATCACAGAAGTGCTGACACAACTTAAAATATAGCAGGATTAGTAAGGTACATAAACCAGTTAAATATTCCAGAAATTTAATCTTTTGGAGACAAGACAACTTGTGCTACACCATACACCAGATATAAAGGGGCCCTTTATAGAATGGTGACTGTATAAAACAAGTATTTTTGCTTATGTTTTATCTTATATATATTCTATAAGCTAATACAAGTATTTAGGGAGGATTTTATGGTTACATATTGAAAATATTTTTACCTATTTTTTTGTTATCCTTTCCATTTATTTCCATGTATTCATTTAGCAGTATTGGGAAAAATAATAATAAAATAATGAAATTTTAAATAATAAAAATTAAAAATAAATGTTCATTTATCATACTTCCAAGAAAGTTAATGGGATATTTTCCATAAATATTTCAGGATGGCTCTGTATACAACTTAGGTTTATTATTTCAGAGTAGGAAGCACTATTTAGTCTCATCTGAGCACAGTTAATGGTACAGCTGTAAAATTATCCTATGATCTTTAGGAGCAAAGAAAGCATTGAAGTTTACAGCATCTCTTTTAATGTACAATGTGAGGTTTTCTATTAGGATTAGCATTTTTGGACTTACTTTTCCACTAGGATTGGACATCACACATCTGGTGTAATCCTAAGAAATTGTAAGACAGAACTACATTACAGGAGGATTTGGACATCCATTTCCTGGTGTTGCTTCTGTAATGCACCACAAGCAGAATGAGGAACATTTGGTCTTGCCTAGAACCTGTCTCTTGAAGCTGAATGCAAATGAAACACTTTCCCAGCTGTGTCATGGAGCAGGAAAGTCATTTTGCATACATTCCTCCTCCGCCCTCTTTTGTCTATCCTGTGTATTTAGACTTAAAACACCTCAGGGCAGAGAATGGCACTGTCTGCCCCAAGAAGTAAAGTGGGACCCCCAGCTGCGGTTGATTATAAATAAGAGCATAGTCAAGCATGGCTAATGACTAACCCAGAGCAAAAATGAACACTCATAAACTGTGAGTATTGCACATCTATGGTATGTCAAAGCTGAGGTCTGATTGATTATTATTTTAGAGCACACACAGAGCTTCTGAACATCTTTAACCTTCAAGATTTTCTTGTTCATTCTATTTGAATTGTAATGTCACCAAACAAAGTCAAAATCAAAAACCAAGAATTCAAAGGGGGATGATGTTCAGCACTGGCATTTCAATATCATGTTTTTTACTGAAAAATCAGACAACTAACAGCTGTAAATCTACATTGTACCAAAAGTATGTGTCTACCTAAACATAATCCATCTCAGGGCAAACTGGATCTCTTACTGGATCAACTAGAAGGATGAGTCAGTTACCCACAAATAAGAAGTTAGTGCTGTGTTAGATTGTTTAGGGTATTTCACCCAGAATCTCCTGGCATTCTGAAAGGACACAGGTTTCTTGAAGGATATGTGTTTCCCTTGCCAGGCCCTTTGGACATCTCAGATCCCTTAGCTGGTCCCATATGGTAGCAGAGGCTGAACCGGAGGTAAACAATTCCTATACTGAAGCCCTAGCTCTTTATTAACTATAATGGAGCTTGTACTCTAAGTTAATGCATAGACACCTAAAAAGGCAAATCTAATCCTACTCTATCAGTCAGCTCCTAAAATCACTTATCAAAAGAATCAAACCACAGAATTTTCTGCAGCTTTTTGCAGGAAAATCAGGTATTAATCCATTCAAAAGTGTGTGTGGACCTGTGGATGGAATCTGGGCTCCACTCAGATTTCCACAAACAAACCCTAGTGCATCTTAAGTTTCCTTAGGCTATATCACCTGGCCTTGATCTGCAAGTCCACAAGGGCATTGGTGTACTATGGTTCTTATGTCATCTCTGTCGGCCCCATACAGACATCTCGCATATCTCAGGGCTTCACAAATGGCATTAGATATCTATATGTCACCACCTAAAGACCCAAGCCTTCAATGGCTATAGGAAAAGCCTAGGCACCTATTCTACATCTAGACATCTAAATTTAAATACCTCTGTCTGGAATTTCATCCCACCCCTGGTTTTATTCCTTGCTCATAGAACCATCTCCATGTCATTTCTGGGCTGAAAACAAAAAGCCAAAATGATAGAGGAATACTGAGAGTTCAGGTTCTATAAGAGATGTTTTATCGTGGCTCTCAGAAAGACTGAAACCAGGGAGATAGCTGGAGAAACTGTCTGTATCAATAGAAGATTCTTAGGATAATAGCTTTTTTAAAGGAAATGAACACCTCCAGGTTTTGCTGAAATGATCTTCACCATAAAGCTGTTACAAAACTCCATCTTCCACAAGTTGTCTTAGTCCATTCTGAATAAAATGCCCAGCTAGAGAAATCAGAACAAATAATTGTCATACAACATTATTATACTTGATTTCTGTTTGCCTACAGGGCTAGATTACCTATAATTGTTCTCCTTTGTTATGGATATAGTTTGCTTTGTAATTAAATTGCAGTCACAGTTGGCATAAGTATTTTAGCTGTGGGTAGGATTGTGAGGATTTCTGCTTCTAAGAGATTTGTTCTTACTGCCAGGTAGACTGCAGCTGCTTTTCAAACCACTGTGATGTTTTTAAACTATCTGTGCAAAAGCCGATCTAGAAAATTAAGAAGGGGCATATAGTGGACTCCTTGCAGGTTCCCCTGGATTTGATGTCAATTACCTGGTTTGTCTTTGCCTTGGAAGCCCCTTCCAATCTTCTGCTTTGAAGAATTAAACTGTATCTAGAAATGCTTTATTACATCTGGGTAGATTTGGCTTTACAGGCCCAATGTGGTATCTTATAGAAGAGTTTTAAATATGTTCTCCACACTGGCAGCTTCACTTTGCCTGTTAGGAGCACAACCAACCATTGCTACACTTCATAAACTCTCTCCATGAAGGGGATTCTTTCTGATCTTGCATAACTACCGACCTACCTCTTCTTTTCCACTGTTGAATTTAAGGGGTGACTCACAAGGAGGAAGGTAAAGATAATGACACGTAATTGAAGTCAGACAGAAGAAACAATAGTTTCAGTTTCTTTGGATTTTAATACTTGCACATTTCTGAATTCTTTTATTTCCAGGGAGGTGCACTGTGCTGTCTACCTTAACAGGAATTGTAGTCAAAAGAGCTTTTCAGTAAGGTATAAGTTCTTCAATAGACAATTTTAAGTTTTTACATAGGCAAAATTCCTGTTAGAAGGTATAGGAATTTTGTACCTTGGGTTGAGCAAGTTCCTTAAAATGATATTTCACATAAAAAATGACCTATTTCCCACCCAGATGTTGAGTGGTAGGTGTTTCACGTCCAGAATCATTCCATACTGTGCTTATTTTCTTATAAAAGCATTAGTGATGACGGGTTTTTATCTATCAGGCTGAGCAACAACTTGTACCTTGTTGCACCATGATATGAAAATACTTAGTTCCATCCTTTTTAAAAGAATACCAGCTTTCCTTCTCAATTTTTATTAAGCTAAAGAAAAGAAAAATAAATACTAAGAGATTAAATGAATAATTTTACACACCATTACAGCTTGAAAGGATGAAAATCTAGTTTCATCACTGATGTGTCCCTTAACAGAATTTACTGAGTTCTATTAATTAAAGACATCATTTTCTGCAATCAGTGGTAAGGGTGAATTCTCACACATTTGCATAAGGAAATCTGGAGCTGCTTTGTCTCACAGCAAAAATTTATATGCAGAAGAAACTCTCAATACTTATAAAGGAATGAGTTTATCTGTACTTTGCTATATCAAAGGGTTTTACAAAGTGTCTTCACATTAAAATAAGTCTCAAAATCAAAATGTTTATAAGCTGATATAAGGAATTTTAAGGCATTTAAACTAAACAGTAAAAGAAATTTCAAAACATCAAAGCAAGG
Organism: Strix aluco; assembly: GCF_031877795.1. Lineage (NCBI taxonomy): Eukaryota > Metazoa > Chordata > Aves > Strigiformes > Strigidae > Strix > Strix aluco. The sequence goes on from NC_133935.1 coordinate 47,149,764, forward strand.
ATATTTTATAATGTGCTAGTTTTTTACTTTCTTTGTTGTCTTTGTGTGAATTTTTTAATCTAATAGTTAAGATACATGATCAAAGTTTCAGATAGTCCAGACATCATGTATGTTCATTTTATAACTGGGTTTTATGAAAAATATTATTAGAGCCAGATCTACTATCTGAACTTCTATTTCACTGCAACTGTATCAGAACACAGCTCATTCCCTTGCAAATGAGTTTTCACTAGATTTGCTGGTAGCTGTGCACTTCTTTTGGCTTTTTAAAACTGTTAGAGATGGGTGATCTGGACACAGCTATCAGAGAGATATAGAACAGGAGGCATTTTGAAAGAGAAATGAGTGTTTACTCTCATGGAGAATATTGTATGCAAGAATGATGAATAAAATAGGCTATGAAAGCAGAGGTACATATTCACTTTAGCAAGAATGACATCATCAATAATTAGTATTTCTAATGGATAATTTTACAGGTCCAGAACATGCCAGTATTTTGTTGTGCTGCATACACCTGTACTCCTTGAGGCAAATGTTGTCTTAGTGACTGTCCAACATATAAGATAGTTTAAAAACAAATCAAGACAGAAAGAAAATAAAATCAATACTCAGCTCCCAGTAATCTGCTTAGTAGCATACCCCTATACTGCTAGGAGAATAGCTCTCTATTTCCAGTGTTAGGTAATGGTCTTGTGTTGACTTTTCTAATAGAAAAGTTTCTGTTTAGCCATTTCTTTTGTGGACATCATGGCAAGGGTTACTATTCCAAGATTCAACAATCCAGATGTCACTCAAGTGTCAGGACACCTGAGATTTCTGGGGCTATTCCATCAGCACTGGAAGATGACAGGACAAGAATTAGCCTATCCCAACTTTAGGCACCTAAATTACTCAGGAGAATGAACCTCTTTCTAATGGTTGTTGTAGAGCAGCAATGGCATCCTGATCTCACTGTTTTTCCAGCAATATTATAAAGAATGTAGAAAGACCAGCCATTGCACTTAGCAGATTAAGAGGGATGCCTAATATTCTGCTGAACTGGAATCATACTATCCCCATCTGACATTTTTCTGGGCTCTGAACCTTTTGCAAGACCCCCAAGAATCATACCTCTGGTCAAAGGAGCCTTCAACCAAGTGTAGGATTTTGAACATATATTATGCGATGGTTTCTTATCCCCACAAAAGCCATTGTCACTTCTTCAAATTTTAAATATTCCCAGCCACAAATTTGGGTTCTGGCAGACGCATAATAAAATAACAACATGGCTTGCAGTAGTGAAAAGGGATAGCCATTTCAGGGAATACACGGCAATAAACCACTTTAAGCACTATTAGGGGTACCACAAAGTTTGATGTGAATCACAAATTGTGAGGGTTCCTGCCTGTTTGTGAGGTCCACAGTACATGCATTTTGTAAGTGGGAAGTAGAACCTAGTTAAAAATTATTTTCTTATTTCTTTGGCATTTTTTTTTTCCTGCTCTGACTTTTAATGAAATGGAGCTATTTTTTATTCTTATTGAAAAATAAAAGGCAGAGACTCAGACTGCAGTCAATCATTCTGGAGTATTGCAGAGATTTCCTAAATGTTAAACAGTATCTCATTGTATCTGTCCAATTTAAATATAGTTATCTGTGCATAACCAAGTATTTATTTTATAAGATAATTAAAGGAACCCAGCATAAAAGAATACAGACATTTATCCGGGAAGTGAGAAACCTGCTGTAGAGTTGACATTAAGCTGAACAAATCAAAAGGAAGTCGCCTATTCACTTGAGTCTTCCTGATCAGATAACCGATCCTGATTTGAGAAACAATCTAAGTGAGAGCTTTGTCAAATCAGCTGCTTTCCCAAAAATAGTTTCATGATTTGATGGCTAGTTCTGGTGATAAAACATAGTAAATATGCTTATAGCACAAAGTAAGAGACCCCAAGTCACTTGGTTCCTATAAGAGTTTATAGCTAAATAAATCTCTTATCTTTTCATTCTTTCAAGTGAAATATCAGCAAGATATTTAACTTTCTTTTACAAAGACCTTGACTGTTTATTTGCATAGTATAGAAAAGAACATGACATAAACTTTACACCTGATTCTTAAGTGCTTTGTACTGAATGGAAAAGCTAATAGAAACCTCTATACGAGAACTTTCAATAAATAAAAAACAGAATAACTTCAGGAAAATATTCATGCAATGATTACCTTTTTAAAAAAAAAAAAGTTAAATACATCAATTACCATATTTTTAGTCAGAATTTGTCTAGCTTCAGGCTTCAAACAATGCTTTTCATCACTTTACAGAAGGTGAATGTCAGAATATTGTTGTCAAAATAAATATCTGTGGACAGTGATCAAGTCACGTATTAGTTTTCTCTGGAATAAATGAAATAGCAGACTGAGATTATTGAAGTATTCATTGTATGATACATTTCTCAGACCTTCTTGGAAGGTCATCTTTACCTCATCATATGTTTTAAAAATCAGGTGCATATTACCATAAAAGAACCTGACTCTCTCTGCTGGATATTCACCTACTTTTAAAGCTAAACATGTTTCATATGCTTTTTTTTTTATCATCTGTGGCTCTCAAAGTGTTCTACAAAAGAAATAAAGAGCTCATCCTCTCTCTTAGACATGGCACAACATTAGAAGTCAATATTAAATTAGTTATTTCACACTATCCTTAGGTCTTCTCACTATTGCTGCATTTTTTTAACTTCTTCTTGCTTCTAAACTGGAAATCTATTTCAATCCTGAAATTCAGGAATAAATTGAAAGTAAAAATATATGCAGAATTTTAGTGTCTAAAAATTTCTTTCTAATATTTATCACAAGAATAACAGGTAAAAATGCCACTTCTGTTGTATTTTTTTATTCTGATTCTCTTATATATGGGATTCTCTTATATATATATCTGACCCTTTAAATTTACACTTGGCCTGAAGGAAACCAGTGACTTTCTTTTCACACTATTTTTCAAGATTTCAGACTGCATTGCAAGAAATCCCACAAAAGACATAAACTTAAACAAATATAGAGCAGTATCGTCTCTCTGGCAGTAGATACAAATTCATGTCCTTTTACTTTGCAGGTTTAGCTGGTGTGTAAAGTCTCCCCTTTTCATGCACACTGTGCTGGGCATGCCAGCTGCCCCCTTTCCCAAGGCCCAGGGATCACAGGGCAGCCATGCATTTCCTTCTATAGTTGTGTAGTAGGTACAGGCTTGGGTAGTGCTCCACTTCCAAAGGAGATATTCCTTCCATTCTTTCACTCCAGCATAGCATCCCAGTGGTACATTGCTAAAGAAATATTGTCTCATGGGATGTGAGCTAGATGAGTTCTTCCACTCCATCGATTACGTTATTGAACTAACAACAGCATAGGTGTGGATGAAGTTTCAAGAATAAATGCCTTAAGAGAAAATCATAACAATTTCTCCTAAAATTACCAAATAAAAAAGATCATAGAATATATGGAATACTTATCTTTTTTATTTAACTAATCTATTCACAGAAAAAAACAGTTGAAAAATAGTGTAGCTGAAATTTTTTTGAGGCAAGAAAGGTAGTATAACAAAATAAGGTAATTGTACACAATACAAAGGACCTTTGCAGTATGATAGTCTGTATGAACAGTTGTGTTTTGAGTACTACACAGGGCTTCCATTGATTTCTAGTTAGTAACCAGCCCTTTCTGGTATTTTTGTTATATAGTAAAAATTTGAAGGCTTGTAGGAATACTGGGAAAGGATTACAAAATGGACCATTTTATCTGAAGGGATAAACAAGTTATCATAAAATACCTTTTTATTCTACATCTGCCCTTCTTATTCATAAACTTGCAGTGCTTAAAGACAGTTTTTGAATAACAGAAAAGGATATGGTACTATACAGCAGTTTATAAAGTAGCAGCATGGTTATACAGCAACTATATAAACAAATTTGACAGCAATTGTGCATTCATGTTCTATCTTGAACATGAAAGATCAACACATTCAATATGTCCTCCAAAATAAATGTCTATGATTTTTGTTCATGAAAGTAATCCAATTTCTCTTCAGCTGAGATACAAATATCACCTTATGCACAAACTTGTAAGTTCATATATATTGAAAGTTCTGTGACTTCCTCTGACAAGTTACCTGGCCAGAAAATTATGAATGCAAATTCAGGAGACATCTTTCAGCCTTTGAAAGGGAAAAACGCTGGTCAGAGAATGGGCATTTCTTCTCATTTTTATATGAATGCCAAGAAAATGTTTCTTTCCTCTGGAGAGATTTTTAAGGTCAAGAGTTCCCATCCCTTCTTTAAAACCTATCCTTCCTGTACTTGCAGGTTAAAATTTTATTTTAAAATTTTATATCTAAGCATCTAAGGATGCCTCAGAAAAATATGAGGGTAAGGTTGATCAAAATCAATAATATTATACTAACAATGACGAGAAAAATGTGACAAATACATGCCTCTTACAGGTTCATTCACGTTGCAGAAATCAAAAAACTTTGATATTTATGACTTGGTTGTTGAACACTTCCAAATAGAGTGTTGCTTGGTGGAAGCTCTGTTAGGCACTGATTTGGACAAGTTCATCATTATCTGACTTGTGTAACTGGGCACTGAAACACGTTTAATACTTTGTATATGTCCCTGCTGAAGGAAGATTTTTGTCCCTAATATTCACTGATGTACAGTACATTAGTATTTGTTGTGATGAAAGTTTCCCTTACAAAAACTGAACACCCATAAAGATCATGTTAGAAATGACTGTTGGGTGGGATTATGTGACTTGGAGATGTCTGCATATGAGTCAGTTCCTCTGTAACTGGAGGAGGTCAGCTAGTCAATATAGCCAGTGTAGTCTAGAGCACAGTTCACCTCCTTCTACACACACCGTGATGATTCAGGATTGAGAACGACCTGAAGGTCATTTGAGGTAACAGAACTTGTTTAGTCTGATGGAGAAGACACTATGAATGTAACACCTTCAGAGGAACTACAAAGACAACGGGAACAAACACACCTCAGAAATGGCAGACAATATAGCAAGGAGCAATCAGTGGCCACACTTTGAGGAAGCAGCAGTTCATGCAGTGTTTAGCTGGAGAAAGAAGATGGTGGAAGAGGCAACTAAACAGAAGACAAGACAAATGTATTTTCTGGGGATGAACAAGGCTGCTAAATGATGCAACAACACATATATTAACTCTTCCTAGAAGAAAAGTTTACTTGCCCCTTTCAAGCAAAGAATCTCACCCTGAGAGTCTCAGCCTTGAAAGAGAATTTCCATTTTTCTCCTTCCAAGTATAACAGACAGAAGACAATGTGACATCCTGACACTAATTTCTGACTTCTTGTTGTCTCAAGCATTTACAAGCTTTTTAGAGCTATCAGCCCTTTGTACATACTGCAAACATAAGGTTTGGTGCCTTCTGTTAGCTTAGTCTTAAGATGGGGTGCATGATATTATGACATCACAAAGGATCTGGGTAAATTTCCGATATGTCTTCCTAACAACTTTGTTATAGTGCAAATGTTTTAATCAGAGATATTTCCCAACTGCATTCATAAATGATTTGCAGAGAACACATTATATCTGTGGGTGAATCAGATACATAATGCCTTATGAGAAAAATATGTCTAACACCAATAAGATAGAATACATATTCACAGTGAGCAGTTAATGAAAATTTTTTTCTATTATACTTGTTACTGTCCATAGGCAAGCTTAGGCTTACTTTTAAAAATGGAATATTCACAAGAAAAAGTCATTATATACACAGAGATAACATTTAGTCTATAAATTATAGCTGAAAAGCTTGCTGAAATGTTTCATTGTCAAAAAATCAAGCTGCGTCTCTAAATTTCGTTGAATGCAACTCAGATTGTGATGCCTAACAAGGATATGGATGGCTCCTGAATCTGGAGAAAACACAAACTGCTTGAAGTCATTTTTCACTTCTTCTGTGCTGATTCTAGCACAGCTGAGCTGCCATTCAGGGTCTGGTTCCTAATTTAGATTTTCACACATAGCAGTAATTACACTGATAAAGGAAGTACCAGTTGTTGTCTACCACTATCATTTATAGTTCATTTGAACCTATTAGGTCTTGCTGTACACTGAGGATGAAGTTGAGTCACACTACATCAGCCACTGAAGATTGTCTGTGGTTTCAGAGGGAGCAGAGAGAACCTAATTACTTCTGCTCCTCCTTCGGGAGTGCAGTGAGTCCAAAAGGTCTCTCCAGCTGCAACTGCTTTTTGCAACAATGGGATAATAACATGTTAGAGTGAAACACACAGTACGGCAAGAAGAAAAGTGCTTCTGTACTTCCTGCCTCTGGAGAAAGTCATCCCTATTCAAATATATATTGCTATGTAAATATTAGCTGCCACCAACAACATTGTGATGTACACTGAAAATATCAGGAACGGATGCTACTGTGCATGTAGAAATTGTATTTTAAACTATCCTAATCTGTGCATTTTATTGTCATGTTTTCAAATAAGTTAAGAAATAACACAAATCAGAAGATTTCATGTAAAATTCAGTCAGAAGACTGCATAAGAATTTGATATCAAAATTGAAATCAGAGTTGTTACCCTCCCCACAGAGAGCTTGAAAAACTGCAGATTGTGAGGAACAGACAATTTAACAGTGAACTTTTGTTGTGTGTTCTCCCAAACACACATTTGCTTTCTCCCAAGATGGCTTAATAGCTTTTGCCTAAATGTGTCTGCATGCATAAGGCTAAGAAAAGAAAATATTAACCAGAAAGGTTTTTTTAGAACATAATGAACATAGGAAAACAGGTGCTAGAAGGAAGGTCCTTCTCCAGCTTGTAAAACCACTTCAGTTTCAGTTTGTATTGGCTGCTGTGAAGCAATAGTAATCATATCATTTATGATGTTAATTCTAATGCTTATAGTAGCAGGTGTAATAAGATCACAGTACTTGCTGCCTCCTTATTAGGTACTTTGGTGAAAAGCTTAGACCTCAGGCAACACCTGTTAAAATGTGAAGCATACCATCCATGTACCAGGTAATTACAGTGCTCCGTCTTTATGAGAGCACCAGGGCATATTTTATCTAATACTAATTTTAAAAATCCATTCTCACATACACAGTTTCTCAAGGGCTTCATTCTAAACCCATGAAGAGAAACCAGTAGAAAGAAACAGAAACATCAGTATCACCCTCTGGATAAGAATTCAGATCCCACTCACCCAGGGTCTAAAGGGGCCCTGCAAGAAGATGTTGCAAAGAAAAGTTCAAAGACCTCTAAGTAGGCAAATTTAAGGTTAATTTGCTGCCGCACAAGTCTCCTGATCAAAAATAACTAAAGGTGGGCTTCAAGCTTCAAGCATGAGGTTTAATAACACTTCCACATAATTTTAGTTAGCATTAACAAGGATAATGGGATATTCTTCTTATCGACAAACCTGTCAAATTGCATTGAAATCCTATTAATTCCTGGCCTCAGTTGCTTCCCCTGGCCATAATCTACACTGCATAAATACATGCTATATATGTAAAAGACTGATTTCAAAAAGATAGAACCTTCCTTGAATTTTCTCATTTCCAAGATCCAACATATACTCTCATCACATAAATCTGTATTTCCATTCCTTATTAATCCCTCTAACAGCTCCCTTCATCTCCCCTGCTTATTTGATTTGTAATTAATTAATCACTAATATTCTTCATTCCCCTTCTTATGGAGACATTTTGATGAATTGGTAATTTGACATTGCATGGAGATTATTTTCAGCTGTCAACAACTACTTCATAAACTATTTAGAGTCTCAGTCACCTAGTTTGACAGCACAGCACTGAAAGCTGTTTCTTGTCTCATTTTCTCTCACAGCAAAACTGTAACTTCCAAAGGATGCAAGATATTGGATGTGTTATTCATTATCACCTGATAATTACAGGCTAATTACATTCTTTGAATGATTTTTTTTCTTACAATGACAGATAGGAAAATATTGATTGCAGTTTTCCTCAGCATGCAGGGACAACAGTATGAAAAACTTGTGGTTTCATCACCTAGTCATGGCACACAACCAAAAGAAAAGCTCAATATTGATACCAATTCTCTAAATGCATCTGACTAATCTTTTCTAATCCTTTTTCAGTTTAATTTTCTAGCTAAGTGGCTCTGAGATATTAAGCTGGGACATGAAAATCGTGGGAATATCTCTGAGAAAAAAAATAATGCATTTTATGCTGACACTGCATTTTATACAATACCACAAAATAACAAAAAAAAAGAACATTTTCTCTGAAGAGTACACATCTGAAAGGCATATAAAACTGTAGTGAGATTTTTATTTAAAGCTGCAGACTCCCAGAGCCATAGTTCTCTTCTGTTTCTCAATGTGGAAAGTTGAGGACCATGTCTTTCACTGCAACTTCTCTTCACATTGACTAATCCTGAAATGTTTGTAACTTTTCCCACTTCAGTGCATATGGGGCATGATGTTTGAAGACCATTTACCAGGCAGTGCCAATGGGAAGCCTACCATTTTTTAAGCCCAAATCCCTTTTACACATGAACTCTGGAGGAACTGGAAACATACTATGAAGTTACACTCCTGCTTAAGGTGTTGATTCCTATTGTGCATGCTGTGTGTTACAAAACTCTCATTAGATGTTCTGTATTAGCTTCTTGATTCAGATCAAGACTGTTCACTGGATTGGAACAGTCAACGCCACTTCCCACCCTTGGGCTCACATCATGGACAGGTATAAAGCACACAGAACAGACCCCTTTTGACCAAAACTAAGCCAAAATGATGATCTTCCATGGCACATGGAATATCAGGTCCTCAGCCAATAACTGTTTTACCATGCACATTCTGTAGAACCACTGTGCCCTACCTGCTGATGTAGACATCCTCTGACCATGTCCTTAAACAACAAGACTCTAGCTGTGTAGTTAGTCTTTACAAAAAATAAAATTAAAAGGGCTTTTTAAGTATTTACTTTCAACTGCTCACAAAATGACAAGTGACAAAAGAAAAGCAACAATGTTATTTGTTCTGTATTGTTTACAGGGTTAAGGTCTATCTCAAAGTGACAATTTTATATTGCAGTATTCCCAGCAGAGATATTAATATAAGGTTTCCACCTTAAAAGACAAATAAACCACAGGTTGCCTTTTGACCAGATTCAAATGGGAAAACATACATCTAATTACTACCTTCAACAAAGATCCCAGAAGCAGCTTTAAGTGAAAAAGGAATGTGATTGCAAATTTTCTTGACAATGAATGACTATATGTTTCCTTATTAGGGCAAAGAAATGATTGCAGTTAATCCTGCATATATTTCTCTTTATACTTCCCTCTTTTTGTGTCTGTACTTTTACATTGCAAGCAGGTTATTTCAAAGAAAGATTTAGTGAGTTCAGGGTGTGGAAAGATAAGGAAACTGATGAAACTGCAGTCTAAAAAGTCCCTTAATATTCTCTAGATGCCTAATATACACACTGAATAAAAATAGTGAAAACATGACCTTGTGTTAGGAAGACTTTCAGGTCACTGGAACCCACTCAGAGGAAAAGGAAAAAATAAAGAGTGGTTTTCCTTTACTCATCGGAGCACAACTGGGCTAATAATAACATTATGTGATTAGTAATATAGTTTGCTATAGACATAAATCAGTATGCACTGCTGAATAGCTACCCAATGGTTGGAGGATTTCATTAACAAGGACACCATTGTTGTCCCACTGTTATAGTCATGCTTCAAACCACAGAGGATTTGAAAAAAGCCTTCTTAGGACCCTGTAAATTCTTTGATCAAAAAAATAGTCTAAGTATTATGATAAATGGAGTTTTCAAGGCTAAATTCCTCACTGATCTCTCCTCCTTTTGTATATGGTGTCTTTGATCCCTGTCAATGCAGAACCTGACCATTTGAGACAGAAGGAAAATAATATATTCAACAATATCCCTAAAGGGGTAAAGAAGATAACTCTTTCTTCCTTTTTAATTTCCTTTTTATTCTAAACTATCCTCTTGAAATGATTCATTTATAATATGACAATCCAGACCAGACTGCTGGTTTAATATAGAGTAGATTTAGAGTGGAGTGTTTTCTGACTTTAGCTATAAAATCTGTACATTCAGATAGCCATAAGTAAAGATAGTGAGGGTGACCTGGTTCATTAGTTTTTCTTTTCCTTTTGTAACAGAATTAAATTTCAAAATAAAATCTCTGCTTTATTTTAGCTAATATTTGCTTGTCAGAGGAAATGTCACTTTTTATATTTTATCCTCTGCTCTTCACTTCTAATTATCTGGGCTCTAACTCTTGTGCATCAAATTATGATAATGAAAATATACTCAACTACAAAACCCTTAACAAATCACAGACATAGCTAGCATTAGTATCAACACTGATTAAAAGCTAAAATCTGTTTCCAAGAATTGATACTTCTACATAACTTGTCATTTGGGCCTGGTATAACTTTGCAATATTTTAACTGTATTAAATAAAGGATAAATGAAGACCCTCAAAGGAAAATACATAACTAACTGGAGCAGTGTGGGAACACTTCTTGAAGGTGTTAACAGTCCTCTTTAAAAGTATGTATCTCCATTATTTATGCCAAACTATGTCTATTGGATGAATAAACTGATGGAAGTTGCTTCTGGTACCAGCTGCTGTTGTTCATAAATTAATTCCCTAAAAAAATTTTTGGTTGCCCATACATACAAAATGATTTGAAATGAGGCAAAAAAAAACCCTAATTTAATCTTGAAAAAAAGGATTTAGAAAGTTGCTGTTTTCTAAGCACAGATCTAAGAAGGAGCATTCACTGTGCAAAATGAAATCAAACCAGCTACCCAAGGAATCAGGAGGAGAAAAACCCTGTCCTCACTGCCACCCCTTTAGTTCTTTAGCTTTTTTTGTTACTGCACATACAAGTATGTGACAATGACTTTCCTGTATTTTCATGAAATAAGAACTGTCTGAAACTGAGTATCAAATGAGGAGGTGCTGGAACAAATTGGAAAATTAAATGCTGACTAGTCACTAGGACTGGAAAATCTTAAATTAAGAGTTCTGAAGAAATTTAAGAATGAAATAGATGAGCTGCTGGCAAGAATATATAATGCCTGAGAGTCAACTGCTCTATACAATGTCTGGAATTCAGCAAATATTTTGCCTAGCTTTAATATAGCTACAACAGTTATGTTTGGCATTTGCTATTCCCATAACCTAGCTTCAGTTCCAGAGTGAAAACTGTGTGAAAGGACAGTAAAAGATACCTTAAGAAATGCATCAAAGAGTAAAAATTAAACATACAACTACAGTAGCTTCCATGAAGAAGAAGGCTTGTACTTCATTGTTCTTTTAGAATTTGTGAGTGTGACAACAGCATAGAGGATAAAGGAGAAACAATATCTTTTATTGTTTCTTTTGAAAAGCTTTTGACAAATTTTCTCAAAAGATACTATTAAGGAAATCAGCTGTAAAGCACTGTCAAGGTTTAAAACTGGCCAAGACAAAACTAAACATTTACAAACAAATGATGGGCTTTCAAGATGAAAATTTATACTGGTGTGCTTCTGAGACAGCTGAACTAGCCTGCACTGTAGATCTGTAAAATGTCTGTATAGTAAAATGACTAAATTTTCACATGTTCTGCACTATTTAAATTAGCTTTAAAGGGAATTAATATATTTTTCAACTGTTACACAGAACTTACTTGAATTACCAGAATAATTCCTCATCTTCCTTATTTGCATCCTTGCCTCATCTCCTCACATACATTAGTCAAAGATGTGAGATGGTATATGCCAGACTCCTGCCATGTACCGATACATTTCCATTATTTCATTTTATTGCTTGGTACAATGTAATCCGGTGTGAGACTAAACCAAACACAATACCATACAGGAAACCTAGGGTCCAATGCAAAACTCCTAGAAGACAAGGAAATGGAGAAACTTGATAAGTCAAACCCTGCCAGATGTCTAGGCAAGTGCTCAGATGCTATAAGAAATCTCATGTATACTATAACTCATTTCTATGAGTATTGATCCATATTTACATTTATCAGACCTAAAAATTTTAACTAAAAGTCAGTAGCTGTTGTCTCTATGACTGTATGTTCCCTTCTCTGACACCCTTCTCTTCTTTCTATGCTTACTACTTGTTCACTTGTTAAGCATGGTCTTGATATCAACTTCATCCTGAAGATCCATCTTCAAGAGAGAACTCCATTAATTTTCATGTGGCTATTCCTGGGCAGAGGACTAGTGTCAATGATAGAGCTTGGTTTGTAAGCACTCTGTCTCTTATCACAGATTTATACAGGAACAAGAACAGTAGAAATTATTGTAGTATAAATATAATGTGAATCAAGGAAAATATGCTTCAGTTGTAATCTAAAAAAAAAGTTTTCTACCAGTCACTTTCTATATTTGTTCACATTTCAGTATATGTTATTCCCCCTTGACTATTTTGTTGTGAAGCTGAAAGTGCAGTACGTGGCACCTTTGGCAAAGGAGCTAAAATTCGAGGGCTAGCACTAGATTTAAGTTTCTGCTCCTGGAGCTGAATAGTACTGCAACTGTTACAGAAAGAAATCAGTCTCAAAAAGCCGGAGCACTGTTGAGAATACATATCATATGAACTGTTTTACAATAACTGCTATAATATGCTTTCCAGACCTAGGAAGCACTTTATTTTGCTTAATGGACATCTGAACATCAAGTTCAGAATTTATCAAAATGCTTGTACAATGGAAATAAACTTATGCTTTGGAGCGACTCTGTGAACTATTTGTATTAAGATATTTGATTCCCTTATGCCAGTACAAATAGCTTTCTGCCATTCTCTTAAGGCAAAGATTGTGCCAAAGACATTAATTGTCCTTTGTGATGCACGTTACAAGATCAGATGCAACTTGACTTATGGTTTGAGTATCACTTTGATTTGCCTCTCATGTTTTTCTCCTTTTGATGCACATTTTCATGCTTTAGCTTCACTTTTTTCTTACATTTCATAAATAAAAGGTGTAAGCGCTCATATTTCTTGACGTGTTTTTTAGAGAGGTACCTACAGCATAGGTCAAAGGTTATATCCAAACACTAGATCCCAAAAACAGCCTGGGCACCTATCTTCCATTTAGGCATCTAATCCTAATTTATAACTTCAAAACTGTTAATTGACTTTTCCACAGCCACAGAAAGGCTGCCAGACATTGCAGTTTATACCAGATGCTTACCTACATATCACAGCAAGGTTGCTCACAGGGAGTGTTCAGTATTCTAATCACCATGCTTGGTATCACCACCCACTTGCTGTCTCATTTAATACTTAAGTAGCTGAATCAAAGAGAAATAGATTCAATGGTACTCTGTCCACCTCTCTGAAACACCCTGTAAAGGAATCCTTGGTGTAGTCTCTGGCAGGGTCAGATATCTGCACTGAAACTCCTACTCAGAATGAGAGCACAAATCTCCCATTTCTTTTCCTCTAATTCCTTGCATTCCTCCTTTGTGTGAGTTTCCTGCCTACTTCCAGTAAATAGTTTACATTTGTAAATTTTAAGCAAAGCTCTGGAAGCTATAACATTTAAGCTCCACAGTGTCTCCTCCAATCCGACCCCTCAGTATTTATTTCCCAGGTCAATGCTTTTGTCACATTTTTGGTGCCAGTCTGAGGTGCCGAGCTCCTGGTATGTGACAGGAGGGATACAGAGATGCCTGGCTCCAGACCATAGATTCTCTTAAACCCTCTTCACAGGCCACAGTGGTGTTTTGGTGAGGAGCTTATGCCAAATCTGCCAGGCTGTACCTGTTATTGCCTTCCCAGCTGGCCAAATCCAACTGCCTGCTGGACCTCCCAGGGCTAATTTCCTTCTTGTCCCAACATCCCTGTAAGCAAAACCACACATTAAAGGTTTGCCTGGGATGCAGTCAGGAGGCACCTAGACTGCAAGCTTGGCCCTAGAAGCCATGAGATGCTGCCAGGTCCCAAAGTACAGACATAGCTTGCATGCATACACAGACAACTCCCATCACCCTCTTAATTAAGCCTCTTATTACTGTACTATCTTTTTTTTTTTTTTCCTCTGTAACTTAACAGCAACTTAAAAGACATCCTTTACTTTGTCTGGGTTCTGTTTAACTCTCATCGATAGGAAATTGTAGTAGCTGGACTGTCGGGAAATGTAAACTGGGAAAAATGCTCTGAAGCCAGAAGGAATCTGTCAGTTTTCACCTGCAGAAGAAGCAATTTTTCATCTCTAGTCCCTCCATTATCCATCAGTATACAGGTAAGGTAATTATGCATTTTGTGTCTAATGTCTCAGTGTTATTTATAACAAGGATTTCCAGGAAGAAAAAGAATCCATCTTCCGTAACTCTGGGAAGCTCTGCTCAATGTTGAACTGGGATAGCCCACTTCTTTTTCACTCTCTGGCCCAATTTTACATATTTTACTAATCCTTCTTAATTTAAATTTACTTCAGGCTAACACGGGAAATTCTATTAGTTTAGCTCATGGTCTTCTGCCTTTCTTTTTTGTATTTCATTTTTCACACATCTTAAAGAACATTTCTCTTAAAGGATACTCAGATGCTAGAAAAAATTTATAGACAAAATAGGGGTTTCAGCTCAAATATGGGTTACATAGACATTTTCTGCATGTTCTGGTATAAATGCAAATGCAGTAGGATTTCAGATTACACAGACTCTGTTCCTGTGGGTGGTGAAGACTATGGACTATTCTCTGCAGAAACAGTGGATTAACTCTTTCCTTGAACAGACAGGAATGTTTACATTTTTGATAAAAAAATCCCTCCTTTTCATTCTTTTAATGTTACTGCCCACACTAGGAAGAGGTTGAAGACAAATGACAGGGATAACAGGTAAATAAGGTGAGATCGAGTACTTGTTTGTAAAGCAGGGATGAAGATGTGGATGCCTGAAGCATTTGAGGCTGGCCATATATATACTAAAGAGAATATAGAAGAAAAATACAGACACACAAAAGAAATGGTGCATTGAAAAACAAGTGGACCTTGGGTGGGGTGAATGTCCCAATTCTTATATTTTGCTGCCACCTTATAAACACTCACTGAAGCAATAGATGAAAACAGTTGGTGTTTTCCATTCCCTGACAATGAATTCTTCACCCCCTGCTCCTAAGGGATGGCACCCTACTGGCATAGGAGATGTAATTTTCACCAACAGAGGTAAATTAGTCCCTGCAGCTTGCCCTTTATATGCTATATATGATTTACTTAGGTTTTATTAACTAGAATAGCAGTTATTACAGCTTGATAATGTTCACTGCCAAAAACAGAACGTCTCACAGCAGTGGAACTGTTGGAACACAGATCTACAATCATTTCATCTCTTAAGCTTTACTCTGTTGTTAATATTTTGACCAGAGAGACTATTTCTCTAAAATTTAGGAAAGGTTTGATGGACTCAGCAATCTAATTACAATGGTGCAACAAAATATGTGTTTTTTCACGTGACTTCTAGGCTGCAGGTGGCATTGTACCTCTCGAAAGACAACCAGGAATTGATATTTTTCACAAAGCTCATTTCTATTCCAATCCGTACCACCCTAACTCAGCAGTTTTAATTGGCTTTCCATCTGCAGAATATAGACTTTTCTTCCTACCCTGCCAAGCCTGGACTATGAACAACCTCCTTCATTAATGTCAGTTGCCATTCAGAGCTACAGGTGACATTGATTAATTGTCCAATTAGTTTAATTATAAGAAGGAAAAGGTGTGCAAAGCAACAAATGTATCAGGAATGTTTAATGTACAGTAGACATGTAGCCAAATAAGAATATAAAGAGTTTTACAAATCAGTAGAAGCAGAGGAGGTGTTAATTTTTTTTCACTTTTTTTGTTCATCACTCAGAACATATAAAAGAAGTTACCACAGACCTCTTCAACCTCTTTAGAATAGTTTTGGGAAAATATTGCAAGCGTTGTTCACTTCTGAAAAATCTCACCACCACAATACAAAGTGTATATTTTAAAATTATTTTTGAGTTATAAACTGTCATGGAGATGCCCAATTTTAGTGTCTTATCTATTTTTTTCTTTAAATTTTTATGATCTTTATGTCCTTTAAAAGATTGTGATGTTCCTTTAATAACACTGCAGGAAATAGAGAATCTGTGATTTTCTCTATTTTGTTGATAATTATAAACAGGAGGTAGTCACAGCTCAGAGATTTGTTTGTGTCTTGCACTAGGTTTTTTTAAACTTTGATGGAAAAAGCAAAGCTATTATCCATGGTAAGAAAATGCCACCTAAGAAGAATCTAAAATTCTTCCAATTAACTCAAGTAATTAGAAATTGGAAAATCTCCAGTGAACTTCTCATACTCAATCTAAACTAAAAAATAAGCACAGAAGCTAGTGGTGCTCAAAAAGGTGTAAAGAAACAGAACCGACAGCGCCCACTGACAACAAGACCATACAGATGTGTTCCTGGCACTATCTGCTAAGCAGAGAAGAGAGCTCTACACAACCCCCATATGGCACAGCAATAACTGCAGTACCATATGTTTGCACTGCTAAACACTCAACACACCATGTTTTTAAAGCAACACACTGTGCACATCATCGGGGTTCAGCCTTGTGTAACTTATGCGGATCATACTGCTCAGTAGTGAATACAGAATAATAACCGCGTGGGCAGCGTTATATATAAGAGTTTATATGGTATAAATTTCTGGTAGCTTCAGTGAGCAGGGATGTGAAAAAGCTGTGACAGGACCCCTCATCCTCTTTTCAGTTCAGGCCCATATCAGCAGGCGATTCCACAGTGCTTACACCCACATCACAAAAAGCGTAAAAAGTGCGCCACCACCTGAAATTCAGCTAAGGAGTAGCAGAGGATCTGCAGATCTGGCTTACCTCCCAAGTCAAAAACCAAATCCTAAAGAAGTAACCCATCTCACCCCAGAAGCAGTTTCCACTGTAACATCTTCCCACGAGGCATCCTACTTGTACTCCCTTTGAATCACCCTATGGTGATGCCTTGATCACTCTGAAGCTGACAGCAGAGTTGAGTCAGGGGCTCATACATTAACTTCAAATGCATTGGCTCAAAATCTGCTAGTCATATTTCCACTGCCATTTGGGCTGTGTAGAGCCCAGTCCTATGCAATGCAAGATGTCTCTCGCCCTTAAACTTCTGGAACCCAGAATGCTCAGCACTTCCAAAGATATGTTATAAAAGTTATATTGCCCAGCTGCCTAGCTGTTAATCATATATATATAAAAATACATTTATATGTATATATTTAAAAAAAAAAAAAAGAAGTTGTATTTAGAATCAATGCAGTCACTATGACAAATTATTTGATAGGAAGAGTCTGAAATTGTTTGAATATACTGTTTGATTTTGAATCAGTAAACTGGCCAGTGAATTAATCAGAAGGGGAATTGTCTGTCTTTCAAATGTACTGCCCATTTATGTCAAAACTATGAATATACTAAGTAGAATGTTTTATAGTGTATAGAGAGGTAAAATATAAAACCAAATCCAGGAGAAATGAGAAAATTCATTGTATTTTACACTACCTTGTGTTGGTTTTATAGAGTTTTTTTATTTTCTGATTTAAAATTCAAAAGTATATTCTAACATGTAATTGAATTGCCAGTATATCTGTTTATTTGATTTCTACATTCTTATCCAGAACACTTATATGTAATGGTTTTACTGCAAAAGGTCATTGAAAACAGCATCTGATTCTCTTCACAAACACAGAGATAATTGTGTTAGGTTCAAATTAACCATGTCATGGTAATATTTGATCAAAATTATAACAATTCCCCTTTAAAAAATTATGCAAATATGATAGATTTTTCTTACTAAGGTCTGTGAGCATTTTAGATTAAATTTCCTATAATCTAAATGTTTGATGGAAACAGTTTTCTTAAAAATTGAGGGTGAAATCTTGAACACAGTCTAAAGCATTTGTTGAGCATCTAGGTTCTCAGTAAAAGATTAAGTATCCAAGAATGGGATCCAAGAAATTTCACCAGTGATTGAAGAGAATACATACTTCAGCACATAAAAAATTCTTCCTTTAAGTCATTACAGGCTGAAAGAACAACCCTTTTTGGATTCGCATGCTTCAACAACCTTCTTCAGTAAGTATGCTAATCTGATCTTCCCCATAATGATCTGGACAGAGCTTGCTCTTTTAAAATGTGAATGCTGGAAGTGGACATGCTACTAGCCCTACCCCTCCTATATCCTAACCTGTTTAATACATAATTCTTCCACCTTAGCCAGAAAAGGATGAAGCATATCCTTCTGAGGAGTATCTTAGTCCCCAACCTGTAGACCAGATTTGGGGTAGAACTTTTTGTCACTGTACTTTCAATTATATCAGCATGTGCCAAGGAACACAAAAAGCTCTGAGCTGCTGAGAGAAAGGAGGATGGACATGAGTGATGAGTAATAGTTAGGGCCATTGCATGGGGATGGAAAAGATGATTCTTTGGGTTTAGATTTCAGGCGCCTTTAACAGGTCATGATCCAGTATCTTGGTTGACAGTGATGTAAAGCATAGTAAAGAAACATATAAAGGTGTCAGATTAACTAGCTGAATTTTAAGACTTAAACTTTTATAAAGTAAGATTTTAAGGAGACCTCAGCAGGACTTACCTATTTTAAACAGTACATTTTAGAGTTCTACTCTGCACAGCCAAACAAAATATAAGAACAATTCACTTGTCAAGTGAAGTGACCTTGAATACCCTTTCTGAACCTTATATACTGTGCTTTGAACTTAAATATAAGGAAAAATTACTGACTATAGTGTTCTAGCACACAAGGGAAACTTTCTAAGTATTATGAGAAGAACTTAATTTGGCATCCCTACCAAATACACCCTGGAAAAAAAGAACATGTCATTTAAAGAAGAACAGTGCAAATCCTTTCTGCCCATTCCTATACACTCTCCACATACAAGGGATAATTATCTTAGGGAGGAAAATGCAGCATAAAACAGCTAGAGCTAATGAGGAAGGAAGTTGACAGAAGCCATAAAGAAAAATGAAATTATTTAAGTGTTACATCCAGATCACCTAGTAACTGAGACAATGCCAGCTATTTAAAAACAGTACCAGAGTAATGTAACTGCAGTTTCAAATTGTCCATCCAGCATGTTCTTGCTACACAGTTTCCCAGAACTGAACAATCAGATCTTTGAAGATGCAATGACAGCAAAACAATGTTGGTTCATCTTTATGTTTCATTTCTGGGGATTGAGATGGAGGCAAAGATGATGAAGACAGGAGGTTATAGGTTATACTGACAGGAGAAAAACCCAGCAACAATCATATTACCATTATTTCTTTTTCTTCATTGAATCTCTGCCCATCCAGAAGTTAAAACTGTCCTCTCTTCCAAACTGGGTTTGAGAGGAAAAGACAAAAAATAAGACATATGTCCATATGACTTACCATACATCTTAAAACTCTCTGTTCTCCATATTTCCTGATACCTTCTTTGTGTGGCTCAGTATTTTCACCTGTAATCCACAAAACAAATTAACAAATATAGAATCCTTTTACTGAAGTTCCCAAATAGCAAGGCCTGAAGGGGATATATAGTAAATAGTGACCAGACAAAATCACTCTGTGTTGGATTGATTGAAAAAAAGTCCAGTTAGCAGTGAGTACCCATGGTTGTGCTGTCATTTACAGGGATCTCAGTGGGCTGGAGAAATGGGCCAAGAGGAACATAATCAAGTTCATCAATGGGAAATGCAAAGCCCTGCACCTGAGGAGGAATAAACCCAGGCCCCAGCACAAGCTGGGGGCCGACAAGCTGGAAAGCAGCTTTACAGAAAAGGATCTGGGCATCCTGGTGGGCAACAAGCTGACCATGAGCCAGCAACATGTCCTTGTGGCAAAGAAGGACAACAGCTTCCTCGGCTGCATTGGGAAGGGAGTTCCCAGCAGGTTGAGGAAAGTGATCCTTCCCCTTTATTCAGCACTGGTGAGGCCACACCTGAAGTTCTGTGTCCAGTTCTGGGCTCCTCGCTGCAAGAGAGACATGGAGAGAGTCCAACAAAGGGCCACTAAGATCTTTAAGGGACTAGAGCATCTCTCCTATGAGGAAAGGTTGAGAGATCTGGGATTGTTCAATCTGAAGAGGAGAAAGCTCAGGGGGATCTTGCTGATGTGTGTAAATACGTGACTGAGGCAGGGAGAAAACAGGGCAGAGCTGGACAGAGCTCAGTGGTGTCCGGTGACAAGAGGCAACGGGCACAAACTGAAACAGGAAATTCCATTTAAAGGTAATAAAACACTGCATTTTACTATAAGGGTTGTCAACACTGCAGTAGGTTATGTAATCTCCATTCTTAGAGGTACTCAAGACCCAACTGGACATGGTCCTGAGCAATCTGCAGTAGTTGACCTTCCTCTGATCAGGGTCTTTGGACTGTATGATCTTCACAGGCACTTTCCAGCCTCAGCTATTTGGTGACGATGTGATTCTATGAAGTGAATAGAAATCTGATCATCAGGGTCTTTATGAAGCAGACAAAGGAATACCAAACTCTTCTAGATGAAAGTTAAAGCTAGATGAAGTCAGACTGAAACTGAAGCATGTTCCTATTTCAATTGTAATGAGAACATAGTCTGTGTTTATATACACAGAGGAAGTAACCACAGTCATCTCTTCTGGTCAGGCTGTTTCTGATGGGCTTCTACTCAGCATGAGGACCAAACACAGCACTTCAATCAATATAAGATAGCCCTCTGCCTCTCCTCCCCCCCCCACCCATCATGAGTCCACAGAGGAAATTCACTGAGTGTAACTAAAAGGATGCAAATTAAAAATAGCATTTATGGTTCATTAAAAATCACTTATGTTAACATCTAAGCTTGAATGTGGCCAAATATCCTCTGACTTCCAGGCTGTTTAGAACTCATTTTGTTCTCAACTTCCTTATCTGTAATAATGATGTGGGGTAAGATCAGAAGAAGAAACATGAGCATCAGCTTTCTACTCTTCACCTCTAAATCTTGGTGGATCTTGCTTGCATGACGGGAGTCTGAGAGAACAACATCTACACCAGTTGTCAGAGTTGTCTGCTCCACACACGCCATACATCCAAAATACACCATTGTAATGCATTTTTTCCTGCTCACTCATTTAGCAGCTGGGGTATTTCTACACTATACTGCTGCAGTAAGTAACACTGAAACTTTCACTGTTTTTAGAGTTCTTCAGAGAACTATATGAATTGGAGGTAGTTAGTTACCTTTATACTTGTTGGCTGACATTTTTCTTTTACGTATTCCTTATGGTAATGTGGTTGATTAAATACAGGGTCAGAGCCTCAAATGTTATATATCACTGGTGAAGTGATCTAGCTCAGGATTTCTGGCCAGAACACCAGAAGTCCTAAAGTCATACTTTTCTTTGACATATTACACCTATGTAGCCACTGAATTCAGTGAAGTTACCTCTTATTTATAGCATTGTAAGACCAGAATTTGCTCTATTATTTATAAAAAATGTTTCATATTTATGGATCCCATATGTGATGAAAAGTTAGTTTTCCCACCAGGGGAAAAAAGATGACAAATAAAGAATGTTTGTGCATAACACATGCAGCTGAATGCGATATACTGGCTATTAGAAAAGCTTTTCAATTGGTCAATTCTACTATTAACAAATACAATATTTAGAAAATGGAGAGAGGATTAAAAATATTGCAAGGAGATATTGTTATAAATGTAATCTCTGTCTTGTAAAATATTGGGAACGATAACATGTTTCACGCAGTGTTGGTCTTTTTTTCCGGTGTGTTAATGACCTCCTTGAATTATCACCTTCAGCTTTGCCACCAACCTTTAAGTACACTGAGTCATTAATGACTCAGGACTACCATGTTAATAGAATATTCACACGTTTTAAGTAACCCAAACAGGCATTAAACAAAAGTAAACATTTTCATGCTTGAAGTCTACACTCCTCTAATAAGAAACGAGCAAGTAGTTTGAGCTAGGCATTTTGCATTTCTAGCTTGGCAGTTGTCAAGTTTCAATCTAAAGATAAGGCAGGAATCATTCCCCACAGACCTCTATACCCAGCCTACACGAGGCAGTGAAACCCAGGGGCATCTCACTGCCTTGCAGGAGGAGAGGCTCGTGGCATCATCCCTGTAAGGGCACAGTGGCACTCAGGCTGAGAGAGGGACACAGAAGCAGTCTGCAGAAAAGGGTAACGCAGCAGACAGATGCAGAGAGTCTCCGGAGCCAGGCAGCTAAATGCTAGACATGAAGATGCACCAAATATAATCCTACCTTCACAGGTGTGGGTTTAAGAGGTTAACTGTTTTGGCACACAGCTTCTGTTATGTATCTGCTATCTGCCATTAACATAAACGGAAATGAAGTGCACCTCTGAAAATACTGTGTAGATAACCCTAAAACTGTAAACCTAAACCTGCCTCCATGACTCCTTTCCCATCATTATCACCTACCATACTTGCCATTTGGCTCTTCTCGTATGAAAACTACCCTTTCATTGTAACAACAGGTTACAAGTTTCATCGATGACACAGTCCAAACTTTAACACCAGTGTTATACAGGAATAAAGTTTAAGATATTTGAAAAGCAACCTTCCGATGTCTTATTTTTACCTAATTGATATTCTGCCCAATTTATTCCAGATTGGATTATCTGCTTGGTCTTGAACTGAATATCAGCAAACGATGTTAAAGTTGTGGCCAGGAAAAAGAACTAAGAAAAAGGATTTGATAAGAATAGGAATTGGAATACAACTCTGACATATCTACTTAAGCTAAACTCAGTTTTCTGTGAGAAGTAATCAGTTTGTTGTACATTTAAAAAAAAAAAAAAAAAAAAAGGAAAGGAAAGAAAAGAAAAGAAAATTAAAAAGCTGTGGGGAACATTTTGAAAAAAAATTCACTGTAAATTCTGATATTTACTTTAATTTCTCTGAACTAAACATTCAACTAGGAAATAGTAGCAGACTCAGAATCAATATTTCTATGAATCCAAAATAATGTGACATATTAGTTCTGAGTAAGATAGATGAGATATTTGTTGAGAGATAGCATTTAAAATTAAGGACCAGAAGTGATTATTTTTCTTAATTGCGAATATGCTCTGAAGCTTATTACAACCAAATGGTACACCAGGATTAACTGATCCAAATAATCAAGAGGTAATCACATAGATGATAAGTGGTATATTAAAATATAATTTTAATTGTGGTCTGCTCTCTTGAATTACTTGATAATAAATGAAGTTTAGATACATTCATTTTGTGTACAATATTTTAAATTTTCTCTCAGTGCGAGATGGTGCTTGGTGCCTATTATCTAAATCTTCTCACTACTCCCCAAAACATATAACTGATGAACAAAATTTTTTATGCTGTTTATTCAGAATAGGAAGGTAGCATTTAAAAATATACCTTAAAAAAAACATTTAGCATGAGTTGCCATCATCTTCTCTGCACATTTTCCTATCTGGCCTTGAATGAAAGGTTTTTGGAGTTCTGCACATACCCCAGTGTGCTCCATAGGTCAGGCTCTGCAATGACACCATCACCCTGGGACAAGGCAGAAGAACACTGGCAGAAGAGGAATTGAATCCATGTTTATTCACCTCCAAAATGTCTAATGCTATGAGGGTAGCACAGGACATGTCACTCTGTCAGAGAATATAACATAAGACTTAGAAAATTTGGGGTGTCCTCAGGAGGTTTTTCCCTGTGCTCTGTTCTGAGATGTGTTGACACAGTTCTACCATAAGAGCAGCGTGCACAACTGCTAGAGCCCTGGGGAGGGGACATGTCATCTTGCATCATGGGTTACCTCTGTGCTGCTGTGAACTGTGTGTGAACTCTGACACTGACATAAATGTTACTAAAATATTAATTGTGGATTATATATATGAACATGTTAATATTTGATATATACTAAAATATTAATATATTAATATTATATATTATATGAGTTTCAATATAAAGTCTGTAATGCTGTAAGTGAGCATTATCAGACAAGAAAATAAAGATACTGTCCCAGGAGTATTGATAGAGGAGGGAAAAAACAAGAAGAAATAACCACCAGAGGAAAAGAAATACCTCACTCGACTCTGTTGAAAGGACTTTTGAGTTGCCAGACTCAAATGACTATTGAAAATAGCCACGTAAATATGAAGGATATATAAGATTTTTAGTCCTACTTAATCAATATCTTGCAATTATGAAGTTTAGCCCAACTAGCTAGGTTGCCTAGATGTTGGTTATGAGTTATTTCACTCACATTTAGTTACTTTGATTTTCTCTCCATTTTCCATTACTTGTGTCAAATAAACTCTGTTTTATTTAATGTAATTGTAATTGGTGCCTGTTTAATAAAAGAACGTCCACTGGCAGGAGGTTACTGAGCAAGGAGAGCTGCTCCAGGACTGCGAGAAAGGTGTTTTGGTGGTTAAGGATACCAATTAAACTCGGACACCAGAGGGGGTGTATTTTACTGGGGATAACTAAATAATGTAACAGAGTAATACAGAAAACCTACAGTAAAAAAAGACAGAATAGTGCACTTAAACAAATAGGAAAATACAGGGTAATGCATCAAATCATTACTACCTGAGAGAGTGAACAGTGATTAAGAAAGATACATCACCACTTGCATACGTTACCATCATCCAGATCCACAGACGCTGGGGAGCCCCGGTTACAGCGAGGATTTGGAGAGCCTGTCCCGGCAAGTGGGAAATCCTACGCGGTGCATCCACCCGTAGGTGAGGCATCCAAAGTCACTGTGAGCGGGTCCAGCCTTATATACCCAAAAATCAGCAAGCCAGAATAGCTGGCACCTTTGTTTTCAGCGGAACATCTGGTTTCACTCTCTCATTAGATTCCCCCAGAGCCTGGCCAGGAGAAGCTAAGGGGGTTTCCCTGCTTATCTAATTTATTTATGTTCTTTATAGAACAAGGCCACACGTCTGGTCCCAAGGCCGGACAGCTGGCTTCATGGCTTTGTTAACTTGCCCCTACACAAAGAAGAAGAAAGATACACTCAGGATAGACATGTTTTCATTACATTCATCATCAGTAATGAATATATGATATCTAAGCTACATCTTTCATTAATGAGCATACATATTTCACTAATGACTACATACTAAGTTAGCAGCTTCGGCTCGGGGCCTGTTGTTCAGGCTTCAATACTTCAACACTTTAGCACTTTTTACACCAGCATAGGTGGTTTGTTATAACTTAGTACAATACCTACTAGCACAACGGTTACCAGTTATAAAATATACAGGATTCGTCTATAGGTCAACTCTGACTTGGACCTGTTGTCCAAGCCTTAGCACTTCAAAAGGCTGGCTGTGGACAATGGTTGCTGGGGGGCAACAGTCAGCTGTGTTGACAGAGAGCTGACAGAGATGGGCTGAGGTGAGAAAGGAAAACCCCAGAGATCTGGGAAAAAAACAGACCCAGAGACGTGGAGTTCTTTGTCCATAAACTGATGGGCTGAAAATTTCAGAGCTCAGATGAGTTCACTTCATCACCCAGACTGAATTTGGCCCCAGCTGTAAGCAGATCCTGGCACAAAATACAAACAGAAGAAAACGTACCTTTGACATCACATTAAAAGAAACCAAGTTTAGTCCCTGGCTTTGAGTATTTTATCACACATTAAACATTGCAATGATTCACATACTGCTGCTACTTCTCAGGGCTGCTGCAAACAATTACTAAGATAAATCAATGTGGCTGTTTGGTGAAAAGAAGCATAAGCCTTGATTATAAACATTAAGCCCCACACTTTCATGGAAAAAGGATTTTGAAAGTGTTTTGCCTAAACACTGATTTTGCAGCGTAATTCTTTTTCTCTCGTTTTGTTTCTCTGTTCTGGAGTGGCTATGCTATCACCATGACTTTCACAGTAGAACCTTGCAGAAATAGGAGCCCTTGTTCCAGATTTAGGCTTCAGCGTGCTTCAGTGAGTAAATGAGGCCCTGACTGTATTAATTACATTCACTGGGAAGCTCAACATGCTACCAATGTCTCTGTAATTATTCAGTATGCTGAGTGTTATCGTAGCAGCCATGTGGATCCATTATCATTTTGCTCCTCTAAATGTTGCTGATCTAACCATTAGCATAACTGCAACTCAAGCTTCCAAGGAATAAGTGAAATAATAGAGTTTAATACCTCGTCTCTTTTTCAATTTTTCATGCTCTCTATCCATAGGCTGTTTCTCTCATAACCATTTTCTAGCTTGTGCATGAGTTTCCATGCCTAAGTTAATTCTTATGATTTATACATGACTTGTATAAGAAGTTAAAACTCCATATAGAAGAAAAAGACAGTTAAATTACCTTGCAAAGATTATTTGTCTGCAAAAAGATCTCTGCCATGCCATTTGGGCATATTTTCAAAGTAATATTAATGTTTTGTGGTTTGTAAAAATTGTACAGACAGGCAAAGAAACAAGCCCAAAAAAGGGAGAAAAACTGGGAAAAACAGGGTTGGACAGCAGTATTTAAGCTATGGATAGATAGCTTATCAATTCTTCATTTTGTTTACTCTTTGTTCACAATGCTTGATTAGTCCCTGACTCACATAATATGGGCTCAGTTGCTGACAGCCTCAATGACTGGCATTTCTCAGCCAGGAGACTAATGAATAGCAAAAATGAATAATTCTTTGCATGTATGGTCATCCTTTTTAGCATTGCTTGTAGGAGTACCTAAAAAAAAAGTCACACATCCCAGAAATATTCAAACAAACGCAACACCTTACCCATCTAAATGTTCAGAAAAAGAGAATAACAATAGAACATGAAAACTGAAGTGATTGATGTGCTCACAAATACTGTTTTGCAGTATTTATGTAATTCTATTCAGATCCATTCGTTTTACCTAGCATCACTGCGTAGCTACATTTTTAATGAGGTGAGTTCTACACTTGAATCTTTTGTGTCAAAAAATGTTTCAATTAATCTTATTAGTTACTCTAAGAACTAATTTGAAATTATTCTCACTCAGCCATAGTATTATGGAAACACCAAAGACAGAAATCCAAAACACTGTCTATGCAGTTTTGTCAGAAATCCCTTTTTGTCACTCGCTGTTCAGCTACAAAAGTAATCAGAACTAAGAACTGCTGAGGGTCAGCCTTTCCATTTGATTAAAGATTTTGCAGTGAGGGCCAAAATTTCTGCTGGTGTAAACAGCTGTAAATCATTGGTTTGGCTTTGGTGATTACTGTCAAACTTACCTGAATTACCCATCTCCAGCAGGTGAAATATAAACATGCACAAAATTAAAAAATCATTGTTACATAAAACTGCAAAAGGAACTGAAACTGAAATTCTAGTTTTGAACTGGGAGATCCAGTGAGGCTATATATAGTGTATATACATACAGAAAGTGAGAGAGTATATATGTACTGTAATGCATCTTCTATCTGTACATAGATTTATCCTCTTATTTTGTTGAAATTATCTTTTTTTCTCAAGTTACTGAGACAAAAAAATCTTCTTCAACATATCTTGTTCTGCTATCTAAACTGTTATCTAAAAATAGCAGTTATTGAAAAAAAGGAAAATTATAGAGAATTAAGATAGCTCATTGCTGCTTTTAAAGGAATTATTAACAGAAGTAAATTAATGAAAAAATATAATTCTTGGCTAAGAACTATTTCCTATTTAACATTTTTTAGACTTAAAACAGGAAAACATTCTGGAACTCCTTTTACTTTAACAACACAACGTTTAAATATCCTCACTGCAGAAAGCATTTTTCTTTTGTTTTTTTTTTTTTTTGAGAAATGTTGAAAAAGAAATCTCAATAGGACATTCATTCCTTTCAGCTCTTCTACCATTTTACCTTCTGGCCTATCTTATTTTATACATATTTCTTTGATGAACCTCTACTTGGGCAATACATGATATAGATCTATTTCTGATAGCACTATAAGGAAAAAGTCCCAATTTTAATTAAAGCTCAGCCAAGCCTCCTGCTAGAATACATGATAGTCAAAAATATTACTGATTTTATTTTCTCTTTGGGAAGCATACTGAGTTTTAAGGACACTGGTCATTTCATGTTTACCCAGAATCTTCACAGCCTGTTATGGCACCAGGCAAATTACTTTTGTTTAAACTGAAACTGAAAATTCTGGAGTTGAATCTGGCAAGGGACATGAAGGGCTACGTGAAGGGCTTCTACAGGTCCATCAGCAGCAAAAAGAAGATGAGGGTCAACATGGGCTTCCTGCTAAATGGAGCTGGGGACCTGTGACAAGGGACATATGCCTGATGGGGGCAGGGAGTAAAGATGGCACCAGGTTCTTTTCAGTGGTGCCCAGTGACAGGACAAGAGGCAATGGGCACAAACTGACACACAGAAAATTTCATTTGAAGATTAGCAGAAATTTTTTCACTCTGAGGGTTGTTAAGCACTTGAACAGGTTTCCCAGAGAGGTTGTGAAGTCTTCATCTTTGGAGATATTCAAACACAGGCTGGAAACAGTCCCGAGCAACCTGCTGTAGCTGATCCTGCTTTGAGCAGGGCATCAGACTAGATGATCACCAGTCTCAGCTGTTGTGTGATTCTGTGAGGTTGTTGCCCTCTGCTCAGGCATTAGGAGAGGTCATTGGAGTGATCCATTATGTAGGTCAAGCAGAACTATTCAGGTTCATTAAATCCCATGTTTACTGACTGTCTTTTACCTTTACTAGAGCTGGACTCTGGCAGCACGGGTGAAAGCAAAGAGCTACAGTCAGTAATACCAGCCTCACTATTTGCAAAATAAACCATTCCTAGCTGTTTATATGTCAAAGGGAACACAGCCTAATGGAACAGAAGCCGATTGAAACTGCTAGGCAGTCAATGTTGTTCCTCTAGTGAGAAATACTGCAGAGGAGTTGAGATCCTGGCTGGTAGGATGAACGGAAAGAGCCAAGAAAGTTGACTCTACCTTTGTGCAACATCTCAAAAACAGGTTAAAATCTATTCCATAAGAAATAATCCTGCTTTTAGAGAGAGACAAGCTATATGATCTAACAGGAATTTTCCATCTCCAGCTCCTTGATTCTTGGATACATAATGTACTATCTATATTGGATAGATAGAATAGCCAAGGGTAGTCAGGCAAAAAATGTAGAAAACAATGCATTTTCCTAAATGCTGTCTTTAAACTGTATTAAAAAAATAAATAAATATCTTTAAATATCTTTCTGAGTGAAGCTTATATGACACATCTGCCTCAGGCTGTATGTGATAGTGGCTAAATTGCCTTCTCTCTCATTTAAGTGGTACAAAAGTAAGAGCAGGAATGATTATTCAGTACGAAAGTAGAAGAAGAAGTGATTTTAATATGCTTCAGCACACCTCATGCCCAATTTCTATAGATGTGCA
Organism: Strix aluco; assembly: GCF_031877795.1. Taxonomy (NCBI): domain Eukaryota; kingdom Metazoa; phylum Chordata; class Aves; order Strigiformes; family Strigidae; genus Strix; species Strix aluco. The sequence continues at coordinate 47,179,203 of NC_133935.1, forward strand.
AGTGGTCTTGAACTGATGAGAAAGAACATGACTGCTACATTAATCATTTGGAGACATACACTAATTTGTAAATGCTTCTCTCCCCTTCAGCTTTCTGACAAGTTTGAGTTTTGCAAATAGAATGGAAAGTGGAACTAAGTGTAACAAGCAAGATACAGGGAATGTTTTTATTAAATGAATTTTAAAAGAAATATTTCTACACCCACAACTTTTCTTTTACATTCCCTCTGTCTATTTTTCTTATGTTTTTAAAAGTGTATTTTAAAAGGTATTTATCATCCTGGTGGTTAAGCTTCTTTCCTTTCAACACCCTCTTGTCTGTCACTAAAATTTACAGTCTTGATGATACTTTCTGCAGCTGGATTACAGAGATCATTTAGTTTCTTTCTTTCCCTGATGACAACTCAGAAATGAGGAAATAAGATTAAAGGTTCCTCTTACTTTTCACCATTCTATTCTCTTTTTCACCCAGGTAAATGTGATATTAAAAAACTATCTGTTCGTTACATCAATTCTATGGGTTGAGAGAGTCAGGCAGATGCTTTTCATGCATTCATACATTGCTTTAACTGTTATGAATACAAGCGTTGAAGAGTTTTAGACCAGAATCACTTAACTGTACTCTTGACACACCTGTGCTGATCGACCTGGAGAGCAGACTTTTGATCTACTGGCCTGGTTCCCCTCCTGCCAGAGATGAATCCACCTTATGGTGTCTCAATTGTGCCAGATTGCCTTCCTGGATTCACACTATGGAGATTTGCTTCTTCTAATTGAATCTTTCATTATTCACAAGGATCTCTCTGAGATCATAGTTTTAAATTTCATGTTAATCCTAACTACCAAAAAAAATCAATGTCATCTGTGTGATGAGCTTATACCCCAATTCCCAGGGAAAGAGGCTTGAGGCTTACCAATGAAAGTCTTACAGAATTGAGAAAAACAAGTCCCTTTTCCCAAGTGCTGCCCCAGGACCGTGGCAGCAGGGGATGGCCACCTCCCCGCTGTGCCACGCTCCTTCCTGCACCCATGCTGGCTTTTCCCCTTGGCTGCAGAAATGGTGACGGAGACACCCTGCCTCTCTCTTGGTTTCAGGCTGACAATGCTGGCAGTAGTCAACACCTGAAAGCTAAGAAACAGGCTGAAAAAAATGAGAGGGTGATTTGTATACTTCCTTCTGTGCAAAAATGTAGTGATGTGGAAGTAATGAAAAGACAAACATGAAATAAAGCTATGGCAGAGGTAGGAAGAAGGGGAACTATAGGTTAAGAAAGACAGACACTTGTAAACTTTGAGGGAGGCAAAGAAATGGAGAAAAAGAGCTACAAAAAGATGGGGAAGAGAAATTTAAAGGTTTCAGTTCTCTTAACCTGAAGATGAACTTTTCTGTCAAAATATTTCACATCTCACTAGGGAAATCTGAAGTTTCACTGAAGATCTTAATCACCCAAACACAGGCAAGTTGAATCTCCTGGTATTGTTATCTGTCAGAAATCCTCAGCGATAGACATGGAGTTGGAATGGTGAAAGTCAAGTCCAGCTAAAATATTCAAAGGACTACAGCAGCTTTTAAAGTTAAATGAATTTCTTGATCCAGAGCCTTGACCCTAAATATACCTTATTGACTTCAGAAGAATAGGTTTTGGTTTATACTTCTAGCCCTGATATCAATATCTGGAATTAATCTGGAACGGATTTGTAGTCTTTCCCTCCTTTTTCTAGTATTCTTTCAAGGCTATGATGCTTGGATAAAAATAGAAATGCTCTTTTGGGAGCACATCCAAACTCTTCTCTGGAGGTTTTGTCACAGAGACAAATGTGCTTTCAATGGTCTCCTTCCAGTTTGTGAATGGTGCTGCTTAGATTTTTTGCTGAAGTATTTGCCAGAAAAACCCCCATATGTATTCAGTTTTATCTTCCAACCCTCTGTTAAATAATTTTGTCCAGCTTTTTGTTTTGTTAGATCCTCCCTCAAAAAAAAAAAAAAAGTAATTAAATTTTATTTAATGGCTCAACCTGAATTGAAACCAAACAGAATAAAAATAACCGGATTTCTAGTTCACCCCCAGAATCAACAAAGAAGCAAACCAAACAAACAAAAAAACCCTAAGAAAACTCATTATTTTCCCAGCTCTGCCTTTAAGTCTGATATCAGAAATGTTACCACATTGTGTCTGCACTCTGAACAAAACCATACTGTGCTCTAGTTCTGAACATTACCATATGGTTTCAGCAACTGCTTTGGTTCCCGAGCATGGTGCCCTGTGAATTTCCTATGGGACTGGTGGCATGATTTCCCACCTAGGAATGTCATTCAGTGATTTCAAAGCCTTGCTATGTACAATATCATTAACAGGAGGAATGGCATGAATCAACACCATTACAATGAAACTTGTGAGCTGAGCTCCAGAGGGGCTTGTTTCGCAGAAGCTGAATTTCCAGCAAAGCACACACTGCATCCTTAATATACATCAAGCAATGTAGAGATAAAAATAATAAAGAAATGTTTAGATGTTTTAAGTTTAGTAGAACCACATTAAAAATACATTGAATAGAGCTATTCATTCTAAAAAACCCATGATAGATAGCATCAGGTTTTCTCATTTCCATTCATTTTTATGGAAAATGTTAGTAATTTTCCTATTGCATGGTGCTTTCATTATTAAGTCAAAGCACCATGATTGGCTTATTACTGCAGGAAAAGCCAGCATTTGTCTCTGTGATTGCAGTAGCACTGAGAGGTGTCAAAGATGTATGAACATAATACTACCCCTTACTAATGTCCAGCTCAGACATCCATTGTATGACTGCAATTTCTTTCATCTTGTAGTTCTTGAAATTACAAGTGTGAAAACTACCAAGTAAATGAAATAAGAAGGAACAATAGCTGTGAAAATCAGTTTGTTGATTTAGCTGTCCCTTTGCTGTAGATACTGTAAATGGAAAAATCTGTAGTGTAAGTACTGTATGAGTCTCAGCTACAGGAAGAAGAAAATTACCAAAGCCTTTCCTGGTAAGAGGAGGGCTTTCTTTGGTGATTTCTATAGCACCTAATGCATGGGAAGAGGAGTGTTAGAAATTGCTCTTGTCAGTACTATTTGTGATATTGGTTATGGAGCACACTGGCACTGCTCAAGCATTTGTAACATTAGGTGCATTTCACTTTAAGCATTTCACATTTCTTCGGTCATTCGTGTGATGAGCATGCTAGAGCATAATCTCTTTGACTCATTTTTTTTTCATTATTTTTCTTTAATTTAGTGTTTGCATAGCACCTCAGACGCAGCAATGATGAAATCCAGCAATGTCTCCATGCAGAACCATGACACAGCAGGACTGGCTTCCAGTTAGGAACAAGTACAGATGGTGTCACCCTGAAAAGTGTTTATTTTCTCTCCTTGCCTTTAAATACATACTCACCCTCATACTGGGATGATGAGGTGAGGATTCCCATAACAAATACAGCTTTCACAGGTGATCACAGCAATATATTTCTTACTGCAGTCCCAGGATGAGATGTATGCATGTCTGAAATCATGCACTGCAAACAGTCATTGTCTTGCCTCTTATCAAGAAATGCTGACACATTTCTGTAATTTGACTCTGTAATTTCTTTTCAAAATACTCTACCTTCCTGCAGTGCTTGAATTCCCTCTGCAGATAGGCTGGTACTTTATGTGGCTTGTTTGTTTTATTTGTTTTTCACTCTCATGCCCATTTTAAAATGGCCCCTATTAGTTCTGCATTTGTTGTGAAGTTATGATTCCTTCTTAACTCACTTTCTAGTGTTGCCATTTTGTGCGTATATCTTCTCTGATTCATGTAGTTGCTGTTTCCTTTGTTTCCTCATACTTAATATTCTATGTGCGGGTATTATCAGCAGTGCAATCTGTGCCAGTCAAACACTACAGTGAGGACATAGATAGATGTCAGTCATTTAAATTGAATATCTATCTATATAAAATGACAACTGATGAAGAACACAAATGAAGCAGATGATACCCAGAGAAGCGAAGACAAACTTGAGTCAAGACTAGCAGTGTTTTGAAATTATTTTAATGATGAAAGATAAGCTGTGAAATAGAGAAAAAAAAAAGGTGCATGTACTTCAATTTATGCTCATTTTAAACATACATATATAAGTGTGTGTATATATAGAGAGAGATAGGGGGCAATATTTCTGGATTACAACAAAATGTTTATATTTTTGCAGAGATTAAATATAATAAAAATACCTTCTAAGTCTGGATGGTTTAGTCTTTGCTGCTGAAATGTTGGTAGGCTTAAAACCAGCAACCATTAACACAGGTAATGGATTTCATGTTGTGCTCTGTACATCAGGGAGAGCTACCTATAGCTATTTCTGGTTGAAAGGAAGATAAAGATTCCTATTTTCTCAATAGGATTCCCAGCTTCACTTGAAAAGAAAGTGTCAAATTCTGCCAGATATGGGGAGAGATGATTTCAATGGGAATTGCTCAGATTTGGGGGAGGAAGGATTAGAATTTGACCCCCTCTTACTTAAAAGATTTGATTTTAAAGTAACTGCTGGAGATAAATTGATAATTCAGCAATTGTCTTATCAACAGTAGCCTGCTTTTAAGCCTATGTTTTCGCCTTTATCAGTCTTGCTCTGAGTTTGTGATTTGCCTTGCATTACCTATTTGTCTTTAAGATTTGGTTTGCTTCTTAGGCCAGTACAATCTGACTTTTCAAATGTCAAAGGTTTAAAACTTCCAGAGGTTAATGATCATTTTCTGAATCCTATTTTAAATATCAAATAAAGTTCCCTGAAGTCAACTGTGCCAAATATTATTCCCTCCTTTTATAGGAGAATCATTTGGAAGGAGGAAAGTTCTTGACAGGAATCTTTTGGAGGAAGGAAAATTTTATCAGAAACAAGAACAAAGCTGTCAACATAAGGGGAGATAATTTAACCACACATGCAGTTGCACAATAAGAAAGTTCATAAAGCAGCAGACAGCACTAGACAGGATTTGGGATGTCTCCTATAAATTTAAATATTTGTATTATATTTAATACAAGGGCAGAACTCCTGTGAGGAGGTTCAAAAATTTTTTTCAGGTGGTAAAGTCCATAGCATTAAAATCTAGAAAGGAAAATCCTGCACTATTTACTTCTTGGCATGTCTTTTGCAGTCAATTTCCAGTCCCTGCAGAAAACACGGAGCTTTCATTTTCCCCAGCAACAGATTTCCTTAAACCTGCACTAGTTTGGGAGGATCCAGAAAATAAGTTATTTCACTAGCTACAGAGTCCCTCTGTTTTCTTGTTGTCATGGTTTAACCCTAGTCAGCAGCTAAGCACCTCGCAGCCACTTCCTCACTCCTCCCCACTCCCAGTGGGATGGGGAGGAGAGTGAGAAAAAAAAACAAACTTGTGGGTTAAGATAAGAACAGTTTAATAACTAAAATAAACTAAAATATAATAATTGTAATTAAAATTAATATAATAGAAGAGAGAGAAATAAAACCCAAGAAAGACAAGAGATGCACAATGCAGTTTCTCACCACCCACTAGCCGATGCCCAAGCAACGATCTGCCCCCCAGCCACCTCCCCCCAGTTTATACACTGAGCATGATGCCCTACAGTATGGAATATCCGTCTGGCTAGTTCAGGTCAGCTGTCCTAGCCGTGCTCCCTCACAGCTTCTTGTGTACCTGCTCACTGGCAGAGCAGAGGAAACTGAAAAATCCTTGACCTAGGATAAGCACTACTTTGCAGCAACTAAAACATCAATGTGTTACCAACATTATTCTCACACCAAATCCAAAACACAGCACTGTACCAGCTACTTGGAAGAAAACGAACTCTATCCCAGCTGAAACCAGGACACTTAGCTTCTTCCCAAACTCCCACCTTTCTGGTGAAAGCACTATAAGCAGAATTCCAAGGGACGCAGGTATTGGGTAGTTCTCATCTCATCTACAAGGAGAGCCCTGGGCTGGAAGAAAAGCAGACAGCCAGGGCAGATCTGTGGGCAGATCAATCAGGCAAAAGCTTAGGTAAATCACTTCCAGGAAATAAATCTTTTGGGGCCTGTCACCATTTCATGTTATTTAAAGTAGATCTGGGTTATCCAAAAGCCTTAATTGTAATAACAAATGAAAATAGCAGTAGATGAATCAATACGAACCCTACTCTGTATTCTGTGCAAAAGTGTCTTTTATTAGTTTGGGGAGTATGGAAGGAAGCAGTCTTCAGTCTGTAAGTAATTATTGTGACAGTTCTTGTTTACTATTTTCATTTCTCATCTTTTTATTCAAACCCATTTTATAGCCCTATAAAATTTGATAAAACTGTATTTGGTACTTTATCTAAATATTGATCAGCATGTCTATAGGGAAATTACTATGCCTTCTGCTTGAACAGCAAGAAGTAATAAATTAAGCATTAAAAAAAACCCTTTACATGCTGAAAGTCCCATTTTATTTTATAATCTATAATCCATTACTTTTCTACAATTAATTTGCCTAAATGTGCCCAGTATTTTTATCATTTATCTACAGTTCTACTAGAGCCTGATTCAAGTTACATATTTTTTAGTGGATAAGCAAAATAACAGTAGCAATTACTATACATCAGTCTGATTGGAAACAGAGGTGAAGAGAGCTCTGCCTAGTTAAGTGAAATTAAATCCAGATATAACTCAGAGAAAATGGACTTGACATTTTTAGTCTAGTAACTAATGTCAGGACCAACTTCATTTTGTCAAAGTCTTATTGTCTTAGTCTCCATCCCACAGGTTTGTTCTCAAATTCTTGTTCATGTCTGTGCTTCATTGAGAAAGCATCACATGTCCACAAAAAAAATTTGAGTACTGTTGATCTAGTCATGTTTTCTTTCTCCCTTCACAGTAAAGGATGGGTGAGAAAAGGTATTTAGAATCACTGAAAGACAGTATTGCATCAGGTTTTTTCACCAAGCAAGTGTGGCTTAAATATACATTGTTTTATTTTGTTACAATTTATCTGTATCTGAACAAGCTTCTTTCAAGAATATAAAGGATGTGTTTGACTCTTTAATAAAACCAAATAAATTTCACAAATATTTCCTTCACTTGAACCACTGTTTTTCAGCCTTGGCTTTATTAGAATCTCCAAAGGAGAAATGTGGGAATCACCCACCTGCAATATCACTGCTGCACATAGAAGTCCCTGGAGAATTCAGTGTGTAAGCTGGAGTAACCATTTTCTCATTACCTTTGTAGATCCTTTAATTCTGAACTTTTAGTTTAAATGTATGCCACTGGTAAGGTCACTGCTTTGTTAAATAGTTCAGTGATGCAATCTAAGCTTTCACACAATCCAGGGCTAACTGTGTGAAGAACATGGTAAGATGTCCTCTGCACATAAATTGGGCTTTTTAAATATCTGTGGTATTGACTATTTAAAGCAATAAACTGGCACTATCTAGAAGTAGCACGAGCAATGGACAAAAAGAAGCCCTCTGAAAGATTTTTACTCTAAGTTTGTTTAAACATGAAGATAAAAAGTCTGCTTAGGGAGGCTGGTGCAAACTATTTTACTAACCTGACTATAAACTGTTTAAATTTAGAATTTGACTACTCTTCTAGGTATTTTCTTTCACATATAAAAATCATATCAATTGGTTCATTTGCACTTTACAAAGCTTCCTCTGCTCTACTAATAGATGTTATAAATAATTTAGAGCAACACTGGGTATATAGACTTGTTGTGTGTTTTCCCCTTGGAAACTAGTAAGCTATTTTTCTTACCTTACTTTCTTCTCAATGCAGATATGGTGGTTATATTATGCAGCCAATATTTCACCTGAAACCAGAAAGAAAGCAAAACCAGCAATTTCAAATAGGTAGGTAAAACTGCAGCTAGACATATCATTTGTCTTTCCACTCGTGGATTGGACAAGCCATTTAGGTGAATCTAGTATCTCTGAAGTCCTCACAGCATCATTACCCACTTTTTGCAGACTCATAAAGCTAGAAGAGACCAGAGAAGATCTTCTGGACTGACCTCCTAATTGTCAGTATCTGTTGCATTCCAGTGGAGTACAGCAATGTATGACCTGTGCTGGATAATGCAGACAAATCTGAGCAGCATTCCTCTCCTGATACCAAGAGACAGCAGCTCTTCACCTTTTCGCCACTTTGTTCCACTGGCTAAACACCCTGACTGTTAAAAATCAGTAACTTATTCCTAATATGATTTTGTTTTTTAACTCCTAGCTATCATTTCTTGTTTCTTTGTCTACTAGATTAAAGGGCCCTTTGTATATTCTTCCCCTGAAGAGACCATATTTACACTAGTTATGTTTTCTCTCAGTCATTTTCTTGGTTAACTAAGCAGAGTTCTCTAAGGCATCCTCTCTAATTTGTGGGCCATTCTAATGGCACTCTCCTATACGTCTCAAATTTTTCAGCAAACTCAGAAAAGTATTTTCCTGTGGGGGCTTGATTCAGTAAACCAAACAGTGGACATCAAACCAGAAGGTGGTCCTCAGTCCCACAGACCTTGAGTCCTAACACAAGCCAAGAGAGGGATGTAGAGGCAGAGGGGAAGTGCAAGGAGCCAGTAGAACTCCTGAACCAGCACAACAAACAGTTATCTCAGCACACCCAGAGATTAACTGTTGACAAGTTTTTGTAAGCACGTGGCAGAGAGCTTTAATGAGGGATTTGAAGGAGGATAATGATGTAGCTTCACAGATGTTTACAGGGAGCTTCACACAGGCATAAGTAATTAGCACTGATAATACTATCTTCGATGGGCGTGGAGGTTTTAAAGGGTGTCTGAATGAGTAGCTTGGGTGCCCTAGGCAGCAGACAGACAATAGTGTGGCAGTGTACTACTGCAAACATCCCCTGCTTCACCACACAGTTAATTAGCCAAGCTGCACTATCACATTACACTGTTACCAGTATTTGACAGTGTTATTCAGAGGTAGCAGAGCCATATCTCTGCAGGGTAGTGCGCTGGTGCTGTGCAGATACTCCCTGACATGCCTGTAGAGCTTATGGATAGTGAAATACAGTAGGATTGTTTTATTTACTTTTCTCTGCATCTGGAAGTTTCTGGATAATGCATTGCCTTTTCTGGGTCATATTTAAGAATGGGAAATAGCATATTGATTTTGTCATGCCAGCAAAGAAATGTGAACCTGTCAACATCTATGGTCACTCCATCCAGCAGGCTGGTCCTCCATCTCTCTGCCAACTGTAATGTGTCGAAAAAATAGTTTTATTGGAAGGACAGAAAAAAAATATTTCAGACAATTAATCAACATTCAGTCTGGCTGTAACAGTTCAACAGTGTGTAATAAAATTGCTTTTCCTTTTTACCGAGAAGTGTTCCCTTCTAGTCTGAGACTAAACTATTTTGGAAGCAAGCTCTGGACAGCTACATAACCACAATCAGTTTAAGCCAGTATCAAAATCTCAAGCAAATATGATTTTAAACTCTTGTGGGAATTTCTTTTCTAATTAAGTGTTCTGCATTTTGAATTGGTCTGTATCCAGTCTATGTCTTTGCATCCAAATGGCATGGCTCACCACTCACTCTGTCTGCTGATTGTGAACTATATCAAAATTCAACCACCAAACAGCACAGAAGTTGAGAAAATTTCACATAAGGGCCTGTGTTCCTTGTTACAGCTTGGAGTCTTCTCTGATTTCTACATAAAAAATATGATATTTAAAAAAAATTACCATTGTCCTTACTGTGTCTGGATAGCTTTTTTGAGCTGTTGCGCTATCTCTGTAGACAAAAAGAAATCTTAGGGTTTGTCCCTAGAGGATTGCTTTTTGTATTCACATTATTTTCAACCTGAGCTCAGAGCCTCCTGAGAGTTCCTCAGTCTTGTTACTTCAAGGATAAAGGGCTGAGCCTGAGTCCACAGTAAGGAGAGAAGAGGCAGAGGGAAGACCACTACAAGAGCAGGTGCCTCTTGTGCCATAGAGGGGCAAAGGGAGAAGCAGCAGCAAAGCACTGCTTCTGGGATATCCCTCCTTTCCCTTGTAGCCATTCCAAACAGCACAACTCCTCTTCAAATAACAGCATCTGCTATATGCATGACTTCTAACGGTCCATCAGAAATGGCAGAGAAACAGGCTGTGGTTATGCTGCCACCCTCAGAAGGCTGCCTGCCCTGGGCATCTCCCTGTTTTGCCTATCCCTCCAGCCAGCTCTCCCTACATTTGTATGGCATGAAAATACTATCTTTTATCCATGTCACTGAATATTTATCAGAACTGAATCTGAATTTGGGGAGATAAGAGAAAATACCAGCAGACCCTAATGTGAAAGAGTCACTTTAAAGCCTTAAAGTGGAGTTCTGATTTATTGGAAATTGAGGGCTGAACTGTCAGTAGGGATTTTCCAAGGCAGCAGTGCAGATCTTCCTCCTGTATACAGTAGAGTTTGTCTCTAGCTTGAAATCCAATGTCTTTTTTGCTCAGAGAAAACACCTTTACTTTTTGGTCTGATACTGAATATTTTTGGCTCATGGACCTCACCAGCCTACACAGTTCTTGTGAGATGGAGGATTAGAACCAGCAGAGGCAGCCAAAGGCAGCCATGTGCAACTTTTTCAGGACAAGACAGTGGCACAGACTAGTGAACTATTTCAGTCTTAATCCAAACAGTTTTAAATCCAGACTGAGCCTCTGAGCATGGGAAAAATTAAGAGAAGTGATTTTACTCATCTTAACTTTTCTACCTATGAAGATTAGATGCTTACTTTTTGACTAAACCCTCACTCTGACTCAGAAATTACCTCTGTAACCACATTATTCTTTCTTTATCTTCTGAGATGCAGAGGCTGGTAAGAGATAAGTAATCTGACTGGCCAATGCCTGGTCTTAATTTTCTTAAAATAATTAGAGCAAGATATTAAAATATAAAGAATACTACTCATTAATAAGAATGACAGAATAATAGTCTGCCTCTCTGCATGACTGTGACACTAATCCAATCATAGATTGATTTCTAGGAGAAAATAAGCAGCTATCTTCCAGTATCTTAGGTCATCAGCTGCTTCTAATTTATATCTTGTCCATAGAGAGAAATTTTTTGGCTGGTATTGCCTAATTATACTTCAAAATTTTGCCTTCTAGCAGATTGTCATCTCTTTCAATCAAGATCTGCTATCTATTTAATTCAAGGATCATTGTTCCATATTTGCTGATAGAAGGAAACAGTAGAGTTAAAACTTCCTCCAGCTAATGAAGAGACTTAAAGGATGTGCTTAGGGTATGGCTTTGGCCAGACCATCTAACCTCAGCCCCAATGTCACAAAACTCCTTTTGTTTTCAGTGTAAATACTGATGATTAAAGAGAGAAGAACTTGTCTACTCAGCCATTTGATATCTTCCAGATCCCTATCCTCTGTCCCCTCATCCACCATTTTTTGAAGTGACAACACTGCTCACCATCTCAGCCATTACACACAGTATCTACTGATGGAAACTTTCCACAAATCAGGCTGAACTTGAAGAACACAGGCATTAATGAGAAGAAAGTATATAGAAAAGTCTGAAATTGAGAGCTGAGCTAAGGAATTGTAGCTCCCTAGTTTTAAGGAGGTCAGAGGTCTGTTTTCTTTTACTTACTTCTTGAAAACATTTTACATTGGCTGTACTTTGTTTTCCAGCTGTCAGACCTAGAAACAAATCTAGTTTATCCCTAGTGTTTTTGTACTTTTATTTGAAACTACTTCATATTAGACATTTTTAAGTCTAGAGCACGTTATTTTTTTAACATTCAAACTGAATTTAGAAAGCACAAGGAAAACATTGCAATGCATTTTGTCCATGCAAAGTTAACTGACTGCAAACATATAAACTGTAATAAGCTTAAAAAAATCTTTTTCTAAATCAAATTCACTTTCCTCAAAAGTGTATTTCAAAATGAAAGCAAAAAGCCTTTACTTTGGCATTTTAAATTGTGCTGTTGTTTTCAATCAGCTGTGACTTTCCCTGAAGGAAAAGTCCCAGTTTACACTGCATGTAATATTTCAAGCTTCAGAACCTCTGATATTAGCTTGAGTTGAAGAGTCAAGTAGATAGGAATTTTTTCCTTTTTGGAGATTAACTTGTGAGAATTTTGTCCTTTTTTGCCTCATTGAGAAGAGGGAGTCATCTTCCTCTCTCCTTTCCTCAATAAAAAAAAAGATCCTTGAAAACTCCAATAAGGAGGATGTCAGCAGCAAGAGGGAAGAAGGCAGAACAGAGTGTGAAAACTGTGTGTAGAAGCAAAACAACAGTGAAACCTTATTCTTTACTACCCTTAGCAGGAAGTTAAGTCCAGGTAGTAAGACTGCTTTTCCTATGGTCGGTTCCCTAGGTTTCATAGGTAGCTTGACTGGGGTGCAAAACAGACAAGCTAGAGGAAATGCAAGAAACCAGAGAGAAAATACAACACTAGAGAATTTCCACTTCCCCGCAGAGGTTAACTAGTTAGTTAAGCTGATGATGACAGGACTGCAGAGTGTGTACTGTCTGCCTCACATTTCTTCACCAAAGAAAGGAAAGAACTGCTAATATTGTTATTAATACCCCTCCTAATTAAGTATCTAACATTGCAAAGCTATTACTTGGATGGATTTTTTTTTTCCAAGAAGATATAGTTGCCAAATATAATCAAGAATTTGAACTTCACAAACTGATATTCACAAAATCACAGTCCTAATGTGCTCTCTGATACAGGGCTGTATGAAGGATAAAATTGTTCTACTTAATTTGAAGATGGAAAAAATCAATTAATTTGCCTGGTTCTTCCATATAACACTTAAAATCATTGCCTACAGAAAGGTTTCTACTTCCTCAGATAAATTTATTTTTAAATGCACTATGTGCTCACTGGGGAAAAATTACACAACCTAATAGAGCTCACTCTATTCAGTTCTCATATTCTCCTTTCTGTACTGCTAAGTCAATATGTGTATATTTTGTTGTTTCTTTATATGGACTCCCGTCTTACTTTAGTGCTCTTTCCACTTATATTTCAACACTTTCAGAAAACAAATTCATGAGGAAAAAAGTTCACAAAGGTAAAGGAAAAGTTCAACTTAAATAGTCCATTTTTACCCTTCTTGACTGTTATCTAATTTTTTAGGTTTTGGGGTTTTTTTTTTTGTAATTTCTACACTGACACTTCACTGACTATATAAATCTGTGAGGTAATTATAGAATAAATTATCTAATTTCACAGAATATCACTCTAGATTCTGTATAGGCATCTAGCTAAAAATTACAGTACAGTTACATGCACATAAATGTTTAGCTATCTAGCGTTTATAGCATAATTCTTACACTGTTTCTTGCAAAACTGATGTATAGAAGAAAATTTTGGTACTTTCAGCACTGTGAATCTGGCTATATGTGAATTTTCTTTGTTTGGAAGTTTTGAATTCAAAAAGATAACTGTTTAATGATTTTACATTCTTAATGTTTAATGATTTTGCATTCTTCCTAACTGAACGCCAGATTTCTCTCTTATCATGATGCTGAGGCCAAATATAATGGAGCTGATCTTGTCAGCATTCTCCTCAGCATCAGAAGACAAAAGTCTGAAAATCCTCAGAGAAGGAAGGAATTCAAACAGTCTCTCTGGAGCTGGGTGGCTTTTCCCAGTAGGCTTAATGGAGGACGATTAAAGGGAGGCAGCTGTACCACCACTTGCAGATATGACATTAAAAGAAAATAGTGAGTCTGTGTTACCAGCTCCTAGCAATTAACTGTAACTGTATTAGACATTTATTGGATTTGGTTAGTAAACAGTGTAGATAATTTTAAAAGGCTGTGAGAAAAGTGTAAAAATTCACCCAAGTTATTAAACCAGATCTAGATGCTGGAGAAATCTTTGGTAGTTTTAGGACACTTGATATTTGACCGAGATCCATTAAGTAGAATTATTACATTAGAAACACATCAGAGTATGATCTCTGAGACAGAGTTCTCTCCAGTCACTGTCTATAATTACAGCATGGTATCAGGAGTGAAGGTTGAAAGAGTGATTTGAGAAACAGTGGAATAGAAGAGGAATAATTGGACAATGTAGAGCATGAATTTAAAAATCTAAAGAGGCTGAAACTCTCCAAAAGTACAGCAGATAACTGAAAAGGTTCAAGCAAGATAATTCTATCTTTGTGAAGCCAAGGGAAAACCCTGACAAGAAAAACTGAATAAAGCAGGTTTCTCATTTTAATTTTCCAGAGCAGAAGATTAATTTAAGAATCAACAGTAAAATGAGAAAGAGTGAGCTAGTTAACGTATTATGTTACTAAAATTTAATAAGCATTGTTATCCAAGAGGTGGATTCATGTAGTACGTATTTGAGAATGTTGAGACAAATAAACTGTTCTGAAAGCTTTAACAAATCCTTAACTTGAAAATAGACTGTAACAGGTATCAGAAACCTGTCAAAACCTGTAAGAAATGCACAACTAAGAAAAAAAAAGATCATTAGATTTACATCTTGGATTTGATTTAGAAAAGGAACATGATGATGCTAGGCTGCATAACAAACAGATTAGAGTATAATGTCAGAGCAGAAAAATTTTCTTTCAGGTATGTCTCAGACCATAGAAATGACCAGAACAAATCAGAAAACTAAAAAGATGACAATACAAAACCTAATCAGAATAAGAGAGCAAGAAGCGTAACAAAAGAAAGTACAGACTTCAGTGGTGCTCAGCCTTTGAAGACAACCATTATATTCAAGGGAAGATAAAATTTTACGTAAAAAGACTGAAACTACCTAAGAAAAAAAGAGATTTTTAAAAAAGAAGAATTTGTGAGAATAATACATGTTTCAACAACACCCTTTGGTTATTCTGAAAATTAGAGAAGTCCTCGTTCCATATACATCCATTTCTCATAGACAAGTTAATGTGATATCTAAAAATACAAGAAAAGGTTTTAAAGTGAAAGCATACTCTTATTTACAGGTGTGGACAGGAAATGTTCAGATAAGTCACAAGAGGAATTCTTTCTCTTGAGGGAAAATAAAGGCAAAACAAAAGCTTAAAAAGGCAGAGTTTGAATTGTTGCAGGAGATGGAACACATATTGCAGGGCTGAAAGTATATCTGACGCTAAATCTCACTGAGAAAGGTTATAGTGCAGAGACAGAAGGCTGAGAAGATGAAAAGTAAAAATGACAAAGAAAAAGTAGATCTAAGTGAAATTACAGGACAGCAAAAGTGTCACAGCAGAATTTAGGGGTGGGATAGCCACAAGGACAAAACCACTCCACTCCATAAAATTTAAAATTTATTTACTAACCAGGATGAGTATAGTGGGTGGGTAGCAATTTGTGTTCTACAACACACACACACTCATTCACATGCCATACAGATACACCCCCACCAACCACAGCCTTGGGTCCAGCTTGAGCATCACAGCGGCCCCAGGGCAGCAGGACTCCTCACAACTGGATGAAGTGCCTGAGCCCTGGTTGGTGTCCTGGCTTTCACACAGTGCTTCCACCTTAGGCTCAGCTTTCTGCGGTGTGCTGGGCTCCTGGGGACATCTTCTTATCAAGGAGCTTTACCTCTTTATTGCTTCTAGCTTAGATGATCAGACTAACTTTCAAAAGGTCTTGCTGATCTGTCACCCCAGGATAAATACCTTTGACTTCTCCATATCTAAAGCCAGACAACTGTTTCTACATGGGTTTCCCTCACCTTCTGATATCCCACCCTAAATGTGTTACATGCATGCAATGTTCTTAAGAATGCCTTCATGTATCTTGGCTCCTTCCCCATGTACACCTAAATCATTAAAGGTGGGCAGATGTAGTTCAAAGGTTCTGGATAAGTCTCCCCCATAACAATTATCTGTGCTTGATTTATTTTCCCAGCACATACCATAATCATCTGATAATAAGAGCTGGGCAGAGGTAGTCAAGATCTCAAGTGATTCATGATTTCAGGTAGGCTTCAATACATTACACAAAGGAAAAGCTATATTCTTAGCAAGTTAAGATGATATATAAATAAAATGATAACACAATACTGACATTTTTTAAAAATGGCATTCACATTAGAGTGAGACTCAAAACTGTTATACATATTACATATAAGAACAAGGAAACTTTATAAATGGTCCACAGTTCACATAGATGTTTTTCAGTGTGCTGGAAAATACATATTGATTTTGGATTATGATTCCCACTTAGCAGAAATATAAAGAATAAAAAACACAACCATTACAAATTTGATTTCATGTACAAATCAATATTTGCAAGATATGACACGTGAACCACAGTAATGATATAGAAGAAACAAGTTTTAACACTTTGCAAAGGTTTATTATTTTAAGTATATTTTTTCAGGTCCAAGACAGACACAGTCAAATGGAAGAAAAAAACCCTATAAAAATTATTTGAAAGATTCTTAAAAACCTGCTCTACTAGGTCAGATCTGCACTTGGTCCTGCTAAGTTATAGGACAGCACCTCTTGAATTTAAATTCTCAATGACCTGATGTTATTAGAAAAGGAAAGGAAAAATTTAGACTAGTGCTATTAAAAGTAGGAGTATTGTGAATTCCTTTTAAGAATAATGAAGATAACAAACACAAAGGTCCAATAGGTTAAATGTGTCATGACACAGCCATCTGACAATGTGCATTCATACATCTAAAATATGGACTTTTTTCCCATGAAGCCACCTTTTTTTGTTAAAGTGGTTAGACATCAGTGCCTGATGTAAGATCAAACCAGAAGGAACAGAGCCAAGGTGAAGAAGTTCAGGCAGAAGAGTAGCATGTGGACTAGGCGTTACCAAGGGAAAGGCACAGCTCTGTACAGACTTTAAATACATGCAGCACCTCAGAGATCTCAAAGATGTAAGGTACCAACACAAAGAATGGCTTAAAATACAGGTACATATTGTATTATATATTATGTATACACTGGATAAAATGGATGCACATTTCTTTTCTCTGGAAGGGGGAATTGTCAGAGTATGTGCCCCTTAAGAAGCTCCAAGAATTTTGATTTGAAGAAGTCATGCAGCCCAGAAGACTGGGACACCAAGGTCTCTCCCTGCCTCACAAGAGCTACACTCATCAAAACAAGCTTAGACTCACAGACCTCAGTTATCACTCCCCAAGAACCTTTTTCTGACTGTGTCACCTTCTTCTGTGATGGTAGTTATACTGATGTGTAGCCTGATGGGTCACCTGGCCTTGTGCAAAACTCATAGTTTGTGCCTTCCTTTTTCACCAGACTAGAATTAGGAAATCAGATTAATACTTCTGAAGAGAGAGCAGATTGCTTTTAATTTTCAACTTAAAATCCTGTCTCTTAATAAGGTTTATATGGAAATTATGTTTGTAATATTAAAACATCATAAAAATATAAGCAGGGTTTTTTTCTAATTGCCTGCAATGTAGTTGTTTTTTAACAATGAATATAAAATCAAAGACATTAAAAATGAGCTACGATTATTTTATTGTAACTGCAGTAAAAGAATTCAAGAGACTCAAAATATATGCAAACGATACATGGAGAAGAAATGCAGACATAACTGTCAGGGTGCATCAAAATGCAATTGGGGGGATGCACTATGAGTATAAAACCTTGCCAGCACCCATGGTGTGCAACCATCATTCCCAGGAATTTTGTCTCCACAGCACACCACCTACTACAGATGAGCAGAGAAAAGGTGACATGAATGGACAAAATGGGGAGAAAGGCTGCCGTAAGAGCAAATGTGAAACTTCATATTTGCTCAGTTGCTCTGGCTGGAGTCCTGCACTTCTAGCTCTGAGCACTTTGATGCTGAAACAGAGACTGAAAAGTCCAATTTTCTCCCTCAGAATTTGTGGACCTTCAACTAGGACTTGCTAACTGAGGTACTTAAGGTCACCCCAGAGAAGCCCACCTTTCCCAAGGTATGTAGAGGATGCTGAAAATACTGGTGTTTCTAAAGTTAAAAGCTAAGAACAGAGTAAGCTGTGCATTGTGTCCTTAGATACTGAATTATTTCTGAGTAGTACTGAACTCAGAATTGAAGAGGTCAAGATTTGGGGAACTCCAAATAGCTTAAATTACCTGCTGACAAGTTCAGTTTTACTTAAAGCAAGCAAGGGTACTATATACAACACAGGACCTATACAGGCCCTTCAGCTTTTATACACTGTAATTTCCTGAAAGTAAAGACCACTCAAATATCCATATAAAAAGTGGGGTTTTTTATCTTTTAAAAAGTTCCATTGTTATGCCTAAAATTGGTCAGAAATGTTTTTCCTTTAAGCAATTTCTAATGGCTGTCACTATGATTTAAAGTCTTCTACAGAATCTCTCACATAAGGTATGCCTGCCTAAATTACTTTGGACCTAATTTTAGATAAACTGCTATAGCAAGTGTTGAATAAATGCATGAGTAAGCAAAGAAAAGCAAAACAGATATTTAACATTTGTGACTGGTGTTATCTTTCCAGAGTATTTGAATAGAAGTAGTTTAGGTTTGTTAATTAGGTTTCACACAAAAAATTCATGTTCAAAGACATTACATTGCATCCATCATCTCTCTAAAAGGCTTGTCATTGCATTACCACTGGCTGAAAAAACAACCTAACGCAGATCAATGCCAGATGCATTTCTCTATAAGACACTTTCTTATCCCTTGGCACAGTAATGGCAAGTATGAGGGGAACTCTCAGGACAAACACACACTTAAGCCAAGATTATTTTGCTGGGGGAAAAAAAAAAAAACACTCAAATAAAAAAAGATGATGTGTTAGAAAAATTTAATTACTCCATAGTGATATGTATTTGACTTGTACCTGTGAGGTGTTCTTCTGTGCTGGTCTTTTTGTTAATAAAACTTTGAGGAGATTGTTCCATGACAACTGTGTTTTTCAGTCTGTTTTGTTAACTTTAAAGCAACAAAAAAAAAGCAGCAATAATAAAACGTTCTAATATTAAATCCTTTAATTTGAGGAAGGAGAGGAAGAATCAAGCAAGTGCACAGAAACATTGAGCTCTGAGGTCTTTGCACACTCACAGGTTCCCTGAACTGTCACCCTGAGTTAGGGGAGCAAGTATTCAGCCTAAGGCTCCTATGACATAGAAAAAGTATGTTCCTAGACCAAGCACATATACTATAACTGGTGACTATAAAGGACTCTGCTTTAGTTACAGGGTCACAGATAGATATTATTCCTTTTATTTTCATTGTCAGTTTAATTTCACCTTTTATTTTATCCAGTCAGAAACAGAAGAATCACATCATTTGTACTGGAAATCACACAACATCCAACTTTATCTAACTTTCGCCAACCACTGAAAATTGGTTTTTATAGCTATCATTCTGCTTGGCCAAATCCCTTTGAAATCAATGGGATTTTCAGAGCAGAGTGAGTGACAGATGGGACCCCTAATCAATAAGGAGGGCAAATTTTGAATACAGATTAAAGGGACAAACATCACAGGTCACAAGATAAACAATATTAAATACTCTACATCAGACATTTCTTTCATGCATTAAATGTACCTAAAAATCAATTAAAAGAAAAAAATCTGTCTTCTGTAAATAAGCAACAACTGCATTTACTGTCTAAACCATGTCTCTTGTTTTGTTGAACTGAACTGCAGTTCAGGTCATATTGTATAAACACGGATGGGTCACAGGAGTGACACAAACCTCACCTTGTAACTCCTTGTCATGAGCTGGTTTCTGATTGTTACCAATTTAAGCCTCCTGAAAGCTGCTGTGGTGCTGGTTGCCAGTGGCAGCACAGCTTCAAATGGCAGCTCTGGATCAACAAGGCTGGCAGAAGATGCATCTGTGGCTTTTCAGCCTGTCTTGCAATGAGAGCAGTGGATAAGGACGGAAATGGCTCAGCAGGGGAGAAGTAAACTCTACACTGAGAGAAGACTGATTTCATCTGCACCTTGTTGTCACAGTGCCTCTCAGAATACCATTAATGCCAAATGGTGTCACATCAACGCTGTCCCTCCTATGGAATGTCCTCTGGGATGTCCTGAGTGCAGTCCAGTGGGGATGCAACAGAAATGCTCTTGCTGGCAGGTTACCTCCAGTAATGTGGATGACCAACATCAGCAACAACACTGCTCAGGGCAGCAGAGCTCAGGCAACCCATACTCCACAATGCCACGGAGAATGCCATGCCCCAGTGGCTCACTGATGGATACCTTGGGGCTATTATGGTCATACCCAAACTCATCAGACCCTAATCAAGGGTCCTCTGGGGTGACCAGTCTTCTGCAGTCTTCCAGCTTGAAAAACTATCACTGTTCTTGTATTCAAAAATACAAAATAGACCACCTTGTAATTATCTGGGTGGGAATTCCCGTACCACTGGAATAGGAATGAAGATCACACCACTGGGTGATCAGTGATGTGCAGCTTGTTTTTTACAAGTAGGAAGATGCTAATTTCACAAACAGCAACCTATTTACTTTGATTTTTTTATTAACAAAACATTGAGATCAATGAGGAATATTACCTCCCACACATACATTTATCATGGGTGTTTACAGTGGACAAAAAAGCGTGCCTCCTGGGTACATTACATCTCCACAGTATTTCCCAAGGATATATCAGGTTGTACAAATGTTGTTCAGCCACACAAAAGCTCCAGTTAAAACAGTCATCAACTTGTGGGTTCCAGCCTGCTGTATCATGATCTGTAGTAACCATTTTTTCCAAGCTCCAGGGACACAGCACTACCAACCTCTGAACCAAGGTGAAGTCTCCCTGCCAGACTGATACAAGCTCCTGACAGTACAATCAAAGTAGAGCTTTGCTTCTTGTAAATAGTTGCCATGTCAGTTGGAATAACCCCACGATTCCACCAGGGAAGCAAGTGATGTACATCCATAATGCTGTAGCCTTCAGAGGTGTGGATGCAGGGGCAGTGACCCTGGCCATCCAGTCAAGCCCTGTGAATTTCAGAGAACATGTCATCTTCACAGAGACTGTGTCTGGTGGGGAGATGAGACAGCTGGGACTTTCACCTTGACTAAGCTATGGAGTAAGTTATAAGAGCAACAGAGATAGCTGGCACATGTTTTTTGTGAAGTTGTGTGGTATGTATATACAAGGATTGCACATGTGCACAAGGCTTGTGGATAAGACATCCTTAAGAGGACTCCTGGAAGTAAGCATGACTTAAGTTTTCCACGAGTATGCTGGCAACATGCAATGCAGGTGCTGATGGAGATTCCCACACCTGATGCTCTCATAGGGAAGGCCTCAGACAACAGCATAGGACAGCATGGTACACATGGTCAACCCCACTTGCACAGGAGCCTTGCTCCAGCAGATCAAGGCACTTCACGATGAGAGTGTGCTGGTGTCACAGAACATTTCACTCTCAGCATAGCCATAGGGAATGTGCCATAATGAGCACTCGTATAAGAAAAGACTTTCTCTGACAAGCTGATCAGATGCCCCTCGGGTGGTTGGGGTCTGATTCATCACTCTCTGCTGCTCTACCTTTGTAACAGAGAAGCTTTAATTTAAAACAGTTTAATTCCACATGGAAAACCAGTGGAATACAAAAATAAATCAAGAGCTCTGTATTTACATAAAGACCAATATCCTCTGCCAATGAATACTGGAGTGGTTTTGTTGAAGTCAATGGAGTTGTACTGATTTACACTAGCTCAAGCTCTGCTCTAATATTTTAGAAATAATGGTCTGAAGCCTCAGATAATGTACACCAGAACAACTCTGTCAAATTCGAACATTGACCGAGGATCTGACCTTTAATTGAAATGAGTATGCTAGAATTCCCCTTTGGTTTGTTTAAAACATTGAAAAACAGTAACCAGGTTGTTGATTGGTATACTACTAACCCAGAGGCACAGTAGTTCAGATGCTGCATGCTATGTGGCTGCAGTTTGTATATGTTTGTACCCAGCAACACAGCAAAATTCAGAGCAGTGACAGAATGGGTAGTAAGAAAGTAAATCTGCCCTATGGCAATCCTCCACCATGCATCTCTCACTTTGGCAAACTTCAGAGTGAATGCTGCTTATGGATTTGCCCTCTGGAGCATAAGGTCCCAGTTTTGTTAGGGTTTTTTTTTCTTTAGCTCCAGTAAGTGATTCTTATGGCTCAGGTGTTTAATAAAGGATAGGGAAAAAGAAATGTGAAAATATGAAATTGATGGTTCAGTGACGTTCATAAGCTTTTGACATTTTTTGAGGTCTCTTGATTAGGTTAGCTTCTGAGCAAAAGATACTTCACATCATAGGCAGGTACACATATACTTTTTCAAACTCTGTAGATGATCTGCATTTGCACAGAGATGGGAGAACAAAGTATCAGCTATGCAGCCCAATTTTCCCCTTAAATCTCTATGTCTTATGATGACTGTTATTACGGAATTAGTGCACAGTCTCTAACAATGCATTAAACACTTAACAGAAATTCTAGCCATGTTCAGAAATAACATACAATCTCAGGTATACTATCTGCAAATGCTCCTATATGGAGATAAATTCAGATGGTTGAGTTCTGTTCTTTCGAATTCAATGGGATTGCTTATGTGAGCAAATTAACTCATAAATTAAAGGTCTTTGCAGTGGTAAATTTTGAATTTAATCTCAAAAGTTAAATGCTGACCTCTTAAAGTCCAATAAAGGATGGGGGACATTGATTTTGGTAGTAATTTTACCCCAATGGCAACAGATGGGCAGGTCCTGGTGGTGGAAATGATAAATAAAATAAATGAAGAAGACAATAAGAAGGTAAATTCAGTTGTTCAGCTGAGACACATGATTGTTACGATGATCCAGTTAAATTCAGTTAAATGTTCCGTTGTTGTTTTTCTTCCTTAGGCAAGGAATAGCAAAATAATAGGAGACTATAAAGAAGTCAGAAGAGTCCATAGTAGGGGCTCTTTTCTGTCCACCATATAATACAGGGATTTCTAAGAAAACCTACAATCAGTAAGAAGTCAATGCCAATCGAGCCCATACAGGGAAGCAATTCTAAGTATAAGGAGGCATCGTTAAAATGACTTAAGCATGAGTAATTACAGCAACGACCTTGCTTATGTATGTCAGGGAAATTTATGTCACCCTACCAGCTGCAGTCAAACTGTACTGATTAACCAACAAAGGAGCAACATACCAGGTGAAAATCATTTAATTTTTTCATGGATTTGTGGGATACATTTAAATGATTGCTTTCATAACTACATCTTCAATGCATTTGAAAATGGAGTTGACAGAACAGAGCTGGAGGATGGTTTTGGAAGAATTAGTAACACAGACCATATTTTGCTCCCATAAAATTTGAGAAGCTTAGAAATCTGCTCTAGTACATTTTTTTTTTTTTGTTCTCAGGAGAAGAAATAGATAAAGCATTAAAATATCTGAAACTGGTGAACATCTATCTTGTCTCTCTCAGTTTGACTCAAATTGGCATATTTACATTTCATGCTTGAGTCTAAGCTGGTATTAATTTTATCCATATTGTACCTGGATAATGCAAAATTGTGATTGCTGCGTGTTGCATTCTAATTTGCCTTGATTCAGTAAGACACGACATATGACCATATTACGCATTAACCACTGTAAAGTGGTACTGCTGGGAAGGTACATTGCATGGAAAATGTTTGTCTTCCATCACAGAGATCCAGTCTACCACAAACTGTATGAAATACCTTATGACTGATGCCTTGACATGTAGATGGATTTTAGTACCAGCTTGCAATCCATCTACTAATCAAGCCATATTAACAATGAGAGGTGTCTGTAGTAGGTTCTGCTGTATATTACAGCAGGTCACAGCAGTGGGAAAAGAAATCTTCAAAAAGGTAGAAGGAGAGTTAGGAACAAAGTTGTTGTGATATGCATATTTTAAGTAGTCTATTCTCTGCCTTTTTTTGTCTTTCAATGGTGCTTGTGTCTATATTTTTCTTTCTTTTAACTCTCTAGTTAGTGTTACCTTAGTTTTAATTTCATTGTTTCTCTCTGGTCTTTACAGCTTTCCCAAGTAGATTGTAAGTCAGAAGGCCATGTTGAATTCTTCCACTCTTTAACCTGCAGGACACTGAGTTCAGTTTTTCAAACACAAATACATTGGGATAGGCTCCAGTCTTGAGTCCAGTCCCACTCTAACTACTTTTGCCAACAGAAATTTTTTAAGTACAGGAATATGCTTCTAATGACTTTCTGGAAGCATGTTGTTGACATTGACAAGTCCTTGATCTAGAGACCTTAGATTTTTCCAAATATCAACAGAAAGCTTGAGCCTGAAAGAACATGCTTTTCCCTGGTTAAACTGCTAGGAGAGACAGTCCTGTGAGCCGTGCCTTACCATGCTGTCTGTGCTGTGGAGACGTTATTGGTGCTCTTCTCCCTTCCCCTCCCACCCCAGTGAAAAAACCCCACAATTGTGTATAAACTAACCCCCCAAACCTACAATTCTGATGAAGTAAGAAGAAAAATAGAAGAAAAATAAAAATCAATACACCAAAATCAAAAAGTAAACCATTCCCTTTGTTCTCAGTTCTGTGGGTGCAGGTGTACGTATTAGAAAATAATCCCCAATTGTTCCCTTCTTTGACAGGCTGATATGTGTGAGGATTTAGTCTGTAGAGAATGAAAATGTCACACATACCTTCAGGCTTTTTCTGTATAGCTGAGCTTGATGTGATTTGATGGCTCACAGGGCTGGTTTAGAATTATCATAGTCATGTTCAATACCTGACCTCCCAAGGACTTGCTGGTGGCCCAAAAACACAAAGTATTCTGTATACTCTCTCTTTTACTGCTGCCAGTCACTATGTAACTAGTAGAAAAAAAGAATACTTGAAAAAATTTAAGAGTTTATTTGCTTTTGATTTTGATAGGATATTTGTTACATATCAGCAAGCAAAAAACTCAAAAGTATTATAACTTTATTTTGTAAAAAAAAAAAAGGAAATTTCTCATTGATGCTCAGCTTAGATGTCTGGTTTATATTGATATGCCTGAACATGTCATTTTTTTGTTCTTAATAAGGATGACCTACAGTGTACTTCAAGTTAGGAAAGTATTCTTCCTAGGACAAAAAATGAATGGTCATTGTTTTTCCCAGATCTAGTTTACTACACTTAAGGTGTGTCTGACATACATGACTAGTAGAAAAATGCATCTTTTACCCTAATAAGACCTGGCTTTGCATGTAATTATAATTGTCCAGATTTTGATCCTTATTCATATCATGCCTCTAGCACAAACAAGAGCTCCAGTCCTGTAAACATATGCCCATGCCTCACTTTACATAATCTCACATGTGCCTAAATTTACACAGCTAATCTGTTCCACTGAGGATAACTTTTCTGAGAGAAAAGTTAAATGTATTCATCAGTATTTTGGGGACCAGGGATTCCTAAGAATCAGTTCGAGAATGAATTCAACAGTAAAGGTAAGATATCTAAAAAATAGAACAGTATTTTTAGAAAAGCATGCCTTGTGAGCTATTGTGCAAAAAGCAGGCTCACAGAATCTTATCTCACAAAGCATTGCTGACAAAGATCATCCAACAACATTAGGTGGAGGAGTCTGCGGGGATGAAGTGCTGTGATTACAAAAAGAGAAGAGGGGAAAAAGATGGGACAAATCATATGTGTTATGTTTGGCAAATTGTTTGGAAGCAAGCCATCCTTTTCTTACTGTCACCGCTGGAATAAATGCAAGATGCTTTCATCTGTAACGGTGTTTTTGAGCCTGCAAAAAAACCATTTCCACACAGTTACCAAAATTATTACTTAGGAAGGAAATTGAGGAAACAACAATAACACAATTATAACTGTTCACTCTGCACTGATGAATAGCAACTATTTAATTGTCATCACTGAGTTTGAAGAGAGCAAAAGTTTTTTAAACAAAGAGGACCAGCTTCATCACTAGTGAATGTTGGCCTTGCAAGCCTACTTGCCATTCTCCACTCCTCTCCCTAGGGCCATAGCCAGACGATTTATTTTGCACAGCTTGTTTGCACAACTGGAGGTGCTGAGCTGTGAAAAATTACAGATAAACATTTGGGGGTTTAAACTATGGACATCTCCTCTAAGGTACCTTAGTTAACTTTGTGTGAGCTGATTTTCAAAGCTACAGAGAGCTTCTGCTGAGTGTCTGGGGGAGTCACGTGTTTTCATCCTATTTCTGTCTTTAAAATTTTTTTGTGTTCGGGACAACAAATTTTCTTCTGCCAAGACAGTGTACCTGGAGTGACACATCCTGCCCCAAAGTTTATTACCTCCCTTTAGGTAAGCAGTAGCCAAAACTTTTAGCATCCAAAGATTATGGGGGATCAGTATGAAAAAAATCTGTATCTGTGAGCCAAATCCTAAAAGACAGCTATCCACACAATAGAAGTAATTCATCCTGAATATTCTTTAGGAACTGAGTCATAGATCCCTTTTTTAAAAAAAATCTACCTTTTTCAGCTGTCATTGTGGTCATTGTTTTCATGAACCACCTATCCCACAAAATAGGAGACAAAGAAATGTGCTGAATGTGTCTCATCATTAAAAACAGTAAAACATTTTTGTAGATGGGTTCACATCTATCTCCAGTTATTACACATTTTAGAGCCTGCTCATCATCCCTGCTTTCTTTTCCTTCCAAGGAGAGCAGTGATCCTGAGAAATCTTTAAAAAATTGTTAAACAAAATTCTTGAAATTTCGTCAGAAAAAATAAAAAGTTGATAGTGTCCATAGAGTGACTTTGATTTGAATATTTAATTATGAATTTAGTGATTCAGGTAGAGACATTTGTCTTTAAAAGGCTTGGGTCCATTCATTTTGGCATTACTCACTTTCCCCTCCACATTCTCTTAGATCATGCGATGTTTCACACTTAACAATGAAAATTGTACTGCACAGAACATTAAGTTTCTTATTTTCTATTAGGTGGTATTGCTTCTCTTTCAGCTGTGAAATGTTACACTATATTTCCTCATATGGATGGAATAGATGTCACTATGAGGAAAATATTGACTCTTATCTCTGCAAATATATTTCAAAATATTGTGCCTTTCACAAACATACAGCTGAACTAAATTAATATTTCTGATAGAGAAAGCTGCAAACTCAGTGTTGCAAATGTTTACTAAAATAAGAAGTTTTATTCTTAGACTTGTGCGTGTTATGCACCATAAAATTATTGCAAAACTGGGCCTAAAAGCTTATGCATTTGGAAAGATTGCATTGTTCTACCATTAAGGTGTGTAAGGGTCAGATCAGACAAATTTACAGGTTGTTTGCTAAACCCCTGAGACATTGACAATGCAATGAGAAACTACTCTACTAATGGATGTATTGTGACAATTGTATGGTTAAGTAAAATAAATCCATAGCCAACAGTCTAACATATTTCCTGGAAATTATATTGGATGGTATAAATTAATTCAGTCCTTAGTTTTTGAGTCCTACTCAAAAGTAGTCCAAGGTGAAATCATACTTCTGGCTGTTGCTTCCTGACTGATTCTATAATACCACAATTGAACGTAACAATGTCAAAATTTGGTCTTGCCAGACATCCAATGCATACTTGACATATCCAAAATATCTGGAGATATCTACATGGCTTAGATACGACAATCCTCATCAATCACCAGTTTTAAAATAGTGCCACACTAATCATCCCCCTGATTCTGACAATTTCTTTTAACCTACTGATTTATGTTAAAATGATTGCCTGAGGAAACTGCTGAGCATTAGCTTCTACAAGTTATTTCAAGTATCTTGCGAAGATTGGCACTAAATGTAAAAGATGATTACTACAAATTGTGACTTAATGATAGCCTGTCTTCAGAGTAGAAACAAAACAGGGTTTGTATGGGTGGTTCTGTCTTACAATTGTTTATACTGGCATTTTTTCAATATATTTACATGAAGCAATAAAAATGAAACTTGACTTGTTGCAGTGTTCAATTTTGATTAAAGAGATGGTGATTGTCATGAAATAGGAGTAACATGAAATTGAAATGACCCTTTCAATAGAGTTTGACTCTTCGGATAAAGACAGTTTTGTTTGCATCACTACTTTTCTCTCTGAATCTCAGTACTTTATTGCTAGCCTACATAAAGAGACCTTTTTTGTGTAAAGCAATGCCCACAATTACTTATTGGTGATTTGTAATCAAGGAAGTTTCTCACAATGTATTTTCTCAGGATAGAACTGGCCAGAGAATGAAAATTACACTTCACAACAGATTTTGATGTTTTTAACATGTTTCCCTTCCTGACTCTAATAAAAATTGATTCTGCAAACATTTTTAGAAAAAAAAATGGAGTTATTCAGACTCTCACCTTGAGTCAGTGCTTGAAAGTTCTTTGTTTCTTTATCTATAGCTCTTTACTTTGAAGTGACACAAAAATGTCACTAAATCTTCAGATAAAATCCCATTTAAAATAACTGTGTAGCTGTAAAACCTCATATTGCTATTCTTTCACATCCTCCTCCTCGACCCTGTCCCCAGGAAAAAATTCAAACATTCTACTGAAGAATAGAGCTTGCCAGAATTTTTGGGTGAGGTGTTTCATTCCAGTAAAAGGCTGAGTATTGAACATGGAAATTTTGATATTGAACAGGATAATAATTATTTTGTATAATCTTACAGTATTTTATGAGACAAATCTCTATGTATAAACCAGCTTAACTAAAGATTCTACAGCTTTTAAGTTGATTTCTTTCACACAAAATGTACCCTAGGAGTCAATATTGGGGCCAATCCCTTTCAGCATCTTCATTAATCACCTGGATGATAGGACAGAGCACACCCTCAGCAAGTTTTCAGGTCATACAAAACTGGGAGGAGTGGTTAATACTCCAGAGGATTGTGCTGCCATCCAGAGGGACCTTGACAGGCTGGAGAAATGGGCTGACAAGAACCTCATGAAGTTCACCAGCAAGAAGTACAGAGCCCTGCACCGGGACAGAATAACCCCAAGTACCAGAACATGCTGGGGACAGAAAGGTTTGAAAGCAACTTTGAAGAAAACAGCCCTGGAACTCCTGGTGGACAAGCTGACCACAAGCCAGCAGCATGCCCTAGTGGTAAAGAAGGCCAAGAGCCTCCTGGACTGTATCAGGAGGAACCTTGCCAGCAGGTTGGGAGAGGTGATCCTTGTACTTCATCAGCCCTGGTGCGACAAATCTGAAGTGCTGGGTCCAGTCCTGAGCTCCCTAGTACATGAGAGACATGGAGCTACAGGAGAGAGTCCAATCAAGGGCCACTAAGAT
Source organism: Strix aluco (assembly GCF_031877795.1). Classification (NCBI taxonomy): domain Eukaryota; kingdom Metazoa; phylum Chordata; class Aves; order Strigiformes; family Strigidae; genus Strix; species Strix aluco. Next base: position 47,208,424 of record NC_133935.1, read on the forward strand.
GATTAAGGGATGGCAGCATCTTTCCTATGAGGAAAGGCTGAGAGAGCTGTGACTACTCAGCCTGGAGAAGAGAAGGCTCAGGGGGAACTTATCAATGTGTATAAACTCCTGATGGAGGTGAGTAAATAGGACACAGCAGACTCTTTACAGTGGTGCCCAGTGACAAGACAAGAGGCAACAGTCAAAAACTGAAATACAGGAAATTCCATTTAAACATAAGAAGAAACTCTTTCATTTATATGGTGGTTGAACACGGGCACAGGATTCCCAGTGAAGTTGTGAAGTCTCCATCCCTGTAGTACTCAAACACTGACCAGACACCATCCTGAGCAGCCTGCTCTAAATGATTCATCTTCGAGCAGAGACGTTGCACCAGGTGATCTCCAAAGCTGATATCCAGCCTCATCCATTGCAATATTCCATGAAAATGAACCAGGTTGTGTGTCAAATGTAAAGCCAAGTGTATTACTGTGTGAATGTCTCCTAACAAAAGTAAAGTCTCTGTTGTGGTTTAACCCCAGCTGGCAACTAAGACCCACCCAGCTGCTTGCTCACTCCCCCTCCAGTGTGATGGGGGAGAGAATCAGAAGAGTAAAAGTGAAAAAACCTGTTTGTTGAGACAAAGACACTTTAATAAGTAAAGCAAAAGCTGCACCCACAAACAAAGCAAAACAAAGAATTCATTCACTACTTCCCATCTGAAGGCAGGTGCTCAGCCATCTCCAGGAAAGCAGGGCTCTGTCATGCATAATAGTTATTTGGGAAGGCAAAGGCCATCACTCCAAATGTCCCCCCTTCCTCCCTCTTCCCCCAGCTTTATATTCTGAGCATGATGTCATATGGTCTGGGATATCCCTTTGGTCAGTTGGGGTCAGCTGTCCAGCTGTGTCCCCTCACAACTTCTTGTGTACCCCCAGCCTACTCACTGGTAGGTTGGTGTGAGAAGCAGAAAAGGCCTTGACACTGTGTAAGCACAGCTCAGCAATAACTAAAACATCCCTGAATTATCAACATTGTTTCCAGCAGGAATACAAAACGTAGCCCCATACTAGCTACTATGAAGAAAATTAACTCTACCCCAGCCAAAACCAGCAGAGTCTGCAAAAACAAGCCTTCTTTTTTTTTAATATGTGACTTTCATCTGTTTTCCCTGCTGATCTTCAGAATTGTATTCTTTGTTGGAGATTCAGTTTATGAGACTTACCCCCTTTGATTCAAGAGCATGCACTTTTTTCTAAGTGACAGGTTGTTAATTAGACTCTCTCAATTAGCTAACCTGTTGCTTCTAACTCGGCAATACAGCAGAGGAATATTTAGAAAGGAGTCAAGGGGCAGAGAGTTAGACCCTTTTGCTCATCTCACTTGTAGGCAATCAGTTCACCTAGGAGCTGTCATCTGAAGTCAATCCACTGGCTTTACAAAGTGCATGCAATCTCAGAACTGTTTCCACAGAGGATGCTGCATCTAGCAAACAAATTGGAATGAAGCTTATTCACCTGTGGGCCATTATAGCAACAGTGGCAGCTTGGTAGGGCAAGAAACATACAGCCAATTTAATCTGCAACAAACAGGCTAAATCTATTTGGCATGGGAGAGAAAGCAAAAAAAAAAAAAAAAAACACAAAAACCCCCCAAAAAAACAACAACAAAAATAAACAACCCAAGAGCTAAGGATTAAAGACAGAAGCATCTCATAGAAAAAGCTTTTCTTTCTCTAAGAACAGGACCCATTTTTATTTCTGGTGTTTGTTTTTTTTTTTTCCCTTTTTTTTCCCTCAAGTGCTCTTGTTTCTTTGCCCCACTGTGCTGGCTAAATTGATTTCCAACAATGGCTGAAGAGTGCAAACACTCCTTCTTTATTTGCAGGACGTCAAGGTGCATGTAGGTTCCCTCTAGGCTACCTGGAGGGAAAAGGAAGTGGCCTGTGCAATAAGCAGACATTCACAGAAATACCTTAGGACTTCATGATCCTCTTGGGGTGAAGAAAAGCTTCAGGCTTCTGCAGCCTAGAAAAACAGAGAGGTAGATAAATTCAAGCCTCAGTAGCTCTCTGCTAAATACTACATAGAAAGGGAGATGCTCTGAGAAATGCTAAGGAAAAAATAAGGGGAAAGATTAAAATCTTTGGGAGAACTCTTATGAATTTATATTTGTCCTGGTTTGCATTCATATGGCTAGTGATGACATATTACTAGTTTCTACAGTCTGTTGCAGAAATCTTGACTAGCATCTAGCAGTTCTGTGACCAGCATAACTCTGCAGGTATGTTTCCAAACCTTCCTCTTCAGATGTTAACCACTGTAATTCCTCTGGTGGAAAGTCTCCAAGTTTTGCAGTTATTTCTGAGTAACATGGTTTATTTATAATACAATACAGGCCATGTTGCTTCGGGGGAGAATCAAATAAATATATTCTATTCCACATTAAATGGGAGAAAAGGAACATCACCTATGGCATGTGATTTGCTTTGACACATTGTTTTGGCACCTCTTTGCAAAGGAAGTACATATTACCCATCTATATCCTGTCATCCATCCAACAGAGCAGGAATTTTCAATTCAATTTCACATTCTGTGGCTGTCCTCAGACACCCATGTTACAAAATATGAGGCACATAATTGTATTTTCCTTGTTTTACTGGCATTTCTTGTCTCATACTGACATTGAAGACTGAACGTAGCTACAGCAGGAGAGGCAGTCACAGCTTGATACTGAGCAAACTGATCCCAACATGAAGAGGAATCATGGAAACGTGCTTTGAAGTTAAAAATCCCTCACAGATTGTTGCATGGGAACCTATAATGAGAAGGGGAAGGTTACAGGTAACATTTTTGTTTAAGAGGTTCCTAATTGTTTCCATGCACTCTGATCATTACCTTTCAAAAGTCTTTATTTTCTCTATGTCTCTTTTCACTGAAGAGAATCAAATGAAAAGTCTCATGATGCATCTTGATACTACTTCTATAAAAAGGGATCACATCGCAGTGACATAAGACTTTACCATTTCCATTCCTTCTCTATCTGCTTTCTAATGAACTAAATATTCATCCTCTGAGACTCTGTAGCATGTTTTAGGATAAAAATTTCCAGGCTTCTGGAATGCATAACATCCCAACTACTTTGGCCTGGGCTATCCCATGATTCCACCTGCACCATTAGCTACTTCTGCCATCTCACTACGACTTTGCTTTATTCTGCACTGGCTTTGCCTGATATCTTGCATTGTTTCCAAAACACTTCCAGTATTTGTTGTGTTGAATAACAGCTCTCTTTATTATAGCTATTGTGCATATCTCTGTTTTTCTGTCTTATACTACATTTGTTGCAATCTAGGATACCGGCTGTTTGAGGAATGTTATGAGAAACGTTTAATTTACCTTTTTTTAGATTCAGTTATGTGCTTTGCAGATCATATCCCTGAGCTCTCACTGGATATGTTGCTGATATACTCTTGTGGTAACCTGTTTCTATTATGCCTCTTTGTGCTTCTGGAGCCTTGTGTGGAAATATTAATAACATCTGAGTGCAACCTTTAAGTTTTAACAGTGTAGGAGCCTCCTATAAATCAAACTAAATCGCTACTCAATTATATTCCTCCAAAACCATCTACAGTTTTAAATCAAACAATTTAGAAGTAAAGTTATGCCTGATAATAATAATTCAGAAAATACACAGCTTCTTTTTGACTAATAGATACAAATTACTAGTCATTCCAAACCTGATATTGATAGTAATATTGGTATCACACCATTGAGGTGAACTCCCCGCTCATGAAGTGTTATCATTGCAGACATCTGGCAAATTGGTTGTTAACTTCTAACACAATTGATATGCCTTTTATTATTACAATATTCTGTTTCAACAAAAGAGTGCCCATTTGCCAGTGATGAACAATTTTAATGATTTTGTGTAGAAATGCAGCTAATGAAAAATAATGGCAAGGGAGTTCTGAATTCAGTTTTTTATTCTCCATTCCAGCAGTACTCATTACAATATCACAGAATTATATCTTATTAAGATGACACACAGGTACACTTCTGTCTCTGTTTCAGGCTGCCTACCATAAATAGGAAAAATTGTGCTAGTATCAGGAGAATGTCCTACAATGCTTGGATTGTCCAGCAGATAGAAGCATTAGAATAATTTATTCTTTCTATTATATTTGGCATATGCATTATCTGAAACATTCATCTTTTCCTGTTACTGTACTCTCTTGATATGAGCATCCAAATGAAGAAATGAGAGCCCTAACTTAGCCTAAATTTTAAAATCAGACTAAAATTACTTCTAGGCTTAAGAATATGCATAAAATACCAGAAGTACAGCTGAAACCTCTTATTATCACTGTCACTATTATATTACCTTCTTGAGCACCAGCATGTGGCAATTATCAAAAAATACAGTGGAATATAGTAATATAAGAATGTTCGTGCTTGATCAGCTCAGTATTCAGCTCAGTAACCTGTCTTTATTAGCAGTTAATGACAGATGTTTCTAAAGAAAGTATGAGGACTCTATGATCCTGTAAGTTGTTTACGAGCAACTTTTTTTCCCATAAGATCTTTCATTTCAGGGGTTCAATTGTATGCTGAAGTGTGAATGCTTATGTCTCTTTTCTACCCTACCGTATCTGCCACAAGACAGAAAATGATTTGAGATACGTAGAGGATAGAGATTTCAACAACTTGACTGCTGTTCAGGTATGGGTAAGAGCCAGATTTTGAGCCTTGTTCCTAAACCACCCTATCGTTTGTGCTATGATGATATTGTTATTATTGTTATCATAGTTGTTGGTTTTGTTGTTGTTGTTATTATCATTATTGTTATTATCATTATTGGTATTATTGTTTAGTGTAAAACAACTGATGGGAAGGCACAAGATGCTGGAACAGCTTTATGACAGTGTGCACCAGTTTGACACTTCCCAGTTGCAAGTTAGATTACCTAAACTTTTCTTAATATACTTAATGTGTTGATAGTTTTTAAATGCACAGTTAATTTCCAATAACTACATTGACAATCTCAAAGAAAGAGATCTTCACATTAATCAGTTTCTGTATGGAAATGCTCTAATTTTAATATGCAGGAAAAGGCACTGTTGTTTGCTCCACCTGTACCATGTTTTTTTCCAGCAGGTGGGTGGTAATTAGCCTTTTTATTTATTTCAGCCAATTTAACTGATTCCAAAGTATGGTTCAGTGATCTGCTCTGTCTTGGATGTCATCCACATGGTTTCAAGATAGAGACATATTTGTCACTTTCCAGTCCCACAGGATGGTAGCTGATTTTAATGAGCTTTTTAAACATTTTCCTTATTAGGTCAGTATTTGGTCTGTATTTTTTTCAAAACCCTGCAAAACATTCAGTCTTGGACACTTACAACTTAATTTATCAATTTGTTCCAGCATGTCCCATTAGAGAGCTTGCAGGACTCTAAACACAGAGAAGAGAAAAAAGCAGCCCTGCATGATGATGAAGTCCAACACTTTGTTGAATGGGCTTGTAAACATAATAAAAGCTGAAAAAAAGTACTTCTGAAAAGTATGTGTCTGTGCTCTAGGAAGCTCGCAATACAGTCCAAGAGCACTGTAAGTGGCATACTGTTGTGCACTGAAATAATGCAAGGATCTCACAGCAGTCTGGTGGAGGTCCTGGAAAAAACGTGGTGGGAGAGTTGTGAATTGAAAAGAAGAAAAATCTAGTAAAGAATAGAGAGAAATCACAGTGAATTCTCTCTTGCACCACACTATAGATGAAATCCCAACTCGGGGGGGCTTGGAAGGGATTGTATTTTGGGTGGGAGTCCTCAGATCGTAAATGTAATTTCTTAGCCCACACAGCTTAATAGCATACGCAATTTTATTCAATACATGACCTTTCAGCAAACTTATTTCTTTGTAGAAAGATAAGTATAGATTGCTTATTTTCATGTTGGCACTGGACAAATCATCATCTGTGTTAAACTCAGTTTTAATAGTAATTTAAGTGTTATTCTACTGTATCATCAGTAACAAGAAGTCTGTGTTGAAAAATATTAATAAGCCAATTATTTTTCTTTGTCAAATTATTTGACAGAATTCTATTTTGAATAATGCAGCAATTAAAGTTTAGTTGATACAGGGCAACATTAACATAAAGGCAGTTTTCTATGTTTGTTCTGACAGAGCATAGGACTAACAAAATTAAAGTGTGTGCTAAATGTCATCCGTTATTCTTTTAATACCATCACTACCGACTATCAAGTCCACTAATACTAGATCTTAAATCACATATAAGCTGAAGCAAATACACTGAAATCTAGCCTATAACAGCTATATGCAATTCTATTAAGTTATATTGTGTTTCTCTGAGGATAAATATCACCACACCATGAATCTTTTACTAAATAGACATTTCAAAATTGCTAGGAAGGAGTCAACATTCCACATCAGTCAGGACCACATTAGGAATTGTAATACAGTTCATTACTTGTGAGATGTTACACAGCATTAGAGACTTCCATAGGCTTAATTTGACGTGAAGCCATCAAACTGTGTAAAACAAATTAAAGAAAACAAACTTCAAATACACTTACCTTCCAAACAGATCTGATTTTTGTACATATTTTTTTTTTCCTGAGCCTGCAAAGGTCCATGTTTTAAGATAACAAAAAGAAATATCAACATTAACCTATATTTTTTTTAGTCATTTAGCTCACAATTAAATGTGAGGAAAAGAAACACTAAAACATTTTAGTATAGCAGTTATTGTTACTGAAAAATGCCAGCACTTTTGAATATTTTTTCTATGCCAAGTTTATAGTAAAACATCATAAATTATGTGCTACAATCTATTTGCCGAACTTTGTCTTTTCTGTCATCCATAAATTACTGTTAAGAATTCAGAATATTTCAGTCTTTATATGAATATTTTTTAGCCTTTGATTTACTTGCAAGCTGTCTTTGTGTTTGAATCATTTTGTTCATTGAAGCTTACATTCAAGGTTTATTTTCTATAAACTTTTAAAGTATTAACTATCTCCTGAGTATGTTCAAAACCACATTAAAGAAAATTTTTCAGCTCAAAATGTCTCATTTTTTTTTCCCCTGGTTTAAAAAGGACTATCATGGGTGTCATTTTCAGTACTCACAGAAAGACCAAAAGATACACTTAGGATATATAGACATAGTAATGCAAAAAATAGACTGTGAGACAGGTCTTTGTAGTCTGTGAAGAGAAGGTCAAAGGACAACAAATGAAGCCAGAGCCTTCCCTAAAGCGCCTCTAGTTGGACACAGATACCACCTCTGCGTAGTCAGGTGAGTAAATGGTATTGCTGATCTACAGAGGAAGAGATGCAAAAATTAAAAGTAACCTGCTGTTCTTAAGAGCTGAAAACAGATCATTATAGTTTAGGGCATGTACATAACTTGTTACCCAGAAAATCATATAAATTCTTTAATGACCCAGTCTTTATTCTTGTCTATTGTACCCCTTTCCTTTTGTTTCAGTTCGTGCCCTAGTTCTGCAAAAACTTAAAAAAACTGTGTTGAATGTTAAACTTTGTCAGGAGTCTCAATCATCTCAGTGATTCTCTGCTCCCAGAAGTGAAATACATTTTTGATCTTCACAAGCCTGAGACTATAAACTTATACAGTCTGAGGCAGGAGTTGCATTTATGCTTCAGTGTGAGTGCTGCTGTAACTGACCAAAATAAGTAACACATAATAGTGTATGATATCATTTAAAAATATACCTAGTCAGATCAAGTGTAGAGACCTGTACTTGAGGTGCTGAAGATTAAAAATCCCCAAATCAGTCTTTGTTGTTGAGCTTGTGCCATGGGACTGATTGTGTCTGTGATCTGTAATGTATAGAAGGGGCAGGGAAGGGGGAGTTTGGGGGATCAGCAGGACACAGGTCTGCCTGCAACAGAGCTCAGGCTATTTGGTTCGGTTGAAATCTATTGCAAATCTCTCTTGGCTTTCAGCAGACTGGGATTTCACCTCCTAAGTCAACGGGAACAGAATGAAAACAAATTGCCCTGCTAGAATCAACCCCACTCCTATCTGCACATCTGACTTGCTGTAGTCTGGAAATGAATTAAAGGAGAAAATTTTTTTCAGATAGAGTCTCTGAGAGCTACATGTCATTCTGAGGTAGAATTGTTTGCACATGATTCCTAACTTTTCTTTTTAGTGTCATTTGAAGGATAACAGACTCCTGAAGACAGTCTTCCTATACTTATTAATTTCTCCTTTTCCTCCTCTACAAGGGAGTACTCTTTTGGAATAAAGAGGACCTGCTTAGGAAAGACAGTTTTTATTGCTGTTTCTGATTTACTATGTCAATGAATATATGGTCTTTAATGGAAAATAAACTTTTCACCTTCTACCAGCATTAGTCTTGATTAAGCTTCTCTATGTGTACATGCCTGGCTTTCAGAAGAGGAATGCACCATTCACTGAAGGAATGAGGATATCTGCCTGCTTTCTGTGCAATAGCTTGCTAACCTACCATACACTTTCTAGTAACTCACCAGAGAGCTGATGGACAGCAGGATTAGCTATGTAAATGGTCTAAAGAAAGTATATGGAAGCCCAGTGTAAGGGCAGGTGAGAAGTTCCATGCTTAGAAGGAACAATCAACCCTGTGAATCAAGACGTTGCAAAATAAATGAAGTAGCTGTTCTGCAGAACAACTGTCTGGTTATTCTGTGAAAATCAGTATCAACAACGTTGTGTTATCGCATAAAGGGTAAAAGTCAATCTGGGGCATACAAACGAGAGTATATTTTATACAAATGGTTGTCACATCCCGCTCAGATGAGGGGGACAAGTGACTCAGATTCGCAAATCCCCAATGGAGTGGACAACAAGTCTCCAAGTCTAAACATTTATTAACTACTCACAATGTACTAATTGAACACACGATAGTTGGCTAACTATATAGCAAGTTGTGGCAAGCAATACAATATGCCTTGCATTTCTTAATAGGAAAGGGAAAAGAGGGAGATAGAGGGAATGGGGAAATACAGATCACCGGTCTGGGTTTCTGCGCTGATCCTGCTGATGAGGGTTCCAGGAGGCACAGGAGACATCCGTATTTTTCATTGGCATCCGTCTTCTTCGCTTCACTGCACTCTCTCTCCAGCCCCAGGCCCCCCCTCCCCCCTTCTTGATTTATACCCACTTTCCTTGGGTCCATCCCCTAGGTCGACCCACATACCTATGTATCCCATGTACGGGGAGGGGTGAGGTGTTTCATGGGATGATGTAATTAGCATGATCATGTTAGCCCTCGTTAGCATATTGAGGGGTGTTAACTTTAATATGCATTTTGTGGATAATGAAGCAAAGGCCATTCACCGGACAGATGGCCCTTGAAGTTTTGGCCAGGTGCACCAGAGCAGAGCCGTCCTGACTTCACAGGGCTCCCTCCTCCAGTCCCATCTTGTGTTATTTGGGCAGCCTTATCAGCTTCGACCTCCACAGAACGCACCCTGTGACTCATAGTTTTGTCTTGCGAGTGTTTGAGGCATTTCTTTGATCAGCCTCAATTTTTGTTTTCTCAGGCTGTTTTTCTTAGTTTCTCACAGGCCTGGTTTCTCGTCTCTCACAATGGTACAAAAGGTAAACTTTCTCTTTCATTCAGCATTGGTAGGACTGCAGCTGAAATCTTATGTCCACTTTTGGGCACCACTGTTCTGGATAGACATGCACTAATTTGAGAGGAGATCCAGGGCAGATCAAGAAGAATGAGTGGAGGTCAAAAAATGTAAGTTCTAAGGAAAGTTTGAAGAAAATTTTTCTATTTATTCTGCAAGAGAAAGTGAGGGGTTGTAGAATAACATTCATTGAATTTACGAGAAGCTGTGGAAACTAAGGAGTAGTCTGCTCTCCATATCTGTGAGAAAAGGTCAATAGGTAATTGGTGACAAGAGAGATTTAGGTTAGTTTTCAGAAAGATTTTCTACACAGAACATTGATTCACTAAAGAATTGATCCTGTGAACTTTCCATTGCTGGCAGTTTTTGAGTGTTCATGTTAGAAAGGCATCTGTCCAGCATGACAGAACAAGTACAGGTAACTTGGAAAAAGGTCTCAAGTTCCATTCCAGATTGATTTCATAAAAGTATTCATTTGTTTCACTTTTTTTTTTTGTATTTTATAACAATTCTGTAAACTTTGAATAAATAGTATTTTTTCAGCCTGTGAAAAAGGCACAGGCTGAAGCCATAGTCCAGCAAAACAGATTCAAGAAAGCATTTGTATTTCACAAAGTAAAATGTTCAGGTGCTAACCAGACCTAAATTTGACAAAAGTAGGGTAAAACCAAAATAAGTAGTGATGATAGTGCAGTTGATGGACTGGAAAACAAACATGAGTAACAATTCTGTTTATGTTGGAAGAGCAATGACTCAATTATGTCACTATTACTATCCTTGAATAAATTATTAGAGAAAAATAGAGCCAGAGGCAATAATAGGGATTAGTGTGGGGAGGTGCAGTGCAATAGTAATTAGGATTCTATGTTTACTATTTTGTGTTGTGTCTACAGTACAACATCTAAAGTGCGGTCACTTAGTATTTCAATCTACACCACATTTACAATATTGTTCTCCCCACAAATAATAGGTTTTTAAACTAGAAAAGGCGAAACAATGTCATCTTCCTTTTGCATAAAAAAAAAAGTCTATAATACCTATTCACTTACCTGCTTATTAAAGAGAACCTTAAAAGGGATCTCCTTTGATTTTTAAAGCCTATATTTGCAAGTAAACTAAAATTGTCTAAATATAATAATAAAGATCAGTACTAACTAATGATTATGCAAGTTGGGAGACATTTTGCATTCTTAGTTGTGGCACAAACACTTTATTGCAGAACCCTAGACATTTTATATAGCTCTTGCAAATATGTCTGTCACAAGTGTAAAATCTCACAAGCCACTTACTACATTTAATTTCAGCTTGCAAAGTGGAGTTTAAAACAACAGATTTGAAGTCTTTGAGCATTAAGGGAGAGAACAGTCTCTCAGTTTGAAACACCATTGTCAGTTTCCTCTCCAAAAACATAATTTTAAAGTTTGAAAAAGTTTGGAAGCAGATGAAGATTTGAACTTCACAGCTGAGCCTCATCAAATATTGACAGCCACTGCATAAAAGATATAGGTTGTTCTGCAGTAGATAGTATGAATACCCACTGACCATGTGTTGTGGAATTAATTTGAAAGTAAATCACATAGGCAACAATAATAAAAACAAATTAAATATTAATTCAGATATTTTTCTAAAGGTTCGAGTTTGGAATTCTTTCTTTATACTTTTTAATGCAAAGAATTCCATAGATCTCAGGATTAACGCATATTACCATCTAACATATTACTGATAGGAAGCTAACATGCTCTTATCTTTAATTTTCATAGCAGTCATTGCAAATTGCATATAATTTGCATAATAATTGGTATAATAATTCACATTGGAATAATTGATGTCAAAAACCATAAATACATATATTTTTTTAGTAATGATAGGTACCTTGAAGTATTACCCATTGATAGATATTCCTTTTTACTTAATACTTGATTGGATATACTAAGGTATGAGGTCTAAAAAGGAAAGGACAGGTGTAGAGATGTACAAATGTAGCCAGTGTTAACTTGGGATTGCCTCTGAGTTCTCGGAAAGAGAACGTTCCTTCAGGTGATATTTTAACTTTTTATTATGGGAAAAAACATCTCAACTGTGCCCATTGTTTGCATGTATTGTATGATATATTTAAGATATTAATGGACTACAGGGCAAGAAAAATACTATTAAAGAGGGAATGGCCAGCAAGCTGGGAAGCAGGACTATTGTTTATACTGTTCTGACTGTGTAAAATCTCCTGGACAGAAGCAAGGAGCTTGAGCACAAAGAAGATGCCCAGAAAGTGTGGGAGATACCTGGGGAGCCTTCTGGTATCAGGAGCAAACATCCACCAAGGCAGAGAAAACTTTTCTGGAGCCTGGAAAGAACAGTGAAGATTTACTTCAGTTCAGAAAGCTACCGATAGTTTTCAGATAGGAAAGCGTGAGAAAAAGACCAGCACACAGAGAACAGAGTGTCTGTGGAAGACAGATTTTTAAGTGTTTTATTTAATGTGTCACCTAACAGATCTGATTTTTCTCTGTTCATACCATTACTTTTTCTGGGTTATTAAATGTACACTAGCAAAACAGAGTGTTTAGAACTTTTTTTGGCCGTTTTGGGCAACTCACATCAGTAAAATGGACATGGTTCCAGCCCAGAGCTCTGTGCCAACAGCTGCTTCAGCCACAACTTGACTTTCCTGGGGACCCTTATTGCCTCAGCAAAACCTGTCCACCTCTTCTGTCCTCAGAAGGAATAGTGTCAGTCCTAAACATTAAAAGTCATGTGATGGGTCCTCAATTTAACAGAATACTTCAGGAATCATGCAGTTTAAAAGGAAAAATATGCCTCATTCTCTGACTCCTGTAGTCAGAGAATCTGTAGTCCCATGGGGTGCACTTGTAGGTTTTCTTGTGTTAGTTGCTGAGTTTTATACTTTTTTTTTTAAGAAAGTCATAACTATCTTGCTTTTTTTTTTTTTTTTTTTTTTTTGTTTCAGCAACTAGACCTCTAAGAAACTTCAACTTAAAATCAAATTGTGAACATTTTCAGCGCTGACTAATTCTGATTCCAACTGCTCAGGACTCAGAACTCCCATTAAAAAAGTCCTATTCCATGTGCAAAATAACCACAGGACTTCTCAAAAGCTGTTTTTACCTGGTGTGTATTTTAAAGAACAATTCTATTCAGAACAGTAAAAAACAACATGTCTTCTCCCCATGTGCATACAATGTCACTTCTACTCCCTTCAATGAAGAAAATAAATGTCTAACAACTTTTATTCCTACTGGCCCTAAAAAACTGGCCTCTGAAACAGCTGACGTGTGGCTTGTTATTACCTGGGCAATCACAAATTATTTGCTCAGTTCTCACTGAGAGACCAAGCAGTCATGTGAATACAATTTTATTAAGATGAAGGAATAGTTGGAACAAAATACATAATCTTTCCTGTGTTTTTTAATAAGAAAGAGATAATGTTATCTGACTTACCTTTTGAGATCAGATTGAGTTTGAAGGACTCAAAGCTGAAGAGAAGTCTTGTTTTTCTCCCAGTTAAAACAAGCACTTTCAATTTGGAACCAATTCAAAGACAATAAATGCAGAACATTATGATGTTATTTCTACAGAACTGCTTTTGCAGACTGGAACTACAATTTGAAGTCAAATTTGTCAAAACATGTCAAGAAAGTGATGAAGTACCGATGGAGTCTGTATAGCAGAAACTGAGGTGAGCCATATCCTTCCATTAAGCCACCCTCACGGTCTCAATCTCTTCCCTGCTCAGAGAGTGACAGGAGATTACTGATGTTCAGCACCAACAGCCCTCCCTACCTACAGCAGCTTCTGGGCTCAGTTTATCTTGATTTGCTGCTCAGGAATACAAACAGCAAAGTGAGAAAGCCCATTCCATGCATGTTGTTCCTCTGACTATGGTAACACTGAAGGAAAGAACTATATTTATTGTCTCATATAGTTGATATTATTAAGTGTACAAGATAGCCCTTGATTGCATACTTGGTCCTCTTGTTGCTTTGTTGTTTCCTAACAAACTCAGGAGGTCTCTTATAAGTAAGTTCTGTTATTGAAATAGAGGGCTAAAATGAAGAAAAAAAACAACCAAACAAAGAAAAAAAAACCAAAGAACAAACACTGCAGCTATGACTGGATGACATATTTCTCACTGTAACAGAAAAAAAGAATTATATATTGAGTTAGATGAAGATAAAACTAGTTGACAGTTCATTGGTTATGATCAACAACTACTTAAACATCTAAGAGTATTTATAAATACATGAGTAAGAGACATCCAGTAAAGGTTAGCAATAACAATTGTTCATTTGAGTAAGAAGCAGACTTGTAATATGATTTTTGGTTTACTAAAATCCAGAGGTGTTTTGTTTTGGTTTTATGACAACATAATTGAAGTCACCCAAATAATGAAGTGCTTAATACGTTTCAAGATTCCTTTGCTCTCTTGAGACAAATAAAGGTAAAATAAGTGCCATTTATACTTCAGTTTTCCTACGGCTAGAACTACTGAAAAAAGGGTGGGAAAAGCCCTTCCTAATATTAGGATCAGTATGATTTCTGGATGGAAACACATGACAAACCTGTGTGACTAATCTTCATAGAGAAATATGCAAGAAAAGAGTTATTATTTAAGGCAGATTTCATGAGTATATAAAGCACTTCATTGTATGAGTTGGCTTCTCCCTTTTAAAATATATTATGTGCAATACTAGAAATAATAAATGCTGTAAATTGTTATTGAAGAGATTGCTAGTTATGGATCATCTCTTTTTTACCCTTTGTGTAAGAAGAAAAGTAGCAGTTTAAAGAGGAGAAGGCAGAGTACAACTCATCCAAAAACTTAGGATTAAATGGCAGTTCTATGTCAGTCTTAGAAAAGACAGAAATGAAGAACAGATGACAAGAGAAAGGGATGAATCCTATTTATGGATGATGGGTTCAAGCAGGGATGTAGAGGCCTTTGTCTGGAAGCCCCCACCTTGAGTGGTAGCAGCAGAAGGCTGCCCTCACGCTCCACCCATGAGGAACCGTGGAGGTAAGGACACAACCTGGAGCTCCCTGGGCTGCTCACCAGCTTCAAGGGGCATCCAGATCTGCACGCATCATGTCCTTGGGCATCCTTATTCTGTCCCACTGACTGAGAAAAGGGAAGACAGCGTACAGTGGGAGGAAGAAAAACACAACCTGGGGTTAAAAATTCAGTCCTGGGGCTGTACTTGCTCTGTCTATACAGCAGTTGTAAGCAGGGTACATGCTACAGTTTGTTCCCTTTTTGTCATGATGACTGCCTCCTGGACAGCCTTGAGCATGCTGCTGGTGTGAGTGCCCTCATCCACCACCATGTCCTGGGCCTGCAAAACCCTGCACAAGGGGTGCTCTGGCAGTGCCTGTCACCGAATTCAGAAGTTTGGAAAATAGAAGGGTCAGAAGTCTGGTCTGAAAGGTCACCATCAGACCACTCCTTTATAGACATCCTAAAGGTAATCACTTATTGCCGAATCCTACCCCATCACTTTCTTTCCCATCTTGCCTTCCCCCAAAGGAACAAGAGTTGTATAAATCTGCATTTATACACAAATCCACACTTTGGACAGTTTCTACAAGTTCCTCTAGTAATATGATTTACACATACACTCAGTGTTGGATGAGAAAACAAAGTGTAAAAGGCTACCCAGTGCTGGTCACGGGAGCGGAGGAAAATGTTCATGGCTGCTGTTTGGGTTTCCTGCACCATAGATTTAAAGTGATATGAATAAAGTGAAATGTTCTTATTGAATATTCTCACAGTTCTGTGGGAAAATGAATGACAATACTTGTTATTTACGTTGCATATATTTTTAAAATGATCACTCTAGCTGGTATTTCATTTTTTCACCTATTGAACACTTGGCTGTTTCATGCATTTCAGTGAGAGCAGAGAAGAGTTAGAATCTCCCGGTAAAAGTATATGAAGATGCTATAAATTCTAGATAGAAACTGAAAGCACTGGTATTGTTAGCTTTAAGAAAGTTTCTTATTTGTTTGAATCAGACTGTTCTTGCTGCAAACCGTATTTAGCAGGTGGTCTATATTACATCTTTCAAAGGCAAGTATTTCCAGATTACTATACTCTACTTTGAACCTCTGTTCTTGCAAAACAATTTATAAATTTTAATATTGTTTCACCTCATTCCACACTTATCTTTGAAATTGTGTGAACTGTGAGGTTCACACAATTAGCTGTAAAATACTGTACAAATACTGAAATTTAAATACAAGGCGCATTTTACATTGCAGAGTATCTAGTTTGAAGAAAAGTTGGAAAGGGAAAAAATATGAAGTCTCAGATATTAACTCCATCTGAATATAAAAACATGACATTTGTCTAATATAATATGTCAATGTATAGCAAGATGTCATATCAGTACCCTTCTGTTGTCTGTGATAATAGAAATCATTGCACCTCTTATGTTATTGAAGACTATAACAGAGTTAAAACTTGGGAAAATGCAGTGGGAAGGAAATTGCCTGCATATGTTGATAACACATGAGTTTACTGTATTTGTCATATTTTAACTCTTTTACAAAAGTATTCAATCATGTACCTAAACTAAACTAACAGTCAGTATAACAGCATGGATTTTAAATTCAGCCAGAACTGTAACAGACACACAATAATCTGTCTGAGATTAAGAATATCAGTGAACTATATAATTACACTAATAAATAGATCCAAATGAAAACATGGTGTTTCTGGGTTTTGAATGCATGTTAAAGATAAAATATGTGAGAATAAGGACAGCAAAAATATCACTGTTTACCCTATCTCTGTTGTATTTACCACTGCATAAACAGAAAGCTATGTTTGTGCATATAACTTCATGTATGCAGCCACTGCTGTCTGCATCCTTCTGGCTGTAGTTGCACAGCAAATCAAGCTGTGATCCTGCTGAAACTGGGCAAGTAATACTAAGTACTTCTCCAGGGTTATAATTTGTTATCTTTAAAATGGACCAAATGGGTCACTTTAAGCAAGTCTGTTACATTTGCATTTCAAACAGGCATTTCTGCGGAGAGAAAATGAGAGGCAGCAACAAGGTTCTGGACTTTGTTCTCAGGACTTCTTATCCAACAGAAATTTCATGTTAGAGATTGCAGGGAGCTGATTATGAAAGCTCAATGATTCTTCTTCCTAGTTAAGTGCTAAAATCATAAGGAGTGAATTAACCTTGCAAGGCAGACAGGCTCTCTTTCTGCCTCCTTTGGCTGTGAGCGCCCCATTGCATCCAGGCTGCTTCAAGAGAGAGGGCTCATCAATGCCCTGGCAAACTCTAGAGCTGTGACAATTTCATACCCCTTCTGCCTTTGGTGCAATCGAGTCTATTTCTTTCTAGAGGAATATCCCACCTATCTGAGCATCATACAAAGGTAGGAAGCACCAGCAAAAATCATGCCCTTTGTAATTGCTAGGAGACTGCACTAACCTGACACAACCTGCCTCAGAGCTGAGCTTCAGAGGGAAACTGGCTCATTCTCCTGAACAGGCACCTTAGAAATGGTTGTTTAATATTAGCTGCAAGGAAATTTTCAGGGGAATAAGTGAAGTACCTATTGAATACAGGCATTACAGGGCTAGACTCTGTCTGAGTCATGGGAGGATTTTAAACAGACAGGTTCCTAATACTTCTGCACTTTCATTTTGAAGTAATAATACTCTAAAAATAAAGTATTGGGTATCCTAACAAATATCATATATTTATAACGTGCATTTGATAATCCTTAAAGCCTTTTAAAGTATAGACAAGGATATGCATTTTTTTATGACACAAAATCATAGTATCTCCTTCATTTGTGCATTGTGATGAAACACTCAGGTAACCATTGTGACACAGACGGCTGGGTATCAATAACCGCTGTCCAGAGGTGTGCTCAATCTTACTGACATTGGTAGGTTCTGTGTAACTCCCTTTTTCCCTTTAGGTTCATCCCCTGTTGTTTCCATATACATAGAAACAAAGTACAGAAACATAGGTAAGATACAGCAACAGGAAGGTGATCTCTACACTAGTAACTGTTCTCAGTCACATCACTGCCAGATTAGCTATTCCATAAACTCGTTCCTGTTTTTCACAAACAAGAATGTTAAAATTATTTAAGTAATTCTCACAGCCTTGTATAGTAATGGCACTAGATCCATGTGATAGTAATCTCTTTCTGTGGTGATGTCTTCACCTGATCTGGTCACTCAAAAATGTGTGTGACGCTCAGTTGCTGGAGATGGATTTTTCTTAAGAATAAGAAAAAAATAAATTAGAGAAGATATTGCACATGAAATAAGAACAACATTTTAAGAAAGGGCATGTATTCTAACCAGTACTTTATCTACAAGAAAAACCACCTATCTGCTTAGCTTTTCTATGATAAGTCTTCATATGTAATAGTTTCTTACAAACCATTACACAAGTTTTGATGCTGAAGAAAACGTAGAAGACATATACATTTTCTGCTCATTCACAAGGCATTCATATATCAAAATAAACTTTAAATTTTAAAGGGAGAGATCTGTGGATACTAATAATCATGTAACAAAGTAATCCCAGTGTATCCTTAGTTGCTCAAAACTTGTCTCTGTACAAAGAGACAAGTTTTTAAAATTGCCAAAGCCTCATTGGGCCCTACAGGAAAGATGGGGAGGGACTCTATAAGGGAGTGTAGTGACAGGCCAAGGGGTAATGATTTTAAACTGAAAGAGGGTAAATTTAGAGTAGATATTAGGGAGAAATTTTTTGTTGTGAGGGTGGTGAAACACTGGAACAGGTGGCCCAGAAAGGTTATGGATTCCCCCTCCCTGGCAGTGTTCAAGGCCAGGTTGGACGGGGCTTTGAGCAACCTGATCAAGGAACCTGTCCCTGCCCATGGCAGGGGGGTTGGGACTAAATGGTCTTTAATGTCCCTTCCAACCCAAACCATTCTGTGATTCTATGAAAAACCTTAACAAGATCCACTGAAAACCGTCGGCTATATTGTATACTTGCTCATATTCATGTAATTTCACTGAAGGCAAAGAACTAAATGTACCTCCATGACATACAATTGTGCAGGATTTGACATGTATCTTTCTTTTCCTCTAATAGATTCTGGGGGAAAAAAAAAAAACAAACAAAAAAAAACAACAAACAAAACCAAAACAAACCCCATCACCCAACAAGCTCAAAAATCAAAAAGCACTTGATAAAAACAAGTAGTTTCATAAGCATTCTGTCAGCCCGGGCTGTTGCAGGCACCTGCTAGTTCAGCTAGCTCAGACTGAAGCCTTTTACTCAGGGAGGTCACTGATGTGAGCCTCACTCCTCCCTCTTCAGATACTTATTTTCTTGGAAATTGCTCTGTATTTCACTATCAAATGTATTTGGAATCAGTCAAGATACTGAAAAAAATTTAGGCAGGAAGTTACGATAAAGGCGCACAGCACACTCAGAAATGTTTTATGTGCTTTAGAAGCCAGGCAAAAAAATCGGAGGTGATCCATTGCACAAACTTCTGATTTTCTCAGCTGCCTATGTTAAATCTTACTTTTTGATCAATTTAATAATTTTTATAGCACTCTACCTTCAAAGTTCTTCCTTTAGAAAAGGGCAGCAGAAAATTTATGGAAAATAAAGATATGCTGAGTTCAGTTTTCTTATACAGCAGAGGAATTATTAGTCTTCTGTAATATAAATTACAACCAGACTGAGTGTTTAATTAAAGAAAAAATTGCGAATGGAAAAGCACTCATATTGCTCTACTCCAGAGATCTTTTGATACAGTTTAAATGAGATAGAAAATTCAATAAAGATCATAATCTTTGACCTGGTTTCACCAAAGGTTTCATTTTTATTACAGCTTTGTTATGCTGTCTGAGTTAGTTTGGCTTTAGCAGCAACACACAGAACACACATTAACCACATGGAAACTTTCATCTTTTAGATGAACTAAACATATTCTCTTTGTTTGTTTTTCTCGCATCATTGACAACAGGCTTTTGTGTCCAACTGTGATAATGTCCTGTGTTCAGAATATACACGTCTCTATGAATCTAACAACACGAAATTGACATCTTGATGGTTTTCTTGTCCTCCATAAGGGGATAAACAAACACATGCATATGCAGCCCATGCTTAGATGGAGCAAAAAACTTGTTCTGACTAGCAGGGCTTTCGTACACCTGTTATATTTAATACATATGTCAGGCACCATCTGCTAAAAAGACTTTTCTCCCTCCTTGTGCTTTAAACAAGACACACAAATAAAGTGCTAAGAAGCTCAAACATTGCAGAGGTAAAGAAACACATGTTAATGGCTATCCATCAAGGCCTGGGGTGTCAACATAAAAACCACATTAGAGCAGAATAAGATCTAAATCAATGGATTATTGTTTCCTAGCTGCTCTCATTATTCACACAATACTCAATTAAATCACATTACTTTATTTGTGGTGACCTAACAGTACCATGACAAAGCACTAATTGCTTTAAAATTTTGTGATTAAATTTTCAGTAGGGAATTGCTGTTGAAATTAACATTTGTTTGAAAGAAGTCTTTGTCTTCATATCTTTTTGATCTCTTGATTGATATGCAGCCATCCCTTAATTGTGAGTAATTTTGTGAGCTATTGCTTGTCTTTAAAACACTCCTTTTATATTTGTCCAACTACCTTGATGTTTAGGTAACCTAAAAAAAAAGACAGTTTCTAAATCTAATTCTTTGGGAATTTCTTTACGGAGTGCAACTTGTATCTGTAAATGGATCCATTGTGTACAAGCACTTTTTTTAGCTATTGTGTTTCTTAGTTTGAATAAATCTAAATGAATTAAATCCTCTTGGTCTTTTTCTCAAAAGCACTGTATTCTGTCTAGGGAATATTTTGAGAGGTTTTCCTTCACTGCCAGCTGAGCAGTGGACACAGCCATGGGAATTTACCCTGCTTTTCTATAGTCTCTTTATTGTGTAGTATTTCCTTTGAGTCAGCTTGGAATCTGGAAGTGTTTGGAGTGGCAGATCACTACTTTCCTTTTATGAGATAGGGAGATTTCCAGTTTCCATCTGCAAGTGCAACAGCTCTCATGACATCCTTATTCCTCTCAAAGATCCAGTTCATCATTCATTTTGTTTTATGTTGTAGTCAGGAGATTGCCTGAAGTAAGGAATCAAAATCAACATTTTGTCTACATACATATTAAGATAGACCAAAAGTATGATTTCTGACCCTGAATATTGTTATCAAATGAAGTTTTGACTGATTTTGTTATGTATGAAATTATGAAAATTAATGTGAGACCTAACTGATTTAGTAAAGTATGTGAAGAACGGTTTTGTTCCAAAATATAATCTTTCCTGCACTTAAACCTAGACAAAAATGGAGCAAAAATTCTGCTTAATTTGTTTTTTCTTTATCTCTGATGTGCTGAGTTGTATGACTGCATTAGCTGATACGCAGAAAAGTGGGAATACATTCAGCACTCTAACTGCAGTGAGTGAAGGTCTTGCTGACTGCTGGTGTTACAGTAATAACAGTGAGCTGAAACCTACTCAGGAGTATTCCCATTCCAACTAACTACAGAATAATACTTAAACTATAGAAAGTTGTTGTGTATGCTTAAGTAAAGTTACTCTGCTTTGTGGAAGCAGCCTGTATCAGATAGAGAATTGACTCAAATATTATGTTTAGGGCTTAACTGTTCTAACAGTTGCAGACAGGTAAATAATACCTTTTAAAAATCAAGACTGTCCTTTTTGTCACCTAAGTCTGCATATGTGGAGGTCCACCTTGACTCTGCTAACAGAGATCTCCTTAATTCCAGCTTCCATGAAAATTTCTGAGCCACTATGATGGTAAGAAATATCTGTTCTGGGTTATGTGCTCTGTTATCCTGATTTAGAGCTCTGTTGTGATTTTACCATAGGTGGACAACTACCAAGGCTCTGCATGAGTCCTCAGAGCTACAGAAGATCCTGAGCACAACCAATGTCTGTAGTGATGGAGTCTGTCTCTCTCATCATATACCTGCAATCAGAGCATATCCAAAGGAAGTGGTTTACCTGTATTCTGGGCATAGACATCCTAGGCATGTTTCAAGTCAAATTGCTGGCCCAAAGCCCTGCATCACAGTAATTCAGAATAACATTTGACATTTTCTGCTAACGTAGAGCCACTCTACTGCCAAGAAAGTAAAGTTCATGAGACCAAACAGACCTAGCAATAAACAACTTAACTCCAGTATGATTAGAGTAATGTCCTACTCTTCTGGGCTCTGTTCCTAGGACTTTCTGTACCATCATTTCTTCCAAAAATGTCAAAGAGAGTCGTACTAGTACTGTATGCAAATGACCACTCAAGCCAAAGAGGTAGAGAACCTTCTGCTCAGGCCTGTGCGAGTAGTCAGACTACAAGGTTAGTTTGAAAAGGACAAAAGTAAGGTGCTGCCACAAGGTTTGGGGTTTTGTCTGTTTTTTGCTTAAGACCAAAATCTATGCATAGTCCCTTAAAAGCAGACGTGTGAGGCCTGAATGCTGAAAAGAAGTAGGTGTCTAGCATTCTGCTTTATAGGTAAATGAGAGAGCTAGCCCCCTGCTTTGGTTGTAATATGTGACTTCCGGAAGATTTCTCTTGCGCCTTTCCAATGACATTTATTTTAGGATGTCTGGATGTTCCCAGTACTACATGCTCAAAACCAGATATATATGTGCGTCTGAGTCAGGCCCATTAAAACTAAACCCGGAATACTTGCACATCTCTTTAGGTGAAGATTTGCAGATAACCTAAAACAAGAAGCACGTCTTTTTTATACAGTCTATTAAATACTATCATTATGAGAATTTGCCTTTTTATGAAAATGAACTTTGAGTGATAGACTCTACTTCTCAGCAAGTTGCGAATAGAGACATGAGTGGTACTGAATTTTGTTTCTCTTTTATTCTTAGACGAACTGAGCCTTCCATTCTTTTGTGTCAAGCTCTGCAATAATAATCACTTATTTAGAAACACTTAATGCTTTTCCTGGGACCATGTCTCCTACTTTTCTTCTGTTAATAGAAGAAAGGAGTAGCACTCACCTCTCTGTTACCCCTATCAAACTCTAAACTTCCTAATCTGTACAACTTCTATAAAGTAATAAGACAGGAGTATATGCATATTGACTACTACCTAGACTTTCAGGATAGAAAGTGACAGTGCCCACAAAGAACAAATTCATTCAAGAAATACCAACAGTCTGCACAACAAAATAAACCAGTGTGATGTCAAATAATAACACTCAGCTCTATCATTCACAAGTAGATTCCAGTGGTTTATGTTTAACTGTTTGTATGTTTCCTGCTTGACACAAAATATTTTTCAAAGAAGCAATTGAATAATGTTTATAGCTAAATGTGTTATTTTCAAATAATGCTTAATTTAATCAGGTGAAATTCAGCTGAATATTTTTCTATTTTCACAAGGCTTAAATTCTAAGGATAATGAAAGTGTGTTTGTATCAAAATGAGAATCATTCTTAGTAGAGAGAAAAGTATTTAATTAAAACTCCTTGTTTTGCTTGAGATTGCAGCATTCTAACTTTGCAGTCTCTCAAACTTATGACACTCATGCCTGCTTTCTTCCTGATTTCTTTCTTACCAAGTATTTGGGATTTGGCAAACATTTTAATTCTAAGAATTCTAGAAGTCAAAATACATTCATCTGAAAACCTACGTAGATCCTTTTGCAAATTATTCTGGATCCTGAGTGTTTCCTTGTGGAAATCTTAAATGCAGTCTGTATTTTATGGATGTTGAAAACACCAAGGTGTGTTCAAAACAGTGAACTTGTGTTCTGAAGTTATTACTTAATCTTAAACATATGCACATTAGTTTTAAAAGGTGGAAAGAGAAGTTATAAGTGACAATTATTTGATATTCAGGTTTGTAAAGTGAGTAAAGATAGAGGTATTTAATTTTAGACCGGTTCTTGTCTACACATTCACTCTTACTTGAGCATAGACACATTTAACATCTGTGACAAGCTAAATACAGCTTTAGATAAGCTAAAGCCTAAACATGTCAAGAATCTCAGAATAGGAAACATGTTACTCTGACTTAGCCAGGCAGCGGCAGGGAGTCTCTCCACCAATCTCCCCTGTTCTGCAATTAAAATGGCCCTTTTATGCTGGTTCATAATTTATATACCATATTGCTTAAAGTTTGCCTCTGGATAACCATCTTTTGACCTATTTATTTTTTGAGCAAAAGAAGAGAATCCATATGTGAATGGACATTCAAGCAATTTTAGGTTAGAGCAGGAGAAGCTTGAGCCAGAGGCCCAGTGGAAGAATATGGGGTCAGAGAAGAGGAAGAGAAGGAATAGTTGAATAATAAATTAAGTCCATCTTTGCTGTCATTCATGACACATGTATTACAGAACAAATGTGTTTGTTTCAGGTTGATTCTGTTTCTATAAAAAGGACTGTTCTGTGCCAGCTTTTTATTGAATGTATTTTTTCTGTTATTCCTTTTTACTTCTTCTGCACCACCACATGCAAACCAAACGATATCAAAAAAGGTGAAAACCACCTTCCCCAACAAGCATGAATAATTCATTATGTCACCCACTACTATTTGTACACCATTACAAATTATTAGTTTAAGAGAGATAGTAAGTTCAGTCTCAAGGATTTGGGTTGCATAAGCATTTTTAACACACTGGTACAATCACTGAGTATTTCAGAGGCATCCTGATTGTTAGAGTTAGTAGAGCATCTTGCAAAGACTGTCTAGGCCATCAGTCTGGTAAGCAGTGTTTCTCCATGACTAACGTATTAAAAAGGTGTACATCTGGTCTGTCTATATGTTGCAAGCTTCTACACTAGCAAACATATTAAGTGAGACAGAAGCTTAAGCCACCCTCAGTAAAGATGCAGACCTTTTCTTTTAGGTGGGAGTCCTACTCCTCAGTCAGCCTTTTGCAGGACAAACATACTTGTCCTTCTTCAAGCTCACTATCCCACTTCAGTTATTAGTTTGCCCCCAGTTACCAGATAGCGAATGAGATCAATGATACCAGGATACTAAAAAGCACAGAACAAATACAACTTTTTTTTTTTTGGAAAAGATGTCCAGGGAGATAACAGTTCCTGGTGGCACTATAGCCTGGATTAAACCAAAAGTCATCATTAGCCATCTTTCTCTGAATTTTTCTTGACCCTCTCATCTACAAACCTGTAAAAGATAGTACACTTATAAATTAATCAGGCACTCTAGGTTTTCTATAGCAAATAATCTATTTATGTTACTAATAAGTGTGTGTGTGTGTGTGTATGTGTACAAAAAGCTAACTGTAAATCACAGAACATGAATAAAGGGAGATGTTCTAGCTAACACTTGGCACAATAGCTAGTAGTCAGAAAAAAAAAAAACAAAAAAACAAAGACAAAACAAGCAGAGAAAATAAGTCTACCTCTCTCTCAGTACATCATTGTCTGTAGCCTCTCCTTCGAAGTATTTTCTTTTACAGCTACTGCAACAGTTTTGGGTAGATGACGATGCAAGCCCATAACGGTGTGCCCATGGACAGGTCATGTATTCCTTCCTTGTGAATCCTGATGTTCATTTGCAGCTCATGTGGCATTATACTTCTTGAGCTAGCTTTTAATTTTCTTTGCATTTTAGTTTTGATTTTGTTTGCTGCCTGCTTTGGGATTTATTTGCATTTTCATAATATTGTGCCTAGATATGCTGCATTGTTGATTTTTCATAAATAATTTTTCAGCTAGATTCCCTGGTGTATGAATACTTGGGCAATAAATAGAGACAGCAACTTCAAAGCAGAGATTTTAATTGTAAATGAATATATAAAATTGATTATCTCAAGGGGTTAGTGATACAGTACTTTAATGTTGTGCTCCCATTATCTCACCACCTAAGATCTGATTCACTCCTTGGAAGTGCCTATCTCCATTGTAAATAAAGGTTGCCTACGGCAAGTAGCCTACAAATGTAAGCATTTCAGTTGCGTGCCTAACATTAAATGAGCTGAATCAGGATCCAAGCCTCAGAGTTTGTCTCATAGATCAGAATACCATATCTTCATATGAGAATTATTTTGTCTTCAGAGAGTATTTTACCTCTTACCTGTGTAAATCATAGGTCAGCTCCTACAGGGCTAACATTTCAGTTCACAAAGTTATGATGGATCTGTCTTGACTCTTGTCCTCACCTGAGGTAAATGAAATTCATACTAGGTGGTTTGAATGATTATCAAAACTCACTGGCAGGAATAACTTTG
The DNA here is from genome assembly GCF_031877795.1 of Strix aluco. NCBI lineage: Eukaryota > Metazoa > Chordata > Aves > Strigiformes > Strigidae > Strix > Strix aluco. Next base: position 47,234,343 of record NC_133935.1, read on the forward strand.
AAAATTGGTTAATTCTTTCCACAGTTGCTGACTGAGGTTGATAGAATTAATGGAATCTTATCCTGTTAACTATGTAAACAGATATGGGAATAGATAATGTTATCAGGTTCAAGAGGAATAATTTCATCTTAGTGTCTTTTCTAATTTTATAAGTTCAAATTAGCTGAACTATCAGCTGTGATTTTGCAGAAAAACAAAACAAAACAAAACAAAACAAACAAACAATGTAAATAAATTCTACAATGGGTTTGTTAAGCATTCATTCCAATGTATAGCCCTGGTTCTCAACATTAATGCAAGAAATAGATGACAGTCCTGGTCATCCAAGATATTTATCCCTTTATGGTTGATGAAATAAATAAAATATAAGATATGCTGGGAAATTAACTCACTTTATAAATGCTTCTGCAACTCCTATTGATGCAAAATAATGATATCTAATAATGATTCCATCTAAAAAATTTAACAAGTAAAATTACTAATATATTTATTGGAATAAGTACAACATCACAATGTAATAAAGTAAATCTGTATCTCATGACCAAGAAAGATTTGGTCCCTTCAGATAAAAATGAAAAATTGTCATTAGCAAGTGGAAAAGTATGATTAAACCTGATAGTATTCAAAGGAGTCCTTGGTTAGTCTTTTAGATTTGAGTTCCAAGCCAGCCTGTAGAATATATATCTAATTTACTACACCAAGTAATGTTATTGTCTTTTGAGATTATGTCACTAAAGGTCTACAGTGAAATCATGGAGGATTTCATTGAAGGAAATCATGGATGATCTTAAATAACATTGTCACAGATTTGCCTATATTAAAATAAATATTGATAACTCTGCAGGTTTATAGAAATACTTGAGATCATTGTACAGTAACTTTGAGGTTGACAAGTATGAGGACACATTCACACTTTGAGAGTTCTGAACTTGCCAGTAATAAACAGCAATTAGTCATCCTCTGGTGAAAGCAACACCGAACACAAATATGTAAAGTTTTCCTGAGTCACACATACCACAGCTGCTATCCCAAAACAGATCAGGCTTATCATGCTATAAACACAAAGCTTACAAAATCTTTAAAAAGAAATGTTCACATAAAAAATTGAAATTTTTTCATTGCTTAATCCTTAAATAACATTAGATTATAATGGAGAAGAATCTTCAGGACTGTTTGCAGAGCCTTAATTGTATATAACTACTTTCAATAAAGCATTTTGCTGCTGCTCTGTTTCTTCAGTAACAAATCTCTGTTTATCTTTCTTTTTTCCTCAGCATTTACTTTCTCCTCTCTTCTGATGTTACTCTAATCAGGCGAAGTACTTAATAATGGCAAACTCTGTCAAAAAAAGCATTAATTCTTATCTGCTTATAAGTGTCCGGTCATCCTGGAGAGGTAGGGTACAATTTAAGGCACCCAAAATTAGTGGCCTGCATGTAGGTGACTAAATGATCAGCAGGTAGCTCTAGATATTCTCAGTACAAATCTTGGGAACAATCCATTTGTTTAAATGATGCACTTTATAGCATTTGAGATGCCTCTGTGGATGTCCCTGTGCGAGCCTCTGGAGAGGCACAGGTTTCTCAGTTTGCTTATCGCATTGGCAGCCCCATGCCAGGTATCTTGGGAAATCTGAAATAACACCATGTACCAATGTTTAAATGCCTGATTTCATTTCAGGGTCAGATGAATCACTCTTTAGTCTCCACTCTGTCTCAATGGGCGTAGCCAGTCATTGAATGAGGGGTTCAGAGCATGATCCAATTTGCTCTGAAATAGACACCTAAATTCAGGTGCCTAAATATAGGCATCTAGTGTCCATCTCAAGCACCATAGGGTACCTGAGGCACCTTGGAAGACTAGTTTATATGACAGGGAACCTGTGGGAGACCACTACATCTCTGGAGGGGCAGCTAGAAGTCAGGTGGGTTATGCTTGCTGCTAGAAGTCTGGACATCTTACAGAATCACAGAATCATCTAGGTTGTAAAAGACCTTGAAGATCATCTAGTCCAACCATTAACCTAACACTGACCGTTCTCAACTACACCATATCCCTCTGTGCTATGTCAACCCTACTCTTAAACACCTCCAGGGATGGGGACTCCACCACTGCCCTGGGCAGCCCGTTCCAATGCCTAACAATCCCTTCTGTAAAGAAATGCTTCCTAATATCTAGTCTAAACCTTCCCTGGTGCAACTTGAGGCCATTACCTCTTGTCCTATTGCTTGTTACTTGGTTAAAGAGACTCATCCCCAGCTCTCTGCAACCTCCTTTCAGGTAGTTGTAGAGGGCGATGAGGTCTCCCCTCAGCCTCCTCTTCTCCAGACTAAACAACATCAGTTCCCTCAGCTGCTCCTCGTACGACATGTGCTCCAGACCCTTCACCAGCTTCGTTGCCCTTCTCTGGACACGCTCGAGTAATTCAATGTCCTTTTTGTAGTGAGGGGCCCAAAACTGAACACAGTAATTTAGGTGTGGCCTCACCAGTGCCGAGTACAGGGGTAAGATCACTTCCCTGTCCCTGCTGGCCACGCTATTTCTGATACATGAGCTCTAGAAATCAGAGTCTTGAGTTGAACTCAAGCTTGTTGAATCTCCTGATCTTTTATCATTGTTCTGCTTTTTCTGTTCTCTCTATATCTGTTCTGGCTGCTGCCATAAAAGGCAATAAAAAATATTTCTATAAATACATTAGCAACAAAAGGAGGGCTAAAGGGAATCTCCATTCTTTATTGGATGCCAGGGGAAACATAGTGAAAAAGGCTGAGGAAAAGGCTGAGGTACTTAATGCCTTTTTTGCCTCAGTCTTATGAACCGACAGTGTGCCCAGGTGGCCAAGAAGGCCAATAGCATCCTGGCTTGGATCAGAAATAGTGTGACCAACAGGAATAGGGAAGTGATCATCCGCCCGTACTGGGCACTGCTGAGGCTGCATCTTGAATACTGTGGTCTGATTTGGGCCCCTCACTACAAGAAAGACATTGAAGTTCTGGAGCACCTCCAAAGAAGGGCAACAAAGCTGGTGAAGGGTCTAGAGAACAAGTCCTGTGAGAAGCGACTGAGGGAACTGGCATTGTTTATTCTGGAGAAAAGGAGGCTGAGGTGAGGCCTTATGACTCTGTACAACTACCTGAAAGGGGGTTGTAGCGAGGGGGATGTTGGTCTCTTTTCCCAAGTTACACATGATAGGACAAGAGGAAATGGCCTCAAGCTGTGCCAGGGGAGGTTTAGATTGGATATTGGGAAAAAATTTCTTCACCAAAAGGGTTGTCCAGCATTGGAACAGGCTGCCCAGGGAAATGGTTGAGTCACCATCCCTGGAGGTATTTAAGAGACGTGTAGATGTGGAACTTAGGGATGTGGTTTATTGGTGGACTTGACAGTGTAATGTTAACACTTGGACTTGATGATTTTAAAGGTCTTTTCCAACCTAAATGATTGTATGATTCTAAAATGTTCATAAAATGATACCGAATCAGTACAATGTGTTATGCCAAAAACAGGTTTACCAGGGAGACAAAGGAGGTGCTTGACCTTCTGACAGTGTATAATGAGACACTTCCTCTGAGTAAAGTGATAAGGGAAAGAAAACATCACTGTACAATGCTCACAAGATCACAGCTTCAGATAGATCTGCATATTTGCTTTTTTTCCTGCTCTAATCGCTATGCAGTGGTGCACAGCAAGAGAGAATCTGATCCCCAACCTGAGTTCAACTCATCTCACTCCTGGGAGAATTGCTTACTACAGACTTCTTTCAGAGCTTAGAGAAGAGATGGCTGTACTGTAGCACTGGGTGATTCAAGAATATTCAAGCCAGTATAATGATATGTGCACAGTTGTAAACATCTGTAGGCTGTAAAGCAAAACCAGATCTCCTGGAGTCCTTTGGGGGTATCTCTGTGTTGCTTTGTCATGCCAATAAACACTTGTTTTGTCCAGAGTTCAAGTAGATAAGAAACACCAAATGGAATCCCTAGCCAGTTTGCACAGTCCTACCCTGGCACTAGTAAGACCAGCTGCTGAGATGGTTTCTCGTTTTATTTGGCAAAGTGTATATAACAACACTGTAATGATTCTGTATGTTAAAAATGCAATCACATGCAACACCAAACTGCAAATTCTGTGTCCTGAAAAACAATGAAATTGTGCATGACAGCACTTACTTGGGTTACATCTAAACAGCAATACTTCTGGAATTTATTTGACTCATCACAAATGAGTGCACAGATTTCAAGAAAGTATGCTTAAAGAGGATAAGTTACTCTCTGAAAACTAAGTCCTGATTGGTTTGTCCTTTAAGTAGCAAGGCAGAAAGTGGAAAAACACATACTTGCATCTATTATAGCTTCTGACTTACTGGAAGGTATTTTTTCAGGTTTTGCTGTCAAAAAAGGTTTATTGAAATAGCTAGTGTATATTAACACAAAGAAAGCGTCCAGTCTCTTGTTTAAATGTTATTAGTTCAGTAAAGGAGAAACAACTGTTATAGTGGTTTGAAAGTAGCTGTTGGATCCTGAAATTACCCTGCCACTGAAATCAAATGTCTTGAACACACAGATTAATCTTTCTAGCTCACATTTTTATTTATAAAATTAGGATAACAATATTTAACTGCTTTCCTTAGTGGGGATAGTATAAGGATTCAATAGTTAATATTTATACAGTATTTTGATTATGTAGAATTCTATGTAAGTGCCAAGTAGAAGTAATATTTTTTAAAAATAACAAAAATTTATATTTATGTATTGTTTTCCGCTTCTTCAAATAAGCAGAAAAGCATTGTGTATGGGAAACATGTACAACATAATTTCACAGCAAAAGTGAAAGCCAACAAGAAAACAAGTGCCATAAATTATGAGAAGTAAATGAGTATGCTAAATGGAATATAATTAGCTTTGACTTATTTTATCCATCCATATGACCCTTGACAAGACAAGATTGTACAAGCTCACTAACTTGAGTCTGTGGTTTGAGACCTATTTTCTAGTTCAGAAATATGTGTTTTGTTTTGGAGAAATCAGCTGAAACTGATTTCAGCATTAAACCAAAAATCTCTATACTGAAATAGACTTTTTCTGGAGTGAGTTTCTCAAACCATTCAGCAATGTCAAAACTCTTCTAATTGCATCTATTGTAAAACTCCCAATAACTTCAACAGAGACAAAATTCTTGAATAACATGAAGTACACTTGAAAAATTTGCTCTGTCATATTGCTGTATGATAGGGGGTTTTTGTATAAAAATTTATGCTCTAACATCTCCAAAATTAATATAACTAGTTTCTCATAGGTCTCTGTATTAATAATCTCTAACATGCTGAAGACAAACAGGAGACACCCCTTGAGCAGTCTGTGCCTCTAAAGGAGGTTCATGTCAGCCTATATAGCGCTTTACAGAAAGTCATCTCAACACTGAATGATGTCTCTAAAGAAACAGGAGGCTGTTAAAGAAATTGAAGCACAGGGATAATCTGCTTGTATCAGTTAAACAAGCAGAATGCTGTGTTGTACATCATCAAAAGACTCTGAACTGCCTTCCTGTGCAGGAAAGACCTGTAGAAGTCACGTTACAGCAGATTAACCTGAAGTTAACGATGGCGTGGATAACTGTAACAGTGTGCTTCAGAAAGGAAAACGTCATCCTGCAAACCAATTTACCACAGCCACCTGAAGATCAGAGCTGACAGATCCAGAAAAAACTCTGAGCTGTCAAGACACCTAAAGCAATTGCATCTCCTTACAATCCCCTTATAATAATCAATCACAGCCCCCATCCATCCCTCCCATACAATCAAATACTCCCTATAATTAAAAAAAATAAAATCTCTGCATATTTACAGGGTGGCAAAGACAGATAGCAGACATTCAGAGCTCTATCTCAGCTGAGAAAGAAAAGGTAGTATCTCTGTTTCAGAGACAAGAATACATAAAACTGTGCATTATAATGGTGCAGATGATATCACAACCACAGAAAAGTCTCAGACTTTCTTACTAGTGTATCTTTTATCTATATATAGGCACACACACACACATGCACTAATAAAAGTATTTGGCAGCTGTTTTGAACAGATGGAGTCTTATAGATCTCCAGGGGAAGAGCCTGTGGAAACACAGACAAAATACATATTAACATCCTTTAAATGCTCTATGAAAGAAATAAGCTACTGAAGAGAACTCTTACCCACATGTCCAAATTGAGTCATAGCTCCCAAATAAGCCACCAATACCTTAGGGTCAGATAAAGAACAGCATGATCATTTAACGTGTCCAGCTGAATAACCAAAAATGTTACTGCAGAATTTGGGCAATGACCACATCATAAAACTGATATTCTGGAAACTGTAGGCATAAAGATTATTTTTGAAACCGGATTTTGCAAACAAAATTCTTAAAACTTTCCTTGATGGAAGATATTTTTACATTGAATGGGAAACGAAGTTCACATACACTCATTTTTTAACTCATCCAGCAGAAAAAAAATAACCCAGTACCTTTGAGAAGGATTGATCCTCAGACAAAACAAAATCATACTAGAAAACATTGACATTGCTGACTTTTACTATCCACTTAATTCAGTCTCAGAAACTCTATCTCAGAGCTTATTTTGTTTTGCAACTATATCTCTGTGAATCCAAAGTAAAATGGCTTTAGAGTTCAAGGAAACCTCCAATGTGGATTATAATGTCTGCACAGAAATACACATTTGCATAACAAAGTATCTGTCTTGCTATAATCCTAGTTAAGAAGGCATTTTTTTTCTTGGAGGATGGTTCAGAAAGTTATACTGCCAAAATGTAATCAGAGTTGGATTCCTTTTTTCAAGTTTAGTAACTGCATGCAAACAGATTTCAGAGGAATTTCCTAATTGAGCAAAAGGCAGCAGCATCATGGAAAGACAATCCAACTTAGAGATATAGATCATAGCTTGTAGAAAAGTAACTAATGGCAAAGTAAATGTCTTCAAGCTGTCAGTAAATGTACCTTAGAGGATTCTGAAGGATTCTAAAAGGTTTTAAAGATTAGGTATCCTAAGTTAGGTATCATAATTTGTCCCCTTTGTCATTTAAAAAGTGCTATTTATCCAAGCTTATTTGTCTACTTTATATAAGCACCTCTTCCACATTTCTCTGAAAAAAAGCTGCATTAGATATATAAATCAGGAACAGTTCTGTTTTGTTGTATTTTGCTCATCTTACTCCACTCTTCAAATTGTAAGTAATCCAATCAAATATTTAATTCTATGGCTCATTTCCACTGCTTAATTGTTTTATGATTAGTCTTTAAACATTTAGAACTTGATTCAGTTGCTTGCCCAGAAATCCATAGTGCCACCTAAGTCACCTGAGGATATCCAGTCTCCACACAGAAATTATAAGTATAACACAGGGCTTACAGGAAGACACCCATTCCCTCTGGAGACCTAGCTGAGGGTTGAGCAGGATGCTACTATACCTTATACAGTACTACATATACACTTGTGGACAAGAGATTCAAGTGCAGAGGGTATATCAGATATGCTCAACTCCTTTCATACTCTTTCCTGTGGGCCCTCGGGTGGAGATACAGGTTTAATTTCTCTGGCTGCCTACAAAAAGTTCATGACCTTGAAAGAAGTCCCTGCCTCCCACGCTTCCTTAATTCCTCATGTATTCAGGAGAAGCAAACTATTTTTTCATCATCTGTCTTCTATGGCCACATCCCCAAAAGAACTTGGGCATCAACTCTCTATATATATTTCAGTGGAATGTTAAGTGTCCTATGAGAAACTAAGCTCCCTAAGTCAGTACTCAGTGCAGCTCTGACGTTAACGCAGAGAGTTGCATATGAGGATCAACAGTCCTGTCAATTTACCCTGCACATGTATTATACAGCATGATGGTCATGAAAGCAAAAAGGTCTTCTTAGCTCACTCTTCTACTGTTTCCTCTCCCAGAAATCTGTCTTTTTGGATCCAGATCACTGTATTATGATCTTGACCAGGGACAATACACACAAAGAAAATAAAAAACATACTAAAAAGGCTACATTTTAGCCATAAATTTATAGGTTTGTGAAATGAAGGGAAGACATGAGAAGGCTGGCAGAAAGCATAATGAATGCAAACTTACTCTCAAAAGAGCTTTTTTAGCCTATTAACAGAGAGCAACACACTTTTTATATACTGGGTGCAGTTAGGTGACTGTAGAGAACATTGTTTGTTCCTGACAGGGGCAGCAAATGTACAGTACACTTCGGCCCAGCTGGCCCTCACTCACTCTAGTCTAAACTAGCTGCCTAGCTCATTGTCTGAGATAAGTAGGATGCATTACTCCCTGGAGTACCTAGTCTGCTCTACAGTTCCAAGTGAACCTACATGACTGGTATAGGCTATACACTTAAATTTAAGTCTCCAAAGAAAAGATGCATGATTTTTTTTTTTCCCCATGTGATCTCCTTGAACCCTGTGGCTTTCTGTCTGGGTTTGCACCATGCAGGTCCTGTGAGTCAGACAACAATCTAGACAGTGCTTTTGTCTTCCTAACCTTCCAGTGTTGAGTGGGAAAGTATTAAAGAATGCATTTGCAATACATTTAAAAACTGAATTCAAAAACCAATTTAGTTAACTATCTCTCTACTAACAAAGCACGAACACTTAAAAGTGAGGAAATTAATAGATGCCATCACAAACTGTCCACTGTTACCTCAGAAATTAATGCATATATTGCATCAAGTGTAATGAAATGAATATTTCATTACAATACAGTGACCTTACCACTGACCCACAGAAAGGTGGATATTATTAGATAGGGGGTTTGGGTAGCAGAGTATTTTCTTTAAAGGAAAGCTCTAACATGGACAATACTAGCAGCTAATTATCTATTGACAGCAAAATGCCATGGTAAGATACTTGTGGTATGTTAAGAAATGGTGTATATCCTCAAGCAAGGGCAGAAGAATGGTTACAGTTCATCCAAGATTTATGGATAGATTCTGCCTACTGGCTTTAATTGTCTCACACAGTTACTACAATCAATAATTGAAATGTCCTTGCCTGATCCTAGCAAGATGACTCCGATTACCTAAATTACTTGCCTATAGTGCCTACACTCAGAATATAGTCTACAGAAATAAATTAAAAGAGTAGGAAGCCCTGCAGAGTGAATCAGAGTGGGATCTTCTATTTTGCCTTGTAATAAAACTCTTCCCAGCCAAGTCCTTTGTGCAGTTGCCCCAGCAGGTCTGCTGAAGTGATGAGCCTTCACTGACCTTGATAGCTCTAAGTACACACAAGGACTCCTGGCCACAGGCAGGTCGCCAAAACCTTCCTTCTGTAGGGCACCTGGGTAGTTCACTCTAAGCTCTCACCTCCTCCATCTGTGGAAGACAAGTTGGAACCAGTTTCATTAACTTTAAAATGTTGCCACTTGTGCAAGTGATAACTGGAACACTGTGAAGTCTAGCTCAGTACATTTATGTGAGACCTGTAAGACAGTTCTGAAAATCCTGGGCACCTCCACAGGGTGAGCAGTGTTAATGTTGATAAGACTCAGGTGCTTACAGGACTCAAACATGTATTTTGACAAGCTGTGTAATTACATTTTGTGTTTATTTTTCATAACGGGTATGCTGTATTTATTGCACAGTTGCTGGTAAACTTATTTTACATATGTATTTCACTTTGGTTTACCGTTGAAGTGTTGTTTTGTCATTAACTGTCTGTCTCTGCTCTTGGTAAGAGTAATACCGGAGCATTGAAGCTGGTAGAAATACCAGTAAATTTGGGAACACTTTGTCTGTTTATGAGCACAGAAAACCAGGTCAAACTTGTTTGTTTATTCTTTAGGCAGCACTAATTTGAGATTATTTCTATTTCTAACTATTCTTTTATTTGCTCTTAATTGCTTGGAATTTCAAAATGTATAACAGTTGCTGGCATCACTGTTTTGCCTAGTAACAATGAGGAGACTTTAAATACTGCATTTGTTTATGCATCTGGTATTTTAGAAGGTAGGAAGTTCCCTTTTATTTATTATTTTATTTAGATAAACAAGATAAAACTTGACATACATATTTGCTTGTTTTCTTTATTCTTTTATTTAGATGGATAAAACAAAGGTTGACATACATTTCTGATTATCAGTATTATAAATATTACCTATGTTCTGGCAGCACTTGAAGTCGCATAATGATATGAAAGCCCTCCAGTCCTAGCTGCTGTATAAAAATGTTAAACTACACTCCGTACTGCCAGAAGAATCCTAAGACCTAAAGAGAGAAGGGGGATAAGAAAGGTTAAGCAGAGATGTTTCATGTTGGTTAGATAGTGTTGCCTCATTTCAACAGAGTGCTCCCTATCTATGTAGGACAGAGTATAGTTGAAATGTCTTGGTCTTTGTGCTCCTATTTGCTTTCTAGTTTTCATTTTCATGCCAAGTTGTCTATAACAGAATGTGGTATGAAGGGTGGAAAAACGTGGGTGTGAGTTATTAATACTCTTGCATGCGTGAGAGTAGGAAAGTACTAGGGAAGTGAGAGGGAGAAAGGAGGAAGGGACAGAGAGGGAGTCTGAGGAGCAGAGACCTGAGAAGAACAAGGGGAGCACTTGTCTGAAGTACTGTTTGGCTAGCAACAGCACACAGTTTCATGGCAGCATGAAACCAGAAGACAAACATCTCCCTGGAGGTACCTAAACTGTTGCTAACACTGTACAGTGTGTCAACCTGTGGTGAGTTGACCCTGGCTGGATGTCAGGTGCCCACCAAAGCCACTCTATCACTCATCTTCCTCAGATAGACAGGGGAGAGAAAATGTAATGAAAGGCTCATGGTTCAAGATAAGGACAGGGAGAGATCACTCACCAATTACTGTCAGGTGCAAAACAGACCTGACTTGAGGAAATTAATTTAATGTATTACCAATCAGATCAGAGTAGGATAATGAAAAATAGAGACTAACTCTTAAAACACCTTCCCCCCACCCCTCCCTTCTTCTTGGGCTCAGCTTCATTCCCATTTTCTCTACCTCCTCGCCCCAAGTGACACAGGGCGGGCAGGGAATGGGAGTTGCGGTCAGTTCATCACATGTCATCTCTGCCATTCCTGCTTCCTCAGGGGGAGGACTCCTCACATTCTTCCCCTGCTCCAACATGGGGTCCTTCCCACGGGAGACAGTCCTCCATGAACTTCTGCAATGTGAGTCCTTCCCACAGTCTACAGGTCTTCATGAACTGCTCCAGCGTGGGTCCCTTCCCTGAGGTGCAGTCCTTCAGGCACAGACTGCTCCAGCGTGGGTCCCCCACAGGGTCACAAGTCCTGCCAGCAAACCTGCTCCAGCGTGGGCTCCTCTCTCCACGGGGCCACAGGTCTTGCCAGGAGCCTGTTCCAGCACAGGCTTCCCACAATGTCACAGCCTCCTTCAGACATCCATGTGCTTCAGTGTGGGGTCCTGCACAGGCTGCAGGTGGATCTCTGCTCCACTGTGGACCTCCATGGGCTGCAGGGGCACAGCCTGTCCCACCATGGTCTGCACCATGGGCTGCAGGGGAATCTCTGCTCTGGCACCTGGAGCACCTCCTCCCCTTCCTTCTTCACTGACCGTGGTGTCTGCAGCGTTTTTTCTCTCATTTGTTCTCACTCTTCTTACAGCTACAGTTGCACAGTTTGGGTTTTTTTCCCCCACTTCTTAAATATGTTGTCACAGAGGCACTACCACTGCTGTTGATGGACTTGGCCTTGGCGAGCAGCGGGTGCATCTTGGAGCCAGCCAGCATTAGCTCTATTGGATGCAGGGGAAGCTTCTAGCAGCTTCTCACAGAAGCCACTCTGTAGCTCACCCTGCTACTAAAACCTTGCCATGCAAACCTAATACACAACCCCCTTGTCCAACATCAACTTATATTTTCCTCTCTCCAGTTTTGGTAAGACCTTTTCTGTATCTCTTCTCTGACTTTTTCCCAGACTTCACTTTTAGCTAACTTTTTCTCTGGACTGTTGATAGTATGTTCATTTTTAATGTTCCTCTATATTAAAAGTCTCTTCTTACACTGCTACTGTCCCTCCTTTACCATCATCATTTCAACCCCATTTCTTCACACTTCTCATCCAATTTGTGATAGCATTTGCTTTTGTTGCTTCTTCATTTCTAAACTTTAATAACTGAACTCTGATTCTGATTTCATGTCCACATGTTGACATCCAGACCAGGAAGGCTGTAATCAATCTAGTTTTTATCTTCCTACTAATCTGATTGTTACCTTTGACAAAAATTTGGAATTTATTTTTATAAATTCAAAAGAATAAGACAAAATCACCATACTTAATTCAAATGACAGTTTTCTCTCTTTGATCCTGGTTCAGCAATGTCCTTGCACCATGCCTAACATTTAGCCTGAGCATAAATCTCATTAAAATCAAGCACGTGCTTAAGGCCCTAAAATAGGCTCTCCTGGCAACAGACATCTGTAACTAGTTAGAAACATTTAACCATCCATAACTATCTTTCTGCACTGTGCTCCTACTTCTATTGCTGCATTATCAATCTTCATTCCTGTCTCTTTGTGCCTGGACAGAAATTGCTTTGGTTCTTGAAAATCTAACTCACTGAAATTTATTCCTATCCCCTTCCCTTCCTCCTTTCTGTGCATGTAGAAATCTTTCCTTTCTATCAGCAAGCCTCATTGAAAAGCAAACCAAACACACATCCCCTGTGTGTCACAGTGACTTTGAGCCCTCTTTCCTCTGTCTTTTGTAACTTTTAACCCCAGAAATTCTGTGTGCCCCCTGTGGGAAATGTGGATAGTGCATGATTTTCACCTTTTCAGTTTCAGGTTATTCAGCAAAATATTCTGTAGATCCCATTAATGGCTTCAACTTCCAAAGCAAAAGCTTTCAAACCATGACAAGCTTTTGAAAATACTTGTCTGCAATAGTTTTTTAACTTTTTTTTTTTTTCCTGGATTGCTTCCTATTGTAATCAGCAATATTCTCAGAAATATTAAACGCCCTCTGGTAATATTTTCTCTTCACCAGAATTTTTCTATAAGGTTTCAAGCTCTGATTTCTTTCCAGCTCTCTCTTTTTTTTTTTTTTTGAGGTTCTATATATATATCAGTAAACTGTGTTCCATACCTAGTATCTCATATCTATCTCCAAAGGGTATTATTAACATCAGTAACTCAGGTTTGCTTTAGTCTGTATGAATTCTCTAAAATCTATTTACACTAAAGCTACTGGTGAATTTTCAACTACCTCTTCTGTTTGAATCCTTCCCTCCTATTCTATCACTGTCCACAACTGAACTTATGTTAATGACATATTCAAATTTAAGGGCAGACGTTGTTAACCAAGGGAAGCATTTTGCTGAGTTTTACAAGGTGAGTAATGAGTTAGATTTCATTATAAACAGGATCGGAGTGCACGAGGTGGAGCCAGCGGTTGGATCTGAAGCCAGCAGTTCAGCACCATTGATTTGATTGCAAGCCAGAGGAAAATTTCCCTTCTTTGACTTCCAGGATCTTCCACTTTGGTCCTCAATGCATACATGGTGAGATGGCATGATGGGAGAGTGAGATGTTTGTGTCAATGCAGCTGTAATAAGACTATTCACTCAAATGTTTAAGAAAAAAAGGAAGCATGCAGTCCCAACACAGGACTTTGTTTAGTGATTTTTTTTTTTTTAAATCACTTAGACTCAGATCCTTGAAAGCATTTACATCCTAATTTTCAATTAAAATCAGTGAAATTGCTCCATGAAATGAGTGGATGTTACATACCTAAATGTCATTTAATTCTGGACCTTTGATATTTTGGTAGCTTTTTTACTAGCCTCCAGAGAGGTCAGTGAAACTAATGAAGAAATTAACATCAACCATTTTGAGTCAGGGCTGAAACGGAGAACCTCAGATTTCCTGGTTATATGGTATCAGAAAGAAGTGAATCCCTTTCATCTAAATATAGCTCTCCCTCCACCATCTTCATATGTAAAATTCAGAAGCTTAACTCCACCACTGGTATCAGTGAGATGCTTTTCCCAAGCCACTTTCAGGAAAAGCCATCAGAAATTGTTGCTAAATGTCATTTTCAGTATCAGCATTGCAGCTTCTGTCCACTGTAGATTAAAAGTCTCTTTCAAGCACCACTTTGAATTAAATAAATCACAGTAGCACTCCAGCTACCCCATAATCTCTACTGGAACACTTTCCTGTCATATTTAGACTACAAATGTATTTCTATCAGCACCACGGAAGTCAGGAGACTGTGAAACTTCTTTGCTACAACAAGGCTCCAGAGGAGAATGAAAGCTTTTAAATTTTAGCAATCCATTTACAGAGCACAGTATTAGAGTAGCAGGGATGTTTTCCTTTTAAGGCTAGGCAAATCCAAGTTGGTAATAAACCAAACTTTTATTCTTTGTACTATAAGTTTGCTATTATTCAGTTTTATTTAAAAATCTCTTCTCTGTGGAATATGTTGTTCAAAATGCCTGAAGTAATAATTGTTACAATTAATACTATTACGATATTTCAGTTTATATATTAATTAAGAGAGAATTAGTGATAATTATCTATATGTATTAAATATTAGAAACCAGGAAGCATTTAAGCTGAATTTAACACATTTCATTGGTTAATATCTATTGGGTTTTTTTCAATTACAACTGTGTAAAACAATATACCTCCTTAGTACCATCATTGCACAGAGCTTGGTGATGCAAATCCTGTATTTAAAGTACAAAGTAGGCACTGCTGTGAGGTTAATGTTCACACATGAACACAAAAGATCAAGTGTTATAGTCAGGATTCATGCCCCCAGCTTCAGGCATGAATGTTGCTGTTATACCGTGCTATACCGTAAATGTAGAGAAGCAACTCATGAAAGATTCATGCCTTTGTCAGCCTAAGTCACCCTTTTCAGGTGACTAACTAGCACCATGGGGCAATTTTATACAGATATTTAATCATTTAAACTCATAACCAAACAGGCATTTAAGCCCCTATCTTCCATTGCAATAAATTTAACAAGGGCACCTTGGTCAGTCTGACAGCATCTAGTGAGAATTTCAAAAGCAACTAGGTACCTAGGGTGGGATTCAACCCATCTAACTCTGAGCGTCTCCAATGTAAGTATCTCTAGCTGAGCTGGGCATACAGATTCTGATTACAGCAAATGTATAAAAATAATCAACAAACTCAGTGAAGATTACAGTGCAATTCCTACATCAGATGTAGATGTTTGTTCTAGAGTGAGGTGCAGGCATCTACAGCAGTGACACTGAAAGTCAGCAGAACTGAAACCATACCCTTAATTTAAATCAAAGTCCACATAGAATTTACCTTCCGCTTGGCCAATACTATGCTAGGCATCTGAATACCATCAAGGAATTGGTCCTCACAACCCAGTTATATTTCCAGTGGAAAACCTCATCAGTTTCAATGGAAGTTGAGTCAGACCCTGAGAGTAGTTCACACTAAGCAGTTATAAGTATCAATCACTCTGTACGGTTATGTCCAAAGTAAGCCTGGTCATACAAGCATGCAGATGGGTAATGTCTGAGGCAAAATTAAACTGTATTTGCTTCTCAGCCTTCTCAAATATGAGACTTCGTAAAGTAAAGCCTGATTTGATCTTACTCTTGCTTCTACACAGGAGTGACTTTATGGCTACCTAGCAGCATTCTCATTAATGCAGGGCAGAGTTTCTATGTATTACTTGTCTTCTGCATCAATTTTTCATTTGCAGTTTATTCACAGAACTCTTTACCTGTGCCCTTGAAGAGTCATCTTCTTCAAATGACTGAACTGATTGCATTACAGAAAACAAAGTACACCAGTAAAATATTTTTGGGAAGTGAAACAACATTTTACTTTTTTCAAAATATTCCTGATATTCATACTGCCAGATCCATCACTGGGTAGGAATGCAGCATGCTAGCAGCATAATTATGGCACTGACTATCAATTTGAAAAATTCTACATCATGAAACATTATGAGATTGGCTAATTGTGTACAAAATCAGGCTAGAAATAAAGTGCCTATTTTTTACCAGAAGTTAATTAACTAATGCCTGTATTGGGTATATTATATGTTCTCTATCATTCAAATTTTTATAATAATACTGTCTGTCTTTCTCAAAGATGTGAAGTGCCTTGATCAGAAGTTGCAGTCTTGATGTATCTATTACTTGGTGAAATTATGTCTTGCATTACAAGAAGTGAGGATGTCTGACTACTGTGGTCCTTTCTGCCTGTAACATCTGAAGCTTTTTCTCTTTTTGACCTTGAACCAAAGCTCAATGAACTGAGTGGGAAACTCTCCTCTGGTTTCAAATGATAATCTCCCTGCAAACTGGCTATAATGTGCAAACTCACTTTTCGGGACTCCTGATGGCTGGGACAGAAAAATACCCTTTTACCCTTGGAAATGGGATTTTCTTAGTGGAACAGAAGCCTTCTATCTGCATAGGCATGAATTTTACACAGACAGCTCTCAAGATTGCTGCCTGTTACACTAAGTAATACAGTACTATGTACGTTGTCCAGTGGAAAATGTGCAAAAAGTTAAAATTAACATCACAGCATGAAAATTCATTTCTGGATATTATTTTAGCATTGTACCCTTAAAGTTAAATGAGTAGAGGTGTATTGTATACAATCATGTATGAGGACCAATTTCCTGTCATCTTGGGCCCAGAGGTTGTCTTACTGAAGATATGAAGACTGGCTTAGAAAAGCAAGGAGGATTTGGCCTTTAAATTACTTTGGGATTATTATCTTGGGGAGAAAACATAGAATGTAGTTAATTATGATTGGTCTGCATTATGTTACTCATTAATAAATAATTCTTTCCCATGTTCAGATGCCTACCTTGCTGAGAAAGGTATGTACTCTATTTACATCTAAATTATAGTGTTGAATCATTTCAGTGGGCTGCACGTGGTATTCCTCAAATTTTAGTTATCATGTGACCTCCCTAGAGTTCTCAGGTTGGTACATTCAAGATTAATGAGGTACTGGCTCTCTATTAGGAAGCTATTTAAGAACATGCATTTAATTATAGTGAATTATTACAGGAATTAATGTAACCTGACCTCTTTATCAATACAAGTTAACTAAACGGTGTCTGTTTTACACCAAGGTCCCCAAACAGGATATTTTTTATGGCCATTGTTCTGCTAATGACAACAAGTCAGACCACACACAGAAAGAGCCAAAATTTGAAAGAACGTTCCTCTGTTTCGGGAGTACCATCTACATATACATTTCTGTATTTGGACGTGAGTTACGAGTAGTAGACAACAGACAGAAGTGCACAGGCCTATGCTTTTTATTCATTTTGTAGGCACAGCAGTTGCCCAAACAAATGGACATGTTCCAATGTAGTCTTACAAGTGCTGAGAAAACATGTGTGGTTTCACCAGGTACCCTTCTGAGTTCCCATAGGTAACTTTCTGTTTTCTCTGAATACAAATGGCCTGTTTCAGCTTGCACACAATCAAATGGAGTGATACTGTGGGAGCACTCTCATCAATTTTAATGACATTAGTTTCTGGGTAAGGTGCTATTCCATGAGTGTAAAGGTGACCATATCTGATCCAAAAACATTGCTGTGGGCTTTGCCACTGTATCACTCCATATTAGATTTTTTGGTTTGTATGACCTGGGTTTGCATTTTATATTGTTTTTATTTTATTTTAGAAGATTTTCACATGCAATGGTATCAGAGGAATATTTTTACCTTCTCTGGAGATTCAAAGGAATTGGATTTCTAGCTCTTCCATCAGTTCTTAGTAGAACAGAGCTAATGCTTGCATTTTACTGACAGCCCTAGGATGTGGCAACTGAGGCACGGACTCTCCATGAAGTCCAGAAGGAAAAAGAGATTTTGTTGTTACAATGGTACATACTTATGCTCTCACATGCTGTCGGTAAAGCTCTTACTTCATAGTTAACAAATCAGCAATTAGACAGTTATCAACCTTTTCTCCTATCAGCATAAGACCACTCTAACACACACTGTGCAGACCAATCACCTTCTTATTCGCGCACTATTCTCGCGGCGGTAACTTCTCACAGTTCAGTAATTTTCCACAGTTCAGTGTTGCAGCTGTCCGTTGTTTTCCCTGCCACCTTGGCACAACTCAGCAGTTTCTTATCTTTCTTCCAAGGCCTGTTTTTCATCAAAGCCTAGCTGCTTCTCAGAGGCTATGCAAGGCTGACAGGCTGATGTCTCCCACACTAGGACAGACATTATTTGGAGCATGCAATATTTTAATTTCATTTCTTTTGACCTGCTCTTGATCGTATTGCCATTCATGACGATGTCACTCTGTCTCAGCGAAAGCCAGATCTGGCCCCTCTCTGAGGGAGTTCCAAAGTACATAAAGAATACAAAGATATGTTGATAAAAATAAAGCATTATTTTGTTGTGAGTTTTGTGGGGTTTTTTTAACTGACATCTGATGAGACTTTATTTCCAAAGATTAAAAGTTTTGCTGTTGTCCAGGGGGAATATCTTGAAACTACACATCAAAGCTAATGTAATTTCCAGGTTCTACTAACATTGTTCTTTAACTGCTAAGATCTAAAGCACAGATAGCTGACTAGAATTGGGGTGATCCCATAAAGTTCTCTGTGACATCACAATTTATATCAAAGGCAATGGCTACCTGACCACAGGCACTGCCTGGACAATTCTAATAGACTAAGATTTGATCCTCAGTCAAAAAACTACCAACAGATAAGTCTTATATGTGTTTTTTGGAAGCCAAACCATCTTTCAGCCCAAGGAGTTCTACAAAACTGTGCCCCTAAAGGCAGGGAGCAAATAGCGTCATCAGGAAACTTGAAGGGATACAGAAATTTAAATAAAACCGTGTTAGAAGATGCCTAAGAAGCTACATTTCACTCAATTATCTAATATACTGCTAGTCCTATATCTATTGCTAAATTATCACATGGTTTTGCTTCCTGGGTATACGTTCCTTACTGTTGGCATGGAACATTCTCACTTTGCATACACTTAATCCCCATATTTACTTCTTCTGTTACTAAATTCAAACCAGCTCTAGTTCTGGTGTCCAATAGGGACATAGCATAAACAAAATTAATGCAGCCAAGATGGACATATGTCTCACATATCACCCATAAGCATATCTTACATACCACTGTACCAATCAGTTTATACTCCAAGCCACTCCGCTCTGAACACAACTGTATCACTGTTTAAATGACAACTCCAGAAGTGACAACAACCTGGAAGTATGAGGCTCATTATTCACAAAATACTGAGGAATTATGGCAATATTATCATGAACAGATAATAGAGAATTCATTTAAAGTGAATTACGAAGGACCTAAATGATTTGGTTTTTAACAATCCTCTTACCTCTGCCTTTTTGACTTCATTCAAGGCTGCCAATGCACTACCTTGGCAGACAGACATATCAAGAATTACAATAATCCAATCTAAGGGGGTCATGAGAACATGAATCTAATGAATCTAGGCTAATAATTACATCTCATTTAATTACCTCTGAGATAAAGCAGGAGCTGTAATTTTTTTTATAATTGATGTTGCTGACATCTTTGTACCTTTTAAGTGTATTAGTTGTAAAATCTGCCATGTTAATGTTGAAGTTGATAAAAATGTCACAAAGTAAAGCAAAGATAATGGAACAGGAGAGTCTTTAAATGTCAAATAAGTAGAATGGTATTGAGAGATAGATATTTTACAGCCTTTATGCTGCACATGATCTCTGCAATAAATGTACAACCTGTGTGAGGAAGTGAATCAGGAGGTCCTGGCTGAAATACTGTCAAGGTTTTGTTTGGTCAGATTTTCTCAATGTAATTCTAATTTTTTATACTTGCTTTAGGCCATCATCATGAAAGAAGATGCATTAGAGTAGACACTTGATGGAGGAATCTGCATTATTTTACAGACATCAACATTAAAATATTGAATAGCTTGAGGTCCCAAACCTGGTAAACTTGTAATTACATGGCAACTATATTCTGGTAAATTACTTTTTTGAAGTTTTTTATCTGCTACACTGGGAATTTGGAAAAAAGTCCTTCAAGAATTTAAAAAAATATTTGGCTCAATAATGTTCTTTTTTCATAGAGAGTATTGATTATTCTTTCTCCATGGACTGATCCTGCACTTCTGCAACCAATGAGAGTTTTACAGTCAATAAGAGTTTAACTTCACCATAAATAGGAACAGGTCCTCTGTGCCTCATGGACCTTGAATTAACACAACTTCTTTATATTTTTGTTTTTGCTCCAGCACACTCAGTGCCAGCTCAGATTTCAAAGACATGTTTCCAGCCATAGCAGTCTCCTCCTGCTGGACCCTGAATGACAGAGGACAAATGGAGCTGAAGGTAAGTCCCACACAAACAGGACAGTATGCTATGAATCCTTGGTTGGTTGGTATTTGAAAGTCATGTTTGCCTTTGTCAATAATTTAGTATCCCTTCCTTCCTCACATCTTAGGTAATATCTTGGTGGTCAGGGATATGGCCCATGAGTCCAAAGGACACTGTGGGGTAGTCTTGCAGAGCTCAGCTTTCAGTGCAGTGTGACCACTGACAGTGGGCTGAACAGTCAGATAGTTTATCTCCCAGCATGTGGCACTGAGATTACTAAGAAGCAGCAGCTCAGAGAGCACCAGCCTTCTTCCTACACCATGGCCCAGGTCTTCTCCCCATAACAGGGCTGTTCAGACACCAGGGAAGTAGGGGAGATTTGTGGGAGAGACGTAAGATCAAGGTCTAATGTAGATACCGTGCTAAAGTTGTATAGGTCTATTCATCTGCAGAACAAGGGCAATAATGTGTACTTTTTCAGCTTTAATTTAGATTAAAATTTCCTTGAAATTATCTCTGCCTGCATTAGTCTTCAACCCCATGCTACTACATTTTTTATGCCTATTCTAACTGTACCAGTCATGACCTATTATAAAAACAAATTATGAATATTTATTATTTGCAGCATCATTTGACAGATAATAGCTGAAGTGGTTCATTCTGCTGTCCTTTTAAACAACACATAAAAGTATACACATACACATGCTATCATGTATAAAAATGCCAACACAAAACAAGACCTGACCATATTTTTCATTAATAGAACATAAAAAATAACTTTATTCTTTGTGAAATCATTTAAAATTATGGCAACAGTTTATAATTTTTACTTCATCATACTAGTTTATTGTTTTTCTGACATTTTTTTGAATTTTCTTCATCGCACAAATTTAATTCATTTATGCACACATAAGAGAAAAGACAAAGTTTCTCTCTATAGTCCAACATACAGCTGATAGTCATTCAGGCTTTTGTTATTTCACAAAAGGTTTAGCTGCAAAACTCCCTTTATCTCAACAGAAGAAGAGGAACATTCATTCAGAAATGTAATGTGGACATGTAACAGTGAAAACTGGGCAAACATGGCTCTGTGTCACCTACAAAAAAACCCTTTTTGGAAACCACAGCAGTTCAAGAGGGATAGAAGTAGTAAACTGTTTTCCTTCTGCTTCTTTGATCTTGGATTATACAGATGACAGCAACCAGTCATTACAAAAGAAAAACAAGGTCATCCCTAAGGAGCACAGCACAAAAAGTGAGAGGATTATGCTCTTTCACCCCTCTTAGCAGACTGTTGTGACACCGCAGTTTTAAAAATTCAGTGATAGTAATAATAGAAAGAAACCATACAGACTCCTCATCTACTTTAATAATCTCATATAATTGATCTAAGGACTGGCATTTGAAGTGTTATTTAGATACTGACAGCTAGGTGGTTTCAATCTAACACTTATACACTATACAATATACACTATACAATATACAGTACACTATATAACACTAATAATAAAAAATATTATTTTTTATTTTAGTATACTGATGAACTAGAGTTGCTGTAAGTTCAGCTATAGTGACATGATTTTGAAAAAGCACAGGACTCATGGGTCCCATAAGACCTTGAACCAAAGCAGCAATAAAGTTTGTAGCTCCTACATGACATCATGA
Organism: Strix aluco; assembly: GCF_031877795.1. Lineage (NCBI taxonomy): Eukaryota > Metazoa > Chordata > Aves > Strigiformes > Strigidae > Strix > Strix aluco. The sequence goes on from NC_133935.1 coordinate 47,256,359, forward strand.
TTACATTTCTCTTTCTTTTCATGAGTTTGCCATGTATCAGCTGTCTTTAAACTCCTTAGAACAGATCTTCCATTTACTACTAATTTAAGACCTTCTTAAGCAGAAGAAACAGGCTTACAAAACAAACATAGCAACAAACCTCCTTTATGTGAATAATCTCCCCAAATGATTGAACACTCCAGCCCATTCAAATATCTCGGTCACTTCGAAGTGCACTAATAGGGTGCTTTTCTTCCTCCAAAACTTAGGAGCATCTTCATAACATTTCTTAGAACATACCATCTATACTGTTTACCTGCAGGCACAGACTTCTGTTGTTCTCCAGAGCAAACCTAAGTGGAAAAGTTAATAAAGCTCATGTAACTGCAAACCCAGCTTCTCCAGCCAGAAAGGTTGGAGCAAAACACCTTCCAGGCCTGTCCATCAGCAGAGAGTTCAGATATCATTCTTGCTGATTCTTCAGGTGACTTTTATCTCACCTAGCTCAAGAGAAGACACCAACTGAGTTAATACCTCTAGTTCATGGAAAGAAACAGGTGCTTTACAGGCAGGAGATATCTGACCTAGTTTACACAACTAATTTAAGATCAAAGGAATTGTATGCTGGAAGCATGCTGGTCTGTACATTGGCTTTACAGGGAAACCTTTAGAAGAACTGCTAGCTTTGGTGTGGACATCTGCACTGCAGATATCTACATTTGGTCAAATGAATCCATTCAGGGTATATACCTCAATCTAAGGCACAGCTTGGCTTCTAGACACCTATCGAGACAGATTCATGGTTCAGTATGTTTAACATGCTCCCTCAGTTTACTCCTCAGTTAGGTTTACACGTACCATAATGCAGACAGTGGCCAAGGAGCAGCAGTTGACCATGGCTGGAGTAAATTATCTAAATATCTAGTTAAGAGATATTTAAGCTTATAATTGATAGAAGTATAAAACTTATGTGCAAAATGTCATTTTTGCTCTTGCAAGATTACTGCTCTTGCAAGTAGTAGGAGAATGGTTGTGTTATGCCTAGCAATTAAGCTACTGAAGTGGTTACAGGACACAAGCAAGGAGGTCAGGAATAGGAAAAGATTTGGAGACAGACACCAAATGGGGAGAAATGCACCTAAATCTTGCCAGCTGCCACAATCTAGAAGAAGCTGATACTAAACTGTTGCTCTGTAATATGAGTAATTTAACCCCTGCTTCGCACTTCACCAGCATTGGGAAGTGTAAAGGAGGTTCACAACACATTTGTCAAAAAGTTTTCTGTTTGTAATTTCCACAGTTGTTATCTTGATTTCATGCACCAAGATGTGGGTTGTCTTCTTTAACTTATTCATCCTTTTGGACACATATCACATCTGCTGTTTCCTTTTAGCTTAGCAAAGTTCATCTTGTCCTAAACTAGATATCTAAACCAGACAGATCACCTCAGTCTATTTTCCTTCAGTTCTTACAAAGACAAGAATTGTACCTCAGATTTTAGGGTCTGCTTCGGAAATATATAAAGAGGAGTGAGATGAAGACAAATTAATTTGAATCCTGATTTTTTTTTCGGTACCAAAATAAAATCTTTCCTATCTTAGTTTCAACAATTTTAAATGGTTAACTTTTTTCAAAGGGAAAATTGTTGCAAGAAGTGATACATAACCATTCTATCTTTACTTCTGTATCTTGCTGTCTACAAATTCTTGGAGATAAGGGTGTGCATGTTTTCCTGGAGAGGAATGTTTTCCTAAATCAAGGCCTTAACAATTACGCAGTAAGGAGACCTGACTATAAGGAGCATTTTGCATTTCATTGAAAGTAAACCACCACTGGAATGGAAGAGAAAGTTATCCAGCCATATAGCGGACCATTATCCAGTAGTTCATGGTTGAAGGTGCATAACTTCTTATTCAGATGAAATTCTCAGAGGCAATTTGAGGTAAATAAAATACAGTTTTCTGATACAGAATTTAACAGCTGTCTTTGCTTAGCATTTTGATTTGCTTTTCTTTCTATCCTAAAGTGAACAAAATGTGTTGAAAATCTACATATTAGTCCCACAGAAATGTATTTTTCTTGGCTTCCCATATCCTGTTTCCTTCTTTTCCAAGTTTGCTGTTCTCAGCTTCCCAAGTACAGCAATCCCCCAGCTGCATCTGATAATTCTCATCTCAACAACAACAAAAGAGAAAAAAGAAACACCCTCTGCAAAAATAATATACTCATTTTCATGCCAAATTTAAAAGAAAAATAAGTAAATGAACAGCTGGACTACAGTAAATGATTTTTGACTAGTTTAAGGGAATTTTATATACAATCATCTCTAAGTATTTCCTCCACACCTGCAGCAACCCCTTTTTCCTCCATCTCCTATTCCGTTCTGACTGAGGATGATGACAACATGGGATCCTGAATCATCAGTTAATCTGAAAAAAATCCTATGTTGCAAGAGGCACAGTTGATTCTACTTTTTGATTTTCTGTCTTCCTCCTCTTCCTTTTTCTGTGATGAAAAAACAAGGCTCTAGAGAATCTTTATATCAGAATAATGAAGAATTTTGCCATGGGGAAATGGTTTATTTTTCAAGAGTACTACAAAACAAACCTTTAGTGTATTTTCATTTATTTTATTGGAACTCAGGAAGTTCTTTCCTATATAAGACTTGGGGCCAAGGAAACGAGATGCCTGATTAGTGGAAGTGTATCCATTAAGAAACATTTCCTAAATGTTACCCCCCGTGCCCCCCCCCCCCCCCCCCGAAAAAAAACTCAAACATGAATGACATTTATTTCAGCATCTTTATAACTATGGACAGTTTAGTTATTCTCATTAAGAGCTATGAAATACATGCTGGACATTTCTACAGCCCCTGTTCTATTCTACAGCCCCTGTTCTATTACACAGAACCTACCATTTTTCTCCCCCAGTAAACATAGAAATAAACATTGAGCTTGCTTACGATCCACTTATTTAAATATTTTAAAATATAAAAATTGGATTAAGTACATTTTGGAATTGTGCAAAACAATAGCAGACCTTTAAAGGAAAAATTGCTCTAAATTCTGATATTAAGATGTATTTTGAATGTATTTTGAAAAGCAGATTATTAGATTATTTTAAAAAACAAAAAAGCTTTATTCACCTAAAAAGACTTGACAGAATCAATTACCACAAACCATGGGCACTGTGTACTTCAGCAGATAATAAATTTTGGTATTCACAGAAAATAAAGCTAATACAACCTATACCTTTTTTTCCTTCTACATGCTCTGTCACAATATTATTTGATGAACATTGTTACTTCTGTAGATTGTTAAATTTCTCAAACAAAGAGACTCGCATATCAGCTCTCCTAATTGAACAATTTATCAAGAGTGTTTGCCTTTTAGCATGAATATTCTAAAGGACAGACAAAAGCTAGAGTCTGTAAAAGTACTTACCTTGTAGGACACAAATACTAGTTTTCAATGAACAAACCAGAACCAACGGAGGTGTACTTATCTTCAAATGACATTTGACTGACTGACATTTCTTCAGGCTTCATTATTCACGTGCCAGGAAGTAAATAAGTGAGTTTTTATAGACTTTATGTTAATTTAATCTGGCAGTTAATTTACTCTGGCAGCATTGCCTTCTGGAGTATTACAACAAAGTTTGTACTGAAGGATGATGAAAGTTCTCCCTCTCTCCCCCATTCAATGTCTAACACTCAGACACTTTGGTTTCTTCCATACTTTTCCTGTAATCTCATAAGATGGAAATTTATTGCAGTACAGTAGATATGAGCATGCACATACATGTCTGTATTACATACATACAATTTTCACCACATTCGCAGACCTGACAACATTGGTAGGAAAACTCACAGCAGAAGGTCTGATGTGGACCTTGTTAAATTCACCAGTGGTATCAAGTGGACTTATCTTTATGAGGGTTTTGCATGACCAGCACCTCAGGCTACAAAATTCTGAAAATTGGTAACAAAACTTAACGTGCTTACCCACAGTGTGAGAGACTAATGCTGACATCAGAAGTCTCCTGACAAATGTGGAAATGTTGACAGTTATATTTAATAGAGCAGATATCCTTTGGTTTTTGTTTACTCCTTAGTAGTTATTCTTTCCTGTTGCTTGCAGCATTCTTTGTATTAGAAAGAAGAAAGAGATTCAGGTGTTTTGTATATAAAAGAGAATGGTGGGGAAAACCTTACAAGTTGTCTGTGTCAAATGTAAGGGCAGAAGGAAGTGGGTGGCAGGAGTTCTGCTTGTTTCAATGGAAGTTGAGTGCAGATGACCCAAGAAGATCTTGTGCTGCTCCAGCTCACCAGCAAGATATGCCTAAACATGGCTTGGATGTGGCTGAAAACCTGGTGAGTCATGAAAGGGCCTCCCAACTGAGGCACAACACTTCATTCTGTTTACTTCTTTGTTTTCTTGGGGTGTTTTCCAGGACAGATTTTGTTGATTCATTGGTTTGAATATTGGTTTTGTTTTCTTGTTTGCCATATTTTTTGAAAGTTTACCTTTGGAAAAAGAGAAATTGCCTTTTAAAAATGCAAGAGGACTAGAAATGATCATTTGGGAGGTGAGAAATTACCTTTTTGTGAAGATCCTCTTCCTTTCTTCTCAATGCTGGAGTTTTGCCCCATCCTTTGGCATCCACAGGGCAGACTCTAGCACAGCTTCCTCCCACCACATTCTTTAAATTGTTGATTTCAGAGGAAGAGGATTGGTTTGGAAAACACTTGAAATTTTCAAACTTGAAAAGATACCAGATTTTATCAAATATATGAAAATGTCAATAACATCATTGTTGCTTTGTCATCAGAATGAAAGCAAGGCAAGTTGTTGTTGTTTTCCAGAATATTAGAAATCTTAAAAGTTAATCTTACCTTGACTTCAGTACTTTATTTGAATTATTCTTCTAGTACCATCATGTTCTAGCCTTATTCACTACCAGCTGAATCAATTACTTTTCTTGATAAAACAATTTTCCAATGTTTCAGGTTTTAAAATATGTGATTTCACCAAGGCAACAGTCCTTGATTTCAGAGCAAGAACCTTTTTTAAATTACTACACACACCATTCGCCTTCTCTATAAAGAAATGCAATTTAGTGAGAGTAAGTTTGTTAAATTGGAGGAGTAGGTGCATCAGACACTGGTAAGATTCTTTAAATGCTGTGTTATGAATCAATGCAAATGTATGCATACTGGAGAATTGTCTTTAAATCATAGGTAATATAAGCATGCAACATGGTGATGTTTATAAGGAAAATTATAAACTGTTCCTCCTATAAATGTTCCTCATCCAATGGGAAAAAACAAAAGTCTATCCTTAATCAAAGAAGTCTAAGCAGAATAAGCAAACTTTTGTTTGTTTTTTAAAAGATTCTTCACACCTGACAACTCTCCCTCCTCTTCTGAATTGAAGGTTACAGATCATTGATGAGAGTACAAAGTAACACTAAAGAAATTTGAGCTAATGCACACAGACAAGCAGTGGAGCAGGTTTCCCAGAGATGCTGTGCAGTCTTCATCCATGGATGTTTTTCAAGACCTAGCTGGATAAAGCCTGAGGAACTTGGTCTGACCTTGTAGCTGACCCTGCTTTGAGCAGATCAGACTCCAGACCTCCTCAGGTCCCTTCCAGCCTGAATTATCCTGTAATCTTATGATTATATTACTTATATTTTTCTCAGACAAGGTTCATTTTTCTAGGGTATTAATGACTTTCTGAAGAAGATAATAGCTGTCACTAAAAAGGTATTTTCAGGCAGTTCCCTGGTGTTCACCTCACATATGTTTAACAATGAAGGTAACTTTTGTTTTGAATTGTATGTTATAACTTGCAGTCTCCTGGTGTTCACCTCACACCTTTAAAATTGAAGATAAACTCTTGGTTTTAATTGTATAATTTTATGTTATAATTGTACTTAGAGGCTCAAGTTATGCACAACTACAGCAGCTAACAAAAGGGGATCCATGCCATTGATGGCCAAATGTAGAAAGTATAAATGAGCTTTCTATGCTCACCCCCAAATCCTGGGGTAGGGCACCTCATGGAAGTGAAATATAGGTAATGCTCATGTCCCCTGATCCCCTTTGCTGAGCAGGTCTTCTGAGCAGGGCAGAGATTGTTCTGCTTTGCTACACATCCAGGGAGTTCCCTTTTACTTCTCCCTGGCTGAGATTACTTTGGAAATATGAGTCAAAGTGACACCACGTACAGCTGACAGAGAAGTAGTGTCATGTCATTTTTCAGTTCTGGCTACTTTCTCGGGGTTTATACAGGCAGACAACGATTAGTCAAATAATTGTTCAGGGCAGCCCCCAACCTGGGAACTGGAAGACATTAAAACAGGGAAAAGTTTTGATTTTGTTTGCAGATTGGAAAACATCCTCTGCATTTGTCTGAGGTAGCACCTCTGCAGTTGGCAATGAAACGATGCCAGTTTACACCATCTGAAGTGCTGGCTTTGACAGTGCTTTGTCAGCCACTTCATCTCTCTATGTCAAACCTTGTATCAGAAACAGCAGCACTGAGGAAACAGCTGATGACTCTATTTCTTTTGCCAACCAGAGGATGCAATGTCAGATGCAACACCTGCTTAATCTTGGGTCCAGAAAGATTTTTGATGTTTGTCTTTTTGAAATACTAGGCTTTACCATGGGTTCCTGTTTTCTCTATGTGCCGTAATCTGGATTGTGATTTTAACTAGGAAGGTTATGTGAGAAACAAATATGTGGCTCAAGTCCAGGTAATGACATGCATTTCCTGAATCTCTCAGTGTCTGGATCAGAGATATGCGTGTGTTCACAAATTTCAGGAATATTTTCTTCATTAAAAATAAATTTCTCTTAAACTCCCTTTTCTTCACTAGGAGACAGGTGTTACTTGGGTATCTATCTGATTTGAGTACCTGTTGTCAAAATTTCAATCTCAAAAACTGCATACTGCTGCTGCCTAGAGGTGCCTAAAGGTCTGCAGGAGCTTATATTTCTGACATAAAACTTCCTCAGGGACCTCATTTCTGCTTCAGGAGGGTTAACTATAGAGAGAAGACAGCTATTAGCAGTCTCCAGTTTGACAAGGCTCAATTTCACGGGGCAGCTTCAGAGTCTGGGTATCTATTTTGTGTCAGAAATGCTTGTTTAAGTATTTCCAAAAATGAATATTCTCAGAACTTCTACTCACAAGGGTTAAATAAGAAGATGAAATAGAAGAAGTAATTCCAGTTTGATTTGGGTTAAACCCTATGTGCTGGTTTTGATTGGGATACAGGTAATTTTTCTTCATAGTAGCTAGTATGGGGATATGTTTTGGATTTGTGACCAAAACAGTGTTGATAACACAGGGATGTTTTCATTATTGCTGAGCAGTGTTTACACAGAGTCAAGGAGTTTCTGTTTCACCCACCACCCCACCAGTGAGCAGGCTGTGTGTACACAAGGAGTTGTGAGGGGACACAGCTGGCACAGCTGACCCCAACTGACCAAAGGGATATCCCAGACCATATGACATCATGCAGCATATAAAGCTGACGGAAGAAGGAAGGAGGGGTCGTTCAGAGAGCCATGTTTGTCTCCCTGAGTAACCATTACACATGATGGAGCCCTGCTTTCCTGGAGATGGCTGAACACCTGCCTGCCAATGGGAAGTGGTGAATTAATTCCTTGGTTTGCTTTGCTTACGTGCACAGCTTTTCTTCCCCTATTAAACTTCTCACTTTTACCATTCCTATTCTTTGCCTCATTTCACTGTCGGAGAGTGAGCAAGTGATTGGGTGATGCTTAGTCGCTGGCTAGGGTTAAACCATGACACCCTTAGTACTCTCTGAGCAGCTCACTCTGCTTTCTCAGTAGTACTGACTTGCCAGAAAGGAAGGTGAAGCAAGGAGAGACATCCCTGAGCTTATATCCATGACACCTATAAAGCCCACAATCTACCAACGTACATGAAGGAAATGTCAGCATTTGGGTAGATTTACTAATTCTGGGACAAAATACCAGCTCTAGACAAGCTGCTTGTAACCCCAAGGTGTTTTTTCCATCACACCAGCTAACCTGAGCAAAATAAGCCATCTAGGCACTCCGTTCACTGCTGTGTACATCTTCAGACAGCACCTAGCTTATAATTGTACATAATGATCGGTTCACTGAAAAGGGACATGTGTTCTTAACTCACAGAGATGTACTCATTTTGGATAGCAAACACATACCCTGAAAACATGGTACATTCACAAGTCCAACTTTCCACTAGAAGTGCAGATCAGCATAGCTGATTTGTACAAAAACACTATTCCTCCTTTTGTTGCTAGTCCTCAGCTGTGAACAAACAGAAAAATTGATCTGAAATTGCAATGTTAGCCTCAGTTCACTACCAAGAGAGTCATTCGACTTGAACATTTCCAATTTCATTTCTAATAAGGATATTTGATTTGCTTTATTTTAGACTGCTTTGACTCATTTCATTTGTGTGCCAGCAAAAATCACAAGTAGCTTTGAAAGCAACAGTGATATAAGGAAGTATAAATGGGGTTTGCACCTAGAGTGTTTGCTTACATCATTTTTCTACACAATAATATGTAACATTTGGGAAGTGCTCATTTTCTATTTATCTCACAGCAGTAGGATTACAGGGTGCATCTGCCTTAGCACTTTAGTTCTGAACAGGGAGAGACTTATAAAGCAAAACTCCTGAGTATCTCCCCTTATTCTGCTGAGTTCACATGGCTGAACATTTTCAAAGTATGTAACCTGGCTGTTGCTAAACTGGAAGATAGACTCCAGGAGGTACCTAACAGTTAACGGCCTTCCACACCATCGGACCAGACTAGGGTTAGTTCAAAGTGTTACCCCACTCCTTCCTTCCTACTTCCTCAGAATATGCATAATGTAGACGTCATGTCCTCACCATCAAACTGCTTTGCTGTAAAGATCTAGTCTATGGGTCTCTATTACTTACTAAGAGAGATACAGCCTCAGCCAATTTGCCTTTAGCATCTGGCAAATGGGAAGATGAGCAAACAAAATAGCAACAAAGTCACCAAAATGCTGTAAAATAGATTGAAAAAGAGAGAAAATGTCATCTCCACAGTGCCATTTACTATGAGATTTTTTTTTTCCCTCTGCACCAGCAGTGGTTTTGCAATTAAGGCATATGACTTGCTCAGACATTTATTTGGGGTATTATAAAAAAAACATCATTATTGTTGTTAATAATAATTGTTGTTTGGGTGGTTGTTAAAATTCTTGAACTGTGTGCCAAGCCTGCCTATTGGGGGAAAAAAAATAAAAGCATGCTGAAGGTGCAGTTTTTTTGAACTGATCTCTGGAGCTTTTGGTACAGAACATATCCTGCCATCTGAACTTACTGAAAAATGAGCTCTCATTCTGTGCAAAGCGTGATCTTAATGCATGAAGTTACATACTCTACTGTATTAGTGACCCAGAACAACAGAGAACAAGGAAATTAGATGGTCTCATCATGTTTAATAGTGCTAAGCTTTACTGGACATGAAAACTTAAGCCTCTGTGGGACTGTGAAACTTTATGGCGTTTTTAATATATGTGGGAAAAAATGCATACAGTTTATGCTTTAATATTGCCAGAAGTGTGTGACATATATGCACAACATGTTGGTGTTGGCACTCTTCTGAAATGGTGAGTATGGGTAAATAGGGCTATAGTTTCTCACCAGTATGTGAAATTTTCCCTGCCTTCGAGGCCAACCTGCATAGAATGGGCTGTACCTATGCCTTCAGGTTCACTTAGGTTTAGATAAAGGTGACAATGTACAACAGCCTACCAGAAATGTCTCCAGGAGCTCTCAGGAAGTGTTTGGGAATGAGTTAGCCAGCATGGGCCAAAAGCAGGCTAGAGACAGAGAATACATAGTCACATTGCAATGCCTGGGAACTGTCCCAAACATTGTTTAATCCACTAGTATAGTCATAACCTAAGAGGCTGTCTGCCTCTTCTATTAAGTGAAGTAATGTCTATCATCTTCCAGATTTTACAACACAGAAAACCTTAATGAAAAATGTGTAAAAGCATTAACAGATGTAAAGGTGCAGAAGAATTTACTGAAGTGCTCAAATCACACTTGAAAGTTGCTAAAGAAAGCCCCACATTGTAATTATAAGTCTAATTACAAGCCTTGTAATTACAAGTCTATTTTAAATCTGGTAAGAGCTGGAGGTCTAAATAACTAGACCTTATCCCCTAAGCCAGTTGTCAACATACTTTTGAAGATCCTCCTTGAAGCACCTATTTAAGAGAGTAGGGAAGGACAGACACTACATGTCTATATGTGTATAGGTTCCAATACATATTTAAAAACTTGACCCTAAGTGACATATATTCTCAAAAGCCTAAAGAGACAGCTTGATGAGAGGGATTGGTGACACTAAGTCCTGAAACATACTTCATCCCACAGCCAGAAACAGTCATGATTTCTGAAATGTCTACTACATTCATTGAGCGGGTGAAGTTGATTGTGTTTTGAGGAGAAAGCAAATCGCTAGGCAACACACAACACTGCATTCTGGGATGTGTTTTGTAATTTATTCCAATGGCTTCTTAATCTCTAGATTTCTGCCCTCTTTTTACACTCTTTAGGAATCCAAAATAAAAAAAAAAATACAGAAAATAAATCCATAACTAAGTAGCAGTGTGTATTTGGCACTACTCACCCACTATATTTCTGTAGGAAGATATGCATTTTTTGAGCATGGCTTTATTTACTGTGAGGTGAATTTTTTAAAACATATGATGAACATGAGAATTTTTTCAATGAAAGGGACTTTTAGCAGATTAGCTTATTAGCTCTTGAACCAGGGCCTTGGTCCTGTGAAAGTGCTTCATGCTGGTGAGCTACTGTAAGGGAGACCCAACACTGGGGCAATTGTTTAGTGATTTCCCTACTCTACTTGCAGCTGGTCTCACAGGCTATAACAAAGATGTGATCTAGAGTAAACATGCTGATGGAGAGTGTCTACTCAGTAGAGTTTCACAGCTTTCTGAACTTGTAGGTCAGGCCATAGGGCACATCCAGCCCAAGTCAGGGCATGGTGCTGAGTTCTCCCATTTGGTGTGGGGAGCTCTGGGGCAACCACGGGGAGACTGTGTGTGAACCCATGCTGATGTAGCCATCTGACCGAGCCACAGAAGCCGCCCTAAAGCACAGTGCCACACAAGCCAGACACTGCTGCCACTGCCAGCTGGGATCTCCATAGCACACACTTCATCACATGGTAAATCTTCCCATGCACACATGTGAGTGAGAGATGTAAAAGTAGCTCTGAAGTTCTGCTCTAATTTACATCTGAAGTCTGCAGGGTCTGGGACCAGGCTTCTATAAATTATATAGATGGTCTAGATGATTAGCAGCCTGAGGAACTAACTGGAAAAGGATGTGATCTTATTCCTGAGGAAATGTAACTATTGGACCCTTGGAGAAGGAACAGTAAGACTGAAACAAAACCACCTCTCCACTGGTTTGGAGCATGATGAAGTTTGTGGGGAAGTGAGGCCTTAAAGTCAGAAACATAGCCCAGATCCTCCCTCAGTTTTAATTGCAATGGAGAAATGCTGATTCATGTTAATTTATTTCTGATTCGAGAAATGTAACATTTTCAAAATTGGCCACAAGATCATTAGGGACATAGTTTAGTGGTGGAGTTGGCAGCGTTAGGTTTACTCTTGGACTCGATGATCTTAAAAGTCTTTTCCAACCTAAATGATTCTATGATTCTATAATTCTGTGATTTTTTCACAAAACTCATAGTTGCATGAGGAATAGGTCAAGCCATGTGCATGTAGGCCAAGCAAACCAAATCTAGCATATATATAGGGAATTTAACAGAGGGCTTCACTCTACAGATCTGTTTTGAAGCTGAGTTGTCCTGAATATTTTTGGAAGAAATAATCTGAGACTGTGTCAGCTTCCACACGAAAAAGAAAAAATGCTTCAGCAAAAAAAAAAAAAAATGCAATGCTTGATCAGTCTGCTCTTCAGTCATTGACAGTGACAAAAAGCATCAGAAAGAGGAGTCAGACTTAGCTGATGCAGTCTCTTCTGAAAAGCTGCTGCTGTGGCTGTTTCGGATGCCAGGGCTGTGGCTGTGGCTGCTGGTGACAGTGAAGGTGACTGAGGAGGGGCTAAAAATATGAATGCCTGGGGGAACACACTAAACACTTGCTCTGCCTGTCGCTATGGGGAAGCTAACATCAGTGCTAATTGATCCAACAGCTCATGCTGAAAGTGAATGAGGGCAAGAACTGGACAAGGTGAGGCAGAGTATCCAGTCAGAGCCTGCCAAAAACAGCTGAACTTTTGTTTTGCAGGTAAAACATAGATTTATGTCAGGGGCAAAGATCATGATGGAAGTAGAAAGCGGGGTTGAGGAAAGAGGGAGGAAGGGTGAAGGGACAGCTGTGGACGTAGTTCCTCACCAGTTAAACCACAGACACAGCCTGCAGGGACAGAGACTTTCCAGCTAGTCTGTATATGCAGGGGAGATCCATACAGCCTTTTCTTTTTCTTAGGAAGGTGAGATTTTCACTTTCTTAGTGGACTCCAAAAAGGCACAGTGTTCCTCCAGGGTTACTCCATGGGCAGGGAGACAATATGAAAAAGGGCAAGATCTGAAGAGGCATTTTCAGATGAAAGGTGCTAGATGTTAGCTGCCTTATCAAGGAACCACTGCAATACAGTAATTTAATATGCATTTGCCCTCCTACTCTTATAGCAAACAAGACTGGGGCTCCTTTCCCAAGACAGAAGCAATTCTCTACAGGTGCTTAAGTCCTTTTTAAAAACTCCACAGATAGAGATTTCATTTACCTGCACATTCCAATATTTCACTACTATTGGAGCAGATCTGACCTCTTCTAATATCCTAGCTACAGTTAAGGCCAGTATCCAATCACTCATGAACAGGAAATAGTTTTGAACAGTTTTGAATTAAATGAATTATTCTATTCTTCAGAGGAGGAGTCTTTTTCATATTTGGAATAAGCTTTCCTTCTGACATGGCTTGCCAAGCTGATGACAGTGAAAGTCCAGTCAGAAAATCTTTCACGTAGCTATACTTGAGAAAAGAAGAAAAAGAAAGCACAAGGAGTGTCTCATCAGAAAGAATGCATATGGTATCTAAACAATCACCTTCTGCTCTTTCTTCATGAACTTGTTGGAGGCTCATCCTCTAGGTATTAGATGAGCAGGACCAATTTAACAAGTCCAACAGAAGGACTGTGTAGAGAACTGCAAAGACTTGCTTGCGGTAAGGCAAAAATGCTGTAAGCATTGTGTTTACAAGTCAATCAGCAGCAACACAGACCTTCAGCTTCACTAATCAATTGGTGTTCAGACTGCTGTGAGTACAGAGGTGGAAGAACTGCAGCCACCAAAACAGGCCCAGTGGAGACAGAGACTGTTAGGAATCAAAAATGCCCTACATTGCATGTAGCAGTAAGTACTGCCTCAATACAGAGTTAGCACTTGCTCAGACAAACCTGGTTCAATGTAAGCTCTTGCGTTGTGGCAGCAAAGGTGGAAGAAGATGGCTTTCTAATGGAGCAGTGAATAAACCATGGAGTGCTGATTCAATCAAAATTCAAGTTCGCTGGCCCACAGGCTCAGGAAATTCATCACAAGCAGCCAATACTTCACGGAAGCTTCCAAGACAAGGAAAGGGGGTTTTGTAAGTCAATGAACTCAAAACTGGTTTAGAACTAGGTTATGTTTCCATCACAGTAAACTCTTTTTGGGAAGGGCAGAGGAAAAAACCCCTAGAGAAACAATATTCCAAAAAGTAATAAAAAAGTGAGATGCAGTTGCTTAAGTAATGCATGGAAGATGAATTAGCATCTAATAAATTCCATTGATAAATTCTTCAGGCATATCATTAAAGATAAGACAGAGTTCTTTGCATATCATTAATGGTGGACAAAATTTCAAATCAGGGGCTGGCTTCATCAAAGGCATAACAGGTATATAGATTTCCATATAATGAATGTATTTCTATTCATTAAATTCTGCAAGTAGAGAAATAATGAGTAGTGGAAGAGCTCATTATCAGATACTGATATTTATAGAAAACCACCACATTGTGGTTAAAAAAAAAATATCCCAAATCAATATTTATGAAGGACTGTTTTCCTATAAATGGAGAAAACCTTTGCTTTTTTGTCATGAGTTCTTTGTTTAATTATCCACTTCTGCATTTTAATCAACACAAATGCACTATGTTTGTTAACAACCAAGTAACAAAAGTGCTCTGCTCATTATTCCTTTGAGGAATTCAGTCCCTTGTTGGATATAACTACAGTTCCCAGTACAGCCCATATACATTCTGTCCTGTATTTACTCTTTGATTTGGTGTTCATAAAAATGCTTTTTAGTTCATCCAAAAAAAAAAAAAAAAAAAACAGCTGTGACATTAATAAATGGAGCCTAGAGAGAAATATTTTCAGGCAGAAAAAAGGCTTTGACCACATCAGGCTTGAATTTTTTACTGTTCTTTTCCTGGAAAAAAAGTGATTGAAAGTGACCTTTAGGTAACTATTATCATCCGAAGTGAAAACAAGATTACTCAATTAATACTTTATATAGTACAAAAACGTTAGGCCATATCATGGGATTTAAAAGCTTATATTCAATACACACAGATTTAATATTCATGCAAGTAAGTCCTGTGGGTGCAGAGTAAAACACAAACCATGGTATTTAATGAGATTCTCTATCTGAAAAATGTGGTTATGGCTAAACCCCTCTCCTTTACAAGAAATCTAATATTTGATTTAGGTTAATGATGCCTCTTCTCAAATTAATCTTGTGTCTTTAATTATTCAAATCTTCAGCATTACTGAAACCATTCTAATTATTCCCATTGCTCAGTGGTATTAGCAAAAATTATGCTTAAATTTAAAATCACTTTAATGGGGGCCATATTATTCTCATGCTCATTTGACTATTTAAGATTTCACCTCTGAGACAAAAAAGGTTGACTGCAGCCAACATCTCCTTTATTAAAATTATCATCTTTGCATTTTTACCAGTAACTTAATAAGAAGCAAAATAGAACACTCTTATTAGATTCTGCCCCCACCTTTCAACTAGTAAATCCCACCCTTCATATTATCTCCTCATTTATGTTTTTTAAAGTTTTATTATACTAATATTCTTTTATGATCTGTTCAGTTTATCAGCTGGCAAGGTTTTATGTACATTTTCCAGTGAATTGCCATTGAGAAATGAAGAATGCTGTTTATTTCAGGTAAATAAATAACATCTGAGACAGCAATATTGAATGATATTTGTTTCCATTTTTATTTCAAGATGTCAGAATATACTGTGTAAATATAGGTTCTAAATACAATAGAAGGACACTCAGAAAGAGAAGAGTGGAAAATATTTTAGAAAAGTTCCTATTGCTTTATACTTAATGTATTCATTTTTATAATCTGAAAAGTGTTTGAATTTTAAGACGTGAAATCTCCTTTTAGCATGCTTCATTTTATTTAGTATTTTTGACTCATTTGGGGACTTATGGCTGTTTTCAAAAGTCAGGTTCTGTTACGATTTTCTTTGTATTTTGGAAGTTACTGCTAACACCCCCCAGTATTGACTCATCCAAAACTTGATTCTAATCACAGTCAGACTGAAGACCTTCCTACACAGAAGAAATCAGTCAGCACTGTGGCACTGTTCTGGCACTCCAAGATAGCCATCCATAACCCTAGGACTTATTTGCTGTGATCAGGATGGACCTGACTGTTTATAGGTGAAATATTTATCATTACAATAAAAAAATAAGCAGTTTCTTCATGAAAGCAAAAGGTAGAATGGAAAGTTCTCTTGACCAATGTGGAGTCCACAGCTTCCATTCTAGGTGATAGATTCAAAAAGTCAAGCAGGTTTACTGTGGCCAGTCTGGACTGGCCAACACAGGTAATACAGCTTATACATTGACTATCTTTTGGAATACATGACATAATGATGTATATTTTTTTAAATATGAGTGCACATGACTGGCACCTCAGGATAAATGTTAGATACCATCATCTTGGGAAGATGTGAACTGATATCTATCACTGCCTGCAAACAGGAACTGGAAAAGGATTACATCTGTGAGTTGGCCATTACCCAGCCACAGATTCCACCCCACTTTCTCTTTCCCATTTTCCCACTGGTTGCTCTTTGGGCAACACCCACTCTTCAGTCTCCTAACTCACATTTTGAGACAGGCCAGTGAATCCATTTCAAACCCTCTAATTATGTGCCCTGTTAATGTCAAGGAACATGGAATTTTCTTTCCCCTGGGTTCACTCCTCAGAGACGAGCCCTAGTGGGAGTGTCAACTGGCATCATTATGATTGAATTTTCAGTAATTACATCATTATGTGCATTTCTACAGTATCTGGTATTTTGCAAATGAACTAGAAACACATAAGGCTTCAACAAAAGGAGAAATACCCTCCTCTACTTGCCTTATCATAACCTCTTTCTTAACTAGATTAAATCCTTTCTTAAATAGATCAAAACAAGATAATAAATTTCTTGGGGAGCATTGCCTAGAATCAGATTTCTCAAGGGAAGATACTGACAATTAAATATATCAGGACTGGACCTCTATCTGAAATTCACAGATACTAGTTCTGTAGCTGAAATCCATTGGAAATGGGATAATTCAGCAGGTTTCTCAGCTATATCAATCCATTTTTAAAAATATATCATTTGCCTAGAGCTTTACTGGAAGGTTGGGGTTTTTTGCATTGTTTGTTTGTTTGTTTTGAAGATAAAACATATCTTGTTGACAAGAAAAAGTTGCCAGTTCTGAATTTGTTTATTAATCGCACATTAAACATTGCCTGGCATTCGAGAGCTTAGAAAACCTGCAGTGCTGATGTGAATGAGGAAAAGGTATTGCTCAGAACCCACTTGGGACCATCAAAAAAAAAAAATCAGTGCAGTTAAATAACAGTGCTGCTGCCATAAAGCTAGTCATATCATATGACAGTTGGTCCCCAAATGTTTGGAAGAATCCAAAAGATCAGACATGAGCCCTTTCTTGTATTATTATCACCTTGGAGTTTGGTACGACCCACTTATTGATCCCTGGATCTCTAACAACATGGTAAGGCCTGATCTGATACACATTTAAAACTACCTTTCATACAGTTCTTAAATGTGGATTATTGATTTGATAGACTATAATAACAACCCTCCCTGTCTTGTCAATGCATATGTATGGGCTCTTAAGAGAATTATTGATCCTTTAAACTCTAATAGATCTTACATGCTTATGAACTCTTTCAAATATACACTATTGACCTGTATGTCTGCACTTTGTATATGTGAATTATTCTTAGGAAACCTTTAAAACATTAATTATCGACAGCTAAATACATCACTGTAGAACCTCTGGAGATCTCAGCCTCTTCTATCAGAACAGCTGCCTTGAATGCACACTGAGAGACTCTCATTTAGGTCTCATGTTTCAATTTTTCAGCAGAAATCTCAAGTATAGGACAACTCCTGTCTACTCAAGAATTGTGTTTACTCAGTGTTTTAATGCAGTGTCAGATACAAGTGTTTGGTGGAGCTCAGCATGGTAAAAATAACTCAGACATGATCATGGGGAATCACACACTACCAGCTTTTCCTTTCCATACTGATTTGACTCACAGATAAAAAAAAATGTACAATGGGCCTAATAACAGTAGGAAATGATCTGACAGTTATCTACACACGTGGGCTAACAGCAAACATTCAAACCCTGTGGTCATGTTTCCCTAGCAGGGAGTCTTAGGTAGGGCTTATCCCTTTAGGACACCATGTGTAGACTATCTTGGTTGCTCATCCCTTGCAAAGCCATTTACACAAAATATAGGTTACAGTGCAGAAGGTTAAAGAAGGAGACTTCTCTAAAAGGTGTACTTACGAAAATTATTGTTATTCTACAGATTGGAAACATTAGTCTTTTTATTTCTGGTGCTTTCAGGATTTTTTTGGTCCAAATTTTCTTCAGGTGAATGTTACCAGAGTCAAGTAATTTGAGCAGCAGCCCACAAACTCGTCCTTTACAAATTATTTCTTATGCATCCAAATCCAATGCCAGTTTCAAAAATACTCAGTACTTCACACAAAACCCCTGAGCATTAGATTACATTTGAATTCCTTTGTCAATACGGATTTTTAGTGGAAGCAAACCACGCAACTTTTCCTGAAATTCATGTTTTCAAAAAATGTCAACTCTGACAGCTTTTTGTTTAAGGAAAAAACAAACTAAAACCTTTCAATAATGTCTACGTTTGTTAAATGAAATATTTCACTTTTTGCTTCAAAATTACTTTTGGGAAATTAAACTGGTTTTATGTAAAAGAACATTAGAAACACAGAAGTACTGCATGATTAGTTTCTGAATGAAACATTTACAATATTTCTGAAATTTGTTGTGTCAAGCCAAAAATTTTTGCAATCTTATTTCATGGGAAATTTCAAATTTGTTCTGGTTTTGGACATTTTTCTCTCTCTAATGAAACATAAAAGTTAGCTATTGTTAGCATTTTTGTTAGTACAACACAAATCTACTTACCAATATGCAAAAGACTATTCATTCAATGAAGCATATAGCAGAAAGCGTAGGCTTCTTTTTTTTGTCTCAGTCTCACATCCACAAATGCATGCAACCACCCTGACTATGGCTATTCCCTAATTATTGCATACATGATCATCATTTTAGACTCTATCTTAATGATTAAGGCCTCCTCCATCCAGCTTCATGAATGTGAAGAATTAGTCACCTCAGAACTGGGTCCATGAAGATGGTGGACTTGAACAGCATTTTGAGAGCTACCTAGCCCATAAAACATAAACCACTCCTTCTGTCCATGAAATACATGTCCTTTACTCAGCCATACCCGGGAGCAATTCCCTGAACTAATACACACTGTCCTGACATCTCACTTGAGACTGAAGGACAAAATCTTCCTTTCTAAAATTTAATATTGTGCAAAACACAGTGCAGAAGGAAGCAAAGCTCCCTTTGCATTAAGCAGTTGTCAGTGCCCTCGCTCAGAACATGACAGCCCTACGTCTCATTGTTCCCTTTTCTGCCTGAAGAATTTCAAAATCTCTGAGGACAACATCTTAAATACTGTGCCAACACCTTGCCAGTCCTTCCTAACGGAGGGCCCTGCTCTCTTGAAATTTCCCCAGCAGCTCTTTCACCTTGTGATGACCTCAGAGATTCACTAGGTAAGCTGTGGTAAACAGTCTCCATTGAGAGGACTTGTGCCTCTAATTATTTTATCTACTGATTATTTGTTGTAAACTGTATAAACTGTACTTGGGTTAGGGACTGAGGTTAGGTCTCCCAGCTCCCACATGGGGGTCCTATTCCTTACTTCAAGAACTTCACCTTCTGGTTCAGTGATCTAGATAACCCCCATGCCCTGCAAGGTGAAGAGACTAGAAGAAAGTGGCCATCTAAGCAGTCGGTGACATCCAAAGATGCTGGTTAGTCCACTCCCTGGAGAAAGCTATGTCACTTCAGGAGGAAAAGGACTTGCCCCATCTGTCCCAGAACCTCTCTGATGCTAGGGAACCCACTTAATATTGTATAAAACACAATTGGTTTGTATAAAAATGCCTTGTTTTGAAGGAAAACAGCAGCTGCATTTCATGTAGGTCTGAATCTAGGAGGCATATCTGGAAAACAAACACAGACTAAGTCCACTGTGTGATATGCACAGGAGACCTTGATGTCCTGCCAGATACAGCTAAAACTCCATTAGGACCTTCAGGTCAAAAACTAAAGCTTCCAAGTGTCTTCACAGTAGAGCAACATTCAAGCAGAAGACTTTGGATTGCAGTTTTAGAGGTATTTTTTATATATATGTAGACGTCTTCTATATACTTGTTCAAATATTTCAGTGTGTCTTTGTTCTCAGAGAAAAAGTCTACATAAGAGACAAGTTGTATAAATAATTGTGTCCATATTCACTCCTTTGATTGAGAATTTAAGCCACAACTTAACTGTCTTCACTCATTTGAGACTGGTAGATCCTGCAGCATTTGCAAATAATTTAGGAGTTCTCCCCTTCTGCCTGAAAACTTTTAAATACATTTAACTGAAAAAAAAAAAAAATCTTATCACTTTTATCTCTTATTAAATGTGAAAGTGCTGAGGTGGTTTAGATCGTCCCAGTAAATATAACCCATTTTGGTCAAATGACAAAGCAGTATTATTTAAGCATTTGTTATGACACCTTAGACATGCATAACATTTTACAGAGAGTAAGGAAACAGTACCTACTCCAAATAGCATGAAGTCCAGGATGTTTTTCCCTGGATGTTCTCCTATATGAATAGCCCTTACTGGGGTCAAATCAATCTCAAGAATGAACAGAATGGTAATCTCACAAAAGAGAGCTGAGAAGCCTTCTTTTATGTGTGGTGTTTTTTAAGATTTTCCAACCTGGGATTGAATTCCCTTCTGCGTACTGCGAACAGGGAAGAGGACACCTGAAATCCTCTCTGATCTGGAGAACCAAATGAAAGAACATGTACTGAAAAATTTCCCCAGGGATCTTCTAATTTCCCACCTCCTGTACAATTGGTAGCATGGCTGAAACATGCTCCAGGGGGACCCTCTGCTATTACAGTTTCTGAAGTTTAGGCACATATGAATGAAATACTCCATTTGCCCTGGTTCCTGTGCCAGGCACCAAGGCATCATTCACTTCTGGCAGGGGCCATGCACACCCCCAGAAAGGACATCCCTCCAGGCATACTGTGACTGCCTGCAACCTTGAGACTCGGAACCTTCTTTTCACTAGGTGATCCAAAGCCCCGTTCTGAGAGCCAAAACCCCAAGCTTTGAACATTGTTTAGGAAAAAAATTATGGAGTTTGGGTGAGAACAATCAGAAGGCACTCCTACCAAGCCAGTCCCCAACACACCCTTACAGCTTGCTGTGTCAAAAACTGCCTTCTGTCCTTTATCACTTGTTTGTCTCACCTCATTCTGTGAGGAAAGTGTCACAGAAAATTTCTGTGCAAGACAATGTCTCAAAAGAGAGAGAAGTCAGTATGCATTAGAGTTCTTAATTTGTAACTTGTAGGTAGAAAAACATGGGATCAAACCTTCCACGGAGGGAAGTTATTATTCCCACGTCAAGAAAAAAAATCTGAGAGAGAGATAGATGTCCCAGGACCAAAGAGTGCAGCTTGCACTGAGGTGCTGGCAATGCAGCTCTACCTTCAGCAGCATGATCAGTCTGTGCCAGTATCAGCAATGGGAAACTTGTGGACAAGTCTAGTCCAATGCAGTGGTCATTTAGAGGGTCCTGAGGAGAAAGGAGCTATGGCTTCTCTAGCCTTCCCACAACAAATGCCATCTGAAAGTAATGGGGAAGACTATGAAGCAAAGGGGGAAAAAACAGAAAGCAAAGAGAGCTTGTAGAAGGCTCCTGCAGCATGTTCACAAAGCGCTGGGCAGACAATTACATGCCTTTGTACACAGGATCCCAAGTCACTACTATAGCTAACTTACAGTTTAACTCAAATGCCTCTGAACTCTTACCTCCTTCCCTGTTATTTTTCAACAGACAACAGCATACCGTAAATCCCTAATTGTGTATGTAAGTAATAACGATCTATCTGTAGGGCATTTCCTGGTGATTAATGGCCAGCTGGGAAGAATCTGATGGTCTGAGGTGCAGCCAGAGGCTATTAAACATACTTGATCATTTAACCACTTGAATGCCGCTGATCATACAGTGTCTGTGGTATAGGACACATTATTAGATGCTTCCTTCTGTATCAGTCAAATTGTTCAGAGTCAACAAAGAGTTGGGGATGGTACTTTAAAGAAATGCTACTGCATCTCCCACAGCAGCACTGAAGCTGTGACAAAGCAGAATAAAGATCCACTGAAAATGCTCTGTGCCATACCCATTATTGCTGTTATAAAATTAAAATGCTGGGTAGGGGAATAAGTATAGTGGGGCACGGTTACACTACAGTAAATAGGGAATAACACTGTTAAAGACAACACAGTTTCACTACACTGAGATCAGAATCACCCATTGTTGATTTGCTTGGGTGGTATTATATTTTTGTAATTTGTAGTATGTGTGCCTACCTGTCACAGTCATTAGTCCTGTTGTTCTGGGATCTGTGCACAGAATAAAAGCCTGGCCCTTGCCCCAGAAAGTTTACAGTACAGTTTTAATAATCCTTTGCTGAACATCTCTAAATAATTAATTCCCTGTAATCTACATTAGCCATTTCAGTTTACCCGAATTATTTTACAGCATTCCACCTAGCTGATAATCATCATTACATTTCAGAGTAAAATGAAACCAGCAGTAAGTTTGCTTCATGGAGCTTTGAATAGCTGGAATGTTAAAGAGCTTATTAAAGAACAAATTGACAACAGAAAATTGTATTCCCCACTATCATTTATCTTAGGAAAAAAAAAAAAAAAAAAAGAAAAAGGCTATGAAATAGCAATGCGTAAATAAGAAAGATTTACTTTCTTAATGCCTGACTTTAGGGGGGGAAAAAGGGCATATAATTAAACTTTTAATCTTTCTACTAGAATATTTAGATCTAAAGTTAGCACAGGAGACAACAAGTTAAATTCTGATCCCAGCTGACATAGTTTTAAATCCTCAGCATCTCCACTGAACTCAGTGTAATCACTGTGGATCTGCACAGGTGATAACTGGGTCATAATCTGGTCCCTATATACACGGGTTTCCTACGTGACATTTCAGAAACTTATAAAAGCTTTTTCACAGTAAGATTAAAGACCTCAGGGTACCTCTATTTCACAAGTCAAAGCCCAAATTGTTTCTGGGCTCAGAATCTATCTGACATAAATTCAGCCTTGGAGCAAATGTCTATAGCCATGTTATGAAACTTTGTAAATGATGGGGAAGTTAAGGGTGAATATTGTTGCTGCCATTATAAGCAAAGAGAAGTGAAATTGCAGGGTTTGCTATGGAATGATTTTAATAATTTTTCAAAAGGACACAGCTTTAAAGTCATTACTTTTTAAATTCCACTGAATTTTAGTATCTCAATGCCAAAGGCATTCTTGCAAACAAAACATAATAGTCAGTTCTGGTTTTTCTGTATTTGAGCCTTGGTAGTACTATTATCAATTTTAGGGTCAGCTCTGCCGTAACAACTTAACTCTATGTTTATACAGCCAGAGGTGAAGTTCCTGCTCTTTGCTATGTTGCACCCATGGATCTTAGCTCCTTTGATTTCAGGTAGCAATCAAAATTAATGATCAACTGTAAGGGCCTCGCTGTGACTGTATGCTTTGTAGCCATATACAAAGCATCAGACCAGGCCTGGGACTGTATGAAAAGGTCAAAAAGGAAGAAAAGATGTTTGCATTCCTCCATGCTCTACCTATTCAGGGATGTGTCAGGTCATCATCTCTGATCCACACACTGGACCTGCCCACTGGGCCATGATGAAGATAAGCTCATGTCTCCCCTCTTTGTCTGCCTCAAATGAATGGTGATCTCTCTCCTGGAGGTGTCGAAGGTTCTGTCATGCAGCAAACTTCTTCAAAGCTTCTGGTTATGTCAGGAGCCATGGTGGCCAAGGAGGCTCTCTATGCTGTGTCCTCACTACAAACTATACCTGATCTGTCACCATAAAGACACCCATTTCCCCAGTGTGAGGAGTGTGAACGTCCTTATAACTGTTTCAGGGCTTTTTACCTCTTTGGGGAGATGTAATAAACTCAGTAAATATTAAGTTTATTTTATTTCAAGAGGATCTTTTTTATCCCCTCAGAGTTACATTGTATTTGAGGTAAGCAGCTGCTACTGAGAGACCTACATGTTGACTCTCTGACCTGGTTTTTACATACTAGAGAAACCGTTAGAGGTTATACAGCCCCAGTCTCTCCTAGTGATTTTATCCTATAGTATTTCAGACAGTTATTGTTAAAACTTACAAAATTGCAGTTACTTCAGTGGAATTGAACAAGTTAGTAGACTGGAAAATGGAGGGCAGCTAGCTCACCCAAAAAGAGGAGAAATATAGTGTGGTTTCATTTTGCCAGTTTGTTTTCTGTTTGTGGGGTTTTTTTCCTTTCTAATTTCCCTAATGAACCTACACCAGCTGTCTGAATACTAGAGAGGCTCAAAGAAAATTGCAATTTCCCTACCATATACTGACCTGATACTGTGTTTTAAGTCTAGTCAGTGTGGGAAATGGTAATTGAAATCACCATAAATTAATTGCTCTATTTTCAGGCAGTACAGAGAAAAATTAGTATAGGGTATAACAGAATGCAGAACAACTCATGAAAAAAGGTGCAGGTATGCGTACTAAGTGACCCTATCTTTCTCTTTTGTCAGGAGAATGATTCATTAGCAAAGAAAATTTACATTCTTAATTCAGTTCTCATGGCTATATCGTGCTTCACCAGCCATCTAAAACATAGATACTGATGCCACAGATACTTACACATATGCTTAATTTTACTCACAGGAAAGATTCCGAGTGGCTTTAATCGGGCCGTTCCAGGAACATACTTTTTCTGCAGAAGAGTATACAACAGTGTATCAAAGCTTGCCAGATTGGGCCCACAATTATAATCCATGATTTTGATTCACTAAAGCAGAGAATTCAGATTCAACCTACCTCTCCTCACCTAGAAAAGCCCTGATTATCAAAAAAAGATGCTTACATAGGGAAATGAGAACATAGGGAAATGAGACAGTGTTTCCATTGCTGTTCTCCATATTACACACAACAAACTCATATTCTGCAGAAGCGTGAAGAGTAATTTCTTGGATGTTCTGACCCACCATGCATACTTCAGGCTCTGCTTGCCATCTGTGGCTGCTTCTCACTCTGTCCTATACCCATCTGGAAGAAGCTTGTGACTGTTCACAGTTTCACCATCTTCTGCTGGGCAGATACTGCAATCCCAGAGATCTGCCCTGTGATTTCCTCTGATAAAAGCCAGTGAAAATGCAAGATGAATTCAGACAGAGAAATAAGATGCATGTATAAATTAACTTGATTCATCATAATAAGGCTGACAGAGAACTGCTAAAATTGGCCTCCTCAAACCAGCAATTAAAGATTTATTCTGTGTGCAAACACACTTATTAAAGTATTATGCAAAGTATCCACATTTTACTGATTATCATGATAGATTACATTACAAATATTTAGGCTAAAATACCCACCACAGACACAAAGACTGGATTAGTTAATCATATTGCTGGACTTGTATAGATTAATCTCTTGCCATGGTTTTATTTGGAAGTGTAAGGCTAAATTTCCATATCAAAACTTTAATTTTCCAAAGCAAACAATTAGCTGTGAAACATGGAGGACAATCATATCCTTCCCTTTTTCTTTATCCTGTCTTTTTTCACATCTGTGTCTGAAAAAAGAAAAAAGTTAAATACATCACTGATTTAGGAGAAACGTTGATTTTAATGAGAAATATACACTACGTTAAGACAAAAGCTTTAATCAGATGAGATCTGAAATAGGACCCTTCAGGTCAAAGGGTTATTTTGAATAAATAAACAGTTGAATAAATTTTAATAATGGAGAAGAGGATGAGGGAATAAATGAAATAAGAGAAAAAAGGAGAGAGAAGTATTAAAAAACTCCATATTTTAGCCATGACTTTACCATTATAAAGTAATCCCACTGTCTCCTACCCAGGTTAGATGGATCCCTTGTCATTTTCTTATTGGCTTCCATTCCTGGGATGGTATAGAATGGTCCTCCTCATCTGGAGAACCATGGAGGGGCCTGGGGTTGTTACTCACTCACTGTTGCTCTCACAAACTACCCCCAAAACTCAGGGTGTGTCAGTGCTGCACCGGTGTGTATCAGCTTGTTGGGCTGGACATTTGAGGAATATACTTGGTTTAAGTCACCCTCAGCTGGTTCTCCCAAGTTGTGCCCTTTGGGATGAGCAGGATGAAGCAGGTCCAGGTGAACAGCTCTTACTCCCTCAGGGCAGCCAAAGAGGCACAGTGTCTTCCTGGGGCTCTCTCCATGCAAGCTAAGGTGTCAAATTCCAAATATGGAAAAAGGTAACATAAAAAAAGACCTCGTGTTCAATTACATGATCTCAATGAAAAAGCAGAGAGGACCTCATTAGACTGTGCACAAATTACATATTTGCATTCAGCTGGGTAACATCCACAGGGGTCTTGGATCTGGCAGTGAATGGTGAACGGTGTTTTCTTAGCTTGTGGTGATCTCTCTGCTTAATGTTTTATGGTATTTCCTCTGAAATGCTAACAATTAATACCCACTATTTTCTTATTTTTGCTAACATTTCTCAATCTGTGAAATAAATGAAACATGAGCCATGAATACAGTCGACAAAACAGAAATGCGTGCTGTTTGTCATTTTCTTTAGCGCTCTGATCACTTATTAGCTTTTAACACAACTGATGATCTCAGGTTGTATTTCTTAAGACAGTAACTTTTACACTACGGTCTGCAAGCACTTTTTTGGTAACCTACCTTCCTTAAAAAAGACACTGTACAGTGTGCAGTGGGGAAAACCTTTTGTCTATTTAGTCTAACCTATTTCTGCTTTATTATATATCCCTTTTCCATCTGAGTTCCTTTTACAACCACTACTTTTAAGAATAATAGAGTTTTTAAAATTGGGGAGGGTTTGTTTGTTTATTTGTTTTTTTAACCTATTTCTAATAGATCAGCATTTCATTCCTGGACTGAAAAAAAAGGTATGGAGAGGTGTCATTCTGCAGCAAACACGTGTAATTAAAGCATACTAGTTTTAAAGCAGGGTAAATTATATGAGAGATATATGAGAGAGGAGAAGATTTTTTCCAGAAGAGTTACACCCATTTAGGTACCAAATAAAGCTGTAGACTTGCAGGAAAGAAAACATACTTGATGCAAGTTTCTTCTGAGGACCATACCAGACAAAATTGCTGCACAGATGTTTTACAGTTGGTTTTAGAGTTTTGTTTGTTAATGCCACTTTTATTTCACTTCTTGCTAATTAAAAATTGTATCATATATTGAATTTATACTAGTAGCACACAGAAAAATAATAAAAAGTAACTAAATTTCATCAAGGAAATAAATGAGAACTTCTAGTCTGGATCATATCACAACTTCCAAAATTTGCTTTGTATAGATTAGGGAAGGTATTGGTTTTGGGTTGGGTTTTGAAACAGGTGGAGCGTTGTGATTTTTTTTTTTTTTTTTTCCAGAAAGGCTGATTTTGCATTTAAATCGAAACCTCATCAAACTACCAAACATTTCAGTGCAAGCTGCACTGTCTTCTGAAAAGCATTTCATGCCTTATATTTTGAAAAACTCTATTTGAGAGGTTTATTCCCTGGTACTGCACCTAAAGCCAGTCAGCAACAGGGGCAGTACAAAAAGAGGTGGAGTCCTGAGAAAAGACACATTCTTAGTCTGTTTGCCTGCTTAATTTGCTCAGCTGCAGATAAACTTGCTACACACACACACACACCAACCTGGGCAAGTATAAGCCAGGTCTATCCCAAAAGCTGAACACTCACTTTATCAGAGTGCTGTGCTCAAACTAAAGTACTCTGTCATGGATCTATGGCCTCAGCAGAAAATGTTAGCTAGGTCTGGGGGCATCTTGTGGTAGATGAATGATGTTACTGAAATTCAGTCATCTATTAGAAAAATGAAATGGGAATAATTCATATTGCTGTTCAACCCTCAGCCCTTCACCAATTTGGTATTTTAGCTTTAAAAATGCTAAATGAAGGAAAAGATTAGGGAAACAGTGAATCATTACCCTTGCTCTGCTGGGTAGGGCCTTAGAAGAAAGAAGTATCATTGACTGTACCTTAATAGAGCAGGAGCAAAATAATTTTCAATCTTTCCAAAGCTGTTAAGAATATATGTTGGCACTTATATAATTTTTATTATTTAAATTTAGCACTGAAGTAGCATCTGGTGACATTAAAGGTCAGAATCCCAAAGTGCTCTGCATTGTAACAAATACACTGTAAGACACAGTCCCTTCCTCAAGTACCAGTCTAAGTAGTCTCAACAAAAAAAGGGTATAAGGGGAAAACAGACATTGAAGGGACTTGCCCACGTTCACCAAAGTTATGATGTCTATGGCAGAACCAAGAGACTCTCAGGTCTCCCATCTGTTGATGCTGTACCTTTTTAAAATTCTTCAAATACTATTTTGTATATTTTTTATAACCTTCTTGGTTTGCCCCAAGCTTTAAAGAAAAAAACCTTACAAGTAAGAGGGTTAAAGCCAATGGAGTCTCACTGTACACATGGCTCCATCAGCTCCTACTGTTTCCATGGACACACTAGTTAACTCATTGACTTTTTCCTGATGTCTTATTAGAAGGTTATTTCAGAGGCAACTGGAAAGGTGACGGGGAGGAAAGTTCGTACTAGAGAATACAGGTTCTGTGAAATCCAGTGGAGACTACTAATTTTATACGGGGTATTTATGTCCCCAAGAAATAGATAGAATTTCTTTTATCTGTTCTAAATATTTTCATCATTTACCTTTCATCTTTATTTTATTCTGCCAAAGTATTTGATATGAGTGTTTGAGTTCTCAATTAGCTGTGTAAAGTGAGACATTATCTTGTCATCTCATTTTTAATCTCTTTCGATTCTGTAAATTGCAAAGGCAAGAGAAGTCGTACCTGAAGTAAGCTCCTGGCAGTGGCTGCAGCCTTTTATAGTCCATGTTCACAGCTATACCCAGTCTCTGATTTCTTCACTGTCATCATTTACAGCATCAAAGGGACAGTTAGCTTGCTTCTACTGTGTTAAAAAAATCAAAGCAAGTTCATTAAATTATATATACATGTACTTGACAGTTTGTTTTAGATGTCTTACTTTAATACCCAGTGGAAAGTAGCTCTCTTTGGTATAATTAGCGCTTAACGTGTTCCAAAAAATGAAAAGGATATGTTTTTATAAAGTTATTTTTTGAATCTCAGACTGAAATGTTGTGTCATTCCCCAAGTGGGGAAAAAAGTGAACCCTTCACATCACTTTGCAAAGCAAATAAAATCTCACTAACACCTATTTCATTCCTATAGAGCAAGAGATGATTTATGAGACCTTCAATCAATAGCCTTCCAGGACACACAACTCATTGCTCTGCTTTGAAGAGCCTTTGGGAGTAAAGGGAAAGTGGAAGTAATTGAAGGGTCTCCATGGTCAAAAATAAATGGAGGCACATCTGCTGAAGACAAAACAATGCTAGGAACTCCTTCTGAGCTTTTACTATAAGCATACTGAAGTAAAAAATCTGTCTCAGACAAACCAAACTGCAGTCCTCTCTGCCTCATCTCACATGAACATGGGCTTTGAAATGAAAATGTGACTCAAGATGTAAACACCAATATGGTTTTTTTTACAGAAGTAGGGCCAACGACCACCATGGATCTGGACATCTCAACTTAGTTACTCTGATGGTATATCTTTTAAGAGGGATTTCTTTTTATTAAATCACAGATTTTTCTGACTACTATCAGCATTCATATCTGATTTAAACTTTTTGGAAAAAAGTAATAATTTTCTATTAAATATTATAACAGGAATATTTCAGATCCTATGGCCTCACTTCTGCAAAGAAATAATTCATGTCCAGTTCTTGTAGTGGCATCGTAAAACTCTAATATTTGATCACTGAGTTTAAAATTTAAAATGACACCTCAGAATGATTCATCTCTCTGATAAAAAGTTACTTTTGTCCAAGAAGAAAAATACTTGCATAGAGATCAGTACCTAAAATAATTGCATTTGTACATTAAGATGAAAGACTGAGAGTTTAGGTATATTTATAGGGCAATAATATCACAGCAATAACACCTGGATTATCTTATGTATTGTAATTATTTTTTGTGAGAGATTTTTCCTTCCTTCAGCCATCTACCTCCCTGTTGCTATTTCTTGCCTGTAATTTTTACTTCTCATGGCGCTATGAGGAAACCCTCTCAGGAATCCAGCCTGACCAAGGCCCAGTTTATCAATTTATAGAAAAAGAGGAAATAAAAAGACAAGGGTTAGGATTTGAATGTGTGTCTGAGAACCAGAACAGTTCACAAATGTAACAAGACTGTGATTTTTTCTTGGAGTTACACCCCATCCAGGAGCAAAAGTAAAAAGTATGGTAGTAAGGCTAGACCTGCTATATGAGGAAAAGGCTCTAGGAAGGAATGACAGGGGACTTTTTATGTTATAAAGACAGATTGCAGGAGTTGAAGTACTGCAGGTGATACTAGCTGATTGTCTGACAACTGATTTTCTAAGTACTTGAAACTCTACATTATAATTTACATTATTTTCAGAAATGCTGTGGTTTGTAAGAGTCCGAGAGGGTTAATGGTCTAAGCTAAAAGTGTTAAGCAGTTAACTCCTAAGGTAGAATACAAATAAACTTAACCTATTCCTTACCTCCAACTGGTAATGTGTATCTCATAACCTATTGATTATTCTGTTCCTTCCCCACTATTATCCTAATTCCTCTTCACCCATTCTGACCACACTGATTCTAGTGAGCCAACTTGCCAGGACACAGCCTCAAGCATAGCCCTGCAAATGCCAGTATCATTTGCTGTTAAGGACGCTTCTTGGCACAGCTTTCACAAGCACTTTCCCAAAACCAGTACTTTCTCAGACAATTACTGGCCCCAGACTCTTCCCAGTAAGCAGTTTGGATGAGATCCCCCTGCTTTAGGGAAAGAGAGTTTAGCAGTATGATATAGATTATGTCACTTGCACTCAGAGCCCAGGAAAAGGTCTGCTTAGTCACTGTCTCAAAAGGCCAGAAAAAGAGTGAAGCTGGTGACACTGAACAATGAGACAAGGGAGTCCCAAACAGCTTCTGTGGGCTCCGCTCTTCCCCCAAGACACCTTCTTTCTGATGACATCTTTGCCAAAATAAGGAATGATCACAACATGAAAACTTCATTTCACCTGTCAAAACAAGCAGTGTTTTACACTCTGCACAATGTCTATTTAAATAGCGAATAACAGTTTTTAATGCTACAGCAGCACATCAGTGCACACCTCTACTTCAAAAATCAGAAAATACAGAGCAATGGAGTAGCTTTGCACCATGGGTAAACCCATATCCAACATCAGTTGCTTCACTTTATTCCTTTGGATGAAAGCATGAAGTGGTGTATGAAGAACTGGGAGACCATGTCCTCATTAAGCAGCGAAGACCAGTGGGTGACACCTGACTTGCATGCCACTATTCCAGCCACTTTATGTGTACGTGGTATAAGCAGAAATTGTCCCTCTATTCTATGGGCTCCTTTGGAATATTGTCCATTTTTTCTCTGCCGTGACTTCCCCTCAGCTGCATCTGCACAGGTGGAGTGGGCTGTTGGCTCTTCTCCTTGAACAGTTCAGGATGGAAACTTGTGTTTATATTGCTTTGTGAGCAGTGATGAGTTATTGCAAGCAATTCTGTCATCAGCCAGGGGAACAGAGAGACAGAAAAGGTATTTCCAAGGGTGTCCCCTGACTGTATATGTTGGTGCTCAGAGACTTACACTAGGTGTCTGAAGTCCTGAAATAGCACTCCAAGCACTGAGAAGTCTACTTCTTCTCAGCCTTACCTCTGATTCAACACAATTTTAGAGCAATGAACTCCCCCACAATTTAGGGCTAAGGGACTGGAACCATAGCAATGAGCATCCCTCACCAAGCAGCCAGTGACAAGGAAGCTTGGGTCTTGGTTTTGTTGGGAATCTCAGCTATTGAGACAGGCAAGTCTAGGTGGTAAAATGAGAGAGGCTGAGTCAATGAAGAGGCATAAAGTCACACTAGGTCAGTCACAGCTTTATCCGTCTCCTTCCTCACAAACACACAAGGTTTGGCCATCCATATAGCACTTTACTTAAAATAACAGTGGTTTAATGGGATAGTTTACAGGAAACTGAAATATGCCTTAATAGGCTGGCTATGTGTGCTCTAGGGACCTTGGATAATTAGGATTTCCTAAGAAAGCGAGGCAGCAGGATAACTGCATGACTCTTAATGGAACATTGGCCAAGAAGGATTAGCCTTGATTATTTTTTAATATTCTTTCAGCTAGAACTGGAAATGATTTCTCAGTGCAGTTTCAAAGTGAAATCAAGTCTATTTCTATTGACTATGACTATTTGTCAACACAAATTTTAGAATGGGTAAAGAAAAATATTTCATCTCTTACAAATCTCAAACACAGAAGATGAACATTAAAATCCGAAACAACCAGGTTTGAACAAAGACACGTGTAAGAGGGTTTGGGTTTTAGTAAGTCAGGTTGTTTACTGATTTATACACTTAAATTTTTATTATTTGAACTCATTAGTAGTAAGAATACTGTCATTTAACAATGTTGTTCCCAAATAACAATGGAAATAGTTCTTAAAACAATACAGGGTTTTTTTCTGCTGTTCCAATGTTTACAACTGCAGTCATAGTTATTGCACATAATCAATATTGACCAGTTAAGCAAAAGACTTATTGCATGATAAATTAACATCCTTACCACAGTAACAGTATTTTGCCTAGTTCCAAAATGCCTGAATTATTTCATGTCCTTTGGGAAACAACATTTCTTGAATTTACTGTACCTGTTGCTTACAAATCAATAAACATTTCAGTAATGTATATGATTGCTGATTGTGATTGATATAATTTTAACTACTGTGATAAATATGAAATATAGTCACCATAAGAATAATGAAAATGTAATGAAAGGCCAGCAGACTTGTAATAAAGGAAGGTTAGTAAATGCCAAAAGAGTATTCCTATTAGATGCCAAAAATAGCGTCATATAAAAGAGTCAAAGTTAAATGCTTTAACAGTACTGTAATTTCAATTCAGAAAATGGAATGAGATTGCTAACAGCAGCTCCTGCTGGAGGGTAGAAGATGGTTAATTAATTTAAGCTAAATAACTGATCTCAGAAGTTCACCTGGGGTCCAGTCTCGTTTCCACTGAAGCCAGTGACAGCAAGATCAAGCTTTGATTAGTTTCCTGATATCAGTGTGATGTTTGCTCAGTTCTGAGAAAGCAAATTATCAAAGCCATAGGAAATTTTAGCCATCTCCAAAGCCTGTGTTTTTCTCATAGCTAGCCTGAGCATATAGGAATCATTTGCATTACTGCATTGATAATTATTCCTATGTAAAAAACTTTTTCATCAAAACCACATTGTTAGTGTAAATGGGATTTTTGACTAATTGAATTTCCTCACATAGCTTTGTTTCCATGGAAATTCATTACTTTTAACAAAATAACATTTCTAAAAGCAGAAAAGCTCTCTCAGACATCACCACATATCCCAGTTCTCCACCTGCCACAATTCTCATCAGGCACAATGCAGTTCATCAACAAGACAGGCTGTGGTGTCTGTAGGAAATAGAGCAGTAAGCCCAGTCTAAGGGGGTCATGGGAGGACTAAGCACCTGAGCCACTGCACCAGCAGTTCACAGGAGAGGTGTGGTGGATTTCACAGACAAAATCAGTTTTCTGGGAGTTAGGTGTTGATGTTGTTTGATAGGGACAGGCAGGAGTTGGTTTGGGTGGTTTTTCTGTTGGTTAGGGGTTTTTTGCCAAAGAATTGACATTTTCTATAGAAACACATTAATCAAGAAAAAGAAATATAATTTTATAATTGTAGCTATAATTTTCTGATCCATTTTAGTAGAGTATTTTTCTAAGACCACAGTGCTGGGAGGCATTCTCCGCCACTGATCTGGGGTCCACACTACCTCAGAGACTCAGCAAGAAATCCCTTTGGGTTTAATGAAGAGGCATAATTCAAAATTATTACTATAAATCTTCCACTGGAAGACAGTCCACAGTCATTGTTCTGGACGCTAGCATATTTAGGCTATTTTCACTTCCACCTTACCTCTCTTTAAAACCATTTGTTCCCGGTTTTAATCAGCTTTTCCTGTTCCTTGCTCCATGACTTCATCCTGAAGTAGTAAAAGTATCTAACATGCTCTGTTTAGTGGTTTAAACACCCAAGATCTTTCAGTCTCCCTAGCAAAGGTTTTTCCATTCCTCCGACCATCCCAATAGCTCTTCTCTGCATTTGTTCCAGTCTGAATTTATTCCTCGTACATATATCTCAGGTAGGATAATGCCCAAACTGCATATGTTACTAATTCATAGTTATCCTGAGAACAACTACTTCCCTTTGTATATTCCCCTCCAAGCTTTCCTTCCAAGTCACACTCTCTCTGCTTACTGCACAAATTTTCTTATTACCCCCTTAGCAAAAAAAACCTTGTTCTCTTTCCATCGGTGTATCGTTTCATTTCTATTAAACCATATCTCAGTCATGAAGTTCTCTGTATGTCACATCTCTCTCATCTGTATGAAAGATGTCTCTGAACTTCACACCATCAACAAATTTCATCAGCATACTAACACTTCTGGTGGCAAGGGCATTTCTGAAAAAATTAAAACTCAGTTCCACAAAGAACTTTTGAATTACTCCACTGGTAATTTCCTACAAACCTGACAGTTTTTCTGTCAATGCTACTTGTTTTCATCTTCTTTTAGCCAGTTCATCTATTGTGTTACAGTTCTCCTACTAACCTCCATCTTCACCCTCTTAACTCATAATTTCCCATGTGCCACTATGTGGAGTGTTTTCCTAAAGTCCAAAAAAGATGTGATCTACTGCATTTCTTCATCTAGAGAAACAGCTCTCATCAAAAGAAATCGATCAAGAATTTCTGGCATAGCCTCTCTTTGGTAAACCTCAATGGCATTTTTTCATTTACCACTGTGTTTACAATTCATCCCATTTCCTCCCATTTCCTAAATATGACTGCATGCATGTTACTCCCTAATGTAACAAATGCATGCAGTCTACCTACTCTACCTGTCTTTACTGAACTGGTTGACTGATAGTGAATCTGTGATTTGATACAACTTTATTACCAGATAATTTATTGACCATTTTTTAGGAA
This sequence comes from Strix aluco, assembly GCF_031877795.1. Lineage (NCBI taxonomy): Eukaryota > Metazoa > Chordata > Aves > Strigiformes > Strigidae > Strix > Strix aluco. The sequence goes on from NC_133935.1 coordinate 47,291,348, forward strand.
TAGAGCCTTTTCGTCCCCTTTTCTGTTGAGTGCTTGGGGGAGAACAGGGTAAATCCATTAGTACCACTACAGTCAAGGTTCTTCGTTCTCCAACGGCTCAACCTTTATCTATTTTTCATTATTTCTTAGTGGAAAAAGGATTAGTAAAAGATTGTGCTAGACTAATTAAATAAAATAGGATTTATTAACTTTTTCTGTTTTGGGATCTAAGTTTAGAGCTGGTACTGAGACTTTAGTTAAAGTTGAGTGACTTACAAATTCAGGTAGAAAAGAAAGAAAAAAATCCAATGCCGCTTTTCTGTAGGTGTGCCAGTTTGAGATTGCAGTGCCAAAAAATATTCCTTGTTTAGTGGCATGCCCTCAACCCTGGAGAAGAGATGTCTTCATCTCCTTTCATGGAATGTCTCATTTAGAATAGGACAAAGAGATATTTTGACCAGTAACTTAATTCTGGTGTTTGGTTATTTCTATCTTAGAAAAGCATTTTCAATGTTGATGGATTCAAGAGGTCCCAGGGGCCCTGAACAGCTTTGCTTCTTCAGAGACTTATTCTTATTTAGTGTTCCTGCGTGTGCTGAGCATCGGAACTCCACAAGTCTTACCTCCCTAATTGTCAGAGCAAGACTAACAGAAGTAAAGCTGTTTTATAAATTTTGCAATCTTAGTTACATGGCTGTGAGTTCTCCAGCTGGGAAATACAGATTGTTCACTTTCTGAAAAACAAAATTGAAATCTATGCTACACCCAGCTCTGCAATTGAAAAGCTGCAGGGCTTTTTTGTTGAATATATTTTCCCTGAGATGTGCATACCTTTTCCCATCTTGAAGACTCTCCTTTTCTAGACCAGTCTGTAGTTACAAAAATATGAGGGCTTTTTACTTTGTGATAAATTTTTTCTATCACCCACATGCAAGTTCATAATTTTGAATAGATCAAGTGGATCAAAGATGATCTCTGAAAGAAAAATCTCTCAAGAGAAGTAGATTTAAGGTCTGTTTGGAGAACTCATTTGAAATTCTCCATCCAAAAGCTCTACGTCAATCTTCTGACAAATTCTGTCACAAATCAGTAATTCTGATTCTTTTCAGAGTCGTTAGCTTTGGGGTGCAGTGTGCATTTTATGTGATATGGGTACAATAATTCCTGTTTCTATACCATTACGTGACACCATATTCTACAAGTAGTTTCCCGCCAACAACTTTTTTCTTGATTTTTCTGTTAAGAACATTTTTCCCCTTATATCATAGGGCAGCTTTTGAATGGATATATAATTTTCCTAGGGCCACATGAAAAGTAGAATAGATACTTTCATATTTTATATATTCTGCTTTCCATAATACTTGAGTAATCTAGCTCCTTCACTTTATTTATGGAGTTTGTTACATATTCCTAAAATTTGAATGGGGTGCGAATACATATAAGTGCATTTTTACCAGTAAATTAAGCAAATTAATAAAATGTTTATGAAGTGTATAATAAGAGGACAAAGAGGATCAGAAATTCCCTTCTCACTGTTCCTCTGTTTTTACCTCAGAAATAGTAAGTGGGGCAAAATTCTGCTCTCAGTTAGACATTTGAAAACCCCTTTGAAATTAATGAGAGTTCCTCACACATGTAGTAGAGCAGAATTCTGGCCACAGAGCTTTAAAATTAAAATGACCTATTTATTTATTTTATCCAGATTTCATTCAGAGTTAAAGACTTAAAGGTTTGACTATAGTATAGAGTTGCATCACTGTCTAGCAATATGTTTCAATTTTAAAAAAAAGAAAATGAAAAAAATATATAGTCATATAGCTATTCTACTGTGGATAGCTGCTCTTATATCACAGAGAAAGATTGTATTTCTATAAAATATAACACTCTGACTGAATACATTGTATGTGGCTATAAGAGTGTAAGTATCTAAGTTTAACAGGAAAAACTCATAGCCTTAACTCAATAATTTTACTGATAAAAACTTATGCTTAAACCAGGGTTACAATAATGAATTTTAGGCCAATTTCTCAGAAGTGAGTAAGCCCAATGTTGAACCTGTTACACAGCTAATTCAGAGTAACGTCCTGGGCATTCAGGTTATCAGATGCTGGTCTGAATAGACATTGTTTCTATGAGCAAAGGTAAGGGGTTTTGGACTAATAATTTGTGTGGTCACAGAAATGCAATTTTTTATCTCCAAACTTTATTTGCCATAAAATATTTTTAAAGATGAGAGCTAAAAAACCTGCATAGTCCTAGTGACTGGCAATATTGTTCAAAGGTGATATACCCAGCACATGAGGGTTAGACCACATCCTTTTTAATCTCTGCATCAGCTACCTCATGGTCCGAGAAAAGCAATCTATTCTCATCCTGAGTACTATCACAGAACACATGCAGGACAACCAGATGATCAGGCCCAGTCAGCATGGGTTTATGAAAGGCAGGTCCTGCTTGGCAAACCTGATCTCCTTCTACGACAGGGCGACCTGCTTATTGGATGAGGGAAAGGCTGTGGATGTTGTCTACCTTGACTTTAGTAAGGCCTTTGACACCATTTCCCACAGCATTCTCCTGGCAAAACTGGCTGCTCAAGGCTTGGATGGGCACATGCTTTGCTGGGTAAAAAACTGTCTGGATGGTGTCACGGTCCACTCGGTGGACTCATGATGGTTCGTTTGCTACGATCTCGAAAGTGCAAAATTAAGGTGACCAACACCAAAGGGGATAGCAGTAATCAAACAGTGAAACTTTATTGTGTTGCCTGTGAGGAGGCACACGATAGTTAGAGATGGGTGAAAGAAAGGAGAAAAGTAAAGGTAAGTTTAGAGAGAGGAGGGAGAGAGGTTATAGCTACCACCGCTGATCTCACGACGTCCTAACGGTCCCGGGTCCACCTGACGCTGCATCGTCGATCGTCGTGGTCCTTGGTGGGGAACCTTCCAATCTTCGTTGTCCAGAAGTCATCTTTTATGCTCAGTAACACACCTTGCTCCACCTCTGCCTCAGGGGTCTCCGCCCTTCTCAGAATTCAATTATCATATCTCCGCCCTTCTCAAGCGAGGACATCGCGCGTGCGCAGGGGGGAGTGTCCGAGGTGTGGTCAGTCTTGGAGGTAGGTAACCTTCAACCAGGAGGTGCGTTTTTGTATTATAATGAAGCAAAGTTCATCTAAGGTTCATGATTTCTTCATCGATGTTATGGCAACTGTCGCAATCCATCTTTTTTGACAGTGGCTATGCAATTATCACTAACAGCTCTGGCTAGGCCCAGGTACCGAACAATAGCACAGCACTCTTTGTACTACACGGCTCAGGCACCAAAGAACAGCACTGCACTGCCTGCACCACACGGGTCAGTACTCAGGAGAACAGCGCTGCACTCGCTGTGCCACACAGTTCTGCATTCAGGAGCCTTTGCACCACATTCCACTCCAGGGATCGGCAACTGCGCTCCAAACAGGCCGTTGTCGGGTACCTCACTGTCCATATCCCTGATGACAATGTTGACACAATGCTGATCTTCTGACCAACTCTTACAGGTTTCCTGGCTTGTATCAGAAATAGTGTGGCCAGCAGGGACAGGGAAGTGATCAGTGCCCTGTACTCAGCACTGGTGAGGCTGCACCTTGATTACTGTGTTCAGTTTTGGGCCCCTCACTACAAAAAGGACATTGAATTACTCGAGCGTGTCCAGAGAAGGGCAACGAAGCTGGTGAAGGGTCTGGAGCACATGTCGTACGAGGAGCGGCTGAGGGAACTGGGGTTGTATAGTCTAGAGAAGAGGAGGCTGAGGGGAGACCTCATCGCCCTCTACAACTACCTGAAAGGAGGTTGCAGAGAACTCGGGATGAGTCTCTTTAACCAAGTAACAAACAATAGGACAAGAGGCAATGGCCTCAAGTGGCACCAGGGAAGGTTTAGACTGGATATTAGGAAGCATTTCTTTACAGAACGGGTTGTCAGGGGTTGGAATGGGCTGCCCAGGGCAGTGGTGGAGTCCCCATCCCTGGAGGTGTTTAAGAGTCGGGTTGACACAGCGCTGAGGAATATGGTGTAGTTGAGAATGGTCAGTGTTAGGTTAATGGTTGGACTAGATGATCTTCAAGGTCTTTTACAACCTAGATGATTCTGTGATTGTGTGATTCCCAACGCAATAGAAATGTGATGATATTTTACATATACCTAGCAGAAAGACATTACTTTCACTGGAAGTAGTTCCACAGAAGTGCATTAATTAACATTCCTACAGTCTTCCATTGCCAAAATCAAGTGATGATATGTATAAAAATGAGGAAAAAATTTAGTGATACTTTATTCCTCTTTGCAGAAATGACTGCCAAAAATGGTTGTAGTACTGAATGTTAGTACTGCAGTATATCAGCAGGGATATGAAATATCTTAGTCCTGCAGTTTTTTCTGGTTTTGAGGGGAAGTATTTTGCATTTCTAAAAGTTAATTAATTCATTACAGAAAGGAAGTTTGGAAGCAAAAGTTTAAGTGAGTCTACAATGAATCCCAGAAATTTGCATAGAGTAAAGGTTGAAGGAATCTTATTTTGAATTGTTTCAAAGAAAAAAAATAGGTCACTATTATTTCAAAAACCCTGAGATCACATTGATTTTATATTGCTCCTCTTTGTTCATACTTGAAAAGGGCAAATAAATATTTAAGGTAAAGTATTTCAGATGCACTTTACAGACTGCTGCTACTTGAGCCAAATGGAAAAAAAAAAAATCCCCACACCAACCAAAAATCAAGAAGACAGCCACCCTCCCTGGCATGTTCACCTAGATGAATCACAGCGAACACCCCACGGATCAATGACTCTTATCTATGTCAGAATGAAGTTTGGGAATACTCTCTGGATACCTGAGCTTCCATCCTTTTCACTTTGAAAACACAGACTGAATGTTTTTATTGCTCAAGCTATCAGGTAGAAAGTCAAGTCCCTGGTCATTTAGTACTTCACAGGTCAAGAGAAGGTACAGCTTTAAACATTGAGATTATCACAGAATAATCTAAGGTTGAGGATGTTGTACTTTCAGTGTTATTGAAAAATGGCTAATGTATATAAACCAGATGGAAATGGAAAGAATGTGCTGTACACATATAGTCCAATAAGCCAGTGATGACACTGATCTCACAATTTCCATGTGATATTCCTCATGAATTACTATTCAGTCTCTTCAAATCTTGCCATATCTTTGCATCCTACAGAGTCTAACAGAACTATCAGAAGATTTTGCAATAAATCTTGAAGGATGACAAGAATAATCCACATGCTAGCTAGGAAATAAGTGTGTCACCATGGTAGAAATTATCAACTTTCTCCAAGTTGCAGAAGATGATATGTTAGACTATTTTACTGAAGAATATCTCAATACACAGACACACTTGCAGTAGAGATTCTAATAAAGAGTGGCCATTAAATGGAATTAAACATGTACAACACACTGAGCACTAAAAATACTGTCTGATTTCATAAATTCACTTACCATCCATACTGATTGAGCATATTGCAGGGAAGATAACCAGTCATTCCAGAAGCCATATAAAACAGCAGTACTCAGAAAGAAGGGGGGAAAAAGAATATATATATAAAAGCTTATGAAATTACAAGCAGCGTGCCATTTCCCAGCATTTGCCAGTTTACAGCATGTGCATTGCAAGGTTACAGCTCTTGTGCATAAAAGGACAATAGGAACTATATTACAAATTAATTTACAAGGTTAAATTACAAAACCCAAAAATGAGGCCTGCATGAAGCTGGTTTACAAAGCAGTGATACCTTCATATTCTGGCATGGTTTCTGTCCTTATCAAGATTTTGAAGTGGTTAACTTCCCTTTAAAACCTGGAAGTTGTTCTCATCCTTCACCAAGGAGTAAATCAGACTGATTCTTCAAACCAGGCTAGAAATACTTCATAAAACTGTGCTCCTTGTGAACCTTGGCAGTGGACACAATGACACAGTGTAGAGAGCTAACCACAAAGTTCCCACCAGAAACCCTTTACTTATTTCTAGAAACCTCTCACAAATTATTGTGCTGATCCTGTGACTGGAACTTACATCTCCTGAAACAGGTTTAAATTTCTCTACTGGATTTTTTAAAAACAAAATGACTGTAGATAAAGATAACCAGGAGTCAAGCTACCCCCTGTAGAAAAACCTGACAAACACAGGAAATATTTTTTGCATACTTACTGAGATTATGGGTGGATGCATTTTACTTCTTGGTAAAATATCAAAAATAATATTCAGGTGCAAAATGATGCTGCAAACTCATATGATATCCATATTTTTGAGCAAGACTCTCAGGTCATCTGGGCATCAGCTTCCAAAACACACCTTTTTCTTCCTTCTCCATATAGAAAGGAGATGCATGAAGTGAGCCTTTGACTTACATTCTGTTTGGTTAGTTGTTTGATGAAAAGATCAAACTATATAAAGAATGGAAACACTGTCATGTGAAATGTTTAATTTTGTCAGAAAACACTATTTTCTATGCAAAGAACAAACAATCCCCCAACATATCAGCTCCCAAACAAATTTATGTATTATATCTGACTTGATTTCAGCTGAATTTATATATTCCAGAGTCAAACACTTTCTAAACATCCTGGGAATAAGGATTAATGTTTTGTCCATTTATTATGGCCAGCTCATTGTGTCACATGACATCCACAAACTATTCTGCAGTTTGGGTTTTTTTTCTTTAGGCAGCAGAAATACAGCAAACACTTTTAAAAATTACATACAAACAGGCTAGATAAAACACCAATTTCTTTTGTTGCTGTTGATAACCAATAGACTGTTTCAAATATGAAAGAAACTATACACAAAAATCTAATGAAAATTAAATGAGAAAATATGAAGAGTAAAGTTTGAGGAAAAATACAGATACTGCAGTAAAAAAAGTTGAAAGAAAATATGATTTTGCCATTACATGCAATTATCTGTGCCTATATACATTAAATTGCAAATTCACTATTTTCTTACTGTTATAAATCAGATATTACTTATTTATTAGGAATTTTAATTATGCATTTGCACATCTTTAGTCACACATAGATTGTATGTTTGTACTGTATGGGTCTTTGAGATAGATTTTCCATATGAAATAGTCCATCGGTCATGAACCAAATAGAAAATAAAAAATGAATGCCTTCTCAATGTATTCATTCAGCTTTGCAACTGGTATTTACAAGCTAGTGATTATTCTCTTACAGTCCAGAAAAATATAATGGCAAACATTAGATGTTTCATAATTCGTATGCACTGCTCCTTGCCACTGTATTCATCTCTAGTGTAGAATTCAACAGTCTGAGCTGGGTGTTGATAGTTCAGATTGTTTTCCCTTACATTTTTTTACAGCCTTTTGTTCTCCAGTCACAAAAAACCTTTAAATGTTTTTTCCATGTTTAAGCAAATTTCTTTAAAACTCTAGTGAAAATTGAAGAAAAAGAGCACTGTATAAGAACTTCAGATTGAGTTCATGCTTTTCAGCTCAGCCAAAACAGTTCAGCTATGTCACCAGTAACCAGAACGCACTTCGGTGGCACCACCAAAATGAATGACTCCGGTTGGACAGAGCATCTGTTTAAGAAGCACTGCAACTTAGCAACACTGCGCAGAATAAAGATCCCAAATAAAGCGTCATCTCCATCTCCAGTTGCAGGGTAGAGGATTGATGCAAAAGAGTTTTGCAAATTAAAGTTGAATGAATGGCAGCTGCACTCTCCAGACAGCAGTGAAGGCCCACTTGAGCAAGCTTTGAACTAGGATCAAATCCTAGTAGAAATCTAGAGGCAGTAGTTTGGTAGGTGGATACAATTTAAAACCTGTAGAGGATGCAGTGAAAATACAGAGGAAATGGGATCCATGGTGATCTCAGTGCTGCCAGGGATAGACAGGACAAGCGTTGGTCTGTTTAATTTAGCAGCAGTGTCTCTGGGGTAGACCTTTAAATAGGGGTCTGAGCATAACTCTGATGTCTATGTGAGAAGTTTCCTTCAGACTTTCTTCCCCCAAAGATAGCACCATCTCCCTTCATATCTGCTGAAATTATTGGCTTGAACTGGACTCTAGAAAAAGAAACAGAACCAAAGGCTGTGAACCTTCTCTCCATGAAGCTTATGAATGTAAAAAATCATGTAGTAATTCTACTTTTATATGAGTAGAAACCTTGAAAACTATTTCAGAGACGAAGACCACTACAGCCTCTTCCTGTTTCATGTAGTCTCAAACACCAGACAAACCCCACCATTATTAAGGCTCCTGAAGTCTGAAAACATGTCAATTTAGTTTGAGACAGCTTGTCTATGATTTTTTGCACTCATTTCTGACACATCTGGAGGGATCAAGAAAAGATTCCTGACCAATTCTGATACAGTTCTTAAACCTCAGGGAAGCATTCTTCTGTCTGAACCCCCAAGTCTGCTGTGGAGCTTCCTCAGGAACAAAGCTCACCATTGTTTTTCACTTGCCAATTCTGATAAGGCCATAACCCAAGGAAAAAATAAGTCTTCTGAAGTTCATCAGTAATTATCATACAAAAATAGAAATTGTCTAGATTGTTCCAGCAATCATTCATTGATCTGGAAGTGTTTGAGCATGTATGAAAACTTTGATGTTTGTAACATGAAAGTTTTCAGAGCGGTATCCCTCAAGAAATATTAATTGGGTATATGTATAATTTAAGTCAGAGCTTCAAAGCTTCTGTATTTGCAGAAATCACTTCAGAACAGGAGTATTTATGAGACATTTGAATTATTCCCACAGTGCAAATGGACAAAATGAAAACAAGAAGAAAAGGTGAAGTAGAGGAAGAAGGGAAGAGGATGGATAACAGAAGAGCTTAATTAGAACATAATGATGAAAAACAGATTATTATTTGTGATTATTATATAACATGTTTTATATATATAATGTTTTACATCAATATATTGATCAATACATTAATATACTGCTGTGATAATTTCCACCCCTGAATATTCTGATTTATGTAAGAATGTTTTACTGTGCCCTTGTTGCCATTACCTTATTTCTGAAGCAAGGATGTACTTAGATTTTCTTCATTTGTTGGACCTCTAAATTGCAGCACTAGGAACCACATCAGTACAAATAACTCGTGGTTGACTAATGAAAGTAGAGATGTGGTTAATAAGGTTCTGTGCAGTACAGAGCTGTAAACATACTGTGCCTTGATAGAGAATCTGATCTGTTGCTCAAAGGTGGCTGACAAAGTAGAAAGAAAAGTTGCAAGTTAACAGCAATTCAAATGAAAAGGTCAAAATAGGGGGATTTTCTGCTCTCTGCCTAGAATTACATCAAAGATCAGAAACTAGAGCTGAGCAAACACTGTAGAAAATACAAGTCTCTATTTAAACTTGGTACAAGCTAGCTCACACTGAACATTTTGCATAAGACAAAATCTCTCCTGTCAAAAAGATCATGCAAAGAACGAAAATTAGAGTGATATGAAAGTCATGTAATGGAGGGAAATGGTGTAAAGAGAACCCATTTTTACTCCTATGACCACTGGAATGTAGATGTCTGGTAACCAATAATTACTTGGAAATAACTGATGGCTTGAATATGTATTCTGAATATGCAACACAGCGAATAAGCCAAGGAAAGAATACTAATTTTTTTGTTCCAAATATGAGGTAGACTGCATAGTCTGATGAATTAAACCGCATTTTCTTTGTATTGTACTTATAGAAATTTCTTCACAGAGAAATGTATGAGCTTTAATAACTAATAATTTTGCAACTATTGTTACAGCAGCTTGCACAACAGTTAGCAAAAAGCCTTTTTTTTTTTTTAAACACAGTGTCCTTGCTTTTTTTTTTTCTTTTCTAGCTTTCATTGTATGAGACTATTTCAAATTGTTACCAACTCATTTGGTCCAAAGAGAAGAGGTTTAAAGACTCTTTCTTCATCTTCTGCTGCACTGTGGGACAGAAGCACCCCCAAACCCAGTTCTGTAGGAGTTGTATGACCATGGAGGAAAAAGAAAAGAGAACTGTACCTAACAAATTTATAAGATGATGGGATACATGGAAATAGTGAAATGGTCCCATGTTCCTTTCACACCATTTATATGGAGAGAAGTAATGCAGAAGAAATATTAGCAACCAGTAGAACTGATTCCACACTGCAGAGATTTTTATAATTTCAATAGTTTTCTGTTTCACATCACAATTACCATGTCCATAGTTGCCACAAAACAATGAGATTTATGGACTTCAGAACACCTGAAACTGCATTTTCACTTAGGGTGGGAAAAAGTCTAAAATGAGACACTGGATTATGTCAGCCAGAATAGGAATATAAATCCTGCTTTCATGCATCACAGTTGAGTCTGTTACCATTAGCCCATGCAAAAAGGGGCTAGCATGGAAGCCTCAGCCACAAAAGAGAAAGTGTTCTTACCAAAAGTGTCAGTAAAAGCAGTCCGTGCTCCTAGGAGCTTAGGTTTCTATGAGCAGTGTATTTAATTCTCAGCCAGCTCTAGTGCACCAATAGTTGTTCTGTGCTGGTACAATAACTTGCTGAGGATTATTAAAGTACTGATCCAGTGCTTTATGCAGTTGTGTTTGAAAGGGGAAAAAAAAAAAAAAAAAAAAAGCTTTTGCCAGTATAGTTTATTTTATTGGAAGAAATTATATAAATTATAGCACAACACTTCCTAGCACAGGCTGTCTCTACAGAAAAAACATTTGCCACTAGAACTGCACCAGCTTAGCTACATCAACAAACCTGTTGCAATAGATAAAATGCCTGAGACAGAAACAATTGCTCTAAGAGCTGCTTCTGGTTCAGAAGTGTCCTTCAAGCCTTTAACCTGAAATACATTCCTAACTTAATTGCAATTTAGTCTCTATAAAGTGTTATAATACATATCACCACCACAATAGGCAAAATATACTGAAAAGAAAGCAGTCATTGTTACAAAGAAAAGCCTAGAATATAAACTCAAGAATAGGGGAATAAAATGAACAATCCAGAAGAAATGCTTCGTTCTTGTTAAAGTTACTGTCTATACCTGCCATTGCATTGCTGGCCTTTGCACATGATTTGGCTTCTGGGCTCTTTCAGTTAGAAAGTGGATGGAAACAAAAGAAAAAAAATCCTAGAAAAGGCAATTGAGAATACAACTTAGAAGACAATATCAATAGAATATTTTCCTCTTCCCTCTCCCCCTTTAACTTCCACTATTAATCTGCCTTCAGATTATAAGGAATTAGATTTTCCCTTAGTTTTCTTTGCTTCCTTTCAGGAACAAATATTTCAAGGTCTAATGGAGTCAAATAATGGAAATGTAGAGTCTCAGGTATATTCATAACCAGATGGGTGGTTGTCTTCACTTCACTGGAAAATGTGATATGAGTGTCATGCAGGTCATTAAGATGTCTCTGGTGTATGACCAGTCATATTTTTCGCGTTTTCACAGAAATGTTTTCAAACATTAAATAAAAGCAGAGAGTTATTCATTGCTGCCTATTGATCCTTCTGTATTTATACCTTCTATTAAAAAAATTATCAACCAGGAAGTGAGTGAAAACTAACTGGACTGACATGCCATGAGTAACAAACTGTCAAAATGAATTGTGCTGCTTCTGTGAAAGCAGCCTGTGCCAATGGTGAGTAGTTATTACAGTCCATGAGAAGATGCTGTGTTCTCAAAATCCTGCTGAGGGTCAATGTGTTCCCAAAGTCCAAGATAAAGCAGTCAGGTTTAGTACAGAATGCTCCTTGGCTGAATATTTGTAAACACTTCGGGACAGATCTCATCTGCTTCAATCAAGGCTTGATTACTGAAACCCATTTCCATAAGGCACTGCAGAAGAACCACAACTGCTTAAGACTTCAAAACATCCCTCATCGCCCATCTATGTTCAGAAATACCTATGTTGGAATTTGTGATTCAAATTCTGTTAAAATTTTATTTGGTGTTCAAATGCCTTTTGAAAAACCCCATGGCCCTGAATCAGCTTCTAGGTGATATAACTTTTGCTGGCTTCCCACTGTCAGAAGACGTGTGAGACTATCTTGAATATGATAAATACAGGGTCACAACAGCAGCAGTCCTTTTTCCTCAGCTGAATTGATACAGTAGTCCTATGCTTCCCAGAAATACTTTTAAAGGAGGAAATAATCTTCTCTTGTGAGATAAACCATCACTATAAAGTGTCAGAAAGTGTCCTTCAAGTTCAGTGTGAGCCATTCAAAGAAAGGAAACCATAAATGCAATAAATGCATAATTATGTGTGAATAAATAAATCATATGGCTCTAAAATAAATCTTGTCTTTTAAAAATGTACTTACATTTTTTTAATTACATAAATTCTAGCCAAGGATCAAATTAAAGAATTGTTAATGAAAGTGCTGCCTTAAATCAGAACCATAAAAGTTAATGTCACTAGAAAGAACTGAGGAGACACATGATGCTGCACTAAAGTCCAGCTCTGGTATCAGAGTTATTAGAGTGCATCATTTCCTTCCATAAAAAATCATGATTCACAACTACATAAACATGGTTTTCAGACGAAAGGAAGAGTGCTCTCTTCTCAGTTTGTCAGATACTGTTTAGGTATAAATCAAAATGAGTCTGCTGAAGCAACAAGAACAGCACAGATTTACTTTGGTTGAGAAGAGGGTCCACAATATTTATTTTGTTATCTAAAGAAAAATAGGAGTAAATAATGAAAATAACACTAAATAAATGCTGAGCTTTTCAACATTTTAAATGAAACCAGTAGCTTCTTATGGAAGAAATGGACAATTTCTATTTAAAAGTTTTCTTTCCTTCTACTTTGAGAGAGGGTCAGAACTTGACTAGAGAAAGCTGACAATATTTCATTTCATAGTTCAGAGTGTCTGTGCCCTGAGCTGCTGTGCTTCAAAGGCTTTACAGAGGAGATGCCCACCAGTTTACACTGATATTCTCATGCAATAAAGAGACCCTGAATGTTTTACAGCAGGAAGAGTCCTTGCTTCTTTTATCTCATGTAACTACATCTGGACTTCTCTACAGACGGTAAAACAAATCCCAAAATGACCACTGAGACTCAGAGTCACAAAGAGGAGAAACCTGCTGCCATCCCTTGCTTTTCTGACAGAAATTTTCCAGTTTACACAAAAACTTTAAAATACTTTTTCTAATATGTTAGCAAATGTTTTGTTTTGTCTTCTACAAAGAATCACAGGTTCGAATGGAAATTTGGAGGTCATCTGGTCTTAGCAGCTGCTCAAAGGACCAACTTCTATTAGGCTTACATCCTGTAGCAATCACTCATGAACGAGAGGAAAAAAGACAAATCTAAAATAAGTTTGAAATCTGATGTACTGCAATAAAAAAACCCTACAACAAGCAGAAGAACTGATGAGGAAAGCCACTAAATTAATCCCCAGACATAGATAAAGAGATTATAAACAGCTATAAAATCCACATGTTAACAAGACGTACACTATATTGTAATAAGGAAATCCTTCTGGAACACTATGAAAGACATGTCCAAAGGTGTGGTGCAGTGTTTCCAGGACTCAGAAAAATATTTGTGCAGAAAAATTATATACAACATGGTCATTCAGCAGCTAGGAGGCATTGGCACATCACAGTCACATAATGAGCTTGAAATGTTTCACCTCTAAAGCTCAGATTTGTCATCTTTTCATTTAATATAAGAGGGTTGGGTGGTTGTTTTATAAAGTGGGGAGCAGATCACTTCTTTCATTTTTCTAAATGCAATTTTTTAACTGTCTGTTAAATTATTACATTTTGTCCATTTTAAACAATTTACAACAAACACAGTGCTCTATGAGGCATCAGGCACTTGAAACCTCCAGTGGCTGCTGAAACCAGCAATTGTAACTTATTTATCAGAGCTATGGCTATGCTAGAAGCCTGAAAAATTGTGAAAAAGCTAGTAAGTATTCAAATTTCTTTTTCTTTTTTTTTTAAAACGTATTTTATTCCTGGTTAAAGCTAAACATAAACCTACAAAACAAGGAAAGGCTGATATTAGAATAGTGCATATATGTCTGGTAAGTGTTCTCTGAAACGGATACTAAAAGATGTGGAAAATGTTTAGAACAGAACTATAGGGTTGATCTCAGGTCTGGAATAAAAATACCTTGCACTGACAGATTTAGAGCATGCAATTTGTTGAGTCTGTCAGAAGAAACAGGAGCTGGAACTTGATTATAGCATGGAACTGCCTTGACAGGAAGAAAATAAGTTCCAAACACCTTTATAATCTGCAGAAAAAGTACACCAAGAAAAAACATTCAGGGACTGAAGCTAAACAAATTAACATTTAAAAATTCAGCATTTATTTTTTCATTCAGCTTCCAAAAGAAAGGAATTGTGATGTGTTTGTGTTGTCTATCTGTCTGTGTCTATCAGCTTGTGCTTGAGCCTCTTGATAAATTGCCACCATGTTTGCCACAGAAGTGGATTTATTATCTCAGAAGTACTGTCTCAGAACTTACTAACTCTCTGCAAGATGCCAGAAAGTAAGAGGAGACACTAGAGGAGAAAGACTTTGTAGATTCTTCCCAGCAAGGAAAAGACATGCACTTGGCTCCCATTAGACACCAAAGAATCCCTACTGGAAGAGCTGTTATCCACACTCTAACTATAAGGGACAGCTTCCATTACAGCTAACATGCTACTGGACACTGAAGAATCTGAATTAGAGACATAAATCCATTGTACCTGCAGAACTAATAGCTAAAAATGAGGATGATTAAACTCTGGAGCAAAATAAGAAGGGAAGAAATGCACTACCTTAATTTATCACTATTTCCAATAAGGTCATGTCAGGTTAGTTTTCTTATGCACACATATGGTAAGAGCTTTTCTCCTGGACAGTCTCACATCTACACAGAAGAGAATATCAAAAAGTAGAGGAATGGAACAAAGAAGCATCACAGTTGCAGACTCATTATGTCATTAAAAAAAATATGAGCTGTGCTTCTCGGAAAGGGGCCCGAAAAAATAGAACAATGGGTTATTGCCCACCTCAGTGCGAAAGGACACAGCTTGAAAGCCACGACGGTTCTGTTAGTCTTGCTCACCCTAAGACTGTGGTTAAGTTACAGTTCATGTACTACCCTCACTGTTTTTCCTAAATGCAGTGTATACACACTGAGTGTGATCTACCTGGAAACAAGCAACATCTGAACAGCAAACGTGTGGCAAAGAAGGCTCGCTGTACTCTTATGTTCATGATTTAACTACAAATAGAGTCATAAAGGAACAAAAAGCTATTTCGTATAATAGGTCAATGAGAAGAGCACTCACCTGGAAGGTGAAGGACTTATTTCCAAATTTCTGTTGCTCCTGATTTAGAGCAAGGATCTGCACCTGGCTTTTTGCATCCCAACCAACGGTACTGTAAGTTTTAAAGGCAGATTCACCCTTTTCCTCTCCTCTCTCAGGCCAAAACTGTATTTAACTATTTCATGGAACTGCAATACTGTCATACAAGAAAATTGCAAAGGAGATCTTGTCCTTGGAAGTGAAAGATTTGGTCTCATCTTCCAAACAGGTCTCCTGCTGCTCAGCTGAATACTCCAGCTACTGGTTTAAATAGGCCACTAACTGCATTGTCTCATCTCTATCACTTATGCAAGGTCTGACCCAGCTCTGAAGATGCCTACCAAATAAGGCCTTGCAGATGACAAGACAAGGAATGTCCAGTTGAAGGATCTTACCAGGATTTGCAGATGTGGGTTTGACTATGATTATGTGCAAATCGCTGTCAGAGTCGGCACTTCACATTCCAGGTTAACTGACAGGAAGACAAATGTTTTCAATACTGAAGTGGTACCTAAATCTAATACATGGGCCAAGAATCACACTGCTTCTCCTCACTTTACGCATCTTGAGTCGTTCTCCAGTTTTGCACTGCATCACCTGAAATTTCATGTCAAATTAGTTCTCTACTGGAATATTTCCACTATTTCTGAGACATGGTTTTCCAAGAGGCAGTCTCCTGATCTGTGCAGATGCTCTGCATTCACAGTTGTGAGATATTTGGCTCAGTATTCAACTACACTGAAATACATCTCACATGAATAAGGCAAATTTACTAGGTAATCCAAATTGCCTTGAGGAGGCATTTAATCCTCATCATTATCTGTCTGTAAAGTGTCTCATCCATGCATTGTATCAACTCTGAACATAAATATATTTTAAGGTCATTGAAGATAATACTGAACAGCATCCAGTACCCCTTGAAAATCCTTCAGCCCATGATTCCCTTTGACAGTTGCTTTTTGGGATTTTCTAGTTAGTGAATTCTTAATCTATTTAATATATGCTTGAGTGACAATGTAAAGTGACCATTTTTAATCAGAATGTTGTGCAGTGCTAACTTAAAGATCTTAAAATGTTCTATTAGAATTGAGAAATTACTTAACTCTATCAACTAAACTGACAATTTTCTCAGAGTGAACTCAGCACCATCATATTCCTAGACTTTATAGAGGTCCCTTACTCATTGTTATTAGGATGAACTGTAAAAAACTATTTCTTGGCTAAGGTGAATTGATCCAAAATGCCTTCAGTGGCCAAAAGTCTTCATTCCAAACACTCATAGCAATAGCAGAGATTTCATACCTGCTAACCTGCCAGACCGATGTTTTCCTTACAGCCCACTTTGTTTATCTTTCAACATGGTTCACTTACAGTTTAACATGTCAATCATTGACTAATACTATGGAAAATTGCTATTGGAAAACTGTATAATACTGGAATAAAAAATCTGTGCTACTATTAAAAAAATGACATTTTAAAGCCTAAAGTGTTTTCTGATTTGAAGTAAAGACTATTTAGCATTAATGTCTGGTCATTTTCCTTTGCTAAAATAATATTTTAACAAGCTTCCCTTACAAACCAGTAGGTTACCAAATACTAGTTCTAAGTTTTCCACCCACTCTGAAATGTATAAAGAGAACAAACAGAATATTCATTTGGTGTATCAGGCAGGCTTGAAAGAGAGCACAACAGAAAAAGCAAAGAAGAAATGGGAAGGTTACAAATCTGAATTCTTGTGTTTTGCTGGTCCAGGGCACTGGTAGTGCCCTCAAGCAAAAGTGGTTCCATCCAGTGTGAGAGTTGCCTGAACACAGGATATAGAGTGCACAGTTAGCTGGTTAGGCTCTAAAGGGCATTATTTTAACAAAACATGATAGAGACTGAATTTGAAAAGAACTACACAAAGGAGAAAACATGAAAATTAAATGTCCTGCTTATCTGCAACTTTTTTTCCACAGAGTGTTATTTTTTTCCCAGAAGTTTGCCCAAATTAACTCACTTGGTTCACCACAATGAATTTTTCAAAAGCATCAGCTGATATTAAAATGTCAGCACTTTCTCTTCTCTGTCCTAAAGATGTCCAACAAAAGCTTCTGCTGGTATTTCCACAGTCTTTAATAACAGTCAAAAGATTCTTGGTGAAGCTTTAAATAATTGACTGAAAAGAGATCAGAAACCATTGCGCAGCACTCAGCAGAGGCTGACTGGAGAGATTTGATGAGCATTAGTAAGGGTGAGATCTGGTCCAGCTTGCCCTTATAGTGTAATCAAAGTCCTATCTCAAAGTTTTGTCACAGCTTTTATGTGAATGACAGCAACAAACTATTTCTACCCAGATTTGTAGCAAGATTGCAGCCAAAAGACCAGAGCATTTTGGGCTTTCTTCCTCCTCTGATTGGGAGGCAGCAGTTTTCTTCACAGACTACTGATTTCTCTGCAACAGTAGTTCCATTAATACCTGTCTCTTGTTAAAAGGTTGCACCCACCCCAGCCAAGAACAAAATCAAACACAAAAGGAAATAAGACTGAAAATCCATCTATGTGAATATTCTTCTCTATTTTTTTACAATAACAGTGAAGGAGGACAGCAGAAGCAATTGTTTCTTGCTATCAGTTTGACATAATACAAACCAAGTGGTTATGGAAAAAGTACAGAATTAGCCATCCAAGCATGCATTCAGCCTAGTATGTGCACTCATGTGCACTGGAAAAACACAGTGCACAAATGCAAAGACAACTGTTTGAGAGCTGGCAGTATCTCATGTACATGAATGGGCAGTAAGATGGAGAAAAGTATGTTCAAAGTTCATTCAACATTCTTCTTTTCACTTGTCTCTCAAATACTCGGTTCACAGACATTTATGACCCTCCCAAAGCAATGCACACAAATACTCACAGAATAAGCTTTGGTTGCAAAAAAGTTCAAAGAAAGAAGAGTCCTAGTACACAGCAATGCGCATCAGAGCTTCCAGCTTTCTGAGGCATAAATGTAGGACATAATTACAGAAAATAAAAAGGACAAAGAAAATACTCAAGTAGGGAAATTCAGATATTATGAGTTTTATTTTCTGAATATAAATAAACTCTAATATCACTTTCATAATTTTTTATTGTCTATGTAAATTATCTCCAGAGACATAAATGAAATAGCACTAAATTTATACCAGAAGGGAGGTAGCTTTGGCATTGAAAAGGAAGTCAATGGAGAATTTCTTTTTATATGTTTTCATAGGATCATTTTCTCAGGGGGCATTCACGACTTGGTATTGAAAGCTATTTGTGGGTTTGGGAATCACTAAGTGAGGAAACAGGAACAGCTCACTGCTATTTCCTGTTCTCAGAGTATGGTAGTATTGCAAAACCATTATTGACAAAAGATGCTAAATGTCAGTATTCCCATTAATGCATCTTTCTTTCAAACAGAAATTTTCAGCTACCTCTGTTTCTGCTCCTGTCTTCAGGGTTTCTCAAAAGGCAGAGTCAAGGTAGGTAGGGAAAGGACAGGCCTGGAGTCACACAAAGCTGCTCCCACATGGTTCCCATGGAACTTTTCCAGTGATGTAACTTGTTGTACTGTCCATTCCAGGTATGGCCAAAAGCAAACACCCTGGAGACTTTAATCCTGCAAGAGGCTTGAAGGTTGTTGGAGACCAGGCTGGTAACAAGGAACTGCTCTAGGAAGATCCCTCTTCTTGTCGGATGATATGAATAGACATAAAGAGACTTAGCACAGACTGTGAAAATGTCATAAACTACCAATAGAATTTTACACTGTCTTTACAGGCAATAACAAAAAGTCTCAGACAATGAAGAATCAGGGCTGTTGCATTTGGTATTGTCCATTTAGGTAAGACTTCTGCCCATGTGATTCTTACTCTGGGGCTAGATTTGTGACAGATTTCTTTTTTCTTTTTCAGTCTGATGATGTTCATTATCACCATTGACCCAAAATGTTAATAGAGTTTTGTAAATTTTTCAAAATAACATTTTTGTCAGTACTTGTTGTTTTTAAAGTTTTCACAGAAACAGATGAGTTTTTGGAAAACTTACTGGTTTTCCCTTTCCCCTTATCTCTGTGTGTGAGATTCTCAGATATTTTCTTTTTAGTAAATTTTCTTTTTAGTAAATTTTCTATTAACCTATAAAGAACCATTAGAATGCTTTATAGGCAAGTCTTTCTTGGTTACTTATATTGCAGCAAAGTGTCTTTCCTATGTGATTAAGAAGTGAATATTAAGCCACCTTAGTCCCAAGATATGTAACTATATTACTAATGGCTCTTGTTTGGTACCTGACCTTATAAAAAGACAGTTGATTTTGTTGCTCCAAATAAGTATAAATAATTCAAGAAAGTGTTTTTCTAAGCAGGTTATTACCTATAAAGATTTAGCTTTTAAGACAGCCTTTAGTATAAAATATGTATAACTGCCACATATATTATTAACAGGTACCAAAAATTGTTAGCACGGTACCTTATTGCCAGAAAAACAAATGAGAATTCTGATATGGAATTCTGTATCAGAAGAGATGTGTGAAAGTAGACTGTTTTTTTCTTAAATATATCTGCTTTCCTTTCATGGGAATTTCAACAAACCTCAGTGTAAGGGCTTCGTGATGTTTTGTCTCATTGTTAAAAGTTTAGAGATAGCAGGAGAAAATAAGAGCTTGCCTCACAAAAAAGGAAAAATCATGTCTCATTGGAAGGGAAAATAAGCATATTTGCCATCGAGAAGACAATCTGTTATTTCATTCCTTTGATGCAGTTCATATTACGATAGTCACAATGTCAGGATTAATTAGACCAGAGGGTAGTGTAAATGTCAAAAGAAAAAGTTGCCGTACATCTGTTCTAATTTACCTCATGGATATTCCTTCAGTGAGTACATGAAGAATGCAGCTTGGGCCATCTGTGACCCAGTTAGAGAGAGCAGGATGGCTTGTTGCCTTGCGGGTGCCAGGACAGGAGTTGTGACAAGGTCAAAGGATGATCTGAAGAGTGCTGGGGAATTTCCACTCATTGTATGGAAACCTCTGACTGGAGAGAGGTAGGAGAGACTCTTAGGTGACCTCAGTGACCTTGAAAGGGAAACTAAAATCTGGGTCTTCACAGGCAATCTTCTCAAGGATAATCTTCAGCCTATTAGCAAAGGAATAGACATATTGGTAAGTGTCCGTTTATTGATGCAGTAATAGTGCCAGGAAAAAACAGTTAGAATTCCTATGGGAGGAGGAAAAAGTGTCCTCTTATATAAACTTTAAATAGGACTTAAGACACCCAATAGGAAAGAAGGAAAGATGGCAGATGACTCTTAAAATATTCAGTAAAAGTTTTATATTGACCCATACTTTCAATATAAATTTTAGAAAAATTAGATGTAGGTGCTTTACATGATATAATGAACAATGAGCAAAAGCTCTGTGTGTTTCATCAGCTATTTATGAAGTCAAAAGAATAAAGTAGACGTGATGAGCTAACAGAAATTCCACATGTAGTTTTCAAGTGTTGGGCCATACATTTGGTTAGGAAAATAGTAAAATCATAGTCAGCCTGAACATATTTTTCACATGCAGCTGCCTTACAGGTGCCATAATTCAGTTAATTTGAGTCAGCAAGAATCTGTGTTTTTATCTGGTAATGATTAATAAAAATACTGACAGTCAATACAAAAGAGGATTGGAAAGCACTGAGTTAAAAAATAATAACAAAAGAATAAACTATTTGAGAGCTGAAAAAGTGCTGTGTAAACAGTCAATGAGATGAGTTTGTAATAAGCAATAATGGCCATCAGAAAGTCAGTGCAATTTTCTGTTGAATAAGCTAAGGGATCACATCCTGGAGTGTTAGCTTTCCTCCACGTGCTAGGAAAGAATTTAGAGAGGTGTAATTAACAATCATGCTTCTACAGGGATTAGCTGAAGAGAAAAAAATGGTACAGCAATGGAAAGGAATTAGCTAACAGTACTGTAACGCCAATAGGAGAAAGCAAGGGACTCAGCTTTGTCAAAAAAAAAAAAAAAAAAAAGACAGAAAAAAAAAAAAAAGGAGGGAGTTTTTTATAAGGTATCCTCATGAGTGGGCATAACTATGAAGAAACAAGATTCAAAAAACTAAAGGATATGAATAAGGGTGGGGAAGAGCAGAAATTATATGAAGCAGCAGGACATTTAAGGATGAGCGTTGTGAGAAAGTGTCCCACAAGTGGAGTCTATGAAAGCGAAGAACAGCCACTTCAGGAACTGTTGAATCATATGTCTGTAAAAAGCTCCAAAGAAAGCATTAAAAAGACAGTCTGATGGAGCTAACAAGCTTTCATTACAGGTAGCTAAGCTAAATAATACATACCTAGAGGTCATTTCTACCACTAATTTTCTATAGCACTTCACTTAATTGAATTAATGAAATGTTGGAACTTCATTCAAAAGCACATTGAAACAGATAGAGTTAAAATTGTTCCAGGAAGATTTTGCTTAACTATTAATTTGTTTTATTAGTACTACTGAGCAAAAGGATTACCAGAAGATTCTGCTCAAAAAAAAAAAGAATTGGGAAGAATCTCTTGGATCTTTTCACAGGCTCAGAGGTACAAAATAATCCTGACTTTTTTCCATGAAGGTCCCCAATTTGCTTGAACACCAGCAGTTCTGAATTACTATATTATTGTTTTCTTCCTAATGTCTGCTATGCATCAATAGTTATAATGGAGAGAGATTGATAGAAAGCTGAGATTTAGTAGCAACTCAGCAATTAAATTGCACAGCTGGTCTTTCTTCTACTGTTCCCTGGTGGATACAATCTTGTTCATTAATCTGCATGTTGATTATAGCTTCTCCATGATATTGATCTGTTTCACAGTCCTGCAAGAACATGCATTTGCCACAGGCAACTACAGTACTGCATACACTTGGAATTAATGCTGAAATATTTAAAACAGAAAAAGAAAAAAAAAACTAGTAGTCCTTAAACTGATTTGAGCTTATGTACTTTTGCCATGGCAATGTTTTATTTTTCCCTCTAGTTGTTATTAATACAAAGAAAAATTAAACAAATTTAGACAAAAGAAAAAACAAACCAACACAGAACAAAGCAAACCCTTAGAAGTTGTTTGTCTTGGGGAATCTCACAAACAGTATTCTGTAATTGTTGAACCAATTTTATGTCTTTATCACATCATCTTACTCTTGTTCAGATACATTTGTGTAGACAAGTACAAGGAAGCTTATTTTCATTTATTCTCTAAGACATAGTAAGTGTATTTCTCCTTGTATCCCAGTTCCATATTCTGAATCTTCTGTATTTCTATTTGAATTTGCTCTAATGTAATAATTGTTTAGTTTATTTTTGTTTATTTAAAGAATGCACACTCAGATGGAATAGTCCATCTGTGGATTCATCCATGCTTGAATTGGGCAATTAACCTGTCGGCTGTCTTCTCTGTGCATCTATACCACCAGATACAAGACCAGAAGTGAAAGCTCCGGCTGAAGGCGGCCTTCACATCCCACCTGGAAGAAAATCAAAGAGTGATGCAGAAGGACAATCTGAAGGAGAGACTTTCTACATATGACTATACAAAGAGGCAGAGAAGATATTATAGAAAATATGCGGGAAAGGGGAAGATGAATCTTAACACCAAGGCTGCCTGGAAAATTCATGTGATGTAACAGCATGCAATAGCAAAAGAAAAGCAGGGCTGGTATAGTCAGTGTGTGCACCTCAGGAGCTCAACCCTGTCCCTTTGAGAGATGGCCCACTATGTCAGCAACTTTCCTCTAGTGAGGCAGAGAAAACACTCCTAGACTATTTTTCTTCCAAATTTCTCTTGTGATGAAAAGGGAGTCACTGCAAAGAAGAAAGAAACGTTGCTGAAAGGAGAACAGAGGAAAAAAAATGGTTGGAGAGAAGAAAGGGACTGATGGGGAAAAAAAGAAAAGCATGAAATGAATAGAAGAAGAAAAGCACAAAAAAAAACAAAGGAGGGAAAGTAACATTAACCAGAAGATGGAAAGTTTTTCTGCAATATCCATCTTTAAGAATGAAGAGCAAAACAGATGTGCTGCAAAACCAGTTTGATTATCAGTAGGAAAGCTATCTATAATAAGATACTAGCCCAGTCCTGAGACATTCATTCATTTACATCCTGGGGATTTTTCTGCCATTTTAAACATTTCTTCCTAACCTGAATCAGGAAGAACATGACAAATGGGGGGCTTTTGTAATTATTTTAAAAAATTAGTAATAATAATGATACAGCAAATAACCACTAAGTTACAATGCAGATGTGTAAAAATTGGGTTTGTGTTTTTGGTTTTACAGGTTGTGTGCAGACATTTGTACAAGGCTGTCATATATTTATGTGAGTGCCCTATGAGTATAGTTCACATACTATGAGATCCTTATGTGAGTCTCTTTCAGGGTGAGTATTTGCAAAGATTATTCAGTATCTTCTGTTGGTGCTATTCCATTTTATACGGATTTAAATTATTTAAAATATGCACTGGGTCAAGAACTATGTGAAAGCTCTGCCTCACTTGCAATGAAGCTAATAGCTGAGGTAGTTTAAGACCATCTTAATCACTGCTTAACTTGACACTTCACCAGGGATTACAAATCAGGCTTGATTAAAGTGAACCCATACCTTGACCACAGGAGTTCATAGCTTGACATCTTAATACAAACCCGCCTTTATCAGGGGGGGTTATGTGAATATGCTGGGCTGTGAAATGAAGAATAAGCACACGTTTGCTTTTCATTCTTTCTTGCCAGCAACCTTTGGCAGAGAGACAGAGCAGGCAACTGAAGGCAGCAGCTTCTTAAACTGCCAGAGCTGGATCCATCGGAAATTTTCTGCCTGAGTGTTAATTCTTCATCTGGTGGTAATGGTACCCACCTGAGAAGGGATAATCCCAAATCACATCACTTCCAGGGTTAAGCAGAACAGATACTTGCCCCTTGCCTTGCTCAGAGAAGTGTCCTGTGTTTGACAGTATCCAGTTCTGTTTTTTCACCAGCATTTCCTGTGGATCACTGAAAATTTTCCCAAAAAGCAGTTTGTTGAAACAGATCAAAATCCATGGTGCGTTTACACTTTAGTGAAGCAGTGTGGCTTGTTTTCTGCTTTCTGCCCATCTCCTGAAGCATACAGACACCTTGAGCACAATAACAGACAGGTCTAAATGGGCCAGAGATTTTCTCTGACAATATTTTTGTTATCAAACATCTGGCTGTACTTATTTTTCATTCACTGACTGCTTGATTCATTGTCAGCAGTTCTCTGCCAGTGGAAACATCCACCCCAGTGGATGGCTAACAGCACTATGGCTTTAAACTTCAGCCAGATTTCACAGAGTTTAGCCAGCAGGAGCTGCCTGGAAAACACTCAGGGTCGGTGCATCTCCTGGGTGCAGTGAGGGCCGTGGCTGGGAGCCCCGCAGTGCCCAGACCCTGCAGAGGCTCTCTGGTGCCAGGAACTGCTGTGGCTTCCACCCACCACTAATGAGCTTCTCAAATATACACCCAGTTTTAGCTCTCTCCCACTAATTGCATTTTTCTCTATTTCTAGATATGAACATTTCCATGCCCAACTCTCCTGCTTCTAGTCTGCATTTGATTTAGCCAGTTCTTGCCTCCTGTTAATTTTCCTCTGTTTTATTTCACAGCTTCATGACGTTTTCATCAGCGGTCATTTCTTCCTGATGTTTTATATTCAGGCATTCTCATTTGTTGACCTAATATTTGTTTCATGAGTCTCCACTTGTTCTTTGATTTTGTTGCACTTGCCTCCATTTTTTTACTGTTATTGCTGTTTCCATCAGACTGACCTCACACTTTGGACTGTTGATCTCAGCCTCTAGAGCAACACTTCCTCCTGGCTTTGATACTAAATTACCTCTTTCAAGTGAGCCTCATTCAAACGGCATTTGGAATTCATATTTTCTGAGCTTGATATTGCAAGCCCCAGAGTAGTTCTCGAGACAAGAAAGGCCACCTGAATTTGATTAAAGCCAAAGGGCTGGACAAGCATGCTGCAAGTTGTCTGTGCCTGCATGGATGAGCCTTACAGAGCCATCCCTGTTCCCCCCTAGCTTGGCAGAAGTTCCCTGCCATCTTTCTGCATCTGGCAAGCCCCTGACTCCTGCTTTCAGTGGCACCCTGCAAGGTAACGCACTGTGCAGTGTCAGGATGCATGGTAGAGTCCAGCCCCCTGTACGCAAGAATGTGCTATGTTTTACCTTGGCCGTTTCCTTGCTCCTGACAGATGCAGCTTCCTCTTCTCTACATTTAATCTTAGCCATGCTCTGTCCTTTGTATTTGCTCATACAGCCTTTCTGTGACAATGCACTTTATTCATGCTTTTATTTATTATTTTTAATCCTTTCCAAAAAGCCCAGCCAGCCTTACACCCGGAAGGTTGATTCACCATCTGTTCAAAGTGGAAAACATCAGGGTAAATAAAATTTGGGTAAGGAAGATCAGACTAAACAGGCCAAATCTTTCTAAAATTTTGGAAATGACAATGCATCTTAATCATCCAGTTTTCCATGTATTGAATACAACTGTTTGCCTCAAAAGCTTTGTCAGTCCTTAATTTGAACTCTTTCTTTCCTTTCAGCTTAGACTATAGCAGATGTGAGATATGACTGAGAGACTTGAGGAGGGAGGAAGGAGAGTTAAGAAGTTGAAGGCATAGGCTTTACATAAAAGCTAGTGTTATGTATTTTTCCACATCAAAACACAAAGAATGGGCACTGAAATGACCTAAATATCTTTTTTACAAATGGGTGCCTTAGGGCTAGTGGATTTTAATCTCAGATGCGCACTGCACATGGTTGTCTCTCTCAGAAAATCTGATGCTCTTAATGCTTGCATGTGTGAAGGGCTAATTTTTTATGAATTTTTCTGGGGTACAGAATTGCATGGAGTTTTGAAACTAGACCTTAATTTTCAGGCTAAAGAAATTAAATCTTGATTTAACCAGAGCTGCCTTTCACTTGTTTACATTTTAAGGGGTGTTCCAGCCCCAGAATTTAGACGATTAAGTTCATCCCTTAATTATTGCAAGTGACCAGACATTTATCTTCTAGTCTTTAACATATTGAAAATTATGCAATTTACTTGAGAATTTTAAAAAAGAAATCAATATGTTCCCATGATAAACATACTGTCTATCCTTCCTCACACTAGGGAAGCCAGTCAGGGGAAGTTAATTGCCTAGACCCGGCAGTGCGAAGAACAGCATTAATAAATGGGGTGTACTGGCTTGTATAAAGGACAGATGTGAGTTTTCTGCTCCACTGTACGATGAATTAATTCTCTCCCTTTTCCACTTTTTCTCAATTTATATATTGCAGTGACCACTGAAGAGCTGTGTTTACAGTCACTTTGGCGAAGTGTTCCCAGTGCCAAATCCTGGCCACATCTTGCATTGCGTGGTCATATCCTTATTCTTCAGCCCTTATCCTCCGGTCAGATCAGTCTCGAAAATGCTCAAGTCTGAGATTTAAGTAACATCTAATCTGAAGATGGGAATAGCTGAGCAGCAAGGACGGGAGAAGTTTGCAAACTGACTCATGCCCCATCTTGCCTGCTGCTATTTACATCTCCCTCTCCCCCTCTCTCCCCTCTGTATTACTACTTGCCCCTGGGGACTACAATTTCTGAAGTCTGTTGCAGTCCTTACCAAAAAAGCTTGCTGCAGAGGAAAAGGTAGGATCCAGAAAACAGTCAAAATGGGGTTTGGCAAGTCGGGTGATGCTTCAGGCAAGAGTGACTTCTGGCAAAGAGACTGCGTAACCATCAGCTGTGTGCTAGTCAACACAGAGCTCTTCAGGGCTACCCGCTTTCCACTCAGCCTGAGGAAGGGCAAAACGGCTCTCATGGCTCTCTGGCTCCTTGGTTTCTGCCCACCAAAGCTTGTGTTGTCATTTCTGTGGTTAAAAGATTCGGGCAATTGAGCTAGTCCAGGGGGAAGGAGGTCGCTGGCATGCCTAACAGAATTGCAAGGCTACTGTGGTTGGAAGAAAGAGAGACAGCAATGGCATGGGCAAAGACAGCCCCAGCTTCCTAAATCCCTTCGGACAGCTCTCATCCCTGTAGACATGCTGCAGGCATGGACAGGAAAGGTGTAATTCACTAGTTATTCAGTGGGAGTTTCCTGCATGGATGCTGTTAGCCAAAGGGGAACATGGAAGAGGGCAAACATCATCATACTGGGGAGGGAGGGGGGGGGGCTTACAAGCACCTACCCAAGGAGTTGCTGTGCAGTAGCTATGTACTGTGCAGTACTTTTATGCACAAAGCCAAAGTCATTATCAGATCCTTTACAATTTTATGGTTCAAACTTCTTCTTTGAGAATTTTTCTATCATTTTAAAAAGCAGGATTATGAAATATTACCTTTTCCCTGCTTGTGTCACGAATCCGCTTCCCAGCTTCCACACGAAAACAGTCAGACAGGATTTAGAAATATGCTGTTTCACTAAAATGTATATTTGTCAGAAAAAGAATTTGTCTAAAATGATAGGGACCTCTCAGTCTTATGTGCAGAGGATTTGTGTAGATTTGGGAGTCACGTAAGCACAAATCATATATCATGAGAGTCTATATATATATATACACACACACACTCTCCATAGTATTTGTAAGAAGTCGTTTACTTTTTTAAACATCTTTTAAAGTTTCCATTCACTGGGGTACCATACAACTGATAATTTCACATTGATGTATTCATTCTACAGCTCCAATCTACTGTTCCTCACACACTTGCCATGGTAAGTCTGTGTGATCCTACTGTATAACTGCAGGCTAGATAAGGCATACAGAATATGGTTTGAGGCATTCACATTACAGCGGTCTTCCAAGATCATTCAGGATCTAATCTAAAGTCCAGCAAAATCAGTGGGACTCTTGACAATTAATTTAATGGGTTCTGGAACAGGCAATATGTAGAAAGACTCTTTAAAAAACATATTTGCAAAGAAATTGCTGAAGAGATCCCCGATACTGTTTCAAAACTAGGCAGTGAAAACATGAAAAAGGTATCTGTTTGATCACACATTTAAAAAAAAAAAAAAAAAAAAGAAGGGGCAAATGATAGACCAGAAAAAAACAAGGTGTCTAAATTTCTATTTAATATGAAAATTTTTAACAGAGAATGTTACCCTATCTAAAGTTATACTGAATCCATGCAATAGAATACTGTAGCAAGCATAATATTTTAATTAAATGTTAAAGACTGTCAAAAACATATAGAAAGTTTTTAAAAATTTCATTGGACTTTCCCATCAGGTGTATCTTGTCTAATGCAACATGTATTATTTCATTAAAATTAAACACACAGCCCTTCTCTAACTGCCTCATCTCTTCCTCTTTGCTGCTACCTCTGTAACACCACTTTGCTAAGATTTTCTGATGTACGAGGGCTTAAACTCACACTTCCTGAGGGTATGAAATTAAAGAGCTGTGGTCATAATTCCTCATTCTATAGGGAAAACATGATCATATCTCAAAGAGCATCCTTCTTATCCTCTCATTAACACATAAAGAAATACATACTCACACTAATACAATTACAAACAATGTTTAATCTATATTGCTTACTTTCCCTTTCGCATACCCTTTGGGAAAGCTACCATCTTATTCTATATATTTTTATATCCAGTATTTTTTTTTCCACTTACAATGAGCTTGAGTTCATCTTTTACATAAACATTTTATTTACAGTGTTTGCTCTCTCTGGAAATTATATTAATTTTGAATTCTATAGCTGATTAACCCTTATACACTCTAGAGTGCTTGCTTGACATACACACACACACACACTTACATACAAGGAGAGAGACTTTAGCTTTGCTATATATTGGTAGAAAAGGAGTAAATATTGACATTCCAGTAATTCGCAAAGTCTCCAGTGAGTACTGACAACTGTTGTGACTTGCACTGTACAGAAAAGAAAATTTAATTGCATCATACAGAAAAGAAACAACGGAGTTATCCCCCATCCCTAGGCAATATGTACACTATAACTGGGCAAATGCATCAGTGGGCTCTTTCATGTTCAATGGTGCAATTACATCTCATATTCTCTGAATGAAAACAATTGTAATGCATATAATCTACAGTATTGTATTTAAAAAAAAAAAAAAAGAGAGACTAAAAAGCACCTCTTGCCAAAACCTGCAGGATATTGTCTGTAGTATGGCACTCTTTTCCAAAATAAGAGGATGGAGTCTTTACAAAATAATTTTGCATAATTCTAATGCTATGGAAAAGACCTTACCTTCTTGCTGTGCCATCCTGCTCAAAACCAAAGCAAAAGCTCATCCCATTTGTCTTACTCTGATGAAAGCTGCATATTTCTGTTTTACTTCT
Organism: Strix aluco; assembly: GCF_031877795.1. NCBI lineage: Eukaryota > Metazoa > Chordata > Aves > Strigiformes > Strigidae > Strix > Strix aluco. Next base: position 47,321,027 of record NC_133935.1, read on the forward strand.
GAACCATCCATTTCAATTGTTATCATAATTATTAGCCTTTTTGTGCATTTTTTTCCTTGCCAAAAATTACAGAGCTGTTTTAGGCAGTCTTTACTGTGGATGAGCTTATGCTGTCAGACAATTTAGCTCCCCAGCTCCTTCCCAGGCCCTGATCTTACACAAACTGTATCTATGTGCCTTAGGTCACTCTTCGGCTCTCTTTTGAAGTGAAGCAACTAGGGAATGGGAGACAGGCTGGGATACAGCTTACACTTCATAAGCACAACCAGCCAGCTTTGGCTACCTCAGCCCTGAAAAACTAGTCCAAAAGGCCTTGCACTCCTCAAATTCCATCCTGCATATCCCTGATGTGCCCTAGGGCATGTAGTGCACACTAACGGCAACATGACAAAAGAAAACAAGAGCAACTTGGCAGGCTATAACACAGTCCTTTTGTTATTCCAGAATTTTTCTTTGAACTGAAGAAAATGCACAAAGAAAACTAGCAATTATTTCCTGGGGCCATAAGCACGCTACCCAGAACCCAAAGAAGACATGAACCCAGTCTACAGAACAATGTGGATGATTATAAAAATACTTTATGATTTGGCCTGGGAGCTAAGCACCATTCCCCAGAGCAGGTGCCTTTTAGCAGTATGGACATAGCCTAGAGGTGGAAGATGTCTGTACCGCATCATCCAAGATGTGAAGATTTCTTGGAAACCAGACTGAACTCTCAGCTGAGTTCTCTCTCACACAGGCATCTTAAAACAGACACAGAGGCTGTCTGCTGTTAAAAAAGGTGGGGATTTTCTGCAAGGCCCTCAGATACCAGCAGCCTCAGAAATTGAGTTATCACCCTCAAAGGTAACATCTGTGGAAAAAAAATGGCAGTCATGGAAATATCACTTCAGATGTTGACATCATTTATTTCCTCCCGAATCCTTTGCTGAAAAAGTTCTGAAGGGTCTCGGGACCTCACCTCATCTATGTCCTCATTCAGGGAAGTATCAGTCATGGAGATTTCTCCTAGTGGTGAGCAAGACCACCTTCTGGCCCAGAGAGAGAGAAGGAGCAAATCCACACTGAATTCTGGAGGGAGATATGTAACAAATGTCACAGCTCAGGTAAGGACACCACTGAGATCTGGAGTCACAGGTAGAGTCACAACAGGTGAGAAAGAACTGGGATATTAGCTCAGCTTTGTGCACTCTGCTGCTAGCAGCATGGGGCTCTCCTGACTCCTAACCATGAGGCACATGTGTGGTGGGTGTCGCAGATGAAAGTATTAACATGGTAATGATTTAACAGGAAATCTAGATTTATTAATAACAGCACCTGATCATTACAAAGTAATTCAGAAAATGTTATAAAAATAGCGACTTATCTACAGATTCTAAGATTTCAAGATTCACACTAACTTACTTTATGGTATCTTAAATCTATACATATGTACATGTGCATACACAAACACAAAACATACAAACACACACAGAGACAAAAGTATTTGGATCCAGTAGAATGAAGTATGTACCCACAAACACCAGTAAGCAGAGAAAGAGTGGGTGAAAGAGAAGCTAACTCAAAGTAAAATTTCCCTCCTCTCAAGTTTAGAGTAAATATTCACAATGCCTTGGTATTCCTCAATGGGCGATAATTGAGACTTGAGTGGGTTGACTTCACCCTGGCCTTCCGTCAGCTCTGACAGCAGATGACACCTGAAGGGTTTTGATACCTGAGGCATCCCAGCTCAGGGGAGATGCTGGTCACAGGCCCGCTGCGATCCAGGAGAGCTCAAAGGGTTTCCCTTGTGGTCGCAATTTATAGGGTCTAAGATAATTGACTTTTGTCAGATATTTTTTTGCTCATGCCCAGCTCAAACAATGAAGTATTCTGGTGTCTTCCAGCAGTTGCACAAGAACTTGATGAATGTGCAACTCTGTTATTGTGCCCATTTGACCACATCCCAGGCACAGGTGTGCCAGGCCCTTAGGAGATGATGGGGTGTTATATAACCGTTTCCGAGCAATAAGGAGGGCAGGAGCCAGGCTCATTAAAGGGGCACCTTAACGTTCTGATTCACTGCTGTCAGCAGTCCTTATCTCTACAGATTGGTGTATAGCTTGGGGAAGGTGGGTGGAATCACACATAGCACCAAGCAGCCCAACAAGGAGGGGCGAGGAGGGATAAGAATTGCACCACCACAGTGGGTTGACTTTGTCTGGATACCAGGTGCCTACCAAAGATCCTCTATCACTCGTCCTCCTCAGTGGGACAGAGGAGAGAAAATGTAACGAAAGGCTTATGGGTGGAGATAAGAACAGGAGACATCACTCATCAATTACCATCACAGGCAAAACAGATTCAGCTTGGGAAAAGTAACTTAATTTATTGTCAATCAAATCAGAGTAGGGTAATGAAAACTAAAACACCTTCCCCCCACCCCTCCCTTCTTCCTGGGCTTAACTTTACTCCTGATTTCTCTACCTCCTCCCCCCAAGCGGCACAGGAGGATAAATAATGAGGATTGAGGTCAGTTCATCACACATTGTCTCTGCTGCTCCTTCCTCCTCAGGGGGAGGACTCCTCACACTCTTCCCTGCTCCAGCGTGGGTCCCTCCCATTGGCTGTAGTCCTTCAGGCACAGACTGCTCCAGCATGGGTCCCCCACAGGGTCACAAGTCCTGCCAGAAAACCTGCTCCAACAGTGGGCTCCTCTCTCCACGGGGCCGCAAGTCCTGCCAGGAGCCTGCTCCAGCACAGGTTTCCCACGGGGTCACAGCCTCCTTCAGGCACCTACCTGCTCTGTCATGGGGTCCTCCCCGGGCTGCAGGTGGATCTCCGTGGGCTGCAGGGGCACAGCCTGTCCCACCATGGTCTGCACCACAGGCTGCAGGGGAATCTCTGCTCTGGCGCCTGGAGCACCTCCTCCCCTTCCTTCTTCAGTGGCCTTCGTGTCTGCCTGGTTGTTCCTCTCACATATTCTCACTCCTCCCTTCCAGTTGCAATTTTTCTCCCACAGTTCCTTTTCTTAAATATGTTATCACAGAGGTGCTACCACCATCACTGATGGGCTCAGCCTTGGTAAGTAGTGGGTCTATCTTGGAGCCTGCCAGCATTGGCTCTGTTGAACACAGGGGAAGATTCTAGCAGTTTCTCATTGAAGCTGCCCCTGTAGCCCCATCCCCTGCTACCAAAACCTTGCCATGCAAACCCAGTACAACTTATTAGGAGATATAATAGCACAGGTAAATACATGTAAATAGATAAACATGTGCAGAGTACTACACAGTTTTCTATATGGTTGCTGTCTCATTTTCATCACATCATCAGGACTGATTTTTCACTATTATAAAGACTAGAAAGAGATGGCTTTGCGAGAGATGATCATCAATAATTTCTGACAGCAGTTTCTTGGCTTGCCTCTACCAATCAGTGACTGTGCATGGTACGAGATCAGCGGGCCACTCACAAGAGCTGGATTCCATCGTGATAGGAGCTGCATAAGCATCAGGACAAGCTGAAGTCTCTAACAGCAAAACAACCATCTGACAAGGGGAGCCAGAGAAATGACAGGGCTAAAAGCAGAGGCTCAGAGATGTTAGTTTATTTGAAAGAAACAGCCAGGCTATTAGTGGAAAAAATAGAGACAGAAGCTTAGTGTCTCACCTTGATGCAGTGCCCTATCCTACGCTTGATGCAATTTTCAGTGCATTCAGAGCTTAAATAAGTAAATATACTCCATTAAGATTAGTGGCTCACACATGTGCCAAGTGTTATTGAAGAAAGTAAGGTTGCCATGGTAAATGCACACACTTTTTCTGTGCAGTAAACAAATGAAATCCAGGTAATTTTTGTTGTGTACATTTCTATTTCTGGAAGATTAAGGAACAGAGACAACCTTATTCCTAATGAAAAATAAAGATGAACACTACTTATGTTACTACTTGAAATGACCAGCAGTTAAAATAAAAATTCATTGATATTTTGTATGTCTCATTTCAAGTGCTTAACTGAGAGAAAACGGGAAAATAGGGCTTAGGGTTTAATTTGAAAACTTTTTGAAAAATTAAAAGTTTTGAGTAATTAAATTAATGTCAGCTAGGTAAATCACCAATATTGCAGTTTATTATGTTTGAACATGAATAAGATTTTCCTGCCTTCTATAATGTTTTTATGCTGGTTTAATACCACCTCAAGAGTTTGGATATACAAGCTGTGGCATAGACATAAAAAGCATGAAGTCCATTATCATTGCATCAAGTAATGACTATATAAAACCTATTTATGATACATCAAGGTAAGATTCAATCATATCCTGTACACTTTAGATATTATGATTTATATCAACTCCCCTCACCTACCTGTATGCATCTGTTCTGCACCCTTCTGATTATCTAGATATTTTGCATAGACAAGGTATGCAATATATGACCACCTGACCTACTTTAGATATCCACGTTACAATGAGATAAGCAACACTGTGTTTATCTCCATTAATTATGAAAAAAACAGATGTCTAATCCAAATATACTTTTCTTATTGTCCTCGTTTACATAGTATTAAATTCTAAGTGTCCTAAGCAACTTCATAATGTCCAGTCATAACAAAAAATCAAAGACCTCAAAGTTTGATATTTAAGTTCCTCTTTAGATAACATTAAAATCAGTTTTAAGGTTTTTATGTCATTATCACTTTTAGAGTTTTTTTATGTGCTTACTTACCGTGTAGAGATTTAGGTCCTCATATTTAAAAAACACTTTGTTACTCTTGTTTTAGTAAGTATGAATAAGATCAGTGAAAGAATGGGTTTGTACTCCAATATAGCAGTTAATATTGTTGTACCTTTTATGGCTTTACTTCTTCAAAGTAGTTATATATACAAACAGTCTATGAGAATCTTGAAATTATTCTCATGCATAAGACAAAGATCAGGAGCATACCTTTAAAGAGAATTTCTCATCATTCCCTCAAACCTTATTGCACTTTGATTCACATCAGGGATCCATACTGGAAAGCTTGCACTGGATTCCTTCTGGGGGAAACTGAGCCAGAAGATGCACTCCAGCAGCTAAAAGGCACTTAGTCCATCGGAGCAGACCTGAGCTACTGTGAAATAAAACTTGTGGTGTTAGGTCCATTTTCTCTGTACAGAGCTGCTGCTCCTAACACACACACACACACACACACACACTACTTGCTAATGCAGTCTTAGCCAGTGACTCACTGTGTCACATTTTAATACTGTACACTAGATGTGATGTAATTCTGAACTATATGATTCTTCTCCTTTGTATATGTGCATGAGTTGAACATCTCTTTGGCAATTCCTGAAGAGATGGCACTGCAGTTTTGCTTTACCATAGGTAATTTTCTACAATGTAGAAAGGACAAAAGATGCAGACAACAGTCCTTTCATGAGCCAAGATGTCAGAATTCAAACTGCACTTTCCTTTGGTTCAAGTGCTGTTTACCACTGTATGCCAAAGTAACTCATTTCATTAGGAAAATAAGATGATAAATAATTACAATGCATTCACACTTCTATCTGAACTTCTGAAACACTCTGCATTCTCTCCTTCCATTACTCTATCAATAGTGGGATATACTGCCACTGTTGCTGTCTGCGGTTGTGCTCTCTCCATTAGGGCTCAGATCACTCAAAACATGACACACTGCAGCACGTATTCTGTCACTCTTGAAAGTATTTGATCCCTAAAATCTAATTCTGCCAGCTTAGACCTTTCTCTGTCCCGTGGTACATACGGTTGATGTGGATGGAAAAAACATGTAGTGCTGTATTTTGACAATATGTAGGTACATTTATCCTCAAAGTGTCTTCCTTTGGCACTTCAGGCTGTAATTTATCTCATTTCCTTTCTTCTGCATCATGTGATGGAGAATGTGAAATTTGATTCTTGAGTTTCAGCATGGTAGCATTTTGCTGCAGACAAGCTTGACAAAGGCTGTGTTATTACCTTTAGCTTAATTAGGCTATTAAAATGATTCATGTGCAGTATTTCAATCACTCGTTATTTTGCCTCACTGTTTTCTTCAATTGATTAAATCTCTAGTAATCAAAAATGTTGCGTTTTAGGCCTACCACTTACGTTGACTACACTTCGTTGTTAGGACTGATCATTTAATAAATATTGATTGAGCAAGCTGCTCAAAATTCACCAAATTTAATGCATAAAAATGTACTTAGATGGTAGTAGCTTTGTATAACTCTGCTCTCAGAGAATAAATAGAAATTTACAATTAACCTCATAGGAAAAGAATTAGGACAATGTCTACTGAGTTCTTTTGAAAATCATTATTGTTTTGCCCAACAAAATGCAAGCAGAGAGCAATCCCTTTGAAAATTATTCTCTTAGAGTCCCAGAGTTATATGGTCAAAGAAAGAAGAGAGAACACAGGATCCTGTGGAAAAAAACTCCACAGGCTGCACTCTTAGAGAGCCTGCAATGTATAATAAAAATGTATCCATACACTTTGTGAAATCAACTTGTTTAATTATACTAATAATAGGAAGTAAGAGTATAATGCTGAAGTGCTGCAAGGCTCAAGATCTGTTTTCATAAAAGTCCTTCTCTAGGGAAGAAAAATATAATTAAAACCTTGGTTTTTACAGAAAGTATGGCGATCTGAGGAAAAAAAGGAATTTGAAGGAAAGTCATTAGTCTTGATCAAAGTTTTTCATAGAAAATGACAAGCTTCCTTTTTTAAATATGCCTGCTTACAATGTAAGAAAAATTACTATATTAACTTTTACTTTGCCATTTTTGCTTAAAAGACAATTGTTGTGTGTGTTTCTCATGATTAAATATTCTAAAATATTATTCTTGCAGGCAGATAATATTCTTTTGGTGAATTGATTCTGTCTGGTAATGCCAATCACTAGGAACATTTTAATGACTGCAGTCACAGTATCACCATTATTTGAAGAGGCAATAAGTCATCAGCCACAATGGCATCTACTGTCCTTTGGAAAGTTTGGACTTGATCTCATGGCTTTCATCAGGTGTTAGTTGGCTTAGGCTATAAATACCCAGTGGGTTCAGTTCATCTTCCAAAAGGAAAATGTGGACTGGGGCTTTTCTGCATTTCACAAAAGGTGAGTGAATGCCCCAAGAAAAACATACCTTTGAATTTGCCCTGCAGCAGAAGCTGCATTCATTGAAATGATGACATTTGCACATGAGGCCTCAAGAAGAGTAATTTCTAGCCATGAGTCTTCCCTGGAGGCACTGGAACAAGAAAGATTCGATTAAGAACTTGAAAATGACCATAGTATGAAGGTAGACTATATTAGACTAGAAATACGAGCTAAAGACTGTAAACGTCACTTGACACCTGCTTGTGAGCAGTGTCTCAAGTTTCTCTGTTCAGAGGCAGCATGCAGAAAAGTATCTGCTTATTTGTCTTGTTATGAAAGATACATAGTTAGCTTAATGATATCTATAATAACACTTGTGTGGCTACAGTGTAAGCATATACTTTGATAGGAAGCCAGAAAGAGTTCTTAAATGAAGGAATTATAATCATTTTGATAGTGCTTTGAAGTGTTTCTATGATCAGGCAACACTGCTCTTCCCATGAGATCACTAACCACTGAAATTATTGCCGCTTTGTCAAGACACTCTGACTTGAAGCAGAGCACCAGAAGTCTGGAAGAGGTGCCGTGCTGTTGGATTCTTTGTCTCCATCTTTCTCAAGGGAAAACGTATAAAGGTTTGGTAGGGATCTTCCCAAATTACACTGGTCTCTCTCTCAGGCTGCCGTAGGGACCGAATAACTCCTGGGAATCAGCAGTACCAAAAATTGGGTGAGTAACAGATGAAAGTGTCAAAAAAATACTATTAGCTAAGTTGGACTGGAGAAAAAGTTAACTGATATTTCCACAGCAGAAATAGACCTCGGCCACCTTTTTCATAGAGGTATTTGGCAAAGTCTAGGGGTGTCTAGCCGCGAGGTTGGAAAGCCAGGGAATGGACAGAGCCGGCAGTCAGCTTACCTCACTACAGCACTCTGTGTCAATGAAAGACGTCAGCTTGGTTGTCTGCGCACCCAGCCAAGGGCTCACCAGTCACCTGCATGGCTCAACAGCAGGAGCTGCTGCGAAGAGAGAGGCATCAGAGGCCTCAGGGAGGGCAGCCCTAAAGCAGAAGCTTTTTGATTTCATCTGCAGTCACAGCCTGGTAGTTGCCCTGTGCCTCTCTGAGGACGCTGGACACGAGCTCCCCCTCCAACGCAGTCTGACTGCAAGCCGAGGCCTCTTTTTCCAGCTGTCTGCCAGCAGTCATGAATTGCAGAAGCAGCGCATTTCCCTGCCTTGACTGCTTTGACTCTTCCAGAGACATTGTTCAGGGTCCTTTCCATCTTCTTTGTAAAGTACGACGAAAATCCCTCACATTAGAAGGCACAGAGGAAGGTTGGCCATCCGAGTTAATTAAACAGTGCTGCAGTCAGCACAACCACACATAGATCTTGTATGTTCCTTTTTTTGCTAGAGTTACACTCTCCAAGGTCAGTGCTTCTGCCAGTGATCAGGCATTTGAATTCGTTTTATTTTCTCCAGTGATTTCTATTGCCCATTTTCAGAAAATATATTACTCTTGGTTCAAGCTCCGGTTAGAGTGTTATAGATCACAGCTCTTCTACAACAATATTTTGGAACATTGATGTTAAATACTGAATTATTATAAAAATAAGGATGGAGAATGTAATTGCAAACAGTTAGGATGTTGTCGAATTCACTCACCACATACCTGTCAGCCCAAACTCCATCAAGAAGAAGAAATCTCCAAGGTAGCAGCTATTCATATATCCATCAATTTTCACGTCTTCTTTTAGCTTTCAAGTTAGAAACAGCAGTATTAGCATCAACTGATAAAGACATCATGACGGTGATGGATGGAGTTCCAGAAACATATGCTGGGGATATGACTGATTTCAGAGATTTACATAAATTAAGTGAAAAGGTTGTATTCAGTCTGATGGAGCCAGTGTCTTGATCTCCCTCACCAAAGGAATCTCACTAAGCTATGCAGTCATTTATCAGATGATATGGTAATTAAAGTAGTGTCAGCAAAGCATCTTGGCAGTTTCCACTGAATATACAGTTCGTAAATTTTTGCAAAGTTACTGTTATTATAACAGAGTGGCTTGTACCTGAAGAAGAGGCAGGAGTACCAGCAGATCAGCTGCTTTTGAACAGAGCAGCCCTTCAGCTGACAAGCCAATTACAGAGGGGAGGTAGAAAGGCAGCTGCTTTGGGTCTGACTGCGAGCTGGGCTGGAGGGACCACAGTACTGCTCTGTGTCGGCAGATGTGCCTTGAAAGTCCAGGGATCCCATGCAATGCTCCGAAGACAAGTTGCGTCCCTGTTGCATTGAAAGTGTTCCTTTTGTACAACACTCTACATGAACATAAAGAGGTTGGGGAGGTGTTAACCTTCTGTTCCAGGGTCAATATAAGTGGTAGCTGGATAACAACTGCATCAGTGACAACAGTCTTGCTAACACACAAGGAAATCTGGTAGCACATATAAGCAAAAACAAGCTTTAAGAGTGGTAAGCAGCAAGTCACCATCTTTCTGCCCATTATAGCATGTAAAAACAAGACGACTTTGTATTCACAAAACAACTTCTACCAAAGGCTCTCTGAACATTTCTCCACCTTTCAACACACACACCTTCCAATATCCCTTGAGAGGAAAGTATTATTATGCAAAGGCTAGATGATTTGCATTCTGCTAAGGATAAATGATTTGCCTAAAGACAAAGAGCAAATCAGTGCCTTTGATTTATAGCTCTGATCAGGCCTGACTGCAAGGGAGGAGTTTTCTGGATTTGCATAGAGCCCCACTGAAGTCTCCAGCCCCCACTGGAGAAAGAGCCAGTTCAGGGTCAGAACCCAGCAGTCTGAGTCTCAGTACTTGATCTAGGAGAAGGCAGTCACCTTTTTTCTTGCCCAAGGTGCTGTTAGCAGAGTAATGCCTGCAATGCCTTTGCATTATGTATTTGACAGAAAAAAAAAATAGAATAAGAATACTATAATGTGATAATCTATGTTTATATGCATTGCCACTCTTCTTAAAATTGTGTTTGAACAATCCAGCTCTAATATTTCTTGTTTCTATAGAACTCTTTGCTAGCTAATTTTGTAAGTGTGTCTGATCAGGCTCATTTAATTCATCATTTTCATTTGACTCATTAATCTCTGCCTCTCCTTTGAAAGATAATCTGCATTTAATAGCTATGTTATGTAATATGCAGCAAGCCAGGAATATCGCACACACTTTCAGAGGGCAATATTGTAATGTGTCACTAGATTTATCTATGCATCAAAATCTCATTTTTAAGATGCCCAAAGTGCTTTCAATTACCAATGGGGTGAGTTTCTGAGCACTGCTATAATTTGTTTCTAGGAGAGTCTGAGGATTAAAAATCAGAGTCATATAAGAGTTTTTCAAGGTACAGCTGCAATCACACAAAAAAAGCTAAAGACAGGAATAAATTAAAATTAAATTACACACTTTATATTTTCTTATCAATAATTACTCACCCCAAAGCCATCCCTTCTGACAATCACTATGTTAAGATTGGTTATGGACTGATTCTAGGACCTGGTAGGGGGACAGTAAGCCCAAGCCCTCCTGTTTCCCTGATTCTTGCAGCTCCCAGTAAGGATAGCAAGGTCTTTGCAACATGCTATCAGCACGTAGGTACAATCCATCCACTGTGGCAGATGTCAATCTACAAACCTTTTAGCTAGGGAGTGAAGGTGTTTGTTGTTCTTCAAGCATCTTTTAAAGATACAAACTGAGAGCAACTGGAGAAATTTAAAGATGCGACACAGCAGCAAATCTGGCCCACTGTTGATTTCAATTCAGTCTTTGCAGTGTTTTCCAGACCAGAGAATTAGTGGAAGCACTGAGAGGGTACTTGCAGACCACTCACCTGGATCTGGCATTCCTTTTCTTAACTTCATGCCATTATTCTTACTGAAGGATTCACTCTGTCCATTCTAGGAAATTTGGGATAGCTAAGCTGTGGCATCTCTTCCTTCCTCTTCCTATTGACTCTAAAGCACATATTACCACAGCTGACATAAGGATCCAAAGAGTAAACACATAAATGATCCAAATAATTCAAGATGACATTGCAAATACTTCTCTTAGGACTCTTCTTGTCTTCAGATATAATCATAGAAACTTCCTCTCCTTTACTTTGCATTTACGTTACTCATAGACTTAGACACTGGTCTTTCATTTAATATTTTCTTAATTATATCTATTCAGTGTACATATAAATACATAGAAAATTTTTATTTTCATAATCTCTTTGCCAAGGACTTCATTTTATTAACAAGTTGAACCATCTAATTAGAGCAATCAAATACTATCTCCCTAAATCCTGTTATGTTTCTCATCTTGAATTCTTTCTTATTTCTTAAATTCTTTCTGAGAATGAAAACCCATAGCCAATTGCAGTCCAACCAAAATTGGTAGACAAAGATTATAACTTCTTGCTTGGTGACCTTATGCATTACAGTGTGATCTCGTAATAGTACTAGTTCATTTTGCTACTATAAGTCATGTGCCTGCTTTGCTCTGCTAACTCCTCTAGACTATTTGGTACTATTGAGGTTTCTCCATTCTACTGAGTAACTGGGTTTGTGAATGATTTTCCCCAGGAGGATTAGCCTGCATTTAGCGGTGAATCTTATTTCCTGCCCATTATTCAATTCTTTAAGTAAGGTCTCATAAATTTTCCCCATTCTTACTGTTAACAAGTCCCTCACACTGTATATTTCATTAAGAGGCTGCTTTTTCCTTCCTTTCAGAGAAGTTGTTAATGAAGATATTAAAACTTGAGCAAACCCAGGCATTCACTAGATATCTCACCTAAGTCTTACAGATTGCCACTTCTCATTATCTTTGTTAACAGTTCTTCAGCCAGCTTCCGTCCATGTGAATATGTTTGTTCCCTGGCCAATTTGAATTCATTTTGAAAGCACTGTCAAATGCTTTATTAAAATCCAAATAAATGATAGCTACTGCTCTGAATTCACCCAATAATTTTGCAATTCTATCAAAAAAGCTATCATCAAGTTTGTCTTGAAACATCTGTACTTGGTAAATTCACACTACTTAATGATGTTGCATTCATTATCTTCAAGTCCAGAAATGCCTTCTTTTCCCCAACACTTCTTCTTTAGCATCCTAATGATCAAAGCTAGTTTTACTAAAGGCGATGCGCTGGCTAAGTATACATAATCATTATGTGTTGCCACCTTCAATTTTCTGAAGCCCAGTAGTAGGTAACAATTGTTTTAATCTATTCCTCCATTTCTGTTCTGCCATTTACCTACTATGTGTCTAACAATGTTTTGAAATGTGTGTAGGGGCTGTGAAGCCTAAAGCTGCTTCTTGCTTGGTCAAAGGAAATAGTTCATCTTTATACATAATTTCCAGATTATTGATGCTGTACTATACTGTTCCACTTCCATACTTCTCTCTCAATAACTTTCTTCACTAAGTACTCAGTTGTCTGGTGCTCTTTACTTGTCCGAGATTAAAATGGTATGTTAATCCATTTGAGTCCAATGCCTTTATTCAAGGCCATAAGCACTTTTGTTATTTTTTTATATTCCTACAGCCTACTCTTTTTTTCTCTACAGCCACCTTGTTCATAACTTACTGCCAATTGCCTTCACTGTAAAGAAAATTATTGCACCACCTTACATTTGCCACTACATATGGCTTAGATACTACCTCTGTTTTTATGATGTAAGACATTACAAACTGAAAAGACACGGACAATATAAAGGATTTTTAATATCAGACAACATCTTCCTTACCATGGCATCAAAGAGTCAGGAAGAAATTATATTATTCATGAATAAAACAAACTAGAGCCTTGCTCAGAGCATGTATCTGCTCTCTGCCCTTGGAGTACTTTAGGAGCTAGCTTTAGCCAAAAGCAGTACTCCATGTCTATTCTTGAGTAATGTCATCAGGAAACAGTCAAACCCTAAATACTAATTAAGTGAACAAAAGCCAATATCCCACATGTGGTGTGGAACAAAAAATTCTGGGTTTAAATCAGGATAGAAGAAAGAATCGATTTATCAACTTTGCAGCAATTACCTGCTATCAGAGGACTGTCATCTACCAGAACAGACTGTCTATCCTCGAACATATTTTGACTAGGATATATTGCTTCCCATCTAATACAAGTGACAGAGGTCTATGGGGAAAAAAAAAAAAAAAAAAAAAGCCCTACTGAGACTCCCATGGTTACATTTTTACTTTCAGGTTCTGACCAACTCCCTGAGTTTTACTTCAGTTACTATTTTCATTTACAATAAACAGAGTCAGTTTTACCAAGTTCATCCGTTACTTCAGGTTATGCATTAAAATTTCCTATGTACATTATCCTACTACTGAAATTTTCTATCCACCTTACTGGATTAGTTGCATATTTTATGATGTGATTTATTGGGGTTTTCTCCATGTTGACTCAGGGATCCTAGATAACTAGCTCAGATGCAGACATCTAGTAGACAACTAAACTTAGCAAGTCTGACACACATTGTAGGAACCAGGCTCTTTGGAAGTAGTGCTTTGTCTCAGCAGTTCAGATCTCTCTAGCTCTGCTAAAATAGGACTGGATAGTACATTAATTGAATCATTACTACTGCACGGAAATCCCAGTTCTGCTGTGCCTTCAGATCAGTGGATACAATTCTTCTGTCACCAACTCTGATACAAATTAGAAGTTGCTAGCACAACGTAGAGAAAGTGAGTATACTTACTTATTCGGAAAACAAACTTGATCTTGCCCAGCTGAGTCAACTCTGTTTATTTGCGTTTATCCACTTGTCTATACTTGCCTGCTCTTAACTTGCTGAAGCTTGCAGAGTCAATTCTCATTACATATTTCCCTTAATCCCTTGGTTTTAGCAAATCTCATTATTCAGTTTTTTACATGTAGCACAGTAAGACTTGTACCTTTATGCACTGTCAGGTTTGTATGTGGTTAGCAGAAGGGGCAAGTTTAACATGCAGGAAGGAAGTAGTTAGACTTCTATCCTTTTATAGCCTAAACAAATCACTTAAGACCCTTAAAATGTGTAGCACCATTTTATGCCCTATTACAAAGCACACCTAATTTTAAACCTATGACCTTCATTTTTCCATTTATTATATGCATAATTTTGAGTACCTAGCCTCTATAGAAATTCCATGCAGCTATATCAATTAAATATTTGCCCATTTTAATTTAGTGTGCACACAAAAATAGTAAAATGCAAACCCCATATATGCCTTTGAAATTCTGGTATTGGGCAAGGTCACAGAAGAATGAATTATGTAAAGACAAATACAGAGACAGTTTTTATGAACCATGATCCTGATATTTTGTCCTTAGTTTTTTATTAATCTGACTACTTTTCCCAGGTTGAACTATGAGTTACTGAAAAATACCCTCAGTGATAAGGAGATTTAAACAGAACAAAAAAAATCCTGAGTCAACCATTTATCTGCTACTGAATTCTGTGAACTAATCTTAGTTCAAGCAACAGATCCCCTAAGCAGTTCATATATTTTAATACAGTACAAGCACTCTGTATACACGGTATAGCTTATGGCTTGCACTGTTTTAAAATTAAAGGGAAAAATCTGCAGTTTCATAGCACACCGAGTGAAATCCTAACCCATCAGCCTAGACCAGCCACAATATGGCACTAAGGAAGTCTACATCTTTTACTGCTTCTCAGATCCACCACATTTAGTGGTACCCACCACACAATGTTTATCTTAAGCAGAAATAATTTGTCTTACAGTTGTTGTAACTACAGAAGGAATGTTTTAACATGCATGTGTTTCATTAATGTTACAATATTGACCAGTGAAGGCTTTTTAACCTAAAAACTTGAGCTCTCTCCTATCACACTGGTTCCACTGGAGATTATTGAAACTGCTTGGCATTAAACTGGACGTGCTGATGTGAAATAACCCTCTGTATGTATTTTTTTCAGCCTTCTAATTCAGCATTTAGCCCAAAGCTCCTTCTCTGTAAGCTTTTCTCAGAGCCATAGCCTCAATTCTTGCTTGTGTCTTGGGTTTTTGTTCATTTGCTCCAGCTTCTTTGGTTGGGGTTTTCCTCTGCTTGTCCTTTATAGCTGCACAAATCTTCAGAAAACAATAAAGACCTCCTTCCCCCTTCCCAAAGTGCCTCTGCTTTCCAAGCTGATGTGTTCTCCTTTGGAGTAATTTATCTGCCTTGGGGTTACTTACCTGCTTGGGTTAACCTGCTTTTGATATTAACCACCCAAAATCTCACAGGCATTTTGAAAGGGGCAGAACTGCTCTGATTTTCACTTGTACATATGGAAATACATGCTGATCTTGTGCTAAGACTTCTACTATGACATCATTACTATAACCTCCATAGAAAAGTATTTGAAATGTGTCAATCAGCTAAGCAACTGAGTGGAATGGGAAAAAATGGGTTACATCCATGATCATAGAGCAGAAACAATATACACTTTTGGTATTAACTATAAATAGTCAATGGATCTAAAAGTGCATCTCTGAAAATAATACCATTTATTAAAATCATATTTGTGAGCTATTTCATCTTTTTAAGGGACGGATTCACATTTGTACTTATGCTTATTGCAACCTTTTGACAGTTTTATTGTTGAAAAGTTCAAGGTACATCTCATAATTGTACCAGGAACATGCATTTATCACTGGCAACAGTTCTGTGCCACATGAAATGAATTACTGTAATAGACATGTCATGTAATGGCATCTTATTATCCGCCCCCTCTTCCTCCTCTTTTTCTTAACTTTCTGCAATGAGCAGGTCAAAAATGATGGTAAGTATAACAGACAAAAGTGATTCCTAAGTTCAAGAAGCAAAAAGATGTTTGCTAAAAGTAATGCTGTAGCAGTAAAATGAGTAATTAACACCATGTTCAATAAACTGCAGAATGAAAGTGCTATACTAGGGCTTGAGCCCTAATGCTGCTGCTCAGCCCCTAGTAGCTTAGCAGATAGCAAGGCCCTTTGGTGGGGCAGGGGCAGGACGGGTAGAACCATGGAAAATCAAAGCCACTTAGGTCCTTCTGTCCTGCTTTCTTCATTTACAGCCTTCTAATTACTGATGAGAAGCAAGGTTATATGAAGGCAAAACCATACAAAACATACCTAGGCTCTACCTGCTGTTCCTACCGTTGCTGTGGCCTGAGAAGAGCAGTAGGATTGTGACAGAAAGGGGAAGAGGTGATGCATGGGAAATGTACCTGAGAATAAAGTCTCACCATGGTCCTGCTGATGCAGTTCTCATTCAGCCTTCCACCATTAGTCCAAATTCTAATGGGTTCACTTAGGACAAACTGGCACATACAGGACAGTATGGGCTAGATTGAGCACAGAGGAGTTTCTATAGCTTGACATTAGCCAATAGATGCAAACAGCAACACTCGTAGGGTGCCTCCTTAACCACTCAGCAATTTCTGTTTAATTAGATTTTGGCCACAGTAGATGTGGCTGCTAATTCAAAGACTAAGTTTCAACATAATGAGGCTTTAATTTCCCAAGCACATCCTCATTATTTCACATCATTACAGCCTTACCTTCATTACACTTTTCTGACAACTATCTTTGTGCTCATTTTCCCATCTCATCCATAATACAGCCTCAGCCATCAAAATACATCATTCTCAATACTGTTTCTCTAATATGGGGTTTATGTTCTTGATTCTCAGAAGAGCCAGAATTATCACCAGCTCACTGAATTGTTTCTCTCCACTCCTGAGGCCTTAGTCCTTGCAGTATGCAGGAGTCAGAATGCCTCTGATAGCAGTGCAACTCTGCACAGTGGCTTCTATGCTGAAGCTGTAGCTTAAAGGGAGCTAGATAATTTTTGCTAGGAATAGGAGGAAGCAGGGAATTAGTCAGCAAAAGCTGATTTTCTGTTATTACGACAGCAAATATTCCTAAGTCAATTTACAAACCAAAGGCTCTAACTTTTCTCCCTCCTACTCCCTCCAGCTCAGCTGCGGAGCTTTCAAAGCAAATGGGTGCCTTTAAAGTTCTGCTTTTACTGAAGACACTGAACCAAGAGCAAATAAACAGCTCTTCATTTGGTCTTGTATGAAAATGTTCAACTTGAAAGCAGCTCAGCCACTGACTGAAGTGCTGCTGATTGCAGTGGCCACACTGGGGTAGAAACAAGCATGTTCTTTTTGATGTTTCATTAGGAGATGTGCTGGCACTGGGATTTCATTTCTCCCTCCTCACGCTCTATCTCATCTCCCAGGGATGCTTCCAGGGTGGCTGTGCAATTCATCTCAGCTATTTCAACACTCCTGGAGAGGTATATGTCGTAAAAAGGGGAGGGACAAGGCCCCTTTTGGAAGCAGTACATCCTAGCCTTTATAGCTCATCCTACATACCAGTATCCCTTCTTAACGTGAAAGCTCTCCACCAGCCCCCAAGCCACCTCCTCAGGCCTCCTGAAATCCTGATCCAGACCTGAACTCAGGAAAAAGATATGAGGGGTATGTCTCCATACTCTGCTGATGCATATAGAATGGTCAAAACTCTAGCCCTAGCATAATACAGTGAAGTGTTTAATGGTAGGATACTATAAACATACTCATTTAGGCCCCAGCTTTGCTTACCTATGCTCAAAGCATCAATGCTGCCTGTTGTGCTTTGCAAAATCAGGACTTTAAAAATTCCCTTCAGCTTTTCAGCAGACTAAGATGTGCAGTACAGAACAAAACATCTTCATTGTTAAAGAAAAAAGACATTCTGGTATTGAAAGGTA
Source organism: Strix aluco (assembly GCF_031877795.1). Classification (NCBI taxonomy): domain Eukaryota; kingdom Metazoa; phylum Chordata; class Aves; order Strigiformes; family Strigidae; genus Strix; species Strix aluco. Next base: position 47,338,858 of record NC_133935.1, read on the forward strand.
TATTTTGAAAAATACAGGGTTGGCTTTTACTCTCAGTGATGTCAATGTCAAAGCTCCAATTGACTTCAGTGGGAACATGATTGTATCCAATGGGTAAATAATTGCACATATTTCACATTTCATTGTTACTGAAAACTGTTCTTCAAAAAAGGAAAATAATAGCCTGAATTCAAGGACTCTTATTGAAAAGTCATTTGAACTGCATTCCAGTTGAAATCACGTTTACCAATGAAAATATCTTTTTGCTTATTCAAAATTTACATAATTAGAAAAGCACAAAAGACAGACTCTGCTCTCTATTCCAGCCTCAGTCCTGTTAGTCTTAGAGTGCTTAAGAGTACTTCCAAGCCCAAATTTTATATTTTCTGTGGATCTCTGCTTTCTACTAGTCCCAGCATTTTAATATTTTGAAAAATTCCTCACGTCAAAAAATACTTTTTCTTGCATGTTTTTCATTGCAAAACCTCAATGTATCTATTCAGCATTATTAAACTGTTATCTCAACTGAAATGGGAACATAATCAAAAGGCTGGGTATTATTTATCTTAGCCATGTCTCCAGGTCAGAAAATTAAGACAGTGATGAATTACACATTACTATACAAAATTTTATTATCAGAGACAAAATTCAAATTTGTTCTGCTTAAAATACAGAAGATAAAGTTTCTCATTTAAAAAAAAAAAATCCATTTAGTTAGAGTAGAATCCTTAGTTAGAGTAGAATAAAAATTTTATGTTATGTTGAACACACCGTGGTCTCATATTTATGGAGTCATTTTTAAAGGCATATCATAGAAAAACACTTTTCTGGTAAACTGTAACAGAAATTACTGTATTTTATTTGGCTAATGATTTAAACTGCTGATTAGATCTATATCCATTAACATTCTAAGAATAATTCTGCTTATAATCTCAAATCCTAGGATGTTTCAAACAATAAATGAAAAAAGTTGTTAAATTTGGCATTTTTAGATATACTGAGAATCAGTATCTCCCCTCTATATGTAAAATATATACTTTTCTATAAAAAAGAGAGAACAGTTGGCTCTATATAAAGTTGTGATTTTAAATTCAGCAAAAACACATCACCATATCCTGCACCTGAAACCTGTGCAGAAACAGGTTTCAACCTAAACCACTTTCCAGAAAGACTGTTTCAGCCTGATGCGTGATTTGATACATAATTTGAGGCACTTGATTAATGCCACAGAAGTCAGTGGGGCTGCCTCCACGCCTATGTATGTGGCTGAGTCGTGGTCAACACAGCCTCACATCCTGCCTATGTCCAACTGCTTCGCTGAGTTGAAACTTTTGAGTAAGATCTGTAAATACAAATAACCAATGAAATCTTTTTCAAAGCAAAATGGTCCAGAATTAGAAGCTATACATGCATGTATATATGGTACATAAAGAACTGTGACATTATGCAATGATCTAGACTTCCTTTAAATGCAAATAGCATTCTGATCTTGCAAATGCTTGTGTGAAACCATTGGGGAACTGTATCTAAACTGACCCAGCTCCACCTCTTATTTGACAAAGAACTGAATTCCAAAGAGTACAGATTTGAGAAGTGATGAAAAAATATGTTCCTCTAATTACAGTATTCAGAATTAATCTAAGGCTGAGACAGACTTAATAGAGGGACTCATCCATTATAATCAGCATTAATAGCTGCAGGACTTCTTTCTTCCTAAGGTGTCAAAAGATCTTACATGTGGAGTCTCTTGGGAAAATAATGTAATTTCTTACCAAGCCTTTATTTTCAATACTATGATCCATTTATGTCATTGACCTGTGTGTAGAGGAATAGATCATTAGTTTTCAGGGAACTGGTTTATGTTTATCTTCTGCAAAAATAGAGCAACTAAACACCTTTCAGTAAAACATCAGACAGGGAGCTACAATCTGTTTTTATAAGGCTATACGTCTCACCCACATCAAAACCTATTGTCCCTCAAACATAAAACCAACATAGCAAAATTACATTTAAACATATAACAAAACTGCCTTTGTACAGGGTAGTTATACAGTAATTACAATGATGTTTTCATTAGAAACTGTCAGAACATTTCTTTTCACAGCGTCTCTAAGTCCAGGGAAGTCCATCTCTGCTGAAATCTACTGTTTGCAGGAAAAAGAGAGGGTAGTAGCCACACTCTTCACAGTACAGTTTTCTGCAGTTCTCCAAACATATTATAAAGCTTTATCACATTGTAACCGATTGCAAAGTATTATTCTAACAAAAAGCAAAAGGAAAACAAAAACCATTTGTCATCAATATGTGCTACTGAAACATAGATACAAATGTGCGAAACATCCTGTACAGCAGCCCAGCCATCACCTCAGAGGGCTCTTTTGAAAGCAATGGGTTAGATCCTCAGCTGCAATTCACATCAGTCACTTCAACGGATCTACCTCACCGTGCACCAACAGAGGATTTGCAGCCACACGTGTCCTCAGTTTGGCTACAGGTTATTTTGAAATTACAGAAATGAACATATTAAGTCGACTGAAATGTATCTCAGAGAACTGAGATCTTGGCTCTTGGCCTCATCCGTTGTACCAAGGCTATCCGTATCAGGCAAATCCAAGCGATGCTGTCCAAGAAGTGCCAGGGCACTCTGGCTAAAGCCTCCCGGCTCGTTACTGCCTGCTGCAGCACAGTCCCCTCTGCTCTCACAATGCTGCTCACCTCTATGTTCTCTACCAACGCTGCTTTGATATCGTTAGGAAATGGTGCACATAAAATAAGCAAAGCATTCAGAAATACTATTTGGCCATGCTGCACTTGCTTCACTAGTTACAGATCAGCCAAATATAAATGTATTTTTTCCTGAGAAAAGACATTGGGACTGACCCACAGCACTTGCTCATGTCGGTGATTCTCCTTAAACACATCTCAATGAAACCAGTTCCACATGTCTTTTATAAAATTTGACCTCAACTGTGTTACCATGTAGGGGTATTCTGAAGTAAAGCTACCCTCCACTGTCACCATAGACACAAGATGGAGCTAAGCTTAACCAGCTTCTTCAAAATACACTTGATTTTAAAATTCTGCTCCAACTAGGGCATGTGGCCTTACTTTGATAAAAAATCCTTACACACAGCAGTCCCTTTGTCCCCTTCCCTCTCACTGAAAACTAAATTACTCATGCCAGCATGGACTCCTTGCTCAAGTCAGAGTGATTTCACTGGGTTTCCATATTTGTTTTAAGATAGACAGAAGCATCCACAGTCATATGAGAAACAAAGCGGCCAGTTCTTTACAATTTTGTATGCAAAACTGGAACCGCACAGTCACTAGTGCCATACAGGTTTGCACAGGCATCTGAATTTTTTGATGGCATTAGTACAGCAACTACTATTACTACTATTATTACCACAAATAATGTGCTGTGACACCGTTCCAAACCATTTGCTAGAAAAAGGCCCAAGAAACTCTTGGCACATTTTCAAATATTAAGAAAAATATGATAAAGGAAAAAACTGTGTTCTTATGCATACTTGAAAATTCAAAATATTTGACTGTTTGAAATGACTTCTGAAGAATGGACATTATAATATTCTAGACCTTTACAAGCATTTTGGTGAACACTTTCCAATTGGGTTGACCAGAGCTCAGGGATTTAGGTTTCTCTGGGCAATGCAGGCTGACTAGTTGGACCTTTGTTTCCTGCTAGCACAAGTCAATGACACTAATCTCTGAAGATCACCCACAACCCATAACCAGCAGAGGGGCATTCTGACCCTCCTGCCTAGCTGAGAGAAACTTGGGTGAAGCCCCTCTGCACTTCAGTGGTTCCCAACCGCCTTCCTGACCTGGGTGGGCTGATGGCAGTGGCAGGCAATACAGCCATCCAAAGCTGGGAAAACAGCCTCTATTCAGGCTGCTCAGAAGCAGGATGGTCCTTTTATTCCTCCATGCTCATACTGACACTGTGGCTATAAACCCTGCTTAGGACAGGCAGCCTGATATGGTGAGTACTCATAACAGGAGTGGTGGTAAGATGATTATATACATAAACAGGTTTCAAAGTCAGATCCCTTTTCCTCAAAGAGGAAGTTGCACATTTGACTCAAAGTCTATTTTCATTTACTTCAGTATTGGCTATAATCATGTGGAAAATCAAAACCTTATTATGCAGGTATCTAAACAGTGTCACACTCATTTGCAAATACTGGCTTCATTTAATCCAAATAATCAGACTTACTGACATTGTATGGAAAAATTATCTCTACAGAGGATTTTTCACATGAATATATAGATATATATATAATTTTATTTTTTTTTTTTTTTTTTACTACTAAGGATTTAATTGTATGGTTCAGGACCCTTGCTGTGAAAGCACCCTTCTGCATCAATGGAGATATTTCCTCTGACACTCAAAGCTCAGTGAAATATCCAGAACAACCCAAAAGCTACACAATACTCATCTTCAGTTTCCAACACAGTATTGGAATTCTTGCTATATTCACTGAAAAGATCATCAAAGGTCTCAAATTTAGATGTACTTAAGGACACACGAAGTTTTTTTCATCAAAATCAATGTCCAAGTACTCCCAGTAATAGCAGAAGTGACATTTTATTTCAGAAGAATTTTTCACATTGTTCTGCCCTAGTCACGATTAGTAGCTACTGTAATTTTAACAGCTATTAGCAGTGGATACATGAATAATTCTATCAGCTACAAAGTAATAGGCTGAGATTTTTGTAGTGGACAATGTTATAAAAATACAACAGGTATTTTTACAATGGGTATATTGTTATGCTGGCATAAAATCATGTCTATTCATATGTCTTCCTATGTGATTTAGTAAGCCATATCAATTAATAACTGCAAAGGATCCTGAGTCATACAAAGGCTGATTAGAGATAGAGGCCTCATTAAATCTCTATAAAATTACGCCCAGGGCCTGGGTGAGGTCCACATCCACGCTGGATCCACATTTTGCAGCATCTCCTCTCACTAGAAAGAACAAAATTAAATCCCAGACTTGAAAATGCTGAAAAGTTGGGGCTATTTGGCTTCCTAATCACAATCCAAATTATAAAAATGGGGCCCATCTTTAGATAAGGACAAAGGAAGAAAAGGACTGGTAAAGGAGAAAGAAAATCAATAAGATAAATAGATTTTTCTAAGCAGACTGTATTAGAGTTTTCCATGAGGTATCAACTATTCCTTAACAGACAGCTGTGTGGAACTTCTTATTAAAAGAAGTTTCTAAAGACATATAATTAAATGCAGGGGCATTGAATATTGTAGAAAACAGCTATAGTTTTGTTGGATTTAATCCATTTAAATTTAAACCTTATTCAGTGTGAAACAGCAAAATACAAAATATAAAAAATAAAATAATAGGGAATTATAATGGAAAGGCCAGCTCAACCTTAGCTATAGCAGTAATATCAACATTGCCAGAATACAACAATTATAAGCAATACATCAACAAGTATGTGTAACAGATACATTTAGTGCTTGATATCTGTAGCAGACTAGTTGCTCAAGGCCACTAAATTATCAACTTACATCCAACACCAGTTAAATGTGCAAGAACTTCAATTCAAATGAGCAACAGTGGAAATTTCTGTGCACTGTGCAGAATACATAGGCTGAAATAAACTTTTGACTTTGGAACACATTGTTAGCCTGCCCTTTATCAATGGAAAGACCAGAAACTTCTGTGCGCATCCTGGAGGTATGTGGTTTAATCTGTGGTGTTGAAAAAGAAAAGTCATCAAAGACAATCTTGAACAAAATTGCAAAGGGGCAGACCATCACACATGCTTCTTTTCTATTAAATCCTCAAAGCAATTCACATTTGAAGGCTTAGTTTTCTGCACACTCTTTGGATATCATAATTTTGGCCTTCATTACAGGGTAGAGGTTATATTAAATAATATTTGGCTTGCTTTTTTATTATAACAAATCTGCATGCGATTTTGTTCAGTAGAAATTAAAAATGTGACGCTACATACTGGTATTGAGGTTGAGTTTGGTCAACCACGTCAATAAGACTTTACACTTTTAAATGCATTTCATCAGAGGATATTCAAGTGCTTTGCTAACTTTAGTCAAGCCTCACAACACCCCTGTGAGGTAGGTAAAATACATAAGAGGAGGAGGATTTCCCTCAGCTGGGACATGATAATATCTCTGGGCATTAGGCTCACTAGCTTTGCAACACAGCACAAAGGTTTAGAGCTTTCTATAAGGCAAATAGTTAACAGTACAAGAGCACATGGTTCCCTCTTCTTATGGTTACATGTGGTCAAGCTAACATATGTTGCTACACAGCACCAAACAGTGAAGCAAGGATTTCATGCACCCAATCCACAAACAGCACCCTCTGCACAGAAAAAGACACAAATGACAAGCTCAGGATGGGTACAACAGCTTAGTTATGGGATGTGTCTACCAGTTCTTGAGGAGCAGATTACCATGGGAATGACAGTCCAAAAAACAATACTGTCTCTACACAACTCTGATAATATCTGAAGATGCTTGGGTTTGGTTCTTTTTGCACTAACATTTCAATTCACAACTTACTGAGGATAAGCAACTGCAACCATAAAGCATGTTGGTAACTTCCATGCCTTGTGAAGGAAACAACCGGATAAAATGGCTTTGGCTGGCCACATGTTCCCAATGTACATGGCCATAATGTGGTAAGATGGTTGTGATAGGCTGGGATTGGATAAAAAACCCCACTGTCGTACATCTACATTCCCTCTCTGAAGCTGCTGCAATCTGTCTCCTGAAAACTCTCTATAGTTTTCTGGTTTTTTTCTCCACGGTTTAGACATGGGAGAGTATTTGGCCCACATCAGTTTTATCCTCAACACTTAGCACCAATGGTGCAGATAGCCATTGTACAAGTAGCAGTTCCACTGTGTCACTGATCTTTCAGATTAAGGATTGAGAAAAAAGAAACAAACCTATGATCAAGAAAAGCATCTCTTATCTACAACAGTCTACGTGAAGTACAAAGAAACAGAAAGAAAAAAGTGCTCTTGGTATTAATCAGTACAGATAAACACTCCCTCCCCTTTCTCCATATTTCACTTTTCTAAGTTGGCATAAATGGTACATCCCGTATTTGCAGAAGTATTGCCCACATAGAGAATTTGACCTGTCTATCGCAATAAATATCTACAGAGGCTGGTCTACCACGTGCAAGGCAGCCCTCTTGGGTAATTTCATGTCTTGGCATGCAAGATATTCTCCCTTTTTGCTAATTTCCATTTGAATCTTATGTTTATTTATAATACTTGTGCACTATCAGCTGTATAACTTACTACTGCACAGGTTGGGTGACCTGTGGTGAGTATCACTGCCTTGTGAAATAGCTGAGAAGAGGTGATTCATGGATTCTGTGAAATCAATGTAAAGTTCCCCTTCAACACTGCATACGTTCACAGCTAAAACTACACTGTTCCACTGATCAGCAGTGAATAAATGTATATGATTATAATGCATGGGTGATGTCCTTCTCATTTTCTCTCCCCCCCCCCCCCCCCCCCCCCCGCCTCACCCCTTTCTCTTTCTCCTCTCTATATATTCCATTTATTTAAATATGGGAATATGGAGACTGAAGATATAACTGGCAACTCAAAAAATGAGCTGGCATCTTTGTAATCATTAAGAGACAATCTGAGTGGTAGACTAATTGGCAGCTAGGGAGAAAGTTGATTTTGCATCTCATACTGCCCCAAGTTGGAAGCCTTCTGCATTTCCTTTTCCTTGTTCTCCTTTTGTTCATTGCAACACTGATTGTCATAGATAGTCTTTGTGCTTTGTATAATGCCCATCTTTGATGTAACTGGAACTCACATACAAAATGTGGCTGTTATACATAAGCATGCTAGAATACAGGCAGGGACGGTACAAGCATGCACAAAACAGTCTTTGAAGGTTTTTTGTTTGTTTTTCTTCAACATTTACATGCACCACTTAATATCACGTTTGGTTGTGTACACTGAGGACCGGGATGAGAACAAGCATTCATGATCTTCTCTTCTGAAAAGCTTCTTGACAATTTCGCAAGAGCTCAGTGTAAAAAACATCCCACAATTTAAAAAAAAAGAAAAAAACCTTATCCCTGCAATCTGATCTTGTCTTCATGATTTTAATGTTGAACATTTCTAAAATGTCTCCTCTTCCTCTTGCAGAGCTTCATGTTAAATGGTTGGCTGGAAAGACAGATTAGTGTGTCAAGGATTTTCTTAGCCACTGGAATAGTTCTTCCTTATAAAGCCTTTGCCACCGCACATTGGCTTCCACTGTTTCCACGGCACGAGAGAAAGAGGCAGCAGCTCCCCCTTCGTAACTCTTTATAAAGTTCTTTAGCTGGAAATACAAGTTAACAGGTTAAATTTGCAGGAACTAAAGAAAGTAAATACTTTCAGTGCACACTAACAAGTCAGGCATTTAGGGCAAACCTCCACGATCACTGTTGAAGTAAATGTAGTATCGTGCAGAAAGATTTAATACGAAATGTAGTAAGACAGCAGACTGTCAATTAGATGTGATGCAATTGCTTCAAATTGCACTGGAAGATATTGACATGTCAGTGCCAGATCACATTAATATCATTACCTCCTTCTCTCCTGCAGCCCAGCTGCTGCACTGCAGAGACAGCTGGCTTGCTCTAAACTTTTATTTCTACCTAATATACCAAACTGGGAGCACTGGAAATGCTTCTAATTCAGGTTTATATGCAAATATTGCAGAAAGCAGCCCTGATGCCCTTTGGTTTTATCAAGCTTCAGAACAAATTTATTTCATTTTGATTTGCAGAACCCTTTTGATGATATAATACAGATCGGTTGTTTAGAAATGGAAGGGATGTTATGGTGTGAAGAGAATGGCAAAATAGCACATGGACACTCATTTGATGATCTCTGAATGCCTGAAACAGATTCCTTCCTTTATGAGAAAACTTTGATCTTTTTTCAGCAGACTGAAAAGGCCCCTGGTCCGTTCTTGTGTATACTCAAATTATAGCACAATACCTGGATTATTATAGCTGATGCCACTGGTGTACTTTGAATTACTGTTCTTTTTAAGTGAGAATTGCAAGGCTGGTCTGCACAGTAGGTTGCTGGTTATGTTGACTTGTATAAAATTAGGTGGTTTTAGCAACACTTATTCATAACTAGTTAATTTTTGTTTCCTGGTGACACCAAATTCACCTTATTTATTTAAATCTAACTTCCAACAACATCTCTTTGTGCATGGGCTCAAAACTGAAAAGTCTGACCCTGCAACTGTCTCGTTCCCATCACAGTTAAAAAGCATGGGAGGGACCTGAAAACATTCAAAATAAGACTTTACCTGATCTCTGTACTTTTTATACCAAAATGTTTACAAGACCAGTTTCTTTTAGGGGAAGCAGAAACAAGCAGCCTGCCAATACTATCATGGAGGTGGAAACTAAGAGTACTTGTGCAGGACAGATACTCAAATCTGGCCAGCACTGTCGTCCCACCTGGGTAGCTTTGAGGAAACCAGCTGCGGCTCTTCCCTAAGTTCCTGAGGCCACTAGACTTGAGTGCAGACAAATGGTTGGACACAAAATATCATAGGGCAATCAGAGTTCAATTAATGGTGATTATGATGCGTAAGAATAATTTGATCCATTTCGGGTAATGTCGAGCAGCTGCTAAGCAGAGCATAACACAACCATACAACTACCTCAGTCAGGGCAGATGTTAAGTTAAAATGAGAAATCTTTGCAATCTAAATAAGAAGTACTTAGCATTTAGAACAAATTATTGTGGTGTCATTTGGCCAGAATATCAGGTTAACAGCTTTTCTCACATGAAAATACTGTAGGCAAAAGAAAAACAGAGAAGGCACTGTCAGCTTCTACTTTCAACAACAGGGTTTTCTAGGGCTGCCCTCTGCAGCATAAACTAATGTGGATAGAAAGATCTCATCTTTTGTTTCTCAAACAATAGTCAAGAGAAAAAAAGCAAACCTACACATCCAGCCAACCACAGAGAAGTGCCTGCACTACCCACCTCATGACACCACCTCTACACACTCAGTTGCCTTTGCAATCTGCTCCTCATCCTTGCTCTGCCCAGATGCAGCATGGGCCTGCAACTCCAGCTGATCAACCAGAGTTCCTGAACAACCAACACCTTATTGCTTCTGTCCTGCTCCCTGCTTACAATGAATACAGACTCATGTGCCAAAAGTAATTTAAAAATTACCTCTCTTAGTTCTTCTTCGGTATTGAGGAATTCTGTGACACCACTGATAAGCTTTGAATTCATAAATAATGCTTCTCCATACCTGTAAGAGCAAAAAGAAAATGTACACAGTGTAAGTACAAGTGCCAGGCCAGCTGAAAACTAGAAAGTAGTCTTCTCTAAGCATGGGAGAAGACATGGGACCAATTTTGGGGATCCAAGGGAATAGCACTGGAATTGGACACTGGTATTCTAGTGTTTCATGCTAAAAACCTGGACTGAGACGTTCTTCTAGGCTGAGCTATTTGTAGTTAACTTTTCGGTCAGATGCTACTAAGCAGAATGGGCTTAACCACTGGCACAGATGAGAGCTCCAAAGGAGGAGGGGACCAAACCACAACACCTCATGCTCAGCGAAACAGCTTTCCACATAATGACACCAAGCAGCTCAAAATACAGGTGCCAAAGAAGGAGCGGAGCAGCAACTATGGAGAAGTGTTCTGAGGAACCCTTCTAGCTGTACCATTAAAACAGACTTTTTGAAGTGCTGCAGCCTTCTCTGCATTTTGTATTCATTCGTCTCATCTACATTACAAATAGCCTCTTGATAAGTGAACTGAATCAAATTTTCTTGTTCCAGTATCTGATAATTAAAATAAATAATACTGATAGAGCATAATACTGCTAAAATAATCCCCTGGGCCATGATATAGCATCTTCAAAGAACCAACCTCGAATGAAAATTTGAAAGCTTGGGCAAGGAATATTTAAAGGGTAAGATATTCAGCAGCAATCAGCAATGACCTTCTGTAGGTAGTTGCTTTGAAACTGGCCATTCAAATCCTGCTGTTCCACTTGCTTTTCCACAAGTTTTTTTCAATCCCACAAATGAAGCATCTGAATCATTTTTAACCATACTACTCATGAAGTTTTGCATTTCATGTTGGAATAGTTTATGGGTTGGTTTTTTTTCAAAGTATCTAGCATGAAGAATATAATTCTATTGGAAACCATAATCAAGTCTTTTGTTCAAGTTAGATGTCATTCAGCTAGCACAAGGCACTTGACAAATAGTTATCCTTATCTTTATCTGCACATACATCCAAAGAAATATCTAGCTAATCTGAACATGACTGTTTTTAAGATAGGGAATCCAGCTCTCCTATCACACATGTGTAAGTAATACCAATAGACTTCACTACAATTAAGTTTATCTGGGGGAACAATTCAGTTCATACCCCACTTTTACACACTGATTTAGAGAAGGAATTCTAAATTCAAAGTGAAATGAACTAGCACAATCACAATCACAGCTTTCTGTTCTGCTTGTATTAATCCTAAATGAATTACCCTCAAAACCTTAGGTACTGTAAGCCACAGTCCCTTCAAAACGGAAGAAAGAAAAAGAAAGGGAGAGGGAGAGGGATAGCCCCAGGCAGAGGGATAGAAAGAGGGAGAGGGAAGAGAACTGAGTTTTCTTTGAGAAGATTCTGCTTTAGGGAAGGTGTACACTGTGTTGTTTGCTACCTTGAGCTTGTATGAGGGGAAATACAGTTATAGGTATCAAAAATCCTACTCCCTGACCACTAATAACTGAATTATTCATGGATATTTCATCAAGTACATCTCTTTTTCCAAAACTTCAGTCACACTGACATATACAGATGTCCAGAGGCAAACACCTCCTATGGGAAGTATAGATTTCATGGTCCTTTAAGCACATTTAGGCTTTCTAACAAAGCCCTTTATTATTACAGTCTCTGCTTAGCCTCATAATTGACTGCTTGGAAAATTGGAAGTTCTTCTTGATGGGGTCTTTTGACAAGGTTACCAATCCACTTTACAGAAGTGACCTCATAAAAACAGCTGCAGGGATTTTATTTTTCTTGCAGTCTGTACTATAGTCACCGTGCAAACAAGAAGTAGCAGAATTCCTTCCACTGAAAATGATACTTTCATGAATACCTGTGCTGATTATTGCCTGTTACGCATACTTGGTGAAAAGTCAGACACTAAGAGTAATTTCTAAATTTTGCTCTGCTGGCAAAAATTCTAGGAAAGCCACCTCTCAAAATAGTATTTTCCAGGTGTGACACAAGAATAAATAGAAAAAGTGTTTGGTATTACAAGTATCAGTCTTCCCACCCTTCACAGGGAAGACAGCACCAGGGCAGAACCAGGACCTTCCATGCCTGACCTCCCTGGAAACATCCTGGAGTCATGGGCTCTCCACCTGCTCCTTTATTTCTGGGGATGTGATCCTCCAGTGCCACACATTTATACAGGCTTTGCACCCATGCAAACTCAGCTTGAAAGGCAGCATAGTCCACTTACTTTGGACAGATTTAAATGGCTTCCCACATATTGTCAAATTCCCAAATGGTGACAAATGATTCAGCACTTGAGAATGAAAGAATTCCTATAGGCAGCTGTTGGATTAAATTTTCACGCACAGACACACACGTGCACACATGATGAAAATGATTTAGGAGCCAAGGTAGTGCATGCTCAGGTAACAGGAATTCAAGCACAGTATTTTCAATTCTCTTTTTCAGAATTTTAGCAGTCTTAGTCCCACAGATTTCTTACAAAAGACTTGTTAGGCACTTCAATTTCTATGTCACCTTTGTAAATGGGATATGAGTGATTTTGAAGACTTTACATATTATCAGTATCTTCTTGACAATGCAAACACAGGTATACTGTAAAAATATAAAGGGATTACAATATTTTGTTGTCATTCTAACTCTTTGTCATGCTGTGTTTTAAAGTTAGAATATTGTTATAGCATAATTTAATCACTCTCAGTTATTTCATATTACTATCTCAAACATCAACACCTTTTATAATAAATTCAATGGAAAATACCACTGAGATATCACCTTATTAAATTAATGTTTTGTATAAGGTATTTTAATTTTTAGTAAAATTAAATAATAAATTATAATTGTAGAAAAAAGATGCCTTGGGACAGAGTGTACTTAAACTATAATTCTACAATAAAGCTTGTATTTTAAAAATGTACTAGTGTGCAAGCTTAAATCAGAAGCCCAGTTTTGCATTTTATCATGTCACTGTTTCACCGATCATTAAGAGGCAAGGTGTTAGACTAATTCCACTCTCTCAAAGTCTCTCTTAAAAGATTTTAATCTATAATTACAAAACAGAGTTCTTTTCAACATACATCATATATGTACAGCTTTCATGAACTATTTTATTCCACTGCATTGAATCTTTTGGCAATTGACAGAAACTCAACTGGACATCCCTTTTAGAAAAATGCAACTGCTACAATCCTTTTGATGGCTCTGACTTGTGTTTGGCGAATGTAGGTAACAAAGTCAGTGTTGGACAGAGAGACAGACTCTCTGTTATTTTCTCATTAAAAAAGGACAAAACCCAGGTTTTTGATGAGGCCTTGCTGATTGTTAGGAACTCAGATTACAGTGATACATTCCAAGCAAGTGAGATAAATAAAATTCAAATTTTAGGTGAAGTAAAGCTATTTAAAATTAAAACACACAAAAAATTTGGCATGTGGCATAGTTTTCTAAATCTTGCCCATTTGTCTACACTGCTTAGTCTTGTCCATGTCTAAAATCACAGGTGTTAGCTAGATTGTCAGATAAACGTACTTGCTACATATTTGTAACTTCTGCATATGTGTTTGTAACAATACAGATTTTGACAGATTTATGCCTAGATTCTGTATAAATCCCTGGAGGAACCTGAAAAATTATTTGCTATGCAGAGCATAACTAACCGCACTGGGTTGCATAAAAGTAATGGGTCTGCCATCCACTTTCTGTGTAAAAGTCCAGTCCCTGAAATAATCATACCAGAAGCAGGGGATTCTTAACTTTTAAATTCTTCAGCACTCTTAAATCTTTTTGGATATTGCTTTTGAAAAGTATGCTCCTGCAATATAAACTTCCAAACCGAATTCCAGCTCAAACCTATTTTCCCAGCTGAACTTCTAAAATATCACTATACTATAAAGTATTATCCAAAACAGCATGAACAACTTTTTGAATCTTTAGGAAAGTTGCAGTATCTGAATTTCCTTGACTCTTCTTCTGATGCTGTGAAACATATAGTAAGTTTGTACCTGTATTCATCAGGCACTAGGATCTAGTTGCTTAAATATAGCATCTTAAAAAAAACATTTCAAATATTCCTTGGTACACTAGATGGCTCCTCACAAGTCCAGAATGAAACAGATCTCCAATACTTTTCTGCCAACACCATGAGAGTGGCCTCGTGTGCAGTGTCCGAAGTTCTTGGACACCTGCCTTTAAGAACTTGAACTTCTCCAAGTTGTGGCCCCTTCTAATCTGTCAGTACCAGATGAGCTGCTGTGAAATCTTTCAGACCCTCAGGCTGTCCCTAAAGAACTAAAGAAATTTCTCAGTCATTGAATTAATATCAAAATCTTTATCAAAAAGGATTTTAAAATGTTGACTGTGCTTCTGAGTAGGAGCATGTAGCACTTGTTCAAAGAGAAAGAGAAGCAGATATAAGGAGCAACCTTGTCTCTTCCTGTTCATCTATTTTTAACTCAAAATGTTGCTCCTCTATTACTTGAAACTCACCTGAAACACAGAGTGGAAGGAAAGGGGATGACACTATATTAACATCCTTTTGAAAATGGAAATGTTTCAAAAAGGGTTTGGTGTTTTTTCCCACAGTTGAAATAATGTTCTTCAAAAGATTTTTTTTCTGTCAGACTTAAAATCAGCAAAATTCCTTTGGGAACCGCTGTTTTTTTATCTAGGTAAAAGTAGAACTGCAGCACTTGACATATAGATAGAATTCATTATCATAAGTGCAGACACAATACAGTAATATATATACAGATGATTGCTAAGAGATAAATGTTTCTATGCATGTGTGTGATAATCCACGAATAAATGCATTTATGACTCATATGTATGTATTTCATATTTAGAGACATCTCTATGGATTAAAAGAGAATGGACTAGATTCAGGAACTTACATGAATGCACACATAGACAATACTTAAAACAAATTACATCAAAATAAGAAAATTAAAATAAATTTAGGCTTTTTATCTTTACCTAGCATTTAGTATTTTCCATTTTTCTCTGAAAAACTTCCAAGCAAGATCCCTTCCATGTGGATTTCGAGCTACATGGATTATCACATCAATTGCATCTTGATCCAGGACAACTTCTGAGTTGAGAGACAAATTCAAAAGCCTAGTGGGAGAAGCAAGGAAAAAAAATCCTATTTAGTTTCACCAACACATAGTCTAACAATAGCACATCAGAAAACTCTCAGAAAAAAAATAATCACTGCCAAATGGTTTGTTTAAGTCACCAAGTGAATTCAGTGGTTTACTTCTATGATTCCAAAGACCAGGCACATTTATGAATCAGAAAAATTTTGATGTTAAAGGATTTCAGGAAAGGCTGAGTGGAACCTTACATGTGTATTTTTATGAAATCAGTAAGATCAGACTGGTCAATATATTTGAATAAAGGATATGCTAACAAAAAAATAGCATTATTTATTATAGGATTTCAAACATTTCCAATGAACACAGGAAAACTTGGAAGTGAAAAGACATAATATGTGTCAATTTTCATATGCATTAATGCAAAAACATAAAACAGTTTAACAGACAGTAAGCTTGGGCTTGAAAAGCAAAGTTCTTTCATTTAGACCAAAGCTCAAGTGATACTCCATAAATGTTGAAGTGATTATTGGTAATATTCAGATATAGATATTTTGGTACCTGTTCAGCAAGTTTCTGTCATCACTGCAAGTTAAGGCTTCTAATAATATTTTCTTCTCAGACACTGCTGTGGTAGAATGAAATTTCATCCAAATGAACTCCCATACATCTTCATCCATCAGTGAAACTCCTGTACAGTAGACAATGTCTCTCACATTGAGTGGGATTCTACAAAAGAAATCAGTAATAGCACTGTGGTAAATAAGTAGCCTCTTGATATTGGAAACAAAGAAAGAACATCACTACCTTTAAGAGACTCCAAAATTAAAGTGGAGCAGTAACTTTTTTTTTTTAAACTACATATGCATCTCTTTACTGCCACCAAAATCTTCCAATTTTCCAGGCCATCCTAATGGATTTTCTAACGGGTAACACATGTTTGCCGTTCTTTTCATAAAGCTATCACACTGTCAGGAGACTATAAATTATGGTCATACAGTTCATCAACACATAATGTGCCACATAACCTGCAGGACAGGTAACATAAGCTCTCCAAATTAGCATGGGATCTTATCACTCTGTTGCTGGGCACTAAGCCAAATCTCCTCTTCTTGTCCTTAGTACTGAGGTTTTAGAATAGGAGCTGATCAGCCAGAAACTCATCCTTGCTTGTGCTGTAATGTGCTCCATCTTCATATAGCAACATACAAGTAAGGAAGGATGTGCTGAGACAATGGTACTTAAAAATGGTGTTTTCAGGAGAGAAGAAAATAGACAGATCTGTTAATTTTTACAGCATTTTAATACCAGTGCAAAACCAGCTATGCCATAGGATGGTTGTGAACTCTGATTACTGCTCAAGTAGTACAAACTCAGACTACGGTTAAATGAAAGCTTCTTGAGGCCAAATTCAGACGTAGTATAGGATGTGCATATGTACCATTTTGTTCTAAAAAGATCTCAGCCAGGCTTTTAATTTCCTATCCTGTTTATGCTTCCTATACAAGCACAGAAGCTGAAACATTTGTGAGCTAAAGGGTATTCCTGCAGATAAAGCTAGACACTTCTCAGAGGAATAAGTTTCTGATTTGCAGAAAAGAATGCCCTCTTTTTGTTGCTAAAAATTATACCAAAACACAGTTCTCCAGGCTGAAACACATCTGGAACGTCATATGTAAGACCTCTGTAGAGAATCTAGAAGTACATACAGCTGCTGTCAGTGACTGGGCAGTAATATAGTGGGACAAAGAATGAAATTACCTCTGTAAAATCTGATATCAAATCTTACACAACACAGAAAAAAAGGTTACATCAACACTTATTATAAGACTTTCACCAAAGATTTACACCATAGACTGGGCTATCCCAGTCAAGAACAAAGAGGTTCTTTTACGCCCATCTGTTCATTCTCCAGAAAAAAACTTTCTTCCACTGAAATTTTCTATTATTGGGCTCTGTAATGAGTGCTTTTGTTAAAAAACTTCAGCTGATCTCTTTGGTCATGTCTGAGTCCCTGGAACATGAAACCAGTATGGCTTTTCAGCATTTCAAAATTTTGATTCCTCTTCAGTACTTCATAAGGAAGTAGGCAAAGTAAGAAACCATATGTTGATGACTGTGAAGGGTTACAAACTGTTGTTGCCCCTACGGGGTTAGCTGGTTCCAACAACTATTCTCAAGATGGTTTCTTGAGAAAAAGAACAAAGGAGTATGTAGCTAAATTAAGGCAAAACTGGGGAAAAAAAGTGCACTCTTGCTACTGGTGGAAGAACTTTGGGGAATTTATGCTTACTGCTTTTTTGTTACGCTTTTTCTGAGTAGTAAAAAAGTCCTGAGGTTGAGGCTTTGTTCATGTTCTCTGGCTAGTGTAGTCATGTGCTCAGAGGGTGTATCTGCAGGTTTAGATGCAGACTGTCACATGAATTTTGCTTCTGCTGAGCCGCCATGGCTCAGAACAGTGCTGCTTCATGGAGATTTTTTAGCAGAGTCCCATGCTAACAGAACCACAAAGGGTTGACTATTGCTGAGGTATTTTGTAGACAAACCCAGACATTTATTCAGGAGTGAACTCTCCAAAGCAAAACTGAAAGGGTAGGCAAGAAAAATGTAGTCCTTTTTAAAGCTGCTAGGAATATGAAACTTTTAACTGTGCATAGCACGCACCAGCAATATTGCCTTCTAAAGCAAAATCAGAGGTGTAATGTCTCATCTTTGCCATGAACTGCTTTGATCTAGCCTGAGTAGATTGGTACTAGAGTGCAGATCCTGGCATGGTTCAAGATCTTACTGTTTCTTGTCCTCCCACCACCAAATTGCTGTGTGAGAACATGCCCATCCAGAGCCAAGCCAGGCAGTCAGCATTGCTATGGTTATGACCACATAGCTCAAGCAGTTTCTACAGGTCCCCAACACACAGATGGGGCCTCCAAAAAATGCAGGTTCCACAGTTCCTCCCCCTTAATGCTTCCTATTACCTTCTTAGATTTTTCTCTAAATGTTCAGATGACCTAAAATTCTTGACACTGAAAAAAGTTAGTAATTCTCCCTAGATTTATCCAGGATCAGGATGTTTTGGCTTATGCATTGTCGATGCAACTGCTTCTGTGATCCCTACAGAACTGCTACACCAAGACCAAGGAAACCAGAAAATCCTTAAAGCTAACCAGATCCATTAAACGAAATTGTATTTAAACATACATAGCAATAAAGAAAAAAAGTTATCACTCTCTCCAGGCTTTCCATACTACTGAGTTTTGATTCTCAAAAACTGAGTTAACATTAGTAAAATGTGAGTTTGGTTGACATTTACAGAAATATCCATGTGTGCTAGGTGCTGAATTTCCATTTCACTGTAATGTAATTTGTACTTCTTAGTTGGAAGTGTATCATTAAGCCCTTGTTGCGATATTTCAAACATTAATGGATATCAACATTTTATTTTTCCCCCATTTAACCTTTCTTTCAAAAAGTGCATGCAAAGGAAACTGCATATAATTGAGTCTATTACAGAAAATTAAGATTACTTATTTAAACACAAGAAATCAAGACATACTAAAATTAATGGAGCAGATATTTAGGTGCCTCCTTTATGTTGGCTTATATTAACTCAGAATGAGGCTTAAAATTTTCTAAATAACTGCAAGGCTCTCAAAACTTCAGGTCAGCAATTACAGTAACATAAATATGCAGCCAAATGCACATACACTGCACAGAACATGAAAGTAGTATTATTGTCTTGATTTTCTGATGTACTAGGTTATTTGTCCTTAAAGCACAACTTCCTTACCAGCTTATGTCTTTTTTTGCTATTAATTTTAGAATTAATAAACTGACAGCAGCCATAAGAACATATACTAAACCAAAAGGACTAAGGGATGCTAACCTGGTCATGGGACCAAACAACCCGTTGTCCCAAATCTGTTTTATCACATGATATCTGAATACGAAGAACAGCTGAACCCAGTCAAGCCTTATTTCAATGAAGAAAGGACTTTATGTATTGACACACAAATACTAAATCATTTTTTTAGAAGCACACATAGTTCTTTCTGAGCTTTGTCAGCAGAAATATTATCTTTGGTTTACTGCAAGAGATGTGACTCAGCCAACAGATACTCTAAGGAACTGTAAGGCACCTGGGAAAGGTAATTCTTTTTGGGCTGACTGCTCCATTAATTCAGGTAGAAACTGTGTGCTGGAAGGACTGTCATTCTATGTTTGGCTAGTACAGTCAGCAGCAGAGGTACCTAGAAGTGGATGTCTAACCCCAAAAAGGTCAGCATTCCTCACTTGTGAAGTTTACATTTTGGAATTTTACAGTAAAACATGTCAGTTCAATGGGCTTTCCCAGCTACTCCATCTTCTATGTTCTAAATGCCAACATTAGCAATTTTAGCAGCAGTGCAGTCAGTAACCACAGGATCATTTGCATGCTCTGGGAAGGAAGGAAGACTTAAGACAAGTGATGGCACTGATCCCATGCCCATATCTAGATATCACCATGCTTCTTGCAAAGAAAACTCTATTGCCACCAAATCGGTAATAGCATATTTGCAGTGTAGCGGATCTACTCAATATTATCCAACCAATTACTCCAGGGAAGGTTTTAGGTCTCTATCTATAAGCTAAGTCATTAGGACAACGTGAAAAAAATCAGCCCCTACAAACCAAAACATCAGAACAAATACTGATTTTAAAAGGCTCAGCTTCAGAAACTACAAAACTCATGGCTATGAAAAGCTACAAATTACTCCTGTGAGAGGCTTGTAATCAAGACTGTAGACAGGGGGGTTCTTCTTGTGAAAATGAAAATTGTTTATGAAAATGTGAATATCCCCAAAGTTATTTCTATATTGCCTCAACAGAGACTCCTCTAATTGAATTTTCTCCATTTGTGGAGATTTTTGCTTTCTCTCTCCTCTAGTCATTATGGGCCTGTATTTCATCATTATCTAAACATGTGAAATCTCCCCAGTCTACAGATTTTTTAATTTTATAGCTTCATGGAAAATGTTGTTCTAAAATTGCAGTTCCAAGGCACCAGATCAGCATGTTGAATGTTTGCCCCCTGTATTAACTGAATCAAGTGGATAAAATTACCATTGTTTCAGTTCAGCTTAGGTAGTAACACTGCAGAACATATCCCCATGTTACATTAAACCTCATCTGGGCCTTCAAGGCTGCTCTCATTTTTAAAGAGCTAATATGATTGATGGATACTTCAGAAGAATAAAGATAAAGATTAACTTTTGAAAGCATCACTTTAAACGGCTTTTATTTGAATACTGATCCAATTTATTTAACTTTATTTTTCTTGCTTAAGAGATATGATGGTGAGAATGAAATATGTAGCTAGCACAGCTCATGCTTAAAAATTAAACACTTTGGGAGAAAAGTTAAAAATTAAACAGTTAGAAAAAAATTAATTAAAATCGTGCTATGCCTTTACAGGGATTTTTTTTCAAGAGTGAATAATAAAGCTCTACAATGAGCTAAGAATAATCTTCTAAGTTATAATTAATTGGTACATACTTGCTCCTATTTAAAGTATGTTCTAACAATTGGAGATACACTTATAAAATTGGATCATAATTATTTATCTTCTGGGCAAATTGTGTTCTAATTTTTTAAAATGTAATTGCACACAGTTTAGACCATTCTTTGATTAAGTGACAAATTTCAATACCATTTAGGGTACTATTTGGCAAAGAAAATTAATCAGAAACATTATTCTTTATTTTTGCAGCTATTTAACATTTAACTTAAGCCTATTTTTCTTGATGACTATATTTATAGACTTGTTTAATAGGTTACAAGGCTCAGATAAGAAATAACAACGAAGTATTGGTACTTTGTTGGGAGATCTGTAATACAGATTCTATTGTAAGGAACAGCACCACAAGTAGTTTATTTTTTAAGACGGCAGTTCCAAAGCTTATACTCCCATTCTCTATTACAAAGTCCAGGAGCCATGCTGCTGGCACCACTGTGCACACAGTGGAGGGAAGGATCCTCCGCCATAGCACATGCCCAGTCTGAAGAGAAAGGACAGAACTTCCCCTTGAAAATTGAGGCACAGAGCTGTGATGGGCTTGACATTCAGGTGCCTGTCACGCACTAAATTCAGGGCATATTAAGCAAGGATACGGCTACTCAGGGTGTCTGTGGCAAAGCTATGCACAGATGCTAGGTCTCCTCAGTCCCAGTCCTGTGCTTCTGAGCTTCAGGTATCGTGTGGGTCTGACTGAGGCAGGCAGAGAATACATCATCCCTCAAGTGATGGTTACTGCTATTGCTCCTTTCCCTTCCTATGCCAGATATCCCATAACTGAACACACAACTAGCACACTCAAGCTCCGCAACACTGATTTTAATGACTGAGTGGTGAGTTAAGCACTTCTTTGTGAGACTAATCTCTGAGTAGATATGCCTTGTTTTGTCCTTTCTGGACAATTTTTGCAATTAAAATATGGTCCTTTCTGTTCAATTGCTTTGCAAAGCTGTGGAGAGATCATTCCTGAATGAGAAAATTGGAGACAAATCTAACTTTTAAAGATTTAAAATTAACTACTGCTAATCCATAATCGCTACATATAGGGTCATTTTATTGTGATCACGTACAGAAGTAAGAAGGTAAAACTGCTACCTGAACCAGCTGCCCCATAAAGCCCAGTTTTGTCTTTCACAAGACGAAATCCTCTCTCTTTTCAGACATACTCCCCAGATGATCTTTCAGAGCACTAACTCCTTGATTAACTCGTGCGCTCAACAGTGTTTTCGTCCTCCTTAAACAGTTTTATTGACTTGAGTGCAAGATTCTACTCAAATGTTGTAAAAACCTATTAATTAGTTAAATCACTTCAGCAACATTGGCTGACACTAGCTGGCAAAGCTCCAGTAACAGTTCAAAATGCATGAATAGCTATGCCTGAATTTTTTCAGTAATTAAAACTTCTAGGGGTTGAGAACACAGAAAGGATCTATTTTATTGTTTTACATGTATCAGACATTCATGTGTGAAAAAAAATAAAATAACTCTCATTTTTTTATGTTTGTCGCTAATGATTCCCAAAAATAGCTGGTGGGCATCAAACCTGAGAAAAAAGCTAGTGTCTCTTCCAAGCAACTAACAAAAATAATTAACCTTTTGGCCACGTTCCCACAAATAGTGATGCAGATGGTTAAACTTAAGTATATTTATAAGTTGATGCAAGACCGTAGCACTAGTGTGTCCATGTGAAACAAAGCAACAGAATTACGTATCTCAAGTCATTAGAGAGAAATAAGGGAGGAGGAAAAAGAAAGAAAAAATACTTTGTTACGAAATTTGATTTTCTATTACCTAAGCCAGACTTCATTGAAATTATCTCAATTATTGACTGTTAAATTGTTATTTACCACTCCCTCTGATCTATGGATAGTTTCATTTATAGTCATTCATTCATTATAGACATGTTACAGTCTCCTGATAGTCTCCTGTACACTCTTGCAGTACAATTTGTTTCTCTGGTGACATTTCCATTCAGTAGTTAAAGGTCCATCCAAGTAAGTACACTGCCAATTTAGACAGGTAGATGGGCATGAATCCATTGTTCTTTGCTGAGGAAATACAAATTCTGCACCAACCAGTATGGAGATCTAATACTCTCAAATTAGGCTTGTTAGTTATTACTGTCTTTGTTCAAATTACGTGATGGAAGTCATCTTACTTCATTACTTCCACCTTTCTTAACACTGACAAAGAATTAATTAGTGTTCCTAAAAGTCACAGCAATATGACAAGTCTTTGAAATGGTAAACAGAAGTCACTGGAAAAGCCCATATCTACACTATTACATTTTAAAAGATTAACTGGGTACTAGGATGCAATCATCCAAGATCCTGATTTAATTTTTTAGTAACCAGAAGTGGTTCACCTGTAGTGCAAAATGACACACAGATGTGTTCTGTCTTGAAATCCAGAGACTCAACTGGAAAATTCATAGCATATTCTCTTTTCCGAGATCTCTGCTCTACCTCAGTGCCCCAAGACTTCTCAGAACAACCTGGACGATCAGAGACCAGAACAGATACAAAATATCTGGATTTGCATTCAGGATTGTCCACCAGTCTCTACTTCTTCTCATTCATGAAGACAGACAAATGCAAACTTCATTAACCCATGGGCCACAGAATGGATACTGACTTCAGTCTAATTCAGCGCAGCAGACTGCACTCCACTGCAAATACCATCTATTCATCTAAGCATTGCTTTCCTTAAAAACAAAAAATCAACAAAAAGAAAACTCACGCCTTCCTATCTCTTGTGCTAGAAAGTGTAGACTGAATGTACACTCAGAATTGCAAAAAAAGAAGAAAAACATATTAGAAAGAAGGTAAGTATTGAACATTAACTCTGCTTATCAAGTAGCATAGTGAGTTTAGCTCTGTTGATCAAAGATTAGCAGATTATTATCAACCATAAAGTCAGCATAACACATGCAAGGACAAGAGACACCAAATTTGCAGACATCAGAATGCAACCCTCACTTTATACAACTTTGATGTGGTAGAGTATTGGATTTTCTCATTTGGGGGGGGGGTGGGGGTGGGGATTGATGATATCTGCAAGGCAGTTTTCCAAGTAAACAAAACTGATCAGAGTGCTTGTGACAGAAGAATAATAGTAAAATTAGTAAAAACTGCATTAAACCTAAAATCACCCCAAAGTGATATGAAGCCCAGATCAATCAAATGCATTTACTGTAAGTTTTCTAGGGGTATCAAGACAATTAATTAAGGTGCTTTGTTTCCATTGAAAAGACAGCAACCAATAAATAGCAATGGTTACATTTCTAAAGAAGAAAAAACATAAGAGCAAACTGAAGTGGCTATGACTAGCTAGGGGCACTCCAACAGGTCCAGTAAAATCTTAAAGAAACATAGCAACATAATTGTGTCTGATGCTATCCTATCATCTCCCACTGCTCACTGCTACATATTAGCAAAAGAATAACATCACCACAGCTCTACTAACAGAACCAGAACACAAGCACTCCTTTTTCTGCTGAAGGCAAAATCAGCTGTCTCAGTTCAAAGCAGCTCTCTCATATACTCATGTTCACACTATCCTGTCTAACTTTGCCTCAAGCAAGCGTGCATCCACAGTCCACTCTGCCAGCAGAAATATGTATGTGGAAACCTGTAGCTGATGGATGGTAACAGTAGCTGGAAGAAAATCACGTCTGCACCCACAGAGAGGTTTGCAAAAACATGCTTGTGTCTATGTATAAGTCGGGCTTTGAGCCATCATAGTGTATATTCACATGTTACCCATTGTTATGATATATCCTGTCAGGAGTTTAGATTGCAGCTCTCCACACATTCTTTCCTGAACCTCAGAAATACACGTTCACTCAGTCTATCCAATGCAGAAAGTCTGAAAATGCTAATCCTCTTAGAAACATGTTTTTCTTTCAGAAGAGATATGCAGTGAAGGTTAAAGGGGTTAACAAGGCTGATTCTCAAGCTCAGGCAGGCATTGTATGGTAATTTTGTTAATTTTTTAGGCTGAACCACAATGCTGTTATATCTAAGGAGTGTGAATAATGTATTTCTTCACACATGAAAGAGCTTCACAGGGATGAGCTCAGTTAAATGAAGGTAGAAGCAAACATCTTAATTTTCAGCTAACAGTAGCTTCTCTTGTACAGCATTCTGCTGTTGACTGAATCCCAGTAACCTTAGCTTCTCAAACTACAGAGGGAAATTTCAATGTGCTTATATGTTTTCTACTAGGTTTATATTCCATGTATTCAACATGGAAGTTTCAAGGGTTTCCATTGCTCCAATACAGGAATAGCATATATCCCAATTTAACAGAGTGAAAATGTTTGCCTTCATATCAACTGTCAAGTCAGTAGTCAATGCAGACTTTCAAGCAAAATGTGCTGGAGCCATCAGCTGTTTACAAAGAGCAAAATTACTTAAATTCATTGATTAAAAAAACTGTAAGACATACCTTGAAGTCTAATCCTAGATTTTCAGTTGAAAAAAATAATCACTTCTTTTTAACAACTGCAAGGATTAAAATATGATATTGATTCCTAGACCAGTGCAACCAGATGTCTCCTTATAGCCTCTTCTACATGTGATGTTATGTGTTTGGCTTGCCTCTTGTAGAGCCAAACTTCTTTTTTAGAGTTATGTTCCTTGTTTTAGCATCATGTTTTGCCCTGCAAAAGTAGTAGTGAGCAATACCACCTAAAGCCCTTTGCATACTATGTAATCCTGGTATTTCAGGTACTCAAGCCTCCCTTCCTCAGATGAATGCTCTCATCTTTAGGCTGGAGAGCTGTATTATTTCTCTTGCTAATGAAGTAAATCCCAGTGGCTGAGCTTCAACGAGAGGCGTAAAGTGTGTTGCGGTGTCTTAATACTGTCCCAAACACCTCGCAGATAGGTCATCAGGGTGGTCTTCTGCATGTGGCAGATGCAGGGCTGAGGTACTAAACTGAAGCTCTACCACAATCTCAGAACTACTGTTTAAAAGGGTGTTGAGAAGCAGCTTCTCTGCCAGCTCTATTTGAAAAGAAAAGGAGCAGACCTTTTCCTGCTTTAGCGACACTTCTGAAAGGCACCTTTTGCAAGGACCCCTAACTCTATGATCGCCATTTACATATATTCATTTGATACAGGTATCTTTCTACCTGTAGTGCTGGACCCTAAGAGGGCCTACTCTCCCTTCACAGTCTGATGTTCTTCACTCAGCACAGTGGCTGCCAACAACTTCATTTAGAGGTTGCCAGATCTCCTTGTAGGAAGTGTAAGAGTCTGATTCTGCCCTGTGAGCCAGGCATCTAAAAATGAAGCACTGCAACACCTTAGAAATTCAAGCCTTCAGCTTCTTCAAGCTTCTCAGCTGACTTCCACTTTCATGCATACTTAATGTTGCAGATCACATGTATGAGGTTTTTTTACTAATTCCGTAAGAAAATCTGCAGTGCTACAGCTGGAAATCTAATGTTTTTTTTCAAATAGTGCAGAAACACAAAGAGGACCTCTGGCTTTGTGCTATGAATGACCATTATTTTCCTTAGTGAACAGTGGCAAATTATGTGCACAGTAAAGAACATGTAATTACAAAGTACAAACAGTAACTGATTATTATGATTATTTCAATCCCCTACAGTGAAGAGTAGATGGTAATTAATTTCTGGACCTACCAGACTAAATATAATTACTAAAAACTACAGCAACTGTAGGCATATGCTGGTAAAACAGTTAGATATTACTGTATTTGTTTATTACCCAACACCTTATCCATAATTAAATGCCATAAGTGAAACAGAAAAAACATTTCAAAAGAACTTCTAAAAAGCCATAGATTAAAAACGTGGTTAAAAATTATGAATTTTAGCATTTCTACAGTGTTATTAATTGCACGTTCTCTGTTACGCGTATTTGAATTTTAACTGCAGTCACTGCCAGGGAATCAAAAACCTCCTTTACATGATTTACTGCGTGTGCATTTATGTGGTATTTTAATACCACATATTAATTTAATACTACCCTAATTTTGTATTGATTAGAATCTTGGGACACAAGCCTAATTCCATAGTCTCATTTTGGGGTCTACTGCTCTAAGAATTTGTTCCTTCCAACATGTGCTGCTTGTGAATTAGCCTATTGTATGAAACATCTCATCTTCCAGAATAAGGTTTTTGGGAGGGGATGGGTGGAAAGGTTGCAAATTAGCCTTTATTTTTCCTCTCATAGTCAAACTCAAATTATACCTGTACATAAAATATCTCTGAGCTCTCTGGAACTCTATCTTCATGCTCTGACTATGCAAACCCACCAAGACCAGACTTTCTGCAATGCATCAGTCAATGTCTTTGTTCTGTTTCAGAAGAGGGAAGGGCATCTACAAGAACTTTTAGAGTAGTTTTCAGCAGATAGAACTTTCCTCATTGCTGGTAAGTGGAATAGGCAAGGATACATATGGTTTCTATACCTGTCACCAGCTTTCCTCACCAGAAGCTGTCAGAGAAGGTTGGAGAAAGATGACCAGCATGAGTTTTCCCTTCTTTGTGAGGAAACAAGCTCTGAGGGGTTCCTACAGATACTGAGGTGGCTGTTTGCAGCAAATTCACAAACAGTTGTTAAGGGCATCAAACCGAGCAAAACAAGCAATTGATGAGAAAGTATAAAATGGCACCTGTTGGATGTGCTCTCTGCATGTATCTTGTACTTATCTGCTTGCCCTTTGCACTTGAGCTAACTATTGTCTCTGAAGTGCTAAAGAGGCAGAATCATGACTCAAACACCATTTAATTAAATTCTGATTGTAGAATCACCATCATTTTCTTGGTGGAAAAGCAGGGAAAACAGCCCCTGCTTTATTATCAGGTTTCAGTCTGAGTTGATTTAAACTGAGCAAAGGCGATATGGGGTACCCCTGATGCAGTAGGGATCTGAACATTCCTGAGAGAACACTGACAGACCCCTACAAATGTTGTTACTGTGAAACACAAGCTGATTTTATGTCCACAGAGCCGCTTTTACTAGTAGCCTTTGCAATGTCATTTCAGCATAAATAGATAGGAAATGAGTCTGCTCATATGTTAGTTACATTCAGTATGTAAGTGCTCTGAGATAGCAACTGGTAAATTCTAGGGTGGGGAATTGAACAAATCCTATAATCATAAGAAATAAAAACACATCTCTGTGTCTTTGCAAGTTGTACCCCTATTTATCAGCTGACTGTCAATGTGTATTCTGTAATTACATTATTTTTTGCAGCTGTTCTTCAAAACTGCAGTTTCTTTGGAGAAATGCACTACTTTAACTTAGTAACTATTCTCTACCTCTGCCCTGCTGTGATGCTTTTATCATAATACTTGTCATCTGCTGGCAACCACAATCTTGTGCTCCCAAGAATGGCCCCATAGAAAGGCTAAGATGAATCTTCAGATGGCTCCTTAAATTTATTCCTTTCCTCTCTTGCTATTGTTAGCAAAGCATTAAGCTTCTTTTTTTTTCCTGATGCCTCCTTCTTCAATCCTGCTGGAAAGGATGAAGACACAGGGTAGGAGAAAGCTTTGCATGGTGACAGCTTTTTAACACTGAATCATCTACTGCTGTGCATGCTAATAGATGGTGCTAGGTTTGATTAACTAATTTTGCAAATTATTATCTAAGTAAATTACTTTTGAAGATTTTTTCCAATGATTCTTTCTCTTTAATCTCCTCTTTGAATAGTTTCATAGTGATTGTTGCTGCTGACGATAAGAATTCATATAAAACCCTGGGGTATATATTTCTTAGTAAATATATCTGGTATCATCTTACACAAGAAAACCCTCCCCCTCACACACATCTTATTCAAAGGTAGATAGTCATAGTTTCAAAATATTTTTTTTTCAGAAGTTTCAAAGTCATAGAGGAATGCAATTTCCATTAATGCTCAGTTATGACTGGTTTTAAAAGACACTCAGGTACATATGTAACCGGGTATGCCTGTAAAGGATTTTGAAAGATTACAGACACATCTTAATTGAAAACAAATACCTGATTGGCCCAAGACGTCTTTGAAAAATCCTACATGCCTATATGTCTATAGAGATCTGATCTTTTTGCAGAGCTAATACAAGACTAGGACTAAAAATGTAAGACTTTTTCTCTTCTCTTTTTCTTTGTTACTTGAAAGTAAAATATTTTCCTTTAAACCAAAATATCATGTGATGTACTTATGCAAATACTTCTACACCCACATTCCACATAATCAGAAAATCCATCATTAAGCCACGGTCTTAACCTATACTCTGTACTTATCTCATTGTCCACAGATCACTACATACTTAAATATTTGTATTTTCAGTAATTTAACATTTCTTAGATGCTTGCCTTTAAAAGATAAACTTCATACACCATCCATGGCCTGTGTTGCCTTGCCTCAGCTGAATAAACCTGTGCCTGGACAGCCTAACTTACATATCTGCTGTCAAACCACTACAGTGCTGTTAATGCTCAACACATCAGCTATCATATTATCCTCTCTCTGAAACCTTACATGAGCTTTTCCATGTATTCCTGAATCACATTAATTTCCAAGTCCTCACCCTTACTTCATAACGTTTCCCTCAAATACATTGTTTCATCTCCTTTCTTACTTCTCAGTCCTTCTGCCTCTAACCTCTCTCACTTCTTTAATCACCTAACATCTTCTGCTCTCTTGCCCTGACACGGGCATCGTATTTGTCTGCCAATGCAGTGTTCACTCATCTTTCTTCCTTTAAACCCCTCCTTAAAACCCATCTTCTCTTGTTCTAGCATATAATTATCTAACAGCAATTTATCAGGAGTGGGCAGCGGCTATATGGGTGTCCCCTCCACCCACTCATACATGCAAAGTCATATAATTCATTCTGAAGCCCCACAGACATTTTTAAATAACAGCCAGAGACCTCTGCTTCCTTACATACCACTCTGCAGAATGGGACACTGTGGATGGGGGCAGGCAGGAGAGGAAGAGCATGCCAGCTGCATTGCCTCTGAGTAGGAGAAATGGGAAATACACATTTCAGTTTCACTTACCGGTTTCTATTGCTAGAAATCCAATCCGAGATTAACGTTGCAGCCTGCTGGTGACAGTGTTTGTTACCAAAGCTGCAGGCCAACATGATGACTTCCCGACGCAATTCTCTGTCCAAATTAAAGAAAGCAGTAAGGCTGCATTATTGAATATGTTTGAATGTTTACAAAAACCTATTTCTTATAACAGTGGCAGCAACTGGTAGTTGGGCAACATATAATCCAGCTATTCAAATCTCAGTGTCAATTTAATGCCTACAGCTGCTGCAACAACTAAAGAAAGGTCATGGACCAAAACCAGCTCCCATTTACACTTATGTGCTCTTCCTGACCTCTGCAGTCACATGAGTCCAAGTTCTTAAATATCCAGTGCAGTCAAATATTAAATTAAGGTTTAGGAAATCATGTTCTCCAAACTCAGGAAAGGGGAATTAATCTCTTGCTGCTTTCCCTCTAACTCAGGAAGGAAAAACAGGACCACAGAGCTAGGAAAGTATGACATGCTGAAGATGACACCAAATTTTAGATAGTACATTATTACAACTATATCCCACAAACAAATAATAAAAAAAAGAAGCATAACAGTACTCATGTTGGTATGATGCTTGAACAAATGATTTGTTTAAATTATTCGTTGGCCATCCAAGCTTGAGATACATTGATGCAACTTGTCTTAAAATATACTCCTGAGGAGGAAAAAAAAATATATTTAATGTTAACACTTATTCTTTATTTGCAATTGAAGTACCACTGACTATTGAGGTTTGGTCTCTCTTTTTACCCTCAAATAATGTCCAACTTTTCAAAGATTTTGATTTTCATTCAGCAAAGTGACATGTCCACTTATAATACTTCACTGCTATAGTGAGAAGCTGTAGAACAGCTATTTGATTAGATGCCTAGTATAAGACAATTTATTGTTATAAACCCCATCAATTTAAAAAGTTTCTTACATGCTATTTTGAACTCAGAATACACAGATAAAAGGTTGCAAGAGCGTCTACAGCTTAATTTCTGCTCTATGGCCCATCTTGACTACAATGTGCATGTTCAGTTTTAAAAGAATATTGGTTTAATATCCATAGCCATAGAAAAATTGTTATGCAAGTACAGTCAAATAATTGACCTCAGAATAAAGAACAATGTGGCTGCAAGTAAGTGTAAATTTGTACATTTAATGACACTGTGCTTTAAGTTTAGTTTCCTGGTGTGCTTAAAGAACAAAACAAGTCCAAGATCTACTTTAGTTACTTTTTACACAGGAGATGTATTTACATATTCTGACCAATTCTGAAGAAAACCATCGCATTCTGAAGAATGTCATCGCATTCAGCGTAATCTTTTGCCAGTGGAACTCACCAATTTGAAAGAGAACTGAGATATAAAGAATTGCATAGGAGAGCATCTATTTTATTACTGTGGATGCACAGGCATGTATATATGATGTCAACCTAAAAGGAGATTCACAGTGCAGCTTTCTCTAGCAGATACGTTATTCTGTGACTAAAAAGACTTTTTATTTCCTCTGCTATCACCTCTGCTTTCAAAACTCTCAACAGTAATCATAAAACACAACCCCAGCCATGAATTTTACTGGTTTTATTTATTAAAACTATGTCTTCTTTACACAGCCATGTTTAGAAGTGCAATGGCAGACTTATAAGAATTTTTCTGTGCAGTTAACAGACTAAACATGTAAATTATTTCAATATCATTTTAAATTATGGCTCTGGTTTGCATGTAGGCCTACACTGTAGGTTCATAAAGAATTTCAATCTGTCTTTATTAATCTGTAGTATATGTTCTAAAAAAATAATTTTCCATGTCAGCAGGCATTTCTGTGTATGTGTGGGTGTGTATATATATGTATGTACTTCTACATATATATATACATACAGCCACCTCTAGCTTCCTACTCTCTGAGCATGTGTGTCTGTGGACACACACAAGCAACTATACGTTTAAGAAGAAAAAAACACCTTTTATCATTTCAGGCTTTAGAGAGTTCCTTCATTTGAAGGCTTTACAAAATTACATAAAATTACAGTATGTTGGCCACTGAAAATATGTAGACTACATAAAATTCATAGTGAATAAAAAAACCCAAGAGTTTCTAATTGTCACTGGCTGCAATCAAATCCTGTGTACTTCATAAAACATGCTTCAGCATAGCTATGATTTTTTTTTATTCCAGGTAAAATGTTAAAATCTTTGTCATGTCTATCTTAATTATCTACTTCTAGCTGTTACTGCTGTCCCTTCGGACCCAATTATGAATGGGTTTTTGATTCAATGGTGATCTAATCCTTGTTAATTAAGGTAACTGCATTGAATTCACCATGGCTTTTTGGATGAAATAATGACTACAAATCTTTACTTCAGCTGCGTGTGTCCTGTTCAGTTGTGCCTGTATTTGGTGTCCTTGCTGAGCTTAGGCATCAATCTAAATATCGCTGTGGGGCTCCTCAAAAGAGAAAATCTGGAATAGATTACTTCAGCTCTTTAAGTGAAATACTTTATTTGTCATAATATTTTATAGGAGCGATAATTACCTTTCCTTCTACTAATCATATATGCCTCAAACAACAGTTATCACTGTTCAAATGCAAATGAACCAAAGCTTGACAACTGCTATGCTTAAATAAAGAAGAATTAGGAAAAAAGCTAATATCCCTAGGTCATTTACAGTAGCTAACTGGGGAAAAGTTCAACTCTTGGCAGTGAAAGGAGAGAGAGTGAGAGGAAGGAAGGAGGAAGGGAGGGAAGGGAGGGAAGGGAGGGAAGGCAGGAAAGGCAGGAAAGGCAGGAAAGGCAGGAAAGGGAGGAAAGGGAGGAAAGGGAGGAAAGGGAGGAAAGGGAGGAAAGGGAGGAAAGGAAGAGGGCCGGGGAAGGGGGAGAAGACTGTCTATCTTACATTGAAGATGTTGTAGTTTTCTGTGCGGTCCAGCAATTTATCTAGAGGATAAAGAGCTCGGCTGGCAGCGTGCCAAGGCAGAAAATCCTTCTCCTCTGAAAGGTATCTGATAATCTCCAAAGGAATATTCTGAGGTAAATAACCAGCTCTGCACAATAAAAGAAGTTAATATTAAATTGGTTTTGCAGAAGATACATGATGAGGCAAAAATTACTTCTTCTTTTCCAAACGAAATTAAAAGGCAGAAAAACATAATAAACTCATTTCACTATAATGACATTAAAGTCAACCTTACAAAAAACAGCAACTCACAGTCTCTCCCCACACATGTGCAAGCATACTTACTGGATGAAGGAAGGCACGAGCACACATGAAAGAAAACTAGACAAGCTATCCCGACTTTATACAGATTCCTATAAAAGACATGAAGAATGAAGTAACTGACTTTAAGTAAAGATAAAAGGAAGGTGCTGCTTTGCTGATTTTTAAGATAGAAAGCTATCTGCATAAAATCAACAACCCAAGGCATTTTGCTTCAGAGAACATTTCTACTGGCCAGGGGCAATTGGGAAGAACTAGTGGTGAAGAAGGATCTTTAGTTTCAGTTATCCTCGCCACTCTTTTCTCTCTCCTTTAGAGCTGTCTTGTCTTCTATCCACCCTAAGCCACTTTGGAGTGACTTAGTTTATTAAACTGAAGTGGCACCCAGTGACATCACTTTGGATAAGAATGTTCCAGCACTTTCCACATAAACAATGTTTTCTTCAGGTGTTTATAAATCAATCAGCTAGAATTTTGTCCCATTCTTTTACAGTCCTAAAAGACCTGTCCCTGCAAGGGAAAGAGTTTAGGGGAATTTCAGGAAGACTTTTTAAATTAATAGCTTTACAAGTAAAGTGCAATACAGACATAAGCATTTGAAAGTTGCTTTTTAAAACTGCATACAGGAAACATGAAGCTTTAGGATTTGCTCTCATTTTCTTTTTCAGAATAGCATTTTTTCTTAACTATTCAGACTGCAAAAACAAAGTGTAACCCTGTGGGTGTGAACTTTCCAGAAACGTACAAGTCTCTTCTTCTGATGTATGTGTTTAAATCCCAAAAGAGTTCGCTACCTGCCTAGAGAGGAGATAATGATTCTGTTTTCATTAAACACTTAAAGTCAGCAAGTTGGATTCCACAAGCTTCAATTTAACATAGGCTACAGTATGATATATCTTCATAGACTATTTTTAATCCCTATTGGTTGCAAATGTTCCCCTTGATTTCCATCACTGTCTGCGGAAGAGATGCAAGCATATAGCAAACAAAGAAAATTACACAGATTATTATGGAAATGAACCAATGCATAGATGTTGATAGACATTTTTATCTCAGTTGTAACAGCATATAAAAACTATTTTGCTGAAATATTTGAAATAGATAGGTTTCTTTGGGACAGTCCAAACCCATAGTTTCCTTGCAAGGTGCATCATATTTTTGTTTTTCATTGTTTTTCACACTCTCTACCGGAAGAATTACATGCTGTTCCCTTCATGTTCTCAGGAAAGAAGTGAGTTCATGTAACAGCTTTCAAAAGTATCTATCCCATGTCCTTATGATGACTCACTCTCCAGTCTGCTTCATGTCATCTTTGCCTTTATTTTGTCAGCAAGGCTCTGTTCTCAACTCCAGTTATAGCATATACTCAAGCAAGGAAAACAAGATCACATGGGAACTCACTGTGTCACTCAGGAACTGAGCAGATATAAAATGAGAATGGTGGAGCTCTTAAGAGTGGGTGGTGGACAGAGTTCAATGCATCTGAAGACAGAGGAAGTTACTCCATTTTATAGGTCTTTCTTATTT
Source organism: Strix aluco (assembly GCF_031877795.1). Lineage (NCBI taxonomy): Eukaryota > Metazoa > Chordata > Aves > Strigiformes > Strigidae > Strix > Strix aluco. The sequence goes on from NC_133935.1 coordinate 47,373,594, forward strand.
CTGAAGCAGCAAAATATCATTAAGACGAGTTCTAGGTGTTAATACTTTGTAAAGATGTGTAACCACAATTAATGGAGCCAGAAGCAAGCTGGATTGACTGCAGTTAAAAATCTCAGAGATAATGTTAGCAAAGAGGTAAACTAGCTTGAAGTTGCATATATGTAATTAGTTCCTAATGGGATTTGTGATTATTGTTACTGATAATTTGACTGACATATGAAAGTGTGGAGTAAAGAACAAGAGGAATAGCTCTAGGAAACATGCTGCTTAAGGAATAAACAGATGAATGTTTATTATAGCTGCACTAATGGACATTTAGGATCACACTTCCAAAATTAAATCTTTCTATGCTAAGCACAAAAGGGAAATCATCACTGCAAAACAAACTGATTATTTCTTTTTAAGCTTAACTTCTCCATAAAGACACATACGAAGTGAACTCAGAGAGATCTATCTCTTATTCCTGAGCTCTTGGCCTTCCTAATCAGTTTCAAAATCGTGATTCTTATCTGATGATACTCATCCTGTTCACAACAGAAACTGTTACTCTTATCACTCACTGCTTCTAACTTGCAAATTTATCAGCCCATTCAATTCTGCCTGTCTCTCCCCCTGTCCCCCACTTTTCCTATTGTTTTCCTAAGGGTATATTTCTTCTCACAAAACCAGATTGTGGCAAAGTCTGAGTTTTTCCTGTTTACTCCTGAACTTCCTTCTCTTTCTGAGTATGACCCTTGAAGAGCTTATGCACAGTATCATCAAAACCAACCGCCACATCAACAGAATCACTCCCAGGGACAGGGACAGGGATGAGGGGAGGTCCTTGTGGATGACATTATTATATAAATGACAACAAATTCATCACTTCAGATCATGATTTTGAGGGAAAGCGGTTATGTCTGCTACAATCAATGTTAAACTCTCTGTCAGTGCATGTTGGGCAGATGTGCTTCGAGTACAGCTGTTAGGCTGGACCTCTGAGGGAACTTGAGCAGAGACATATCTAAAAATCCTCTACAGTGTCAGTTAAGACAGGAGCACTTCCCTGGAGAAAACAGAAGTGCATCAGGAACTTTGCCTTGGCAAAATGTTCTTTATATTCTACACTATTTTATTGTATGGATGCCTACAGAAAATCAAGACAGCCCTATTTTTTCACCTTTAGCCACTAAGCCATGTTTATGAATCTCTTATTCCAAATACACTGCACTCCTAGACTACTTGCCATTAAACAGTTTCTGTCAAGAGGTAGTGATAAATACATTCATTGTTTTACCTTTTTTATAAAATGTGGTATATAACATATATGTTATAAAATATTAAATGCATATTACAGCTTTAAAAGCCTGAGGAGTATTTCCAGTCACAAAAAAGGAGAGTTTGGAAGGCCAAATACTAAGGTCATTAATTTTTGGCATTCATAGTTGAGAAAATAGGATATAAGGAGAAGCTCTCACTCTAAATCATAAAAGAGATAAACCATGAACCACAAAATGGATAAAAAGTCCTAAAATCCATATCACAGATCTAGGACCTGTGTGAATTGTCCTGGGAGGTAGCATGACTATCATGACAAACAGGTCAGCAGAAGACAGAAACTAGCCAAAGTAGTGTGACTGTGTGGTGAGCTATGCTCTATTATTCTGCATCTCTGCAAAGCACAGCAGCTGGTTTCTTAAGCTTTGTATTTTAGTACAATTGTATTCTTTAACTTTACACTAAAAGCTTGCCCAGCACTAAAAGTGATTTCAAGACTCCTCTTTCCCAGAGGATACTGCATCCAGGAAGATCTACTGGCTCATCTGAACAGTGGCAAACTCAATCACCAGCCAAGGGGTGCTGGCATGCTTCTAGGATTCTCCTTCAATAGCCTGGAAGAGCTAGATTCAGAGATGGTTACACAGGATCTGGACAGCAGAAGTTTCATTTCTGCATCCAGAAAAGTAGGAAGGAATGGTCAAAGACTCACGAGTGTCACAGGACTTGTGACAAACATAGCTGACAACTGCTAATTGAAATCACTTGTGGCGGTTGGAGGCCAACTAGGGCACAGCGATCATGAAATAATAAAGTTCTCTATTCTTAGAGAGACCAGTAGAGGGGGAAGCAGAACTGACATCCTGGACTTCCAAAGGGCTGACTTTGTCTTGTTTGGGCACCTGCTTGACAGGATCCCTTGGGAGACGATCCTGAAGGGTACAGGGGTCCAGGAAGGCTGGGCGCTCTTCAAGAAGGAAGTCCTAATGGCTCGGGAGCAGGCGGTCCCCAGGTGCTGTAAGAGAAGCCGGTGACAGAGAAGACCACCCTGGCTAAACAGGGAGCTTTGGCTGCAACTCAGGGAGAAAAGGAGAGTTTACCGCTTTTGGAAGAAGGGGCTAGCCACTCACAGTGATTACAAAGATGCTGTGAGGCTATGCAAGGCGGAAATCAGGAGGCCTAAAGCCCAGCTGGAAATCAATCTGGCTTCAGCAATCAAGGATAACAAGAAATGTTTCTATAAGTATGTTAACAGCAAAAGAAAGACAGGGGAGAGCCTCCATCCCCTGCTAGACGCAGGAAGAAACATGGTAACAAGTGATGAGGAAAAGGCTGAGGTGCTTAATGCCTTCTTTGCCTCAGTCTTTAATAACAAGACTAGTTGTATTGAGGGAATCCAGCCTCCTCAGCCAGAAGACAGAGACTGGGAGAATGACCCCCCCGCATTCCAGGAGGAGACAGTCAGTGACCTACTGCATCACACAGACACACACAAGTCTATGGGACTGGGTGGGATACACCCGAGGGTGCTGAAGGAGCTGGCTGGGGTGCTCGCCAAGCCGCTTTCCATCATTTCCAGCAGTCCTGGCTGACCGGGGAGGTCCCGACAGATTGGAAACTGGCCAATGTGACGCCCATCTATAAGAAGGGTCAGAAGGATGATCCGGGAAATTACGGGCCTGTCAGCTTGACTTCAGTGCCCGGGAAGCTGATGGAGCCGCTCATCCTGAGTACCATCTTACGACACATGCGGGACAGCCAGATGATGAGGCCCAGTCAGCATGGGTTTATGAAAGGCAGGTCCTGCTTGACAAACCTGATCTCCTTCTATGACATGGCGACCTGCTTATTGGATGAGGGAAAGGCTGTGGATGTTGTCTACCTTGACTTTAGAAAGGCCTTTGACACCATTTCCCACAGCATTCTCCTGGCAAAAGTGGCTGCTCGCGGCTTGGATGGGCACACGCTTTGCTGGGTAAAACACTGGCTGGATGGCCGGGCCCAAAGAGTTGTGGTGAACAGACTTAAATCTAGTTGGTGGCCAGTCATGAGTGGTGTCCCCCAGGGCTTGGTTTTGGGGCCACTCCTGTTTAACATCTTTATTGATGATCTAGACGAGGGGATCGAGTGCACCCTCAGTAAATTTGCAGATGAAACCAGGTTGGGTGGGAGTGTTGATCTGCTCGAGGGTAGGGAGGCTCTGCAGAGAGATCTGGACAGGCTGGAGCGATGGGCTCAGGCCAACTGTAAGAGTTTCAATAAGGCCAAATGCCGGGTGCTGCACTTGGGCCACAACAACCCCCAGCAGCGCTACAGGGAGCTTGGGGAGGAGTGGCTGGAGACCTGCCAGTCAGAGAGGGACCTGGGGGTGTTGATTGACAGCCGGCTGAACATGAGCCAGCAGTGTGCCCAGGTGGCCAAGAAGGCCAATGGTATCCTGGCTTGTATCAGAAATAGCGTGGCCAGAAGGGACAGGGGAGTGATCTTATCCCTGTACTCGGCACTGGTGAGCCCACACCTCAATTACTATGTTTAGTTTTGGGCCCCTCATTACAAAAAGGACATTGAATTACTCAAGCGTGTCCAAAGAAGGGCAACGAAGCTGGTGAAGGGTCTGGAGCACAGGTCTTATGAGGAGCAGCTGAGGGAACTGGGGTTGTTTAGTCTGGAGAAGAGGAGGCTGAGGGGAGACCTCATCGCCCTCTACAACTACCTGAAAGGAGGTTGCAGAGAACTGGGGATGAGTCTCTTTAACCAAGTAATGAGCGATAGAACAAGAGGGGATGGCCTCAAGTTGCGCCAGGGAAGGTTTAGACTGGATATTAGGAAGCATTTCTTTACATAATGGGTTGTTAGGCGTTGGAATGGGCTGCCCAGGGAGGTGGTGGAGTCCCCATCCCTGGAGGTGTTTAAGAGTAGGGTCGACATAGCACTGAGGGATCTGGTGTAGTTGGGAACTGTCAGTGTTAGGGTAATGGTTGGACTGGATGATCTTCAGGGTCTTTTCCAACCTAGACAATTCTGTGATTCTGTGTCATTTATGGAGCAGGATAATAACCAAGATGAGGAAAGAAGGCAGAACCCGGAATGAGTCTCTTTGTGAACTCTGATGGAAAAACACAGACCCATAGAAATGTTAAAGAGAAATGTTTAATAATTATCATTACAATAAAAAGAAAAGAAACAGTAGCAACCTTCCCATCAAAGGGAAAAATATAAAATAATTTCCCTGTCATATAATTGTCTGGAAATATTTACTCAAAGGCACTACAGAATATAACATTAGTTAAGTACATACTCTACACATGCAGCCTGATTTATCACTCTCTCTTCCAACAATGTCACTGGAAGGTCAGTGACAGAAATCCTTATTTTTATTGTGTCTTTTTAGTCATCAATCATATTGCTATCCCTAAAGTCCAGCAAAAGTACTATCAAATATTGCCTGCCAAAGTCCAAATGCATGAGAGCCAGGGCTAAGAGACAAGGTTCTTTTCCAGCTTAGCCACCTGGGAGGAAAATTGAAATATTGTCTGTCACTCAGGGATTATATGCTACACTGAAACCAGGTAACAAACATAAACACCACAGAAATACTGTGATGTCCAATCTTATGTCTGGACTGAACCAGTCACACTGTTTCTCCAGATATGTCTCCAGTAGCCACCTGAGAATCTTAGCAAGCACATATCTAAAACCAAAAAAATTCTGCAGAGGAATCTGGAATAGTCTTGGCAAGTATCTTAACAAATAAAATAGTCAAATCAAACAGTGTTGATTCATAAACAGTGGCTGAATGCATACCAATGTTCAGGTTAAGCATTTCTCAAGTGTAGGTTAAAAAGTTTACAAAACTTCACCTATAGCATCTGGCATGAAAAGGCTGGACATCACCTTAAGAACTCATCTAGTCTCTCCCCTACCTAAAGCAGATTCATACCAATGCCATTCCCGAAAGAAATTTATCTAGTTTTGTTTATATAGGCATCTAGCAATGGATATCCTAAAAGCACTAGAATTTCAGTACTCCTCTTCTCAGAGGCATGATAATAACTCTGGTCTTTTGCCCTGTAAATATTCACAGAAGAGTACCAACAGACCTATTTCATGTCCTAAAATGAACTGCTGTCTACATAGTTTCAGTATAAACTACAAAAAGGAGGGGTCTCTCTCTATTGTATTCTAGATTTGAGGGTTTTGATTGACACCACTGGTCACATAGAAAGAAGTCCAGACTTAAAAAAGAGCCTCTACAAGCCATCTCTAAGCCAGCCTTCTCCATACTGAGTAATTTAAAAAACATGACTACAAAAGCAAAATTTAACCAGAAAGATCACATTTGAGGCGTTTTGTTATTTTATCACTTTTTATATAATTGTCCTTACCCATCAGTTTATCAGCATGTCAATCATTCTATAGTCACTGTTACACATGAGAAATTTAGCATGTGTTAGAAACACAGCAACACCTGAGGTTTGTCTTATCATCTGTGTTCCTAATTTCACAATCACCTACTGAACCAAAGTGAAGAACACGATAACAGAAACACAAACTAGCAAAGAGATCTGTTCTAGTTATTAGATAAATTACCTCTAGACAAACATCTTGGCCCAGCAGGTTTTTCATGCCTAAAGAGGCTACTGACAAACTGTGGTGAAAAGTTGATATCCCATTTTTACAACAAGGGCAGAGGTGGAAAAAGACCTTTCAAAAGTTATATATATATATTAAGTGGTTTATGACATATAATATCATAAGCACCAACCCTTAGCAAGGTATTATCCTGCTTACACTGAAGAAATTGCTAGGGTGGCCACTGCTACAGAGAAAAGAGGCAATGAACAGAAAAAGAAAGTACTGAACGTGGTAATGAAATATCCCTCACAAAGAATTCCCACTAAAAATCTCATCGCAATCAAAAATAATCTTTAAATTGCACGAGCTTTTAATGAGTCAGATAAAAGCAGGAAATCTAGATTATATTATGAAACATCAGTGTGCATTCAGCTGCATTCTGACCTTCATTTGTTCTTTACACCGAGCCGCTGAACTTACGGACAGATCCCAGCACATTCATTTTCCCCTTAGGGACAAAGTACCAAATGGTAGTGTAATTGCCAAGGGAAAATTATTACTCTGTTCTGAATTATTTCTATCATAAATCCAGCACCAGTCAAACAGACTTTGTCAGAAAAACGACAGGGTCGCTGTACAGTGATGAGAGTCCCACATACAAGTGCACCATAAATCCCTTAGTCCCACCACCCAACAAAGTCATTATAAGTCATGTGTTTAAATCAAAATTAGAAAATCCAAGCTGGCAGCAAACTGGTCTGCATTGTTGAAACAATGGAAATGAGGTGATTTACTTGCTGCTGGTTTAAAACTCACCCTGCATCGTCTGTTTCTTATGAAATATGTAAAACATGACTAGCTTTTTGTCTGGATAATTGTGAAGGGGGAAAACACGGCTCTTCAGAACATAAATGTGCAACTCAGATTAACTTCAGTTCTGTTTCTGTGCATATGCAATATATGAATAATTAGACTATACTCATTAACCCATAAAGGAACAGTTTAAAATAAGTTAGGATTCTTACTCATTGATTCCTTCTTTTACCTTTAAAGTCAAGTGTGTGGACCAGTGTAATTCACAGAGAAATTTGGTGTCAATGAACATTCACATTTAACTGTATTTGGCTTTTTCTAACCCTATTCATTTCTTCTGGATCTACCAAGGACTGATGCCCCTGCTGATGCATTCAGGGTGTTTCCTACAGTGTTTTCACAGCAGTTCTTTGGCAGCTGAGTAAAACCAGGTATGTTGAACCCTGACATGTAAAAATGCTTTGAGCAAGGCAACCCATGCAACAGGGAAACTAACTCTTGTAGCCATAGATTCCACCTTCAAATTCTGCAAAACTGGAACGTCAAAGATTAAAAACTTATGATGACTGGCATCCGTGTTCAACAAGGGAAGCTAGACAAAGAATGTTTTCTCATATAAAACTAATGGGCAACCTGTCAAAAAGGCCCTGCGATCTCCAGTATCAAAGAACGATCTATCTCATCTTCTACTCCCTGGGTTGGGCTGACTTAAGACCAGATAAGGACTCTGCTTTTCTAAGACATCCAAAGTGACTTAATGGAGGCATTATGATTTGTACCAGCTAGAGACTTCCATGTAAACAGGACAGGAATGCACATATGCTCTTTGATAAATACATCAGGAACATTTGGCTTACAAGCTCATTTTAAGTACTAAATTTAATCAGCATTCAACCTCTCCAACATCAAAGGATTCAGAGAGTATGACAATTTTAAGTGAAGCCTGCTTATTGTTTTCTTACATGCAAAATATCTGAGGACTCTTTAAGTGACTTTCAACTCCATACAAGAGCATCTGAAGCATCCTACAAAGAATAGTTCAAATTCAATGTAATTATCAGAGTATCATGTGGCTTAAATTATCTTGCACAGTTTTAGAGTTGCCACATAAGCAAAGGCTATTATTAATTTGAATTAATCACCTTTGTTGAAAACAGAAAAAAACCCCGAAGTTAAAACCCCCGTGTTTGTAAAAATGCAACAAAAATTCCTTCAAACTAGAGTTTAGTATCTCTCCTTTCCTCTTCTTCCCCATATGAAAAAAATAATAATAATAAAAAAAGAGTAGTGCAAGATGAAAAAGAATAATCATACTGCTGAAAATCAAGACTATACAATAAGTTAGGAATGCCATGTTTTTCATCATCATGAAACCCTGATTTTTGAGAAGTATGTCATTCACACACTTAAATTAACTAAAGAAATTTGAATGTATTTCAGGGGCTAATAGATGTCAATTTCAGATGACTCAATTATTAAAGCTGTTATTTATTTTCTTTCTTGATGATTTTGTTGGGAATGGAAGAATGAAACAGCCCTTCTATTCCTTAAATTGTCAACAGGCAATGGTATCTATAAAAGCATGTTTGGGCAAATTCAAAATTGAGTTTGTTTATTATTATGCACAATACTTTTTCATATCTCTCTTTTTTCTTGTTCTGTTTATAATTTGCATATCAGTCAGCCAAGTGAAATATGTGTTTAAAAGCTAGAAACTTCATATGGAAAGCACAGAAGCCTCATCTTGAAAACACACATACATTCTGAGTTTTGTTTGCCAGAATATCTACAGGATTGGATATTATTTCTGTAAAAGCAATTCCCTATAAACATATTTATAATAAAAGACTCTGAAATCCTCATAAACCCTCACCTATTCTCTTATCTCCATTTTACAGAGAGAAAACAGACACAAACGGTTTAAGTGATTTTACCAAGATCACATAGGAAGTCTATAGCAGAAACAGCACCCCAGGTTTCTCTAATTCCTGTGCACTGCCTTAGTCATAACATGGTCCTTCCTGTCATTTATTGCCTGATTTCTGGGTAGAGGAAAACACGCTTCTAGCCAAATAGGATGGAGCTAAACTAACACAACACTCATTCCCAAGACTTCTCTTAAATTTTATCAAGTGAAGAGACCTTAGTCTACAGTTTAAAAAACTGCTTTATAAAATCACCAAATGAAGACCAAAAAACTTGAAAGTATAACCTGCACTTTGAATTCAAAAATTCACCCTGGCAGTATGTTCTGCCAAGCAGATAGAGCATACACTGACAAAGACCACACCTCATCTAGACAACAATCCTGGCCAAGAGCAATCAGATGAGCCCCAAAAGTAGGATAATTTCTGAGAAGCAATGGTGCAGTCAGGTCAAGACAGCAGGAAAAACAGTCAGTAGCCTAAGGTGGCAGACTATTTTGTTTATGCTGATGAGGCATCAGCCTTGTCCTTTCTAGCTTGAAAAGTTCATTCTTGCCTTTCATTCATATATCCTTTGTTGATGTTGGGAAGGACAGGGTGTTTAGAGCAGCACCTTCTGGCTCTCAGGGTGGCTCACTGCTACCTTGACTAAGGTAGCAGCAGGGTCTTTTGCTCTCCATACGGGTCCTGCCAGACCCTCAGAAAGAAAAGTAAGGGGATTATGGGTTAAGGGTATGGAGGAAAAAAAGATGCTTATTGTGAGCGGACAGGTGAGGGAGGTGGGGAAAAGGGCTGACCAGGCAGCTGCAGGGAAGAAAAATGGGTCTGTAGATGAGAGGAAGGCACAGGGAACAGGTATGTATGCTAGGTAGGAGGATAGGGTCCCCACAGAATGGCATAGGTTGTGAGGCTGGATGAAGACTTCCTGCTGCCCCATCAACACACAGATTCCTGAAGCCATATTTGCATGTCTCAGCCCCCTTTCTAATACTCAAAGTTGCTAAGAGCCTTCACAAGCTCCATTCATGCCACTCTCCCCTTCTTACTTAACTTCAAATTCCAAGTTAAGCATTCTCCTGAAGCGTAACTCAGACCTGGTTTAATTAATGTTCCTGAAACAAATTTCACAGACCGTTCCCCTCCACTGTCATTACACAGCAGTCCCTGGGATCTGCACTGCAACATGGATACATCCATACCAAGCTGACCTCAGAGACCAGCCTGAACTATAAAAGAGGTGAAAAGACAATGGGCTAACAACAATTATCTAAAAATAATTCTTTTGAAATTTCCTTGAAACCAGAGTCATGTTGTTCTGACAGTTTATTCTGGGTTTGGCTAAGAATAGAGTTAATGTAGTTTACAGGATAAAGCAATTACTGCTATAATAACTCGGAAGTACCAGAAATAATTGAAGCACAGGCAAATTTTGTGGGGATGTGGATTAACAACATCACCCACTTCTACAGGATAGATGTAGACTAGACCCCTGCACTAAACACTCTGCAGAGGACTCAGATCTACAGTTTCTCTTTTCTACATGCTGAAGAGTCTTCCACAACTTCTTCCCCAGCTCTTAGCTGGTTCTTCTATTGTCCAAGATGCTCTCATAGCACCAATACTTCCCTGGAATGTGCTGTATAATTTGCTTTACTGCTCTTAGCTACGCAACAGGATCAGATGCACATGTGATACATACTATAAAAGCAGAATTAACTTTTAGTGTGCTTACTCTCAAAAATCACTTTGATTCTTCTTTACAAACATATGCAAATGTTAGCTGAAATGTGTATCTCCACGTAAAGCAGATATCAAGGCTGTGATATGTCATAAAACATATGGACTGACACACAGCATATGGAATGAATGACGGCTACTTTAAAATATTTGTAGCTTTCTATTTTCTCTAAAAAAGGCACAGCTTCTCTGGCCCATTGAGAGAGTTTTTATGTTAAAGGAAATCCAACAACTTTTGTAAGAAGCCATATCTAAAGCAATTACTGGTGAACCATCACCAAAATTTGCCTGACAGTGAAAGAGAGTTACTATGACATCTGTTGAAATAATTTAGATGAGTCCTCATTTATTAAAATTGTAAATCTATACCACTATTAGTCAAGCATGATGCAAACTATCAATCTAATACTTGCTCCCTTAGCTGGTACTCAGAGGCACTAATTAAGGGAGTTGCTTAACGTATCTGTTGTTTGCCTCTGTGTTGAACTATCAGCAGATGTGATCAGGAGTAACAATGAAGGCTGGAGTTACGCTGCAGTTTATTCATTTAAATGGACTCTATACGATTGTTTATGAATACCCAAGCAAAACAAGGTCAACAACCCTGGATGTGGCTGTTGAAATTCTGAAACAATCTGAAGTACATTAATTGGGCTAGATGAGAACTTCTACCTTTGTCACCTACTTATTATCCAGCCCCAAAGTTTTAAAAGGGTCCTCAAATGCTTTGACTTTTCCTGACATTACACTGAATGGGACTTCAAGTAACACAAGCAAGTGTAACATGGAACCAATTAGCCCAGATATGTTGGAAGCCTTCAAATGCTACAACAAATGAAATCCTAATCTCTGGAGAAAGAGAACAACAATGAAAATCACTTCAACTCCATAGTTTAGTTTTGTTATGTACGTATTTCCACCAGAAACTTCAAGAAAACATTATTCCAATTTAGCAGTAATAATTCTGGATTTTATATGGAAGTGTATAAACTAGAGGCTTAGTTAGAAGACAACTCTCAGTTTCCAGAAATATGATCAGCTAATCATTATGAGGGGTGGTGCTGCCTCAGATAGCTGAACGGGTAAGATAATTTTGCCTGAGTGGCAATACTCCACATCCAGGAATTAACTTAAGGAATAAGGAGAGGGCTGGGTTTGTTTTGTTGTCTTTTTTTTTTTTTAAAGAAAAAAATAAAACAAGGGGTCCTAAAAACATGATTTTCCAGATCCCAAAGGCTATACTTGGTTAACTGAGACTTACTTTTTAAATTAATTTCTCTTTTCAAGTTGGTGAGAAGGTGATCTAGAGTAAGCATTAGCTTACTTCGATATTTTATTTCTGGAATCAGTCTTGGGAGTCAAATGCACGAACTGTTAAAGATGAATTTGTGTCATGGGAGAGAATCTGGATTTATGTATTGAAAGCTGGATTGGCACTGCCTTTTCCCTCACTGTGGCAGGTGCACCCGCCCAACGAAAACAGGGCTTCTTTGCTGCTGAAGTGTAGCAGCTCCTGATTGCCTTTGTTCTTGGGACTTCACGGTAGTTGGGGCCTTCGGCCAATGGGAGCCGCTATTGACCACAGATCAGATTCGGCCTGGGTATAAATGTAGTCCCCTGGGGCAGCCCTAAGGAGTCGTTCTTTGTTCTGCGTTTTGGGTTATCCTTAAACCCTAGGAAGTTGTTCTGTTCCCCTTTTACAGACATTTGAACCTGTAATTTACAGAGGGCTAGTTAATTGTGTCGACATTAAATTTTTAATTTTTGGTGGTTCATTGTTTATTTGAGAGACTCCGTAACACTCACCCTCAGACTTTGGTTTTCTAGAGTCAGCAGAACTCACAGCTTGGAAAGAAGCAAGCCAAGAAGAACTGATTAACAGCAGGAAAACAATCATCATAACTCATCATTTATCTGCACCAGGTTCCTGGTTTTGGCCTGGTGAATGAAATTCTGAGAGGAACTCTCGTGAAGGTCATCTGCAGCAGGGAAGTCACTTAGTTCACAGAATATTCTGAACGTATATTTTTTGTCGCTGCTCATTTCTGACACAGCTGCCTGTATTTGTGAAGTCTACAGGGGTAGGCTCTTCTGGCATAAAAAAACCTTAATCTGAAGAGAGAACAGCTCACTCTCCCCCTAATCTATGAAAGGAAATGTACACCACTCCAAAAAGGCTATCCATCCCTGGAGCAGAAGAACAATTATTTAACAATGCCACTTCATGCTTTCTCATGAATCCAGTTATCTGATAAACACCAAAGAAATGCTGCTAAGAAATATGCAAAATTTACTTCCAAGTTTTATCTTTGGCCTTTTTAAATGTGTAACCAATGAGTGCAATCTTGACATGCACTGCGGTGTCACTAGGCCTATGACCCACCTTGAAGAGAACTGTCAGGAAAATCTGAGTATCCGAGGAACTCCACCACTATCACTTCGAACGCAGAACAGAAGACAAGATAGTAATCGACAGCAAGACAGACTGTCAGCATCAAAAAAGTGGTTTCCTGAGCAACTGGCATGCAAACCAAGCACCTGCCACCTTAACACCGTGAGCTGACCATAGTGCAGACAGGATCAAATGGGTTTGAGACGGACATTAGGTTTCAAGAAACAAAACAGATGGATTCTTCCAGAACTGGAAAGAACAAAAACTATTTTAGATGACAGTAAAATAGGTATCCACAGTCACATCTGATCCAACACTGATTAACACTGAACACAAACCAGACCTAATATTGGATTAAGTCAACCAGTTTAATGAGAGGAAGTGAATATGAAGACTTAGATCCCAGCACGTAAGAACTAGAGGTGACACAACACTCCTGACATTAGGAGGGCGATTTATCTTATCCTATATGGTTAAGTGGCTTTGAGAGGTCAGGTGCACATTTCCCTCCATTAACTGTCAGTGTACTGCAAGGTGACAAGCTCAGATTTACAGGTGTACCTTTGGGATGTCTGAAGTAAAATGGGAGGCATCCCACCTCACATACTAACTGACTCCTTATCCTAAGGCAAGAAAGACAGGAGAAGCTGACAACATTACCTACACTCTCAAGAAACAGTAGGATCTTTGTTATTTCCTGTGACACACACTTATGGGAGTTATCTGAACCTCCCTCTGCTCAGTTTAAGCTTAGAAGAGAGCCACAGTTCTATCTATCTTCTCTTGGCTTTCTCAGCCAACACATCCCATTTACTACAAACAATATATTTTCAAATTGTACTGAAATTTCATACAAAACATGCCCAAAGATAAAGGAACTTCAAGAAGAAGGAAAGAGAGAGTGCCAAGGTGCTATTCTTGCTCAAGAATTTGGGACATGTATTTCCATAAGCTATGTTACTGCCAAGGCTACAGCTCTCCAGATCCTCAGGGTGTGTATTACAGCTGAGCACAATTACGCTTAAAAATCTGAAAAACAAACAAGATTGCGAGAATTCAAACACACAGTGGGCAAGCTGTAGCTTTCTTTTATTGTTATTATTCAATTCAGCTCTGCTTGATTAATGTTATGGAACCAAAATACACCAAGAAGGAAGAAGAAGGAATATATTTCATACAAAATGGGCAAAACTTTATGAAATTATAGTTATGGAGCTTAAAATATTCCTTGGAGGTATCAATTCATTTATGTTATTTATTTTTGAGATATCATTATGCTGGATAGTAAAAGAATAAACATTTTGGAGGAATTAAATCAAACATACCCTCTTCTTAAAAAAAAGTGGTGCTCCAAAATAATTTATATGAGCAATTTTTTCATCTTCCTCCAGATCTAAATGTTATTAAATTTCACTAAAGATAAGACCTATACTTGTTCCACAAACAAAATCAATTAGCAGTAAAACTACATAGAAATATCGTATTAGGACACACCACATTAGAAGACAGTGGAAAAATTGAGTCAAACCCTTCTTGTGTGGAATGGATATTATTGTATCAAGTTCAACACACTAGGGAGTACTTCAGAAGTTTCTAAGAAGGATGGGGTATTTTGAAGAAATACAGCATCTTCAGTACAGTAAAAAGAACAGTTTTTGTTAGAAATTCTTTCAAAAAGGACCAGCATGAATTTAAGAAGTTATGTTTTCATTTTTGCATTATTTTATCACTGAAAATAATAGCTAGGGATTAAAATAAAAGTATGTATTCCACAGTTCTGTTCTCTCTCTCAAAATGTGTACATTTATAGTTGTAAACAAGAAGATAACACATCAGTGCAACTAGGGACCACAACTGAGGACTGAATTAAAAACAGCCAGTCGTCTCAGAAGTCAGGTCTAAACTACCAATTACTGCCTCTATGCCTGGTCAATAAGGTTACTCACCTTTTCTCATGTCACAGTCAATCATATGCATTTAATCTCCCCATCACGTAACATTATACGGGCAGAGATAAACACACACTGTGCATTGGAGATGAGACTGAATCAGCACTGCATCCACAAGGCAGGTAATATTGAAACCATGGTACTGCTCCAAAAGAAAGCTAAGCTTCTTTTAGGCTGATGGTGGCTTTCTGAACACTTGAGTTTTTGAGGAAATTGAAAGGGTCTGTGTGATTTTGACAGCCCTCATTACTTGTTTTAGGAACACTGCTGTGTCACGTCAGTGCACCCGACACAGCAGGGGCAGGGGCAGCTGCACCACACTGCAGCATCAGCGTGTGACTTCACACTGCTTGTCTCAGCAAGAGCTCTCCCATCTGCTTCTGTACTGCCAGAAGTTCAGGCAGTCTGCCATCAAGGCCTGTCCCCAATACACTCCTCTTCCAACAGTCTCTTAAGGCCTCTCTAGTCCTACTCATGGTAAAGGAAGAGAGCAAGAGTTAGACTTATTCCTGGTCTTTCTTTGGGAGAGGGGAAATGAAAACAAAAAATACCAAACTCTTCTTAAAACAGTACCTCGTAGTCAGCTAGCCAATTTTACTAACTTCAGCATCACATTTTAACAGGAAAAATGATAGATGAATAAAGTAAAAAAAGATCAACAAAAAGTATACCCTCATGGCAAGTTTAGCCAGGTCCACATATCTTGACATACAAAGCATAAACCTACTGCTTGCAAACATGCAGATCCTTCCTCCACCCAGATCAGCTTGTAAGGCACGTAGTCAGAGTAATACTAGTGACAGGAGTCTGTGCAAAGATTTTAAAGAAACAGGAATCTAGCTACGTATCCCTGTTGGAAGACTATTTCCTCATAAGTAATATCTATGTATGCGTATGTGTATACACTGTAAATATTTAACTCAACTACGTTTTTCCACAGTGCATGAGTAGCAAATGCAGCAGCATCCACTGTAGCTCATCGTTAACGAAAGTCAAGTTTTTAGAATGGGAAATCTTGTGAAAGGCTTCACAGCGCTCTAGCGTAGTTACCTCCAAAAAAGCAGCAAGATCCAGTATGACCATAAAAGTGCTTTGGAAACCAAGCGGGAAATGCATTAGTCATCTAATCTCTTTTTTTAGATGGTTTTTAGGTAGACAAAACTTGGCCAGACAATGGAGGTTGGGCTGTTAATCAAGACCTTGCCTTCATGCTTCATAAACAAGACATCCTAGTGCACTGGCTCAGTGCTGACTCAAAACAAAAACACTCACCTACAAGAATCAGCTTAAGTGACAGCTTTTTTTGGTGTCTAGATTTTCAGGGAAGTCTAGCCACATCTGACTGTGTTCAGTGCATGGAAAAAGAAGAAAGCGACACACTGATTCTGTGTAAATGCACACTACTTCTCTGAGGTGCCAAAACCACATAAAATGGGAACAGATTGTTACATTACTGAACATATAGTAGTTCTTCTAATAGTCTAGATATTTCAGAATACTCTGCAATATTCTACTAGCCAGAGAGTATGCAAATCACGGTCCACTGAAGCCTGAAGTGATGACCTATTACGAGTCCTTTACTGTTGCAAATAGAAAGATGCCACAAGGCAAGAATGAAGGGCTGTGAAAAAAGCAGATGGCTACTTATTCTCTCCCTATGATGCCTCCTTCCCTACTACATCTCTGCACTGCTAAGTAAGGGCTAATCACTGGCTTAAGTCATATATTCAGTCTAGTACTGGCAGCAGGAACAGAGTGGTAGGGCACACAACTGTGTTTTACTGCAGTGATGCTGGAACATCACAGAGCCATAATTTCTGTGTGACACTGTGCCTGAATCTCAAACATCTCCAGTGACCGTTTGTAGTGAAATGTACCTCAGTACTGCTGATTCTTGCAAGCCCCTGCTCAAATATGGCTATAAATACTCTAGCAAGCAGAAAAGCCGGTACTATCAGGAATTCTTTTCACGCTGCCTTTGACATCACAGTGTTTTACTGATGCAATGTTCCCAGGCATCTCAAGAATCAAAAAGTTTGAAACGTTCCACTACTTTCCTCTGATTTTACACTTTCACTACCAACACATTAGATGTCCTGATTTCAAAATAGGGACAATTCCATTGCCTCAATTCATAAAGAAGGCATTACCTAACCAGCTCTGTATGTGTTAATTATGAACTCTGATCATAGTAAAACACAAAATGTTGTATAAATTCCAGAAATGCTCAATGGAACTCTGATTTTTCATTCTGCATGAAAAACATCATGCAGAAAAAGTCTTTTCTATCAGATTAAAAGAAAAGAAAGATATTGGAAAAAAGATATAACAGTACGAGTCAGGGCAAAAAAAGTTACTGAAGACGGAAGGTGCCTTCCATCACAAATTAAATACAGCACAAGGGTCAGTTATAAAAAAAGGAGAGGTGGGGCATTAGGGAGAAACAGAAGGAAAAAACCTCATTCATTAGAGAAAGAGGAAATACATTATTTATCTCCAAAGCATTAAATTGAACTTGCTGCAAAATTGATCAGATCTCTCCAGACTCGGATATCCTACAGCAATTATTGATCAAAAGCAGTGAATGTGCTACAGACCATGTTTATGTGCCATACAAAAAAAAAAAAAAGGGGGGGAGGGGAAAAGAACTAAAGTGTGTTTAAAACATATTTAACCTCAAAACACACTCAACTGCCGAGGTAATGATTGCATGAGTTATTGCAGCAATGTGTATGAGGATAGATTATCTTCAGGAAAACATACCTGGCTAGATTGAATGCATCATCGATCAAGCCTGCTCGATTACTGACAGAGATAACCTGTGAGGGGCAAGCACAAAAATTGAACCATTTAGGGTGATGAAACAGTGAAGGTTCACCTATCAAAGCAGATTTTAGGGATGCAAAGAGGAGCTTACCTCATGGTTCCTTGTCAGCTGATTAATTAGCAGCCTCCAATTCTTAATATCATAATTAACTCTAAAGTAGCCAGTCTGATTGATGTTCCCCAGCAACCAACTTGCCTCTTCCAAAGCAGGAATTCTGTGGTGTTCTAGAAACAAAGAACAAGATGGGAAGGGGACTTGGTATTAAATTTAAAAATTCTAAAGACATATCTGTTAAATTCTCTCAAATTCTCTCCTTCTTTACATAGCCATGAAGGCAATAAAATTAATTCAAAGACTAACAAAAACATCGTGCTTGATTAATAATTTCCTTTACATCTTCTGATGTAGACACACACCAGCTGACATTCCTGTGAGGACCTTTTTCCCACACAGAACTCCAAGAGTGTTTTTATTCTGGCAAATAGTATATATATGAGAGATGCCTATTTTAAGCCTGGTACCCTGATTCTGGTCATGCTAAAATAGCTTTCTACAACCTTAACTTCAACATTTCAATGGATGTGTTATAGAGACAAGACTAAACCTGTGGTTTAAAAAAAAAAAAAATCGTTAAGTGTTTCTGCATCTAGTCAATGAAGCTTTTATATTGGATTTTAAATTAAAGTATTTGTACAGCTTCTAGCTACTAACCACTGAAAGTCTCCCCTTTACAGCTAGACCAATTAACATTATATCAACTAACCCGTTCTTCCTCTTTCCCCTCTTCTTAGGTAATCACTTTGGGGCTGGAAGTCTAAATTTATTCTAGTATTTGTACAGCCAGGCAGTCCACAACTATTTGCAGGACTAGGGATTTCAACAACAAAAATGCCCTGAACTCACAACACACAGTTCTTTCACTATGAAAAGAATCATCATGGAATGAAGCCTCAGGCTTCAATGTCTCTTGAAGAAGCTTTCAATCTAGCAAATTATTCTGACAAAACTGATCATGAACCAGAACTCACTAAAAATTCAGCAACTTTCTTTTCTACTATAACAAAATTAGTTTGTACACTGTTGACAAAAGGAACAGTATTCTCATGCATTTTTAAAAATAAAAAAGAAATACATAAAATTTGTTTTAAATGTAATTCCATCAGGGAATTGTTTGGTGTGCCTGAATTCCCTGAAAGTAACGAATGGGAAAAAAAGTTAACAATACCATCTTAACAATTCACACATATATCTAGCACCTAGACTCACTACAGAAATTGGTTTGTTTCAGCCTTTCTCATAAAAAAGTAATTTCTGAGGAAATAATAGATGACTAGGACTACAAATAAAAGTTATGCTTCTCCCTTGACTAAATATCTCTAGCAAACACACAACTAACTACCATTTTAAGGTGCAAAAATACAAAGAGAAGCAAGACCCCAATCCTAAGGACACCCAATTATATGTTTAACTTTAAAGTCATGGAGTTATGTTACGCACAGAAAATCAGATTAAAAGCTGCAAGATTAATAAAGTTCTCACCTAGGTAGTTCTGACATCATTAAAATCTCTTAAAAATACACTTCCTAGAAATAATAAACCCAGAATAACTCAGTTGTTGCCTATTCAATTCAATTGTTATTGATCTTTCAGGGTTCGTCTAACTTGCACCAGTTCAATTTAACTATTCTACACAAACAATTGAGAGAAAAAAATACAGACCACCAGTTTTGGTTAAAATATTGATTACATCCATTTACTTATCTGTGCTAAAGTGCCAAGCAGACACATTCTTTAGGAGCCAAAGTATCCTGCAGAATAGGACTAAGTAAGAAAACCAGAATTAAGTCCTACAACTCTGTCAGCTTCCCAGGCATTCATACTGTCAAAGCACCTAAGCTGCTTTTGCCAAGCAATCTGATTTGAAACAAGGTTTTAACACCGGGTGTCCTTCCTTCCACAGGGGTCTATAAAACACTGGGCTATAGCTCAGTCTAAGCAAACTCTATACTGACAGTGCTCCTCTGTTTAGATCCTTTTTTCACTGGACCAGAAGTCAGAATTGCCTAGTTGCTCCAGCCTACTTATGGAAGACTTGAATCCTGGTTCCTGTGTAAATGACTGAATCTTATACAAAGAAAAACATTACTGTAGAAAATACTGTAAAAGATCGTAACAATTTACAGCATAGTGATAAAGATACTTTCTTAGAACAGATTTGGATCAAGTATCTGCTGTAAAACAGGGAGAGAAGGAATTTCAATCTGGATCTACCCTGTCCTACTTAGTTTACCCAGCGTGCTGCTGTGCATACAGCCTGTCACCCCTAAATCTCAGCTATGTTCCTTATCAACCTAGTAGCTTTCTTAAAAGCAACAGCAAAAATACCCACTTCTATATCTAGGGCAAACTGCTGAGGGAAATGACAACTTTTAGAGTTCTCTGGGTCTTCAGGGGCATACTGCCATGTGGGGTCAGGAGCAGGCTGCTCAGGCCTGGCAGAAAATCCAATCACCCTAACACAGTACTGCTTTCCACCCATGCTTTTCTGTTTCAAACTAACCTTTAAATGCCACAAGCTGCAAGTAGCTACTTGTAACTGGTTAATCCCTGCACCTCTATGATACCTAAAAGCATATCAAATCGGCTATGAGCACTCATGAATCAATATCTGGGTAAATAAATACATTGAATAGAAATTTTCAAAATCAGATGTAATAAAAAAACTACATACATTTTTTCTTGTTTGAGTATTTGTAATAAATTTTGGTCTCTGAAGTGAGGAAATTACTTATCCTTTAATAAGAGTACCGAATGATACTTGCCAGTCAAATATGACAAATTCAAAATAACCTATTTCACAAGTAACAGCTGTGCAACACCTCCAACACATATTGCTTTAATGGAGAGCAGTATCTTTTCAAAGCTCAATGGCACTATTGCTGTTTGAGTCAGTTTAAATCCAACCATAACCCCTTGCTATTATTCTTCAATAAGACCACTCATGTGTTGACCTTCTCCTGAAATACAGGACAAGAATCTTTCACACCTTTCCAGCTCATACAAGCAGGTGGTTATTTTATGGGACTGACTGATGCATGTGCTTCCTATAGTTCTATATAATTTTCTGGAATTCGATGTTTGAGTCTGTTGATTCTCATGCCTTCCTATAAAAGAAATTCTTTCTTTTGGTGATTACAGCAATGAAAATTTCTATACACTTGGGCAATTTCTCCACTTACAACAAACACATTTATTAGTTTCCTGTTAGAAGTATTATAGTTAGGCAAAAGGTAGTCAACTTCAGTGTTAAACTCTCTATTAAACCATTCATGACTTTCTAAACAACAACAAAGATTTAATCTGGGAAGAAATCCATCTTTGATGGTTTTAGTTCACCTCTTAAAATTCAATCTAAAATATATATACAGTTGTAATTTGAGATTAAAGGGAAATTTTTGTAATCTTCTTCCATCAGAAAGTGTTTTTCCATGGTGATGTTTTGTCTGGATGCCTCAGAAAATAACACCATTCTGAAACTTCCAGTTTTGTCACATACATATAGGAGACATTTAGGAGGAAATGGTTAAATTTTATGACATTTGTTTTGAAGTAAAAAAATCAGTTAGGGTCTGATTCTCATTTTCTCTGCTCTGGAAGTGTGAGACAGTCCTCCAGCTGGTGCTAACTGCATGTGGCTTAAAGTTCTGAGCTCTCCCAGCTCTTGAGCAACCTCAACTCCATCAAAACCAGCAGGAATGATGGAAGCCTGCTCCTCCGCACAGCAACATGAGCTCCTTGTGAGGCAGGTCTGGGCAAAGGGCACCCCTCTGCAAGACACTACTCCAATGCTGACAAGAGCGTGGGCTAAACACAGTTCTACTACCGTTTCAAGTGTTCAGTCTCACAGTTGTTATTTTAACTCTTCATTTTATACCACCACTAGAGTACTAGGAAATTGCTTTATGCTGGTAGAATCCTACTGGGAGAACTGACTCCATTTTTCTGCAAAAATAACTTCACAAGAGTAGCACAATTTCATGCCAACAACAGCAAGTGAAATTCCTCTGACAAAAAAGCATTTAATGAGGAATTTCATCACAATTACAGTATTTTGTGGAAAGATACTGACTTTAACTAAATTCTGCAAATTTTTTTGCAAGAAATTTTCATACAGGTGGAAGGAAAATCAGAAGTTCTCTTCATCTCACTTGCAATGTTGCCGTAGCTCCATGTTGGAAAAAAATGTTTTGGTATAGTGAAGAGCACAATAAATGGAGCACATCAGTAAATATGATCATGTTCTGTCTCACATACTCTTTCCTCAGACTACCTTTCCATCCATTAACATTCCTATATAATGAAACTGCTAATGTCTAAGGTGATACACAATGCAAGCAGCAGTCTTCTGTTAGGATCTTTGCTCAGCTCTTGGGATAAGAGGAGTGATTCTGCTCAGACTGTCAAAATCATCCCAGGATTGCAGGTCTTGTATTCCTGGTCCTCAGTATGGCTGACTAAAGTTGTAAAGCAGGACCTATATATTTAGTTTACTTCACACTGCTTCCCTTCCTCTTGCTTTTTAAAGATAAAAGAGTGGAGTCTGGAAGCAACACAAGTCAAGCTCAGCAACTGAGTTTCAGAAAGGAAAAGAAAGGGTATTTTTCTAATGCTGCACTAATGCTCTATTCCCCAGTGGGCAGCCAGCAAACCCCAGCTCAGAAGCAGCTGTCTTCTACAAAACACTTTGTGGAGGAGAACCAGGCTGTCAAGAGGCTTACAGTTAAAGTAGAGATTATCTAGCAGGAGGTGGCATAATATAGTAAGTTGGAACTTGCTGTTTGGAAGGCAATTGCCCTGTTGAACTTTCTTTCCCCCATGTCATGGCAATCCTGTGGAGATGCTAAGAGGGATCTGAATGAGAGTCACTCACCAGAGACAGGGAAGTCCATCAGAGGAATATTTCCCTGGGACATAACAAATCAGTCTAGGTATAGGAGGTGGGGATGGAAAGGGCAGGAAGGCAGACTCTAAAGCTGTATCAGTCAGTTCAGAAGCACTTGCCAAGTCACATGGAGATGTTTTCTACTTGGAGCCTGAGCACCAGAACAATCATGCCCAGGGAACAAGAAGTATGTCTTTGTCCAAAACCTGGCTCACCTTTTTGGAATGCATGCTAGCTAAACATCCACACTTGAGGTTAAGGTGACTTCTCCAGGATTTGCAGAAACATGACAGGTGAGCCTGTGCTTCCACACTTAGTATGCCTTCAGCGGCAATCACCAACACCTTCCCACAAGCCCTGCTAGGCAGTCATCTTGTGGGGACAGGTTGAGTTCAAAGCTGTCCTTGACTTTTTACCCACTACTGATTTTGGGCTGATCCCAAAACACTGTGGACATTATGTTCATACATCATTACAGCAACCACAAATGGGGCAGCTTATCTAGGAAAAACAGAAACAAGCCTTGGATCTGTGACAGAGCAGAAGTTTGTAACACCAATGACTTCCACAGTGCCAGTGAAATCTATCATTCAGCAGACCTGCAAGACTGCAGCACAAAGAGCACTGCAGTCATCTTAGTGTGATGTCTCTGACCTCAGCATGGATAGGAAGGTTAAGCATGAGATGCCTCCTTTGTGACTGGTTTAGTTTTCAGATGTTTAATAGCTGTCAGTCACCTGAAGCACAACAGCCTCATCCACGGCTATGGGGAATGAACAGGGGAAAAAGGTGGTAGTGACATATCTGTGTGCAGCATCCTGAGAGCAAAAGAGAGTGCTCCATTTCAGATGCCCAGACAAACTGACCCAGTAAAAGGATCATCTGATGGCTAGTATATGAAGTGATGAGTAGAAAAATGGTTACATAAATGCTATGGCTCACTGGGTAAGGAGAAGACTGGCAGAAGCACTTGCAAAATGAAAACCTTCCAAAACTATGACTACATACTTTCCACAAACAGGTGAATATGAAACATCTTATAGATTATGTACTTTGTCAGACAAGTTGCCAAGGCCTGGCACTGTTCTCTCTACAGGATTTGTTTAAAGGACAATGAATTACATCTCCAAAAGACACTGCATAGTTCTAATTTCCAGTGTGTCTTTTCACCTTGGTGTTGTGAGGAGTGGACAGAATGAGCTCTGTTGCCAGCAGTTGGGATGATGTGCAATTATCTGAACTAATCCTGTTCAGCATATTGAACAATCACCAACTGGCATGCCTCACTATCTCTAGTATGTAACCAGACATGGCCAGGATGAGTAGAGAGCAGCAACGCAGGCATCTTAGTGGCTCTTACAAGACTGAACAGCAGCCACTTATCCCTTGCTCATGAAAATGCCAACTGGCATCCTACAATACCTTGATGAGGTCACAAACACAGCAGCAAAGAGGATGCAAAACTCAGTAATTCTCTCTTGTCCTTATGGATATACATGAAGAGACTCTTCCATCAGCAAATAAACATCCCTGGTGAACTCTAGTGTAAGGTAGGGGATGTACTCCCCTGGGAAATTGTTATTTAAACTACCACAGAAAAGGAATATTTCTTGATGGCAATATATGTAGCTATTTCAAAACTGCCATGGTTTCATTTCTTTCAGATAACACAAAGACAAGGTTAATTTTATTGAAAAATTTAAGTCATATGCCAAGAAAGCATAATGGTAGCCATTAACTTGGACCCTCTTCACTATTGTCAGCTGAAATGAGGTATGTGATCAGTATTACATGACAGACAGCTGTTCAACAGCTCCTATCCACTCTTCAGGTTACACTGGAAGCTTCTTTAGCAGAGTTTAGTCAACAAGAAGGAAACACCCGCTCCTTCCTAAAGAGGGTATGGAAACCATCCCCGTGAACAGCATTTCCTCCAAATTTGATTTGAGTATCCACATTCCATTACACTCACTTGAAGAACAATGTGACTATTCTCAATCTTCCAAATATACTCTGGAGTAGTTTGTTTCACCTCCAGACTACTCACTGGGACAACACTTGAAACCGTGTCCTCCGCACAACAGAAAGTCTTCAGGACTCTTCCTGTCCACAAGAATCAATCCCAGAAACTGTCCTTTCCAGTCTCAGAATCCCTCCCACATCTCCATGAAACAAACACACCAGCTTCAGAAAATCTCCAGGAGTATCACAAAATCATCTATACCAACCCCAATACATAACCGCACGTACAACGAATCATACTTTGAGTACATCCAGGGATGTTCTTACTGACTTTTTTATGTTGAGGAATTCTCCAGCTGATCTAGACAACAATAAACAGAAGCAAGAGGACATCCTTGTTGTAGTCATAAGTTTGCAGTCTCATTTTCAATGAGGCACAGCAAGTGAGTGAGTGAGAAAGTAATGAGGAAGGACAAGGATAATGACAATAGATCACAGTGGCATTGATTCACTACACAGGAAACTGATGACTCAGAAAGGTTCCTCTTTAATTTCTATATAGCAGCCACCCCAAAATCATTGCTCACACTGGCCATCATTAATTTGTTGATTTCTTGAAGACATTCCAATAGGAGCAGTAGATCTTAAAGGAGTGGGTAGTGGTTTTATGGACTTGTTCCTCCACAGCACTCTGCAAGTAAAAGGCAATGAGGAAGCAACTGTGCACGTAATAGTGATATACTGAACTTTCAAGGCAGGAGTGAAGGGGACGAGGCATGAATGTACAATCTAATGAGATGAGATGAGATGAGATGATCAACTCTCTCTGAAGTCAGTGGGAATCTTTCTATTAACTTCAATGAGAGTTCAGTCAAACTCTAAAGGACAAAAGTAGAGCAGGTCAATAAGGCAGACTGTGGAAGTGCAAACAGGTTTTGAAGTATTCCAGAGTTGTTAATATTAAAAAGTATGACCAATGAAATATATTTCTGCAAAGTGAGGCAGCATCTGTATGCTCTGACTAGAGTACGTTTCCCAGGTATGAAAAGTGCCCTGGTCCCAGGTACATTTCTAGATCATTATATCACTGGAACAGCATAAAACATGTTACATTCTGATAGGTTGCAAACGATCAGGGCAAAGAAACACATACTTTATACCACTAGAATGTTGGGATACTCAGATTTCCACTGATCGTGCACCATTCATTTCTATTCCTGCTGGTTACTAAGCTCTATGTGACTATTATATTTTAGTGTCTTATAAAAGAGAAAAAAAAGGAAAGAAACACAGGCTCACACTGGCTTGACTCTTTCCTCTCTTCAGTTAAATTTCTATCAGAGGGAAATCTCTATACCTTTCTAATTTTACAAGAAGGGATCAGTTCTCCCTCTACAGCCCATGTGTCGAGGGGATGCATGGATCCTTCTTTTCCCTTCCATATAATCATTCTACTCAAGTCTCCACATCTCTTCCCCCACTCTCTTCAATTTCAGTCCAAAACTGTCAGCTGATGTAGCATGAACTGCTAAGGAAATAGAAAAATATTTCAAATTTCTATGGTGGGATTCTTTTTTGGGTGATAAAAACTCTCTGGTATCTAGCCCTAGCTGTCCTCAGGACAACAACTATTATGACCATGTAGGAACTGAGGAGGAAGAAAATACGTAGTAAGCAGAATAAAGCACTTTTGAGGTCCAGCATCTGGTTATCTAATAGAGAGAAGAAATACTTTCACATAGATCAATAAGGAAACTTTTTGATGACAGTAAACATTTCTTTGCCCTGGTTCAGACTATGAATCGGAGTTAAAAATGCCAGAATTCTAAATACTTTGCATTTACTAAGTCATACTCATCAGACGCTTTGCTATAAAAATATTACATTTAACTTTCACCAATCAATACAGTGAATTGCATTCATCAATGATTTGATATGTGTTGCTAAATATAAAATACTTAGCACTTAGGTACACAGCTTTTCATTATACTGTCTAACTTCTGCGATAATTATAAATCTGGCTTGTTGCTCATCTTTCATTCCTCCTCCCTCCCTTCCCAACTCTCCTTTTTTTGTAATTCATTTCAAATAGCTAAAACTGGGTGCAGAGCAACTAAACAATTATCTAGGATCAATTCCAAAGAAACAGTCGAGGAAAACACAAGTATGCTTTATGAGATTCCACTGGGAGGAAAGTTTATTTTTACCTGATTTGTTAGACACCCATATAATTGCCTCTGATGAGATGTGGCTCGTATTTCCTACTGCAATTGTTAATGGAATCTGCCACAAGTAGCTGCAAGACAAAGGAGGGGGAATCTAAGAACAAAAATACTGAACTGATTCTTCTCACAGCAATCAGGGATCATGTCAAAGAAATCAAAACACAATTTCAGTAGCAATGTAAAGATGTGGATTCTAACAAGTTACTTTGATTTTGAAATGCATTTGCTATTAGCAATAAAACAATGAAAAAGTCATTCACCTTAAAAAAAACCCTAAATTATATTTTACATCATTCACAGACTATCATCATATGAGGACTTTTTTAGCAAGGTTTTCCTAATTTAACAAAATGATTCATAAAAAAGGAAATAGTGATTTCCCATAGAAAGAACACTTTTTTACATTTACTTATAGAACTTCCAGGTAAAACATGCTTTGATTTATAGGGACTCAAAAGTTTAAAAATAACATACTCTTCTAGCAACTACTTAAAAAGCTATGATGGGCTTTCACAGCTGCTGGCTTATAAAAACAAAATGAATGGGATGGATCTCCACTTCTTTGCACCATTTATTATCACTTATGTGTATGCAAACTGGACAAAACGTGGATTTGGAGATATGCTGGTGTAATCAGACCCCAACTTCCTTACGGGGTATCACAAATTCTTTCTCATTTGGAATAAATGTTATAATTTATCTAAAACTTTTATATAACATCTTTATCTCAATAACAGAAATTGACTGTATGACGTCAATCTTTTGGGGAAGAAGGATGAATTGCTGCGTGTCTTCCATCATCACCTCTATTCCTGAACTCTCAAAAGTATCATTTCACCAGCCAGTGAAGGAACAGGCATTCCCTGACAGGCCTGCCATGTCATTTTGTACACCAGTCAAGGGGAAGCACTCAATAATGCTACAGGTGGTACCTTTGTCTAGGGAGTGTGTGTGCATTTAATCAAGGCAGCATGGCAAGAGAATGGTCCTAACTCAGGTACACTGTACACTATCACTTTGATACTAAATAAGTATATCATTTCAGACTGACTGAATTAAAATGGTGCAAGGGTGAGTGTGGGCAAGTCTTGATGTCTGCATCAGCCTCTCTCCTGCTAGTACACAGCACTGCAAAACTAGCCTATGGTACTAAAAAAAATTAGGTCTCCTCCTTTCCACTTACCCAGAAGCCTGCTCCACTGAACTACAACCACCACCCAAAATGTCCCACAACCACAGTCAACACGTGCTGGTTTGCAAGGGTTGCCTTGCAAGGCTTGCTTTGGTGGCCTCACCTGGGGGCTGGGGGAGGGAGAGACCCTTGCACTGCTAGCCCTGCTGCCACACTCGGCTCCTGGCTCCCCACCCATTTGCAGAGAGCCCCACTCACACACGGGGGTTTGCAGCACTCAGAACTTCTAGAACCGCATGTCCTGGGAAACAGTTGTCCACAAAGCAGTGATTCAGCAGAGAGCAGGAGATATCTGGAAAACTGTAGAGCTGAAAGAGCTATGAGTGACACTAGAAAGAAAACATGGCATTATTGCCATATGTGAGAAGAAAAAATTGTCCCATGTGATTTTGTGTTCCCTGAATGTTGGTATCATGACACACTAGGAAAATTATTAGATTTATTCACGCACCGAAGACACACTCCACATGAGCACATGCTCTGGCAGACACTTTATGGATAATTAAGCTGTGGCATTTGAAGATGGTACTGCCTTTATCAGTCTGCCCACTCCCTGTGCTGGACATTATCACCTTCCATAGCACAGTCAGCAGAAAAGCATGTCCCCTGGTGCACTAGCTTCTCAGTTCTCAGTCTGAGGTCTTCACATAAAGTCACCTTCATTGTTGGCTTAACTAATATTCTGGACTGTGAACTGGAGTAATGAGGTGAAAACATGTATTGTGTCCTGCTGGTTCTGCTACAATGCCAGTAACTTCTGGGTTCGACAGGTGAGGGCAGGCAGGACATGCTGTGAAGTGAGGCACTGGAGAATATTCACTACTCTCTTAAATACATTATACCTTACTAGACACCCACCAGTGTTTCAGAGTCTGTCCAAAAAACCTTCTAGGAAATATATCATCTTTAAAAACACACCCAGTTCTAAATACTCGGCTCTCCAGAATGAAAAAGATGCTGGCAAACTGTGATCAAGAAAAATGAGCCAAAATTAAGCATAAAGCTTGTACATTATTTGAAAGAACAGGAACTTTGGTATATGAAAAAAAGAACGAACTGCATTTGCATGGTATTTTTATGACTATTGAGATCAACTCCTACTGAAGAAGTTAAACTGCAAAATAAAAGATACTGAGAGCTGCCTATGTAACTGATTTAAACACATATATACACATACACAAATATTCATGTATGAACATATACATGGGCACCTGTTATTCTGAGAAGGAACTTCATAGGAAGATACTTGGTACATTGCAGTATCTATACAGAGAAGAATTTTATATTACCTTATATTATTTTATGTTACCTCCAATAGGTAAATCCTATTGAAATAAGGACACATCCTTCTCTGAAAGGTGATCTACCTGTGGAACAGGAGTCATGCAAGCTACCCATCCTCAGAAAACACATTTCTTCAGTTAGAAAGATTAGTACTGGTAGATTTAACTTTTATCTCCCCAAGATGAGAGACCTCCTGATGTTCTCAGCACTCTTCAGAACCTCTCAATCTCATCCTCTTTGTTATTGGTTTACCAGGTGAGCCACAGATTTCCTTTTAATAGACATCTCCAGAAACACATTTTTCCTAATTTACTGCTGCTGTTCTCTGGATGTTTATCTGCTTTCTCCTTCCAGTCCTCTTCATTCTCAGTGAAACTTCTGCTGCTGTTGCAGAAGCAGCTGTGGCTAACTTTTTCATATGTATGTGAGGGAGACGTATTTGGCTCACCTTTCAAGAATTTTCGTTAGGATGACTTCTCCTACACACCATCTCTGAGTGATCTGTATGGACTGTGTTCTCCAAGCGTGACTACAAAGAAGCTAACTTTTTTTGCACTTTTCTATTGCACTCTTCTACTTTACAGAGAAAAGAGGAAAAAAAGGGGCCCATTGGCCTGTTTTCCTCCTGCTTTGTCTGGGAGTAGGGCAGATCTTTCATTTATTCTTTATATGCTGTAAGCACCACCAATGTGCTCTCTGTATGTATTTGACCAGGGAAAAAAGCATCCTGTTCCAACTGGCCATCTGCTGCCTGCTGTGATAAACCAGTTTCAGTGAAAACAAGAATCTAGCCTTGAGGACCCAGTGACTAGGGCAGCAGGACTTGAAACAAACCATTTGGTTCTCCTACCCTCAAGAATATGTCTGCAGGAATCGAATGCCTGTTCAGGTAGCACACTCAGCCCCTCGGTGAAATGGAGTTAACAAACTGTGTGTCCAATCTGCTCCAGATGTTGCTGAGCTTCAGAGGTATCCACACACAATGTCCCTCTGGATACAAACCTGATCACCTTAACAGATAGCTAAAGGCAGACCACTTAATTGTGGGGAAACTAAGGGCTATTTCAGGAATTTAAGAAACCAACTCTGAGAATGAGGAGGAGAGACATCCAGAAATGGAACAGATACGGTATATATGAACTGTGTTGAACATAACATTGTTCATCCATAAATGTCTTAAAGAGATGTAGGAAGGTGGGATCTTGCTGAAAGGTAGTATAAATAAGCCTTGTACTGTTGATTTACAAGTGAGAACCTGTTAAAGTGAAACAGTTAAATTTAGGTTGACAGGATAACATGCACAATTAAAGGGAATGCCTTGGTGTATTGGTGCTTTCTGGCGGTTTTTTTGGTAGCACCACATCAATGCATAATACTGAAGTGTGTTAGCATCTCCATTCAGCTTGAAGAATGATCAGAGGGACTTGTTTGATAAAGTAATACAATCTTGCATCTGCCAAGGTACATGCAATACTAGAAGCCACCTAATTATGCTATGCTTGGATTATATAGAATTTTTTGTCTTGACCATTATATAATGACTACATAGCCAGTATTAGTGTACTTTATCTCACTCAAAAAATGATCATATTTCATAGAATCACAGAATCATCTAAGTTGGAAAAGACCTTGAAGATCATCTAGTCCAACCATTAACCTCACACTGACCATTCTCAACTACACCATATCCCTAAGTGCTATGTCAGTCCTACTCTTAAACGCCTCCAGGGATGGGGACTCCACCACTGCCCTGGGCAGACCATTCCAACACCCAACAACCCCTTCTGGAAAGAAATACTTCCTAATATCTAATCCAAACCTTCCCTGGTGCAGCTTGAGGCCATTACTGTTTGTCTCATCACTTGTTACTTGGTTGAAGAGACTCATCCCCAGCTCTCTGCAACCTCCTTTCAGGTAGTTGTAGAGGGCGATGAGGTCTCCCCTCAGCCTCCTCTTCTCTAGACTAAACAACCCCAGTTCCCTCAGCCACTCCTCATAAGACCTGTGCTCCAGACCCTTCACCAGCTTTGTTGCCCTCCTCTGGACACGCTCAAGTAATTCAATGTCCTTTTTGTAGTGAGGGGCCCAAAACTGAACACAGTCAGTTTTGTGATGAGTACTTGCTTATGTCTTGACTTCCAACAAATAAGAACTGAGATCCCTTTGTGGGCAAATTCTGAGATCATAAATTATTAAGCAAACATGATGCCTCACATTTCTGCCTCTGATAAACAGTAATGTTGTAGTAACACTGGATTTTCAGTGGAACAATTATTTGGCTTCTTTGCAAAGAGCTATGCAAAGCCAAAAAAGGGCAGTAGTTTACTTCCTCTGCTGACAAAACAAAGATCTCAGGTCATTAAAAAAGAAAAGGCAAGGTTCCTGGAGTTTCATATTTTGCACACCGTTTCAACTACTTTTTCACATTAATGAATGTTTTTGCCAAGATGTAAATCCATATGTTTTCAAGATTCATCTTCCTCGTAACCATAACGGGCCATGCTTCCACCCACTGCCAGTAGTGAATACCACGTTCTACCAGCGGCATTTCTCTTTTCTCCCCTGGATTCAAAACTAAACAAAGAAGTTCAGCTATTCCTAGTCATTATTCACAGAACAATGAAGATATCTGCTCAATATTCAGAAGCTTATTATCCTTGGCTGCATTATAGAGAGTATACAAGTACTGTGTTGGCTTCATGTAAAGTGACAGAACCAAAAATACCACAGCAGAACTTGGCTTACTTACTTTTTGAATGGGAGAGGAAGTGAACAACCACATCCCTCTCTATATACTTCTGCTTTTACAGACCTCTGGATTAAAGACTCCTAATCTATCCTGCTGTTCTTTATACAGAAACTATACTTAATCCTTCTTATTGTCCACCTCTATATTTTTTCTATCTATTCCAGGTTAGAAAGCCAGGCCTGCCCTCAGTACTTTGAAGGTATGTCTACCATGGATTAAGAGTGGCACAATTATTTTCTCTTCTACACTCTTTATGCTATTTTTAATGCTCCTTTCCTACTAATCCCTACTGTTCTATTTACTTGTTTGACTGTGTCTGCACACTGAGTTGATGGTTACAGAAAATTACCTACTACAATTCCAAGATCTCTCTTCTGAGAGAGAACAGTTTCTTCAGAACCCACCATTGAGCATCTGAGTCAGGACCGGTTTCCCCACATGTATCACCTCACTATCAACATTAAGCTTCTCTGGTCATTTTATCACCGTATCAATCAGCACTGATGATACTTCTGTAATCTTAGTAATTAACATTTTTTTTTACTACCCTCACAAATCTCCTATTACCAGAAAACTCTGTCACCTTACTCTTCCATGCCCTTTCTCACATGACTGAATAGGAAAAACGTCAATACAGGTTTCATAAGAATTTCATGGACCTCCACTGAAAAATTCAACTATTTAATTTCTCACTTTTTGCTTGTATTTCTTCACTGAGATCTTCCCTCTTATTCAAGTACAGATTACTTTCTTTAGGAATCTTTAATGAGGAAGCTGAACCTCTAAAAATACATAAAGAACAGTTAAAATGACAAGAGGCTAGATACATCTAGATATAGAAGATGTCTATTAATAGTCTTTGATTATATACTCAGCTAGGAAACCAAAAGAGGAGAACCATGACAAGGTAGAAGAACAGAACAATGTACAGACCTTAGAAAAAAAATTACTGTTTTTTAGTACATCTAGCAACAGAAGAAGGGACAAAATTAAAATGCTATGCACGAAAGCAAATTAAGTGATCTCCCTCTTAGCAGACATAATAAGCATAATTTTTTTTAAGTGTAGTGGCAATCACGAACTTAAATCATAGAATGATTTAGGTGGGAAGAGACCTTAGGAGATACAGACCTCTGCTCAAATGTGCTAACAGCACAGGAAAAGAGTTTCATTGTAGGTAGAACATGAGATCAGAGGAGGATACACAGGCTGTACATTCAGTGGCATAACACAAATTCAATCAAGTCAAATGGGGCAAATGATTTGCCATCTGCTTTTTTTCCTAATCCCTCCCATTGCAAAGCAGCTACAGAACTATTTTCAGAAAAGCTGAACACCGGAAGCTCTATGTACCTTCAAACAGCTTACTAGGCTAAGAAATGAAATTGTGAGTTGTCTAAATTATCACAGGCTGGAAAAACAGAAATCATGTACCCATCAGCTCACACTGGTGAAATCTCAACCATCAATCTTCTGTGACTCAGTTTCTCTGGGCTAAATTCAGTTGTGCAAGGTGGTGTCAAATGAGCTGCCGTGGGGTATTTGAGACATCTGCCATGGACTGTAAGGTATGGCAGAGCACCTATGCATGCTCCCGCCCATGCAGTGGCAGCACAAGGTCAAGTGAGATACCTGAGGACACCTTCAATGGCACCAGTCACCTGTGCAAGCAACTAAATGGGCGTCTCCATCCACTCAATGTTGACAATGATACCTTTCATAATTAAATGTGAGTTTCCCAAGGAAACTTTTAATTTCTAACTGAAAAAGGCAAATTTTCAAAACAAAGTTGCCTGTAAGAAAGAAAAGGCTTCAGCACAGATTTTCAAATATTTTAGAACAGGCACCACTGAAACATTTTATAACTGCTGTTTTAAATAAAAACTTCCAGTTTGCTGATTCAAAATGAATTTCAGTTGGAAATACAAGTTAATTGAAGGGAGAAGTTAAAATGAGTGAAACTGAAATGTAAGGTACTGAAATTACAGAATTTAAATGAAAGTTCTAAACCAATTTTTCCCCAATTTTTGCTTTGATTTTTGTCCTGATTCAGTACAGGCAAATGTTTTGATATGTTGAAAATTTCTGTGGGATGGGAATCCATTTCTTGCTCATCTGTAACACTTACTAATCTTTGTAAAGTATTTTGAGAACATAAAAATCGAAGACTTCATATCACTGAATGATATGATTAAAGCTATTTAACACAGAGATAAAGTGAGGCATAAAAATAATTTAAGAGTAAAAAAGAAAAAGAAAATCCAAGAGTAAAACTGACTGGTTAAGACACCTGCCACCTTGTTTTAACCACCAGAACTTAATATCCAAAATGCCAACTCTGTCTCTTCAGTTAAAGATAAAAGTCTGGTACATCCAGAGTGGTTGAAGCTGAGAAACAGGGAGCAAGGATTCCTTGGCATTAGTTTCCCATTCTCAGCTCTCCAGAGAGAGAATGGTGAAATTTCATGTACACAGGGAGGTATGCTTGGGTGAGCAGCGCTCAGCCTGAGGAGAAGACACCTTCCGAGTGTGACCCTTGCCAACAGCGATGATTCTCTGATTAGGTTAGGATGCTAACAGGGGCATTTCCTACCAAGGGAATACCTTGTTATGAGCCATCTGCATGAACTCATGTTGTTGGGATTTTAGAGACAAAAGAACATGAAAGCAAAGTAATGAGAAATGTGACCTTTTGGAAAGCAAGTAAGTCTTACAGAATGAAATAACTAAGAATTAAAGACTTTTATTTTTACTTCAGTTGCATACTTGTCTGATCTGCAGAAACATATACAAATAGTGGTCAGTAAAAGAAGCCTTTAGCTGCACGGCTGCAAACATTTCTGGCTAATAACCTTAAAGCCTATTATAAAATAAAGGGCACAGAAAGTTGATAACATGAACTAACTAAAGGATAGTGTGAAGTTTTGACATTAAATCAGTATAGCAGGAAGAGAAATCTCTTGTTTCTTCTCCTTGCCAAGACAACTGCAATTTCTGTTAGCAAGGCAAAAGAAGGCCTTTGTTTTCACTGAATTTTGAATATTAAGATAGTGGAATGTTCAAAGATAAATTGCTAATGGAAAACCTGAAAGCGTATTCAACTTGTCTACAAAATTACTAGCCTTGCTGCTATGATACCTGGAAGCATTTACTCTGAGTCTGGGAGCACAAGTAGACATAAGGTGGTCAGTGGGAAACAAGGGGAAGTTGTTGAACAGCACAACAGTTTTAGAGCTTCCTACTACAGAAAGAGATTCTACATGAAGCAGAACTCAGCAGTACCAGGGTAAAATTTTGTAAGCCACACTTTCCAGAGAGATTGTGTTGGGAAAGGTAATTTAAAAGCATCATAGAGATTTTCCCAGGTTATTAGATAGTACAGTATCTCATTCAGTAAAGAATATTTCAGGTTCCAGGGGAAGCTCACATGAGTATCACAGGAAATCTCATACTTTTATTAAGTGTGATTCTACAAAGTGTTAGTTCTGTTTAATGGATAAGAAGATGACAATATATTCATGTTATGAATATCATTCTCGCAAGACTGAAGAACACAGAGATTTCATTAGTTTTAATATGTGCCAGTAAAGTGATTGTAGGCTGTGCCCAGAGGCACAACACAACAGAAGAAGACATTATTCCCACTCTCACAAGTATTACACCTTCTACGCTGAGCCAGGATGTCAAGGGATTCCTTGTACTCTATCAGCATAGAA
Source organism: Strix aluco (assembly GCF_031877795.1). Classification (NCBI taxonomy): domain Eukaryota; kingdom Metazoa; phylum Chordata; class Aves; order Strigiformes; family Strigidae; genus Strix; species Strix aluco. Next base: position 47,409,139 of record NC_133935.1, read on the forward strand.
GATGGCAGATAGGAAAGGAAGATTTCACTACCTTCGTAGCAAAGACAAATACAAGATGAAAAATGGATAAAGGAGAACAATTTGAAATAACTGAGATAAACTGAGCACAGCTTGCAGGTATTAATTGGTCATCTGCATATGCCCAATGTGATCTTAACTCCTATGTTCAGAGTGAGAACAAGAAGTTTAGTGCAAGCAACAATGAGAAACAGGTGAAAAACCTGGTAAAGGTAACTGATTAAGTTGGATTCCCCTACAAGTGAGATGAAAAAGCAGACAATAGCAAACTTTTTAATCAAGTAAGAAGTTGCAGATAGCAAACTTGAATTCAGAAAGGACAGCACTTAGGTTTTATTAACTAGAGAAGGCCTGCTGGTGTCTGAATTGGACAGGACTTCCACAAGTTCTGCAGACAGACAATTTCTGACTGCAGCACTGTCTGCAGTGAGGAAATGAAGAGAGCAGGACACAGTAAGTGTGCCACACCACATTAATTGTGGGATGCATAACAAGGGTTTGTTGGACTTGAGCAAAATGAGGAAAGGAAATGGTGCTAAGGTTGGGATCCTAGGGTTCCAGGTGTTCTGCCCTCACCCAAAACTAACAGACTGTCCAACAAGAAAAAAGTAAGCTAAGGCAAAAAAAGGGACAGAGAAGTTAGTAACAGTAACTACATGACCAAGTAGAAAAACATTGAAAGAAAAAGACTGTGAAAGTGTTTACTCCAAGATCATTCCGGGCTGTGCTGGGCAGAGGCATTTCCAGCCCCTTTACAAAAGCAAGGTAAGAATTTAGACTTTGGTGGACTCTGTGAATTAAACAGTGCTCCACCACAGTCCTTACGGAGCTCTATCTGACTGCAATAAAGACTGTATTTTTTTCATCCATGAGTCCAGACATAATGGAGTTAGGGTGCCATGTAATACACATGCAGTATTGTCTAAGCAGACAAAACTGCAACTGAGGCTCACGTTACTCAGAAATTAATGGTCTTCATGTTACCATCTATACCAAACAGTGTCAAAACCTAACTGAGCTTTTCGTATCAGTTTCTTCTTTCTCACTAATGACTCGCCTATAGAAGAATTCCACTTTTTAGTTAGAGCAACCTACCAACCAAAACAACCCAATGGGGTCAGCTCTTGATAGGTGCTGCTAGGAAGAGAATGGCTTGACCACCTGGCGGATCTGAATGGGCTACACACCTGAGGTGTCAGTCTTTGAAGAGTGCTGCAAGTTTTTAATCAAAGTGAACTTAATAGATGCCTCACAGATTAACAGAAATCAATTTGTAGAGCAGTCTTGCCTTTTAACCACTAAAATTTATCCACTCTGAGGTTTTCAAAGGCTCTGACTGGATGTATAGCTAACATACATTTCAGAGGGAAGCAAAACTTGGAGATTTGGAAGGTATTTGGAATTGTGGGCCTATTATAATTCTGAATACAAATTATGCTTGGCTGCACACATGGAGGGAACTACAGATAATCTTATAGTTTGGAGAAATATTTAGGATTGCATAACAGGGTGACTAGGAAGCTTATATTCTAGTCTTGAAAGATGCTAGCACTTCTGAGATGACTTGCTTCTGATGGTAAGCCTCTTTATTTGCAGTTCTGCCTCAATACAGCTGCTAATTTTATATATTTGTCTATCATGTATGTTTTCATTTAGAAACTCATCTTAAAAAAGACAATCATATTGGTATATTCTAAAATAAGGGTTGATAGTTGCTTCTAAGAACAACTATTTCTAGGATAGATCATGGGCCATTTGGGCTTTTTCTAAGTATCTAAAATACAAAGCTATGGAGGGAAAAATATTTTCAGTGCCAATACAGTATTGCTGGAATGTATTTGAGAGGCATGTATTTTAATACAATCACTGACACTATACATCATCTGTAGTCAGAACAGTGATTAACATGTTTAACAGCAATGTATTACAGATGGGGATTTTGTGGTTTTCCTTCACTCAGCCGTAGTCCTAATTCTTCCTGGATTTTACAACAATCTTTGCAATAATTTTCAGCAATAAGTAATGTAAATTTTTTTGGAATAAATTTTCAGCAATAAGCAATGTAAATTTTCAACAATTTACATTCTTCAGGAGTCTTATGCCAAATATAATGCCCTTACCAATGCAACGAAACCACAAAGTCTAGCCATAGGAAAAGGCTTCGGTACTGTAACAGCAGCAATAGCATGAAAGAGCCCATGTGTGGCTCTGCACTTTGGGACTGCCTTAAAATGACAGCACACATATTCTGTTAGAAAACAGCTGGATGTCTTCAGCCATCCCATATAAACCTCACTCTTCTTTGGTCTGATTGCTTTCTTAAGGGTGAACACAAGATAATTTAAATGCTAATTTGAATTAAATAACCCAATTTGAAAAGAAAAAAACCTGCATTATCTGATAATAATATAATATTATATGATTATAATTATCTGATTACTAAATCTTCTACAAAGTTCTGTGTAATTTTAGCTTAAAATTTCATACCAAAATAAATTATAAATCAGGTGGTTATAAATATTATGGGGCTCTCCAGAATTGATTCATTTCAGTGTCAGTGCTAGCAGAGCACCTTACTAAATTTAGAAAAATATTGTGGGCAAAGAACAAATACTACAAATTCTTTGTCAGTACATGCTTTCTTCTCCCTGCCTAACATTACTTTTTTACACTAAAACACAGAAGGCTTCATTTTCCAAAGTGACAAGCAATTTTGGGTGCTGAGTCAGAGATGGATAGAAAGACGCTGCATTTAAGCAGTGTTAAGCGCCTATTCTAACAGCTGCCTCTTTACTGTCCAACAAAGGCTCTTAATCTCTCCGGCACTCTCTGTTCTGTCTTGCACCAGTGCAAAACATTCTTGCAGAATTGCACACAGAGTGCTGGTCATGCAAACCCCATCGCTGTGTTGTTCTTTACCCATGAGCATAGTCCCTTGACTACAGAGTGCAGATCTGAGATTTCTCTGAACAGAGTGGAAGGATGTGTTATGGGCTGAGAAGGGACCCCCCCTACTAGTAGGAATAAGAGTAGCATTTTAGGTTTGCTTACAATCCTCCAATATGTTCTCAGAGACCTAGTGCCAAGCATTTTTCAGTGTATTCTAATGTTCAGTTTTGATTTTTCCTCAGAATATTGTGAATTTAAGATAGATTAAAATATAGTTCCTATGATAGTTTCTCTTTCCTCAGTAAACTTCCCTAAGAAGTCCCCCACCAAAGTATTTGTCCATAAAAGCTGAGATGCTACTATTGAGCGTGAAGGCTCACATACAGAGAGAGAAGGAAAAGAAAGTAAAAGAAAGAAAAGTCAAAAAAGGAAGCTCATCAGTAGTTTCATCCTCTGATCTAGAGTGGGGAATCAACATCTCTGATTTTTACAAAGCCGACAAAATATTACATTTATCCACCTTCATCCCTCCCATTACTCTTGTCTCTGCGAAACGCTGTTTGGGCTTTCCCCAATCTGCTCTTTACTTCACTAAAGCTCCCATCTTAACCACCACCTCCATTTCCCTGGTTCTCTGTATTTGCCTATGCCAGCTACACAACTTCAATGCTCCCCACTCCCACTCGTGTCTGCGCCCTGCCACACAGTGTTCTCTTTCCCTCCCCCTGTGTCTCAGGCAGCTCCCCACCAGCACTGCTGCCCTGATTCTCCTCTTCACCTCCCCAGCTCACTCTGAATTAAAACATAGTGCTGTTCTCAAGTACATGCTCCTTCCCTCACCATGAAACTGATTTAATTAGAGTTAATTAACTAGTTTGGGTATCTAGCAATTCCTGAGAGCTAGTATTAGCAAATAAGATGAGGAAAGTGACACAGTCTGCAGTGATAATAAAATACAGCAGCAGCTTTTTCCTGTTACCCTAACTTCTGTCAGGATACAAGTGCTGCCACCACACAGAAAGCAATGACACAATACACCGATTTTGTCTTCTTTAGCATTCTGCAAATTCTGACACTGAAAGTTGCCGATATCCTGCACGCCACAACATCCTGGAATTTTGCATAGTGAGAAGCGTTTCTCGCAAACAGAAGCTGTGGAGTGGTTTTGGAAATAAAGTATTAAATTACAATTGGCATTTCTGAAATCTTTGCTAGCAGCAGTGTCTTGCAGAAGGGACATCAGCACAGATACATGCAGCAGCAAATTTAAGAGCACTTCCTATTCTGATTTAATATTAATGCAACAATCAGAAGAGCCTTGAAAAAATAGAAAGGCAAGACAAAAGACTGGGGACTTTCTAGTGGCTTCTACAGCAAAAAAAAATCTTATTGCAGCAGGTAGTGCACGGCACAAGTATTGGGCTGGCAAACACCAGCATCCAACGGCAAAGGCACTCCTCCCGCCCGCGCCCCTCCAGGGCAGGCTGGCTTCCTCTAGGTCACTCGCAGAAGCAGCTCTTCTGCCTGCTCACTCGGAGGAGCTGCACTCTGCACAGCACCATCCTCTCTCAGGCTGCTGGGGTTAAGGACTGTCCCTATCCACAGTGAAGGACAAAATCTATTGGTGTCATAGAGCTGTCCTCTAGTAAACACCAGTGTACATGTAAAGAGAAGGAGCTCCCCACACTTTTTCAGTCTTCTGCAAGAACAAGTATTTTCAAGTACCTGCTTGGCCAGCAAAAAATCTGGTTAAATCAATATCTGGCTGTGTTCACGCACAATTCTGTGCTCCACTAAGGATTCTTGATTTTTTAATCTCATTCCTGATAATTCCATTTCCTCTGTGCCTAATACCAGTACCTTCCCCTTCCTGAGCCCATTCCCTTCATCATTACTATAGCTGATCTAGAGGCACTCAGGTCAGTCAAGATGAACCAGGGCATCATATCTACTCCTTAGGTAGCAACACAAAATTGTTTCTAGTAGAAATGCTGATATAAGCATAATCTTTCAGGTACAGTAAAGATGAAAGACATAACAAGAAAACACTCAAAGGACATAAGAAACTGGAAGATTAGTGGATATTTCCCAGAGACAGGGAAGTAAGTACTTCTTTTTCTATTTATATTTTGTTAGCCTTTTTTCCTCAGCTTATGGAACAATGTTTGTCCATATTATGGTCCTTTTTATTACATAATTAATACTACATATGCTGCATGATTCCACAATTGCCCTAAGATGATCTCAAAGATACTTAGTGTTCCCCTTGTGCTCCTAACATTTTGTTTTGGTGTTTAACCAGCTCCTCAGCTGATAAGTGGACAGAGTAAGTTCCCCATCACTGCTCAAGTGATAAAGTCTTGCAAATATGTAAGAATACACACAGCAATATCCAAACACAGCTACACTTTTACTATTCAAATAATTATCAGTAAAGGGACAGGCACAGCCCTTTTTCTGCAAAGCCTGAATAAATGAGCTTTGTGTAGGAAATTCAGAAGAGACTTGAAGAGAAATAAAATTCTGCAGTTAATCATTCATCTTGGAGCAGAGTGACTGCTGAGCAGTTCTGCTGCCCGTCGTAAAGCCCTTCAGTTGTAATTACTACATGGCGTTAGACCCATGAGTCTGTACAGCTCTAGTTTAGCTGGTCATGTCTCTGGCTTGAACCATTTGACCATTTTCCCTAGTCCAGCCCTGCGAAGAAAGGCACAGAGGATTACCACACTACAGCACGTATGAATACCCTCTCCATATCCCAATTTGTTACCTCTTCCTTTTTTTTCTTTCCTTACAGCTAGCTGTGTTCAATGCCTAGCAAGACATTTCCCTTTAGGGTATTATCATGAACAAGCAAAGATTAGCTACAGAAACTGCATGCATGATAAGAACAGTATACAAGTGAATATTACCTCAGCAACATGAACTTAATTATTTTGATAACATTGGAAAGGTTATTTCTCCACTTTTGAAGAGACAAGCTCTGTGTATTTTTAAAAGGCAAAACTTATACCCATAACCAGAAAGCTTTGGTCTGCTCTTCAATACAGTATATAAAAGGTTTATGGATTTCATCAAAACTGATCAGTTTATTGTCTAGACCACAGATTCTTTTTCATAAGATTTCTTGTCATATCTGTGAGCCATTCTTGTAATGATGGATGAGACTGGTGCCTTAAAATCATCATTTTCTCTGTCAGCAGGGAAACCCACTGAACCCTGACAGATGGAATATCACCTCCTCCCCTGTAGCCTTATAATATAAGGGCATAATCCGTTTTCACAGGGGTATACAGGAGTCCAGGATTGAACCTACACATCAGTAAAGGATTGTTATTTGGGGAAGAATATGAATTACACAGTTATTACAGGAGTTCTAAACTTTTGCTTGGATAAGCTGAAATTGCTACTGAAACATTGTACCAATCACAGGCTTCGACATTCAAATCACAGCCGGTGATTTTGGCCCTTCTGAGGAATGGCGTTCCTAGAAACGGTGTCTGTCACTGTTAGTTCTATTCTCTCATAAAATGAGAACTATGGATCATGTGAAGGCATAAGTGTCAAGTATAATCTATGTTCAGTTTGCAAAGATGTGGAAATGTATACTTCTATAATTTCAGGCCAAATGTTAGAGCTTGCATGCCATACAGTTGATTCTTTGCACACAAACAAATCACTTTATGTATGTATGGCCCTTGAAACACATTTTTCTGCAGTTAGAGGAGTCCAACTGTACATGAGATGTGAAAATCAACTCTATGTAATCATTCTCTTCTGCAGCAGAATTAAAGACACTTATAGTCATGGACTAGGGAGAACTAGGAGTAAAGCACTGCCAAAGGTATCACCAATTTTCACTTGGTAACATTTATCACTTAGAAAAATCTGCTTGCTGCTTCTATATTCCTCTATATGATTTCAGAGAGAAAAATTAAATATGCTGCTTCACAGTTCATTTTTAACAGTTAATTGCTGCATAAATACATAGCATAAAGAAAAGCACAGACATTTTATAAAACTAGAATGGTTCTGAAATATTCAGTTGCCTCTTTATTTGCATTTATTATGCAGCAGATACATCTGAAAGACCTACTCTGAAGTGCCTCTTCCTAAAGGAAGGCAAAGTTAAATTTGCCTAGAGAGGGTCTGAACCAGAAGTTTAAACTCCTCATCACTCTGAAGGCAATAGAACTGACGTTTATTGCTGTGCCATGCCAAACTACAGCCCCACCTCTGGATAACTAAAGACTATATGGCAGATGGATGCTTTAAGAGCATTCCCCGGAGCCTTCCAGTGCATATCGTGTTGTCTGTTTAGATGATAAACTCCTGGAAAGGCCTGGACCTGTACATTTTTCTGTGTTTTGTGCAGCTCTACTCTTTATGGTGTTTAAAATGATCATCACGATTAATCCATAGATAAACCACCCTAAGGAAGCCAATGTTGCCTGCCCTGCAAGAGCATGGCCTCAAATGTGGCATAAATACCATTTGCTTCCTGTTATTTACAGTGTCTATTATGGTTCCCCAGGGAGCCATGCGTCCAACGCCTAATTCATGGGTCATGCAGGGGAGATGAGCACTGACTTTATTGGATTGTGAATTAGGCCACTGATACATAACACCCCCAAAGCCTGCAGGCTGACATTATATATGTGTATATATATACCTCTGTGCCTCCCACAACATCTACCTGTGCTATCAGGCTCCACTGAACATCAGTAAACCCTTGCCTACTTCCTGACCAAAGCCAGGTCAGAATCAGCCAGAACACTGCATTTTGCAATAGTTCTGAACATCTGTCAACGTGTTGTTTCCATTCCAGTTACCACCCCGCTTTGTGTACTTGTACAAAAACTGGCCCCTTTGTATCACGTCATACAAACTTCAGCTCTTGCAATGTTAAAAACCAAGCTAATGTATCACGAATTACCAAATGATATCATATTAATGTGATTTTCCCTGTCTATGGCTTTCATAATAATTGAAGCAATAGTGACTTTTCCAATTAAAAAAACACCACAAAAAAACCTGAAAAAGATCTAGGCCATTGCTGACAGAGACATTAAATTTATTTTCAGTATGTCAGTCTTGTTTTTCTACTTAATTTAATGGTAGGAAAAGGACATTTAATGACACAGAGCCATTGTGCATACCAAGTCACGTGTGCCTGTGGGCAGTGCACCAATGAATTACATAGTCATTGTTATAACACTAAACACTATAACTAAGCCATAGAACTTTAATATAAATTGGTGGATGATTTTTGAAAGGTGAATGGCATAGGTAAGTTTCACCTTTTGCTAAATGTATACGGTTCCTGTTCTTTGGTATTTATACTTACATAACATGACTTTCAAATAACTTCAAGTGGGAAGTAGCAGTTTAGCTCCATCATCTAACTGGCTGCAGTAAACATCCTATCTGTAAAGCCTTCCTCAGGGAAGGAGCTTCCTTCTCATTTGTGGTTAAAAGGACAGGGACACACACAGAAAACCAAATCCAAAGAGGGAAGGGAACAGGTAAGAGACTTGCCAAAGGACATATATATAATAAGTATTTTATTGCCTGTTACAACAGTAAATTCCTGGCAGGGCTCATGCTGATCTCTTTCTCTGTGCTCACTATAGATGTAAATCTTATTTCCAATGTTTAAAATTATAATTTTGATAAAATCTGTAGACAGAATCTCCTAAGAAACCCAGCATAACTTGCCCTGCTGGTATAGAACACTACCCTTCCACATATCACAAGATACAGTTTGAATTCTGAATTACTGTCACATATGAAAATAAAACTAAGTCTAATTCTCACCTGTATTGGGCTTGCATGGCAAGGTTTTGGTAGTGGGAGGGCTACAGAAGTGACTTCTGTGAAAAGCTGCTAGAAGCTTCCCCTATGTCCAACAGAGCCAATACCAGCCAGCTCCAAGACGGACCCACTCACTACTGGCCAAGGCTGAGCCCATGAGCAACAGCAGTAGCGCCTCTGTGATAATGTATTTAAGAAGTGGGGAAAAAACTGCATAACAGCTATTGCAACCAGAAGAGAGGACTGAGAATATGTGAGAGCAACAACTCTGCAGAAACCAAGGTTTGGAGGAGGAAGGGGGAGAAGGAGGGGGAGGAGGTACTCCAGGCATCGGAGCAGAGATTCCCCTGCAGTCCATGGTGAAGACCCTGGTGAGGCAGGCTGTGCCCCTGCAGCCCATGGAGGTCCACAGTGGAGCAGGTGGATGCCCACAGGAGGCTGTGACCCCATGGGAAGCCCACGCTGGAGCAGGGTCCTGGCAGGACCTGTGGCTCTGTGGAGAGAAGAGCCTGCGCTGGAGCAGGTTTGCTGGCAGGACTTGTGATCCCGTGGGGGACCCATGCTGGAGAAGTCTGTGCCTGAGGGACTGTACCACGTGGAAGGGACCCACACTGGAGCAGTTCGTGAAGAACTGCAGCCCGTGGGAAGGATTCATGTTGGAGAAGTCTGTGGAGGATTGTCTCCCATGGGAGGAACCCCACACTGGAGCAGGGAAGAGTGTGAGGAGTCCTCCCCCTGAGGAGGAGGGAGTGGCAGAGACAACAGGTGATGAACTGACCGCAACCCCCATTCCCCATCCCCCTGTACCGCTTGGGGAAAGGAGGTAGAGAAAATGGGACTAAAGTTAAGCCTGGGAAGAAGGGAGCGGTGGGGGGGAAGGTGTTTTAAGATTTAGGTTTTATTTCTCATTATCCTACTCTGATTTTGATTGATAATAAAATTAAACTAATTTCCCTAAGTCGAGTCTGTTTTGCCCATGACAGTAATTGATGAGTGATCTCCCTGTCCTTATCTCCACCCACAAGCCTTTTGTTATATTTTCTCTCCCCTATTCAGCTGAGGAGGGGAAGTGATAGAGCAGCTTTGGTGGGCACCTAGTGTCCAGTTGGGGTCAACCCACCACATCAACCCTTATATTCCATCTTACAAACACTTACACACCCAGCAGCCTTTACTCAAGAATTACAGCAGCAGTTACTACAATCAATACTGAGTACCTAGCAAATCTATTTAAGAAAGTCTCTACAATACTTAAAAGCTTAACATCTCTGTTTTAATCTCTGTTCTTCTGAGTAGTAAAATCTACTCACATTACATTACATCTATATATACTTACACAAAAGAAATTTTCAAATGAATAGGGGACAATCTCTCTCATGCTGCACTGAACTGTGAGTCATGAACACTTGCAACAGTCCACATTCACTTGTTTTATCTATTTTTCACAAAGGAACTAATTTCAGCCCAGAACTTAAACAGATGCTTAATACTCTGCTACACTGTTCCAATACAGCCAGAAAAAACAACTATTTACTCTGTGTCATGATTGAGTTCTATAATATTCATGTTCTAAAAAAGGATAACAAACTTCTAAAGATTTCCCAATAAATGTAACTATAGTTTTAGGGCTTCCTCAACAGGAATATTCTATAAGCTCTAGATGTGTCTATTGAAATTTGCTATTAAATTTTACCTTGTAATGATTTAAATCTACTGGAGAAACATAGAGTACTCAAGGCTGACAGCATGCACTCTTTCCTGCTGATCATGAATAGATGAACACAGAAGCTTCTAAGGCTATCTTGTAATTCTCTAGCATCAGCCCTGTATTATTGGCCTTAAAATATGATGTCAAAACGGCTTTAAACAATGAGATGAGGATTCCCCAGCATTAGACAGGAATGTCAGCTTATTTCTGGGATGAAGGAAATGTGTGGAGTCAGCTGGGAGCAGGAACAAAACAATCTAAGAAGTGGAAAAAGAGCAGGGGCAGAGATGTGTAAGTGCCTGCTGATTTCAGCCAGTGTAACAGTCCCCACAGGACCAGTTCAGCTGGCTTCAAAAAATGGAACAGCTGGAACCCCCTGCCTTGTACAGAGGCCCAGTTCAGCTCTTGACTGCTTCCCAAGTCAAGAGAGGTATCTATCTGACACACGGTTACATCTGCCTACTCAATGTATGAGCATGGAGAAGTCCATTCCAAAGAATTACTTAAAAAGAAGTACCAGACCTTCCAGCCACATCCCAAATTACTTCATGGAGTGTGACAAAATCAAAAGAAGAGGAAAGGAAACAGATGTATGATGTAAGACATAAGATATAGTCACAGAGAGAACTGTCAGGATGCAATGGTTGTTTTATACCCTAATGACTTTCTCCAGTTCTTTTAACTAGTCTCATCTTTACTACAGTTCATATGGAAGGGTCACCACATATGACTGATACCAAGCAAAGCTCAGAGATTTCTAAAGAGTCATCTTCATAAAAATACATACTTGAAGCACTTAAACAACTACAGCATCTTAAAAGATATTCATTGAGAAATGTAAGTACCTGTTGTCTCCACGGGCAGGATCCTTGGGTTTAGCATCACTATCATAAACAAACCGCTCTTGGGAGATCACTATGACATTGTCCGTAGTTTCATTTCCCAAGATAGTGATAACAGGATAACCCATCTGCAGTGTCCACTGATCCATTACTTCTTGGATATTTACAGATTTTCCAAACCTTTTTAAAGCCTTCAAGAAATAAGAAAAGTTTCAATATGTTGAAGCAATATCATCATCCAACATATAAAACTCTTTTTTTTTTTGTCCCAGAGACCGTTAATTAGAGGTTTAAATAACCATCACACATTCTCACACACACATTTATACCCAGTACACACACATTACATAATTTAACCCACAGTCTCTGTATATCTTAGAAGTAATCATTGAGCAATCTTGCCAGAGAGGAGAGTGACAGTCAGAAAGTCTTGTTTCCCTCATCATTCATGCACTTTTGCTGTAACAGAAGAAACAACCTGGTTTACAGGGTTTTAACAAGAGCCACAGAAATACTGGGTGCTTGTCTCCAAATGATATTCTTGATCAGCTAAGGTTAAAAAAGACTCAATGTTAGTTGATCTAGGGTACCTACAATAAGGCATATTCTTAGAGCTTGTTTTCTAAAAGTAGAGAGCTTCTCTGTTCTGAAAATCAAATGACTAGTTATTTGAAAATACTGTCCCTCATGTCCAAAGTGAGGCCATGTATACAAAGATATCCCCAGCTGCTTCATAAACTGCACCTGTCATAACACATGAAGGATTAATGTGTTCATATTTCATACCATCAATAAAAATGCTGTTTTACAAGTGGATTTTCATCTGAAACAAAAAGAGATACTAAGGCATCATGGGAGATGAGAGTGGGTATGAGAGGAATGACAGGCATCATTAGTTCTTCAGCAACGGAAATATCCCTAGTTGCCAACCAGTCCTAGATCACACACTGAGCAACCTCTGATGAATACAAGCAGAACCCAGCAAGAAGTCTTCAGAACTGAAGATGCAATTGCAATGCATTAGGAACAAAGTGGCTGGCAACAAACATGCTTACAGGTGAGGCAAACAGAATTATTAGCCTTAACAATAGACTTGAACATCCAGAATAACCGTAGAGGTTATGGACCAGAATACAGTCTCGTTTTTGTTTTATTTTCTTAGCTGTGGGTTCTGCTGTTCTTTCAAGGTTATGTTCATCCCTCTGACCTCCCATCACCTAGAACTGTCCTAAAAGCTTCAACAGAGGAAGACACCAGGTGAGAAGCAAGAATGACTTTTACAGTGGCATTCAATTTCAGATTAAGACATAGATTTAAGAGCGTGACTGTATGTTACACGTCTCAACTCTCCTTAACAGTCAGTACAGACATAAGACTCAGTTCAGTTGCCCACACATAGGTGACTAACGTCATGTGACCTTGACCTGCCACTCTTAAACCCACCTGAATGTCTTGAACATCCTATTGCACCTAATCTGGCACTATCTCAAATCCCTAGTCAACAGTCAGTGATAAACTAGCCAACTGAATTGCTCTTGATGCTCGGCTATCTGTATTGACTAGACTTCTGGGACTCCAGTTGTTCCTGTTCAAAAGTGTCAAATGAGATGTCCTAAAATATTCAAGACATCCTTGTGGAACTGGTGGACCTACAGCAGACATACTTATGTGGCAGATGGAAGCCAGGTAGGCTAAAATAAATTAAGGTAAATGTTGGATGTCTATGAACAGGCAACTGAATACAGTTCACACTGACAACATTTGGAGCTTGGACACCTAGTTTATATGTATATAGCAGCTTGTCTAGATAAATGTAGATGTCATGACCTGCAGCTGAATCCCAGCTCTGGTGTCAGTAGTTAAAACTAGATTACCATGTTTACACATGGCTTGAGTTGGTACTTGTGCCCAAACTCCTTGACTGTACTCTACATTGGCTTGCACTCTGTTTTTATCCTAGAGTGCCCAGACTAGCTCTGTAGGCGAGAAATTCAGGCATGCTTGGCTCACTTTATGAAAATTATACTCTGCCCTTATAGATCCCTGGACTGGGCTCTAGAAACTCAAACTGAGCTTGGGCACAGCAACCAAAGGGAGCATGGACATAGCAACTATAAACCTCTACAGCATGCCAAATGTTACAGTAAATAGTTCTCTGTTTACACCAAACTTTAAAGGTTTAATAGTTTCGTCCTTCAAACAAATCACAACTCCAAACAAAATCACAAACACACCTGATGTAAATGCCAAAGCTCAGCACTTTCATGTGCTTTCCAGCTTATGGGCCTCAGCGTGCTGCCACTAAAGTCAATGATAACAGATTCCATTAAGCATCTTTTACTACACATCAGTGACATAGCACAAGCAAGGAAATATATTCTGACATAACAAAGAATAGAAATGCTGCAAAAAACATATTTTAAAATTGCCACTAGGTTAACTCAAATGGAATTTCTTTACATCAATTTTTATATTTGCTCTGGGGTCTGAAGATCTCAATATGCATTATTCACTCCTAACCTCACCAAGAAAAATACCACAGTAAATTCCTGCTTCTCCCTTAGTGCAATAGATTAAAGCATTTTACCTTTGACAATGTGTTCCAGAGATCATTTCTGGCTGCATTGCCATACTTGTGAATGGTTAAATAGTCCTACAGAAATAAAATAAAAATACAAATCAGTATTACTATACACAAGCCAAATAACTAGAGCTGTGAATCACCGCTATTAGAAGTTAAATCACAGCAATGTTTGCATTTGTCAGAAATCTAGAAATATACAATATGTTCATCCTAAGGGAGTAAATAAACAGTTTCTTAAGCTAGTTTACAATGCAAAAATTGTTGCTAAAAATTTCATTTACAGCATTCAGTGCTCTTCCTTTTCTGTGTAAGTCACTCTATAAGCTAAATATTTTGAATATACATTTAAAATGCTTGTCTAATCCCAGAAGGGGTTCCTAGGTAATTCTCAGCAATAAAAAAAGAAGCTGCTGAAACACAGTTCCAGTTGCTATTTTAGCAGGTCATTCTGCGTCTAGCGTCAAAAATTTGCTCGCTCGAATGACAGCTACATTTGCTACAAAAGATTTAACTAAGCAATAGGTTACCTGAACTACAAACTCTTATCTAGGGAGATCCTGACACATGTCAAAATACATCATACTGGCAACTAGAGCTGTAACAGGTTATCACAAAGGCTCTCCACGACAGGCAGCGGTGGAAGAAGGGTGACAGGAGCCCAACTCTGTGCTTGTGCACAGGTACCTACATGTGTGTTTTCACAACATACATGACTCAGAGTCTGAGGAGGTCATAAACTGAATGCTTTCACTTATTCAGCTGCAGTTTCAATGACTGAGGGTCCATTCTTCTCCCATAGCAACCAGAAAGATAATTCCTGATAAGATACCATCCTATTAAATTAACTTCCCAAATTAATAGTTTAAGCATATAACCAGGTTAGGTCTGTGCTTTTCAGGAACAAAACGCTTCCAATTTTTAATATCTGGAGAGACAACACTGTTAGTTTTCCACTCTCCTATGTCCCTAGACAACAGCTCATTCAATTACAGAAGTCAAATTCAGCAATGATTATTTGAATAACATACATTTCAAGCATTTTGATTGGAAGAATTACATGAAAAAACACATCAGAGGTTGTAAATCAATGGGTTTCCTGCATTTGAATTTCTACCACCTTCACTTTACACAATGGTAGGAGACAAACTCTAATTTACAGCACAATGCTAAAACTGGGACAAATTTGCTGACTCTGTTATCTGTGCTTTGTGTGAAGTAAGATACTTTGGGAATAATTAGTATTTGGAAAGCAAATTTTCTGATACACAAATTGTAGCACCTGTGACAGATTTAGCTTTTGTCAGCCAACTCATACTACAACAAGCAGCAACTCCCATTTAATCACAAGCTAGGAAGGCTAAATGAGAACACTGACTCTGTAAATGCAGTGCTGAGTCTTAACAATGTCATGAGACTAACTTGGAAAAAAGACAATATTATATATGCTGCACCTATAGCACACTGTGCTTCCATTTTGTCTAAAAATACAGAATCATTTAAGGCACAGTGAAATATTCAATAGCTTTCAAAGCTAAAGAAGTTAAACTGCAAATTAAAAAGCTAAAATAGGAATATACAAAAGTGGGACAAGGTAAATAAATAACAACAAATATATATGTGCATTCTAAGCTGTACTAGAAAATGCTGCATATATTGGTCCTTCTGAGAGTTGCTTTCAGAATCATTACACACCAAAATAAAACGGGTGGAACGCCTGAGGCTTTACTCCATCCAGGCAATAATCCTGTTTAACAATCTACCATTAGCCATTAAACGTGACTTTCACATTTTGTATTCAGAAAGACTGCAAAGAGACGAAATGCTTCTGCCCTTTTCTTTTGGTTTTTCTCCCAACACACAGATTAGGAGGTTTAGGTGCAGCTCGTCACTTGGTTAAAAATTTATTATCCTCCAATCTAACATGTTTATCACACAAAGGAAAACAAAAGGAATCCTAACATTCACAATGAAATAAGAAAATATAATGATAAATACAACATACAAGTACAGTCCTGATACCATACAACTTGATCATCCATTTTTTCATTACTTCATGAAGTTGCATTGAGACCATATACATAACACCAAACTAGGAGTGTTATCGAATTCATACTACACAAAAAGCAGTCCTAAGTGACAGTGTGCATCAAAATATGCTTCCAGTAAATCTACATTGCTGTCCAAAATCTGAGTGCGCTTTCTACAGGCACAAGAGCAAAAAGTTACTGAACCAGGTCCCATCAAACAGCCTCATATACTGATATCCTCTTTTCAACAATAACCAGTAACAGACACCTAGAAAGGGTATAAAACAGGACAAGCATACAGTGCTTCCCCAGTATGCTCTCCCATCATCCAGCACTCCATGGCACAAGGAATCCTGAGTAGATTAGTATCTTAGTGTTTAATAGTTACCTTCTGTGAATTTGGCCAGCTGCTTTCTGAACCCATATAAATGTTTAATATTTGCAACACCTTATGAAAACACATTACCCACTTCAGTGATCTGTTGTGTGAAGATACCTGTTTCAAACATCTGCCTGTCTGCTGGTTTTGTCTGCTGCTCCCTAGTTCTGGCACTAGAAGATCAGTGCATTACTGTTCCCTACTTCACTCTCCGCAAGCCATTCATGCTTTTACCGATCTGTATCATATGTGTCCTCATACCAGAGCTTGGTTTTATACTGCGAACACCACCAGACCCAACCACTTCCAGCTATGCTGCGAAGTTACATTTTGGTAGCACTATCCAAGCTGCTGACTTCAAAGTTAGCTAAGGGTTATCATGACCCAGCCTGAACTTTCATTACCAAATTATCAGACTCTCTGCATGGACAGGCACTCAGCTTAAAATGGAAGAGAAAATGCTTATACATATCAACATCAAATGCATCCCAGGAAGGATTAAGATAGGAGCCAAAGATCTATACATACCCTGCTTGTCTGTTCTAAGCATGGAACAAGCAGGTATATAACCCATTCTTCCTGCCGGGGACCCATATCTAAGTCTTAAGTAGCTTGCAAAGGGGCAGAAGACATGTTTTCATTCACTGTAATTCTCCAGGGCAGGAGGAGTATTAGCCACCCCTTCACCTTTACACTGAATAGAAAAGAAGCAAAGCAAACAGAAGAGAGATGCAAGCCACAGAACAGAAAAGGATAACACTGAAAACACAGCTGCTTGCATCTAAGCTGCGCTCAGCACAGCTCCAAAGGAGGTGAAGTGACTTAAAGCCACTTTCTCATAAACACATATGCCCAGAACCATCTGGCTGCAAGACTGCTTCCCATCATAAACTCGCCAGTCTGTATCACCTACAAAAGCTGTTCCATCAAACCTGGAGTATGCTGGAGCATGAAGATATGCTTCAGCCATCTTCCTAACTTTCAGCTATAACCCTACAATATGTGTGAGGAGAGAAGATGGCATGAAAACCTCTTTAACAACCCAAGACTTAAGAGTGCTCTTCTACAACTCCCCTTTCTCCTTCACTGTAATGCCGCCTCTAAAGATTTTCTTTGCCATGAGGAAAGCAGAAAGAGAGTTCATAGGCCCTAGTGCAGTGTCACTCAACATGAAAATTAATCAAACACACACATGCAAAAATGATCATTTGATTTTACATTTTCAGCAAGCATTCTCTTGTAATATTATTCTTAACATCTTGGCATTAATACATGAAACCATTCTTTGTCAAAAAGAATAACAGAATATGATTCCTTCACTTCTATCAATAAAAAAAAATTAATCAGTGTGGTTTAGTGTGTTTTAGTAATTTTTAACATGAAAAAAAAAATCCAGAATCTGTCACACCATGAAAACAAAGTCCAATTACTGCACAACCAAGACCTAAGATCTTGCAAAAAATACCAACAGATTTAGATCATAATATAATGTTTTGTTAAATAGTAATCTTAATTCCCCCCCCAAATTAAAAGGCTTAATGCTTTTGAAATTATTTTATTACTTGAAGCACATAGCTTGTAGTAGAAACAGGAGTACAGTGAAAAGTGCTAAAGGATTTTGAAAGATGTTTTTAGTAATGCTGTGTTGATCAAGCTTGCAGGCCTTTTATTGTATTAGACTTTTTTAAGAAATGAGATTATTTAAAAGGAAAAAGTCTTTTATCATTTTGCAGACTTAGTCTTCTCAGTACTGCTAGGGATTAAGTCTCTTGGTTTTGAAAAAATGAACTACCCCACCATTCAAACATGACAATGCTCACAACTAATAAAAGGTAGCAACTGATAAATGCAAAGAGGTTAAACAAGTCTAAATGGGGAGTAAGTCTCCAAACACATATCTTACTTTCAGGGGAGATTTCAGATCTATAACCAGGAACTGAAACATCAATTCTAGGACCAAACTCCTTTCACAGTTTGCCTGTATGAGGTTGGACTGGTTGTTCAAAAAACAGCTCCCAGTTTATATGAGTGGTGCTGAGATCTGAAACAGATTAACATTGAATAACTTACTTTTTCTCCTAAAGGTAACTTGGAAATTTCACTATTTAAGATGAGTGAAAAAAAAAGTAGCAAAATAATTTGGCATAAATTCTTGTGGTACGTTACTCTGAATGCCCTCATTTCTTAAGGGTCAGGAAATAGCAGTCTTGCCTCCACCTCCCTCTTTTGTATTGCGTTCCTACGCCTGGAGTTACTGACCTGTTAGTAATTTGAGCTGATTTTAATGATTTTTGGTGATTTGGATTTAAATAAGGAATGATTTAGAGTAACCATACAACCAGTTATGCTGCTACAAAGTCCTTTTTAAAGTCCCAGGCTAAGGCCATATAGACTAGCAATAATCATTAACCAGATTTCTATTCAAAGAATAAGACTCATAACAAGATGACTGTTCAGTAAGGACAATTTATTACCCTGTAGACCAGGTGTTCTAAAAATTACATTGTGAAAGGGCCTCAAAGCATGTTAAAATCGCAATGTGAGCCAAAATCCTTGGGTCAAGGGCATTGGAGGGTCGTTCTTTTAGGTCAGTAGTCCATGCTGGTCGCAAAAGCAGCCCCCCCGACTCATTTCAGGACTCAGGTGCACATGACCGGAAAGAGGTGGGAATAAGAAAATGAGTTATGGGAATTATACTGTTTATGTATGAGAAGTTGATTACTATGTATTACTGTATTCTATACAATCAGCATGCTACATGAGTTAGGTGTGCGTTGTTGGTGAGATGACTCCGTTACGCACCGGCCATTAATAAAGGAGTGTCTGCTTATCTACATCACATTGGTGTCGATAAGTTCTTTTATCCCGTTTTGGCGATACTGGGTGCACATCCTCCTTCCTTCAGCCTACAATATGGTCTTGTTGAACAGTTTTGTACATGACTGCTGTATCTCACCGAAGATTTAGAGCTACTAATAAAAACATTTAGTTCAGGTGGAAATTAGGCTCTAAGGCTCTGGCTATCAAATCCAGCATATTTCTCTTCCCAGAAATTTGTATACTTAACCTTAAGCCACCAGACACCATCTGACAGATGCTGACTCACTGACTATAACATGTCACCTTTTTTTCCCCTTTCCTTCGCGCTACTAACATCGAAGTTTCTATCAAATTTTGTCTTGACACTGTCTAACATTCAAATAAAAAAGCTTGGGCAAGGGTCAGAGGGAGGAAGGTACTGCATGTTTGCAATGGTGAGTGACAAAAAAGTGAGAATAAGAACCAGTGGTAAAGCACTACCAGCAAGCTACAAAGAAGTGAAGATTTGCATAAGAGAGGAAGACTAAATGAACAGAAAAGCTTAAACAGCCAACTAGGTTTGCAGTATTTTTCAGCTGTACAACAGACTAACCCTTGAGAAAGAGCCTTAAGGAATAGAAGTGATCACCCTCCTGGCTGGGCAGTCAGACAAGCAGTAGAGTACAAAATAAGGAAAATTCACCTTACTGGTCATGGTAAACACTGTATAAGGCAAATTAGATAGGGTTTAACTCTATTTGTGTCAGAATTCATTTGTATCAGTGAGTCAAAATGCAGAGCTATCTCCAAACTGAAGGAACAGCTGTGATCAGACACTTATGAAAGCAGTAGTGCAAAGCCAGCTAAGAAGAACCTTGGAAAGATTTTTCCAGGCCAAGTAAGCCAAGCAAGTTCTCCACCTTCTACATCAGTTTTACTAAGAGTGCCCAAAACTGCTTCCAGGCAGTTTTGTCAGAAACTGCCAACCTACAGAATACAATAGAGACATGGAAAATACTTTAATTTTCATGAGTGCATTCTACCAGAGGTTCAAAAATGTCGATATCCTTCCTATACTTTAATCTACTATTGAATTAAACCGTGTTCCTAATTAAACAAGCATTTCAACCAACAATAGGAAAAAACAGCATCAAAATGATATTGAAACAGCAAGCACATAAGGAGTGTAAGGCCATGCCTGCGGTGTAGATAGTCCCCACCCAATACTAAAATTATCACATCTGTTTTATATACAGACACAGCATCAAATGCATTTCCATATCTCCCTTGAGCTACAGTTTGATGACACTTTGGTAGTACAAAGTACCTTCCACAACCTCTGCTCCTCCTTGTCCCCATCCCCTGTTTGTGGGGCTACTTTACAAACTAGACCTCTGAAATGGCCTGTAGAGGAAGCAAATCTATTGTTCTGTACGAAGGACACCCTTCCTTCCTTGATCAAATTTACCAAAAAGGACTCCAGACTCTTCCACTGGTACAAATGAAGTGGCGCTGGGTGGCCATGCATGGATGGGTATGAGCAGCTGGAGGCAGCATTGAAGAAAACAAAGGGTGGTTTACTAAGCCAGTGTCCTGTCCAAGTATGCACCAAGTATTATGAAAGAGACCAGAAGAAAGACAGTTAAGAGAAAGATTATCAACGTATCACATTTAAGTGTAACAAAAAGTTTATTCTGAAGTGCATTTCTCTAAAAACGATGCTCAAATGTTCTTTTCAAATGTTCAGCTAACGGCTGATGGTTTCATTCCTCATCAGTAAGCTAATTTTTACAGCGAATTAGTTAACCTACATTAAACCTTATGTATGGACACTGTCATTCAGAACTGAAGTAGACTAAACTCTGTGACTTCAAGTCACAATGAAAACACTATCATGAATTAAAGTAAATGAAGTTGAAGTTACAGTTAACTTCACTTTTAGAAGAGTCCACATGGGGCTACAGTGAGGTTTAACTAATCCAATTACAATTCACACTTTCAGCTACTTTGAATGAACTTTTGTGTGTCCCTGTATAAACACAGCTTAAACCTTGTTTACTTGGCATTAAAAATAAAACTCTGAATTAGAATTTTACACCACTGAACAATCAAAGAATATAGCTAAGCATAATCTTTTTTTTCTCCTTATTTCTAATAATTCTACAAGTATCAGTGGAGCTACCTGTTGAATCTCTTCCGCACAGAAATTTATTGGCTAACATATTTTAAGTGCTTAGTAACCTGTCCTCATAAGATGTCCAGGCCTGGCAGATAGGACTGGGGGGTTTTTATTTTTTTAATCTTATTTTATCTACTCCATATACAATCACACTTTCCCAATTGCTAATTAATTCAGCCTGTATTTTTACCATGAGCTGCATTAAACAATTAAAAATTTTTAAGAGCAAGTAACACTTTCAATGTTCAAAATAATTCTACTGTGGTATCACATGAAAGCAGTGTTTAAAATGTCCACTATCAGGAACTTCTTAGCTAACTTCTAGATTCAAACTCACAAACAGGTAAAAAGAAGTTTAAAAAAGCCTGAGTGGTGTGCAACATACTTCAGAGGCACCATGCAAGTATTCACTTCAGCTGTGTTTTGCCTTCTCTTTGGACTACTATCTCAGCCAATACACAAAATCCTAGGGAAGGAAATCAGTGGAATCCCATCAACGTACACCAGCTGAAATTCCAACCCTTTGTTTTCAAAAGGTATATTTAGATTTTTTTCACACACAACAGTGATACAATGCTCGCAATCAGCAGCAACTGGAAAATATCCACTGTCAACATGTCATATCTGCAATTAAATCATTATATCCAAACAGCAAGCTATAACTACTAATCAGGAAGAGTGATACTGGAACCATATAAGGAAATTAATCTTAATTTTCTCTAGAGCAAATGATGCTGAATAGGCCACATAATGATAGCATTTTACTTTGTCCTTTTTCCTTTGTAATTCATAATACTCCCATACGCTCTAACAATAATCAGATCAGCAGAGCCAACATTTCTGGCATTATATGGGTCAATGGGATTTTTAGCATTGATTTCAGTGGAAGAATTAGGGCAATGTTGACAGTATCGCATCCACAGTGTTGGAAGTGTAACATTCACTTAGAGGATACATATAGGACCTGCGTTCTGTCCCAAACAGCACGCCATCCAGGCTGGGACACAAAAGAAATTAAGAAAGGAGGCAGCAAGAGCCATCATTAAGTCAATGGAACTGCTTTCTTCGTTCTACCTGCTTCTTGTTGATAAGAGATGAGCACTGTAAATCAGAAGTGACCCAACTGAAATCAATACCGCCATGTCATTTTCATTCCAACACGAGAAAAGAATCAAACCTCAAACCACTGTAAGAAATGCAATTTTGCAATTAATACATCTTCTGCATTGCAACTCCGTGAATCCAGTGTGAATGAGGCATCTGAAACAGATTCAAGATTTGTATTCAGGCAAATTTCCAGCTACTTTAAAATATATCCTGCTTTGCTCAGAATCTTTATTAAAAGATCAGAATTATTAAATGAAGAGGTTTATTTCCCTTGTAAAATTCAGCTTCACCTATTAGCTATTAACATGAAGAGTAAGGAGGTTCCATTTTGAAACACGGCAACAGCAATTGCAGTGCGGTGGCAAAACAGTTTGCATGTGAAGTCTAAAGGGAACACTTAGAAGCACTGCAGAGTTATTGCCTAGCAGAGTCTGATGGTATCTGCTGTGCAGTGAGACACCTGCTAGTATATTAAGCTTGGCTTTAAAGAAAAATGTATTTGATGTATTATTTGGTAGTGGTACTAAACTAGTGAGCTAAGAACAAATCTTACAGAAATAAAGTACTCTTTGAAATTGAACTGCATATATTTGACTGAATTTGTACATTCATTTTAGTTCTGCCTTGTTTGGTTGTATAATACATTTGAACCTAAAACCAGGTATTGCTCAATAAATACATTTATGATGCACACAAAAAATGATGGAATGTTTTCCAGATATTTGGATGGCACCTGCTAATTGTGACAGGCTGGCTGCTCATTCCTCTGTATTAACTTGAACTATGCCCAGGGATTCCTAACCAGGCAAAAAGCCTCTGCTGTACTTTTCTGCAATACTTTTTTCTATAGAAGCCCCAGAATTGAAAAGAAATTAATGCTACTTACTATGAAAAGGCCACCATAAATCACTTGAGAAAACTTACTGTAAGTATGATTTGCATGTCACTGTGTCTAGATGATAATGACCTGCAACATTTGTACAGTAACAATGAATAACAGATAGGAAAGTAGTAACAATGAAGCTTTGACTTTGCTTATAAGTTATTTGTTGTTTGTATCAATCAGGCAAATGCTTCTCATGGTGCAAAAGACCATGCAAAGATCATACAATACAGTCACTAGAGCTGCATTTAATTTTGCAAAATGAAGATACCTTAAAAATCATTAACATTTGCATCTGGCTATATGCTAGTGTGTCTACCTAGCTACAGTAACTGAACTTTAAATGTATGTAGAGGAAGAGAAAGAAGGAAGAAGAGGACACGGGATGAGAAGGAGAGAAGGAGAGAAGGAGAGAAGGAGAGAAGGAGAGAAGGAGAGAAGGAGAGAAGGAGAGAAGGAGAGAAGGAGAGAAGGAGAGAAGGAGAGAAGGAGAGAAGGAGAAAGTTTTGATGATGGCCTGTTAGGGATTCAGGTTTTTTCTGAATGTCCTCCACTGGGCTGAACAGAAGTAGATTTATTTCATTTCCAGCGTGTATTAAGTGTTAACTAGGAGTTCAACCTTGCAATCTTTGTGCTGGAAATACCCTGACTGTCTTCTAAAGAGCTAATGGAAATTTTGATTGCACAAGGATGGCAGAGCTGCACACAAAATGTGTGCTTCCAGCGCCCTGTGAAGTCCATTGTGCTGCCTCACAGCAACAGAGGCGAAGTTGCCACTGAGCTCCTATCAGGAAAACAGTGTCATTTTATTCCAAAAGAAAACATTTTCTTAAATAGCTGCTCAGCCTACTGATGTTATCTGAGAATTCATATCTAATGTTCTTCCTCTTAATAATTCCTATAATAATAATAAAGGAGAAAATAGTCATAACTGAATTTCACATGAGACAAACTAAAAGAAGCTCCCTGAAAGCATGCCAAGTAAATACGTACGTTGTGTCTGTAATGTGACTGACTGCAACACTGCCATAAAGGGCAATCCTATTCTGAGGAAACAATCTTAACAAGTTAAGTAAATTGTGTGTATACTAATTGTTTTTACGTTTGTAAGAAGTTTTAGCAATGGAGCAATAAAGCAACATTTTATCCTAGCTGCAGGACAGCACGACTTCCTCATAATGAAGGCAACATTGACTGTAACCTTGCTCTGAACACGCGCACTAGGGACATCGCCACCTATTGAGGTTCAGCAGCACCTGCCATTATCACTGTAACGCTCCCTACTGGGACCTCCAATTTGGCCAAAATGCAGCTGTTTGAGCTGAAATCTTATCTTCAAAAAGTCCATCTCAGACTGAATTCCTCTGCAAAATTTCAGTCAACATCAGGAAGAAAGTATGGAAAAATATCACATTTTACCTTTTCTTGTCACTCTTTCTGTTGAAAAGCTCTGCTGTCCCCATGCACTGGAGTACAGGTCTAAAGGTCAGAAGGAAAATGATCTTGTTTCAGGAACGTGCTTTTTCCTTGCACTGATCAACTTCAGGGGGACATAGCGGCTAGAGTCCCACTCTCTCCCTGTGCCGATGGCTCACAGCTGCTTAAGCTTAGAGGGAGGTTAGGACCCTGAAGCAGAAAACAAAGAGCCTGTATCTCCCTTCTCTTGGCAATCCCTGACAGCCGGGGAAGAAAACTGATCCAAATGCTCCAGGGACAAAAAGCAGAGCAGAAACGAGGAAAAGGAGTTAATATAACCAAACAGAAATATTCTGCTAATGCAACATTTTAGGAAGAAGCTCCCTCTGCACAGCATCTGTTATATCAGGCAAAAACCACCAGCAGTCATGATGGTGGCTGCTGTAGTTGTGGGTACGTTATGTTCAGCCCTGTGCTCTGATCTGTAGCAGAGCTGGACTTTGTGACTGAACACAAGGTGAAGTCTGTTCTGAATACCTGTAATAGTTTATAATGCTAAATACATTGACAGAACATCTTCCTGGGTTTCAAAACGGATATCCAAATTTCATGGATCTTTTTTATTTTAATCGCATTGGTCCAATTTCCCCCCAAATGTGCAAGCACTCCATTCTCATTGACTTATTTAAAGCAACATTAATTGTACAATCAACATTTTCTGAAGGCCCACCCTGGTGTCCCTTGACTCAGCTGCAGCCATGCTGAGTGCTCACAGCTGATGATGAAGACAGTGGAAGTTGTGCTTCAAACACATAAACTCTTCCTATCCATAAGTACTAAGACACACGGGAGGGAAAAATGCTGCACTGGACATCTCATATTGCATACTCCACACTTGCTTAAATTTTAAGTTATATTTCTGTGGGCCTAAATCTCCATTTATAACATGAGGCTAGCACCATCCCTTCCCTCCCTACTAGCTTTATATGTCTTGTCCACTAACTGTTGGTGATGCACTCTGATACCATACTGGACAGCATTTAAGAAAATTGTATGTAGCAGTCAGGAACTGGGGCTACAAAGCAAATGAAAAGTATACAAAACTATTGAATAGAAGGACAATTCAGTTAGCATGGTCCATTTTGTGAACAGAATCAGACATTGTCCTATGCAGAAAACACTGGGCAACTGCATAATTAAAAAAAAAACAGTTAAAGTGCATATAAAAAAGGAAAAGAAAGCAAAAATAAAATTAACTTTAGCATTTCTCAATAACTGTACATTTAAATTACACATCTTCAATCACATTTTTTCTTTAAACAGAAGCATTTTGCTATACACATAGTATACTAAAATCCTGTTGGAGCTAAAGGAAGTACTTCCATTTTTAGCAGTGATATCCAAGTATGGCCCTTACTACACTATATATCTTTAATACTTTCAAAGGAAAAAAATATGACACTGCAACTTACAGAAGTTTCTTATGCAAAGTTGTACTGACCAGAGTGATGTAAATTAGAAGCATGAGAAATGCTGGGTGGCCAGAAAAGGTGAAAGATGTTATCAATCTCGTATGACATGCACTGTAGAAAACAGTGATGTCAGCTCCTATGAGATTTCCTATGACCTCCTATGTCCTGCTTTTAACATGTTCAAGTTAACTTGTTGACAACGGTCAGAAGTGAGACAGTTTAAAAAAATAAAGAGATCAGTAGCAACTAAGTTAAGGACATGGTGATACTTTGATGTTCACCAAGGTCATACATTCTGTGCTCTTCTAAACCAGAGATGAGTGCAGAATTATCTGAAAAGTACTGTACTCAACATCCACTAAATGCACCAGCTGCAACAGCAGAGGTGCTCCAGCTGTAAAGATGCTCCTGCCTGGTGGCAAAATTTACATCCTCCCACTGAGCAAAGGAAGACTCCATATGCGCTGTTGATCTGGGGACAGCATTGCAGCTCATTGCTTCACTGAGCCTGATCCTAGGGTGCCTGGGGTTCTTTTTGTTTTTACAGAAAACTGTATTAAGTCTCTAATGATGTCTCATTTTAAACAGCATACAGCTAACTGTTGTGAATTGGGAATAAAGACATAATAAAGAGGTATGATAAAATGGGCACACTGAAACCTGTTTAATATACCATGTAAATAATACTGTGGAAATAGATGAATATGTTTCTTGTACTACCAGATTCTTGGAGAGAAGTGGCAAACAATATGGAAAATAGCACATTAGAGCTTTATTTTACACCTAGAAAGTTTCTGATAGGTTTTCACACTTGACTGTCACAATCCAAACAGAACACAGGCATGCACAGAGGTGTCTAAAAAGCAGGAAATACTAAGCAGTGTGGATGAAA
Source organism: Strix aluco (assembly GCF_031877795.1). Taxonomy (NCBI): domain Eukaryota; kingdom Metazoa; phylum Chordata; class Aves; order Strigiformes; family Strigidae; genus Strix; species Strix aluco. Next base: position 47,436,148 of record NC_133935.1, read on the forward strand.
GAAAGTCTAACTAGCCAGCTTTATGATAGGAAAAAGTTATTGAGATCTGAACCTTGCTGTATTTAACAGCCTGCATGTCACAGTTCTCCAGACAGCTCCTCTGAAAGGTTGACCAATTTGTTTCAGAAACACAGAATCATCTAGGTTGGAAAAGACCTTGAAGATCATCCAGTCCAACCATTAACCTAACACTGACCGTTCCCAACTACACCATATCCCTCGGAGCTATGTCGACCCTACTCTTAAACACCTCCAGGGGTGGGGACTCCACCACTGCCCTGGGCAGACCATTCCAACACCCAACAACCCCTTCTGGAAAGAAGTACTTCCTAATAGCCAGTCTAAACCTTCCCTGGTGCAACTTGAGGCCATTACCTCTTGTCCTATCGCTTGTTATTTGGTTAAAGAGACTCATCCCCAGCTCTCTGCAACCTCCTTTCAGGTAGTTGTAGAGGGCGATGAGGTCTCCCCTCAGCCTCCTCTTCTCCAGACTAAACAACCCCAGTTCCCTCAGCCGCTCCTCGTACGACATGTGCTCCAGACCCTTCACCAGCTTCGTTGCCCTTCTCTGGACACGCTCGAGTAATTCAATGTCCTTTTTGTAGTGAGGGGCCCAAAACCGAACACAGTCATCGAGGTGCGGCCTCACCAGTGCCAAGTACAGGGGTAAGATCACTTCCCCGTCCCTGCTGGCCACGCTATTTCTGATACAAGCCAGGATACCATTGGCCTTCTTGGCCACCTGGGCACACTGCCGGCTCATGTTCAGCCGCCTGTCAATCAACACCCCCAGGTCCCTCTCTGACTGGCAGCTCTCCAGCCACTCCTCCCCAAGCCTGTAGCGCTGCTGGGGGTTGTTGTGGCCAAAGTGCAGCACCCGGCATTTGGCCTTATTGAAACTCCTACAGTTGGCCTTAGCCCATCGCTCCAGCCTGTCCAGATCTCTCTGCAGAGCCTCCCTACACTCGAGCAGATAAACACTCCCACCCAACTTGGTGTCATCTGCAAACTTACTGAGGGTGCTCTCGATCCCCTCGTCTAGATCATCAATAAAGATGTTAAACAGGAGTGGCCCCAAAACCGAGCCCTGGGGGACACCACTTGTGACCGGCCGCCAACTGGATTTAACTCCATTCACCACAACTCTTTGGGCCCGGCCTGATTGTCAAAGACAGTGTCTATCCACAGCACTGTATGGAAATTCTTCTTCCAAATGTACAATGTGAAGCCTAAAGTACAAAAGCAGTTAATTTATCACAGAAGCAGAGTTTCCCATAGTAACTAATTCAAACTGCTGATGATGCACTAAATCAGAGTGAGTGATGAACACATACACAGCAGCAAGTGAAGTTCAAAAGGATACAGACCTATGTGATCAATGAGTTGCCGCATGGCAAATGAAATGCAGTGTTGACAAACGTACAGTAATAGAGATGAGGCTCCAAAATAATCAAACCAGATATAAGAAAAATTTAAATAAACCAGTGCAGAAATGTCTCATTACAGAGCTGGAGGTGCTTCTTTACACACATCTAATCACTGTCACTAGACCTTCAAATCACTGGGCTTTCTCTCTATACTTAATATGAAAAAAACCTCACTGATAACTTGAAGAGTGCCTTGCCATAAAGCGGTAAAACCTTCCAGGAAATGTATGTAATACAGTGACACCAGTCATTGAAGCAACTATCTATTTCAAGCACACAGATTAGGAACAACAGCCTACAGATGAGAATCTCACACAGATCTAGTATTATATTGCATGTTACTGCCCTGAATGATGACTGAATGTTAATGCCAACTTACAGCTTCTTCCTCTACCAATCTATGCAGTTCAGAAACATAATCAGAGCAAGTGGTGCTGACCAAGCCCCTTCATACTCTAATCTCTGTTCTAGCTGATTAATGGTTTTTTGATTGAAAAACAACACCACTTTGTAAGAACAGTACTGGCATTCAGCAACATGCACCTCTTGAATTTCCTTGGAACATAAGAAACTTTGCACATCATGAAGGATGTCAGGACTTTTAAAAAGAAAGGAATCATCTACTATGAGAAGGAAGAGTTTATTAGACATTTTCTACAAAAATAACAACTGTGTCTTCCTCGTACGCAAGTGTTACCAGCTGTGGCTGTTACTGTCATTACTCAGTTATTCATTACAGCCAATATAAATATGTTCTCTTTTGGTTTTGTCTGTGGAATACTATGTGAAAACAGCGAGAAAGTTCTGTCTTTGTTACTAAATCTTCTGTTTGAAAATGTCACATGATTGAAAACATCATATGTCTCTGAAGGGCTTCCAGAAATTGTACCTTCACTAGGTAGTCTCTTGGCTGCAGCTTTATTGTGGAACTTTCACACTATAATCCAATGGTCTTTCACAGTATATTTACCATGATAGGAACAGTGCAGCTATTCTTGACCGATATGAATCTCTCCAAAGCTATCTACGCTGTAAAACTGAGCATCTCTACTACAATTTTACCTCCTTGCAGACTCCTCAACAGAACAGCTTGCTGAACTATTAGGGATAGCGTGCACATTTGTACATTTCCTTCAGCTCGTATTCATTGTTAAAGAATATCCAACAAAGAGCCCCACTCTCCTTCATCATCCTTTTTTCTCCTTTTTAACACAAGTGATTGTTTTCTTTGACATATAAAGGATGTTTCTCTCCCAAGCTATCTTGATCTGTTCTTCAAAAAGTCCACCTGCCAAGTGACAGCATGCAATCAGATCAAGAAAAAAGTGGTAACAATCAAAAGGTAGCTATCCCATTTTCTTCTTGCTCCAAACCTTATATTTTCCTCTCCTTGACACAAAGGTTAGCCTATCCATTGTAGCTTCTCTTATATAAAAGCTCTAATTCTGTAGCTCTTAATTAGATGATGAATCATACCTTGATTTCAATGAAACCACAAACACTCAATGCAAACATAAATAAAGGGCTACTCATTTTGGTTTATGCTAGTGTAGTTAAGACTACAGGAATACTCTTTTTTTATCACCTATAAAACACTTAAGGACATACCTAATATACTAAAAATAACTGAAATAATATTAATACTATTAACACTGATGTGCTCCACATACTGGAGGCTAATGAAAAACAAAGCAAATAAGATAAAGTGAAGGTCCTTCAGAACTCAGTTACTCAGCCAGCCATTAGAATAACCCAGGAGGAATGAATCATCAAGTGCACTTTCAGAGTATTCATTATTTGAAGAGATTTATAAATAGTAGTAATACTTGATTTTGCAGCTATCCTTGAGAAAGGCCATTTAGTTGAACATTAGAATTCCATAATAAAACTGGATTCAAGGCAACATAATGCGAAATCCCGAGTAATGGTATCAGGGCTAAAGAGCTAAAAAGCCTAAACCAATGCATAATAGAAAGAGTAAATTAGTCCTCCAGTTCCCCTTATCATTAGCAAAACTAGCCTCCCAACTCTACGCTGCAGGAACACTATTTTGTTAGACCCACAAAACACAAAGAATTAAATGATGGACAGACATTTCCAATTGTATAATTTGTAGCTTATGAACAAGCTTATGAATTTCATGTTTTGTTTTGTTCAACTTGGAGACATACACATGGAAAATCTCTATCTGGATTTCAAACAGTTTTTATAAAAGAAGTTAGAATATCATCTTCCTACTGAACTGGTGCCAAGACTTTCACTAGTCAGATTTTCACAGTTAGATTTTTCATAGACTTTCATTAGCAAACAGAAGAGCTTCTATTTAGAGCAGAACCGGTGAAAAGCAGAAATAATAGGAAAGCACTCAAATCAAAAAACAAAGCTCCATTACAACTTTATGGTAATTATGATTATTTAATCCCTGCATAGCTCTATGCTTTGATCTGAACTTCTTTCTAAATTTATTTCAGGACAACTTGCACACTGTTATTTTTCAGGCAAACATACAAGAAAGTAGAAAAATGGGGTTTGAGATGTACGTATTAAATCCTTCCCTTTCTGAAACACTGAACAAAATTATTTTTTTGGGAAAAAGTGCTATTGAATTTCCATATGAATGGATCTTTGCAGGCAAAAGTTTCTGGCAGGAATACGGATTTTGCTGGACTAAGGACAGAAGTATTATTGGCTTAAATGAGATGAGGGTTTTACCCTTGACATATACAAGATTTTACAAAGAAAACTTTTGATTTAAAGATTTCTTATCTGGAAAAGAAGATTACCTAACTGATCCAACCTGGTGTTACAACTAAGAAAATGACCCAACTGGGTCTTGTGAATAAGTTATGCTGCAAACCCTGAATGTCCTGTAAACTCTCCAAAAAGCTGTATTTCCCCAGAAGGTCTCCTTTCATTGCCTATTGCATGGGACACACCTCTCTGACATAACCAATGAATTTATTTAACTTTTGGTTTATATTTTATATTCCAATTTATTTTGGTTAGAGGTAGAATTATTCTGTTAAAAAATGACCTGATCCTAGACGTAGTTTATTTAAATTTCAAAATGAAAAGCTTACTAAGAACAGATAAGATTGATTGCTCTTTCTATCTTAGCATAATTGTATTTCAGGTGAACATCAATTTACTTTAAAGGACACTTCTAAGTAGCAGGCTGCATCATACATAATTCATCAATCACAGCTGCCTGTAACATGATTTACTCAAGCAGATTTCAATGGAATAGAGGGATTCACATTGTTTTTATGCTTTGACTTGTTTGTTTTATATAGTTTACAAAACACTCATTTGCACTGAATTATTGCTGAAAAGAGTTCATCCTTGGTAATCAGCATGCTGAATTTCTTTCTCTTCGTACAGAAATGTTACCTCTTTAAATTTCTTGTAAAAGACAGTGAGCTTTCAAATCATTGTTAAGGCAGAGAGTACTCCATGCTTATCAAAGACAAAAATAAAGCTCAAGGATTTTGTTATGGGGAAGGGAAGGCAAAAATATTTATCTGAAAAGCATTACTAGTTTTAGGGCTGTGTATTTTTTAGCTGGCTTGACATCATTTGTTATTATTTGTTATACCAGCATGCAAATGTAACTGAAAAGAAGTAGCTCTTTCCTCAGCTAGCCCTTCACACAGTTGTCACATGGATAAAATGGCTTTTACGCGGCAATCTACACAAAACGGACACAAAACCATGTGCCTGTTCAAGTGCAATCACTTGATACACCAAGAAATATAGGTGAAACTGGGGGCACCACAATATGTGTTACACTGCTCAGCGTCTTTCATCAAATTCAGCTTCAGGGATATGTAGGTGCCTCAGATGGCCCTGAAGTAAAGAAACATTTCCACAAATAGATGAAAATATGGTTTAGAAATTAAAAAGAGAGAGGAAGAGAAAGTGCTAGAAATGCACACCTACACAAAGACAGAAATGCCTTTACTTACTTGTAAGCCCATTTGAAACACAGAGTGACCCATAAAGTTAGCCAACATTCGAATTAGAGCTGCACCCTGTAGGAAATAAGAGAGAAAAAAAGAAGTCACTGGGTTTGCGTGTCAGTATTACACAATAATAACAATCTGAATTAGGCATTTCCATCCAACACTATCATCTTGGATCCGATTAATATAACCTTTATTTGTGATGGAATGAAAAAGAGAGAGAGAAAATAATACAAATGCTTTCAAAGAAAAGTGAGGAACCAGACATACTCTTAATATCCTGCCCTGTATACCGAATAAGGCACAGGCCATAAAACACACTCTCTCTACTGCTGGAGCGTGGATGTGTCAGCTTTGCAGCTGGTTACCCCCAGCCCTTCTGTGCACTCAGCAGTACTGCACAGTTTTAAATGAGGGCAAAAAATAATGTCCATGCTGAATTCTACCACAGTGATTATTCATAATATTTTTTATCTTTCTTATACTATTGTAAATCAGGATTTAGTGATACTACTTTCCTTTGTAAAAGCCTTCAAGATCTGATGATCTGGAAGTGGATCATTTTCGTAAGAATTTTACAAGATGTGGATATACATATTTGACTTATTAATATTCTGCTTATTTCCCAGACTGTTATGCAAAGAGGTAAGTGCTTGTATAACACTCTTTCTCTACTTTACTGGTTCTTAAACATTTGCCCCTTCAGGCAAAACAGAGATCTAAATCATTTCTTTTGTTTCGCAGGTGATTCTAATTCTCAGTAGTTACATCAAGAAACAGATAGATACATGCCAGAGTAGCTTTCTTTAAGGCATCCCTTTTGTGTTTTCTCACTGTCTCTCAGAACCACAATTGCTGTGCATTTTCCCCTTGCACAAGTGCTCTATTTCAAGCAGAAATATCTATGCAGATCTGATTTGATGATTTAGCTATAATATCCCACTTTACAATCCAATTTCAAGACAACCAGCCTTCCAATCCCATTAATCAAATGTTATACTTAGTACTGATCACTGCACAAGAGAGGGGACACTTGTGATTTGAAGTCAGTGAATCAAAGGCCGTAAGAAAACATGATGCTAGAACTCAACAACCTCAGCTACAGATGTAAATTCAGGAATTAAGCTAATCCTCAATTAGAAAATTTAAAAAAAAAAAAAAAAGAGAGAGAAACATTTCACAGATTCAAAAATTCACAGGTTCTAAATCCAAAAGGACTATTACAACAATGTAATCTGACTTCCTCCATTAATAGAGGTTAAACGGTAATTTAGGCAAAACCCTTATTGCTTCTCTTTACACAATAGCATCTATTTTAGGAAGAATCAAGAACAGGAAAATGTCTCACAGTACTACATAACTTGTCACAACTAATATTTACTCTCACAATGAAAATGTGCACCTTTTTACTAATTTGAATTTCTCTAGCTTCAGCTTTCAAAACAAGATTTTATGTCTTTTCCTGCTAGATTAAAGTTCAGAATAGTTTTAGTATTTCACAGTTGTCCAAATTTTAGACTGTTTTACACACATTCCACTGATTTTTGTATAGTGACTGTTTTTGAAGTACTGAAGGAATTATTTGTAATAACCAACATTTGAAATAGTGACATAAATCAAAAAGATTTGTAAATTATTAGTAAATTTTAAGAAAACACCACAAGTTCTTCACATAGGCAGAAACAACAAATAATACATAGTTAGCAAAGTAACGAAGCAAAAAAAGAAAAATCATTAATTGAGGAGATGTTTGTAGTTGCTTATCCAAATTGAACAGTAGTTAGTAATACACTAACACTATGCTATGTTTTTATGGTGGTAAATAATCTTACTGGGAGACCAATCATGTTTGGAATACGCTGCAGCATAGAAAATAATTCCTGTCAAAACAGATTATTACCTGAACAGACAAGACCATAGGTCAGGAAGCATTATTACCCTTATTTTACTAGAGGAACAGATGAGTAAAGTTCTCAGAGATGTGTAAGCAGATAAACAGCAGATAAATCTGTCGAAGCAGATAAAACAGAAGATTAAAAAAATCTAATAAATAGATGAATCCTATTTATCCTGTAAGTAGCTTGGGCAGGGCAACTCAAAACATCTGTAACAGAACCAAAAATATATAAAATATAAAAGAGATCAGCATAAATCCTTAACAACAAAGACATTTCTCCACTTATCATACATCCGTTTTCCCACTCACTTGTTAGTATTCCAGGATCACCTTGTTTCTTTCTCACAGTTTAAATTTCACATAGTAGCAATGGACATATATTTATATAGGCTCCTTAACTCTACTGATTTCTGTGAGAAGCAAGCAAATACCTTCATATGATCTCGCCCATAGAGTCTTTTACTATCCAGAGACCAAGAACTGTCAGATACACATAAAAAAATTACAGAATTCCTCTCACAAGTAACATTTATCCACATGTTGGAGAGAAATATAGGTGGCCTCTACACAGCAAACAGAATAAAAAAGCAAGCAAAGACTGAATAGGAGATCCAAGGCACAAAGGCAGGATTGATCCCTTTTCACATCTATTTAGAAGTACTTTCTACCAATTAATTACCTTCAGGAAATCCACAAGTCCTACTTACAGCTTCCAGAACAATATGCTTGTCCCAGTTCTGCCATATTCCCCACAAAGGGAAAGCAAACACTTCTTGACTTACTTGAGGAAGGGAAGGGATTCTAAAGAAAAAGGGGAAAACAGAAAAACAGAGAACCTCGAGAGGAAAAAACTGTCTTGGGGAGAACGGAGGAGAAGCGGAAGCAAATGCAGCCCTTTGTGTGAAAGGAAAAGAAATGGAAGGAAGAAAAGGAAGGAAACTCCACCTTTCTTGCACTAGGAGAGTAGGCAGAAAAGACAACAGTGATCCTTTTGTAAGAAGAGCAGAAGCAATCCCAGCTCTGGGAATGAAAGGGAAAGGCAGCAAACACTGGCACTCTGACTGGAGATGAGGAGAAACAGGTTTGCAGGCAGAAGAATAAAAGCAAGAGGTATGCAGAGTAACTGGCATAATGTAGAGGGGCTTACTAAGAAGAGGAGATTGAAAGATGACCCTAAGCCGAGGGTACTGGGAGGTAAAGAAGGTACGTGCAGTAAGTTCAGTTACAGGAGTAATAGAATACGTGGCCTTGGGGTCATCTGAATGGCCACATGTGCCAGCATTTTCACTGCCTATCTGCCTAGCAAGCAGTGAACTAGATGAAGTCCAGAGGACCTATGCTTCCATACCTTCTGAAAGCTTCTCTAACCTAGACCTAAACCTACAAAAAAATCCTAAATCACAACAAATCTGTCCTGCTGCAGAGGATGCCCTTGGGAACCTGTCAGCATTGTTCCCTGAATGTCCTGACATGCAACCGATCCGCTCCCTGCTTCACTCTCAGGGCCTCTTCTGCTCTGCCAACATTTGTCCAACCAAGGAATGACATATGGAGTCTTGAGGAGTGAATCTGGCTCTCCTACAGGCCAGAATGTCTGCTTATTGATGATTTAAGTGCTTTCCTCCAGGCAGTGGATGACTCAATACTTTGTCAAGAGGTAAAACACATTGGTTTAACAGGTCTAGTGGAAATCAATTCTCTCCTATTCAAAAAATGTACCCATGCTCTGCCAGTGTACCCCATCTTAATGAAAGTCAAACTCAGACAAATACACTAGATGCTCAGTCAATGATTAATGGCACTATCTGGCTCCGGTGAAGCACTGTTTATTAACAGATATCATAATTGCTTCATAAGACACTGATATCAATATCCTGCAAATTAAAGGGAAACTGAGGCACATCATAGTTAAATCATTTGCCGAAGATCACCCAGCATGCTGCTCATATATGACACAGTTGAAGCTTCCTCGGCCTCAGCACTGTGACTTCACTGCTATACGAAAAGAAGGTAGAACATGTCGGCTACTCCACTGAAATTAACTGCATACACAGTCCTTTTCTGCAAAGTGTTCTTGGGAAAAGGCATCTTCATGGGCAATTAGCCAACACTGCCTGAAGTGCTGGAAGTTTATGCTCTTTCTTTCCCTGAATAAACTTGTTTGCACACTCACACCATGGTAAAGGCCATCCATTACTAAAACTAGGAGCAAAATTCCTTTATATATGAGCTGAACTTGTCTTTGAAATCTACAAAATGCAGACTCACAGTTAAGGCATTCAGTCTAACTCTCTTCATGCCAACATAAAATAACTTGATTGCAACCTTGATCTCAGATTAAATGAAACTAATTTTTAAAGACCCACTCCTACATTTATTGATCCTGCGACATCACTACAGGTCACAATTACTGAAAGTTAAATTAATTCTCTGACTTACTGAATAATCCAATTTTATTGTACCTGAATTCTTAAATTAATTATTTCACTTGCAACTTCCATCCTGTAATCATTTCTTATACAAAAGAAAGTACCAAATGGAATTTTCTTTAATACGAAAAACAAGTAAGTCTTACATATGAATCCACAAAAATATGACTACTACATATAACACAGTACTGTTATACAGCCACACAGGACAGAATACATCTGATTCAATGCAGCTATCTGTAGCATCTGTGTCTACAACTATTTTAGTTGTTTAGACTTCCTTTACAGTCAATGTACAGCACCAGTCACTTCTGGGTGCACTTTATCTCATCTTAAAGTAGACCTCCAAACAGATTGGGAGAATTGTACCCTAAAAGCACCCATCTCTTGTAATTCACTCCAAAAGTAGCCTTGAGTGACTAGCTCATATATACATATCTGCATTGCAGACATCTAAAGTGAGATGAGATGAATTCAACTGCATTGTCCAAAAAGGCCATACGGAGACTGATTTCCCACTCTGTCACGAAAGTTCTGTACTAATAAGTAGTTCCCAAGAATTTCTGAATTGTGGAAATATAAAACTGGGGTGACACCATCCTTTTCTATATATACAGTCAAATAACATATCTCAGTTTATTCTACACTGTCATACTTTCATATAAGAAAACCAGCAATGGTAGGTACTAAAGAGAGGGCCCTGAGGAGAGAGGGCAGACTGTTTGCTAGCTGGAGGTGGATGTTCTGTACTGAGCAGACAGCAAAGAAAGGCACTTAAAATAATGAACTGCTGAAGCAGTTGCAGTGAAGGGAACAATGTAAAAATCAGTAAACCAGCACACAGGATTATGCAGAAACTAGGAGGCAAGGGCAAGGGGCCATGTGTGAAGAGATACAAATGAGCTGGAAATTCATTCAGCATTATTCTTTTAAGGACCAAAAATTATTTCAGTATTCCAAAAAGTGGTCACCAGAGAAAAATGCCACCAACACAAAACAGAAACCATGAACTGCAGCTGACTCTTGTGAGGGTGAAATAATCTATTGTTTTGTAAATGAGTTGGAGTGGAGGAATGAAGAGAGCATAAAAGGCTGACCCAGAAAAAGCATCGCTCTTCCATCCTCTTTGCCACCAAAACTTGTCATTTTTTTCCTAGAACATCAATCTCTTTTTTCTTTTGGTTCTGCTTTTGTGTGTTTCATTTGTTTTTGTTTTAATGGTAGCATTGAGATTCATCTGACTGAATGCAGATGCCTAACATTCTAGCTATCTGATGCTTAGTTGCACACAGCTGAGCCAGCTGTCTAGACTGCCTTTAAAGGCAATGGAGAGAGAAGCAAGCACTTCAGCTTATCCTGATTCATCTTATCCAAAGACACACTTCTAAAATAGGACAGATTAATTTCACCCTAGAAGTGCCTGTTTTATCTTCACTAATGACACAGGGAGGTTAGAGGACTAGTCAATTGCAGGAGTCTACACAGTGAACGTCCCAAGTGAGATGACAAGAATCCCTCTGAAGATATTTTCTCCTGCAACTTACAGAGAAATGTGAAAGCATAAACAGTGCAAAAACACCTCCCTGAGTTTGCAAAGTCTGAGACAGCATCTTGAAGGCTCACCTATCCATTTATCTCACATAACACCGAATACCGGTAATAATAATTACACAGACCTCAATATAACTGTTCTTCACTGAATGTCCACCCTACCATCCTTGTTTAGGAAGGAAAGTCATTTATTTTCATTTAGTTCAGAATGATCTCTTTTTTGACATAAAAACTAAAATCAGGAAGTATCCTTCTATGAAAAACACCACTGTGGTATCCAAGGTGTAAGTGGGTGCTGAGGAGAGGAGTACTGGACTATCAACAAAAATTACATAACTGAATTTCTAAACATAAAATTTAGTATGTCAATTTTCTATAAAACCTCCACCCATCCATTCTGCTTTTTCTTCTCTCATTTAAAAAAAAAAAAAACAAAAACAAAACAAACATTGAATACAGGTGATCTATTAACATTCTATTGTACAGTAGTCAGTTCAAAATCAGTCTTGATTAATATGTAATAGCACCACTTGTTTTTCAAATACAATGGGATACAGATAGGAGGCCTACAGTTATTTTTCTGTATGCTGGCATCCCTACAATTCAAGATTAGGGTTACTTTCTCTCTACCTAAGGGAAATGTGAGTTACTCTACCCTCTACCTCAATTATACTAGATTTTATCCATATTATTGTTACAGATATTATTATCAGTAAAAACTTCTTATAATCACCTTCATCTTCACTTATTAAAACAATGCTCAAACCACATACAGGCACTCACAAAGGTACCATTCTTTCGTAAAGAGCTCCTGATTTAAGATGAGAATCAATTCACAAAGTTTGATGGCTACTAATATATACCTAATATATACTAGTAGTCTTTTTTTTAATGAATCGGTGACATTACACACACATTAAATATTCCCTCCTTAAACTATTTACCCTGAGCTATAGGGGAGGTGCCTTGTCAAAGACTTTTTTTAAATCCAGTGTCTACTTACTTCCCCGAAGAACTCCAGCTGGTTAGAGAGACAGAATTTGTCTTTGCAGCAGTTATGTCCAGGCAAGACCAACATATTTATCCATGTGCCCAGTTATCTTACCCTTTATACCCTACAGAGTCCCCACTTCATCAGAGAAGGAAGTCAAACTCACCAGCCTATAGCTCCCAGGACTTCCCCTGGAGCCCCTTCTTTACATTACCCCAGCAATTCTCTGGCACAGTGGCCATTTGTAAGGATGGTCTATGTCCCACTGCCAGAAGTTTTGCAGCTCCACATCTGGTTACGTTCAGAAGGTGCAGGTGGATGCCACCCAGTTCTGAAGACTTTTTAACTAATATAGCTCTTTTAGTTAGTGTTTCCCATATACCTACCTCGAACTGATAGTTCCTGAAGCCTGTTACAAAGAATAAACTAAGCATGGGAATCAACCCATTCTTCAGCAGCAAAGTCCAATACAAATAATTCATTGCACTTCTCTGCTATATCCTTAAAAATCTGAGTCCCCCTTTTACACTTTGGCCATGACACGGCCCCTCACTCAGTAAGCCAGAGCCATACCTTCTGTATACACTCAAGTCAGGCATGAACTACCTTAGCAGAATCACTTAAGATCACACAAAAACTTTCAAATTCTGGCTAATGTATTTTGAATAATGGTTGAAATGTATCTTCATGCAACGTGCTGAAGAAAGATTTTTTAGAACAGCAAATGTAATAAAAGCAGCATACAGGTTGGGGGGTTTTCTTAAAAATGTTGAACATATTTTTACAGTACTCTGTCAAATAGAAGCCTAAGGGTATCCACAATCAAATGGTGTAGTAAATGAGTATAATTTCATTTCAGTTCAAAGTTCCTGAATTCATACATTATTCTTTATTTCTCAAAATCTTAGGTAATTCTGTGATTTTAAGTTCACTTCAAATATTAGAAGAGCATTGTACCCAACACACAAGGAACACACATTTGCACATTATTTTTGTAATGTGAACACTAGCCAACAAGTAATATCCAAGTCACGTTTCCAAAAGCAATCATTATTTGTTGGTACTAAGCAACCACAGCTGGATGCCCCATGAAATTTAGCTTATTGGGAAAAACACAGCATGAATTAAAGTGAAAGAACAATGTACCTCAAACATGTAGCAAAAATGTGACATTTAAAAAAGAACTCTTACATAAAATTAAAAAAAAAAAAAAATCTGTCGAATCCTGGAGAAATTTAACACAAAAAGCATATTTTGACTAAGTCACATCTGCAGGCCTTGCTTGTAGATACAGAACAGTGTATGCATGTGTAAATCAATTATTTAAAAACTTGGTCAACTGAGCTGCTGTGTTACACTACATGTAGTGCACTGAATTAACTGACTTGTTACTTTCAGCATGTTAAAGAGGACCAAGAGATGGGAGAAGTCTGGCTGCAATGTCTGTTGAGTGACTGGTGTGACCTTAAGCAAATCAACAGACATCCCTTAGTTCTCCTGTAAGAACAACTGAAAACTGGGTAAGCACTTTCAAATCCAGGTGTGCATTTAAACTGGGCTTTCCTTAAGCAAACATATTCACCATACACTCTTGCTTTTTTCCCTCTTCCCCAAGAGAAGTCCTACCATTCCTCAGCTCCCACTCAGAACCATCTTTCATGGTATGCAGCCTTACCCTGATAGTTCTAGAGCAAGAGTGTCCTATTCACGCCATCAATTACAACACGGTACTGTGGCAGGCTCCTGAGAGATATCTGTTAAAGTCCTTCTATCAAGCTGTAAGAGCAGAGATAATTGCAAAGCCTTCTCTGGAATTCTTCAGCTGCCTCTATCCAAAATATCTCATCTCTGGGAACTGCAGAAGTACTCACTAAGAAATTCTTTTCAGGGAATTAATTAGACTGTATCATGAGTCACCAGCACTAAATCCCTCTTTCATTTTCAAAAACTGAGCACTGTAATACACCAGCCTGGCTACATTCTGTATTCTCCAGCGGCACCTCCAAATACTACAAGAAAAATGAAGCTTAATGCATGTGAATTTGCTTCCTTATTTGATTAGGATAACAGAACATATTTGTTCAAATGAGTAAACATGTCCCAATGATTTCTTCCCTGTGGCAGAAATGTAGAATGTTCAGATTAACTCTTAGAGGCTTTCCCTTTGGAAAACCCACATGAAAGCCATAAGAAGTAAGGAAGGAGATGAGTATATGCAGACTATGCAGCATACTTGTACAATAGGAGCCTAACCCTGAAGGTCTTAGTCCAGGACATCATTTAGTGACACAGTGAAGTACCTTACACATCTAAGCAACCCCACTTAAATTCCACAGCTTACACACATAAAATTAAGCAAGTAACTATGTGGTCGGCTGAATTTGGGTCTGACTGCTTCCCCTGCATTTGGTAATAAATTGTTAAAAAGTAAGGGACTACATTCATTAAAAGGAGCCCCAAAAAAACCTATCCCTACTTGATTTTAACAGTACAGACTAGAATAAAAAAAATCAGTCAATTATTCTCTTTATTTTTTAATGTAATACAGAATTTCCAACTGACATTTGCTTATCAAGCAGCCACACCCACAAGTTAATGTGCTACTGAAACTCAGCAATAAAACCAGGATAAATTTTAATAAACAAATTAAACTTACACTATTTTTAAAACTTTACTTACAGTGTGGATGAGCCAATATTTTTAAAATCTGCAAATATACCTATAAACCTGTAATGTACTGTACTAAATAATCAAAGATGCATAAAGGTATCTTATGTTGTTTTTATAGATTGTAAGGCCATTTATCTGATGCCAAAACATCACTGAAAAAGCAACATTATATTCAAGGAGAGCTTTTCACTGGGAAATCATAATCATTTTCTATTCTGACAAACACAGCTGTTCTAGGGCTGGATAATACCAAAATGGTCAGATGGTAAGATGAGCTTTGGTGAAATGTTTGTCTTAGACATAAATTCTATTGCAAATTTTAGGAACATGACACAAAGAACAAAATTCAGGGGTAAATGACCATAACTAATCATGTTCTTCAGGTGGATACTGTCACATCATTTTCCTTGAATAATAAAATGTATCAGTTGCCTAGACAAAATGCTATCGGGACTCCATTTACAACAGGAGTTTTATTTAGCCTTACCATGAAAATATCTCTTACACGTTCTGACACCACTGACAAGGACAAAAGCACGTTATACTTTTTCATTAGCTGCTTATATGAAGAAATTTTCAAGGATGGACAAACACAAGAGGTTGATGACATTATTTACACAGGCCATCATCAAAATTCAAGTAAGTAGCAAATAAACTGGTACATCTTAAAATCCATTGTATTAAGAATCTCTTGTAATAAAAAAAAAACCTGGCTCCACAAATCCATGTTCTCCATTAGGAGTAACGGACAAAGATTTTTGCTTTTATGATGAATACTCACACCAGTGTTTACATGGTCACAGTTACTTCACTTCAAAGAGGAAATGCATCAACATTTTACCAACCAGCTCCACAGACAATCCAAAAGCAAATTAAGTAAAATAAAACTTGGAATTTGTGATGATTCTCCATTGATGACTACCTTGGGGATCAGTATGATCTGATAGCTATCTATTAATCCAGCCAATGTGTTCTGTAGTGATATGGTATAGCACTGGGTTTTTTTCACTAGAGTACTATGCCATAATGAAACAGATTTTAAAAGTCTACGTCTCGACACAATTTATCTTTACAGACCACACATTTAATCTCATCAAAGATTGAAATCGGGTCTGTCTCACCAGGTTTGTTTCCCTGAAGCATGATAATTAATATTCCTCATTTTTTTGTTCACTAAATACCACATAAGAATCTCAATCCATTTGCCTAAGACTGATTTGCAACTAACTACAGTTAAACATGTCATTCTACTTTCTCTCTCATAATACCTCTTTTAAGCTTCAGAAATTATCCAGTAGTTAAACATACCTTTAAAAAAATCCAACAACAAAACAGTGTGGCAGAGGTTGTTCCAGAGAGTTTCTTCCTGAATAGAGGTCCTGCAGGCCTGCAGGATCATATTTTGATCAAAATATTGATTATATTTTTATGTCAAGTTTTTTTCCTTTTACTCTATTTCATTATCTCCAGTTTATTTTCTATTTCTAATTCTTACAATTTGTTCCAAGTTACTTTAACACTTATAATTGTTGCTTTTGTTTTACTGATCTGAACTAGGATGTGTGTCAGCAAAAGTCATCCCTTACTTTTACTTGGGCATTGTTGGGTTTTGGACTCTGTCAGGGAGAAAACAGAAGTTATCTGTAAAGGCTTACAAAGGTACTTTCTGCTTTGCCCTTTGCTGAAAACGACTGTTACAAAGTAGAGCCAGAGAGGCAGAAAAGGCAAGGGCATTTCAGGAACTCTGGTGCATAGGCTGATACCTCTGCGTACATCCACCTTTATCAACACTTTATTTTAAGCCATGGAAACATCTGAGACACAGATGCACTATTCTTTCCTTCTACTCCCTGTCGGGGAAAGAAGTATGAGAAATGATGGCAAGGCACAGTGTCTTGAGTCACCATTGCCACTTCTGCTTTGATCGCCTCCTCCAGCCCTTGGGAGCTGCCCTTTGCCATTGCCTCACAACAGAGAACAGGCAGGAGACAGTCTTGTACCACAACAGGTTGCATCTTCCCATGACTGAGCAATCTAGTCTAACGAGCTCTTCTTTAAAAAAAAATGCTTTTATTAGCATTTGTGCTCCATTTCTATTATTCCAATCAAACCCATATACAGTTCTCCACAGTGTGGGGAATGTAATGCTCCTGAAGCACTGTCTGTAGCTGTTTGTATACCACACACAGTGGTTTCTGTTTCTTCTTCAGAAAATACTATCTTAGCATACACTAAACAGTGTAAAAGGTTTTGAGTCAGGAAGGTGCTCAGGTGCCTTAAGAGAGGTATTTTAAGTATCCTGAAGTACCTGCCTAGTTTGAGGCACTAGCACGCACTGGATGGAGTGGGACAGCCTGCATACTTTAAGTTGGGCATTCTTGGGGCTGCTCTGACCTTGAACCTAAAGGTTTCACCGACTCTGAGTTTTGATGGCTTTCATATTGGAAGTAGTAATGACCTACAACCATTTTTATCTAAACAAAAGGAAATTATTTTCATTACAAGATACTTCCTCTGTTACACAATGCATTACAAACAAACGGATCCTGAAAGCACCTTCTGCAATATGGGCACTGACCTGCTGCACTCACAAGTCATGGAACAGAAACCAGCATCACGCAAAGGCACACCCAAGACTTAATGGCATTCACAGATGACATCACAGCTAAATTAGTCAGGGAGAACAAAAAGCTCTCTCTTTACACTGCAGTAAAGGAGTGGGTTGTAACGCCACCTGTATTGTATTATAAGATTTTTAACTAGCTGAATACCATCTTACGTTATTGATTTAGTTAAGTGAATAATTAAAAATAAAACCTATTTTACTATTTTTAAGTATTTATCTAGTATTTCTTTCACTGTTAATGAGCTGGTCTCACTTGTCAGTGGTCACTTCATAAATGCACACTGTCACAACTTCACTGTAGTCGCGAACTGAGTGGATTTCACTCTGATACTAATGCCGGTTTTACTGGGCAGAATACATGTTTGGGGGTTTTTTTTGTTTTATTTTGTTATTACAGTGCCAATATCCTTCTCAGTGCCCAAAGAACAGAAGTAAAAGGCACAAAGTTTTTAGAGAGCCTTTCCAGTGACTGCAGTTAGCCCTCCTGTTCTTCCACATTCTTACCGAAGATGTTATGCTGTAAATTTTCACAGAGAATTACACTCAAAAGGGAGAGCAAGCCACTGCTTTATTTTTAAATTCTCCTTTGCCAGAACTGTTATTACAACATAGAAGGAAGCTGAGCATTTTTCCTTGTGCAAATTTTTAGTTGAAAAGACTTCCTAATGCAGAACATTGCCTTTGAGGGGAGGCAGGGAGCATGGTCTCCTTTTACTACTGTTAGAATATATCTTCCTTCCATCACTCAACACAAAGCAGGAAAAGGCATTTTTAAAGAAGAGGCATAGAGTTAAGACGGAAAAGGAAATTATACATACAAAGGTTTATGAAATAATAAATTGTTTGCATTACAAATCCAGGGCCAGTAACTGATATCACTGCTGAGGTTAATTTTGTTTACAGGGAGAGGAAAAAAGGAATATTCTTCCCTATTCCAGTCATCCTCTTCTTTGTTTTGATTATTGTTTGTCACTTGCCAAGACATATTCTACTGGGGGTACTTTTATAGTTACACTCCATCATACTGGTCTTGCCTGCTCTGATTGCTGCCAGAATCGTCAACCACCACACTTCAAAGCATGTAGCAGGCTTACGGAAATTACTTCAGATATTATCTGGCTCTCTACAGTGTCCTTGGTGCCCTTTCATCCCTTCTCTTATCTGGCTGTGACTGCTCATCTAGGGCTATGACTCCTTTAGTTCTGTCTGGGATCTCTCTCTCTCATGCTGTTCTGGGTCTCACTGCTCCCTCTGAGATGCAGCTGTCTTGTTTCTCTGTTCTATTACAGCCGGTTGTTCCTTGCTGATTGTTGCTCCTCATGTTATTCTTGCTGCACTCTCTCCTCCTCTCTTGATGCAGCTCTCCAGGGCTATGATTCCTGCTGTCAGTTATTTCTGGTGTGGAAAGGCTGTCACGCTTTTTGCTTTGATTTAACAATTCTCAGATCCACTATTGTGTTCAACAGGCTATATTTCCTACTGCACTTGGGATATAACCACTTTTCCCATCATCGTGGGAGGACACTATCTCACTTCCAGCTGCACTAGAAAGACATATCTACTCTCTGATGTAACTTGAGAGCCTTGAATCATCTACCAGTACTGTTTATTAATGAACTATCACGACTTCTCATTCTTCTCTACATATTTGTGGCCTTAGTGGAGGATGACACACTCCTATGTGAAGAATGACTAGTAGGATGCTTTTGAAAGAGGCAAACATTACCCTCAACAGCTTAGTGGAAAAACATTGTGTGCTGCAGGGCTGTAGTGTCTGTTTCACTCTGCTTGTGTGATTACCTGAATACCATTCTTCAGGGGTTTATGTCATGAGATTTCTTAACGTGCAATCACCGAGGACAAGAAAAGTGGAAATGAAAAATATATTCCGCTCTGAGGCATTTAAATAGCACAGTTTTAGTGGTCATCTCTGAAGTGTATAGAAAGAGGCATATCTTTAAAATGACAGTTGAGTGTCTAGCAGAGATGGGCACTTTAATGGCATCTAATTGATTTATGCCATATTGATGACAGTAAAGACAACGAAATGACAATGACATTCTATGACTGTCATTTCACTGAACAAAAATTAGATGGGAGAAAGTTTCATCATTTCAGTATTGTGTAGAAAATTGTGAAGAAAGAGATCACATGGACAATCCAAGGTTCCAGGGAGCACAAGGTGGATATTTAAAAAAAAAAAAAAATTACAAGAGAATGAAAAAAATCCATACCAAAATGTAGGGAAAAGATACTGCACATAGTGCTGGACTATTTAAAAATTAATATTTTATTTAAGACAGTAGAAAAGTCCTCATTGATGGTCCTGATCCAAAGGTTACTAGAGGCAACAGAAAAAATTGACAAGAACTTAATACTTGATAGGAATTTAAGAAAATCAGTCAACAAACAACCAAAAAGTCATCACAGAAACACCAGCAACAATAACCCTTCAGCAGGGCTCATTGTGTAAGGAGAGCTTTGAGGCACTCAAAAATATTTGAGCACACACCTGACCAGGTAAAAGCCTTCAGTGTAATTTTATAGTTTGGACTTTATTGACATACCATTCATCACAGTATTTATATTGGCAGACACTAGAGAGCTAGAAGGAGAGGCAAATATTCTAGCTATCTAACAAATGAGCTTGCCTCCCTAGTAGATTTTAAGTGCAAGCTAGGCATGCATGCATACAAGGTTACATAGGAATGAAACAATGTAGAATCTAGAAAATGTTATATTTGTTCTAGTTTATCCTCAGAGGGAAACAGTGTCAGGTTCTTGGAGGAACATACAGAAACAGTGAAAAGAGCAGATAGGAAATCAGTCAGGAAAGTTTCTTCCTATTGGATTGCTTATATCTAAAACAAAAGGATGAATGGTAACAGAGATCAGCTGACAAACAACATCAGACAGGAAAACAAAGACTTCATGGGTGAAAGAGTGGGTCTTTTAACCTCCTCACCTGTGAAAGCGTGTAAGTAAATTCTTCCATTGCCATTCCTCAGGGTGGTTTGCTAGATCTGGTAACTGGGTTCAAATTTACAGGATCAGACCCTGCTATGAACACAGTCAGTGTCACCTAGGGTTTGGGAGAGTTGGCCATCAGAGAAGGTGAGTGGAGACGCTGCCGTATCCACTGGGCATGGCCACTGTTACACTGAAAGAGGAACCTTTAAATGGACAGATACAAAATAGAGATTGTACTCTAATCTGCACAGAAAACAGAGTGATTCTGTTAGCCTGCATAAAATAGCCAACAGTATACAGATGTGTCCTACTGTCCTATTTGTCATTTCAATGTAAATGAAGATTACTTAATGCTTGCAGAGTGTTTACAAGATGAAAAGATAACTGTCAAGTATTACTGTTTACTGTGTGATATTACTATTATCATATTAATTAGAAAAAATAATTAGCTTGAAATATTAAGATACTGATGTGAGATAAGTCTCTGAATCTACCGAGGTTCAACTATCACCAGCAAAATATATAATTGAAACACTTAAACAATGAGAATACTTCTGTATGTTAAAAGCTGCTGGCTTTTATAGCTTAATTGACCAAGAGTAATGTTTTCAAAGCCAGCTAAGGCATTGTTGAAAATGTTACTTGGGCTCTTGAGCAACTCCAGCATTTTAAAGTATTTTCTGAAGTATCTTGTGTTTGCATATTACATCCTATACCTATTACATGGACATAAACACACACACTCTCATTTCACTCTTAAAGGCATAAGATCCTTTCATGGAAGAAGATCAGGTTGAAGTTACTGCTGACTGGGAATAACTGATGATTATAAAAGAGGATACACCTCTTTTTTAGCCCAGGATGAGCACTGGATAAACTGAAGGCTCGGTAGGCAAATCAGTGCTGTGCTGCTGCTGTCTTGTTATAGTCTGATGTTAGGCAGCTAATGATGCAGAAGAAAAGATTATCAAATGCAAAGGTGATAGTCAAAAGACTCTTGTAACTGAATCGTCAGCAGAGAGGTCCAGTACAACCTTCATAGAGGAAGGCTGCAGTCAGCAGCCCCTGTGTCACACATCAAGCATGTTTGGTCACGATATTAAGGCACAGTATTACATATCATCCCATGTAGCAGAGGATAATCATGTGGTATGATGGAAACCACCAGCTTCTGGCCCATATGCTAACAGCAAGCCCAGTCATACGATAGAGAAGGTGGAAGTGTGCAGCCCTCTCGCTCCTGCACAGAAACTGTTCAGTCCCAAAGCTGGCAAAAGTCTTTCTATTCACTGAAATGCAATTTAAAATTGCCTGGATTTAACACATATTCCTTCGCCACCCCAGAAGGCAGTTCCTCCACTCTCACTGTTCAGCAATGACTTCAGAGTTTTCACTAGATGATAGAAAAATCCTCACGCATAGAAAAAAGCAGAAAAAACTTTACATTTAACTTTAACACTTGTGAAGTTTTCTAGAGAGTTTCAGCAGGACAAAGACTACATATTCTTCTGCTTTTTAAAACATCTAACACAATTCAGACACTGCCACAAAATAAATAGTAACAAATAACCCAAACTTTCTTGCTGAATTCTGACAACCTCCCAAGTTTATTTATAACATTTAATAACACTGGATGTGTTGAATGTAATTGGCTAAAATCACTGTAGTATATTCCAAATATACTCCACACAAATTAAAGTTTCCCAACCAGCAGCTACTGTAATGTACACATTTTTACAATGGTATTTGTTTTACAGACAGAACATGATCTTCTAATAGCTACTGACAGATCTATATATAGAGATAGATAAGTTTAATTAGTCTCACCTTTTTATAGGCAATCCAGTCAAACACCCTGTCAATGTCTGTGGCTTGCTGCACCTCCTGGGATACTGGATGTGAACTCGCCAAACCATCCAGCAACATCACTTCATGTAGGACATCTGTCAGAAATCTCTGCTTTTCCTGAAATACAGCACATGCAGTAGTATCTCAGACAAATAAACATTTACAACAATACAGAAACGATGCACAGTTATCAGAGGCAGTTGACTAAAATCAGACCTTCTAGTTTGAATGTAAGCCACCCTGACCTCCTACAATCTTGAACAGGTATAAGGAATAGACTGTGACTTAAGATCTTTCGCTGCAATGAAACCTGACTGAAATTAAATTGAAGACTATTACATGAATCAAAATGTATCTGTAGATGCAGACTGCAATTCTGATTATGACTATTCATTCACAGTTACGAGGGGTGGGGACAGAGGCAAAATGGTGTAGTCTTCAACCGCAAAAATATATGGATACTACAAGCCACTGAGCTCATTGCATATGCAGGTACAAAAATTTTTGACAGAGATAGGTAAATACTATTATTAATGATTTATTTAGTGAAGTTTAAGTCACTTGGCTCTTAGTGCCAAGTTCATACAGCAGAATGGCGTGGGACAGGACAACGAACAGAGCCCACAGCAGTGCCACAGAAGACGCCTGCATTGTCTTTTGTAATTCTGGTATAGAAATTCTTTCTCCTCAAGAACTTGCATGCTCTACAAACATTTTAACTTCCATCTGAAGGAAACCATTATTATCTCTAAGTGGGACAATAGCTGCATGTAGAAGTAAATGACATAGTCAAAGTCACGGCTACATCAGAAGCAGGTGCAAACCCAAACATCCAACATACTAATTTGTTTCTATACCTTCTATAAATATGGATTGTAGAGGTATGTCAAAACTGTTGCATATTTACTCTGGCAGCAATATTAATTAAATGTTCATGTATACTCTATGAACTGTGCTGCACTCACTTTTACAGTGCAACTAGATGGGACTTCTTCAGCTGAAAAATGACATGCCTTAAAAACTCCTCATATAGCATTCATATAGATGACTCTAATCCAAAAGACTGCATCAGGAAAGAAAAGCTTCATTTACTTGTTTTTTCAAGTCACAAATAAATGCAAAGAATGAATTAAAAATTAGGGAAGGTTTAAATAAACTTTTTTCACCCTGAAATGACATATTTCAAACTTTATCTAAATTACAACAGTTCCTGAATTAATGTCAACTTAGTATCATAATACAAAGAAACTCTAGGGAATGCTGCATTTTTTTCAAAAGCCACCTTGATGTCCACAGATAGAATAAGCATACAATTACATAATAAATTGTATGTTTAATTTCTTGGGTGGCAAGGTTTTTGGTATCAGTGTGTTAATTTAAATTATATTTATAGGACAGACAAAAGCTCTTCCAGTGCTGATCCATCTGGAAATAAACCTTTATGTTAAAATTCATTAGAGCACAAAAAATGTACCTTGAGCTGATTGTATATTCAGGCAATTAAAAACACTGGAGGCAGGAGAGCCAATTACCCGACACACTCTTACTGTTCTCAGCTGGCTGCATGAGGTAAGGTTTGTGAAGGGAAAAGTTCATATTATTGTTCATTTCCAAATTTTCTCAGGCATACGCAGTTAGTAACTGCTCTTTTTTATGGGAAAAAAAGGTGTAGGGAAACAATTATTATGACAGTCCTACTCAGGGGAAAACTGCTGAGGTGTAAAGGATTGTAGATGCTTTGGTTACACCTCACTCACATTCTCTATTGGTCAGTAACAGAGTCCCAATTTCATCAGGTGTATGATATGTAATACATACAGGTATGAACACACAGAGGTATGGACCTGTCTCCAAATTCAAGCTTGGATATCACAACTGACAAACAGTTGTGAGAGTGGATTGTTACTGTTTGGAATTAACTCATTAAAAGGACCCTTATTAACCACAAAACAATACTTAAAATAGAGAACCTGGAATCAACAAAATCAGCATGTAGGAAACATAAAGCTATAAGAAGAAGAATACCAAGACATAAAAGATATAAAAAGAACAGGCTAATTTGGTTTTCTTTTTGTTTCTCTGGTTATCTCCTGAAGGGCTGAGAAGGAGCATTTTAGATTCATGATTGCTCATCCAAGTTACCATAGCTGAGAAGTCTTCCTTGAACTTTATGGCAGACTGTCACACTGAGATACAACTGGAATAGCTAGTATGCCTCCAAACATGTAAACGTGCATTTTAGCGAGAATTAAGAAGGCTTTTGACCTATGAAGCTAAATTTATTGAACTAAAAAAATTTCCAAAACATTCCCACCTTTTCCCTTTAGTATGAAGCCTCTGAGAGCAGATTTCAAAATCAGTCTCAAATATAACTCCAGGGAGACACAGAAAGAGCAAGAGAGTGGAGTTTGATGGTTGACAGGGGGCCTGCAGCTTGAAGAGGCAACAGGAAACACAAATGCAGAAAGAAACTGAAACTGCCTTAATTATGTTGAAGAAACACTACCTCAGCTATTAAAGTCCTATCAGCACATTAAGGGGAAAAGGCCAACACATGTGACCAAACTGCTTATACTGATGGAAGAGAGGCTTTCTATTCCCTAGTTATTTTACCCTATGCAGTACGGTGGAATTGATCTGTTTTAACATGATACCTACAGGACTAAAGAAACACCTAGCACAGAAATTGTAAAGAAAATCAATCTTAGAATGTGTTTAATGAGGCCAGCAAGCTGTCAACATGGTAGAAAACAGGACTGCAGCTATACATGAAACAATGACAAAATGTTGTTCAAGATGACCCTCCTCCAAGGGAGTTCAACTGCAAGCGAGAAGCCAAAGACTGTGATCCGCCTGTAAGGAAAAGAGGGCTTCAGGTGAGTCTTGAGGCTTTGCTTGGAAACTGTCAGTAGCTGCATATAAGTGCAATGCTGTGCAGTGCTAACACAGGGCAAGGGCTCTGCGAGGGAGTTGGTCTGACAGCAGCAGAAGCCTAGTCTGAAATAAGGACAGAGGTGCTTCCACTTAAGTTTGCGCGTTTCTTTAAAGGCAAGCAGGAAACCTCTCTGCTCCTTATCTTCCTACTGCCCATCTGGAGTCCCACTTCATCTCTTCTCCTCAGAGCCGTCCTTGAACCGTGGAGGGTCAAAGTCTGGGATACCAGACCTTGTGTTGAGAAGAGAAGACATGCCAATTATTTCTGGTTGCCTTCCCTCTTACTCTTGAGAATGCTTCCAGGTGCAGGGACTGAAGTGCTATTATCAGATGAACATGCCTTTCAAAGAGTTACATTTTCAGATTATTTTCCAAACATCTGTGGTCACTAGATTCAAGCATTTGTCTCTTCATAGGAATGTCTTCTTTTAATCCTCACCAATAAGGCCTTCTCTGTTTGGTACAAGGTTGTCCTAGAAGATTTGTCCCTCTTTGCTGTGCTCTCCCCTCCTTAGCCAACATTTAATAATTGTGAAAATTCAAATTTTACTGCTTTGGGTAAAAGCAGCACAAATGCTGTGGGTAACAGGGTCAGAAACCTTCCACCTATAGCAATTCTTCCACATTATGGAAATAATCTGGAGGTTTTAAAATATGGATCTGTAGTATAAATCATTCCATAGCAAAAAGATTCAGGAGTAAGAAACTGGCTAATCACAAGAAAGCTTTCTGGTTCTGGTTTACTTTCCCCTTGTTCTAGGGAGGAAGGTTTATGGAAAGGTAGTGGTCACTCTTTGTGTATTAATCTCCAACAGGATGCCCACCATTCAACTAGTCTATCTCTAAATGGAAAGAAAGCAACTGTGAAATAACATTTTTTGGCAGAAAAGACTGTACCTTCAAGAGCCATTAAAATCTATTGTGCATAACAGGATAACAATGATGTAATGGAAAGGGGTTCTGCTGGTGATTTTACAGTATCATAATGTAAGCCAAGTTAGCATGACAATAATGTAATACTTAAAGTTAGTCACATAAAAGTAATTTCTAAAAATTAATATGAAATACCAGGGAAAAGAATTAAAATGAAAAAACTGGAAAACATCCAGCAGTGGAACAAAAGGAATAGCACAATGAAAGCCAAAACTGATAATTAGTACGCAGAAGAGATCAAAGGCCTCAATATTAAAGGCATCGCCTTTGTTCTGGGACAGCCATTCAAACAGTTTATGGACTGAGAAATCTACATGAATAAAGCTTAATATTGGTGTGCAAATCTGCAAATTATTTTCCTGACAAATTTGCTGGAACTATCTTCTCCAAAATATAGAGCTTTACTAGCCATCAGGAATACAAAGGAGATAAGTGATCTCTCATGCCTGACAAAACAAGCACTTCCAAGACACAATACTTCGGTTTACAGGGAAAGTGCACCCCAGGGAAAAAGAAATAGGGGCAAATTTTGAAAGCAATCAAAGAACACCAACATATATGCTACCAGCAGTACAGTTCTAATACAATATATTTCAGGGTGAAGCTTAACAAACTACAGAGGAATATTATCTATGAGAAAACCTAAGGTTCAATAAAATGCCTTAAGGCCAGAAAAGATCCACTGGGGGCCAAAAGCAAGCTCTTTCTGACTACATGCTTAAAAATTCTATGTTGTCATAGCACAGGAGTCTCCTGAGTACTTGCAAATTAAAGCAACATTTCTTTCTATCTTTCCAACAGTAATTTTTGTAAATAGCTTGAGCACCTTACAGATTGCTTTTTTTAAAATTTATATCTCTGCATGTGCTTCAGTGATGTGCATAGTCTGTTGAAGGAGGCCTGCAACACATTCTACATTTATCAGATATGAATATATCACGGTTCTGTGTAACCCTTCATAACCCTTTTTCTGAATTTTCAGTCGAAGTTCTTGCAAAATTTCTGTCCCTGTGCTTGAGAGATGTTCACACTGATTGACAATTTTTGTTGTTATAAAGCAACGTAGATGTTCTAGGAATTCATAGTTAAGGAAGACCAATAGCTTTGAGTATCAGGAAGGAGAACTGGATATGTATTTTCTTTTCAATGAAGTGCCAAACCAGATATTCATGACCACCTGCTTAAGTTGCCAAGCAGACGGGTTTGGAGTTTTTAAGCAATTTCACCAGCTACTTCAGCTGCTGTTTCCTCTCACCACTGTTTTTCAGGTGTAGCTTTGATTTGGTTGTACACCAGATCCATTATGCCAAATGTACACCTACACAATGGGAGGATGCAGTACAAAAGAGGAAGCACTAGAAAAGGAAACAACATATACCCACCACCAGCACTTCAAAAAAAAGGTCAGTTTCACTCTCCAAGATCACATTTTGTTGCTTTGTATGTAGTTGCCTTCACAGAAATAGAGTCATTAAGCAAACAGATGAACACAGATCCACTATCTCCTCATGCATTTATCTCCAGAGCATTTTAAAACATTAGGTAACAAAGTATAAAGTTTATCCTCTAATTCAAACTCCACAGGGGGAATCTGTAGAGGAAATTCACTTCAATTCAAGAAACAGTAAATAATATTTAAATGAAAAGTGGCTTTGAGATGTGGTTGGTATACTGAGTCAACTTCCAGCAACAACTGCCATCAATAAGAGTACTTTTCAGGTGCTCTAACATTTGCTGGATGGATTTTGCATACCCAGACTCTGTTTCAACCTGAAAGTGGTAAGAGTGAGCTAAATCCTGAAGGAACCAAAGATGTTTTGTAGGCACACCAAAAACTGCCCACCAGCTTGTGCTCCAAGTAACTGCACTCTGTCACAATTCCAAAATAAAAAGTGGCAGCACATTCAGGACAACTGAATATTTGAGAAGCAGAGTCTTTCAGTAAGGATGTCCTCAAATATACAGCTACAGATTTGCCACTGAACTTCCCATATCAACTATACTTCCTGATGAAGTGCATATTCTTGTTTCAGTAGAGCTACCCTGCAGCAAGTCCTTGCCTTGAGGCAAAAGTTGCCATAAAGTCTCGTTCTCATTTTTACTGAAGACAAAGTGGTTACTAATTCAAAATTATGTGAAATTCAGACAGTTGACTGAAGTTTCTTTCTGAAACCAAAGCTTCATCTAAACCCTGAACTCAGGAGATTTGAACCCACATGACCCAAAAGCTCTCATCATAATGTCATTTTAACTGATCTCTCAAGATGAGCAGATAATGACATGAAGAAAGAAGAGGCACTGACATTCTCCAAACCTGTACCTAATCTCTCAAATAAATGTTTCATCTAAATGTTTATATTCATTTATGTCTGATCTCTAAATGTTAAGTGTTAACTACTTAAAGTGAAGAATTCCATATATTAATCCACCTTGCCAGAGCACAAAAAAAGAAACTGTGATAAGGAAGACCATGTGGAGATGGAAATTTATTTTCTTAGTTATAAGCTAAGGATTTCTAAACTGGCGTACTTGAAAAGGACTAGTAATTAGCAACCAGAAGATCTTGCAGCTTACCTTTACATATCTCTTTTTTCTTGCCAAAGTCAATTATACATGAGATTCTAGTTAATTTTACATTGAAAGCTTCCCCCATAGTTGAGTTAAAACAGCGAATCATACAAGGACCGACTTCACTGAGCAGCTACTGGGGAAAAAAACACTCCATGTGGTATTAATTAAAGGCTTACTTTATACTGGCATGGGGAGCCTTTAACCAAAAAAGAAGAGATGAAAGTAGCTTTAAAAAACGAGAGGCTGAATCTCTCTCAGTGCTGAGTCAGTGTGATATTTATGTTGGGTTAGAAGGATCAAGTAGGCTACAGCTCAGGTCTGAAATGCCAAAATAGTAATGAAATAAATCAAAAAGGCCCACATCTTAAGTCCACTTCAAAACTTATAATGATTTTCTGGGTTTTCTATGAGTCAAACAATGCCTAAAAAAACTTTACAGATGGAGACAAACACTTTAGGAGGCAATCTGAGTCAAAGCACATTAAAGATATTCATGTGTCTAAATGGTCGTATTTACTTTTATCATTTCAACCAAGTCAGTGAGAAAGATAGACAATTAAGATCATTTATCAAGAATTTCAGCAGCATATTACATGATATTCAAAGTACTTAATGTAATGAAGTTAAATGGTTTTCTATTAACATTTTTAGGCACAGGTAATTTCTTGCAGCATGTATTCTTAAAACAGAAATGTTGATATGCAAACTCATTATTATTTTCAGTTGACTGTAGTAACGGCAGGATTGTTTAGACTATGGAATCTAATAGTCTGAAGGAAGCATGGTTCACCTTAATTAAGACGAAAGATGCCCTTCCATGTAGACATAAAGCTTCAATCCAATCACAATTGTTTAACACTAAGAAAATTTCTGGAAAATATGACCATCCTTAAATATAAAAGTAGTAAGCACACAAGAAAGTGGGAGATCTTATCTCAGAGCTTCAATGGATAGAGAAGGCAGAGGATTCAAAGCTATCATGTACTACACCTTGACTCAGCCAATAGAGTTGTCAGTAAAGCTAACTCTTAAGTAATAAAGAAAAGGCAGACGGCAGCTGGCCTTTGTGGAATGCTTTCTCAGCATCAAGCCAGGTACTGACTGGTAAAGTATTTGACGCTCATCTGATGGATGAAAGGGAAAATTACATGCCAGTAATTCCTGCTGTCATAGTCCTCAAAACCTACCCCAATACCACAGACATTCACGGACAAATACGATGGTTCCTTCTACCAGAAAATAAGGAAGCAAAACAACAGTCAATAAATTCCTGGATCTGTAAACCTCAGTTGAATTCCTTCCTTTACAAAGCCACACATAAAGGACTTCATGAAAATGAAAGAAACAAGCAGAGAGGAAGATGGAATATATAGTTGCAAATGGCCCTCTGAAAGGAGGAAGGTGAGCAGGGTAGATGAGAAAAGACAGGACTGTGAAGTGGAAATTATCTGCATGTAGTTTTCTGATGTAATTTTTTCTTTTCTCTGATCCTAAAACTAGCAGAGGTATCTTCCACAGAGGCAAGATTACCTTGTAACAGTCGTAAGATCTTACAACTCAAGAACTCACATTTAGTTGCTGTTGCTTTTCAATGGAATTGACAGACAACCAAACTGTTACACGGTAAGCCTCTAATACAGAAACTTCATTTCTAAGTAATGAAATAGCAACAAACAGGGAATTTACATGCAGATCACAGAATCATCTAGGTTGGAAAAGACCTTGAAGATCATCTAGTCCAACCATTAACCTCACACTGACCATTCTCAACTACACTGTATCCCTAACCTCTATGTCAGCCCTACTCTTAAACACCTCCAGGGGTGGGGACTCCACCACTACCCTGGGCAGACCATTCCACCGCCTAACAATCCATTCTGGAAAGAAACACTTCCTAATATCTAGTCTAAACCTTCCCTGGTGCAACTTGAGGCCATTACCTCTTGTCCTATTGCTTGTTACATGGTTAAAGAGACTCATCCCCAGCTCTCTGCAACCTCCTTTCAAGTAGTTGTAGAGGGCGATGAGGTCTCCCCTCAGCCTCCTCTTCTCCAGACTAAACAACCCCAGTTCCCTCAGCCGCTCCTCGTACGACATGTGCTCCAGACCCTTCACCAGCTTCGTTGCCCTTCTCTGGACACGCTCGAGTAATTCAATGTCCTTTTTGTAGTGAGGGGCCCAAAACTGAACACAGTCATCGAGGTGCGGCCTCACCAGTGCCGAGTACAGGGGTAAGATCACTTCCCTGTCCCTGCTGGCCACGCTATTTCTGATACAAGCCACGATACCACTGGCCTTCTTGGCCACCTGGGCACACTGCTGGCTCATGTTCAGCCGACTGTCAATCAACACCCCCAGGTCCATCTCTGACTGGCAGCTCTCCAGCCACTCCTCCTCACGCCTGTAGCACTGCTGGGGGTTGTTGTGGCCAAAGTGCAGCACCCGGCATTTGGCCTTATTGAAACTCCTACAGTTGGCCTGAGCCCATCGCTCCAGCCTGTCCAGATCTCTCTGCAGAGCCTCCCTACCCTCGAGCAGATCAACACTCCCACCCAACTTGGTGTCATCTGCAAATTTACTGAGGGTGCACTCGATCCCCTCATCTAGATCATCAATAAACATGTTAAACAGGAGTGGCCCCAAAACCGAGCCCTGGGGGACACCACTCGTGACCGGCCGCCAACTGGATTTAACTCCATTCACCACAACTCTTTGGGCCCGGCCATCCAGCCAGTGTTTTACCCAGCAAAGCGTGTGCCCATCCAAGCCGCGAGCAGCCACTTTTGCCAGGAGAATGCTGTGGGAAATGGTGTCAAAGGCCTTTCTAAAGTCAAGGTAGACAACATCCACAGCCTTTCCCTCATCCAATAAGCAGGTCGCCCTGTCGTAGAAGGAGATTAGGTTTGTCAAGCAGGACCTGCCTTTCATAAACCCATGCTGACTGGGCCTGATCATCTGGTTGTCCCGCATGTGTTGTATGATGGTACTCAGGATGAGCTGCTCCATCAGCTTCCCGGGCACCGAAGTCAAGCTGACAGGCCTGTAACTTCCTGGATCATCCTTCCGACCCTTCTTATAGATGGGCATCACATTGGCCAGTTTCCAATCTGTCGGGACCTCCCTGGTCAGCCAGGACTGCTGGTAAATGATGGAAAGCGGCTTGGCGAGCACCCCAGCCAGCTCCTTCAGCACCCTCGGGTGTATCTCATCTGGTCCCATAGACTTGTGTATGTCTATGTGATACAGTAGGTCACTATCTCCTCTACTACACTGAGCACACATGATCAAGTAAAATTCTCTGATCTCTGGGTGGAGGAGTTTGCAGAGCCAGCTTTCTTTTTAAAACCATCCTGACAACACAGAAACAATTGTTTAAACTTCCAAGACCTTGAAGAATGAGATTTTAAAATAAGAATTTGAGACATTTCAGAATAAGAATTTCAATAAACACTTAATTTGGGGGTTAGGCCATGAAAGAGGCTGAAATGGGAAGAATAGTGAATTCATTTCCATAGCAAATGTCTAATGATTGTATAGTAGGGACATATTTCCTGCAAAATCAAAGGTAGCTTCACCTTCAAGAGGTAAAAAAGCAACATGCAGGGACTTATTTTTTAGCTGAGGGAAGGAAATGAGAATTTCTAGCTTTGCTCTGAAGTAACTTAGAATTTTGAAAAGGATATTAAGACCAGTGGTGGAACCATGAAGGATCTCAGCACAGAAATCTCACATTCCTTTCTTAAAACCAGCAAAACTTCGTCCATTTCCTCAGGAGAGTTCTGATGCATCTTGTATTAACTGCAATGGATAATGGATGCCTCCATCAGAATGACTCTTCATTCTGTTCTTCACCCAAAATTTTAATAGGAGGATCCAGGGCATAAGGATGGCAAGGGTTTAATAAGGAATAGATTTATTTTCTCATTAGGATTATGCAAGCCTGGTGAAGTATGTAAACACCTAGACAAGACAACAAATTCTAGACCTGGTGGAATGCTCAATAAAGTGTTACAGCTCCACGGCAGTTCAGTCAATATTGTTATCTATCCATCTGTCCTGCGGTAAAAGAAGAGCCTATAAAACAATTGAAGAAAATCTGATAAAATCAAGAACCTCAGCAGAGGAAGAAATGCTTAAGCAAGATAAAGAACCTAGAGAAGAAACAAAAGCCAGAAAACAGGTTTCAGACAAAACCCATGGCTCTCTGTTTTGTGCAGAACTCAGTGCTGTTGGTTTAAGTTATAATGGTGTGAACATGCCTAATGGATAGCCCTCCTCGAGAGTCTCAGGTTCAGGCTTAACAAGTCTGTGAATGTCAAATAAGATGGACACTGAAAAATGCTCAGCTCTGCTAAAAGAGAAGCATCTTTAGACAAGTAGTAGCAAAGCTTTAGGGGTTTACGGAACTTTAATGGTGAAAGGTCATGCACCTGTAGCCTACAAGCATCCAACAAGTTAGGTAGAAAGCTGTGGATAGATACATTTGATTCAGATGTATCCATGTTGCCCAAGATGCATTTCCAGACAAAAGGCCTTTTTCTGGAATTGACTACCAGCCTTCTGTTTCTACACTTATCCAAAAGAAAATGTGACAAAAAAGTCTTTAATAAGCTGAAAATAAGATGAATTTGACATTTTAGTCCACAGGCTTCTTAAGGAAACTTTCAAGTGTAACATATCTTGGAACTACAAGAGAAAGAATTTAACTGTCTAACTTTCCCAATTCTTTAGAAAGAAAGAGGATTTTGGCATATTACTCTGTTTTCCTGATGCAAAGAGCTGTGGTATTATACACTACCACATCTTTTATTTTTATTTCATAGGTATGAATTACTGCTGGCAAAACACCACACAAAATGCTGTAATATTGCTCTGTTTAACCATCATTACAGAGAATAAGGTTTGTAGTTCTTTTTTTTTGTATCCGATTCATGAAGCTTGTACTGTATCCTTCACTTTTTTTAAAAAAATAAGTTTGGAACAGTTTTTCTTGTTATAAATGCTCACTTTTTATTTTTTTCAAGTTTACAAATGTCAGTATGATCTAAACAGTAAATGCACTTTATACTGGTAACAAAAATATCCAGCAAGCCAAATTCCACTACCTGTAACTTTGCTGCTTCTTTCGACAATCTCTGTAATAAGGCTGAAACATCATAGTATTGATTCCTACTCTAGTCTGCAAAAGAATGCAGCATGTTTAAATGTTTAACTCATCAAGTGTTTCATTTTGCTACCAATTTTCTAATTACTTAAATATGTCAGTATCGTATTTTTATATCAGAGGCCAATGATATCCAAAGCCTTATGAAAAGTTTATGTTTACCTTCTTTTTAATTTAAGGAAAAACTTGACAGATTAGTATTTTTTCAGGCACAGCAATATTACTGTAGTTAATACTAATTTATGCAGCACGTGTCTGATTTTCCAGTTTAACTGTCATACCTTATTCAACCCATTCGTTTTGCCTGTATTCTGCTAAAATGCCAGGATTTCACGTGATGGGCATGTCATTTGCATAACAGTGAACACTATATTCATTCCACAGAAACTTCAAGCAAATATTCTATATTCCAAATGACTTCTAAAGCAAAGTTATTCTGGATTTGTTAAACTGATTATGCAAAGAACAAATGACTGATGATTTGAAGATA
The DNA here is from genome assembly GCF_031877795.1 of Strix aluco. Lineage (NCBI taxonomy): Eukaryota > Metazoa > Chordata > Aves > Strigiformes > Strigidae > Strix > Strix aluco. Next base: position 47,470,611 of record NC_133935.1, read on the forward strand.
AAATTCAGTGTATAAACGTTGTCATCTCTGACATTTCACTATGCTAAAATCATAAAGGCCTGCCAGATTTCATTGCATTCATAATTAGAATCATTACATTGTAATTCAGGATGTGTTTTTCATAAAGATGAAGAGAATGAGTTTTAATACAGCCAAAGCCAGGTAAACCCAACAAGCCTACCTATGCAAGACAGATGTCAGTTCAGATAAAGATTTATTTTCCTTTTCATAATGCAATTATAAACCAAAATTGACACCTGAAAGAAAAAATTAAAATACTGCAAAGAATTCAAATTTCACAAGAAGCATACTAAAGCAAGAGTACCTGTATACAACTATTTTTAAAAATTAACTTTACCTCATAATTATGGCATCTTCATTTCATGGCACACAAAAGTTAAGGGGATAAGAATACTCAATAAATCACCCAGAAATGGGAACAAACATTTCAGAAGTTAGTATGCAAGAGTTTAAGCAGAACATTCAAGCTACAGCAAATCTCTATCAGGCAATCTGCATTTATAACAAATATTTTGCCACATAATTAAACATATGTAAACACAAAGGGATAGTAAATAGAAAGATTTCTCCAAAGGACAATAAAATCTATATAGTAACCTTCAACATGGTCTCACACACAATTTCCTTGTCATAAGGTCTTGTATCTCTTATTTTTCTTATAAGCATCATATTTCCAGACTACAGCTGTTGATATAAACTAGGACCTGACTAGGTATGATACGATATAACACAAGGACTCCAAAACAATGTCCCAGCATGACCTTCCCAGTTTGCCCTCAGACAGCTTCAGTATTTGCACACCAGTTTGCAAAACATGTCCTACTGTGTACAGCTGGAAATCATACTGAAACCTAGATTCTCAATTCATTTACCCCATGTTACTTTAGTATGTACATCTAGATGGCCAAATAATAGCAGGAAGATAAAAAGAGTAAAACTTAGAGAGAGGAGAACAGAATACTGTAAGAAAAAAATATGTTCAGTTTTACAGTATGTTTATCCAAACATTTCTTTCCAATTTATCTTGTGTTTCTGGATAAAATTCAATATTCTGAATATTTTCAAAAATGGTCCATGTTAAATCATAACTGCTTTAATCCAAAATGTTTCTGAGCAGAGAGACAGTGGTTAGTTTAATGTTGGGTTATGATAGACATGACCTTATTTCTTTTGTAATAAATTGCAGATTACACTTTTGGAATGCTGTCAAATTATTTCACACCTAGTGATTTTGCTTCATTGGACATCTGATATTTGCATGCATCATTTGATATTTTTCAGCAATCCCTGCCTATAACAAAAGCAAGAGTACAACAGCAAATAACAAAATAAACAAAGTAACAAAATAAAACTGACTTACCATATTCCACCCTGGATAGAGGTAGTCTGTCCCAACAAATTCAAAATAGTGAGCAAAACCTTCTTTCAACCACACATCCTCCCACCAAACTGGAGTCACAAGGTCACCAAACCACTGCAAAGAAAGTTCAAATAAACAACATTTAGGAAACCATGTTTGCATACATCTCATTTATACAGGATAAATTCTTCACAAGTTTTAATAAAAACAGTAGTATATACACCACCCACTGAAACTCATTAACTACTTTTTTCATGTACTAATGAATTAAGCCTTCACAGGATGCGCAAGTTACTGAAGCAAAACATTAGAAAAGCACAAGCAGGGGAAAAGAAGTGTTGAAGAGAGTATTTGCAGTGTCTACTTTAGTTATCTAAAGTAGATGCTCACCTAGGTTTACGGGAGTAGCATACACGATGGACAGAATAAGTCTTCTAACTTGAGTAATCTGATTCATTACCTGGAAACCTCACTATGTATAGTGCTACTCTTTAAAAACTGGGAACACAATCTCCATATCCCAGGCCTACATTTTATCATATCTTCCTCCACAATGTCTGCCCACTAAGATTTACAATACTACTGATGCTCCATTCATTGGCTGGTTTCCTAAGGAAAGCAGTTTTATACAATTACGCCATCTCTCTCTGTGAGAAGGACTCAGATGCCTAAAAGCAAGTAGTTAATGCCACTTAAAGAACATCCTAGGGTATCTGAGCTACGCACACAGGCCTCAGGAATTTCATACAGGGGTAACAGGAGCCTTCCCGAACATCACCCAGAGGCAGAGGGTAACTAAAATGGCACAGGTCACCCATGTTTATGCAAAGGAGCCCTACCTGAGCTGACTGTCTTTCCCATTCCCTCCAGGTCACTCTTGAATTTCCCCACTGACTTCAGTCTAATTTAGAAAGAATGGCAGAGATCTCAAAGATAATCAAACTCTTACAAAAGTACATGAAGATCAGTAGCTGAAAAGAGGAGAAGAACCTAAACTGAGGGCAAGGCAAGAATGTGCCCATTAGATACTCTGCTCAGTGGCCATCAACAGCCTCAAACCTGTGACAGTACAGGACATGTGGGTATCATAGGGATTTTAGACAGAACTGGGATAATCATTGAAGAGGAATGAGGACAAAAATTCAAAGGAAATCAGGCATCATCAATTCTTCTGCTGATGGATGACCCTGTTTAAATTATTGTAATGGCCCTGTGCAACTTGGATCATCATAACACCGGTGGTAAGAGCAGAAACACATACACCATCATGAAAACATATTTTGTATTCTCTGTAACATCTTTTTTCGCAAACAGATACCAAAACTTTGTTTCAGGAAAATTCTCTGCCAGTTTTTTTCTTAATGTGACTAGAAATTAGACTAGTTCATAATCCATAGAGATAATTTTTAGCTTTCATGGAGTCATAAACTCTGAAAATGCACAGAAACAGAGCACAAAATAAATATTACAGAGGGGGAGACTCATGTCAGAGCAGAGGAGCTGCTGCTGACACTGCAATGAGAGCAGGGAATGAATGAATGTGGAGTTGGCCAGTAAGAGGTTTGCTTTCATGAAGGCTGGCTTATTTGAAGGCTTTGTCTGGGACTTGAATGAAAGGTCTCATTTCTGTGCATGTCTTTGTGGAGTGAGAATAGCACCAAGAAAGTATCAATGCTGCAGTGAGGATCCATAGTGAAGTGAACACAGGAGCTCCAAAGAACAGACTACAGAAACAGATTACCAGATTGCCACACAATGATCAGTAAATAGGATTGGAACGAAAAAATGAAGCAAAATGCCACAATGAATGGCACTGACAACCAACTTAAGAATTCAGGGAGAAAAGATGAGGTTGACAAAAGTCGTATTCACACACTAAGTGAAACTAAATTTAATGGACACTCAGTGATCACAATCTAGTTGAAGGCTATCAGTAAATTAACTCTCTACCAATAGAGATAGATCCTGATTTTAAGAACATTTAACTGAAAAGACAAAGAAACACTGGAACTGCATTCATGTAGATAATGCACGTTTCCCAATTTCAAATGTTAAGAGTAGCATATCACCAGAGGAGTATGAAAGCTATATTTATACTAGAATAGGTTGATTAAATGATTTCTAATGACAAACAGACTAAACACAACAGCACAGAGTTTATTTCTTGAATTACAAGAGGACTGCTGAACAAATATGAAACCAGTAACAGTCATGGTATGCTACGACTATTCAGAGAGAGATTTAAAAAAATAAAGGTTGTAAAGTTCATAATACATCCTCCTGTAACTCAAAAGAATTAATAACATTAATTTATGATGTCACAAAAGATGATTTCTTATACTCCTTTGTGAGTTTTCTGGGTTTATTTATTAACGATACAATTAAAAGTATTCATGTAATTATCCACCTTAAGGAAGAAGTGTTTTACAGGCATTAAAACAGAATGTGATACCAATATCAAAATATAGGGAAATTTGCTTAACTGGTCTTGAATAGTATCAGAGATAGTTATGAATGTCAGAGACAGAGCAGTCCCAGAGACTGCGATTAATGAAGCCAAATTTTCCAGCAGAAAGGTACTATTATCTTCCTTGGTGTTACATGCCTGAAAGAAAAACATTAAGTATAGCACTTCATTTATTTAAGTAATTGTTTATTTATTTATTTGTGTATTTGAATACAGACACTATTTGCCTGGAGTGAAGATCATTACTTCTTTTCATTTTGGAAATGAAAAATTAATTGAAATGTATTGATTACATAAATTTATCATCTCCCTCGGGTATTATGTTCAGCCTGATATGCAGAAGGCACTTATTTTACAGACACACTGAAAGGACACTCTTTCCTTATGCTTTCTTTATAGATTATTAAAAAAACATTGATTCAGAAGTTTTTTTATTTTCTTTCTGCTTTCATGCCTCTTTAACTCAATCTGTCACACCAAGTTTTGTGCTCAGATGGGAAAACCACCACAAGAAATCATGGTGCATAAATTCAGATTACTCCTTCTTCAAAGGCTGTAGGTGGGACTGATCTGTGATACACAAATAAATTGATTATTCCCTTAATAGAATTATTTTAATAGATTATGGTAATTATTTCAAGCTATCAATTTAAGCTGCTAGAAATATGTGTGTTTTGACCAATATCTCATTTGTGTTTTGGGGCTTGGAGAAGAAGCTTTTATGTCAAATCACTCCTTCTAATTATTAATTTTTTTAATTAAATACATAAGACATTCTAAAAGAACACTCAAGCTGAAATATCAAACATTAGCAACCTACAAAATGACTAAATTAAAGCCACCCTTGTAACTTTAATGTGTCCCTCCTATAACATATACCTAAAATAAATACCTGGACAAGCATTACAAAATCAACTGTGAAGAAACTGGGCAGAAAATTCTTCCTTACACACTTTTTACCCGTATTTTCACAACCACAGAATTTCTTAGTCATTCTGCAATGCTGTCTCCCATTTTCAATCTGTCCTGAACACTGTGCTCAAGCATTAATACCCACCAGATTTGGGAATTCCAATTTTAAACAGTCATATCTAAAGGTAACAATCCCAATTCTTAATATTCATTTGATTTTTCTAATCTTGGGAACAACGTTAGCAAAGCAATTGCTATGTTACTCTAAGTAACAAGAGTTTCATACAGATCAGTTTGCTACATGCTCAGATATGTTCTGCAAGTCTTAAAATCATGGGTTTAAAATCAGGGAAAATAGGGCAATGATACAATTCTTCAAAGCAAAAATGTATTTCAGGAAACCATATTTTAGCACAGTTCCTTTTCCTCTTACCTGAAATTTTAAAAAAATCAATAAATAAAAAGTAGAACTGGAGATGTGGATTCTACTTCTGGCTACACCAAAAGTGATTTTGGTTATCTCAGTTATTCTATGTGTATCATGTGCCACCCCAGGTTAGCAGGCGAGATGATGCACAGCAAAAAAGGATGAAAAATGCAGTGAGTAATTAACAATTAAATAGCAGAGGCAAGAGATCCTGGACCCAACCTGGTCTCAGTTCAATACATCTTCAGCTAAACTAGTATTGTTTACAGTTCCTGCTCTGTGCTATCCACAGACAGTTTCCTTGAGGGGCTTCCAAATACAGTAAGATAAAAGCAGAAAAAACTGGCTAAAGACAATACTGTGATGGAGGTGCTAGACAGTGCTTTGTGGCTTGTATTTTCTGGAGGGTTTCTCCCTTTAAACTTTATTTGCAGATGAACAATCCATATTCTCTGTGACTCAATTCTGCATCTAAAAAGTAGAAACAGTATTTCTTCCACCTGAATATTTTCTATATTGTCTAGTTTTCCAGTGAAGCAGCTGAGCAAGGACCTCATCTGCATGGTACTAAAACAGAAACAGCAGCAATATGGATGGAAGAAGATACTTTTCATTAAGCAAACAGCAAGTAAACCTTCTCATTTTCAATTTTAAGGTCAAAAGCACTCTATGACTGCATGGCTACACTAAAATAAATTCAAATATAGTTTTCACCCACTTCATGATCCTCTGATATTCACGGAACAATGTAAAAAGGCTTTGGTTTCAATGAGTATCAAATAAACAAACTTAGCAAGTTACTGACATGATAATTGCCCACACCTGAGGTATAAATTGCTTTGGAGGCAGAGGAAATTATTAAAGTGGTGCAAAGAGTAACTGGAAATAATGGAATAACTTCAGAAAAAGGAAGACTTAAGCTGAACACTAGGAAAAAGTTATTGACCATCAGATTTAATCAAAAGGTTTTAAGGAAAGTGGCATAACCCTGTAATCAGAAGCACTGAACCCAGCACTACAAAACACACCACACGAAAGAATCTAATACTAACAGAAGCCAGGATTTGATGACCTAATATGTGTTTTCCAGACCTGATTCCTAAGGCACTGTAATTTTTCTAGTTGAACAGTGTGCTACTCCATTGTACTGCACAACAAAGAGCATATAACAAAATCAGATGATCGTATTGAGAACAAACCAGCAATAACTTTCAATAAAAATTTCATGTTGCAGTTGAGGACTTCACATTCTTCAACAGATTTAATGTGAAACATGAATATGAACCAAACATTATTATTACCAGGTTCATCTACCAGAACTCCATTACAAAGCCTCCCTTTTATATGCTCCTTTTTATTTGCAGAAAGTGTTAAGAATTTGCATTGCCTTTTAAAGAACACTGTGTAAAGTCACAGATGTAAGCCATGCTGATTACACAGTAGGATTTCATTCATTTTAACCTGAAGGCTATGATTATGCCTCTTATGAGTGCAAGAAAGGGTTTCCTGCCCCTGTAGCAAATTTCTTCAATAACATTTGCATTCAACTCAGTTTTACTAAACACTTGTAATGTGTTTAGTTTGAGATAAGAAGATGGAAGAAATGTAAAATAAATTGTAATATGGGTTTCTTACAAAGTTTTCTTATTGATACAAAAGTTTCTGTACACATAATGACTCAATTATCCATCAATAGTGAACAGTGTCAATACCAAATTAAAAAAAAAAAGAAAGAAAAAGAAAACAGAAGTATGTGCATATGTGACGGAAGAAGATTATGACTACCAAATTGATTTCAGCCAAAATATTTTTTGACATGAACATGAAACTCAGAATGAATTTGCTATAGTTCTGCAATAAATCATTTTCTATAGTTATCAACATGTTTAGTCTACACGCCAACAGCACACTCACACAGAAACATACAGAATATAATCACACAGAAGATAGGGAAGTAGTTCATTGCTACTAATTTTCTCTTCTATCCGCATTTCGAGTCTTCCCAGTTTCTGCACTGTAGAGATGTGTCTTACAGACCTCTGTATTATTTGGACTCCAGTTACAATAAAACTTGCAACTGTCTATGTAAACAACACAAATTCATTTTGAGTTTTGAAAAGGAACAGATGGTTTCTGACATTAATATCAAACATCTGAACACCTTTAATACCTGATGACATAGCTCATGTACAATGACCATGGTGACATCCAGTAGGTATGATATAGAAGAAATGCTTGGATCTAGCAGTATCCTTTGCTCCACAAAAACACTCAGTCCCCAGTTCTCCATAGCAGCATATGGATGCTTAGGCACAGCTAACAGATCTAGAAATAGAAAAAATATATGTTAACTCCTTGTGGGAGCTACTATGCTGAACAGCTATTGCAAGTAAGGCCATAGATGATCACTAAAAGCATTTTAAATAACACACATGTAAAACAAAACTTAATTCCAGCTCTCAGTAATGTTATTTAGAAAACATTAATAAAATATTCATTTTTTATCTTATGTCACTATCTGTTCACACATAATTACCATGTTACTGCTGTAACACAGTACTTCATATTTCTAATTGAAGTTTTCTATACAGAATCCACCTTATTTACAATACCTTGTTGATTTATTCCTGGGTTTGATACTGCTTCTCATGTTTACTGTGCCATATCAATGTAGTAACACAGACTTTTACCACAAGTATTTTTTACCTTTTCATTAAAATGACTCCTTTATGAACATCCTGCACATCAAACTGTATGTAAGGACTAACATTAAGGGGAACACTGAAGAAATACTGTTTCATAACAACCAGAAAGATGGCAAACTGTTCAGAAACACCAGTTCTTACAAAAAAGGCATCTTGCAGCATGCACTATTGGTAGCATGCATCCTCTGAGAACAGGAGTGCTGACAGCCACCTCTCAGCCCAACAGGCTGGAACAATGCTGCTATACACACCTTCAGGAGTATTATATCAGTTTTGTATTCAGTAAGTGACAAAATATTGGGAAGAAGTTGGGAAGGTCCTTCACCAGGTAAAAAAAAAAGCAGTGAAGAATTTCTCTCAGTGGTATGAGGTTGGACATGACAATATTACAATGTCTATCCATGCATTAGAAATATCTTTTTTTTTTAGAATGGTTTGGGTTGGAAGGGACTTTAAAGGTCATCTAGTTCCAACTCCCCTGCAACAAGCAGGGACACTTTCCACTAGGTCAGGTTGCTCAAAGCCCCGTCCAACCTGGCCTTGAACACTGCCAGGGAGGGGGCAGCCACAACCTCTCTGGACAACCTGTTCCAGTGTCTCATCACCCTCACAGGAAAGAATTTCTTCCTCAAAGCTAATCTAAATCTACCCTTTTTCAGTTGAAAACCATTACCCATTATCCTACCACTACACTCCCTGATAAAGAGTCCCTCCCCATCTTTCCTGTAGCCCCTTTAAGTACTGGAAGGCCGCTATAAAGTCTCCCTGCAGCCTTCTCTTCTCCAGGCTGAACAACCCCAATTCTCTCAGCCTGTCTTCATAAGGGAGGTTCTTCAGCCCCCCAGTCATCTTTGTGGCCCTCCTATGGACTTGTCTATGTCCTTCTTATGTTGAAGGCCCTAGAGCTGAACACAGTACTCCAGATGGGGTCTGACAAGAGCGGAGTAGAGGGGGAGAATCACCTCCTTCGACCTGCTAACCGCACTTTTGATGCAGCCCAGGATACGGTTGTCTTTCTGGGCTGCAAGTGCCCATTGCTGGCTCATAGCCAGTTTTTCATCCACTAGTACCACCACGTCCTTCTCCATGAGGCTGCTCTCAATCTACTCATCACCCAGCCTGTATTTGTGCTTGGGATTGCCCCGACCCATGGGCAGGACCTTGCACTTGGCCTTGTTGAACTTCCTGAGGTTTGCACAGGCCCACCTCTGAAGCCTGTCCAGGTCCCTCTGGATGGCATCCCTTCTCTCCAGCTTGTCGACTGCACCACACAGCTTGGTGTTGTCAGCAAACTTGCTGAGGATGCACTCAATCCCACTGCAATCTTACTGCAGAAGATTAAGAAGGAACTAAAATTGACTATCAGTCTGGAAGTAAATCTGAAATTACAGTAAATTGAAATAGGGAATAAACCAATATACAATGCTGCTTCATGGCAAAAACATCTGAAAGAACCCAGAAATAACTTGTATGTCTGCAAGAAGCCCAGTGCAATCTGTGTACAAATCAGCCAAAATTTTGGAAGCTACACTGCCACATCAGCATGGTGCTCCCTCCAGTCAAACTAATTAGCCTGGCTTCTTAATTAATTACCCTGGCTGCCACACTCCTCTCATTTGGCTGTATTACTTCTGGTTCCAAAGCTAGTTCATTTGCAGTTAACACAAGTATACCTAGGTAGTACTTCACTGGGTGGATAAAAGGTCTCTGGGTTGACTTCCTAACCTGAAGAATTAAAATTCTGACATGCTTATTCTAAATAATACTCTGAATTATATCAAAGCACTGACACATCTTCCAAGTTTGTCTATTCTGGCTTGCTGATACGTGTGGTAGAATTGGCTTGGAGAACAACCTGACAGCAGGAGCTCTACTTCAGGATTCACAGGAAGTTGCCACTGAAATATCAGGAATGGAGAACTTGGACATATTTCAGCACATCCAAAAAGGGCCTGCTGCAAGAAGCATAAAAATACCAGCCTTCTAGTGGAAGCACAGAGAGAGTCTAGCAACTACTTCCAAATACAAGCAAACTGAAAACATCCAAATTGCAAACAGAGATATACTACAAATGGTAAAGAATAAACATTTTATATAAAGGCAGACACTAGAACAAGAGCCTAATTAAATAAAGCAAAAATCCAAAACATGGTGTTCAAGATTCAACATATGAATAAATTCAAAATTACATGCTTTCCCTTTCTTCAATCGACACTCTAACTGTACTAATTTTTTTTAAATAACTACAATTTGTTATAGATGACATGCAAAATGAAGAACTCCTGTCTGCTATATGAAGAAGGGTTAAGGATGAAAAAAAAGGACGCAAAGGCTACTGGGTGAAATCACTGAATTCAATGGCAAATCTTCATTAACATTAAATAGAGATCTCTCCCATTCTCAATTCTGTAAAGAGAGCCACAACTCCTCCTACAGCAATTAAACTTTCCTCCAAAAGGCATCTTCAGAAGAAGAATACAGGGAGACTGTTCTTATTTACACCAATTATATTTTCAGCAATACCCCTCAAATAAGCAAAGTGACCTAAATAGAACTAGCATGAAAGGAAAAACAGTTTCCTAATTGTAACTGATCCTTTTGTTTCCTTTCTCTCCTTTGGATTCATTTGTAGTTTTTGCTCTTTCTTGCCAGTCATAACAGACAGATTTTGTAAGTGTCAGCCAATAATAAACAGGAATAACTGTGGAACTGGAAAACTAGGGTGAGGTCTCATACTAAATACCTATACAGGCTAATTATAGACTGTCTTTCACTACTTATGTCATTGGTATTGGTCTGCTGGTTTAGACTGATACTTTATAGCACTGACATACCAATAAAACCTTCCAGTCTGATGGACGGCTAACTGCCTTGCAGGTAGACAATCGCAGAGGGATATTCTAAATTACTTTTATCCAACACAGCCCCGTTGCTCTGCAAGCCTGGAAACTCCTCTCATGCATCGGCTAATGCTTAAAGGGCTTTTCTGAACAGTCAAAACATAATAGATAACTCTGTTGGTTTCCAGAATACTAATCTTTGCAGGTGACATGAGCATACCAATAATGCTGAATGAATTAAGAAATATACTACAACATATGAACACACTCCTACCTTTTCCTAGTGCAGGGTCTGATGCACTGCATTTTAATGCCAAAGAAGAGAATTTTTTAATCTCCGGTGAGAGACAGAATGGACTCTGAACGTACTCATCATAACAAAATGAAAGATATTTTGCTTGTCATTGTCCATGTCTAAACTCTGAATGTGCAAGTCTCGGTGCTAATTTAGAAATTAAATTCTGCAGTGGCTGGTCTTGATTACTCTACAAATTTCTACTACCTTTAAATAAAATTCCAAACAAGCCTAGTTTTGTGGTAAAAGATACAATAATGTATATCTTTCTCTGGGGAGTCATAAATGTTTGATTTCAGAGGAACAATGTTCAAATCTCACCATGAGAATTTGTACTTCCCTCTGTTTATCACACCATTAGAGCACAGAGGAAGGTATTCTGTGCTCCTGGAGGTGATATGTGTTAAGGTTTTAGTGTAATTTTTAAGGAGCAAGGTACAAAAGGAGGGATGATGATGCACATTTTGATAGAAATATCATTCACACATATTACTGCTCAGAAGTGTTCTGCACTAACTGTAAAATGTGAACTACTGAATATACAACAGTTTGTCTGCGTGCTGCATCCAGTTACTCTGCACACTATTTAATTAAATTCTTTGTAAAGCACTTGTGAATGTTTGATTATGTGGGTATTGCTGGGGAAATAGAAATGCGTGTTATTGCTTGCAGAGAATAATATCCTCATACATCATAAAACTGTTACTTGAGATTTCCTGATACAGCAGTGCAGAAAGTCCTGTGTGCTGCTGGAATAATAGAGGGTTTCCACCTCTTGGCCTTCACAGAAACTAAATTCATGATCAAGAAGTAAAAACTATACAGCTAAAATAAAATCACCAGAAAAGCCATCAGGACAAAAATGTGTTGGAACTTCACACTAACATACTATACTAGCACAATTATTCAAATACAAGGATAGCATTTGGATGTTTTTTAAATATATTTCTGTATGAATCTCATGAAAAACATTTCAAGTTACAAAAACTGTACATAGCTCAATAGCTTCTTTTATTTCCAAACTTTTAATTAAGGCATCATAACTATGTCAGCTTACATCAAAATATAACTGTGACATTATTAGCACGTATCATCATAGTGCAAACCAGAAAACAGCAATTTAACACCTAAGTTGGTCACAAAGCAAATCAACATTAGAATTTTTTTTTGTGTATGAACTTAGCATCTGTGCAATTTGAACAAATTATACAATTTTTCCTTTTCCCCCATTCAGTTATAGTATTTTCTAGGGACCCTCAAAAACCATTAAATTCCCCAAACGACACAACTGGGAACATCACTCTTGTTTGAAAAGAGAGCAGCGTTAGAACCAAATAGGATTAAACGCGAAACAACATCCAACTCTGTCATGCAGAGTACCCTGAATCTGGGGTCCTTCCCCGCTCCTTTATCATCCTATTCTTTTAGAAACATCGAAGGACCTTTTCCACCACTGTGACTCCACTATGTTTAACCACCTCGGTTTGATGTCTGGTATAACTGACACACATCCTTACTATACCTGAGTGCCGTATAAACACAGAAAGACAGACAGGCATCCACAGGCATGAACACATTTACTAATATTATGTACTGCAATTTTATTTGGTTTAGCTGCTGGTTGAAATGTAACAAAGGCTAGATCCTGCAGAACATATGACAGTATTCAATTTCTAATACTCAAGGTGGAAGATAAAAAGCACCTACTAGGGGAAAAAAAAATAGCTAAACGTGTGAACAATTTCTGCAAATTTTCTGCTAACATACATAAGTCTCCCAAATAAATCTGAGAGCCCTGAAACACTGCAACTTGTAAATGAGAACACAGAGTGAGAAACAAGAATTTTCTGTCAAGCATCTTTATATACATATTTTCCTTAATAAAACCAGCAGGCACAGAGAGATAAACTGTTCATTCCATGAATTCCACGTTTTTCCCTTATAATCCCTATTTTTATTACAAAAATGACACTATTAAAATAATTTGAATTTATCTATGTGCCTCTCGCATTATTTTCATTCATTTCTTCAGAGGGGCTTTCTTCAAGATTTCAGGTGTAGATTTCTTGATACCAGGTATTTCACTTGACAACAATTTCAACAAATTAAGAGAAAGCATGGACTGATATCAGTTTATTTTAGTCTTGACAAATGAAAACTGAAGTACGGTTTTGCCCTTTCCTAATGCTTCATAATGCAATCAATAGCTGTGTTAAATTTCTCTAGAGGTCTTGTGCAATTTCCTAAATGAAAGTTGTTGTTCAAAAAACTAACTATTTACTAAAAGGGTTTATATGCTGCCACTCGGATTCCTTAATCAAAGCCATTTCTTCTATTAAGAATAAGTAGAAGATGCTTTCCTGTAATGCAATACCATTTAATGATTTATGCATATTTTAAAGAACAAGCCAACTACAAAAAGTGACAGCTTTGGTTAAAAACCATTAAGTCAAACTAGTTATTGTAAGAAATATCCAAATTTTCTACTGATAAAGAATTACTGATAACAGTACTTACAAGAATTATCTAAATTGGCTACCGAAAAACTTTCTTTTCTGCAGAAAAATGACAGAGAAGTTTGTGCTGGAAAATCAAGTTTTCCTTGCATATATTTTCATCCCCTTAAAAAGTTATTGGAGGGGGGGGGGGTGTGAACAAAAAAAGAAAACATCCCAGGGCTTGGCAAAAGCTCTCTGAAGCCAACAGGATGGTCTCCAACTGACTGCTACAGCAGAATGAAACACAACTAATGGATTTGAATGTTCACCTTGAGACATTTTGAGACAGTTGATTTTCAGAAAATATTAAGTGCATGTTTCCTGAAAACTAAGCCATTTCAGTATCTCACTTCTGGCATTTAGCACCGAGGTACCCCAAATTAGCTGTCTTTTAACTATTACTTTTATTTAAGATACAACTTAATAGTTTTCTTCTATCTTCTCTCACTACACGCAAAGTATTCAAACACACAAAAGTCGCAAGCAACCTGGATGACAGCCCCACGGGAAATCTTTGACTTAACGTTTCCGTTTACCCAAATGCTTATTCTGGCACCCATCGGTTTTTATCTCTGGGACTACAACACCAATATCCTTCTGTAAGCATGACACTTACCAACCCACACGGACGTTAGCCTGCAGAGTTAATGCAAAGGTCTAAAACTGTTTGCCATTATTTCAGTCAAATCAAATGGCTTGTTGCAGACCCTGAGGAGAAATCACTGACACACAGCAGTTTATTGCTGGGGTTTTTATTGCTTCGTATTGCTGTACAAAGTATTATTTAACATTAACTGACATAAACAATGGATGGATTTCCAGAGTGTTTGATAGGAATAGCAGATGTTTAACGCAGTGTGAATACTAGACGATCCAAGAGGGAAAAAAAAAAAAAAACGTGAGACAGAAAGCTGGGGAGGGTAAGGGGGGAGAATAAGTAGTAATATAGAAAGAAAAACTTTGTTATTTTTTCAAGCAACTGAGCCTTAACACTGGGTGATGGCTAGTTTACAGTTTAAAAAAATAAAATAGAAAACTGTTGATTTTATTTGACATGCATATTATTAAATTACTTTCAATTTTCATAACCCAAATCTATAGATCATTCCTTTGTTATTTCAAAGTATATCAAATGATTCAATGTTAACATGAAAAATGACTGCAATCGCCCATTGAGGCTGAATTATATATCATCTTGGTTGTATCGATCTCTACATGAGCTCCCTTTCTTTTAAATAATGCCTGAACAGACCATTATGAATGGCTGCACAGTAAAAAACAAGGAAAAAAACAATCTTTCACAAAGTTTCTTTATAAATATAAACCTTTTTTTCCCAGCCTTCAGTCTAATGTAGGTATTCTAAACTCTCAGACATATATTAGAACAAAGAGTTACACTGAACAAACCGAGACACAGACTGAAATCAACTCAAGTTTCTGTTACTCCAAGTTACAAGGCTAGTATTGTATGTGCATCCCTTACAGTATATACACAACAGACAAACAGAGAAAATACATTCCAGCTCTCAACACCGAAAGATCTGGAGAGAGGAAAAAACAAGACAGACTTTTGTTGCCTTCATAAATACTGGTTCTAATGTAAATACAAAGAGCATTGACACGATGGAAAATTGCCAACAGTCATTTTCCTACCACCACAGTTAATAGAGCATGAGGATTCTATGGCTGAAAACACACGCCACTGATTACCGAGCACTTCCAGTATGAATACTGCCTCAAAGAAAATGATCAAGTGACATAGCCATATTCCTTCTCTTTGCTGCAAAACCAAGGTGCATGAACACAGAAAACTCCAGAAATCCATACCACTTAAGAATTATAACAATGAGGTAAAATAAATCTTTTCATCCAGCATACATAAAACTGATTTGCATCACAGTAATAAAGACATGAATGTTTCCATTAGTACAACACTCTATATACCCAGATTTACATCTTTTATGTTTGCTTTATAGTGAGATCGTATTCACAGGTGATGGGCACAGTTTAGCAGTGAAAGTAGAAACAGGAATTGTGGGAAGACAGGCAGGTATTTCGCATTTCCAGTATCTCAAAAATATATATCACAATATTCCACCTGGAGATAAAATTACAATATAGCTAATCATATGCACTACATCTGAAGGTAATGTTTTTATGGGGACTGTATCTACTTATCTTCTCTCCTCCAGAGTAAGCTGAAGAAATACAAATGGCCTGTCCTGGATAGCTCCTGAGATAGTGTTTTTAGGTCTTGCTGTTTATACGAAGTCCTAAAATACAGTTTATCTTACATTCTTATGAAAATGCTTTAGATAATATTGACCAGGATAAATTTTTACTATCTTAATAGTAAAAATATTAAACTATTCATCAGTTTATTTAATACACCAAGAATCAATAACTTTCTGTGACACATCACAAAAAAACCCATCATCCTGATTTCTAGAGAACCACAAATAACAGAGGACTCATTCTGTTCTTATGCAAGCCCACACTCCCTCCTCCCCACTCATGCCTGAGGGTGTAACCACTTAAACTAAGTCTTGTCATAGAATTCATATTCACCCTTACAAGAGGCTCACCAGAACACCCTGATGACCCAGTGGGACCAAAATGTGAAAGCCAAAGCTTAAGTTCTTGGTGCATTTAGATATCCTGAAGAGATTTAACTAAGTGAATTTACTCCCTTCATTCTGTTCCAGATCAGCATGGGCACAGGCTGACAGCAACGTGCTGTTCAGTTACCCATGACAGGTGAAAAATCACAGTTAAAAATCATGCATGCAAGACTGTGACAAAAAAACCCTCCTTCTCTACACAGTTACTCCAGATTTCCCACAGTAAAATGCAGCACCAGGACCAAACCTCTAAGAAGCTTCACTTCCCTGGTGCAGGAAGGGTGAGCAACAGGCTCCACTCAGCTCACATCCTAGTATGCTGAGGCAGGCAGTACTATATCTCCAAATAAAGAGGTTCTTTTTTAAGCATTTTGGGCCCAGAGTTATTACTGAACCCCACATCCTTATCACCAGGGGAAAAAAATAAGAAAAGGAATTAAAAGAAATAAGCAGGATAGAAAAGCAGAGTAGCTGAAACCTCCACCAGAGCTGAAAATCTCTCTGAGCATGGAAAACAATGGGAAGAGATGGAAATGGTGCTTTGTTCTGCACCTGGAAGCAACAGGTACTAGTGAAGAGAAAGACAATAACTAGAAAGTAGCCTTATTTCTGACAGTTGTGGCCTCAATTAACTCAGAGAGTAGAACCCAAACATGCATGTGTTACAAAAATGGAATACTGAAAACCATGTAAAAATAAAACTCTAGAAAGCAATGTTTTTAATCTGAAGTTACAAAAAAAAGTGACACACTAAAGAGAGGCTGGTGACTGATACGAACTAAACTGTACGACTGAAGTTTGTCAAGGAGCTAACAAGACCTGAGAACAGAGGAGGTTGTGACAGACCTGCAACAGACCACTCCGAGACTCAGAAACATGAAAAAGCAGAGCCTGCAAACAACAGGAGTCATCCAGTCTGGAACAAAGTTTACAGAGATCAGACAGATCTCTGACACAGTGAGTAAGATTGATAATCCAATATCCCACCAGAAAAGAAACCAGAGACAGAAAATCATGCATAGCTCAGAGAACATGCGGAGCGGCACACACAATGACAGCCTGGACAAGCGACAGTTCTCTTCAGTGTGCAGGAAGAAATACTGGAAAGGTGATGGATTAAATCTCTTTCCTCCAAAAATGGAGTGACTATATTGACAAGGGGGATGATGACAGCAACACCAACTCCTATTAGTATTTCCTGGGTACTTTTATGATACACAAATACCCTAGGGTATGGTATTGCTACACTTTTGTATAAAATATGCCTTGTTAGTTCCTTTAAATCACATTTAAGCCAAATTAAGGTCAAAAATCAGTAACAAATTTTATGAATAACTTTCAAAACAGACAACACTAATGAATGCTTACAAAAGTTACCACCAAATAGACAGAATCTATGCTTAATGTATTTATACTGATCCATACTTACATCTATATTGAGCTGGCACTGACAAGCAGGCAGTTATGGCTCCAGTCCTTGTGTACACCTTATGTTTCATGTATCATCAAAAAATTATTCAGATGTTCTGGTCTGAGAATTCATCTGTAAGAGATGAACTTCTCACTGAGCACTTTCAGGTCCACTCCTCTCCATCTCAGATCTTCATACTGCTGCAGATCTCTTGGTTAAACCACAACAGGATTTTACCAGTCTCACCTTTGAAATGTTGCTGGGATCTAAACAGACTTAATCTTTCATCCTGACTCATTCTGTTTCCCCCATTTTCAAGACACAGTCTGTCCATTTTTCTTAATAAGGAAGTGAACAAACTTCCTTAGATATGCAAATATCTGTTTGTTAGACTAGAAATTATCTTCCATACTAAACTGGCTGGTAAGCAGCTTCTTACTTCAGTGACTTCAATGAGGGGATAAAAACATTTCCCCCTCCCTTTGATAATTCATTTGCATTTTTCAGTGTGTAATGTGACCTCCACTGGAGTTTACATTCTGTGCCAATCTTTACCTGCATTATAAAAAGATCTAAATAGAATAAAATGTATGCAGCTCATTACTGACTGCTAACCAAGACCAGTAATGCTAACACACCGGTAATGAACCACCTTGGGATAGCAGTGGGCATGCAGCGACTGATCCCGGTTGCAGCCTCACTGCTCTCGGAAGTCAGACAACTGCAGGATAGAACAAGACAACATAAAGAAGCTACATTTTCCCTTGCTTTTGCACAGAGAAGAACCCATGTAAAATTGGAACTTTTTATTATTGCCTACAAAGGGAGATATTTTAAGAGACCATTCTATGTTAGCTGAATGTACAAAATTCTGGCAGATGCCATTTGGAAAGGTTATGCATTCATCTTGTGATGACACAGACAGGGTATCAAGTTTTACACACTAACACTTTGTACAGGAAAAACCAAGAAGAGAGAGTGGTGAGAGGCTTTGGACAACTTTAGAAAGATTTTAAAAATGCCAAGCTAAAACTAAATACACAAAAAAAAGCATAAAGGGTAAACAATGGAAGTATGGAGAGCTGTTACTGCACAAAGATACACAGGCAAACCATGAGGACAGCATTATCATCATGTCTAGCCACTAGAAAAAAACACTGAGATTCCTCTGAGTAATGGATTAGGCAACCAGATTTGTGTCAAATGTAGTTTTTTTAATCAGCAGCTACTGTAAGCACTACTGAGAAATTCCATTTACAGACAATGGAAAAGTCCATGAAAAGGCAACAAGAATTGAAAGGGTTAGATAAAGAGATCTGCCTGTAATCCCACAGCCAATTCAGAAACAGTACGACAGGAAACATAAACTGAATTCTTCAAGTACCTTTAAGGTGGTATGAGTGCAGTGCTCTAACAGAATCACAGAATGGTTGAGACTGAAAGGGACCCCTGCAGGTCATCCTATCCAACTCCTCTGCTCAAGCAGGGCCACCAAGAGCCAGTTGCCAGGACTGTGTCCAGATGGCCTTTGAATATCTCCAAGGATTGAGACTCCACAATCTCAGTCATGTTCCCTGGAAAAAAGTGTTTCCTGATGATCAGGAGGAATGTCCTGTATTCCAGTTTGTGCCCACTGCCTCTTGTTCTCTCACTGAGCACCACTGAAAAGAGCCTGGCACCATCTTCCTTGCACCCTTCCTTCAGGTATTTATATACATGGATGAGATTCCCCCTGAGCCTTATATTATCCAAGCTGAACAGTCGTGCCTCTACCAGCCTCTCCTCACAGGAGAGATGCTCTAGTCCCTTTATCACCCTTGTGGCCTTTCACTGGACTTTCTCCAGTATGTCCACATGTTTCTCATACTGTAGAGCCCAGAACTGCACACAGCACTCCAGGTGTGGCCTCAACAGTGCTGAGTAGAGGAGAAGAATCACCTCCCTTGACCTACTAGCAACCGTCCTAATGTAGCCCAGGACACCATTCACCTTCTTTGCTGTGAGGGCACAGTGCTGGTTCATGGGCAACTTCATGTCCGTGAGCTCCTTTCTGAAAAGCTGCTTTCCACTTGGTCAGCCCCCAGCATGTACTGTTGCATGGGGTTGTTTCTCCCCAGGGGCAGGACTTTCCACCTTCCTTTGTTGGGCTTCATGAGGTTCTTGTCAGCCCATCTCTCTAGTCTGTCAAGGTCCCACTGGATGGCAGCACAACGCTTCATTGTATAGGCTACTCAGAATCACAGAATCGTCTAGGTTGGAAAAGACCTTGAAGATCATCCAGTCCAACCATTAACCTAAAATTGACAGTTCCCAACTACACCATATCCCTCAGCGCTATGTCAAACCAACTCTTAAATACCTCCAGGGATGGGGACTCCACCACTGCCCTGGGCAGACCATTCCAACACCCAACAACCTGTTCTGTAAAAAAATGTATCTGAATATCTAGTCCAAACCTTCCCTGGCGCAATTTGAGGCCATTACCTCTTGTTCTATCGTTTGTTACATGGTTAAAGAGACTCATCCCCAGTTCTCTGCAACCTCCTTTCAGGTAGTTGTAGAGGGCGATGAGGTCTCCCCTCAGCCTCCTCTTCTCCAGACTAAACAACCCCAGTTCCCTCAGCCGCTCCTCGTACGACATGTGCTCCAGACCCTTCACCAGCTTCGTTGCCCTTCTCTGGACACACTCGAGTAATTCAATGTCCTTTTTGTAGTGAGGGGCCCAAAACTGAACACAGTCATCGAGGTGTGGCCTCACCAGTGCCGAGTACAGGGGTAAGATCACTTCCCTTTGGCCTTCTTGGCCACCTGGGCACACTGCTGGCTCATGTTCAGCCGCCTGTCAATCAACACCCCCAGGTCCCTCTCTGACTGGCAGCTCTCCAGCCACTCCTCCCCAAGCCTGTAGCACTGCTGGGGGTTGTTGTGGCACAAGTGCAGCACCCGGCATTTGGCCTTATTGAAACTCATCCAGCTGGCCTGAGCCCATCGCTCCAGCCTGTCCAGGTCTCTCTGCAGAGCCTCCCTACACTCGAGCCGATCAACACTCCCACCCAACTTGCTGAGGGTGCACTCGATCCCCTCATCTAGATCATCAATAAACATGTTAAACAGGAGTGGCCCCAAAACCGAGCCCTGGGGGACACCACTCATGACCGGCTGCCAACTGGATTTAACTCCATTCACCACAACTCTTTGGGCCCGGCCATCCAGCCAGTTTTTTACCCAACGAAGCGTGTGCCCATCCAAGCCACGAGCAGCCAGTTTCGTCAGGAGAATGCTGTGGGAAACGGTGTCAAAGGCCTTACTGAAATCAAGGTAAACAACATCCACAGCCTTTCCCTCATCCAATAAGCGGGTCGCCCTGTCATAGAAGGAGATCAGCAAACTTGCTGAGCGTACACCCTGCCCCACCATTTGGATTATTAATGAAGATGTTAAACAGAACTGGACCCTGACCCCTCGGGTACACTGCTAGTGACTGGCCTCCAACCAGACTTAGTACCATTAATCACCACCATGTGGGCCCAGCTGTTCATCCAGTTTTCGATCCACCTTACTGTCTGGTCATCTAGCTCATACTTCATCAGCTTCTCTATGAGGATCTTACAGGAGACAGCATCAAAGACCTTACTAAACTCCAAGCAGACAATATCCACTGCTCTCCCTTTGTCTACCAAGCCACTCATTTCATC
This sequence comes from Strix aluco, assembly GCF_031877795.1. Taxonomy (NCBI): domain Eukaryota; kingdom Metazoa; phylum Chordata; class Aves; order Strigiformes; family Strigidae; genus Strix; species Strix aluco. Next base: position 47,491,863 of record NC_133935.1, read on the forward strand.
ATAGAAGGTTATCAGGTTGGTCAAGCATGACTTCCCCCTGGTGAATCCACACTGATTGCTCCCAGTCACCTTGTCCTTCACACATGTGGAAATGGTTTCCAAGATTAGTTGTTCCATCACCTTCCCAGAGATTGCAGTGAGGCTGACTAGCCTATAGTTCTCTGGGTCCTCCTCCTTGTCCTTCCTTAAAATGGGGGTGACATTTGCTTTCCTCCAGTCCTCAGGTGCCTCTCCCAATCACCCTAGCCTTTCAACAATTGAAAGTGGCCTCACAATGACATCAGCCAGCTCCCTCAGCATTCATGAGTGCATACAGTTAGGGTCCGTATGGTTAAAACTAGAGAGCACTGTCACTGGCACTAAACAAAAATTTGGAACTCAATATTCAAGCTGAGCAGAGACCTCCACAATATAACACAACTAACATGCTTCAAAGATATCTTATTTTTTGTTTAAAACAGGTGAGAAAAATCTCCCCTTTTTTCCAGAAGATACAACTGAGAATTTTGTGTGTGTGTGTTACAAATGTATGAATCCTAGTTCAAATCTTTATAGTTTCAGCAAATCAGCCAAGTACTCTGGATTAACTGACAGACAGGCAGGGAACACAATCCATAGATATTTTCTATACCAACAACAAAAAGGTTATTATCAGCAAAAATATGGCCTGTGACTGCCACAGAACTGAAGCCCTTCAGAAAGTAATCAATGCTCTTAGGATAGAATAGCCAAGGCAGCATATTGCTGTCACTCCAGACAAGTATTTACTGAGGATAAAGAGATACATTTTCTTCATTTCCCTAAAAGAATGAAGAAATAAGGAAAGTAATTAGTAAACCAAAAAAACCTAAGCAATCATTTCTGAGACACCACATTGAATTAACCATCTCCTCAGAGGCAAAATATCAGTATTTCATGGTAAACTCATGGATTTGAGCAGATCAGAGATTACTTCTACACTTTTCCTAAGTTTGTTTGTGAGTATGGTTTAAAAATTGGTTAAATGATTGGTGGATTTATTTCATCTGAATGTCCCCGTTATGTCATTTATTACATTTTAGCTGAAGAAGAAAAAACAGACCATGGGAATTTTAGCTGTAAGTGGTTCTGCTTACCAGATAAAATTATTATAGGTAGGACTCAGACTAAGTCTGTGTTCCGGTCAGAAGAGGAAGTTCTAGACACATCTGTGCAGACAGGCCATCCTGAATTTTATGTGATGCTCACAACAGATACCTCCACATTTAAACCTATAAGCAAGATGCTGCTTGAGACGTTTTTAGTGAATGAATGCTGGTGGCTATGTGCCTCACAGTTGATGGCTACAGGTAGAGCCAGGGTCTCTCTTCTTCACTCTTCTCTATACTCTTTACTAACCTCATTTTCGTACTGCTGAGACTTGATCCACATGCCAGAGACTTCAGTGCAAGCTGTCACTGTAGTTTGTGAGCATGGTCCTCCTCTCACAACCTCCATCTTCTAGCACAGTGCCCCAACCCAGCATTTCCATTTCAGGAACAGACTCCATGCACACGAAGACAGTATTGGTCAGTTCTTGACACAGAAACAGGCTTGGAGGGAGGTCATGCCAGGTAGGATAACAAAGATCCAGGTACAAGACTAATATACCAAATAAAGCAACAGCATCAACATCTAATACTCTGTAATGTAGTACTACCTGCATTTCGAGTTGCAATACAACTATTCTGTTGATGTATCGCTCATCGCTGCTATCTATAGGGTATGAATTAAACCAATTTATTCAGTCAGTGTGTCCTTTTTGACTTCTGAACTAATAAATCTCACCCCCTCAAATTTAGTTCTTCAACATAAATTGAAAAAACAGAGTCAGTTTTCCTGGTTATTCAACTCCAGAACAAGTTGAACAAGTCATGGAACTAAACAGAATAAATCAACATAAATAAAACTTTATTGTTCCAATAACACAAGAAGCTATAACTACCCAAAACTGATACAACACTTCCACATTCTTTTTTACAGGGTTTATAAATTACCTTTCCAAATTTAGTAGTCTGTCATTCTTTAAGACTTCAGCAGAACAGTAAAATTTGAATGTTACCTCAAATTTAAATTAGCACAAAAGAACACAGGTCAGGCCCCCAAAGAACTGCTACAATTCATAATCTGAGTACCAAAGAGAATATTTTATGCTTAAAATCCGATTAAACTTTGAAAAATCTGATATAAATTAGGTTTTAAGAAACAGCATTTTGTACATTTTTACCAATATATTTGCTGTAAAATATCTTTCTGTTAGCATGCACGTTCTATTTAGAATGTTATTCTGGAGTAAACACTGAACTCTTGTCATGCCCAAACGAAATAATTTTTTTTTGTAATCAACAACCATAAGAACTGCAGACAAACAAAGAGGCTATTCCTACTTCTTCTCCAGATATTTTGTGTTTCACAAATTTCAGCGTGTTGATCAAAGAACTACGAAGGTGGCTTGGAACACCAGGAAAGCACTAGCTGGAGCTAAAAAAAAAGACTGGATTACTTCTGAAGAAACGAAGATTCAGTGCTGATAGAACTGAAAGATCCTGCCTCAGAGTACCAAGAAATGCAGTGGGAAAAGCTGAAAAGTATTGCCAGAAGGTTTCAGAGACACAGTTGAAATAGATGAGAAACACAGACAAACTGAGAAGCAAATCAAAGAAACGAAAAATTTGTCTGAGACAGCCAGTAAGGGCCTAGAAGTTGAGGAAATGTTGCCGAAGGGACTATGAATACAAACAGGATAAATGTTTTGAGGGGATGAAGAAAAGAGGGAGCAAACGAATGCAGAAAGAGAATACAGGCTTAGTCCTGAGTACATTATTTAATTACACTTATTTGAACACACCTTGCTAGGACACGTTTGCAATTTCTCAGACTCATTCCAGTAAGGTTTTGCATATCTTAAATGAATAGAACAAGAGGAAACAATCTGTGGGAAAGCCCATCTTTTCCTCTGCTCAAGTATAAAGAGTTGAAGGAGCTGAAGGTTCATCAGGTATGGAAATAACTCACTTCAGCAACTGTTCGGTTATTAACTAGAGATGTCAACACTTCAGACATTCATGCACTCTACCTTTCTGAAGAACTTTACATAGCCAGAAGGGCTGCAGAGAAGTTCTCAGGAACTCTACAAGTTAATAAAACTTCAGCAGAACTATAGCTTGAGGATTACCGAAGGAACAGCTTTACATAGTGAAGCTGTATTTGAGAGCGAACTATATACACAAATGGCAGTGACAAAGAGAATTCAATGATCACATGAGCATTGAAGATGTTGAAGGAAAAAAACAGCAGTTAAATAAGCTGAACTAGCAAAAGAAGCCATGAAAAAGAAAATTGAATAAAGCGAACGCAAAGCAGACAGAAATTCAGTACGACCAATTGCACCTACCAGATAACAGAAGCTGAGAACCTCTCTGAGCAGCCCTTTTACTGGCAACAAGAAAGAAACCAAAACAGATGTAGCACATTCTTCTCCTAAAAGAGCACTACTTGTCCAAGTAGAATCTTGTCTATGTCCCATGTTTTACTGTGGCATTACAAAGTCATGTTCTGCTCTCAGTACTACTAGCCCACTGAATACACAAACTTTTCCAATTATACAGAGATCAGAATGGTTTCCCTGAGTAGAATTTCATTCCCTGCATCATAGATTTAAACATTAAAGTTATATTAAAGAACCATAACAACGTTAGGTTCACAAACCTCAGCTAAACTTGATAACCTATGAATAATTTACATTAAAATAATATAGTTTTCATTTTAAAGTGTTTCTATTATGACAATTTTTCTCTTTTTGTATCATAATTTTTCCATACCATCTTGCTTCATTATTATTTACAGAAAAAACAATTTCTGATCATTCCACTTAAAAGAAAAAGAGTCCAATTAAAGATTTTGCTGCATCAGTAATGTTTGATGAAGACCAGGAAGGAGCATACAGGCTTTTGTTTTCAGAAAATGTACAAATAACTTGCACAAAGTAAGTATTGCAAAGTCTATTAGAAGAAAGAGAATAACCTGCTAGATCCTCAGTATAATGAGAAAAAGAACTGGTATGGAATCAGGATTTAATAGTCCTTGAATCTAGAAAGTCTTCTTGTTTTGGCTCCTATCAACACAGTTCAGACTACACAGATAATTCAATGCGCACCACAGAAGTATTCTTAAAAATCTTAATAATACCACGTAAAGGACCATCACAGTCCTGTAGTGAACTTAGTAAGCCAGCACCCCAAGTCATCAAATCATCTGCACTGAAAGTACGCAAGGTTCCCACTGAAGTCTTTAAACCAAGTTCTCTTTTACACTGAAGACATTATCTTCTCCAAGACAGACTATAAAACAGCCTGAATGAAACAGTGTTTTCATGTGGTTCCTGGTCCTTTTTCAGTGCTGGAACAATGTATAACAGTGTTGGATCAAATGTAAGTCAGATCCAAAAGGACTAAGGACTTGCTTAAAGCAAATTATTAAGTATGTGAAAGAACAAAGCCTAGCACTTCACTGACATCTGAGAATGCAAATGAGAGATGCAGAAGAGGATGAAGAAAAACAAAGGAGAACTGGAGGATTCTTTCTTGGTGCAAGTATTAAAAGTCTACTAGTTTAAATTAAACAATGACAATTGTACCAGTGGAGGAACCCTCTCCCTATCTCATGGCTGTACTTGATGAAAGTGTGCCTTTCATCAAGTATTTCTATAAGAGGACAGTTTGTTTTGTTTTTTCATGCTATTATTTTGATACTCCTCAAGAAGATACTTTACTCTTAAAGGCAATTTTGTTCATTCTCATTTAAGCAAACACTGATTTTTTTCCCCCAGTCTGCATTTCAAATAGAGCTAAAACAAGCAAGGCTGGTTTTGTTTAATACTTTCAAAGGTGCTGAACCTCCTCTGGCTATCCGGAATAAAAATTCACAGCTGTGACTAGTTCTTTATGGATATTCCAATCCTACTTTCTTCTTCAAAGCTTCAATAGCTGTTTAAAAGAAGTACAATGCATCCCTCTTCAAAGATTACAGGAAAGGTACTGCACTTTGCATTACCATACATGATCTCAGTACATTCCTTGCTGTCTGCTCTACCTGGGAGTTCAGCTTGATGTCAGCTTGCAGGTATTTACAGTGATGGCCAAAGATAGTCATCCACAGAGACAAATTACTAGGGGCTTCATGAATATCAGCTACCCTTCCAACAAGAAAAAATGAAACATGTATTTATCAAAAGACACTTTTGCCTCTTGCCACAGCTATATGCCTCACAAGGAACTGCTATTTCATTTACAAGTAAATATTCAGTGTCGCAGTGACAACGCACATTTCAGTGAATGGAGTAATATGCTTGACAGAGTAAGGAATAACAAGATTATAACCTGTCCTTTCAAAATTCAGCGCTTGAAGTAACCAATGGAAAACTTTAGAAACATCAGACAAAAAAATTTATAATCCCAACCATTACTTTAAGATCCAGCAAAGCACATTCATCCATTTGGTATTCATGTCCTAAATACCTTTTTCCACAGACATTCTCATATTTCTCATAATTTCATGTTCATTATTTTATGTAACAAATGTATGAGTTAGCTTCATTTGAAAACAAATGTCCAAACACAATGAATTAATTGTATGCAAGCTATAATACACAGAAATGAATTGATTACAGAAATATATTCTAGCAACTAATGAAGAAAGGCAAGGAACCCTCATGATAACAAAGGTTATCACAGAATTTTACTACTTAGTCTATACATTAGAAGTCCCTCTGACAGTGGCAAATGCTGTCATTCCTAGAGATTCTACCTCTTGAAGTGTTTTTTCGGAGTCAAAGACATGTCTTGACTTGTATAGTACTGCTGAAATCACAGTTAAGGAAACATGTCTCCAGGCACATGAATCCCTGTTATGACTTCTTCACTTGGTCTGCAGAAAATCCAAGCTTCTCCAGCTGTTCTGTCCTCCCCATAACTCATTGTCAATTCAGTGTATCTCTTCCAGCTCATATCACTGTTAACTCCTCTCCTCTTCTAGTATTTTAATGATGCTTCCCTCTTGATCAAAAACTCCTTTACTTCCTTTTTGCCTTTTGTATCAGACTACTGTTTTTCACATCCTTAGGTGTATTTGCAATTTACTGTGTTTGGATGCTGGAACGGACTAAAGAGAAAACTGAAGAGAGAACTGAATCTTGTGTGACTTCATGAGAAAGATAGTTAGTGGTGTCATCAATCCTTGAAACTCCTTTGGATGTATGTATACACAGACCCAAAGGAATCGCCCACGTAACAGCTTTATTATCCTTTGTTATGCAGTATCAGCAATTGCATCTTTTTGCCACCCCGTTAATGTATCACATTGACATGCCAGAACTGTCCCCTAGGTCCCACTGGCACAGGTCAATAGTCTTTTTTCTGATCTGATCTATTCAATGAGCTATAACCAGCTTAGCAGGCTCATATGGGAAGTTACGTTTAACACATTTCCAGGTGCAATGAAGATCTAGACCTCTTGGTCTCTGCTTTCTTTGCAACTTTTGAGATTTTAACTCTTGTACTAAAGGTTTTAAGTATGCTGCAAGCAGTTTGAAAGTATTTTGTGGTTTCTTTTGAACTAAAGGACTATTAAGTAGTCATCTGCAACTGAAGGTGACTAAATTCATTTATTCAGTTGGTTTCTTGCAGTTCTGATGATTTTCTGTCCCTCTCTCTTCCTCCAGTACAGGATATCAGAAAACCACAGATACATATGTGATCATGTTTGAGGTTGAAGGTTACATACTGATGTTGACATAAAACTATAATTACATACCACTTCCTAGACTTCATACTCCGTTGAGGTCTACTTTTGTTCAGTGGGCTACTGAATTTGCAGGAGTCTGTCTGTTAGTTTGGTTGAAGCAGGACCACTGATCTTTCTTCTTCCTTGCAGTATAATGTGTCTAGCAGAGCGGTCCTGTTGCAATGTGTTTTTTCTTGGCTCTTTATGTCAAGGTTCTGTATAGGTACATGAACAAAACTAGTACAGATGAAGTAGCACATACTTGAAGCAGCACTTGCCTGCACAGCTCAAGGCTACATCTATCTTCCCTTGGCAGCAAAGCCACCTGATGCAGAGCTGTGTCTGCTGGCCCACACAGGAAATATGTTGGAAGTGATTGAATGGTTCACCCAAATATGCTGAACTGGCAGGCATTGCCATCTCATTGTGATTTTGCATCAATAAATCAACAGTTAAAAGGCATATAATATGAGGTGACTTGAAGTGGCTGTCATCAATTATGTTCTATCTTTTGCTTAGTAACCACCACAACATAGTCTTCAATAAAACTAATCCTAATTACAGTTTGACAAGTTTCCCAAATTATGCTTCTGATTTATTTTAGCATGACAGTTTTGGAAACTACAAGAGCTGTTCATTTCCTTTTTATTTCACAAGTATATCAAGCAGAGGTACAGTAAAAGATAAACACATAAAAAGTGGCATTTGAACCTCCAGGAACCAGCAAAGCCATTATTAGAAGACACTGGTGTACCACGAAAATATTAAAAATTAAATTTTAGGTAACTACAGCATCAGTTTTATCAAAAACTGATAAAAAGGTGGCAACTCCCTTCTGATCTCTTATTGGAGCAAATTAATCAAAAATTCTCTTCTGTATATCACTAGAGACTCTGTAAAAAAGTATTTTCTTTTATCTGTTTTAAACCAATCTCCTACCACCTTCAATGAGTGTCACATGTAGTAGTGTCCCTTGGCAGGATTTGATGAACTGTAGTTCTGCATTAATTCATTTACAGTTTTATTTTTCCCTTTAATAAACTCTCTGTGAAGAACTCCCTTAGTAATATATTTTGTACTCTCAAAGTCAAACAAGTTTTGGATAAAAATAGGGGAGACTAGAAAGAAGTGAGAGTTACAAGTAATTTTTAATTTTAAATTCCATCTCAGAATAATTCTTATCTGAATCATTTCAGTATTGTGAAATACACTTCTCTTTGTTGCTAGCCTCCTTTTCTCCTGAAAACAAGGGAATAAAAAGGGATGTTACTGTTTTTGTCCAGTTTACCAAAAATATTCAAGATGAAATGTTACAACAGGGGAGGAAAAAAAAAAACCAGTCTTCATTGCTGAAAGGTACAGCCAAATTTGGAGAGCTGTATTTACATAACATATCTTTATAAACTCTTAATAGTTAGCATCAACTAGCTTTCTAAACTATAAGCAGGACAGGAACCTTAATTTCTGAAAAAATAGCAGTCAGAATGAAATAAAACCTTTAAATTCATGTGTTACAAGAACAATTTCATAATCACACTTCAAAATTATGAATATGCAGCTAAAAAGGAAGTGTCATATCTCACATATTTTCTGGGCAACCATACCTGCCACTGTTCGTAGGAAAGGCAGAATCCTTGAATTGGCTCACACCTGGCTGCTGTTCTACTCTCAGCTTTGGTAGATAATGGGTTAATAATTAAAAAAAAGAAAGATAAAATATCCTCTCTGCCTTCAGCTTGAAGTGTACACACACCAGCCTTTTCTAAACATTTCTGGCTTTAGCTGACATTAGTCCTAGTGTGACGTGTGCTAGAAAATTATATGGTGCTGACTGCATCACCTTAACCCTGTCCTGAGAGGTACCAGCCTCAAAGAACACTAATGCTCTTCCTGCCTTACAAGGAGATTGCAAGAAACTTGCAGGACCAGGCTTCTTTTCTCAGCAACCCACTCACAACAGTGCAAAGGCTCTGAGTGTCGCACCCTGCTCTGTTTGCATTGATCCTCAGCTGCTACCTGGGACACTGCAGATAATACCAACTACAGGGGCCTCAGACTCCAGCATCATTTGCTGAGGAGCCTCCACTTGATCTCGCTCCCAACACAAGGAGGCTGGCACACCTCATGATCCAGAGTGAAGCAACAGATGGGAAGGAGGGGAGAAGAAACAGAATCAAAGCTGTTCCACGCTGTTTGCTCAGAGGTTGCCAAAACAGGTGCTGACAGCGAGTAGCCACAGGGAACTGAGGATAGTTTAAATCCTAATTTCTCAGCAGGTGCAAAGCATGGAGATAGCATTTTAAAACAATGCCCTAGGAAACCTTCAATTTTTTCCCCCTCTCCCTTCCTTTCTTCTTTCTTTTTTGTTTAACAGTTTCATCCCCTAACAAACAAAATTGCCAGTGGCTTTCAGCTTGCAGCAACAACCTGGAGGCAACTCATGAGTACTTTGTCAACAATGCTAATCTGTAAACCAAAGAAAAAAGACTTCCATTTATAGTTTAAAAAAAAAAAAAATAGTTGTTTTCTCTGCAAAACAGGCCTCGGAAATGTAAACTGATGCAATTGGGTCCCTAGGGCCTGCAACAATGTAAGAGTTCTGCTTCTGTTCCAGCACTGCAGATCTTTGTCTTGCTCTGTCCCCCTATCCTACATGTATACAGCTGTATTATATTTCACTCATGCTTGGCCTGTAGCCCACAGAAATCACAGAGAATGACCCTGTATGCTCTGGTGTGCAGACATTCCCCTAACACACACATTTACCAACCACATGCCAAAGACTTTCCCTCGTTATCACTTGGTCATGGGGGGACACTTCTCCCAAATCAATGAATCAAAAACTACTCAATGCCATTTAAGGGGAGAAGCAGCTTTTTATGCCCTTGAATTTGGGAGCTGCGTACTTTATTGAAAGGGTACTCCAGTACCCCATTTTTAAGGACCATTACAAGCAATAGGGAGTATATTGATATAAGGTAGTTATTTTTAAATCAGCCTTAAACCAAGTATAAGTGAAACAACATACTCTAAATCTAAACACCAGTTTGCACCATTAAAAAAATGTAATGACTTAAAGAAGCAGACATACATCTACTTTGCACTTTAACCAGCTTTAGAAGTTTCTCCCACACTGTTCGGCTTGCTTAGTAAGACAGTAGTTTTTCTGACTGAAGACTGTGATTTTCACATGTGCTCTATCTGCTAGGGTAGCCTTCACCCTTCATCAGAAAAGAGCCCAAATAACAAGATGCATTCTTTCTCCTGTAACCCAGATCTATCGTTGAAATCCTTCATGTTCCAGTCTCCTCTCATTTCCCCATCTTCTGTCAAAAAACCTCTTATTTGTATATTTCAACCCAGGCAAGAAGAAATCTAGTATCTCTGCACATCATCCTGTCATGTCCTGCTTTGGAAGCCCTAATGTGTGAGGTGAAATCCAAACAGTGTTAGTTGCCTGGACTGACAATGAGTGAACCGTCAACAAGTTATTTCCTACGAGGCATAAAACTCCTTTCACCAGAGCAGGAACCATTCCATACTCACAGCCTGACACTGATTGAAACGTGTTAATCTCCCTTATTTTATAGAGAGGTACACAGGGGATGTATGTGTGTGATCCACACAAAAGGCAACACTGTCTTTTTACTGACACCAGCTATGGTGGTAACAAGTCTCTTTGGGATGATAATGAGATTGGGATGATCTGATCTTAATCCTGTCTGGAAGGGTACATTGATACCCTAATAAATATCTTAAACTGCCTTTGCACCCAGAATTAAAAAATGCAATCCCTCACACCCTCCAGTGACTGTGTAACTCTTGCATCTTGCTTTACCCAAATGCTTCAGTGAGCAGCACCACTGAGAATGAACAGTTGTAAAAAACTCACAGCACAAGATTCTCTTTTTTTTTAATTTGTTAGCCTCTCTCTCTGTCTCTTCTGCCCTTCCTTCCCTGTCAATCAGTAGCTCTATTATGTGCTGAAGCAAGAGGGTTTACATCTCTTACAAAGTCTCAGATTATCTACTGTAAATGAATGCTTTTATTCACCCGACTCTCTTTTTCTTTACAATACCTGCAAGGTTCTGGCCTTGATGAGAACTGGAGCACCAGGTTTTACAAACGAATCTGCCTCCCCAGCCACAGTGTGGATTTTCTAAGACCCAGCTCTGGCAAAGAACTGCCTGTGGTAAAGCTAGCCGTGTCCCTTATCAATACACAAAGAAGAAAGAAACTGAATTGATTTGGGAAAAATGTGGAACTGACATAGTCTGAAAAGGAGAAATAATACAGTACCTAGAGAATATACTCTTAAATCAGTATTCTAGCATCCCACAAAATAGAAACAACATGACTGATAGAGTCACTGTTACTTCCAGACCTGAATTGCAACATCTAATTTAAGTGACAAAAATAGGACAACTGGATTTTGTCTTAAATGATTTTTAAGTAGTTAGTGGTCCTAAGAGGAAATAGGTTACCATGTCATGCCTCAATTGTCAGACTTTCCCTTGATTACCAAACGTCCTTTTTCTCCAACTTTCTCCTTTCTGCTCCAGGCCCCAGGTATAGCACTAAGTCAAAAGGTTTTGCTTCAAACCAATGAATTACCACAAAAGGTGTAGGTTCAGTCTTTCCTACTTGCACATCTTCCTTCCTGCCCACTCCTTACAGATCAATGATAGCTATTGAGTCCAAGTAGTAAACAGCTATTTGTTCACAGACAGCTCATTCCTTTACCAAGTCAGGATACATTTACTGTGGAAGAAAAACCAAAATTTTATACGCAATATTTTATATGGTATGCTTTAAAAGTAATGTTTTAATTTCCTTCCAAAAAGTAGTGTAAAATTAAACATGCAAGGCCACAATGAACTTCCAGAATCTAGACATAAAGAATCCTATTGGTTACTGCAACAGAATTCAGACTCAAAAAGATTCATTTTTGTCAAGAAATTCTGAATCCACAATATTTTCTGGTAGGAATATCAGAAGCAGAAGACTCTAGACATATTTATACTGCAGTCTGATGAGTTGCTGATATAACTTGCAGTCAAACACAAAAATAGGACTGGATGCAATGACCTAGAAGCTCCCTTTCCAGGCTGTGTTCCCAACTACATTATACATTCTGTCAACCTGGCCCTAACAAACCCTGCATTTTCTCCTATTTAGGGTGGTCCCACAGCAAGTCAATTTCTACCACTGTAAAAATAAGTTTATTTATTTATAGCAGGTGTACAAGGTACCTTTCTGGGGCAGTTGCCCAACAGCATTTTAGAAGGAACACCAATTTTGGGAAAGAAAAAAAAATAATGGTACTCAAGAGATATACTGCTATTTCTGTTCACTTGTGCTTGTTTCTTGGTCACTCATTCAAAGCATGCCTAGATCACATGTGTGCCAAGAAGAGTCCACTGAAGACATTCTTAGCCGTTTCAGAAACCTGACACCAAAAGGACAGCTCTGAACGTTTCCTTTAACACACAGTGCAAAAAGTAACAGCTTTGAATCTCAGGAGTCTGACCCATAAATCAACCAGCATACACAAGCCACACATATGCTGTGGAAGCACACATGGAAAGCAGACAGAAATATTACTAAAAAAATGTTTCCATCACTTGACATTTCCCACAATTAACATGGAGAAAAAACAGTCCCCCATCCTTGAGAGAGAGTTTGGGATGCTTATGCAAGCACTGCAGAAGTGAGATATTAATAGCTAAAGTAAACTCTACTTCTGCCTTTATCAATTCCTTTCTTTGGTGTCTTCTGAAAGGACACCACACTGAATGGAACATGGTTCTTTGTGTTCAGAGTGAAGTGATAGCTGGGAGGAAGCACTCGCTTGCTCAGCATTTCCCCAGATAACACAACCTTCAACTGAAGAAATTACTTCTAGAAATGCCAATTCACTACTGAGTGGGATAATTTAGCAACAGCAGCAATGTACACATGACATTGGCTTTGTCTCCCACAGTTCAAGGGACACAAAAGGCTACCCAGCAATCATGCTGCTGTAATGTCATTCTTGTTCTTATTTTCTCGTATTAATCTACAGACAAAACATGAAGGTGCTGCTGTGAAAGAAAAGGTAGTGATGCTGATCTATCTGAAACCAAGGGAAGCCTTGCTGACAGCCTCCTACAGAAATCCAGGTGCAAAATTCAGCTCCCTTGACTTGAAGCAGTGAGAAGACTCTTGCCTGTTTGGCGCACAACTTGACAGTGGCACATGATCAGCAAAAGGTCTGTCATGCAGACAGATTTCTGTGTATGTACTCCATAGTCCATGCAGAAATCCTTAAGTTGCTTCTCCAGTCCAGAATGGAATTCAAATTCACGACTCTGTCTACAAACTTAAACCTAGAGTCTGATTTGCAGTGACCTGGTATTCAGTGAAGTCTGAAGAGGCTTTTTGCCATGTGCCACATGGTCTCCCCACGTTCCACAGTTCTGCCTCTAACAATACTTAGTAGCACAATTTCTGACTCTCACTCAGTAGCCCACCATGCTCCTCTCATTTTTGCAATGTCCAGTGGCCCATCTAAACCACAAAAGCACAGCAGACCTACTTCAGATGAACAACATGACCAGTTTAGGAGGGCCATTTACCAGAGCCTCCTACCAGAGGGTGGATCTACTCTCACAGAAAGACATATATTCAGCTATTTCACAGAGACACTGCTGTCTTGAGAATCTTGTTCCCTGGTCTGACACAGGAAGAAACAGTAATTATATATAAAGAGAGCTTTTTTCTAGGGATTTGTGTAGTGTTTCCCTGCAATAAAGAGTGTTTCTAGCCATGGAAGAAAGCAGCAAAGGTCAGACAACATTCTTTGGTCCTGAGCCCGGCATTAAGAGAGGGATTAGAGCTTGTGAAGAAATTCTGAATTTATAAAATTGCCTGATGGAAGCAGGGTATAGCTTCTTCCACACAGAACAGTTGCAAGAAACTGGCTTGCTGCTTCTGCCAGCTCAAAGCTTTGAATCAATGTCTGCGGAAACCATTTCAGGTTTTCCCATTGACTCCGCTGGGCATGGAATCACACTTCAAACAGCCTGTATAGCTAAAGCTCTAATTATCTTGCTGTACCTGAAGATTATCCCTTGGGCTTTCCTCTGCGATTATTTCCTCCAGATGCTTTCATTCTATCCTAGAAATCGTTTAACAAAATAACGTAAATTCTCCAAAACACGATAGAAAAGACAATTTGCTTTCTCAGCCAGTAAAAAGTCAATGGCAAATGATTCTCTCTTTTTACATAATTTACTTGGCATCTTTTGATGTCAGTGTACAGGGGACTATACTAGTTCTTCAAGAGACTACAGCCATACCCTTCTCAACAACCTTTTTCACTGCTATCTTGTCAACATGAGGTTGAAGAAAGATCTTACAGAAAGAGAGGAAAAACACAGAGGAAGAACATTTCTCAGCTGATTAACAACTTTCTAGCAACAATAACAATCTGTCCCTTTACTTCTCCAGCTACCTTAACATTATCCAAGACACACTGAAAAGTGGTGACTCATTCCAGGCTCATTTGTAAAGGGAAACAGAATTTTCAACTGCTTATGCTTTTGCCCAGAAATGGCAAGTGTGCACAGAAAACCATCTGAAAGCTAATAAAATATCAGTTTGTTGGTAGAAAAAAAAAAGGAAAAAAATCACAGGAAAAATCTGACACTTAGAAAAGAGGCTGACAACAAACCACACAACGTTTATAAATCTGGTTTAGAGAAATGCTGGCTTCAGTTCATTGCTCTTGTCTTTTGAGTAAGTGATTCTGGACACTCTTTCATGAGATTTTGCCTCATATTAATATGCAATGCATTGGGGGAGGTTAATTATTTGCTGAAAGGTGGGGTTTTTTTCACATATCTTTAAAAAAGTGAACATTTAAAAGTTTATCTTTTAAAAAATGCAGATGTCCAGGGGAATCTTTTCTAGCAACTTATTTTAACGTGTCATTTCAACAAGCTGATTTACAGCGCTACCCAATGAACAGTTTCAATGATCTATGTGTGGGGGAAGCAGGAACAAGAAGTAATGGGCAGAACAGCTTCATAAACCACATTTCTCCTGAAGCCAGTGTATGGTATAATCACACCCCAAAATAAAGTCTGAGAGGACCGAACACGGAAGTTTTCCTAGACTTGCAGACTCAAACCACGGATTCAAAAGTTTAACAGAAGAGTTCTTCTCAGTCTGGAAAGCAAACTGATTTTTTATTTAACTTGAATCTATGTTTGAGTAACTTAAGATTTGGTCCTTAAACCAGTAATTTCAAGGAAATCCAAGTGGTGATGGAAAGTCTTGCTGGTCTGTTACTCTTGCTACTAATATTTGTATTTCCAGGATGGGAAAATCCTGATAGAGAAAGTGTTGTACAGCACCATGCTACACTGAAGTGCTGTCCAAAAGAGCCAGAGATTTCTCAGGCTGGTGTTAGTTGAGGTGACCCCAACCAGTTGTATCATGCACCAGCAAGAACATTGCTACTCACAGATCTCTAACAGTATGATACATCAATTAGCAGATCACCTTTTTTCATGAATTGTACTTGGCACTTTAATATAATTTACAGTTTATTTGTGACGTGTGTGACAACACACAAACCAGGAGTCAACTAACAATTTGAGAGGAAATGATTCTTTAGAACTGAAAACCTAGGACTGAAAATCCATTTCAAAAATTGCATCAAACACAGCTGAAAGTAAACTCTGTCTGAAGCACCTTCCATTAACTGAAATATTCTACAAAATTCTTCTTTCCTAAAGGCTATTGAAGGAAATTTGAAAAATGGTTTCTTTTGCAATCAGATATCAGGAAGAAGCTGTTTGAAAATCTGTCATAAATACTGGTCATATTTTTACAATAAAAGCTAACTATAGCCAATCGCAAACCATTACTTATCACCTATGTTTCTTCCATTCTTATGAATTATAAACTTCAGTACAGTCAGAGCCAAAAAAGTAAGCATACCCATTTGTTCAAAAATGAAGTATCTTGCAAGTAAATAAATGTGTTCCAGCTATTTAAACTTCTTCTTCATTTATATTTTATTACATGAATTTTCAACATTTCTTCTGTAAGCACATTGATATTGACATCTGTTAGCTATCAAACATTCTGTACATTTAATACCACTGCAGATAGAAATCACCCATTGGCATTTCCCAGCTATGTATTTAAAAGTTCAGGGCAATGAGGTACTTAAACGTGTTAGGTTTGAGTCAGTAAAAATAATCATGTACTTAGATTCAAACACAGGACATGTTGAAATAGCTCCTGAATCAAAATCTCCATTAGTAAATTACCAGGGCTGCACAAGTCTTTCTCTTCCATTATAGTCTTACTGAAAAAAACAGCTATTTTCTATGTTCATTCAGGGCATCTCAGTTAACAGGCCTAAAAAAAGCACTGGATACATTTTAAAACTTTCTTCCAAAAATGTCTGCTGTTTGAAAAACAAAAATTAATGGTATTATTCTTAACCATAAAATACAAGAATTTTTTCCAATTGTATTCAACAGGAATGCTTTTAACATATTTAGATATCACTCTACACTCTAATGTTACCCATTCCAGAAAATCACTTTAGGAACACTGTTAATCTTTTTAGAAATCAAATTTGCAAGCTGTAAAAACTTATAAAACCTACAACCTCATAGTCATCATGCTTCAGAACATCAAATATTTCTGGTCACAAAGATATTCTTCCAGCCTTACCCATTGCCATATGAAAATATATCAGGGATGTAATTTATACTGACATTTTTAGTACAACGTAAGACTTTCATTTCATATTCTGTACTATATATATTCAATAGACAATATACAGAATAAATTCTGTGCATCCAAGAATACAATTTCATTGAAGAAAAAATAAGAGTACAAACTATATTCTATGTGAAGTGTACAATTTAGGTTGGGTAACAGTGAATGATGACAGATTTTACAGCACTTCAATGCTGACTTAATCACTTATTATTTTGAAGTGATTTTCGATTAGTGGGGTTTTAGATGTTGAAGATTCATTTACATTGTGTGAATAAACACAATTTACACTGCGCTGGAATTTCACCATATGTAAGTATCCATATTTATACCTCCCAAAAAGTACAATTATTTTAAGGCATGATGTGGTGAAGGATTTCTTTGGTTTTATTTCATCCTACTGCAAAAGAAGAATTGAGTTGGTCAGAGGCAGAACATCATCACCTGAATTAAAAGACCACTTTACCAACAAGACAGCCTCCATGCAAATTCTGATCATGCCTAGACATGTTTGATTTATGATAGCTGATGGGATTACAGCCTAGTTGAGGCAACCCACAATACACAAATGTGCTATTAGTAGCCATGGTACATTAATCAGTGGTGATGAGTAAAAAAATCTAAAATACCCTGATCTCAATATGTTATGGTTTTGCTCAGTTTTAGTGCACAGTAATGGGAAAGTTAAGCACAAACCCATGTGCACTGATCATATGCTATACCTTAACTGTACATTCAGCAGTACAGTTGTTCGGAACTCTGTTTTAAAAAGCTCTGTGTCTACATAAATACAGAATATGAATGCTCCCCTATCTCATCTTCTAAAATTGTACAACATTTTAACTTTGGATAGCAAATAAAAGAAGAAAAGAAATTAACTTTTGTTAATCACATCAAGATTTAAAAGAAACATGAAGTAAATAAAGTCTGATCCAATTGAATAAAATCTCTTAACTGAAAACATTCTAAATCAGATTTATGATAATTCCAAGGCTTAAATGGGACATCACCTTTTTAAGATCAAGCAGACAGAACATCATCTTCATACAGAAAGCGAAACCATCTTTTTAAAGTGTATGTTTTGGTGCAATCCCATTTAAAACATAAATCAAGTATGCATACCGAGGACCAAGGACAACCAGCTGGTAGTCCACAAGTAAAGTCAAGCGGTTCATATTGATTCTCAAATCTTTAACTCATCCCAGCTGCTGGCAGCTCTCCAACCACGTGCTGAATTTCTAGTCTAACAACACCTGGGATTCCTAATCTCACTACTCATCACAATGCATAAAAACATGAAGGGAAGATGTCAAGCAAAGACTGCTGTAATAGAAAAGAGCTGCACATTCAGGTTTAAAGAGGGAGAGCTGGGTTCAGTGTTAGAACAGCTCCAGTGGACATAAAAATAACATTGAGAGTAGAAAAGGTAAACAAAACGTTATTTATATGCTGTTGAGTTCTACAACTATACTGCCTTCACAATCATGTTGGCAGGGATGCAGAACTTAACACTGTGACACAGAGAAGCTAGTATTATCCACAGAGCCAACTGTTCAGTCTACCTGGCAAACCAAACACTCAAGGTAAGATCCAAGTAAGTCCATCATCCCAAATGTCATAAGGTGGGACTTCAGGTGAGATAAATAAAGGAAGAAAAAAAAAAAAATCATTTTTCTTCTCTATGTTAACTACTGAAGAAAAATTTTTTTAAAGTATACAAATCTCAGTATGCTGCTAAAACCCATCAAAACTTTATTATATTTTGAGTACATATAAATTTTAAATCGCAAGTAAATCTCAGATGATAGTTTTAAACAATCATCTATAGGAGTTAGCTTCAGTTTCCTGTTAACCATGTCTGAAAATCATAGCACACCATAGAAAAGTATCATGTACAACTTAGAAAACAGCTTGACTCAGAGCTGATTACCACCCTGAAACTGCACACCCAGAAAGACCAGAAAAGGATGACAGAGGCAATTAGCCCTCTAATTATGACACTTGGCAACCAGTCTATATGGTCAATCCTCCCCAAGAAAGCAAAGAGGAGAAAATATAAAGATTAGATTTTGAAGTAAAACTCAGTGATCTGTATAAAGAAAAACGTAAGCTGAGGTTGTAATATTTCTTTATTATAAAACCCAATGCGTGCATCTGCCATTTGATTTTCACTACCTTTGCTAAGAAAAGAAAGAAAGAATCTTTACAGATGCAACTCTGTAATATAGATGATACGAAAGATAAAGCCAATTCACGCTGAAAGAAATGCAGCATACTCTATTATTTGATAATGTATCCCCTGTAACAGATTTGTGAGAGGATGAAGACGATAGCCTTCCTTTATTGGGGCACTCCACACAAACCTCTAGAAAAGTGTCAGACACAAGACAAAAACAAAATGCATCTGAGATGAATGCACAATGCAACATCTCCATTAGAGTTGGGAGATACAGAGCTACCGACAAAACAATTAGAAACTTGCATATGAGCGAACACCACAAACAAATCAAAACTCTCTACCTTTCTATGGCACATACATTTCACTAGCCTGCTTAGTTTAAGGAAGAACTGTCTTACTGAAGAGATCCATCCACATGTGAGTGTTTACCTAAATCCAGTTTTATAAAGGCCTACATCTGAGATAAGGTTTTAGCAACTTGAAGACAAGAAAAGCATTATCCTATATAAGTGATGACAGAAGGATAAAGACATCCAAGAAAGCTTTTAAACATACCTACATGAGCAGTTCTATATTTTAATACCATGAACCAATACCAACATTATCAGGAATTTTCCATCTTCACACAAAGAAAGAGTAACACTGTGTTGGCTGGACTTGTTCATAATTCTTAGGTCAAAATGCCTTGATCCTGGATGTGCAGTGAAGGCAAATTCCTAGCTAGGAGTGTTAAAACGAGTTTCAGTGAAGCTCACCAGTCTTACAGATTAAAGAACATGCTGTCACAAGACTGGTTCTGCATGGAATTACCTTCCAAAATATAAAATAGTTTCTTTGTCAAGCCAGAAGTTTTGCTATGAAGACATTTATATTATCTCTAGTCCTATTATCTCTCTTAGGAGGCCTCTTCCTAAATATGATTATTGAAGTGAAACAATTTCACAGCTTCTGTGTCTGTTGACTTACTTATAGGCTACTTAACAATGGAAACGAGCTGCTGGTGGTAATGAGACAGTTCTTTCTCTCTAGGTTAGTTGACTCTGACACCTTTATTTTGCTAACAGACAGCAACCAGGGACTTTCCAATACTGAGGTCCCTGATTTTGATAGCACAGATACAACACACATAAGAACCTTTACATATGAATCTTAAAATTTACTCTGGAATTACACTTAACTTTACCTTGCTGTACCATCTGTGACTATTATCGTCCCGGGGTTATAGTTTCATGCATACTAGCAGCAGAGTTGTCTTAAGAAGCTCTGGATTTCACCGATAGCCCAGCCACCAGTCCACATCTCCACATTACAGTTCACTGCTTCTCAGCAGTGCAGTTAAACTGTGGGACCAGCCTGAAAAACAGATCTCTGGAAGGAGGTGGTTAAAAACAACCTCCCAAACACCAAAGGGAGGAAGACGACTTTGCATCACTGAAGTTAATGTCTTATGAAACTGCAGGTAGGACAGAGTCTGCTGGCTTCTCCTTTCTAGGGTCTGATGAGGTAGTACTGCAGGGAGGATCTGTAAGTGGAGTGGGCAGCTAGAAAAAGATAGAAGACTTATGAAATAAGGGACATCTAGCCCACAACCAGCAAACAGGACCCATCTTCCCCATGGGACCCTCAGGTAAGGGCCTGAATGCAAGAGCACGGCCGCAATTCTCTAATTATCCACAGACCCAAACTCATCTCATGTGTGGAAGTCAGACTCCCTGTTCCCAGACTCCCTTATCCCGTGGTGCAAAACACTTCTTGATTCCAGGTCAGACTTGGCCCCATTACATGTCACAGCAGAAAGGTGGGAACTATGGCCTGGTAGAGCCTCCATAAGTCTGTGGCACCTGCTGAATGGAATTTTATCTATAAATAAGTCTTTGTATAACCTTAATTAATAGGATTACAGTCATATGCACATAAAATACAGCCAGGATAATACATATAAATGTTTGCATGTGTCTCTGTGTACGTACATATGGTTGGAATGTTAAAGTAACATTCACAGACAAATGTACGTAAAGTTTTGAGAGGCCAGAACTACTTGTAGGAAGATTTGCTTTTATTGTTTAAAATTGCATTATATTCACTTGTACTGTTTTATTTCTCCACTTCACTATTGCAACATTAAATCATCCTTCAGCTGAGTACTTGGATTTGACCATAATATACTCCATATCCACAAATATCAGAGTTGCTACACAGCAATGGTACTTTGATTGCAAAGAGAAAGCATTTTCCTTTTTTTTTTTTTTTTTTTTTTAAGAAATAGACTGGCAAAGATAAAACACAGTGAATTCTTCTGGGGCTGGACTTTCATCCAGCTGTCCCCAAACACAATATAAGCATTACAGAAAGCTGTCTGTTCATTGGTACTCTGAATGACTTACAGCAATTCCTGAATATCCTTTCGTATCATCTGACAACATTCTTATCTTTGGAAGGTTTTATGAAGAGCTACATTATATCATTCTGTTATCAATCATAGCTTGTACAATTCAGATCCTTTTAATCACTTGCAAACTGTTGTATGGTTTCTACAGAAATACCTGGAGAGATGGCATGCAGCATATAACTGCATTTCTAATGAATCTGTTTGTTACTGAGTAACAGCCATGCTTCTTTATAAAATTCAATTGTCTGTTATTACCTTAAGACAGAACCAAAACTTAAAACATTGCAGGAATATGGAGAAAAGATGCCTAGGAAATAATTTTACATTAGCAGTGAAAAGACATATAATGCATTTTTCTATGTATCTAAGTTATGCTTGACAGTCTTATGAAGCTTTAGGTATTTCCACACCTGAGAATTAGCATTCAAGGAAGAATAACTCTCAGACCAATTTTAAAGAAGGAAATATTGGAGTCACTTGTACGTCCCTCACATGAAACTGAATCATCAATACTTAATTATGAAAGGATGCAAGTTCCAACTGCCTTCTTTTTCAATATATACTCAAATTTTATCTGACAAGTGAATATTTTATACAGGTCTGATCAGGAAAACATCTGCCTGCCTTCACCTTTCAGCACTCTGGCTTTCAGGAGTGTCTCCAAATAGAAGAACAGAACCATGGTGCTTCTCCATTTGCAAAATGTGTAAACAGCCAGTAGTGATTACAGAATGTTTAGATGCTATAACAACTATAGAAATATCTAACATAACTTCATATGAAGAATTCAACCACTGACTTTTGTTAGTGTTTCAGGAGTCACATCATGAACATAGCCATGTGTAATTACAGTTCTGTCAAAATACCTGTGCTTTTACGTCTTGACTTTCAAAGGAAATCTATAGGTAGCTAATGTCATAGTGTTGGTGATAGATCAAACACCCTGCTGAATAAAATACATATAGGAGCTCTCTTGCCATGGTCAGCTCCACTGACAAGTCCCCTATCATTGCAGAGCTGAGGGATCAGTTACAAAGCCACACACTCAGGGACTATTCTGAAACAGTTTCTAAAGGTTTATTTAAGCCACCCAGAGAGACAGCAATAGCTGCAGAAACTTGCGACAAGGGTCTCCAGAATACATTTCTAAGTTCTTCTGTGCATCTTTCCCCTTGCCTCCCCCTCCCACACACTCTGGGATTCAACTGCCCAGTAATGTACAACAGCAGAACTACACTCAGCCATACCAAAGCTGAATGCACCAGGAGAAAAATTGACTTGATTTCTCTAGACTAAAATATTGCCTGAGTTTAATTTCAGTGAGGAGTAGCATATGACAAGGAACATATTTTTGAGTTGAACAGTGGGAGTTGGTTTAGCTTAATACACTTTCTGAAGTGTGCTATCACTATGACAAATATATATCTTCATGAGGACAGCTTTGTTAGAAGTGTTACTGATAAGAATCAGAAAGAGCGAAGGAAAATGCAGTCTTCACAGAACTGATCCTGAATCTGGAAATGTTACGTTTTAAATACACAAGCAGATGGCATTTAAATAAATTAGAACCAAAGAAAAGGAGAATTCTTACACAGCGAGGGAGAACAGTGAAAGCAAGTTTAGCAGTATCTGCCAGAGATCTCCACAGCATTTTTATTAAGTGATTCTTTTAATGTCCATATACGATTTTAAGAAGCTTGCCAGCATGTGGGGGTGGGAGGGGAATGTACAGTGACAATTCACTTGTTTTAATGAAAGTTGTTCTGCCATCTTAATATTTTCACCTTTACACTGAAAATCATTATTTTCTTACTGCAAAAATGAAGTTGCTTCAGGCATGGTGCTGCAAACGTAGCATAATTCATTGTGTTAGGATATCTTTTCAGTTACAATATCCTTAGCAAAAGCAATAAAAGGTGAGCACATACATCCCTTTGAATTTCAGTAGCTTACAGAAACTAGCTAGTACAGGTGGAAGGTTTATAACTAAGCCAGCAGAATCTAGGCAGCAGCAATAGGCTTATTCAGCTCTGTAGTTATACACTTCTTCACATCTTTTGTATAAACAGAAATCTCTGGCCTATTTAAGTCCCACTTTAATGTGCTATAATCTTTTTCAAGACACTGTCATAATCTCTTGAAAGAAACTCCTCATGCTCTTTGATGATATATGAAAATTTATCTTCTTTACATCTATATCTATGGGTTTTTTACAGTACAAAAGATGTGAAAGCTCATTTTATACATCTACATACAGTCTTTTAACTATTTCTAATATTCAGGACAGTATCTGTAAGGGGTTACTTTTTTGTAACTTTCACTGCACCAGCAATACTTAACTCTAAGTTTTAGATTTACTAGGAAATAATATTAATTGCATAGATATTTTTTGTGGGTGTACTTTCCTCATCTATTTTCTTTCTCACACAAAAGATCCGCAGTGAAGAAGAACGTCCTTGATAGAGACATTTAAGGAGTTGTCCTGATCCTGGTGTTACAGTAACTGTGAATAAAGTCAATAGTTTTAAATACATATGCATATTTCAAGATGAACATATGAAAATAAACAAAAGCAAATGAAAGTCAGTTTAAGTGAGTCAGCGGACCAAGTGCTTTCTCATCAGTTTTGCCTAGTGAAACTTCTGTTTCTCAAAGTAATGTATTTGGTGCCCTCAAATCAGCATCTAATGGAAAACAAACTTTGTCACAATACCATCTGGAGAGCATAACAAACTACCCCAAAGAAGGACAATCCTTCCAAAACGAAAACATAGAGTTAACAGGAACACTTCTCCAGTGCTGCAGGAATAAAAAAAAAAAAAAAAAACACCAAAAAAAAACCCCACACAAACCACCAAAACCAACTCATTTTCCATTCTCATTTAAGTTTAGCAATAATGCCGATATGAAAAATAATTTAAATGACACATTCTTAAAAGTCCTAATCAGCATGAAAATTATGGCAGTGTTTTCAAAATTGATGTGAAAACAATTGCTATCTCTGAAAAAGGAAGAATACAATGAAAGTATTGTTGAAATCTCTTCTTGGTCTTATCTTTTAGTCTTTTTGCATGAAAGTTGTCATTCCAGCCACTCAGTCTAAACAAGTGGTAGAAGTTACAGATTAGCTCTGAAACTGTAGTCAAGCACCCTAAAATACCTAGCTAACAACTTTTCAAACATCAGGCCTACCCTAAGAGAAGGAAGGCAGGTTGCTAGGCAAACCGTAACAGCTCTAAGTGCCTGGAATGAGGGGAAGATGCAAGAGAAGTCTTTTAAGCCTTTCTAGCCTGCCTTGACCAAGGAAATAGACTATACTGGTGTTGCTCTGTGATTTTCAAGCTAAATAAAATTGTGCTTCTGAAATAAGAGTCTGAACAGGCTTTGTCATGATACTGGCTCTTCCAGGGTTGGAGAGTCAACACAGCAACTACAGGGTTCATCAAGCATAACACTACACAAAGCTAAAACTAGTATAGAACACCTATTTATAGACAGGACTGGAAGAAAGAGTCAATTGTAATCATTTATAGCTCCTGTTAGACTCATTTGAACTTGTTTCTGAGTCTAGCATGAAACTGAGTCTTCTTCACTTTTCAAATGAAATGCAGGAGGCCAAAAACCTTTACCACAGTGTTGGATGAGAAGAAAATACTACTGAAACATACTGCTGCTGCTCCAGTATGTAAAACTACCTGTTTCAATCAATTCCCAACAAAAATTCTTAGAAAATAATAAAACTGTCCTGTACTCAAACTGCACATATTTAAAAAGTCTGAGTGAACTACACTGGTGTTTGATATGGACAATACTCTAATCTGCCACTTTTTTTTTCCTCATGAGCACAATACCTTGATAGTACTGAGCTTCACTCTTCAGGCAGGAAAGCCTCCGCTTCACACATATGACAGAAAAAACAGAAGTCACCATAGTATCCTCGTTTCTTCCCACACTTGAAACTGCACGGTTAAACGAAAACTGGAACCTTCATGAATTGAATTTGAAACTATCTTTATTTAAAATTTGTCATATGATTATGAACCAGATACACCCAAAATTACAAAAACTCAAGTCCTCACTAAACTTTCATAATTACTCAAATGATGCCTTTATGAACATGTTACTGTTATTCTGTTAGCTCTGTCTGTGGATCTTGAAGGTGCTGTTTAAACTCTGCTCACTGTAGAAGACTGCATAGGTGGACTACATGTTTCATTAGGTCAACAACAGTCATTTCCCTTTTCCATCAAAAGACAATACACTTGAGCAGATTGTGTAACGCTTCTGTACTGTTTCACATGCAGAGTATGTTTACTACCTCAACTCTGAGAGAAAAGGCCATTTCCTTCCCCTTAGTATTCGAGTTAATTGATATAGATCCACTGTATTACCTACTTTCATTCAAACTAAACATTATAGGTGCAATTTTTAAAAGGAAAAATCTCTTAGTTTAGCAGATTCCACTGCAATCCAATCTTCCTACACACTGTCCAACAATTCAGACACACTCCTCTTCATGAACACCATCTAAATCTATCACGGTATCCTCAGTAATATCTTCCAAACCCTTCTATATTTTTTTTCCCGCCATGCAGCTCTGATCTCCACATGTTAACTTTCATAGTGCCATATCATGCACAGAAAGTAACTCTTCCAATATCCTAATGACATATAGCCTATCCCATAATAAAAACCACAATTCCCTATCCCTATACAAACACAAAGTTCACTGTTGGGGCAGGACCTCAGCTTTTTTTCTACATATACTCTTTAAGACAAAGCTACAGTCGCTGGTGTAAAACGTTTCAGCTGCTGGTCGAAGTCTCTGATGAACCCTCTCAACTGTCAGATCTAACAGGTTATTAAAGATCTTCAGTAGCCTCTCTTAAAAAAAAGAGTAAGTTCAAAAGCTGAACATAGTCAAGAGGACACTAGTTCCAACAATACTATTTTGCAGCAGAAATCAGTACTACCCTTCCAAAATATGATATTCATAACTAAACATTTCTGGTCAAGAACAGTATGATTAAGCTAACAAAAAGACAATCACTAGCAGCCTTGGAGAAGACAATCAGGGACGAGAGCTCTGTTCAAGCAGAGTGAAAGGAGCTATAATGAAAACTACTTTAGCCACAGCTATCTTAAAAGTATTCTGGATTCATGCGCTTTTAGGCATTTAACCATCTCATACCAGGTAAAAATTCACAGTTTCCTGGCAATTCCCATAATTTCTGTGGAGTTTCTGTGTCTGTCAAAGGTCTTAACCCATTTTTGAAATCCTACAGAAAGATTCACCTCATCTTTTAGCCATCTAAAAATCAGAGATAGGATTTAAACTAGTCAGGTTAGTTTCCTCTCTCTGTAGTCAGCAGGGACACCTCCACCGGTACTTCTGCAGGAAGATTTCTTTCTCCTAACCTATGATAAAATACATCATTTTCTGAAGCCATCCATGTTTCTCACAAGGTAGAGAACTTAAGAGTAGACACTGCTAAAATTCAGTGCACCCACTTTGACATTGGTACTAATTGCTGAATTGACTTACTGAAGAGCAGCTTAGAAAAAAATCTATTTACATTCAGATGAAGGATTCTCATGGCTCAAAAAATGCCCTGACATTTCCATGAAGTCTCCTACAATCCCACATCCTGTTACAATCTCATAACAGCAGCATCAACCTCTTTTTTTTTTTTTTTAATTACTCATTTTAAAGTGAAGCTAATTTAGCTGAGTAGCCAGGAAGGATGCTGTCAGATTTGTTCACCTTCCTTTTACTATGAGCTGACTGAACTACTAATGACAATAGCGCTACTACCTGAACACTTTCCTTATTTGAGAGGTTTGGATTCTGTTCATGTCACAACTACGAGGGAAATCACTACATAATGAAAAGAAAACTTTTCACTCAGAACAGGATTATTTCCACCAGGGCCCATTCATCTTTATTCTATATAAAGCTGCTTTATCCCTATATGTAACTTTTCCTGTCTCCTGCAAACAGTGTCAGACTTGTCACTCCAAGTCAACAGACAGAGATCAGGTTCCTCTTAACAAACTTCCAAAAGTAGTTACAATGCCCATTATGAGCTGTACTATACTGATTACTGAAATTAATTGGCTTACCATTTAAAATAATATAGAGCAACTCTGTAAGTCCTAAGTGAAGATTATTTTTTCTCTTCTTTCTTAACATCATACTATGGACTGATTTCCTACATAGTTTGTTTCAGTTTAGTAACTCACAGTTCCTTTTCATATTTCAAAGCATTGTTCTGAGAAAAAACATTGCTTTCTCCTATGGTTAGAGCTGGAATCTCTCCCTCTGGAGCCCTGCCCAGTTGCTGTTTTGAAGTGCTCACAGCTTAGAAATTTAAAAAAAAAAAAACAAAAAAACAAAAAAAAAAAAAACTCAAAACAGAGGTTTCAAAGGTCAGGGTGAAAGTGAGATAGTTCATTCTGTGTACAAATGCTCTGTATCAACAAATAGTCCTCTGTG
Source organism: Strix aluco (assembly GCF_031877795.1). Taxonomy (NCBI): domain Eukaryota; kingdom Metazoa; phylum Chordata; class Aves; order Strigiformes; family Strigidae; genus Strix; species Strix aluco. The sequence continues at coordinate 47,519,508 of NC_133935.1, forward strand.
TCCAGAGGCATTATGCTTGTTTCAAGTACCTGGTCAAAGAAAATAGTAGGTTTCAATTCTGCTGCCTCAACATGGGTGATACCCCCAACTGAGATGCTCAAAGTTACTAAAAAAATCTATGTGGAGCTGTCAGGTATGGACCAGCCATAGTGCAACAGGATCTCATCTGCAGGCCAGCAGGAGCAGCAGCTAGGGGTCTTCAGGATACCCCCAGGTATTTTAAATAGTACCAGGTAATTATGTTTAGGCACATGAATCAAGTCCTTAGTGCCTCCTCTCCCACGCTTCCTCATTCCAGAAGTCGTATGTCCCACTCCCAGGGCATCTCCCTTACTACTCTTCTTTCTTCTCAATTCAGAAAACTGTACACCCAACAACCTATTCAGACTTAAAAGAGTCTAACATTCCTTTCCCTCTCTCCCACAGGGTTGTCATGGTTTCTCTCTCATTGGAAGAGACTGGACATCTTTCAGAAAGACTGTGTACAGATCAGACAGACACTACAGGTATGATGTCATAAGAACGCTACAAAACTCCACAAGCCTTGTCATGCGGAAGGTCAGATCAGATCAGCATTTCTTAAATTTTCAGGTTGGAAACCTGAAACCTCTTAATCAAGAGGCAACCAAACTGACTTTTTTGTCATTAATTATTGTTTTAATTTTATAGATGGAGAAGGAAAATTGAGCTATCTTGCTTGGTGTAATACAGGAATTCCAGGTCAGAGTTGGACAGGTGGCAGGAAGAGGTCACCTTGCTAGGCAGAAAGACAAAGTATGAGAATCAGGAACTGTGAAACTTTTAGGACAACTAAAGCAGAGAAGGCAGGCAACAACATGGAGGTTCATCCTAGAACGAGCAGCAGAAACAAGAGGAAGGACAAATGAAGGGGAAGTAAGAAAGCAGTAGCAGTAGAAAGAGTGCTGATGAAGATGATGGAAGATCAATCAGGGCAGAAGGCAGTAATGCAATGAACAGGTTAGGAACATGTCAAAGAGTCAAGCTAATAGTAAAGCAATTAAATCAAAATGAACAGTTAATCACTAGTGCTCACAGCAAGTCACTTGATCCTACAAGAGGATACCAACACTTTTATTCTGGGCCTGCAATGCCTCACACAGCAACAAGAGGCAGCAGTCTCTCTCTACAGAAATATTCACTGTCAACAATCAGGGAACAGAGCAGAGGTACACGAGTTTTCTTTAAAAATCAGAACAGTTCCCTAGTGAACTTTTTCTTTACATGGTTGAGCTATTTTTCACATCATAAGAGTTTAAATTCTTCTGTGACACACTTTAAAAACTGAGTCCTGTTCTCCAAAAATACTCAAAGAACAAATGTTAATGGTCCAATCTTGCCTTCCACTGTGTAGAACATCCACTAAATCCCTTGAAAAATCATTTTCTTAGACTTTGCATTCACAACTTTAAAGTGTTTTATGCTGCATAATGAAAAGAAGACCATATCATTTTTCACATGAACCAGCTAATTAGTACCTTGAACACAGCTGAAGGAAAAAAAACCCACCACAAAACATAGACTATATCAGATGTAACTCCAAAGTTTGCTGTACAGCAAATCTACAGAAAAACAGACTTCCTAAAGTCTGGGGGAAAAAAAAAATAAAGATGTATTTTAACACTATAGTGTTCACAGAAATTGCAATATTTATAAATTAAATATTGATTCACATCCACTGACCTCAAGACAAAACAGCATGAGGATTTACTTTCACCCAGCCTTTCTCTAACATATGCAGCCATGTCCCAAAGTGGATTCTTCAACTGTTCATATTTCCACTTTTTAGGACACTTTCAATGGGGAATTAAAAGCTTTCTGAGAAGCCCAAGTTCTTCCCAACTCCATTCACAGCTCTCCATCACTAAACATCTCCTTCTCACGTCTGCACATTGTGAAAGTTTAATGGTACAGATGACATTCAAATAAAGCTCAGCAGTTAATAAAACAATTTTTCTCTTACCTAGGCAGCTCCAGTAGGAGACACTGCCCATGTAAGAGTCAAACCACCTAGGGCAATCAGCTTGCAAATTTAGACAAGCCAGTTGAGTGCCTAAAGTTGAATGAATCCAAGTAAAGTGCCTTTGAGTTAGGCACTGTGTGTCTAACCCTTGAGACACCCAAGTTCCTTTACACAACCCACAGTGGTTACGGTAATTACATGGGTGTCTAAATACAGTACTCAGAATAAAACAAATTAAGTTGTAAAATGAGCTTTCAGAGAAGCAGTAAATGCATTCTGCTAACACTGATCCTGCAATGCTGTTAAGGGAAGGAAAACCCAGGCCCAGAAACCCAAAAAGTCATCACACAAGTGGCTTGTTTATTCATCACACATGAGGTTTTGTAAATCCTTCATAACTGGAGCCTTATAAAGTTTCCCAGTTTCAGTACATGAAGTATTCTGGAAAAGAGATTCTGTGGCCCTTCAGTAGAAACACTTGGGAAACTAGAAGATTATGAACATAGGGATAACCTTGCCAGCTCAGACAGAAAGACTGCCTAGCTCAGTATTCTCCTCTCCAGCAGCAGCCACAAGCAGATGTTCAGGAAAGAGTTAGATCAAAGAAGTATAAAACACTCTTCCGAGTTATTTCCTACCTTCTGTTTTCAAACCATGAGATTTCCTTCCATGGACCACCTCTGCAAGTACTTGTCCATGTCTCTCTTGGACCTCTATAATCTTTTTGCATCTACAATCTTTTTTGACAAGCGATTTCACAATCTACCACCTGCTGCAGTAACAGTGATCTTTTTGTGTTCTCTGTACCTGTCTTCTGCTAACCTCACTAGTGGCTCTTGAGCCTTGGTTGGGAAAGGCAGTCAGCCCCTCCACCTCAAATAATTCAGAACTTAAGAGTCACAACCTAATAATTCCCCATAGGGAAACTATTCCATTCTCAAAGATCCTCATAAGAAAAAGCTCTATAGATACAAAGATTTTTTTTTTTCTACATTGCAAACTGCATTAAAAATAAGTATGTGATACAAATACAGAAACATATTTTACATCCACCAGCCATAGAAACACAATTAAAAATCCTACTGCATATCTTCTTAGAATTAAATAAAACCCAATGTTTTATCCACCCCTAATTTTAACTAGTGTTTATAATGATATTACAGTCTTGGAAAAATCTGGGTTCTCTTAAAGACCTGACTTACTTTTCAGAAATGAAATTCATACAAAAATTATTAGTTTAAAACCCTACAGAAGCACCTTCCAGTTCAAAGGATGATGTGGGAAAAGAGAAAATATCTACAAGCTAAGTAGAACTTTTAGCTGTGGAAATTGGTTATTCAAATGAGATAAATCCTCAATTCACATTCATTACCAGAATTTGCATCAATTGGCAAACAAATCTACTGTTCCAGTACATTCAGAAGTCAGTACAGGTCATATAAGACCTAAAAAATCATAGTCATTGGGTGACAAAAAGGTTCCCCCAGATTCTTCACAGTTCCCAATAGTAACAGAGGCTGCCAAGAAGTCAGAGGAACCCACAACTGGCAACAGCAACTACAGACATCTGACTGCATATAAGTACAGTAAAAAAGCCTGGTCAAAAACAGTCAAGAGTGTCATGAGAAAGTGGTTCCTATAGAGAACACTAGATGATTTATTACAAACTCACATGAGGAGCACTACCTTCAAACGCCAAGGATCCTTGGAAATGGACCTCAGTGACATAAGAAATGAACAAAGGAACACAGGTCACATAGCAACACATCCAAAGAGCCTAAAAGTCCTCAGATACTCCTACTATACAGAGAGCTCAAATAGATGAACACATAGATCATGGAAGTGCTTCACCAAGGGTTGCAGGTCCCTTGTGCCCACACCCCAGTATACCGCTCAGTAGCTCTTACAGCACCTGCACAGGAAACCGGTCAGTATTTCCAACAACAGAATTATTTTGAAAACATAAATTATGTTTACAACTATAATAATTAAAGTTCGCTCTTGTTAGACCTGGACAATACATGACAAATTTTTTTATTTTTTAAAACATCTACATTTGAAGTAGAACATTTTCTCAAAACTGATGCTGTCATTAAAAAGCTTTTTAAACTACATTCTTCAATTTTCACTCCCACCTGAAGACATTTAACATTTCATTTATAAATCAAATGAAAAACTCCTAAAATGTCCCTCAAAAAACATTCTGATTTTTCTTAAAACCTTAATGAAGTACACAAGTCTTTGCAGGGGTGACAGCAATGTATCAGGTGACAGTTCCAAGGCTTCAGAGAGCACAGGCTCGTTTTCTATATCAACACATTCTTCTGATGCAGACATCTTCCACTGCTGTAGCTAATGCTGGTTTGTCTCCTTCAGAAAATTATTTGATACTGCTGCAAAATCACTATCATAGAAAGACTACAGTGTTTTCATTTTTAGTCCTTTTATTCACCCATCAGACTATTGTCCCTAACCTTCCATATTCCAGTAAAGAAAAATTCATCAGTCCTTTGGGTTAAAGACACTAGCACATTCCTAAACATAGTGATCTTAGTGTTCAGCTGAACTGGTAACAAATATAACTATGTTCATATGCAAATCAAGTTTTCAAAAATATTTACGTCACTTAGAGCGCTTTGAAATTTTCCTTACTATATTTACATTAAATAAATTTAACCTTACTATAGTATACAAAGGTTTACACACTATTTTTTATGGTATCACTGTAGAATAACTAAAGTTTTCAAGAAGTATTTCACATTAACTCAACAATTTTACTACAAATACTTGATGAAACAATGTTACCTGTGACTATTCCTCCTGTTCTGTTCCAAAGAGATCCAAACTGCAACATACTCATTTCCAATGAGATATTTTTAAAAGATATGCCACTGCATGATAATGCATACAGCACATTGCGTTGAAAGACCGTATGTTGCAATTGTGAAGGATATTCTGAAGCAGATAACAGTCACTAGCACCTGATGCTACCTGGCATCCTCAGTAAACTACCTGAAGTAATGATGTTCATTCTTTATAATCAACGGAAAGTTTTCGAATATTTTTTTCCTTCTAAATTTTTGGCACCTCTAAGTCTATAATTTCGTCTATGAAATCATCATTACATACCTGAACCAGGTATGAAAAGACACACAGAAAGCCTTATGCATGTACCATGTTTAACCCATCTGCATATTTATCCAGGAGAACACTGCCTGTAACCTATCATTTAAAGACAACAGCAAACAAATGCCACAACATTCTTACAAGAAATTCATGCAACACCCTCATCTAGTAACATCAGTTACTTTATCTATCTCCTGCACCATTAGCTGTAAGACTAATAAGGCTACTCAGCAGGCAAGGGATTTAATGAAATAGACCCTGAGTTCCTGGGAAGATCACCTGTAGTTCCAACTATAACACTTCTGATCAAATACAAGCTCTCTTCCTGCTGCTGAGCAATAGGCTTTTCTGGATCTTGATCAAACATGCTCTAAAGGAGGGAGGGTGTAATAATATGGTATAAAGTATTCAAGTGTGTAGGAGAACAATTGATTGTGGTGAAAGGGTGGAGGAGAGGAAACTATTTAAAAAATAATAGAAATTTACAGCTTTTACATTTAGGCCACTTGAGCAGCAAAACAAGTTCACAGCAAATCTTTCAATAAGCAACAATACAATTAAGCACATGTACTAATCATCATTAATAAACCACATTAAGTCAGTGTTAAAAAAAAAAAAATACAGCCTTGCACTGTTACAGGTTCCCAGTTTCCACAAATATTTTCAATTCTGTTCCCCATCTAAGGCTCAGGCATCAAGATACAAATATTACAGAACACCTCCCAGTGGCTATCTAATGAAAGAAAGGACCAAAATAAACAGCATCAAAAAAAAATCCAACCCACTTATCAGTGAAAGGTCTCAAGTTCTCTTCCCATTCCCTAACAAATATAAGTACTGTATACTTCCTGCTCCTTTCAGTGCGAGGCTGGAGAGGGGACAATTTGGCTTCCCTTCCTCTTCAAGGAAGAGCTGAAAAATTCCTTACTTATTGATCCTTCTAAATTAAAACAAACATTCCCTACCTTGAAATCTAGTACATTCCAGTCTTAAATTTCCTTTAAAAAAGCTGACCTAATCTCCCATCTCTGAGTGAACTTCATGTTCTAGGGGAAATCTTACCTAATTTCGGCAGGGAATAGGGCACTTTAAAATAATCTTCATAAAATTCAATGAGTCTCCTTGTAATATTTAGAGCATAGTCCCCCGATCCTCTTCGGATTGCATCAGGCCTTGCATATAGCCGTACCTGTTAAAAAACAAAACAGTGATCATTTCAGCATCTACATTTTAAAGCTATCCTACCTCCAGAGATGAACTATTCTAAGGCTGTTGTGAGGTGGCAGGATTACTTTCTTAAAGCTAAATGTGACTGTTTAACGTCTGTTAAAACATGTCATAGATGAAAACCAGAACTTCCACAATTAAGGTTACAAAGTTGAGAAGTCACAATCTCCTACTTGTTTGTGTTGCTAAATAAAAGAGTTAACACTCCTTGCATCAAAATAAATATTCAGACGAAACACTTACATGTGTTTGGTAGAGATATGATGGGAGAGTGGATTAGTATAATGGTTCTCTGCCTACACTGAATGTAGGCAGGATGCAGTGGCTCAGTAGGAGAGAAGTTCACGGTTTGTTAAAGGCACATTATATCGAGCCCTGAAAGTATTAGCAGACTGTGTAGAAAAAAAAAAAAAATGTTCTCTTTTATTTTCTCTGGCATTGACACAGTTACCCACGATGAGCTATGGAAGACTGCAAAACCAACCATTTATAAGCCCATTCATGTACATAAACAATTAACATTCCTGAAATCTCCATGACTGCTTCAGGCCTCTGTATTCAGAAAGCAGTAAATCAAAGCTGTTTATACAAGACACAGACTGCTGTGTTCAGTATAAAACAGCTCACACATCTGACTACACAGAGCACCCAAGTGAACAGAACTCACCTTCATAATTCAGCACTCAAGTGTGACCCTGACTAAGGAGGTAGCAGAAAGCACCGCCAGGTTATTCAGTATTCCCTGTCCTTGCAGTCTTTAAAGCTTCCTTAGTGCAAAGATGACATGCAGCTGAGAACTTTAACCAAGAAAGGGATAGAAAGGAGAGACGCTTTTCGTTCTCCCTCCTCATACTCTGTCTGATGGAAGCAGTACTTTGTCTCTAGTGGCTGTGGCAGAAGGTCTCTCCCTACAGTACATAATGACCTGATACAAACGAGACTCTACTAAATGTCAGTCCTAATAATAATATCTGACTCGTTAATACTTTCTCTGTTAGGATTAAATCCCAGCCAGGGTTGTGAGGAAAGCAGCAAGGCAGAAATCAGAAAATATCAATGAAAACATGAAGGAGAAATACCAGTTTTGAAATATTTCTAAATGCTCTATTCTGGACCAAGAAAAGCCAATGGGATTTTCGGCTTTTCAGCGAAAGAATTACCAGGTATTGCTTTACTGCTCTCTTCCTGAACCAGTTCAATTATCCAAGTGGAAACCAGGTATCAAATCTCAATACACTATACCTGCCAATTCTGTTTTAACCCACTACCTCTTTGTTTTAATTTGCAGGCACATTATTCTACTTTTTTACTATGGCCATCTTTAAATTTTTATCTTTGTGTTGTATTAGACTCTGTGCACAATCGACCATACATAGTTATCATTTGTAATGTAAAACAGATAGCAATGTAACCTAATGAGACAAGTAATAAAGCAGACTTCTCATAATCACCACCTGAAAGCATATAAACCATTACCTGAACACCTCCAAGTCACTATTTTTGTTTATTGCTTCCTTCCAAAGTTAACAGTGACATGTACATTAAATGTTCCCTTATCTGCTAAACTAAATATATTTTTTAACAAAATAGATATTAACCACCGATATCCTAATTCAAACATCTCAAAACCTTTCGTTTATGGAAGGATGGGGAGAATCACAATTAGATTTGTGATGAACACTGTTTTGTATCATTAAACCTTTATACACAATTTTGCATAATTGCTTTACTGGCACAGTTGACTGTATCAGCAAATTAGGAAAAAAAGACTCAGTCAACCAAGTATGCAAAAAATCATTCAATTTGACAGTGTCCAAATGTGTCCATAATAAGGACAACAGAAGGGAAGAAAAAAAATAAGTACATACAAGAAAAATCGAGGTTCAACTTACTGCACTACAACGTGTGTCTTTTGGCAAATGCAGAAAAGGCATTTAATGGTTTCTGAGATGGAGCCCAGGTATCAAAGCTCAAAAACCACAGTACTGCAAACTTTCGTTTGCCATCTGCCTAACGCTGAATATAGTTCTATTTTGCCTATAAAGTTTCCCTGGATGCCTCTCAGCCTGCCCAGAACAGCTTTGGACTGCCAGGGCTCCATGGCTCACACCAAGGTCACCCCTAAGCTGGAACACACTTCAGAAATTACCTGCACCTTTGCCCAGGTCTCTCAGGGGCTCTGAGGCAACAGGCGTTGCCAAAGCATGCCAGACATCTTCAAATGCTGGGTCTGCTTCTGCCCTTCACCCAACAATCACTGAACATGAAATGTATGGAGGAATTTTAGAGGCACCATCACAGACCTACGCCTGGCCTCAGAAAATTCCCTTTTAGTTCACAGGGGACAGTTTGTGACACTCTACCTACCTGGCTGGCTGTTCTGGATGATGCCTTCTCAGGTGTCATTCATGATATAAGGAGCTTGAAACTGAAGCCCCTAACTTTCACACACCGGTGTCCTTTAATGTGTATGGGCTTATCTTGGCCATGTTTTACCTCCAAATCCATAAAATGGGATTATATTATTTCCTTAGCTTATACTAAGATTCTGAGTGTTAAATAATAAAGACTGTAAAGTTTTCAGATACTGTCCCAAAAAGCTTAAGTAAATGAAACGGAATGAAGATTAAGACATGAGATTTGATTAGCATAATTGTTTTGTTTGTTTAATGCTTTAATTTCAAAAGGTAGATGGGTTGTGTTCCTTTATAACTATGTTGGACTGAACAATAATGCGTAATTATTATATACTTTCCCACAGACTGTTCGATCACTATACTAAGAATTCAATTTTACATTCATTTAAGTAAGAGAAAGAACAGAAAATCTTCTGCACAGTCAGACCTAAATATAAATAAAAGTAGTACATGTTCTCCCACAAAAGATAAATAGGTTTCTAGCCTAGGTGCATAATTCATCACTCACTGCAATGGCACCTACTGCCCTGCAAATATTAGTGAAGCTCTTTTTCACAGTCTTTGCAAGATTAAGTTATACTATTATTTTCATGTAAGAAAGTGGAGAACAAAGAGCGACTGAGACTAATTCTGGGTGCTTATCTTGACACCTCTCAATGTCAAGTATACTTAACAGTTTTATTGCACACACTTGAAGCACTGTTCCCATTATATCTTCTTGCAGTAGTGAATACTTTATACAGCTTGAGTCTGGTCACAGGTGCCTTAGTTTGGGTATTAAGAAAATTAGTAACACACAATTAGTGACTAAATGAGACTATGTCAGTTTATGTGATTTGCTCAGCATCTCACAGCAACTCTGGTGGCAGAGGCAGGGAGGGAATTCAAAATTGGCATTTAGCCTCAACCGCCACCTGACAGTCTGCACCAAGCACCTTCCACATTTGGGAATTAATAAAGTAGGGACTGTTCAGACAACAGGCATATTCACAGCACACTGGTATGCTGATGCAGTGTAGTTCCCCGTGTGTCTAAGTGACAAAAATACCAGAAAAAGATTGTAAATTTATCATATTAGTAATGACACTGTCATAATACCTATGAATATAACAAAGTTCACACAGATTTTAAACTCCTTTGCACCTACATTTACAACCATTAGCAACCTTTCAACAGACGTTCTAAGAAAAGAAAAAAGTCCAAACCTCTCATTTCTGTCTCAAATGGAACCAGACTGACCATCTCCTTCCTACCACAAGTTTGAGTAACCAGGTTTGCACCTGCAGCCCTATAACCCAGACTTCCCCTTTGACATTTGTAAGATGCCGTTCTTAGACTGCACAGCCACTGATGGACGAGACTAGACACACTTTGCTAGAAATAATTTTCAATTGTTAACAGCAGAGCAAGAAGATATTTGAGATCCTATATTAAATTGCTGTAACGTAGATTTTCTCATTCTTTTCTAAAGTCAGCAAAAATACGAGTTGTTTCCCCTTGTTTCTTTTCCAGAAGCCCTGGGCTATTTTAATTAGAACTTTAAATAAAGACAATGCAATAGCCACACTCAGATACCACCACAGAAAAATCATCCTGAACAATTAATTTAAAAATATTATTAACCTAACTCAAGTTCTTAGAATGACTTTGGCAGCATTATCAGAAAAAATACCAAAATATTCCTGAAACCTGTATGGTAAATTCTGTATCTTCTTTAGTAGACTATTGAACACTTCAAAGTGTTCAATAGTCTACTTCTCTATAGTTAGTCAAAAGTATTTGCTGTACGAAAAGAATACTTTCACAAATAATTTGTACATATTGCAACATTTTCTGTAGTCTCTCTTAATATTTCAGCATTTTTTATATAAAATAAGTCAAAGTAATTTAAAAATATTTGTAATACCAGGTCGCCAGAACACATGAATGTGATTGTAAAGTGAGAGTTGTTTCCCATAGCGAGGGACAGTTGTGATATATGGTAAGAAATGTGCAACAGATTTAGAACAAATCACATCTACCTAAAATCAGATTAACTACTGTGCATGAGAAAAATCTTCATGTCTACAGCAAGTAAAAATTATTCATCAAAAAGAAAGTTAGCACTTAAAAAGAAAAAAAAAAGGTTTTTTTATTACTTCAGTGTTACAAAAAATGTGAATTAATAACTATATACAAGGTATAATGGGTAAATTCTGACAAGTACAAACTGTAAATAGCAATGAACGTCTTAATTTCTGGTGAATAGTACGTTCACTAAAAATGTTTCCACTGTACCAAAGACTAGTGACAATTTCAGCACGTAATAAACAGAGGAATGGGTTCAGAAAAAACAGAACTGTTCTATTTTGACATTTTAAAATCACGACTTTTTTTTTTTTTGCATTAAAATTGAAGTACTTGAAAACAATAAAAGGATGAAGGGGATGAAGAACAGTAAGGAAAAACCTGCAGTCATTTTTCCACATTCTGTGAAATATTTCAGGTCAAACTGAAAGCTTTGTTCAGTTCTGCTTTGCAGGTAGGAGGAACATGGAATACAATCAGCATTTTGACCACGGAAATAAAAAGTAAAAATCCATTATTTACACCTGTCTAATTGCAAAAAGACTGTTGTCCAACCTTCTCCCTCTACAGGAATTCACCAAAGATGAAGTAAGACCAGAGAGAACCACAGTATGTTCTCCCTCTGGCACTAGAGGAAGACCACTAATAACCTTTGTTAGAGGTGCCATAAGCCTGCCAACCCGCATCCTCAGGGAATGAAGGAAGCTGACAACCTGGCAGAAATTAGGATGTTACAGTAAGAGGCTTGCAAGCCTGAAGCATGACATACACTGGAGCCCACCTCTTACTTGAGAATTAAATATGCCCTTCTACATTTGAACCCTGCTCTTGAAGACATTATTCTCTATGCCGCCTTCTATTTCATGTGTGTATACCCTTTGAAACCTTCATTCTCCAAGTGGTGTATCTTTCTAGGGGAGCATCATCCTTGCTTGATATCAAGACATGTTTTTATTCTTTTATTTATTGTAACAGTAAAGTTCGCTGATCACAATAATCCCATATAATAGTCTGCATTTATTCTGCAAGACATCTTTTCTTTAAATGTTTAGTCATCTTTTTCATGTTTTAAGACCACTCCAATTGCCATCACTGCCTTCCCTGACGCCCTGGAGGAATCACAGCTCACTAGATGAGAAATACTGCTCCAAGGGAATAAAGTGCACCTCTGTTTTAGAAAGGGAAGGCTTGTGAAAGCAGATGGCTCATTGGGCTCTAACTGCCTAACAACACCCGCTGACTTCAACTGAATGACTCCTGTTAATTACAGGGGCTTTAAATCAGACCTTCAGAAGAGATCTGACCAATCCAGCCCTTGGGCTAGGGACACTTCTGCCAAGGCAACCTTCACCAACAGCATCTGCCATGTCTACAGTCCATGTTTTTAGATCACAACTCGAGTAGTCCTTGTTAGGCAGTGCACAGAAAAAAGAAAAAACATACACAGTCTTTTAAATGGTGGTACTCTGGTCATGACTACTGACAGTTCAGATCATAAGAAGCAGGACCACTGACTGGATCTTACGTTTACAACCCATGTGCTATAAGGAAAATAGCTCTCTGCATCTTGAAAACATCCTGACACAAAATCCACACAGCAGTAACCATTGTTGTATCTGCCACAGCACCAGGTACAACAAGGCCAGCTTTGTTGCTGACAAACGGAGAAGATGCATCTATAATCCCAGCCCTTCACAACACCTGACACGATAGACATTGTCACACACCTGCCTACACAAAACCACTTCCAAAGGTACCCCCATCCACAGAGAGCCTTTGCCCAGCCCTGAATGTTATTATATCACATACGCCTGTGGGACCACAGGAGACCTGAACCTCTCTCCCCTTTAGCTTGGCACTATGACAGCATCTTTCCAAGCAAACATGGCTAACGTTCCAAGGACAGCATCTACCTATTTTGCTATTGTCTAGATTTCCCCTTTTTTCTATCTTTGGTCCATTTTGCTACACGTACTCAAGTTTGAACAGACTGGGAGCAAATGGGAGTATGGAAATTGAGCAAATGTCTGATGACCACCTTAAATCTTGTTGTTTGTGCAGGCAAACATGGATTAGGTAACCTTGTATCAACACAGGAATCCACTTCACAATTAAGGATAGTTTTCCCTCCCACCTACTTCAAGCAGAATTAAAAGTAACTTTGACAGGTGTTTTAAAGCAGCTCAGAGTGCTTTGCCATTATGAAACAGATGTTTCTGCACATCAACTGGTGTCAGCAATGCCACCCTGGGAATAGCGCTTGGTTTTTAATCCCTTCCTCAAAACCAGCAGGCTCCACGTGAAGTACTGTTCTTGGGAGGCCCCTCCAAACTAGCTCCAGCCCTCTGTGTGACTATACCCACAGGCTCAGCCCAGCGCTGCTACATCTGGGCTCTCTCACAATGATTTAAAAAAATCTCAGTTCAGGAAAGCATTTATGCATATGTTTAATTTTAAATATGCATTTAAACTCAAACATACATTTACATGTTTCAGAAGGCCCTAACATTTCAATAGAGCAGTCACAAATTTCATAAAGGGGGAGAACATAGTCTTATGCTCTTTATTTCAAGATTCATAATACTTCTGCAGCAAGTGACACTCAGCTGAAAAACACATGCTTTGCCTCTGTACTTAAAAGCTTCCAATTTACTTGATAATCTGAGATCTCTTTTATCATTATTTTGCTCACTATTTTAGGCACAGGTATTGCTCTTATTATTCTTACAGTGATAAATATATGTTCACATTACACATTTAATGTAGTAGACAGATGTCCGGATGCAACAGTCTCGGCTGCAACCTCCCTGGGTCAGTGCTGCAAACAAGGCATTGCAAGTCAAATGAGTTTTTAAATGTGATAAATTCAAAAGTAATAACACTTCACTACATATGCAAACAAGCTACAAGGCAAGTTCCACTAAGAATGTGTATCAGTTGCTTCACATGCATGCATAACTCCACAAGTTTTGTGTGTTCAAATGCAATAAATTTTACAACATTGATGAGTGAAGGAAAGATAGAAGTAGCTGTACTGAAATATCAATTCTGCTGTAGTGAACATAGTTAAACTTGATAATGGGAAGAAATGACAGAAAAATGCCTTGTTTCAGTCTCCTATTCATTATTCATTATGGACAATACCCAAAAGACTGTATGGCAATGAAATGTGCTTACTGAATACCGAAGGGACAGCTCCTCTTTATAATCAGATGACTTTTCGCCAAACTGAGCGGTCACACACAGCATTGCACTGAGCCTTTTTTGATATAACCAAAAATGTTTTAATAAATTTTGGAAAAAAATTTTCAAAGCTAGCTGGAAACATTGAGAGTTCAATGACCTGATACTTTCTGAGGAAATGCTGTTTTGGTGGAGTTTGGGGGGAACTTTTCTTAAAGTAACCAAACATCATCTTTGCATCCTCATTCAAACCAACTTTAGCTGGTTTTAAAAAAAGTTAAGAAAAGAGAAGCTGCCACCAAAAATAAAGTTTATATGAAAGAAATGGTCACAGAGGAGTTATGCTGGTAGAGAGGTGTCTCAGGAAACTAAATGCAAGCACAGGGGCACCTGAACATTATTGCAGGGCAAGGGGAAAGAGGCTTTGAACAGACATAGCAGATGTTCCTGGATAAAGACTCACAGCATGAACTTGAAGGAGAAAGAAGTGAAAGAAACTTCTGGGGTTCCAGCTGACAGTGGGGAAATGAGGAACATTAAGCACAGAGATTGCCATGTATTTTCAGGGCAGGGGTGGCAGTTTTTAGCATCTGCTTTTGAAGTAAACATGATTGCACATGAGAAGCAGAGAAGCATCTAGTTGCCTCATCAATTTCTCATCTGAATAAAACCAAATACAAGTGTTTGCTTACTGCTCCAGCCAAAGGTGCAACAATCTATTCCATCAGGAGGCAAAACTGTCACACAGACATGTTACAACTTCTAACTTGAGAAGAGATCATAAAATACTTTGGAAAGTTAATGAGCTGCTCTCGCATATAAATCCAACCAATGCTCAGCTGGCATAAAATAAAATATTGGCTATGTCACTGACCACAGTGCCATTAAGATTAATTTAGAACACTCAGAATCTGTATCACCTTGTTGAAATGGCTCAGGGACAGAAAGTGAACATGTTAACAACTAATGTATAGCAAATGTAATTACGGACACCATTTCATAGCCATTTCAGCCAACTAATACTGCCACGATCCAACCACCACCTACTAAGTCATTCAGCCTCAACTCTTCCTTTACATCAGCAGCAGAGTTCATCTCATCTCACAGCCAGCTGTCAACCAGATGAGTTGGCTAACTACATTGGTAACCAGGTGGGTAGTGTCCAGGCAGCCCAGGTTCCTCACCCGGCCACCCATCAGGTCGGTGTTAGAGCCAGCATGAGAAAGCATTTGTGGAGAGAAGAGAGGATCATGACAGACTGGATACAGATAATTTTGCATTATTACAGAACTTCAACCTAGGAAGAAAAACTTCGCTATTGTGGGGAATTCACTGTCTAAATTGTTGAGATTCCCAGTGGGTAAAGCTCCTTACAGTTCTTTGCAGAAGGTTAAAAATCAGCATAGCTTTAAGAAACAAAGCAGAAAAATTTACACTACATATTACACATAAAAACTCCATATCGCAATACCAGTGATAAGATGATGCGAGAACGGCTTTTTCCTCCAGGAAAAATCTACAGTAAAAGTATCCCAAGGATTAATGCCTATTTCCATTTCCTTTGGTTGGACTGGGATTGGATTGACATTTAAAAGAACTCTCTTATTCAGCATATTTTTCATTGGCTATTTTATAGTCAAACATTCACCTCACACATAATTCATAAATAATATTTCACCTATTCTTGGATAAAAAACAGAGTTACAGAAGTACACAAGTTTAAAGGAAGTGCTAGCAAGTGACCTACAACATTCAGCAGCCCTATGGCATGACCCATTTCACCTGGCTAGAGACTGCTCTGTCACAAGCACACAGATGTTACCTTAGAATGATTCCATTTGAAATTATAATCTGCAACCATTATAACTGCTGATTTATATTTTGGCATTGTCTAGAGGCTGTCAATATGACAACACAGTTCCCCTGTGCTCAGCTGATTACATAAATAGGAGCAAGAGTTGACTGTTACCCTTAGATCTTTCTGTCTAAAGAAAGACTGGCAAAACATGGGGGAAAAGAACTGTTATTATCTCTGTTTTATAAATTAAGGATGCAGAAAGATGGGCTTAATATCAGCAAGAAAATCTGAAGAAGAGCTGGAAATAGAACTTGAATTTCCTCACTGCCCCAAACTGACAAATAATCTTTCCATCATAAATCATCAAATTACTATGCCTAAAACATTTTCTGGAAAACAGCACCTTTTCCATTACAAATTTTTAAAAAATAAATTTTAAAAACCCCTGTTTTCAGGTTTCTCAGTCACAACACGTTTTTCAAAAAACAGACCTACACTATATCCCAGACTGCATACTTGCATCCCGGAAATTGCTCAACTTCAGAAGACATTCTGAAAACTGAAGTTCACTCCTGTCTAAGAGTAACCATCCCATTCCCATAACATCTTTTGTCATGTGGCTACTATTCGGAGGCTATTAGCTTTGTTTAAAGGGAAAGGCTATTTTATTATTCACTTGACAGCAATTACTTTAAGAGATTTCAACAAAGTGGTCCCCTACAAAATAGCTACTAAGTAAAGTGATGCACTTGTCTAGAGCATAACAAAAAAACTGGGAGGAGATAGAGACAGACTGTACATGACAATCTAGCAAAGATGATTGCAGGGGCATGTCAGTACTTTCGTGTTTCACTAATTCAGTAAAACAATAGTGAAACCATAGTCTGGTAGCTATATATTTCACCTTACTCATCATATGTCTGCAGTAATCTTGATTGGTATTACAAAATAAAAAAATCTGTGGTAAATAAAGAGAACCAATGACAAAATATAGTCCCAAGAAAAGCAAAGCAAAAGCACAGCTCATCTGTGAGCTCAAATGCATTTACTCAATGCATAGCTTATAATAGCAGTGATAAGCAAAAGCAACACAGGAAAGTGAGCTACATGTAAACTTAATAGAAAAACTGTTTGCAAGGTAAACAGATTAGTACTGTAAGGTGCTGAGTTTTAAAGTACCCTTTAATATTTGTTGGCACTGAGGAAACAGCACTTTGTAGGCAAGTCTGCATTGTGCTGGATTAAGCCCACAATACTTTTTGAAAAACTGTACCTAGCCCTTAGAAGGGAGAAAAATATGCACGTGGGAAATTTTATGCTCTGACTGGTATAAAATCCATAACAAAAACGGGTTACATCAATAAGAGCAGCAACCATATTAACAGTGAGAGTTCCTTCAGGCTAAAAACTTGTCGGAGCAAAGAGACAAACAATTTGGCCAGTAAAAGCAAAATCCATAAACCATGAAACAGGGAAACAAGAAATCAAATTTTTTGTATGGACATACACTAAAATCCACCAAAAAAAAAAAAAAAGTCATTAAAAGCTCTGTTTCTGACTCTCAACTAATATTTTAAATGTTTTTTAAAACCCTCCAAATCCATAGAACAACACAAAAATAAAACAAAAAAGCTAAATGTGTTAATAGTATCCAAACACGATTGCACAACTAGCCTCTGACAAAACCATGGGTAGAATGAGCACTTCAGCCAGAGAAGATAAATTAGGGAAGAGGCAGTTATCTATCAATAACGCCTCCAACTCATGGCTGGAAGGATTCCAGCTCCCTTCTGAGCATACCAATGTCAGTGTAAAACATGAGAATTAGAAGAGAAAAAAAAATTACAAAGACAAATTACAATTATAAGTAGAGAAAGCAAAATAGAAGGGCTGAATCAATTAGAACATTATTCCTATCTCAGGACTCCCATCTGAGAAAGATCAAGGCCACAACCAGGGATCAAAGTGATTAACTGCCTAACTAGCAGCCAGCAGAGACACAGATGAGAAGTGGCAGATCATATATACACGAAGAATCTGAACTGGCAAACAGAGGCTTTTTGCACCTTAAGACAAAAGAAGCTGCAAAATTCAAGTACTCTGACATATACAAATTTATACAAATATGATGAACAAGACTCTGAGGTATGCTGATTTTAATCTACAGAATACACGTTAATATAACATGAGAATTGTTTAAATTAAAATACTGAAAAATGCTTAACTGCAGGGTTATTAATCAAATCCCTTCCAATGTATTAAATGCTCAGATGTTTATGATTATAAAAAATATTTTTGCACATTTTATCATTCAAATTACATTCCTCATCTTAAAACTTCCACTACTCAGGACGTATTTCCTATAAGGAAAGTGTGAGTTAAACAGCAATGCCCTCTACATGCCTATGGAAAAGGCCAATTTGATAAGACTTTCTGATCAGCCACAGCTCAAACACCACATCTGGTTTACATCTGGACAGCTAGCCAGTCAGCTAACTAGCTGAGATTAAACTAGGTCTGGATGACTATTACATGGGTTTCCCAAAATAAAACAATTCAGTGAGAGCTGACCTCTTCATTCATACCGATGTGCTGGTTAGCATTAGATTAAAATAGTTTCTTTAGAACAGGATCACATCTAAAAAGAAACTGGATTAAAACCTTTTCTTATAAAAAAGTCTAGGCAATTCCTTCCCTGGGAAGCTAACCAGCACAGAGCAACAATGGGGTCCAACTGATTATGGGAAGATGGAAAGAAGAGAAATATTTCTGAAACTTGGTTTCCAAACTTTTAGATGCTGCAAGCATGGTGGTCATACTGCAGGCAAAACTAAACTCGCACTGAAGGTTTAAGTCTTAAATAGCCTGTCAGTTATGGAAATAGGAAGACAAAAGCATTTTTGCCACAATCGTTTCTTCAAGTTCCTAGCACAATAAAAGAGACTACACAGATATGTTCCTTTGCTGACAGTGGAGCAGATCGCTGTTTGAACAGTCCTTCCTTCTCTTTTCCTAGCTGAAAAAAGCTATTCCCCTGCTTAGCTTCCAGCTGACATTCATGTCAATATAACAGCTTCATTAGTCTCTCTCTTTTTAATACTTTCTTGGAGTCTAAGATAGCATTCCCTTTCATGAGACATACCCCAAATGCACAGTGCAAGGTAAACCTTTGAAATGGCAAGCTTTATTTGCTCTCCTCGTATCTGTACCCACAGCATAACGTCTGTCTACAACCAGAGGAGCTGCAGATTAACAAACATTAAGAACAATTACAAGGGACAACATCAACAGTGTATAGACAGCAAGAGCATTTGTGCACTTCAGCAAGTGCTGACATGAACAAACACAAAATCTTTTGGAAGCTTCCATAGGATAGAAACACCAGAAAGAATCAAGCAGGGACTTTGTAAGGAAGCTTTCTAGGTTTAACATATCAGAACAGGACCTCAACTTTTTCCTCAAGTTGCTGGTGCTTGACTCTATGGCTGGCAGGACAGTGAAAGAGAAGGACAAAAGTATCTGATCCTGTCCCGCAGTTTGTGTACTCTAATTATTTACAACCAAGTATCAGTGAGGAGTGGGATCCCTGTGCTTGAAAATTTGACTTCTGTAAGAGGCAAACTGTCACTAATGCCATGGGGATACAGGAAGGTTATTAAACACAGAAGGGGACTGTTGAGTTAGGCTGAGAAAGTATAAACTAAAAAGTTGAGAGTCTTCAGATCCACCTATGAAGCGAAGAAAACGGCTACCAGAAGCTTCTAAGAACACCATTTGTATAAATATCATTAATATTCTGACTCCAGTTCCACCTAAAACTCTCAAGTACCTTGTTGCTACCACCTCTAAAATATCTACTCCACTTTTCCCATGAGGGTCTTCAAAGCTGCCATTTCCTACTAGGCAAAGCAAAGGGAAGGACAAAAAAAAAAAAACCCCAACAAATTATGAGGGAACAAGAAAGAAATCCCAGGGATAAGCATTGCTGCTGGATTGCATGCTCACAGTGCTGACTGACTCAAACAAAAGGCCAAAGCTTAAAAAGTTCCCTGTTTCAAGGACCAGTCAGTCTCATCATCAACATCCCAAAGGATTAAGCCTACGAGAGACAGTCAGCTTCCAGCTGCTGTATTTCAGGGACTCCCAAACACTACCCGGCCAGCTGCTGTTCCCAAGTGCCTCAATGTATTATGCTTACAAATCCAAACAGGCCTTGTGACTTTTACAGTTGCATTTGATCATTGCCCAGCTTGCTCATGGAAAAAAAAAAAAATAAAAAAGCTGTGTAATCACAGATTATGTTAAACAATTCTTGAAGTATCTCACCACTGCCTTTCTTCCTAGTAAAAATGAAAGGGCCTCATCACTTGCAAAAAACCCCCAAACTAACCACAAGATCAGTGCAGGCCTGTAGGTGGTGAGCTCAATCTCAGGAAACAGTAAGCTTTTGGAGGAGAGGGCACATGGAGACAACCTCAGCAGCAGCCTGAAACGTGCTTGTGAAGAGAGAGCTCCCCTAGGCAGCAGAGCATGGTGCAGAGGAGCTAGCAGGAGCACTGGCATCACGTGTTACAATCCAGCATTGCTCAGAGACACGTGTACGGCAGAGGCAAAGCCATGTCTGAGCTAATAAACCTTGACTTGCAGCACAGTAAATGACCTGGGACACAACGCTCTGTTGACATTGCTATGTCACACTCTGTTCCAGAGGCAGCTAAATCAGCCCCCATTAAGGGATCACCATGCTGTACTTACGCTGTACTCCCATGAGGATTACTCATCTCTCCTAAAAAGAACAGATGTGCTTCATTCATTTTATGCCAACTCAGGAATAAGGTCAAATATGACCTGCGCGATAGCTGAAGTCAGCTAACAGCCATCGTTCTCCACGTTTTTCTCCATCTTTTTTTGTATCTGAACACCATACCACAGACCCTTAAGCATCAGCAAAGGCTGCTCCATTGGTCTTCTCAAACCCAAGTTTCACTGACACACTCGCACGCTCTGCAAAGCACACTCACGTAAGACTCTGAGAAATTACTCTTCCTTGAATGCTGATTTTTACTTTGTCATTACTGCTGAGATCGCTAAGGGTTTTTCAGACTCTCAAGCAAGAGGTGTTCTGAAAGCTCTAGAATAGTACTGAATGGAAAAAAAGCAGTTTAATAGGTGGTGGCCTTTGAGCTCATAAAAACTGAAGCATCTTCATCACATGCTAGAAAGAGTAAGTATTTTGGAACAAACTCCAAATTCTAGGTCACTGAGAGCTCAGGAATTATGGAAATAGATCGAATTACTAGGTCGCTCACATAAGCAAGCCAATAAGCACAGCAAGGAAAAGATCTGATAGCACTTCGCTCCCTTTTGGTCCTGCAGCTTAAAAATAAAACTGAACCAAGAAAGTAAATACAACATTAAAGGTTTGTCTACACTGAATGCAGCAATGTTTGAAGAGTTGATCTGCGATGCATTTACTCACACATTACACAGCATGATCGCAACTATATAGTCTCTCCATTTAAATTAGTGGTGTCTCTACACCTGACCTTACTGGATATGTTACCTATCCCTGTTAGTTTACATACCGGTAGTTCTCCTAGCTGTATATTGCACTGCATTCACATGGATGTATTCAAGGACTTAAAATCTACAACGATCAATATCACAATCAACACAAATATTTAGAAAGTACAAGAATGGATGGAACAATATGACCCTGTGAACAATTCAGTCTCATTTAACTCCCATGATGACAGAGTTAGCAGCAACCTGAGTTCATTCTGTGGACACAGACAGGGCTCCCAACAGGTTTGTACATTGTAATCTAATCTGAAAAAAGAGCTCTGGTTCAGAAGTTTCCTGTATACTTGTGGGTTCTAGGATTCACTTACTAAAATGAAGAAGCTGGAGAGGAACAACCCAGAAAACGAGTGTGTTTTCACCCTGTACAAGGTGTTTGGAGGCCATTTGCAGTCATCTCTGAGCCATGATAAACAGCCAGTAGTATGTTATACTAATATGAAATGCTACCCAGAACACTGATTTTTAACTGGGAGGGAACGGATTTCATTATTGCTATTATTATGATTATTATATTATTATATTGCAAATAGGTACTGTGGAGACACAGCATCCATGATTACAGAGCCTGTGATTCCAGAGTCAGCTATTCGAAAAGAAAATTCCAGCTTGCAAACAGTTTGCAGATGTTCAAGACTACATTCATTAAAAATACATTGTCAGATCCAATCAGGAACAAAATGCAAGTTTGCAAAAGTCTTTCAAAGTTGTTGCGGATTCCTTTTTGTGTTTTGATTCCAGTATAGGCACATTCTAAAATGAATTATGTTTCCACTGTGCATTTCACACAAACAGTGCAGCACTGTGCCAACGCATAATAATTTGAAACATTGATATTATTTGAAAATAACACAGAAAAGGTACTTTTATTATTTCTTTTGATAAAATGAAATTGACAAGTTTGCTATAATTATTTTTTATACTGCTTTCAATTACAGTGTAACTCAGTCATGTAAATACTACCACTGTAGTCTATAACCTTCTCTGGTAACTCTGCTTTCACCATCCAGGGGTTCAGCTTCAGCATGCCAAGGTCCAGCTTTGCTATTGCCTAGCTGTGTAACTACTGAAGAGGAGCTACGAGAAAGCCTGGAGGCAGATAAAAACATGAAAGTTACAGATGTTAAGATTATTGAGACATCATCATCACTAGTGCAGGAATTCAAAAAGAAAATACCAGCGGAAAGGTATAAAACCATAGAGAGAGGTTAGCTGGGCCCACTGGGAATCATCACCTCCAGTCATCACTACCACCAGTGTCACCAGAGCTGGCTGAAGATGGCAGCTCAGCAACACTGAGAGTCTCTTGAAAGGAGCCATACAGGACAATCCTTCCTCCCTAGCCAAAGCTTGCCATGGTAGCAAAGATTGTGAGCAATGGTGAGCACACTAACACTGACTCTAGTAGCTAATTAACTCCTAGGTATCTTTTGTACATGCTATCAAACAAATAGTTGTTTTACACTTTTAAGGTGAGTGTATCCTCCTTGCAAAATCTTTTTATACCCAGCCCAAACACACCAAAGAGGGGTTTTAACTGGCCTTACCTTGGCAACAACAGAATTCCATTATTGGCAAAGCCTGTAGCCAAACAGACACTAAACATGTAAGTCACACTCATTCTTACGACTTTACAGAATCAGGGCGTCTATTTCCCCTGCAATCAACTAATAACTAAGTCATTTATTTTTATATGAATACAAGAATAAAATACAAAAGGCATGTATTTTACTTAAAACACTGTCTGGGGTTAGCCATACTGGGCAATTGTGCGTTGCCAAGCACTGATTTGATTTTCATTATACTGCACTGACGGCAAAGTCATTTATCTTTTTTCAGCTCCCAGTCTCCTTTTATCTTTTTCTTATGCTTCTGTATTTTTCCGTTATCCTGCAGTGTTGCTGAATGCTGATGAGCAGAAAATGGTACAAAACCACAGACAGTCTCTTTCAGATTAAAAGTTCAGGTATGGAAAGTGCAACTTTTTTCCATTTTGGAGTTCCCAAAGAAGCCGTCGTTGGCATTGTCCAGCTACATAAAGATCGGTTAAATACTTCACTAGCTGTCCTTCTCTAGAACAGATAGACTTTCAAACAATGACATGGTGTTTCTTTCATGGTTCTAACGTGCTCTCCATTAAGAGAAATTATCTTCCTATCACTGCAGCCTTGGATGTTTTAACAAAAAATAAAGTGACCAATGAAAAAAGAGTTTTTTGCATATCAGAACCACACTTTTTACAATGTTTTTTGCATTCAACTTGTTAAATTTGTAGATTACTATCATTCCATAAAAATCAGGAAAACTGGAAATATAAAGAAGAAAAAAATTTTCCCAGTGTTCTAGGACTTAGCCTTTTAGTGTGTTAGCATCTCACCAAGGGTGTGCAATCAACTTTTTCAATTCACCAGCTGAACTTGACAGTCTTATTTTGTTAGTATCAAATCAAGATTGCCTTAACCCTGTTTCCCACCAAAAGAAAACCAAAGTATTTAAGGTCATTACAGACAATATAGTCCTCTTGAGATAACGCAGAATGTTTAATTTCCGAAGATTTGTTCAAAAAACAAATGTAACAGAATTACAGTCAAAACACTACTGCTTATGGTTGAGTGATGCTTCACAAAGCAGACACATCAAATGTCTTTCAGGTCCTAAAGGTCTCTATGATGTACCTATCTGCATACAAGACGGTACCTGTACATCCACTGTCAGTCAACAGAGGTCTGTTCAATATTCTATTAATAGAACCTAAAGAGTGATTCAGAATATTCCAGAACAGATACACCTACATCAGGTCAGTTGACACTGACTAAAACACACTCAAAGTGTTGAAGATGTTGGTCAACTTCAGTGTAGCAATTGCAATTGCTAATGTTACTATATTTCTCACACAGCAGTGACCTGAACCATAATTACCTGACTTCTAGCAACAACCTTTATAGTCTCTATTCACTTATTTAGGCATGTATATTATCACATTGTCAGAATCTTTTTCATCAAGACTTTTCAGTAAAGTTCCTTCAAAGTTTCCTGCCACAAAACAGAACACGCAACTGCCCTTTCCTTGCTAGTCATTAACTCTTCTGCCACAGTAGCAGAGACAAGCAATAAGGAATGTGTCCAGAACTGACATGGACATATAAAGCAGAAAAGTGTGCAGTCTGTACAAAATTATTCAGAATAGTCATATGTACAAAATGCTGCAGGTGAATCTCATGACACCGAGTGGCTGGTTGGCAAAACAGCAGATGCAATTCAACATCGGTAAGTGCAAAGAATCGCAAATAGGGAAAAATAACCGTAACTATATATACATGATAATAGAGCCTAAATTAGCTACAGCTCAGGGAAGAATTCTTGGAGTCACTGTGGACAGTTCTCAGAAAACATCGGCTCAGTGCTCAGCAGATATTCAGAAGGCAAACAATGTTACAACTGATTAAGGAAAGAATAAAAACCAAAACATTATTATGTCACAGAACAAACTCAAGCATATAAACTTCAAGCACTGCAGGCAGTTATGGCACCACCCCTCTCTTTCACTCAGTGTTTCAAAACAGGCACTGTAGAACTTAAAAGGCACAGAGAAAGGTGATAAGAATAAGAAGAGATGGGAAGTGAATCCCATACAAGGGGAGATTAAGTACTTTTCAGTTCTGAAAAAGGACAGCTAAACCATCTATAAAATCAGGACTGGTACACAAGAAGCAAATTAAAAACAACCAGTCGCTGATTATCACAGCAAAAGAAGAGGGCAGCCAATGAAAATGTGGAATAAATGCATTTAAGTAAACGAGACACATAAGCAAAATACAGATCTTGTTGCCACCAATTGTCACGGAGAGCAAAGTGCAACAGCTTCCAACATGGATAATGTACATTCACAGAGAGAAGGTCCTTCGGTGGCTATTAAACCAGTGGCCCATGTATAACTCCAGGTCAGGGTCACCAATAGCTCGAATCTAGGAGTAATACTCCACTGGTTGTTATCTCTAAACTGGTCTCCATATAGGATACAATAAAATACATCCTCTGCGGCTGTTCTTACAATAAGCATGGGGTTTTTTTAAAAGACTGAAAAAAAAAAAATATTTCAGCGTAATCTAACATATGACTTGAAGGCCAGCTCTGGCTGCGGGTCCCTTGCACAGTGCCTCTTTCTCATGGATAATACTGGGTTATTTTCTCCAACTATAGTGACCAACCCAGCTAGACTCCAGTGAATAACTGATAATAGGTTCTTAATAATCGGGAAGGTGAGGTACAGATACAGAAACAGTAAAAACATCTCACCCCTCTGAAGGGTCTCACATGTAATTCACACATACCAAGCACCTGGTGTTAACTTTTTCACTTGAGTAACAATGAGAGCAGCTTGGGTGTGAAAGAGCGACACCTCCACAAGTCAAAGTGGCAAAATCATTTCCTAGACAGCTTTATATTGTTCTTACTCCACAGTTATGATGGCATATGACTAAAAAGAACAGTCATGCATTTCCTCCTCCCAAGTTAGATCCATGGTCTATCCACACACTGGGTGAGATGGTTCAGTTAAAAGGTTATTAAATTTTCCATTAGTTTCCCTTTGGATTATTGCAGTGAACAAGCTCACTGTTTAGCCACAGATCACTACATCTGACAGAAATGATACAGCAAAAGCATGCAGGCGAGGGTGGGGGGGGGAACAACTCTGTTCAGTAGCAGCTCTCAGTGTTACATACAACGCTGAACTGCAACGTATGGTTCAGCAACATTACTTGTACTTGGTCCACTGAATGAAAACCACAGAAGTCACGGACCTGAAAGACAAAAAGTCTGAAGTGACAAAATGCCACAAAGCAGCCACTAAAGAAGAAAAGGATATGAAAAATCTGTGGTTAAGGCTTGGTAATACAAGTTCAGGTGGCAGAGCTCAATAACTATGGAAAAGCACTTCAACTTGTAAATGTTTATCATAAACTGTTACAGTAGTTCAACTTCATGAAAACACTCCAAAAATCATTAAATCTCCTCTGCATCTGAGAGGAAGCATCTTTCAGAGCAGACAGATGCTGTAGGGATATTTTGTTCTTTTCTGGACTTTTCATGTAGGTACTGCAAGGTATCATTGTACTGGTGAGTTCAATTAGGGAATAGACTGTATAATCAAATGTATTTAAATACTTTAAATGCTGATAATGCACATACATGTGTACAAAACAGTACTCAAGATATTTCTTCTTAGCCATCAACCCCTGAATAATGGAACTATGAAAACAGGCAACTCTATACTACCAGCTGCACTATGATTCACTGATCCTTTTTATCCTCACAATACTTCACGGTAGTATAATCATTCCTAGTCATGTGTGACTCATCAAAGTATTTTGTAGTAAAGACAAATGTTATAATATGCCCTATTGTAACCATGCAAATTACAAATCTTCATTTCCATACCTAAATTATGCTTTCACTGAACTTTTTCTGCTGCTCAAGCAGCTCTCATATATGAGCTAGTTAGGCATTTCAAAGTTGTTTCGTAGCAAGGAGTCCCAAACTTTCTGAGAGGAGGCTTTCTTCATCCCCTTTCACTTTCTCAAGCCTCTTCATGCTTTCCACATCACTGTTTTGAAAAGGTTTGCACTAGATTCCTAACTCTAAACTGCCATCGTATCTCCTCTGTATGCCTCGCATTTACTATGGCCAGAGCTAATGTAACTTGACTTGGCAGACGAGCCATACAATGCTTCCCACAGCAACTCTGAAGGACTGGTCCTCTGTGGATCATCACAAGCCATGCGATACAGAGACATAAGGAAAAGTTTCAAACTTCCTTTTCCTACACCAAGATATCATACTCCCAGTGAATTCATCTTTCTACTGTCTTGGGGCCTACTAACTTTAATATACTCATTGCTATCCCTGTCCACAACAGAAATAATATTTTTAAGTAGAACAATTAATAGAGTCTACTCTATTTCTTAATTCTTCACATATTAAAACTTTAAGTGTGATCAATCAGGGTCAACAGGTGACTGCAATGTAATTTTAGAACTGCTCATATTAACTGCCTAAATTTCCAGTTCATACCAAATGGGCTTGGCTCAAGAATAAACACTAAACAGTTCCAAGGAGAGTAAAGTATAACCTTGTGGTGTTTTTTTTAAGCCAAGCACATAAAGGAAACACCACTCCACATTTTATGGGTAGAACAGTAGATCACAGAATCACAGATTTGTCTAGGTTGGAAAAGACCTTGAAGATCATCCAGTTCAACCATCAACCCAATAAAGCATACTAAGAATCACAGCTCCGTGGAGAATCCTAACTAAACCTCAAACTGAGGAAGGTCTCAGATTCCAGAAGAAACCCCTGCTATGTACTCCTTCAAATGAAACAAAGGGAATGGAGAAGAAATAATATACATTCCTTTCCCATTAGGAACTAGAATAGCAAGAGTTTTGCATTCAAGCACAAAGGCTAACATACGCTATATGTATCACAGATGCATACTCTGTGTGCAAGTAGATGGACAAATATTTGCATGAAAACAACTCAAGCACAGGATGATGGGAGGCTTCCAAATAAGGGCAGAATGCTACTACTACCTTTGTTGGTGCTTAGCACAGAAACATGATACAGTAAAAGTATTGTGGACTGAAATATATCAGATATTCCCTGTCATCACTGTTCTCTTGCTCTAGAACTGCGTATCTGACACATTTTAAACATATGGAGT
This sequence comes from Strix aluco, assembly GCF_031877795.1. Taxonomy (NCBI): domain Eukaryota; kingdom Metazoa; phylum Chordata; class Aves; order Strigiformes; family Strigidae; genus Strix; species Strix aluco. The sequence continues at coordinate 47,547,608 of NC_133935.1, forward strand.
TGCTAAGGAATAAAAAACAAAGGTTCATGAAGAGAGGAAAACAAAGTTTGGGCATCACTCCCTTTCCATCACCTGAATCCAGTTAGCAGAACTTCAGTAAGATGAAAAGAATTATTCCTTTAGTCTGGGGGGAAAAAAAAAAAGCTTATGTTTTCTCTGATGCAGAGAAGTATTTATTTTATGAATGCATATGCAGTCATACATATGACTTTAAATGAAGCAGTACATGTTATCACTCACTGACATTCCCACATACAGATTTGGGCTTCTATCAATATTACTCAATTCAGAAAAAAAACTTCAAGCTTTCTCACCACGTATAAATCAGTCTCCCTTTTTTCCCCATGGTATTTAAAGGGTAACAATGAACTTGCTCCAAAACAACATTATCAAATTTTCAAGATATAGGAACACTTTTCAGTAAAACAAAACACAGCATGATGTACTGTTGTTGAACCACAGACTGTGATTTAATTAGCCAGAGGACTGGAGAACTACAGGAAACACATATGTGGTATGCGAATGATTCAGTAGGTATACTTCTTTCTTTGAAATTAATCCATAGGAATCCACTTCCCTTCCTCCTCCTCCACCTTTTATTCTCTTCTTTCATCTCCTCCACCTTTTATTCCCTTCTTTTATCAGCTAAGGTACTGCTTGCTGTCCTGAGGATATGAACTCTTAACTGAGGTTCCAAGCTGCTGTGACTACCAAACTATCCACTGCTCTCAGGAAAGGGAAGGTGAGAGGGAAGAAAGTGTGAGTACCCTCTGAGGCGCCCCCAGTGAATGCTAATAACCACCTTTTGCTTCTTATCCCCTCCTCCACTGTAGTCATTTCAAATAAAGTATTAGTCTTCTCGTTCTGTCCCACACTGCCATACAGCTCCACTGCATGCTGTGAAACAAAACGCATCACTAAATATTTTTCAGGATAATCCACTGTGGGATAACTTTTTTTAATACACTTTAGGTCATTTACCCTGCAAAGAGAAACATAATCTGCTTTCAAATTATGCTGTTCCAAATAAGAAGATAACAGGCTCAGTTCTCATCTCTGGCTGCTCTTGCTACGTCTCAACAGCATGCAGCAGCCAGAAAGCTGCCAGATAGGAGCAGGAGAGGATCTCCTAGGGGTACTGTTCAGTGGAACCAGGCCAACGTGGCTGGTTCTCTGCTGCCCATCCCCACCCCATTGCATGGGAGGGTAGCCAGGGGACAGGGCCGCAGCTTGAGCAGTCACATCAGCCACTACAAGATGGAATAAACTCGAGAATGAGACCACCATCCACAAGACAGTCAAAAGTCACCCTGGCTATTCCCACAGATGTAGCGTTTGCCCTGTGCAAACGACACCCTTGGAGAGTAGCAGGGAGGGACATGTGAAGCCAGGCTGTGCCAGACTGGACACTGGAAAAGCACACTTATACTATGAAGCTGTCCCATTCTGGCATCTGATAAAAAAAGATCTTCAGAAGAAGTACCTGAAGTGTGAAAGCACCCCACTGGAAGAATGAAAGAGTTTTGTTAACCCTACAGACACCTTCATAGAAAAATCAAACAGATTAGGTTCTCTACTAGTACAAATGGGGGTAACAGGACAAACCATAAAACCCTTCCTCTACTCCAAGCAGCAAAAAATACTAGGGCAAAGGCAAAAACAAGATGGCATTTGTACTGGTTTTCCAACACACAAAAAAAAAAAAAAAAATCAGGTAAAGGCAAGCCTAAAACAGGGCTTCTGACACTTAACTGTCTGAAAAGGAGTGGTTGGACTGGCAACAGTTATGAATCTCAGAAATGAGTGGTTACTTTCCTACCACTGGCTATAAAAACTGGAAACCAATAGGCTAAATTTCTTGTTCCTGTATGAAAAATATGATTAAAACTTACCTAAACCCTGGAGGAGAGACTGGTCCATAAATAAATAAAAGTACACATCACTCTCCTGCCTCACAAATACTGTATCTGTCACTCAACTAGATGTCAACTAAGCCACCTGCCTCAGTAATCCATTTTCACTGCACAGAGCACAGTTACTATGGTAGGTATATGGGATAACACTGTTTTGACTGACAGATGTTCAGGCTGGTGCAGGAATGTGTTCACCTTTACGTTGTCCTGGGGTGAGATGCCTCCTACAGATTATTTGGCACTTCATTTTTGCTTTTATAGCAAAAGCATGACTCTATGGAACCATGTTAATAGACTCTTGCTACTTCCTTGCATGTCAGAAAGCAGAAATCATGTTGATGCCAGGGGCAGTGACCTTAACGAATAAGTTAATGAAGTCAAATATGACAGCAGAACATAAGAGGCATAAGGAGACATGAAAGAATGTAGTACAGAAAGCAGAGCACAGCTGAAGTGTTCAGCCTTCACTATGAGCTATATTGTCACGTACATACTACTAAGCATATGCTCATTAGCACATGAAAGGAAAAGGAAAGAGAACCTTTCCTCTTCCACCTCCCTCCTTCCCCTGCTTGTAACCTGGGAAATGGGAGGAACTGCAAGAACTTCACACTACTCTCCTGTGAGCAAATGGCAGGGAAGGAATGGAAAGCGCTAAAAGTCTCAGACCTTTCTTTCTTTCCATTAGCCAGAAGAGACCCCAGATGAAGCAGCTACAGGCTGAACTGCTCTTGAAGGTACAGAATTGCAATCAAGATGCTGTTCTGACAACCATCAGGCCAAGAATCACATGTGCTGCCTCTCTCTCTGCTCCCTGTTATTGCAGGCAAGCCATACACCTACAAAGTCACCACAAATCAAGCAACTGAACTGTGCTTTTAGACGGTCACCTTGCCACTACATACAAAGTTAAGTACACACCACTGTCACCAGATACTTACAGGTGATCTGCCTAGCCAAAACCAAAACAAAACAATGTTCCCAAACTCAGATCTTTCAACTCAATAATATTATTTGCAGAGTGCATTTGGGAGCTTATGTTAATAAAACAAATATCACATTTAAATACTGCATGTACTACAAGTGCTGACGGAGAGCATTTTTTAAAGGAGTAAGCACAATACATGTACAGTGTTTTCCTAGGGCATTCGACTTGCAAATTCAACCAGAAATCAATAATAACGGATTGCAAGTTTGTAATTTATGTTCTTAACAGATTCCCTGGCATATCCAGTTTAGCATGGATGCTGATCACATAGGTTTTCATTTGTTTCTAGCATATTTTGTAGCTATAGCATTTAAAAACTAATAAACTAGAAGTCATTATACAAACCTGAAACAGAATGGGTAAACAAATATTGATGTGGTGAATCTGAAAAAGCTATGATTTCTTCGGATTACTAATGTATTATGTTACAGTTTCCCACTTAACTAAAACAATTCACAGTAGTAAGCACCAAACTGAGTAAAAGGTACTTGTAGAGCCAGCCCTTCTGTTGTTACTACAGAGAAAATTTCATACAAGCAAAAGAAAGCACGAACACACCTATCTATGTTCATATGCGTGTGCTTTTCTAGCTCAGTATAACTGCGTACCTCCCAACACATTCTTTGCAACAGACATTTTATTTTTAACTGTCTGATGAAAGTTAACTTGGGGAAGGCAAGAGCGGGACATTTGTAATGAAGACTGAAAATGAATGGGCATCGCTGTATCACTATCAGAGCAGCATTCCAGGACATACAAAGATTAAACGTTACAAGTCTGCATCACACCAGGCTTCAGAAATACACCTGGTGTTTCCTCCGTTAGCTGCTGTTTATCAGATACACATGCGGCCTTCCAGTGGGAAGTGATGGGCTAACAAAAGTTACTTTTCAGGGATAGGTGGGTTTAGAAAGTAGAGCTCAACTCTGGAGCCAGACTAAATTCCAGTTGCAGAGGAAGAAAACAATTTTAATTGAGGACTAATTCTACTTTTGATAGCTAAATCATTCTGCAGTAACCAATTGGCTCACCCACAAAGAATTATCTGGTGTATAATTGCTTCAATACTGATTAATAAATAATAACTGATGGAGAGACTTTGCTGGCAGCTAATAACCAGCTGCAGAAAAGAAGGCCTAAGGAAGAGCCTCAGGCCTTTAACCCAGGTAGTCATTAACTGACAGAAAATGCCTGGTCTTGAGGTCATTACTGCTATCATATAAAAATATTAATATATTTTTCAAATACAGAATAATTTTCTAAAAGCTACAGGCTGAACTGCACAATAAGTGCAGAGTTAGTTTAGCGAGAACTGATGGTTTTGGTTTTTTCTAGCAACTAACAAATGACAGAGCCCAATGGGGAAAAAGTTATTCTGAATAGCTGTTCAACTTGATTTATATTTTTTTAGACTATTAATGAAAGTCAGCTCTTCAGTCTCCTCAAACTGATCACTGCACTGTAGACAAGGGAACGCCCAGCCCAGCTCTTCAGCATCTCATGGATCGCTAGAAGCACTACACTACCTCCAGTCATCTTGTCTTAAGGACAAATATAAAACCATGATCTCATCATGCTGGACCTAAACTAACATGAGCTGTTGGACATGCACTGATTCTGACCTAAGTCTACTTATGTGACTGTTCACTAGCCCTTCGCGGGCAAAAATGATTTTCCACTTGTGCAGAATCAAACAACTATTACTGCATAGATCCCATTTTCGAGACCACTCTATCTTTGTGATATCTAATTACATCTTAGATAAAGTAATAATAAAACAAAAGTACAGCAATAAAGGTTGGCCTTACTGTGGTATGACTCTTCTCATAAGAACTTTCTTAACCTCAAGATCTTTCTCTATATCATGACAAATTACTCGGCACTGATGACTCTACAGCAATGTTTAATATAACTGAAGCCACATGTACCCAGTTGTAAAGGTCTCTTCAAAATGTAACGCACATGGATTCAGCCAGCCAGCCAGCGGAGGTCCTACCCTAAGCAGCTGACCAAGCTGTGGTCAGGCCCACACACTGCCAGTCCTGCAATACATGCTGCAACCATTTTGGAATTGGAGCAGGAGTAGCAAAAGTGAAAATTCCTTTCAGCACTGCCTTCCATCCACATTCCTCCTCCCACTCACCACCACCCAGACAGATAGCCACTTCCTTTCACTGTTGCTCACTCCCATCTGCTCTGGTGCTGCCTGCACTTGCTCTTCTAACCCCTGCACCCACAATTCCTCCTGACTCCACTCCTTTCCACACACTTTATTTTTTCTTTTTAGCAGATACTCCCTCTGACAAGAACCAAACACTTTAAGTCTGCCAGTTGTCACTTCATTTCCATACCTATCTCCACACCCCATCCACAGCAAAAGAGAATAGTAGAAGATGAATCTCCCTGAAACATCTCTCTCAAGCAATTCATTCATCTCCACTGATACACTGTGCTTTGCCCCTGAGCATTCACTCCTTCCACTAACTGAAAAGAGAAAGAATTAGCAGGACAAAAAAAGGAATTAAAATGACTTATGAGACAGTGAGAAGGAATGCAGGATAGTGAGGTTCCATGTCCACCTGACAAAGGAATGAGAAACAGAGGGTTTGGAGAACAGAAGTACAGCTAAACATGAAGTACAGTAAATATAAACCCAGACAGGGCAAAAATAAAAAACAGTAGGAAAAGGCCTACTGGATTGAAAGCACAGATAAAAGACAACAATGAAGAGACAGAGATGATATGACAGGCATTACAATCCAGCCAGCAATATTATGCTTTTAAGAATTACTGACAAAGAATATATGTAAGAGGTATGATTAGGAAACACAACATATGAGTAGAAGCAAGCAAGCATGTGAACGTAAATGAAGTTTTCTGGATTGTTGCACAGCGCAAAGATGACAGTACACAGATCCCATAATTTTCAACAGATACACCTGGCACAACTGCTAGAGCCATACAAAGATCAGCTAAACCAGCTCATAAGGGTATCCCTCCTCCCTCAACACAGCATTACCTCAGGCAGCAACCTGATAGAACTATACTGCTCCCTAGTCCACAGCAGCATAGATGATGGCACCATAGTCCTTTCCATAGGAATCAAGCCCCTGCCCGAAGGCAAAGGCAGTTGCAGTGATTTCCTGTAATCCCAGACAAATCTGAACAACATATTATATATCTGTAATGCATATAAGTCAACTCTGCTTTTAAATTACCTGCTCTGGAAGGGATTCTGATCAGACTCACATGGACTAAAAAGTTATGCTAATGATTCACATCCACTGAGCTGTGCTCCTAGAAAAGCATTGCTTAATTCCCCTTTCCAAATTAATTTTAGTATATGAAATATAGAACATCTTCATGTCTGCAAGAATTATATAGGATTGGCTATTTTGATTAGCTACCTAAGCTTTCCAAAAGTCAGTTTCTGTTTATAACTGGATTTGTACTGAATCTCACGCTTAGGTTAAAATTAATTTTGAGGTCAATGTCATTCTTTGAGAAAAACTAAACGAATAACACTTAACCATTTTTGAGGAACAAAGCTGCTTTTAATCTGTTTCTTCTATTCCTCGGGGAGTTTATCTACCCCTGACCTTTAATAAGACTGGTCAGCAGGAAGAGAGGTGAGATGTTAATCATTAACATGCTGTCAAAATTTGAAAGGACAGCCCTCCCCTCCCCAAATGTTTTGTGTACCAAAACCAGGTTCATGAAAGTGCCAAAATAAAAGTATATGCAAGCTGAAGTCTTTTAGGTGTCCACTATATGTCTACAAAATAAATACAATACACATTACATCAACTGAAGAAAGATTCCCCAATGCAAGAAATGGTCTATCAAGATGGTTCAATATGGAGGTTCAGTTAATCTTCCTAAACATTCATTTATGTTTATATATGTATTATACATTTACGTTCATTGCCATGGATATGGGAGTAACTAAATTTTAGTAAAAAAGTGGCTTCAGAGGAAACCATGAAGTTTAGAATTGCATGTGCCAAGATTCAGGTAATTTCAAATTCACCCAGTACTGTCCATGAACTCCTGGGACTGCAATACAAAAGCCTCAAAAAGATGGATTATCTCAGCAATTCATCTGAATAAACACAGCTCTGAAGTCTTTGCCATGAGCTCACACTTTAAAAGATACTCCTTCAACAAAACCGAACAACAATTAAAAGATGATCAGATCACAAATGGACTGAAAAACAGCAAGATATATTTAACCAATAATTCTGTGTAAACTATTTAGGTGTTCCTGAGCATTAATATACCTCTCTGTGTTAAGGGCATTATAAAAAATGAGAGCTAAAACTCTAGATCAACTGAACAATTTTATGGGATAAGAGACTATCACAACCTGTGTAGGCTTTTGGTCTTCAAGTCTTTGTGAAGATTACCCCCTGATTTGCATAATTGATGGCAAAGTTCTGTATAGTGGTACAGTCAAGGGGATGGAGTATTTGTATTTATGTCCAGACTCAAGCATAACTATCAGGCTCTAGTAGCCACAAATTCCTAACAAATTAATACCTGGATTTTCTCTTCGGATTCCTGTTAAACCTAAAGTCTTGAGAACAGTTTTGCCAAACACGAGAACAGCAGAAAGTTATCAATTATTGTCTGTAAGACATGAGTATGCCTCTGTCTTCAGGGTATAAAACCTACTCAAGCAGCAAAAGTCTATAGCATTCAAGCAGAAAAAAAAAAAATCTACAGCATATGAGCTCTGAATAACACTACAAGAAAATAAGATTCTCCTCGAGTTAAAGAGGAAGTAGGCTGTATCTTTCAAATCTATGGTTCTGAGGTCCATCCCCCATGTTGCACGTATCTGCTTACATGAATGTTGGAAGCTACTGCTTGCAGCTGTTTCTCAGATGAGTCTAGGACATTTCAAAGTGAGACAACAAGGTAGTATTATGTATGACAAACTTGCAAGTGTTACACTGTATTAGAGCACAAGGAACACGAGACTATACACCAAATAACTTCCATCTTATTAGAGCTAAAGGAGAATCTCAAGTAACCAGTGTTTTCTAAAGCTGAAAAATACCAGACCATTCTTAGTTTAAGACCAAATCCTTCAGCAGGTGGAGTACATTACAATGGAACCCATCAACTCCTACCTGGACAGAAGTCTGTTTCAATACTGGCTGAGTAAGAAATGGCCTGATATCTCAGCCTGTTCTATCAGGGCAGTGAACACTCCTCTGACTACTGCAACAGCCAGAGGCACCCAATTCCTCATCCCAAGAGCAATGCCTCTTGTCCAGATAATTAATCTGCTGGTACCAACATTAAAACCAGGCATCCACCTCTCCCTCCTTACTTCTTCGCCCTGGCACTTGTGAGGTCTTTTCTAAACTAATTCAACTCACTAAACTGATAAAGAAACAACCTGGCCAAAAAAAAAAACCAAAGGAAACAACCCAAACCAAAGCCCCCTCCCCCCCAAAAAAAAAACCAACAAATCCAACAGCTTTCAGTCATTGTAGGTAATCACCGGGACTGCAAGCATTGCCACAGTAGTTCCCACATCCTTACACTCACAAGTTAAAGTACCTCAGAGAACCACTTCCTAGCCATGCATCCTCTTCCTCTTTCATGGGGCCAGAGGGTAGTGTCATAGTCTGCTGGCCATGGTATAAAAGGGCTGGAGAGGAGTGAAAGGCTCCCCACTGTCCTACCCCGTTGTCCCAGCAACAAAAAATAATACTCATTTCCTGATCACTTCAGTATGGCCTCCATGAGGGATGCCAATGCAGAGGATTATCCTGGGTCCACCCTCCCACATCTACAGCACAGAACTGAATCTGTACTAGGGCTTTGGCAGTCACACAAAAAGCTGGATCAGAGAACTGATCTGGATGAAAACTCGCCACATTTTCATTTATTTTTTCAGGTCAGTTTTCAGATATATCATACAGCTCTACAGAGCTGAGGGCTGGCACACGAAAGCGAAAGAAAACCCTTGGCTCAGAGAAGGTGGGATCAGCTCCCTCCACAGCAGCTCAATGGTTAGGCTAGCTAAAAGTGGTTACAAAGGTGTTCCTTGACCTCTATCAGCCACAGAAGGGAGGCCTGCAGTCTCTCCTCGTGCCCCCTGGCCACAGTACAGTTATAGAGCATTTGCAAAAGCAGAAGGTAAACACCCCCTTTGCTCAAACACACAGCTTAAACTGCAGTCTAGCCCTCTGCTTCCAAAACTAGCTCTGTTTTGTTATTCACAGTAACTAAGAAGGAAGGGCTTCTCTGTACGTTCACCTGAAAAATCAAGATGACAGCACTGTGAAATATTCTATTAAGTTGACAGCATTTCTCATGTATGTTTTGGCTTGTTATACAGTTCTGAGCTTGATATTTGTAAACAAAAACAAAACTGACATAAATAAAGGATTTTCTCTCTTTTTTTCATGGCATAACTCCTGGAATCGTGCCATATTTGGAAACAACAGCTCCAGAAAGTTAGTGCTTCCATCAACCTGGACCTCCATAGGGAGCTGATAGGTTGTAAAGTCCTGCTCCTGAGCAAGAGATCTAAGATAGGAATTACTTATCAGCCACCTGAGCTAGCACACAGCACACCAAGGGACATGTCAGTAGTGAAGGAAGGAGACTGGAAACCCTGCCAGTATTGCTGCTTTCTTTTAATAAAGTCCCACAAACACTGATATTGAAAAGGCTACAGGAAAAACAAAAGAAAACTTCCCAAGAAAAATCAAAGTGAAACAGCATATTTAAAAGTTTAAAATGTCATCAGACAATCACACCTACTAAGCTAATCAGTTACAAAAAGTATCAAACCAAAAACGTTTGACAAACCTTCAGAAAATGTCCCAAACAACACACACTATCATTAAATAAACTGGCAAATTTTAGGAATGTTAATCAAGAAAATACTTTAAGTACCTGATGTTATGATCCTTTACAAAAAGGGAGCATTTTCAAAATAACAGTGTATTTGATACAACATTAGAAATACTTACAACTACTCCACTCTTGGTGACAGTTTCTCGGTATGTAAAATTGCACACTGCCCACGCTAGGTAATACGTGGACATGAGTGGGGTCTGTGAAAAGTGATCTGTAACCCATCCATCTTCTTCAAAGACAGAAGTTTCAACTGGCATGTTGGACAAAGATAAGTAAGTTGCTTGATGCCTGATGCTGATTTTGAAAGTGGCCTTGTAGATGGGCTCATCAAAGCAAGGAAAGGCTTTTCTGGCATGAGTAGGAGAAAACTGTGTAACACCAAGAAACCTAGAAAAGAAGCAAGAAAAAAAAAAGCCATTACTAACTGTGCACAGCACTTGATTCATGGATGTACCATATAAGATATATTGCTTGACTATTGTGGCTTAAGGGTGGAAAAAAAAAAAAAAAAAAAACAAACTGTACAAAGTATACAGTGTTTGAACACTGCTTTATCACTTCCTCACTACCTGTACTGCAACACAACTGATATAAAGTCTACTAATTTCCTACAAATTTGCAGACAACACACTGATGTTAAATAAATAATCCCTTGCCTGAGGGAGGGAGTCCTCAATTCAAACTAGGATTTAACAGACTTCAGGGAGTTCAGTCTGCCCTCCAACACTGACAGGGCACTCCACGTTTCTTTGGACATGAGAACTTACGGTCACATAGTGCACTCAAGAGGGTCATTGTTTTCCACTGCTGATTACTTCTGTACCGTTTGCATGTAGGTCTGAGACACACTACTATACAGCACTGCTGTGACTGTGTAAGACCAAAAACCCACTCTGTGAGCTTTGCAGAATTACAAATATAAGCAAACGATTAAACAAGCAGAGAGTAGTTCACCATTCTTCTACATGTGCTTTTCTTTTCTGGTGTATTTTATAGAGAACAAATTGACATTCTCAGCTAATGGGTCAAATTATGAAAAAAATCTGTGAAGGAGGAAAAGATATTTACTATGACATTGTACAGAATGGAAAGGCTTTAGTTTGAGAGTAAAATCTGTACCTCTTTGCTTTGGAACAAAAGAGATTTTAATCCAGATAGAGGATAGGAACCTTTCTGGATAGAGACTTGTATTTACACATTTGGAGAAAACCCATGTACAATGATCCCTTTGCAGAAACAAGAAGCTACAATTCAAAGGCTGAATTATGGGGTTCGATAAGAATATTTACTGGCAGCATGCAGGATGAGAAAATGACTATGAGCCAACTATGCAACTGTAAAGGTAGCACATATGTAGGCTTTTTGAGTGGTATTGATTCACGTCTCCCTTTCCAAGGTTCCATCAGTGGAAATAACCACGCAATTTTAGATACCAGGTAAACATTTACCAGAATTTTAGAGGTTGACTAATCATCTGTTATTTCTCTGGGGGAAAGAGGATGGGTGGATAGATTTGATATAATGAAAACAGTGGCACCTGTTATTAATCAGTCTAGAAGCATTATTCTGCAGTATGATACTCTCTAACACCAAAGGGAAAAGAATCTGTAGCCTATAAGGAAAACAAGTTATCTAATTAACTTTTTCTCAAACTTCCTGCATTTTATACATATTTTGGAGCATTGTTTTAAAACAAAAATGATGAAATAAACTTCTTGAAATGTTACACTTTTATCTTGCTCTAGTGCATCCATGCGTGATAGAGAACCAGATACATGTTTTCTAGTGAAATTATCACCTCTTTCAAATAAGGCTAATTTTTTTAAAACTTAAAAAAAAATTCACCACTGAAGCAGTTACTATTGGTCTTTTGTCTAAAATAAAAACCCTTATCTGGCTAGAAATTATTGACGGAATTAATCATATCACATTTTTCTTGTCTCATCATAAAACATGGATTACTAAAATCATAATTCTGCATAAAGCTGCTAAATATAAGGTAAAAAGTTGGTGCCAGGTATTCCAGTCTTAATCCAACAAAATTCCATATTCTCAGTGGAGTTGCACTACTGCAACAAAGCCAAATGAGCCAGTTAAATGAATCAAAGTAATTTAACTTATATGCAAACTATTTCAAGTGGACCTGATTCTGCATTCTAGGCTTACTCTAAACAGCTACAAACATCGACAGAAGTTTCAAATGAGCACGAAAAACTGTACTGGCCTGTTACTAATAAAGCAAGAATAATGAACTTTCCTCTGCAATTAACAATTTTAATGAGCTCAGACACACATGTAAATGCATACTTAGGGAATACTGCATATATCCAACACCCTCTAAATAAGGAAGTGGGTTTTTCACTCCACTTCTTGCAGATCCTATCAGTAGTCTTCTAATACTTATGTTTTAGGCCATTGAAACAATCCCTTCACCAGGCTAATAGAACTTCATAAACTCCGCATCTTCTGTACTCTCACAGATAGATATATCCACATACACATAACTGGACAAACACTGGGCAGTCAATATTTCATACTACCAATAACAGTGATATTTATAACGTGCATTACTATCAAACATCGACTTGCTTGTTGTGCCATAAAGTGAAACAAAAAACACTGCTTCCTAAAGACTAAACTCTTACACGTTTAAAAAACAAAACCACCCAAAACATTGTCTGTATCTATTTCTCTCTGTGTTAGGAGGCAAAATCAAGCAAAACTTCTATAGCATGCGAAAAGTGAAGAGCAGGCTGAAGGATTTCATCCATCTCTCTACACACCTCTCTGGGCACTGACATTTTTATCTCCAATTCCCCAAAATATCACCATAAAAAGTTGTACTCCTGGGAATGACAGCCTTGCAGCCTGTCTTCTCAGCATACCCACGGCAGTAATTTGCAGGTGTTTTAATTCCACCTCATCTATTAAAGGAAGACATGTGTTTCCTCAACAACCTATCTATTTTGACATCTTAGTTGTTATAAGATGGAAGAATATGTCTGTTTGTTTTGTCTGCACGATGTAAGATTTTTTTTTCCTTTTCATTTATGCCAAACTTTGATGTTCATTTAAATTATGCGTGCATATTCTTATGGTACTCTACAGTAGCTCTGTATTAAATGTCTGTTGATTACTGCCAGTAAATTCTGGCACATAATGCAAAGTAAATTTGTAGCATATCACTTGTATTTTACATTTCAATTAAAGTAGCAAAGATTGCAGTAAGAAAATAAATACTTTTATGCAGCTATCAACATTTCAGGCTGATTTATGACTTTCACCTGTGAAGACCACAGAAAATGAACTAACTTTAGGAAAAAAAATTATAAAGTGAAGGCATTACTGTGTTTGTGAAGCCTCACAGTTCACCAGAGTTATTCACTCCTCATGTACAACAAATATGAAAAATGATGGTTTAGACCCTTTTATAGCAACTGCTACTCCAACAAGGTTGCTGTATTTTAATCGAATATAAAGATGTCAAAAAGCTAAACCCCTGTTGGAACATCAAGGTCTCTCAGAGCATGAGAAGCCTGTCTGTCTACCATAGTAGAAGCCATCCATGTTTAAGGACTACAAATGGTTATATGTATTACATTAAAAATGGGTTATTAATCAAAATGCAAATTGCTACACTGCAAGAGCATGCTCTGAACAAAGAAGTGCCCTGGTTTAGAATGTGTATTATTTACTTTAAACTATAAGTGAGTCGTTAAGCCTATGACAGTCGAAAAAACAGTACTTCTATTAAACACCTTAAACTATAACCAGGCATTGATTACAGTTTTAAAAACGTTTTACTGAAAGAAATATAAATGAGCCTGTGTAAAGAAAAAAATGCCACCGATTTCAATATAACAATGCTACCTTATACAAGGTAAGGATCTTGCCCACTATGATGATATTCAAGTACATTAAAAACAAAGCGACTTGTATCTGAAAGGTTTCACAAACGAGTACTGGGAAACACATTTTACCATCGCTTTCCACACTGTGTCTTAAGCTATCTTGATGATTCAAAGAGCAAACAGGCTTTTTTTTGTTGGTTTTTAAATCATAACTGGGGCATCAGTACTGAAGTGTGGTACAGTAACTTTGGAGAAATGTCACTGCCACACCTGTTTGACACTTCAATTATTCCTACACAAAGCCTAAATACGCAAGAAAAATACTTAAATACTTTCATGGGTTTATAAAGTGAATTATACCCCCTGCTGCTAACAGTATTTTGTTTTCTGATTTGCCCAATTCCATGCAAGTCCATAAGAACTCCCGATTACCCCAGTATTTCACCCCTCCATTTACCCACATCTTTTCCTACAATCATTCTTTTTCAGATTTCCATTTTATTTCACTGTGATGATAAATCGCACAAACTTAATTTCAATCCTGCTTGCAGTTCTAACATCGGGCTGTTTAAAATTGTCAGTAATCACAGTAATGAAAATGTTTTAATACAAGGGCGGTTGATTTAATTGAGTTGGTAAGCACTCTTTTTCTGACTTGTATTTTTGCCCAGTTCATCCAACTATAAACTCTTTGCTTCACTTTGCCACACAGAACAGTAAGAGAAAACCTGACACTTCACAGATGTTTCAAGAAAGGACAGCTTAAAAAAACCCTAATTCTACAATGATAAACCATGCCAAAACTATCCAGAAGCCCGTCCCATCTTTCCTCTCTATTACAAATCCTGATTGTGGTTGAAGAAAACTACTTAAAAAAAAGCTCTGTAACTGCCTCAACGGGGGCCTCCACAGTGACCGTGCCTACCGTAACAAGGGCCTCAAAAGGGACCCAAGAGCTACAATAACAAGAGTAAATAGAGAACTGCATTGAGCACAGTGAAAACTGCCCAGGTTTGTCCTGTCACGGGGTGTAAATGTGCAGCGATCCGGCTGCACCAGGTGGAGTAAACGTATTCGCGTTACGTGAAACAACATCCCACCACCTTTTTCTTCAAATAATGAAATAAAAACAAAACAGCAGAGAAGTTCTGCTCCCCTACACGCTGCTATCTGTAAGCTGGCGAGGCCGTCACACGAGGACACGCGGTAGCCGGGCACAGAGGCAGCGTTCATCAAGCAGACCCGCAGTCTCCGTGCCGGGCTGCCGCGGCAGGGACAGAGCCGCCGGGGTGTTTCACTCGTGCCACCCCTGGAAGTTCACTCGCTCCCACCGTCCATTTCCAAGCCGCGCTGGGGCACCCCCTGACCCGCCGCCGTCCCCTCCCGAGGCGGGGGGCGCAGGCGGAGCGCTCCGCTCACCCGCCGCCCGCCCCAGCTCACCCCGGCCCGCCCCGGCCTCCCGCACGGCCCCGGACCGCAGCCGCCCCGCAGCCCTGCCCGACCCAGGCGGCTCCCCCCGCCCCGGCGGCGCCCGGCCTGCCCCCCCGCCCCCCGCGCCCCCACACACCCCCACACACCCCCTCAGCTTCGCCGCCGCCTCCCACCGCCGCCCGGCCGGCGGGGCGGAGCGGGCAGGGGAGGAAGGGCTCGCGGGCCCCGAGAGCCTCCGCAGCTCCGCCTTCCCAGCGCCAGCCCTCAGGAGCGGCCGGACAGCGCGGGGGGGCGTTGGGGGGGACCCCGCCGAGAGAGGCGGCGGCGGCGGGAGGCGAGGCCCGGCCTGCGCTCGCCGAGCGCCCTGGCCACCCCCCGCCCCGCGGCAGCCGGCCGAGCCCCGCGCCCCTCGGAACCGCCGGCGCCAGGCGGCGCGGATCCCGCGGCCTCCCCCGCCTGGCGGCGCCGCGGCCCGCCGGGTCCTAGCGCCGCCCCGCCCGCCCGAAGTTCGGCGCCGAGGGGCGGGGGCCGCCAACTTCGGCCCGAGTTGAGTTGGGGCGACGCGGGCGCTACGCTACCTTCTCTCGCCGTGGAGGACGTAGGAGCTGCGGAAGAAGCCCAGCAGCTCGTTCTCGATGAGGGCGTTGTAGATGATCTTGAGGTTGTAACTTCTCTGCACCTCCAGGCTGCGGTTGAGGACGACGACGAAGACCTGGGTCGGGGGGTAGAGGAAGGAGCGGGCCACCCGCACGCCGCCGGCCAGCTTGTCCTCGGCCACGCGGACCGCCTCGATGTGCATGCGGTGGGCGTGCAGCACGATGTAGCGGCTGGCGTTGCGCACCTCCAGCTGCAAGTTCACCTCCCCGCTGAAGGTGAAGTTCTCCATGAAGGCGCTCAGCATCAGGTTGTAGTGCAGCGGCCGCAGGTGCCGCGGCAGCCGCGGTCGGGCCCAGGGCGGCAGCTGCCGCCGCCGCTGCCACTCCTCCTCCTCCTCTTCCTCCGCCGCCACCGCAGCTTCCCCGCCCCGCGCCTCTTCCTCCTCCTCCTCAGCCGGCCGGCCGGGGGGCTGCCCCGCGCCGGGCGGCTGCAGGGCTGCCCCGGAGAGGCTCCCGTTGCCGCCGGCCCGCGGCGGGCCGTCGGCGGCGGCGCCGCACTCCTCGAAGCGGACGCTGAGCAGCACGGCGATCATGGTCACCGCCAGCAGCGCCAGGATGGAGACGGCGAAGCCCAGCACCAGCCGCTTGTGCACGGCGATGTGCCGCTCCGTGGTGCGGGGTCTCGGCCCCGCCGCCTCGGCCCAGGGGCCCGGCGGCAGCCCCCGGCTGCCGTTCCGCAGGGCGGCCTCCTCCTCGATCATCATGGGGGTGACGGGCGGGCGCTTCTCCCGCTTCTCCTCCAGGGCCATCACGGCAGCGCCGCCCCCGCCTCCCGCGGGGCCGCCGCCCCCCGAGGGGGCCCCGAAAGCATGGGAGGTTCCGAAGCGGGGGGGGGCTCTCGGCCCGGGGCGGTGGGGGGGGAGGTGGGGCACGCGCCGCCGCGCCGCCTCTCACTTCCCGGCGCTCCGCATCCCCCTGGCTGCCGGCAGCCCCGCCGAGGGACGGCCCCCGGGCGGGGGGACGGGACGGGACGGGATGGGGCAGAAGCCGGCGGCGGGCGCTCCTCGCCGTCCGTCCGCCCGCCCGCCGGGGCCGCGCCGCGCAGACAACTTGTGCGGCTTCCGCGGGGCACTTCAGCACATGCCGCCGAGCGCACCTCGGCGCCCAGGGGCAGGGCTCCGCCGCCCCGGCCCCCCCCGCTAGCGCCGCCGCCCGCAGGGAGCTCGCCTCTCCCCGCGCCCCCAGCCGCCGGGGTCGGGCTCCGCGCCCGGCCCCGGCAGCGCCCGAGCCATGCGCGCCCCGCGCCGCCGCGCAGGGGGGGGTCGCCCCCGCGGGGCTCGCCCGGCACCGGACAGCGGCGGCACCGGACAGCGGCGCCGGGCCTGGCCCGTCCTTCTCCTCCCGCTCCTCCTCTTTCTCCCGGCGGGGCTGGCTCCGGAGAGTCACTCCGCGCAGCTCCTCTCTGATTTTCTGTCTCCTGCAGGTAC
This sequence comes from Strix aluco, assembly GCF_031877795.1. Taxonomy (NCBI): domain Eukaryota; kingdom Metazoa; phylum Chordata; class Aves; order Strigiformes; family Strigidae; genus Strix; species Strix aluco. The sequence goes on from NC_133935.1 coordinate 47,564,756, forward strand.
GGAGCGGTCTCCCGGCTGGCTCGGGCAGCGGCGGCTATATATAGGCACCGGGGAGAGCGAGGGAAGGGATGGGAAGGGAGGAGAGGCGGGCAAGCCCCGCCGCCCCTCGGCTTCAGCGGCTGCTCCGGCTGCCGGCGGTGACGGCGGCGCCCCGGGGGAGCGGGCGGGGGCGGGGGGCGGGGGCGACGCGGGGACGAGGGAGGCTTTTCTCCGGTGTGTCACACGCGGCGGCTCCGGGGGAGGTCGCTGAGGCGGCGGCGGCGGGATCCCCGGCCGGGGCGAGCGGAGGGCGAGAGCCGAGCTGCGCCGGGAACGGGGCGGCTGCCCGGCTGCCAGGGCTCCGCGCCGCGGGACTGCCCACGGTGATACGCGTGTGAGTGCGCTCGCGACATAAACATTGAACCCGTGTCATATTTATATAGACTTAATAAAGAGCCGCCGACTACGGCTTGGACAACAATAGCGCTGTCATACTAACGCGGTGATGGAGCCGAAAAAAAGAATAAATACTCCTACTTAAATCGATAGGATTAATATGCCGAGAAAAAACACTCTCCAAGTGTTGGCGGGGACTTTCAGAAACCCCCTTGCCCTTACTCCGCGGCCCCAGGACAGCCTCCTCACTCCTGCTCTCCCACTTGCCCGCGCCGGCTGGACCCCACTTCTCCGTTGGAGGGATTTAAGGATGTGTTAAATGCTGCCCGGGGTGATACACCGACACGTGGCTTGAGCAGTCCTAGGAGAGAAGCCCGGTCTGGAAAACTGAATTACTGAACCTGAGCCCGCTTCTTCCACCTGCCCCCAAACTTTTGCACATAGGGACTGCAGAAACACAGAATTAATATACACAGCGAGGATCTAGATCAATGTCTGAAAGCATCCCCGTTCCCCGTATTTTGCTTGCGTACTTCAAAAACTATCTCCATTCATTTTCTTTTTTGAAGCTCTTTAGCTCCAGTCTTGTAAGCAGTTACAGATGTGTTTATCCACGGCTTTCAGTCCTGTGGAATCTATGGGAATATATGCTGTACGTCAAGTTAAATGCGTACATAACAATTTGCAGAATAAGGGCCTTATTTTCCATGGTGAAGAAAAAAGGGAAAAAAAAATCAAGTCCTACACTTCTTCCGTAAGCAAAGCAAATCTTCAGAGTTTCATGAAATGTGATATATTAGCCATTTTACTTCCCAAAGGGATGCCTGATCTCTGTTTTCCCTGAATCTACTACGTCTTCTAGAAATGTTATCTGACTCCGTGTGCCGTTGCAGAATACGAATGATCATTTACTGACACTCAAACCAGTTTAAGTCTAAGGAATACCAGTCTAAGGAATTTACCAGTTTCCTTACATATTCCTTAATTTTCCTGGTATATTTCTACATAAAGATTACATATAGGTCTACTCTCCCTGGAAGGAATCGAGCCTTTGTTTTTATCTTGCAGCACAGTCTGATAAAGGCTTGTAATCTTAACTATTCTTCATTATAAGTATGTTGATAGACTTGCTAATTGTCTTTGTATGTCCTAGGAGGACTAAGATTTTGCTCCATAACTAGCCTTCCCGCACATTTACTGCAGCATTACTTGGCTGCCCACCTGTTACAACAGGCCAAAGAACAGAAACATTTTATTATCTGAAAATAGCCTTCCTTATTTGTTGACTGAAGTTTGAGGCAGAAAGGTAGAAAACTATTGCTATGTGATTTGGGAAAAAAAAAAAAAAAAAAAAGAAACGAACTGACACTGCAAAATAACATCCAAAGCTACAGGTTTAAAATGTCAGTTTCTATATGTTTCATTAAACCCTTTAAAAGTGGGCACAAAAGAAGTGCCTGAGTGCTTGTAAGATTTTGTATGCAGGCTGTCAGTATCAGGCATTAGTAAAACAGGCAGTGTTTCCCTCTATCGCTTTCTGCAATGGTTTTTAAGTTATGTTTGTTCCCATCAGCAGCGCAGGGAGACATTCAGGCAAAGATGTGCTTCAAGAGTAGAAGTAGCCCAGAATACAGTGGAACAGTTTGCATTTATAAATATTTTTAATTTTTAATCATATTTTTCATTAAATACAAGTTTCCCAGGTTGAAGTTTTTGTGAAGACTTCTCAAAAAAGTGGTGAGTGCCAGGCAGTTAGGCTAACCAGCTCTGCCACTTTTAAAGAGGGATGTACAGCTGCATGTGACAGCACAGGAGCATCATTCTGGCCTTCTCAATATACAAATAACAAATACATCACTCTCCAGGCTGAGATCTTCCAAAACCAGCTGAGGGAGTTAGTCACACACACAACTCAGCTTTGACAATATTAGTCTATAAATTGAAGGGCCAGTACTGGAGAGGGTATGTAAAGATTTAAGGTGCATGCTAGTAAGAAGCCATGAGGCTAATTCCTTTTAAGACAAGTTGAAATAGCACAGAGCAAGGTATGAGTGACAGGAGTTAAGGCTGTTTATATTCACCTTCAACTTTGGTCCCATTACTCAAAGGATCGAGAGGTTTGCAGCCCCCCTCCATCCCTCCTTGGGCTTCTTGTCAGTCTGGAGACTTACGATAAGAAGGTGGTGCTAGGTACTGTGTTAAATAGCTCTCGCGCCTCGACTCATCCATCATTCTAAAACTGCACATTACTAGATTAACCTCTTCTTCATATTAGTAATGATGGGTTTCTAAAATGTAGCTTGACCAGATACAGGTCAAGGGAAGTATTAACTTATTAATTTGTTCTCAAATGCTACTCTCTACAAGAAGTTCTGTGTACAGATTGTTATTTATAGACGTTTTCATGAGAAATTATCAAAGGCATGGGTCTCCCAAGAAACAATTTGTGTACATCTGGGAAAAATTCCTGTTTTTTCATTTGTCCACAGTTACAAGCATAGACATGGATTTCATGGGTATTGCTTCTGAAGCTTGCAACTCCTTTGGTCTTTCTGCAAAGACTGTTGGAAAATACATCCCATCATGGATCATTTTTTCAGCAAAATCCTGATAATGACTTCCAGTTGTTCAAGACTTCCCCTAGGCCATCAACATCTTGTATGCAATCTCATTTTATGAGCTTATAGGATAGGGCTTCAGTTACTCATACAAAATAAAAGAGCATGTCTCACCTTAACTGAATTGCTGTGAAGATGGCCCTCCCTAGACAAGTGTCAGAAGAAACATGGATAAACTTCAGACAGCACAGTTTCCAATTCTATACCGGCTTATACTGTGGCCAGCGAAGAGCTGATGAGGGACCCCCATAAAGCTGTGGTTTACATTATGTTAAGATTGTGCACAGACACCTCTCAGTATTCACACTGGTGCTTTACAGGCTTGGAAGAAAAGCTCCATAAATGAGCAACCTTATTGCATATCATGCATCTGGGTACAGTTCATCCAAACAGGGGATCGGCACATTACAGTTTTCCAAGGCTGCCTAACTTCCTGCTTTTTAACCTGAGTGATCCATCCTTCATTCATCTGGGTATATCAAAAGTTTACAGACAGACTTTATCATACTGACTCCACTCACACAAAAAAAAAAAAAACATGGTAAAGGGCTCAGAAAATGTCCATGCAAAGCCCAGAAACAACTGGAATTTATACAGGGAAGAATTACAGGGGGAAAAGACAGTGGCAGCCCACATCAGTCAGTGCTCCACTGACCCTTTCAGCCTCAGTCAGGCATTTCTGTGGTCATAGTTGGATTCTCCTTGAGTACCCATAGCTCTTAAACCCTTCTGTTTAAGTGCTAAAACAGACTACACTCAGCCTACTAACATGCTGGTCAAAACACATCAATAAGGGGACCTCTCAAAGTTAAGAACTATTCACTTCCCACAGATCCAGCTCCCAAGTGGCTGTTACTTACAAGACCAAGTGGGGGTTGACTGAGAGATGACTGTTTCCAAACCACAACAGGTTGCCAGAGAAGCAAAGAGGAAATCAGTAGCCTATCATCCGCTGGCTTTGCAAGTTATGACTAATTCCCCAAAGTGCCACTGCCTAACAGGGCACCATTGTGTCCTCTTACAGTGGGCCAAAGGGAGTGGATTAGGACAGTGGTCCTACCTTTAGTGGTTTTGGGATTGGTTTTGGTTTGGGTTTTTTTCTTCCAGAAGATGTTTTCAGTAACATGTCAGGTTTAACATATGGCACTGGGGAATACACCTTCTGTTTAGTTTAAAATTTGATGCTAAGAAAAATGCTAAAGGAAAGACTTTCTAATTAAAAGCCGAAACAGCCAAAACACTGGATTGTAAAACAACCTGACACACAGTGATTTGTGCTGGTTTAAACATACCAAGAAAAGGAACTTTCCTTCCATTGTTCTCTGCTCCTTCACCCTCAAGTCACCTCTATAAATTACCTTTTTTCTTACTTGAGACCAGTGGCATTAAGCACTATTTATATTTAGCTTATAATTAGAGATGGCCAGATCACTAGATACGGCTTCATCTTGGACAAGTTTTGTATTTCCTTTTATAAAGGAACAGACATAAGAGGAAGGGGCGTGGTGCTGCACTATGCTGTGGGTAATACCCTATCTAATGGGAAGCTGGAAGTTTGCCACAGGACAGACAGGCTCCCTCATAATCTGGATCCTTCCTCCCTCCTCTCTTATCATCACCTCTTGCTTTTCAGTCATCTCTGGAAGTCATCTCTGGAGTTGGAAGGAACATCAGGGGAGACATCAATGGAGTGTTGCCTGTGTACCACCAGGCCCCAGTGACCACCCGCTGCTTCCCATTCACCCTGTGCTTTGAAATTGTACCATCGCCATTCTTTGCTGTGGAATTTTCTTCCTTTTTATTTCAGTCCTCTTAAAACTACTCCATACTACCCTACTAAATCATATCACATTTTTTACCCAAAAGCCAACATTTTCTATCTCAAGTTTTAGGATAAAAATATCTACTTTCTTATGAGAATTAAATATTTTAAATTTCCAAATTAGGTGGCTAAGAAGTATTATTTTCCCCAGATGTTCTGTTTTCATATTTATCCACATCTATTCAGCGACTGATTTTTCTTTTTCTTCCTTTCATTTCTTTTTCCTCATTTCAGCAGCAATTTAAGGAAGAAAACAAGTGTCCTCATTCTCCACTAGCAAGTTTTAGTTAAAGTATATTGCAATTTCTTTACAGGTTTTTTTTTTCTCGGTGTTTTTAAACACAGCTTCTTGAAGGTGTTTTTTTCCAAGCATGAGCCATTTCGATTCCACAAGTTCAATAATGCCATGTTGTTAGTAGTGGGATGCAGAGCATAGATATAATACTGTTTGTTTCTTTCACTGAATAATTACACTTAAAACTGTCTAATTGGAATCAATTAGTGGTAAGAAGTTAGTCTCAGGGGGAGAAGAAGAATTTGTGTAAACTCCAGATTGTGTTAGGAACCAACATTTCCACACCTAGATCATGTTTTACCTGCGAGTTCGGCACCTTTTTCACTGAAAAATACAAGGAACATGGTAGTAGGCAATGCAAAGGTTTATTTCCATTAAAAACACATTTTTTAAAACATCTGTGGATAATCTCTTCATTCATTTAACACTACAATACATGTTCAGATTTCTGGTACTGGATGTCAACGCAGACAGTATAGTGTGTTTTGTTGAGCATTATAAACATCCTGTGCTCTTTTATTTCTTTCAATATCCAATTTCCCATTTTATGAGGGAAAAAAATAGATGTTCCCTCGTGGGTCTCCTCATCCAGCTAAGCTAGACAGTCCCTCCTTATGCAAGAGCACTTATTGTTTGCCATCACCTGCTTCAGGCCCACTTTTGTGTCTGGTAGACACTACATGAGTATGTGAATGTATTTAGTCAGCTCCACCATAACCAGTAGTAGCTATGGACTCCCTGAGCAGGGAAACTCACCTTCCCAGTGAAAATATCTTAGGGATCTGTGACTTGCCAAATGTCCTAGATAAGCGTAAAATAGACAATTTTTGCAGAAATATGGCCAAAACTTAACACCTGCATCAAGAAGATTGATCTGTAAAAACAATAACAAACATCTACAAACAGAATCACTGTGAAATTCCTCAGTCCAAATTTTGATTGATCCCAAACTTTCTCCAAATAAGGACTGAAATGAAGAAGGTCAGCATGTATTTACGGTTGCTGTGTTTTTACGATTCCAACAAAGCACTTTGGTACGTGCTGAAACATGGCTTTATTTGGGCTAGCCTTTAAAACAGAGCAAGTGCCGAAGGGGAGTCATAAACAGGAGGGGATAACCCACGAAAAGGAAGACAAGCTCAGCTGAATGGGCAGGATCGTTTGCCTCAGTGCTCATCTTGGCCAGAATTTGCCTGGGTTTGCTTTTACTGGGATCCTGAGGAACAGACACTTTTATTTCCTCACACAGTGAATAATGCGAACCAACTGAACGAGGTCTTTGGATGTAGAATACCAGCTATTTATTTTTTTAAAAAAACTGTTTGCAGTGGTAAAACTATTCTGAATACATCACTTTAACCAGTGTTTAAAATACATGAAAATATCCTCCCTAGTAATTTTAGAGTCCAGTCTTTCTAGTTACACATGGATCACTCTTGATTTCCAGGGTGGCTGCAAAATTGCAACTTCATTAAGCATCAAAATACATTACCAATACACCTGATCATTTGGTGGGTCCCAGAGCACACTACCATGTATTCTGTAATACTGCTCACCTCACAGAAAAGTATTTTACAATCACTTTAAGGATTATTTTTTCTTAGTGTATTGGTACTATTTTGTTTGTCTCTGCAAGTAAACTCCTGCCCCCTATCGCCCTTAATAGTACTGATCCATAAGCACACACATCAGAAGAAATAAAAATATTATAGTTGGTCTGATTATAAAGGTCTAGAAATTACTCTGATGCAATTTATTTCATTATGTTGTAGGCTTCAGGTCAGCAGTCTACAGAACAGTCATGGCTGCTACTTTCTTGTCTGAAAAGTGTTAATCTGACCACTCACTTGTAACTTGAATCTCAAAAGTAGTTTCATGATTAAGATGTTTTTGGTGAGAATTCATACTCATTATCAAAGGGGCAAGATTTAACCCCTGTTGGTATTAAATTCTTGATCACAGAACCATATTATTTCAAATAATATGTTTATGGAATAAGAGCAGAGCACTCAACAGGAAAGGTGTAAAAATTAAGCAATCAAAACATTTCAGTAGAAAACTCATTCACATTGCAGACGATAAATAATTCCTTGTGTCGTATCTCTTACCATCATGACTAATAACTGAAAAGAAGATTTCAGCTTTTAGTTCATTTAAATTCTTTTATTTCTTGGAGAAGAAAATTAATTAACTACATTCTGATCACAGTTATCCTCCTTGAGATTCTAGAACTGTGATAAGTAGATGACCTAAGTCTTGTTCATTCTCTTTAAAACTTAACTTTTGATGTGGGACGGGGGCAATGAACCATCTTTGCTGCTATATAGCTTTAAGGCTTTTCACAAAATAAAATTTAACTGACAATAAAGGAAGCATGCTCCTAATTAAAATAATATTGATTCAGCATATGGTATTTTGCCTTTGGTTTTCACTTTTTATTAGCCAAGTTGTCACTTTTCTCTTTAGTGCCACCTTGTGGGTCAGACAGTTATAAAAGCACACAAATCTCTCTGGCTGCACTAAAAATAGTCACGATCTGGCATTGAGAGCATCATGTGGAAGGGGGGAGATTGTGTCTTTCGGGTTTTAGGACATCTTTTTTTAAGAAAAAACAATAATGTACAGAGAAAAATTTTGCTATACATTTATAATAGGTATGCAAGAAGACAGAACGATCTCTTTAGGATTGAAAGTAATACGATCTACAGAAAAAAAATCAATGCTCATTTACAGGATAATCATCAAACTTATCTTGGAAAATGTAAGTGGCAAGCTCTGACTTGTGTGATTTTTAGCACAAGAAAAATGCTCCTGTACTTAGTGCCATTAGTTCTGCAGCAGCTCCCCATGAGAAGTAAAGCTAGATAATTGTAAACTCCCACTAATCCCACTTTCAGAAAAGATGAATGATCAGATGCAACATCACAGCATACTTGCCTATGAAATTCAGGGTGGATGCACGGCAGCCTCAGATTCTGCTGATGATAAAGCACAGACATTCAAAAACTTATATAAAAAATGAAAAGTGTCAGGGGGCATACGTACTGCAAAGGACGTTCAGATTGAGACTTGGCTAGAGTGTGGTCACAATATGTGTTCTCTAATACAGCACTAATAACTCAGCTGTCCCCTAACCTTACAGAACTGCACAAATACATCCTCATACATTACCGGGAGGAACTGTGGACAGTGGAATTATGTTCAGTTTGTCTTCTTGAAAGGAGCAGAGAGAATCTTTCCGATGTTTCTAATTTTTAAAGAGCCCTTTCTGTTACTTTTATTAACCCTTTTTGTTGCTTAATGCCAATAACATTGGAAGCTATGAGAAGTTTTTGTATGTTATAAGCCCCCAAACAAAGCATCTTCTTAATTTTGTTCTCCATACACATTAAAAGCAACAAACCACTTTAAGCTTACAAATTCTTCTAGCTAGCCAGGTCCTTTGCATTCTAATCTCTTACTAAAAACAGACCTATAAAGGAAAATAAGTCATCCCTGAAAGTCTCTTAAATTAAATCAAGTAGTCCTGTATCAGGTAATCTTGCTGGTAAGGAGAGGGGTCATTTTAGATGGTAGCTCTTGGGTTTTACGGAAATTAGATTTCATCCTTAAGACATATGATCAGAACTAGTGACACAGAATATAAGACAGTAGAAAATGCAGTTTTCCATGATCAGATATAGCTACTATTTAGCCAGAAAGAGACTAGGGAGTTGCACAGGAGCACATGCCACAGCAGGCATTAAAATTCCGTGAGTTCAGTGAAATTTCCCAAGGATGAAAAGCCCGGTAAACTCCCCTGCATATACACCCTACCAACAAGAAGGTAGGTGTCCAGCAGTTTCTCCGAGTCTTAGTTAAGTTCAAACATGGTAAATTCAGCTCAAGCAAACAGATTAAAGTAGGAAGACAGCTCACTAGCCCAGACTGCAAAAAAACTCAGCAACTGACTTCCCAGTACAGACACAGCCTTCTTCCATAACCCCTGTATTCCTGTACTCCTTTGCTAGTTTTATACCTCCAAACAGTGGAAAAGCCTTTGAGAAAAGATCTATTAATGACTGCATGGTGTTCAGATGCTACACCCCATGGAAATACTGAGACAGCAATGGCTGGCTTAGCCAATCACATTCCAAAATTTGCTGCGAGCTGAACAGCCACCCACTGCAAAACACTGGTGGGCAAATGCTTCTCTACTGAGAAGACAGGACAGCAGAAAAGTAGTTGCAATAAGGTTGAGTGAAGAATGACACAGAAGTGAGAGAGCTTTCACCCTGTGCTCACATCTCAGCAGTTGCTCAGGATACAGCTATAGAGACAGCTGTCTCTGCAGGACTCCACCATGCATCAGTTATCCTCATCACTCTTTCTCCACCTTTTCTCACACAAACCTTCACATAGACCAGACTATGATCAGTTACCAGGTACCTCTATGTATTTACCAGCACCAGAACACATGCACTGGCAATCTGCCTCTCTGAAAGCTGCACTTACTGGACTGAGGAATGGCCACATGCTTAAAATGGGCTTTGGATATTTGGTTGTTTGGGTTGTTTGGGGTTTTTTTACACTCTTGAAATCCTGAAATGCTGCAAAAACATCAGATGTAGTTTTAAGTGGGGAGAGTGAGTGTAATGGTATAAAACAAATACTCTAAAGAAAAAAGTAATGGGATACCCAGGACTGCAACCATTGTTCATTCAGAAAGTCCTTGTGTTATTTTTTGGGAAGTACTTGACAGAACTTCGTTCCATTTTGTATGAGGGGTTTTTAGCCTCTGCTGCATCAGAAAGAACATACATGCACCACAAGCTATGCTTCTGCCAGGCCTAGCCTCCTGCCCCTCAGCCCGAGCTGGTCAGCAGTCCAACCATCTCACTGGCAACTACACTCACGACTAGCGAGGTCCAATGAGTCAGACAGTCAGTGACAGAGTCCAGACACCAGTTCTGCAGGGATGTGACCAATTTGCCTGCCCCACTCTTCAGACATTCACCCACATACTTCGCTTCCCAAAGAAGCTGCTCAATTTGCTTTTGAAAAGTTGCATACATAAATAATTTCACATGGTTTTATTTGAAATACAAGTTCTCCAGATCCCAGGAAATTCCAATTTTAACACTATATGCATATGCAGATGGCAAACATAGTTTTCCTAGACTGCAGTACAGAGAAGACTAGCAATGTCACCCTGCTTCAGTAAACACCAGAGCCTTGCCTTTGCAGTATTTCTAGTTACACTGAATTGTAAGTATCTGTATATCTATGTAGCATAGCATCACCTGGAAGAGCTGTGATCCAGCTGGGTTGGAGAGGTTTAGCTGCTTTAAACACCGTGCTGTTCAGACTGCTCCAACATGTTTTTCAGCAAGATCATCTGTGCAAGACCAAGTGCCACACAGGTGGCACTGCACAGAGTCTCTGCACAGCACCAAGCTGTACTGCACAGCTGAATCCCACCAAAGCAGCAGAAGCCTGCTCTGACCAGCAAAGCCTGTTGCACATGCTTGCAATAAAGTCAAGCATCTTCATCCCATCTGCCCTCTCCAATCATAAGACAGTCCCAATAGATAATAAACAGCTCGAAGTCACACCCTGTAGATGCAAGAGGTTGCAAACTCAGCTACAAGCCCCTACCCTAACTTGAGACACTCTAGCCCAGCCCATTCAGGTGGAAGCAGGGATGTCCAGAGATGCTCTGTCCTGCTCACTCTAGAACAAGCAATAGCAAATCATCCTTCCCTATCTCTCCCTCTTCCTTTGCAGCTTCCTAGCTCGCCGTTTGAGAGTTTTCCTCTCCACATTGCTTTTTCCACCACTCCTGTCATCCTGTACCTCTGACGCCTCTCTCCGGGGAAGCCTGCAGCCTCACCACTTGCTGCCCTGTAATGCCCAGACAGCTGTCTCTTACAGCAAGTGGTTCAGATCCACAGCTTGATCTTAGCAAGGGCAGTTAATTAAGCCATTCATTAACCTTTCCCTGAAATGTGGGCAGGCATGGCATACTCACCCCATCCCAGTAACTGAGGGCAGTAGTAGCATCCGTAGGTTATCATTCTGCATATGGACCAGCAATATAGAGCGCAGGTGCCAATGGGCTTTACAGACACATCTTTATCAACAGCAGAAGGAAGGTTAAATCTGGGTGAGATTTTAAAAGGTGTGTGCTCTTTTTATGAATATTCTTTTGTCCTCCCCTCCCCCTCCAAAGCTGATGTTCTTTGCGTCAACCACTTCATCCTGCTTTAACTCCCCTGTCAATCCTCAGACATCTCACCTCGGCTTTAGTCTCCATTTGTCAGGCTCCTCACCACAGCATCAATCTCCTGCAACACCTCAGTGCTGAAAATCATGATGTGACTTATACAAATGAGATTTTTATGTGAGATTTCCAATAAGGTCTCAGATCTCACCATGAGGGCCTAACAGACTTCGTACAGCTAAAATATAGCAAAGCAAATTTTTTTTCTGTAGTTTTGATTCTGAAATGCATCACAGCAGAGAACAGTTTAAATATAAACAGAAAACACTGCTCGGTTGTAAAGCCTCTCAGAATTAACTTTCTCAAAAAATATTCTTAAGGCTGACAAATCATGTGCAAGGTCTTTTCCCAAAGGAGAATTTTTCTTGGATTCATTTAGCAGTTGAAGGTTGTGTCATATGTCACTGGAAAGGTAATTTTTCCTAGTTTATGAAAAATGCCTTGAATTTGACTTTGCTGTCACAGGGGAATAATGATATCTATACAGGTAATAAACTGGCACACAGAGATTGTTGTTGGTAGCTTTGCAAGAAGTATACAATTTTATAGAGGATGATAGCAAGTAACAGGGTGAATTAATATCAAATATGCAATTATTTATATAGTGTCTACCTGATTCAGGTTTCCAGCAGTTTTAATATTCTTTTAAATATTAATAGTTAAAGCATAACAAACACAAGATCATTTTAGAGGAGCTAACGTACAGCTCTGTAAATTCAGTAAGCAATGGCTATTAATGTTGTCTTTTGTCTTCCAGACAGAAAATCAAAGCTATTTAAATTAAAGGATGCGTATAAAATCAATGTATGTTGATAAGGTGTGCACATTAAAGATAATGTTTTCAAACATTCTTTGTAAATTGTATATATAATCTTCTCTTTCTGGATAGATGGCCACATTAGCTGGCATCATCAAGAGCTCCTTAAATTATTTTTTTCCTTTGTTTTCTTTAAATTATTAATTTTTAAGCCTATATAGTAGTAGCCTAGGGTAGGCTTTAGTGGCACAGGTGTTATGACGGCACAACAGCATGTGCATTCAGATGAGTGGGATACACCCATACAGCCTGTTTGGCCCAGGCTGAGGCTGGTAGCCAAGGAAGTCTCCTGGTTTGTGGTGCTGAGCCCAGATTTGGACACAGGCAGGCCCCGCAGCTGGGATGGGCCAGCCTTGGCCCCACTGCCAGGCAGCAACCACTGCCAGCTCCTGCCTTCCAGCTGAGACCCCCACCCCCCAGGGGATGCTTCCCAATGCGTTGCCCCAAGGGGGCCAGTCACAAGCACAACCACAGCATCAACCACCAAATGGTTGGAGCACAGGGAGGTAAGCAAGGCCCTCACGGCTTTGCTGGAGGCAGCCGGTCGCCATTCATGTGGCATGCAAGTCCCATGGCAAAAGCACCAGCGATCTCACTTCCCAAGCTGGTTTGAGTCCAGGCAGAGGGGAGCCAAGCTTGAGTTGCTGGCTGTGGGAAAACAGACAAGCAAGAGCACAAATGTAGGCTGAGACTATGATCAAATGTGAAAAGTAAGCTTACCTTTAGCTTAGGAAGTGATTACTGAAACCCTGTGTGATATACGGAATGCGCAAGTTTGGCTCATCACAGCTGCAGTAGAGATACAACAATCTAAAAAGCAAGAATAAACTGGGGTGTGTGTGTGTGTGTGTGTGTGTATTAGTTATCCATTCAGCATGTCCACACTTGCACCCACATTGTCTAATTAAAACCAATGAGAGAATTATCCATGTACCTGCTATTCATTTCACATGGACTGGTCTAACTAAACCTTGCAGCTACCTTTGTAAACCTCAGCCTTAACATTTATCATATTTAGCTGTGGTCTATCCAGGTGTAAAATTCCCCTCACACCAAGTTACAACCTGTTCAGAGGCCAGAGGCTTCCAACACAGAACATTTGTCCCTAGGCCCCCTGCTATCAAAAATATCCTGGAAGAGATAAAAATAGAGTGAGATGACCTTTTGCCCACTAGTAAGTCACTGAATCAGAAGGAATCTTAAATACCTTGGGAAACCACCTTGACAGAATCAAAACAGAGGACTTACAAGGCGTCATCACTCAAGAAAAGGAGCTTTGTTGAGCTGCGGGGAATGGCACTGCAGGATGTAATTACTGGGGGCGTACACAGAAGGGCACTGGGACTGCAGTAGCTCCCCAGAGCAGGAACATACCAGAAGGTTTTGGGGAGGGCTCCAGGCCAAATATGTAGAAGTTAAATACATCAGATATAACCTCATTTACGTGAAGAACCTGTTTTTTCAGCTTCTGCATGGGCTGAAGCCCCTTTTACTCCAAAGGAAATGTTTCCTGAGTAAAAATTGTAAGAATGGATCTCCTGAAAAGCCTTTTTCGTATGAATAATTCCACCTTCAGAAAACCACGAAGGGTCTATTTATCTATGGTCATATGTTGGCACTGTTACTGAAAATATCTGAAACACAACATATATTTTTGGGTGAGATATGCCAGAACAAAGACCTGTGTTCCAATGTCATCACTCAAGCTTAAGAATTTTATTTCAGGGATAACCAGGAATGCTCCATTGTCTCTGTCCTGGGTTTGGGCTGGGGTAAAGTTAATTAATAATAAAGTTAATAATTAATAATAAAGAATCTGGGAGGGTCACAGCTAGGATAGCTGACCTGAACTAGCCAAGTGGGTATTCAATACCATATGACATCATGCTCAGGATATAAACTGGGGAAGCTGGCCGGGGAGCAGGAGGGATTGCGGCTCCGGAATGTGCTGGGCGTCAGGTTCTGGGTGGTGACCAATTGCATTGTGCATCACTCACTTCATATACTCTTTTGTTAGTATTATTGTTATTATTTCTATCCTTGTGTTGTCCTATTAAACTGTCCTTGTCTCAACCCACGAGTTTTTACCTTTTTCTTCCGATTCTCCTTCCCATGCCCTCAGCGGAGGGGAAGAGTGAGCGAGTGGCCATGTGGTGCTTAGTTGCTGGCTGGGCCTAAACCACATGTCCCAAACTTGAGCCCAGACACAACAGCAAAATACCGGATCTCAGTTTCAAAGGTGCCACTTTAAAAGAGACCGTTTGACAGGAAAGTTGAATCAGCCTTTCTCTCCTTGGCAAGGTGCCTAATGAGGAACAGAAAAAAGGGATACACCTGTTTAGAAGCCAGCTGAGACAAAAGGCTTTTTACAGAAATAGAAGGGGATGCTCAGTAAGAATGAGAACCTGAATCATTGTTGTCAGGAGCTTGACCAGGTGCCAGGAACAGGGGCACAATGGAAAAGTCGCAGCCACATAATCAATACCACATCTAAGGCATACCACAGAATGCAGTTTACTTTATTGCTATCTGCTTGTACTACCTCCCCAAACTAAAGGTAAATAAATAATCATCATCTAAAAGAGTATTTTACCCAGTGCCAAATATTGAAAATAATTTCTTGCAAATGACTTCTTGCTCGATAAAAATCAATTAAGGAAATTATGTAAAAAATATCTTCTCAGGCAGAATATGCTCAAAACAATGAAAAACAAAGCATTCTTTTGGACAGATTCTGTTGATAATAATCCTGAACACCAGCTTTTCCAGCCAGATGTATGACTTGTCTCTTACACAGTAGCCACTATATTAAGTTGCAGATTTGCCCGCCATGTGTTAATATGTTAATATTTCTATGGCAGATGAAAAGTTCAAAATCAATTTGAGCTTTGCCAGTGGCTCCAAAATTAACAGTCATGCACAGAACTTCATATAATGACATTTAAAGTGTGCACAGACGCACCCATCTCACATACACTTTAAATTTGTATTTAAAAGGAATTGAGCAAAAGTATGAACCATTTCATACATTTGCCCAAGACTGCTGCAGGAAATAACGGACAGTTTAAAGTGAAAACAAAATTATTATATGTCTTTCTTCACAAACCAGGAAATGATTCACATTACGTGACACGACGAAGTTCTCTATGGGCAAAGCAAAATTGTTGTAATGGTAATTGTATTTAGCATTCAGTTACAATTTGTGTGCTTCTCACTCTGAGTAGAAAGTATAAATGGATATTTTCAGGGAGGAGGGAGAAGAAGGGAGAATCAGACTGTGTCAGATTTAGTATATATAAAGGATTTAATATAGAATAGTTCCAGTCTTGGTTAGGAATTCTTGAAGCTACTCTATGCATGTTTGTAAGCTAATAATACTAAGGAAAAAGAAAGCAAACTGATAGTACCATTCATTTTTCTCTTCATCAATTGAAGTATTTCCTCTCCTGTGCCTATGTATTTGGTCTTTCATACACTTTTTCTGAATATCTGAGTGGATTATCCATTTCCATTAATTTTCTAATTTTATCTGTCAAATATACTCTCCAATTTCCTTTACTTTTTAATAAGACTATGCATGAAAATACAGCTCCCTGGAAATTGCTTCTGGAGGATGCTATAATAGATGCTTGTCAGGTATACTATATGAAAAAGGCTTTGTTTATTTCTCTATGTAAACTGACACAATTAGGATACTATAAATTAGAATATAATTGGTGTCCTGTGTCTCCTGAGGTCCTCTGACGGAGCTGAACACTGTGTAACTCTTTACTTTCCCCTAAACATGGCATCTGCCATTTTTTCTGAAGCAAGTTATTATATTTTGTCTATCAAAAAATATCTTAACAGGACAAGTATTTTCCCCACAACAGGATTAAACTTTATTAGCCTTTGGTAATGGTCTTTTCTAAAGGGTTATGTGTGATCATTAAATTAATGTGTGATCAGCAACTGCTCCAAGGAAACTGGACAGTGTTTTTAATGTATAACCAAATTCCGTAAAATACCCTTTATTTCTGTGAGTGGGTTTCTCATCAGTGCGTGTTTCATTAGCTGTCAGAAGCCCAGACATGTCACCTGGCCATCAATCATCCTCTGGCATGGCTATCTGAAGTCCTTAAGATGGATAACTTCTCAGCTGAGCTGGTTTTGAAATCCAAGATAGTGATTATGCAATGTTACGGAGGCTCTCAAATAAACTACCAACGACCAAAAATTAAAAATTTATTATTAACACAATTAACTAGCTCTCCATAAATTACAGGTTCGAATGTCTGTGAGAGGAGAACAGAACAACTTTCTAAGGTTTAACGGCCACCCAAAACGCAGAACAAAGCCCCACTCCCTAGGGTTTAACGACAACCCAAAACGCTCTATCACTCACCTGACAAGTGAGGGCTCTCAACCTCGAGGACCTGCTCAGGGCAGCGTCCCGACCCAAGGCCCCTCAAGGAGTTTCCTTGGGCAGCATCCTGACCCAAGGGGAGAGTCCTCGACCCCAGCATGCTGCTCCAGGGGACAAGCTCAAAACGGCTCCCCCAGGGGACTCCATTTATACCCAGGCCGAATCTGACCTGTAGCCAATTGCGGCTGCCATTGGCCGAAGGCCCCAATTACTGCGAAGCCCTGAGAACAAAGGCGGTCAGGAGCTGCTGCACTTCAGCAGCCAAGAAGCTCTGCTTTCATTGGGCGGGTGCACCTGCCACATGCAATTCTTACAGATTTCAGTAGTAATGAGGCACAAAGTGCCAGAAACTAGGCTGAACCACCCTTAAGTGGTGGAAGGGGCAAGTGACACTAATTAAGAAGTCTTTCTGCATAGCTACTTGGTCCAAAACTTTGTTGGGGTTGGAGGAGACATTGTAAACCAATTGTTGTCACATCGCCGTGGTAGTTAGTTTTGTCGGCTTGGTGTGGTTACAGGAGGGCAAGCGTGAATCATGCAGCTTGAACCCATCAAACTACACAGGGAGTTCACCCGGCAGCTCAGTGCTTAGCCTGGTCAATGACGAGTGAAGATCAAAACTGTCAGCACAACTGGTTCCCAGGTCAGGTATTTGGAAAAGGGACATCTTCCTCTGGAGCACAACTTGTTCATCTTGCTTGTTCATCTGGGTTACCAAAGCTTCACGTGCCTCTGAATACACTGACAAAGTATGGGGACTTACTGTTTGCTTTGCTTTTGTGATTCCAATCCACCAAGCTGGAATAAAATTGATAGTAAGGTTTTTTTACTTTTCAGAAGAAAAGTCTACATAATTATGTTGGTACCCTTGAAAAATAATACTTTGGTGTTATAAAGTATTCCAGAAATCTGAGGTTTTGAGCCAATTCCAATATTGGACTTTTACAACACCCACATCCACCTACCCTTTTATCTGCTTGATACAGTGGCTGCAAAGCAGTGGAGGAAGATAGAAACAACCACTATTTACTTTGCTTATTCTTAATTGATTTTTTCCTTCTTCTTTATTCTCTCTCTCTTTCAAATGAGTCTTTTATGATTCTGGGATATGATAAGTCACTTTTACAACTTTAAACCGTCTCGCTACTTCATTCTTTTTTTTTCCCCTCTGTAATATATATTACACAAGTAATGCGCATCACAGAATATTAGGCAATTCTCTGTTTCTTTGCTAGGTTAAAGAATTACATACTTTTTTCAATTTATTTTCAATGAAAGTTAGAAAATGACAGCTATATTTGGTTTTTACTATGTAAAGTGAATGATAATGGTTCACCAGCTGATTTATTTATTTCTGTTCTTTCCACACTGTGCTACATTGGTTGTAAAATATTAGTCTGGTTTAGCTTGGAAGAACTATACTTGACTATAACAAGTCCTTTGCTTTTGAAATTTTAAAATATATAAATAAATAATTGTAATACCTGGGGAAAATAAACTTTTACAAAACGTTTAAATGTACACAGGGTTATCCTAACTATTCCTTACAGATTTTGAAGAGTAAGGATGCAGAGAAAGGGATGTTTTACAGGGTTTCCAGGATTACAGGGAGGTTGTTCATCTTTCTTCAAATAAGTAGACATGATTAAAAGGAGCTAAGCTGTTTCTTTTATATTTAAGAAATGGTTTAGAATTTTCTATGTAATTGTCTTAATTTCAATAAAAATTATCTAAAAGTTATGAAAGGAAAAATGTATAAAATCTATAAAACAACTCTATTAATAGTGTATGGATTGACAGAAGAGGATGTGAGGAGGCTGAGGAGGGACTTTACAATTGCTTGTCAAAAAACCTTCCTGCACAGTTATGTTTCTTCTTCTCATATGACAAGACCAAAAGTTACTTCTCTTCAACAGCTCTTTCAGAAGAGGTGTTGATGTCAAAGGAGGTAAAACAACTATACGGTCAAAACCATAGATTTGCTGTGATACTGCTACTGTTAGCTTAGCAATGTTGTCATTTCTGTGCTCATGGGACTCTGACCTGGGTCCCCAAAAGGGAATTTAAGTGCAGCCTACATGCTTATACTCGAAACTGTGATGCCAAAAGCTTCACTGAAGCAGGTGTTTTCCCGAAGAAGATTCAGATCCATATTTCCCAAAATAAATGGTAGCATAACACTCTCTTTTTGCATGTGGAGTTGTGGCTTTCAATACCTCCAGAAGAGAGGAGGGTTGACCCTCTGTTTCCCATATCTTGGCTGGAAGCTCTACCTGCTGGACTGTAAAATGCAGAGGAGTCCTTCTGGTTTTAAGAGAAATAATGATTGAAAGAGCCATGTGATGTAAGACACGTGCCATTGGGACTCCCCTGTCCTCCACAGTTCCTTACTAGCTAACTCCACATTCTGACCTATTTCTCATGAGATCTTCTGTAGAATCTGAGATTTTATCCTTTTTATAGTAGAGTGGCCTGAGCACCTATCGAGAGCATTTGTGTACATAGATATTTGCAAAGAGGGAGGTATTAACTGTTACATACTAGTTTCATGTCAATTTTAAGTCATATAATAATACCTTTTTCCTTGCCTGTTTTCTACTTATCACTAAGTGGTCGCACATACATTTATGTCAATTCCTTAGCACTTACATGAATTAAAAGCTGGTGAACAGTGCTGATCCCTGTTTACCAGCAAATTTTTCATTAGTCTTCCCTTCACGTAGCTGACAATGTGGTTCAGTTTAAAAATGTGAAGAGGGCTCTCTGCTCAGTACTGAATGTAAAGAATAGTCTGAACAACAAACTCATGCTTGGATATCTCAATCATTTATTTTCAGGCTTAGGTGGAAATTATAGCTAAACACAATCAGTCTCAAATGTGTAAATAAAGCACAGGGAATACTCTGTAAGTATGAGGTCATGTCTCAGTGATGATATAAACATCGTTCATGTGATGTGATAACATACTGTCGTAGTTTGAGCTCAGAGGGCGACTGAGCACTACACAGCCGCTCAGCTGGGAAGGGGAAAATGAAGCAAAGACACTACTCATTCCCTTCTTCCCCCCCAGCTCTGAGAAGGAGGGAAGAAAAAGACCCAGGAACATGAGATAAGGACAAGGAGGGATGACATCATCCTTTAACGCACAGGCAAAAAACAGACTCATTAGGGGAAGAAAATATAGAACATAAGTTTAATACAGACTCAGACAAAAACAAGACTTAACAGACAGAGTAGGGCCATAAGAAGCATTACCACATCTTGAAAACATCTTCCCCCATCCCTCCCTTCTTCCAGGGCTCAGCTTTGCTCCCAATATCTCTGCCTCCTCTTCCCAGTGGTGCAAGGGGCAGGGAGTGGGGGATGCAGTCAGTCCTGCCACTTCTTCCACCTTGTGGGGGGGAACTTCTGGCATCCCTTCCCTGTTCCAGCGCGGTTCCCCTCTCACAGGAGACAGTCCTCCACAAACCAACTCTGACATGACTCACTCCCACAGGTGTGTGTGTCACCCCTGCGTGTTACAATCCTCCCAGCGCCAAACTACAACAATGGGGCCTTCTTCCCATGGGGTCCCAGATTTCTTCGGGTGCAGCCACCTGGGTCAGCGTGGGGCCTCCCACAGGCCACAAATCTGTATCTCCTCCACCGTGGACCTCCATGGGTGGCAGCGGGGGGCGGCCCTGCTGTCTCACCATGGGGTACAGGGGAGTCTCTGCTCCAGCGCACCTCCCACCCTTCTTCTCCTTTCTTCCATTGACCTTGATGTTCACACAGATGTTCTACTTGCAACTCGTCCTCACAGCTCCCACAACTCCTCCCAGGTTCCCCTTCTTAAATATGTTATCACAGAGGCACAGCTAATCAGCCCAGCCTTGGTGCAAAGGCAGGTCTGACGGAGCTGGGAGAGCTTCAAGAAGCTCCTCACAGGGGGCCACCGCTGTAGTCCCCTTCTCTGCTACCAAAAAAAAAAAACCCTGCCAGTCACTCAAACCAGAACACATACAAAAAAGTATTTTATTAGAAGCAAGGTATGACGTGAAAAACATACCTGTCACTGCAGCATCATGTGTCACTGCTTAACATATGGTTTCTAGCCTAAAAAGTAACTTTGAACTTCTACCATAAAGGCTCCACATTCACATCTCACATGTTGACAACCATCAGCTCAAATCTACTGAAGTCCCAAACAAAAGTTATCTTCTGCTAATGGGCAATCCTGCAAAGTGAATCTGGGAGCAGAAAGCTGGCTCCATGCATCCGACTTCACGTAACACCAGCAACAAGCATGCTGCAGCCTGACCTCAGGCAGTTTCCCTGCTGACAAAACACAAACCGGAGAGAACCTGGATCATGCTTCCTTCATGGTGACTCTTCAGCGGCAACAGAAGGAAAAAGTAGCAAACATATATTTTAGTCAAGAGCCATCATTTATGACTGAATACATAACGGGAGAAGGTCAGTTAGTTACATTATCCCCCTTAGTTCAAAGTGACCTTTCACAGTTGAGGCAAAGCATATCAAGACTAGCTAGAGCATTCAAATACCTCTAAACCTGCTTATTCAGAGAAGAGCTTCTGCTAGAAAACCCAGAGCTATGCCATGGGAGGCAGGACTGTTGAGAACAGAGATGGATGAAAGGAGCAGGCTAGGGATACATGACAGCAGCTGACAGTTGTGGCTGGATGCCTCCAGGTCCTTCCTCCCCAGCACTGACTTACAGGGACTTTCCTCACTGCAGGTGGCTTCTCCTCTCCTGAAGTCTCAGCAAGTCACTTATGGCAGTCGAGGCTTTGGATCCAGACCTGCCACAGGATCTGCGATGTCCTGGGCCTGGCAGGACTGAGTGGCTCAGCTGGTGTGCAGAAAGAGGCATAATGGTAGTTGCTGAAAAAATTTTATTATAATTTTTATTATTTATTCTATCATAGAATGGTTTGGGTTGGAAGGGCCCTTAAAGGTCATCTAGTTCCAACCCCCCTGCCACAGGCAGGGACACCTTCCACTAGACCAGGTTGCTCAAAGCCCCATCCCCCCATCCAACCTGGCCTTGAACACTTCCAGGGAGGGGGCATCCACAACATCTCTGGGCAACCTCTTCCAGTGTCTCACCACCCTCACAGTAAAGAATTTCTTCCTAATATCTAATCTAAATCTATCCTCTTTCAGTTGAAAACCATTACCTCTCATCCTGTCACTACGCTCCCTGATAAAGCATCCCTGCCCATCGTCTCTTTTGTTGTCATGCAAAAAAGACCTGCCTGTGAGAGGACAGCAAACTCCACAGGTTTCAGTTTCCTCTGCTGTCATTCTCTTCAGTCAACAAACTGATTTAAACCAAGCATGGATCTGAGCTAAATAAGAGCCCCAACAGTCTAATTCTCATAAATGTTTAAGGACATTTTGTACCAGTCTGTCAGCTTAGAGGGGCCTTGTAGACTTAGTAAACTACTTTTGCATTCACTGTAATGCTTCTGATATTACTTATATGAAATAAAGCAGCATTCATATAAATAGTCAAGACCTAAAATGCAGTCTTTCAAAATTTCTACAGAGAGAAAGAAAAAGTATTTAACAATGATCCCATCCCACAAAATAATCCCACAACTATGCAATTACCTTACCGCTTACTATAAAAAATGCTACCATAGTTGTAGCAGCAATTAGTAAATCAAAGGAAAAGTAAAGTATATTAGCATGAAGAGTCATTAATATATGTGTCTGGTGCAAAGGTTGGCTTGAGTTTGGCTTCATTTTTAGTCAATTTAAAGATTATGGGATTTTCGCCTACATTCATTTTTGAGTAAGAAGCAGTAAACAATGGTGAAAGCTGTAAAGTTACCTGACCTTTTTGAATAAAGGTACTGCACATGCTGGGAGAAGCAAATCCCTAGTTACAACGCTATTTTGTGCTTCTAGTTTTTGAGGACATGTCCTCTGCATTCAGGACACAGAGATTCTTTTGCTGTGGAATGACAGGAAAACCTTGATCAGCCATCGACAGTAAGTCAATGGTATGGTTTGACTGGTAAGATTCTCACAAAAATATTGACTGTCTATGGTGGTTTGATCCTGACTGCACACCATGTGCCCACCAAAGCTGCTCTATCACTCCCCTTCCTCAGCTAGATGGGGAGAGAAAATATAGCGAAAGGTTCGTGGGTCGAGATAAGGACAGGGAGAGGTCAAAGCAGTTACTGTTATGGGAAAACAGACTCCACTTGGGGAAATTAGATTAATTTATTAGCAATCAAATCAGAGTAGGATAGTGAGAAAATAAAAACAAATCTTCACCCCCTTCACCCCATCCCTCCCTTCTTCCCAGGCTTAACTTTACTCCTGATTTCTCTACCTCCTCCCCCTGAACAGCACAGGGGGATGGGGAATGGGGGTTGTGGTCAGTTCATCACCCGTTGTCTCTGCCACTCCCTCCTCCTCAGGGGGGAGGACTCCTCACATTCTTCCCTGCTCCAGCATTGGGTCCCTCCCACAGGGGACAGTCTTCCATGAACTTCTCCAATGTGAGTGCTTCCCACAGGCTGCAGTTCTTCACAGACTGCTCCAGCGTGGGTCCCTTCCCCAAGGTGCAGTCCTTCAGGTACAGACTGCTCCAGCGTGGGTCCCTCACCGGGGCACAAGTCCTGCCAGCAAATCTGCTCCAGCGTGGGCTCCTCTCTCCACAGGGCCACAAGTCCTGCCAGGAGCCTGCTCCAGCACAGGCTTCCCACGGGGTCACAGCCTCCTTCGGGCATCCACCTGCTCCAGCCTGGGGTCCTCCACAGGCTGCAGGTGGATCTCTGCTCCACCGTGGATCTTTGTGGGCTGCAGGGGCACAGCCTGTCCCACCATGGTCTGCACCACAGGCTGCAGGGGAATCTCTGCTCTGGCGCCTGGAGCACCTCCTGCCTCTCCTTCACTGACTTTGGTGTCTGCAGAGTTGTTGCTCTCACATGTTCTCAGTCCACTCTCCAGCTGCAGTTGCTGTTGCACAGCAACTTTTTCCTCTTCTTAAATATGTTACCACAGAGATGCTACCACCGTTACTCATGGGCTCAGCCTTGGCCAGTAGTGGGTCCATCTTGGAGCTGGCCTGTATTGGCTCTATCAGACACAGGGGAAGCTTCTAGCAACTTCTCATGGAAGCCACCCTGTAGCCCCACCCACTAACAAAACCTTGCCGTGCAAACTCAATACACTGTCAGTCAAGAAATATGTGCTAGAAACTGTGTTAGCAAAAACCACTTTCACCACCACAGACTTGATTCATGTTCCTTCAGGGACAAGGTATGAGATGGAATGTACAAGGAGGGGCATACAAGAGGAGTGCAAATTTGGCACGTACCTCTTTCAGGTCTCCCTTACGTTCCCAAAACGGAGTAAGAAGGACTTCAAGGAGTATTTACAAGAGTTGCCAATGCTGTTCTCCCTCCACATCCTCTGCAGACCTTGCAGAGAGGGAGGTAACACCTCTGCTGCCCACCCCGCCTGCCCCCAGACTGGTGCCCACTCTGACCTGCCCCCCTGGAGCAGCCCATTTCGCCCATGGACCTTGAGCAGGAGCTGAGGACCATTAGCGAGCTGACGATGACTGCCATGAGTCCACCAAAATGTGAACAAATCCCAGAGCACAGAATGAGGAGACCAGAGAATCAGACTGGAGATCCAAATTCCAGTCATGCTCCCAGCCCAAATTAACCATAGCGGCCACTGCACAGATGTAATAATTGAAGAATAGGCTGCATAAATATAAAGGTGTGTGATTTTTATATTTGCCATTTTAAAAGCCAGTGATAGTCACACAGCGAGGAAACTGCTGCATTTCATGAGTCATCAGCCCCCTTTATGAGGTACATTTTGGACTGTATATCACTGTGTTGCAAGGGAAAGTATTTCAATAAGATTAATTAGCTGATGTTTGTAAAACATTTTGAATCTGGGAAGCACCATATAAATGTGAGCTATTATTATTGTTACTTATTATAAGGGAGATGCAAATCCTCTCTAAATGTTGACTAAAGCCTTGCAATTTTTATGGTCACAACTTTGTCAAAAAGATTTTTATCTTCCTAGCAGCAATGTGCTCCCAAAGATGTTGAGCCTTAAATCAACATCTGTTATACCTCAAGCAAGTTATGAATTTTCCTTGATTTACTGTAGTTGGGCTTTTTTTATTTTTCTTTTTAGGGATGGGGGGGAGAAGTGTGTGCTTTTGCAAACATGTACCATAAGGCCAAGAGTTCCTCAGAGGAAAACCACATCCACCCCCAGTGAGGCTGTTAAATCCATGTTCAGGCACTCAGCGAATGACCTGGTTTTCATCACACAGAGGAGGTAGCAATTCCCACCGAACACACCAGGAGCTGCTCTGGGAGCACACACCCTTAACAACATCACTTATTTTCTTGTCTTGGTCTGGCTACAGAATCCTCAATTTAGACACCAACTAGGTAGCTTTTTGTTTGGTTTTGTCTGCTTGTAAAGACCTGTTTGTTTACTTTAAATGCTGGTCCATCATACAGTGAGAGCTGTGCAAATACCAAGGGAGCCTGAGTTATTCAACTGAGTCCATGAAGGGGAAAGGGAGCTCCCTCCCAGCTTCCCTCAAACCCTGCTAATTATCCCTCATGATAAGAATTCCTAAGGGAATCCCTAAGGGGACTTGTCAGAAGCATTTTTATACCCTCTTAATCTGATACAGACAGTGACACATGTGCAAGCCAAGGACTTGGGCTTGAATAGAAAGAGAGTTAGGACCCTCCTTCTTTAAGATTCCCCTTCAGAGTGTCAGCATTAGCAATACATTGACTGGAAACTGAGGCCACTTATATGAACGAAACCTATTCTCTACAGCAGTGCTATTGAAAAAGCACATGGAAGAAGCAGAGCATGAAATTTGTGGTATTCATCTGTTAAGATCACTTGGAGAAGAGTTCTGGGAAGTCCTTACTCTCCTGTAGCTGATGGGAGTGTTGCACATTTTCCATATGCATTCATACATCCTACCCTTGCAATTATGCTCTTTGATCAGGAAAGTTTGAAAACAGTTTTTTTATGCACCTCCAGTATGGCATTGTTTTCAAGGGAAGAAGGAGTGTATCACACATCTTCTCTTCTATCCTGGCTGTGTGGTGGTGCAACCCCCTTCTTCTTGGGCTACTCAGTGCTTAGTGCGATTTTCCCCACACAGGTCACATGCCAACCCAAGAGGAATAGGGAAAAGTAATGGACCAGGGCATAAAGGCACTCCCTTAACGCTCCTGATTCCTACCTCCCCTAGCGCTTAGAAATGGACCACATGTCAACTCAAATGGATTGGGAAAGGCAGTAGACCAGAGCGTTGAGACACCCCTTTAGCCCGCTTGGTTTCTGCCCCCTCCCTCCTACCGCTTAAAAGCAGTAGGAACAATCAATACCTCCTGGCAGTCTAGTACATCTGTACTGGGGTTGTGGTCCAAAGGGCGTGATACCAGAACTCCAAGATCTAGCAAGTTCTGGGCTTGCACACCTGCTAGGAAGTACCAGAATATTCCATCATCTGAGTTGGGCTGAAATGGGAAAGTACCTGATGAGAGTCAGTTATCTCGGACCCTATAAATACTGACCCTAAGAGAGACCCTCTGAGCTCTCCTGGATTGCAGCGGGCTGGGACCAGCACCTTCCCTCAGTTGGGATGCCTCTCAGGCACAGGCTCCTCGAGGTTTGAAGATCACCTGCCCACAAAGCCGACAAAAAGCCAGGGTGAAATCAGATCTCTTCTTGAATCTCAATTATCACCTGTCGAGAAATATCAATGCATTGTGAGTAGTTGCTCCAAACTTGGGAAGTGGGAAATTTTAACTATAGGCTAGTCTCATCCATCCACCTCTTTACCTGTCTATGTGCTTGAATACAAACATTGGCCTTCATGACTGTGTCTACATATTTCCCTGGATATCCAAATACTTCCACGCTTCTGTGTGTGTATGGTTTGTGTTTTTACATATATCCTTTTTTTTTTATTATTTAGAATACCTTGTAGTAAGTTAGTATGAATCTTGTCATTCTTGAGTCTGTAATTAAGTCGCTATTTTAATCACAACATATTCTACCAAATCACCTTGTTAATCTTTAAATCAGTCAATCATTCAGTGCTGCTAAAATTCAACCTTTGATCTACCTCACATCATTAATAAATCTTAAATTACTATTAAATCATAGCCACGTGCAATAGTTTCATCTGTGACAAATTGGTGTAGTCAGCAGGATGACAAGCAAAATCACCAAATACTTACAAAAATATAGTATCCAACCAAATCCCACCTTCCCAGAGAACTGATCTTGTTAGAATTGGCATAACTGGAAGGAAGTAGAAAAACAGTGAACTGCTGCTAGAGGTTCAGCTAAAGATGGAAGAGATAAAGGTATAATCTGTAAAATGCTGGGAGTGTGCCTAGAAGTTGCTTAGGATGAAGCATTTGCAGGATGAAATTGAGGGGTGCAAATTCACTGAGCTGCTGTTATCAATTAAAATAGAACAACTGCAAAAACAACTTAATGAGTCTCAATCAAAACAACAAAAACTAGGAGAACGCATTGAAATTATAATAATGCAATGTCCAAAGCCCTCTGACACAGTTCAAATTAGAAAATTAATTATTCCTCATGAAGTCTGGGAGGGTAATATTTGGGGTGATTCAAATAACAAGAGTTCAGACAAAGGTAATTCTTTCCATCAGCCTGAGCTGTCCCCACTCACAATCAGACCGGTTATTAAAACAGAAGAAACTGTGAGACCTCAGGGTGGTGCAGGAGATCACACTAGTAAAACAACCGCATTTGATCTGATTCAGAAGGCCAATTTATAAGATCATTATGGCTGTAAGCTTGAAGAAACTGAAACTGAGTACGTATGGGGGAGATGATAGAATTTTGCTAAACAGCAATGAAGCCAAAGGCTATTGTGGTCCTGGTGTCTTCTTAAATGCTGGCCCCAATCCCCCGGATGAATCCCACTCACTAGCAAGCAGACTGGCATATTGGGCTGATGGCATTGATATCTTAGAGAGAGGAGAACCTTTATTAATACCTATTAAATCTATAAATGAGCTCTCCATAGCTTTTACAAAGGCTGCCTATATTCAAGCCACGCATGAAAGCGACCCCACTGATGTTCCTGTCTCAGCACCTGTAGCTCCTACTATACTTAAACCATTGATAAAAGGAGCCCCTGCTGCACTCAGACCTTTTCTTATCGCAGAGCTAGATGAAATCCAGAGGGATTTAAATCATAATGAATTAATAAACAACACAAGTCTTTAAAGATAAAGAGGAAAAAGAACTAGCACAAAGGGAGGTCCCCACCTGAGCAGCGTTAATGCATGCAGTTATAAATCATGTGCAAGAAATGGGATGGAGCAAAATTCCCAGCGAAATGAAAAATACCAGTTTTGCTGCTAGGCAAATTAAACAATCAAATCAGAACAACTCCCAGAAACCAAAATCCTCTGACCAGCAATTAAAGGGACAGGAATAGAGGAATGAGCTACAGAAACGAGCATTGGCACTAGAAATTCCTGAAGTCGCAATTCAGAGATAGCCTACCAGCTTTATTCTCAGTCTGATTCAAGCATTTCAGAAATGCAACACTCCAAATACTTCAACTCCTCCATCACTAACTCCTACAGAGAAAGATAACCCTTTCCTTCCTCATAGGGACTAATTACAAGACACAAAACTAAAAAAATAATAGTGTCTGGATGGCAATTGGGCCTGCCTGTCTGGCAAGTAGAAGCTTGTCAATGGCTAAATGAACGTGTCCCTTACATTTTAATTCCAGTTGGTCCCCGACAATTAACAAAATTTCTAATTGATACTGAAGCACAAATTTCAATAATTACACAACAGGATGCCGACAAGCTAGGTATACAACCTGGATGGCAAAAGGTTAAAATTACTGGAGTTATGGGAACTAGTGCTGTGTGCCAACTGCAAAAGTTAATTTATGACTCCCTGGGGAAAAGCACACAGTGACTAAAGATCATTATGAAAATATCCTAGGTTTCGATGTTTTAAACAGCCAAACTTGGTGTCTTCCAGATGAGTTTATGGTCTTTTGGTTCAACCCTAAGCCTAATAGAAATGGACAAACTGCCACAGTACATGTGGTCCGTGCAGCCCCAGTACTTCCCAAATCAAAAATCACTAAGGTCCCGCAATAACCAATCTCTGCTGCGGTACAGACTGGAATCTCTGAAGTAATTACAGATTATAAAAAACAAGAAATTCTTTCCAGAACTCACTCCCCATATAATTCTCCAGTTTGGCCAGCCCGTAAACTGGACAGAAGATGCTGTTTAACAATTGATTATTGTCACTTAAACACCAATACAGCCCCATTGACAGCTGCAGTCCCCAATATTGCAACTTTAACAGCTATATTACAAGCTGCTGCACACACTTGGATGGCAGTGCTAGATGTGAAGGATATGTTCTGGTCCCCTTGCAGGAGGAAGATAAAGAGAAATTTGATTTTACATGGGAAGGTATCCAATATACTTTTAATAGACTCCCACAGGGTTATAAACACCCATAATTGCTCATGCTATGCTTCCTGAACTCTTACAAACAATTTCACTCCCTGAAGAGGTAAAACTATATCAGTATATAGATAATATTCTAATTGGAGGAACCTCCCCTGACAAGATGGGAGAAGCAGCAGCAACAATTTGGCAAATATTACATGAAACAAAAAAACTTAAGTTCTACCTGAGAAATGTCAGGGACCAAGCAAAGAAGTGAAATTTCTGGGCTCTTGGTGGATTGCTGGAAGCACAGCAATACCACCGGACACTTCAGATAAAATAGAACAATCACAGATGCCCCAATCAATAAAGGAATTACAACTAATGGGTACTTTAAGATACTGGAGAAAACATGTACCTGGATTCTCCATCACTGCCTGTCCACTGTACTCACTTGTATGAAAAAGAAAACCGTGGAAATGGGATTCAGAACATGAAGAGGCAGTCAAAACCTTAACACAGGAATTAAAAACATATCAATCCCTAGGACTTGTCCATCATCCGTGCAACCCTATTATAGTACAGTGGGGTTTCGCAGAACATCATACTTACTGTAATCTATTTCAATTTGGTGCTGACAGTCCAAAAAGACGTTTACTATTCAGCTTGACTGCATTTAAAGAAACAAAACAGAAGTATTCTAAGTGAGAAAAAGGTCTCTTGTCTTTAGTCCATGCAATTAAACAAGTTGAAAAAATATGCCAAGAACAAGCCGTTCAGACTAGAGGTCCATTTAATTTATTAAACTCAATTCCAAAAGGGACAGCTCCTCCAGAAGGAATTGCACAAAAATCTACAATCAGGAAATGGTATGCCTTTCTAGTGAGTGTAGCAGATGAAATGCAATTGACTGAAGGACACACAAAAGTTTCTAAATTACAAATGCCTATTACTACTGACTCACTAACATTACAACAACATTTAAAACTTCACCAATTCTAAAAGCACCTCCTTTCACAGAAGATACTCTGATTGAAGGCATTTGGTTTACCAATGCCTCAGCAAAGAGAGCAGACAGTAAATGGCAATATAAAGCTGTGGCATTAGAAATCCAAACTGGTAAACAAGTTATCAAAGAGGAAAAAGGCAGCACCCAAGTAGAATTAAGAGTGGTTGTTTTAGCAGCACAAAATTAAGCAAAAATCATATATGTGGACTCTTATGCTGTTTGGGCAGGTGCCACACACTGGCTTTGTCAATGGGAAGCCCTAAACTGGGAAATAAATAAATCCCAAATCTGGAGAACCAAAGACTCTCAATTACTATTAAATATATACAGAAAAACACCATTCCAAATAGGATGGGTGAAAACTCATGCCAATGACAATAGACCAGCCAGAAATAGGGGAAAAAAAAAAAAAAAGTAGATGAATTAACAAAAATTAGAAAAATAAGAGTGGAAAATTCTTTAAACCCCACATGGTATTGATTGGGATATCAGTTACATCAAAAATCAGGCCACACAGGCCAAGAAGCATTTTATTTTGCAGCTCAAAGCCGAGGCTGGCCTCTCAATAGAAAAGCATGTGAAACCATTCTTACTGAATGCCCCCAGCATAAATTAAAATTACAAACAGGTCACCCTGCTAAAGCTCCACCTTTGCACATTAGCGAAGGAAAAACTCTATGCTCTACTTGCCAAATTTATTATATTAGTCCTTTAAAATCTTCTGCCAGGTACAAATATATACTAACAGGTATAGCAAAATTATCTGGATTCCTTACAGCTACCAAACGCTGAAAGGCTGATGGACAAAATACCATCCAAGGCCTCTCCTCATGGTTCTCAATTTTACCTATTCCTGACTCCATCCAAAGTGATAATGGCTCCCATTTTACTAGCAAAGAAGTACAAGAATGGGCAAAACAAGAAAGAATAAAATAGGTATTTCACACACTTTATTATCCACAATCTAATGGTATGGTCAAATGAGCCAATGGACTGCTGAAAAAAAATCTTAAAACACATGAAGAGCAATGCAACAATCATCTTTCTGAAATTTTACAGCAAATAATTGGTACGGTCCCTGTGGATGTCCTATTGCTTGAGCCTTTCTAACACCTCCTCTAGAGAAGCCCCTAAACAATGGGCATACCTGGTCTTCAATGAAACTGGAACAGCCAGTGATGGCAAAAATACCATCTGTGGAAACAATACCAGTTACCCTAATTAAACCACAAGGATTTCTAGCATGGGATGCTATTGACAATGATGGAATAGAACACAAAATAAGTACCAGATGGATTTATTCTGTATCATAAAGGGGTAACCTGTTTGTCCTTCCCCACCGAGACTGTTCTTCCTTTCTTTTAACAGAAATAATGAACTCCACCAATGACATTGTCAAAACAAACAGTCCTAATAGCACTGTGGAAACAATCCTCATCTTGGACATCACCATATTCACAGCATTGTTCCTACTCCTCCTCTCCCTCACTGCATTGATTTGCTAGGATATATATCAATGGCAATGACAACGACAGCTATGCACCCCTTCCCCACTCTCTCTTTTCTTGCTACTGGAATAAGTATATTCACAATAGCCCAAGAACAAGATCCTTGGGACCATGCACTACTAAGATACACTGGAAGTATTGGAACACCACACAACAAGGCAGGCCTAATTCTTTCTACTTTAGCTTTACATGGAAATGAAGTATACTCGAAAGATGAATGGGGCTGGGATGACTCTCAATGGATGGCCCAACTCCAAGTCATGCCCAGAGAGAAAATACAAGTTAGGTGCCAGACAATCAATGGATCTACTTACCATAGTCCAACCAAAAGTAAAATATCTTATACTGATTTTTCCAGACCAAAAAACAACAATAATGACTGCTATAAAAGAACAGACCCAAATTTTGATTGTTGGTAGAATTTCACCTTTACCAAACCTATAACTGCATTTTGTATTTGGAGCTATAAAAACACCGACCTATTATTTGATTTTACAATTGACACACGAAATATATGGAATTTGTGCACACAGGATGGCCATGGATCCATTCTCATATAGGCTATAATGAATTGACAAACCTGCTTGACAAACCTGATCTCCTTCTATGACAGGGCGACCTGCTTATTGGATGAGGGAAAGGCTGTGGATGTTGTCTACCTTGACTTCAGTAAGGCCTTTGACACCGTTTCCCACAGCATTCTCCTGGCGAAACTGGCTGCTCGTGGCTTGGATGATCGCACGCTTTGCTGGGTAAAAAACTGGCTGGATGGCCGGGCCCAAAGAGTTGTGGTGAACGGAGTTAAATCCAGTTGGCAGCCGGTCACAAGTGGTGTCCCCCAGGGCTCGGTTTTGGGGCCACTCCTGTTTAACATGTTTATTGATGATCTAGACGAGGGGATAGAGTGCACCATCAGTAAATTTGCAGATGACACCAAGTTGGGTGGGAGTGTTGATCTGCTCGAGGGTAGGGAGGCTCTGCAGAGAGATCTGGACAGGCTTCATTGATGGGCTCAGGCCAACTGGATGAGTTTCAGTAAGGCCAAATGCCGGGTGCTGCACTTGTGCCACAACAACCCCCAGCAGCGCTACAGGCTTGGGGAGGAGTGGCTGGAGAGCTGCCAGTCAGAGAGGGACCTGGGGGTGTTGATTGACAGTCACCTGAACATGAGCCAGCAGTGTGCCCAGGTGGCCAAGAAGGCCAATGGTATCCTGGCTTGTATCAGAAATAGCGTGGCCAGCAGGGACAGGGGAGTGATCTTACCCCTGTACTTGGCACTGGTGAGGCCGCACCTCGATTACTATGTTCAGTTTTGGGCCCCTCACTACAAAAAGGACATTGAATTACTTGAGCGTGTCCAAAGAAGGGCAACGAAGCTGGTGAAGGGTCTGGAGCACAGGTCTTATGAGGAGTGGCTGAGGGAACTGGGGTTGTTTAGTCTGGAGAAGAGGAGGCTGAGGGGAGACCTCATCGCCCTCTACAACTACGTGGAAAGAGGTTGCAGAGAACTGGGGATGAGTCTCTTTAACCAAGTAACAAGCAATAGGACAAGAGGGAATGGCCTCAAGTTGTGCCAGGGAACGTTTAGACTGGATATTAGGAAGTATTTCTTTCCAGAACGGGTTGGTAGGCATTGGAATGAGCTGCCCAGGGCAGTGGTGGAGTCCCCACCCCCTGGAGGCATTTAAGAGTTGGTTTGAAATAGCGCTTAGGGATATGGTGTAGTTGAGAACAGTCAGTGTTAGATTAATGGTTGGACTGGATGATCTTCAGGGTCTTTTCCAACCTTGATGATTCTGTGATTCTGTGAATATGCACCCAGTATTTACCCTGTCAAATCTCTAAATTTGCCTAATAGTGTTATATGATTGCCTTCCATAAGCAAAAATGGATTATAAAAGATAAAGATTGGCAAATTCCATCTCTAAAAGGGATGAGTGGAGACACTTTCAATAGGATGTTGAATTGAAAACTAACGGAGTTTGCAACAGCTTTACATATTACTGTGGAATACACTGGAAGTGAACCCAAACATGATTTTGATCATACATACGCTTGTCTTTATGGACACAAATATTGGTATACTTTTACCATATTCCACTCAGCACCCATAATGTGCTTTTGGGCTGGCTTCAAATTCCATTCCAGCTTGGCTCTCCAGTTCAAAATTGAAATTCAACAGCTATTTTTACCAACTAGACCTCCTATTGCACTGTCTCCTCACATTTATAACACAGGCCCTTACATAAAAATACAGAACAGCAAGTTCTCTTTAGCCTTTGTTGGTCTCTAAAAAGGATAGAGCTAACGCTGCACATTAGTGTGTCAGCAATTAAATCAGACTGTTCTACCTTTTTGGGAGTCACTTACACCAGTTAGTTAGCATGGTTATGATCTTTAAAACAATCCCGATATATACAGTGGGACACCACCGGGTTATTGGGAACAGGATTAGGAGTACTAAATAGCATGGACATTGAAATCCTAATGAACAAACTAACTGCTACTATCAACAATCTAACCAAATTGGAATGCCCATTAAAATCATCTCTATTAGCCTCAGGAGCAAGTCAATGGCTCCTATCAGACATTTTACCTCACTGGGAACAAATTGAAGAAAATTATCATCAATTAATTGTAAAAGCTCTCGGAACCATCCAAAGTAACACCTCTTTTGCCTTGAGTTGTATCCAAGCACAATTGTGGACACAGTCTATAGTAGCATCCATTATTAGAGAAGGACAAGGAGGAACTTACCCACTGAAATTCATAAATTAATTTAGAACAACGCCTCAGAATTTGGACGTTGGGTGATATTGGGGGCAATTAGTCAATTTCACATATCACACAGAAAGTGATGATTGTTGCATTTGTTCTCACCATATGCAATGCTTCATATACAATATGTATCTAACCATTGTGTTAGGACTGAATCGCAATGGAACCATACTCTATCCCCCGGAGCACAGAGTGTGGGCCCATCAAAAGGAGGGAAAGTAGCAAACAATTGATGTAAATGCATGCATTGTGTGCAAACAAGGTTTCATTTGTGAAAGTAATACCCTTGAGGCTCAAGACATCTATCTGTCTGGACACAGAACATAACATTTGCTGCTTTTAAATCCACCAAACAAGGTTCCTGAAACTGTCGTCATATACGTTGGAAAAAGATGTGTCTGCACGCGAACATCGTGGGAATCTTTATGAATAGAACATAACCAATCAATTCAATCTATGTGTATGTAATTTCTCTTTGATTTTTTGTTGTGATTTTAATTTCTCTGTACCAACAACTACTCACGATGATTCATCTTTTGATTACATGCTATATCACAAGCTACAACCTACACCTATCAGGATGAATCTAACTATAATCAAACAGCTCCTCCGTCACCCTGATTTAATCAACTTCCTACAACAAGCATGAGAAACTGGACAAAAGACTCTTATCACAGTCCACCATGAGATCAAAGAAAACAAGTGTTAACAAAGGTCAAAAAGGATAGAAAACACCAGTGGTAAGAAGTACTGTTTGGATGGTTTCCAACAGCAACTGGAACACTGAACCTGATGTTACATCCCGTCGTAATTCTAGTAACTGCTGTTATACTATGCTTGTTGTTAATCATTGCTTTATATGTTAGAGTTTGAAGGATGGCTAAACAAGTTACAATAATGCAGAAATTTCCCTGCATATATATTCCTTCACATGCATACTGTCGCTTTAAAATTACATTTAACAAAAATTTGATTCATTAAAAGAAGCTAACCAAATACAAAATTTCCCTCAAATTGTAGTTGGATCATGGAATCATCTTTTTGTAGGCATAGAGGCAACCACACTGCCACTCCATGGACGATATAAATTGACTTTAGTCACAGGATGGATTGTGGTGGTGCGACGCCCCTGCCTCTCTTGGGCCACTTGGTGCTTAGTGCGATTTTCCCCACGCAGGTCACATGCCAACCCAAGAGGAATAGGGAAAAGTAATGGACCAGGGCATAAAGGCACTCCCTTAACGCTCCTGATTCCTACCTCCCCTAGCGCTTAGAAATGGACCACATGTCAACTCAAATGGATTGGGAAAGGCAGTAGACCAGAGCGTTGAGACACCCCTTTAGCCCGCTTGGTTTCTGCCCCCTCCCTCCTACCGCTTAAAAGCAGTAGGAACAATCAATACCTCCTGGCAGTCTAGTACATCTGTACTGGGGTTGTGGTCCAAAGGGCGTGATACCAGAACTCCAAGATCTAGCAAGTTCTGGGCTTGCACACCTGCTAGGAAGTACCAGAATATTCCATCATCTGAGTTGGGCTGAAATGGGCAAGTACCTGACGAGAGTCAGTTATCTTGGACCCTATAAATACTGACCCTAAGAGAGACCCTCTGAGCTCTCCTGGATTGCAGCGGGCTGGGACCAGCACCTTCCCTCAGTTGGGATGCCTCTCAGGCACAGGCTCCTCGAGGTTTGAAGATCACCTGCCCACAAAGCCGACAAAAAGCCAGGGTGAAATCAGATCTCTTCTTGAATCTCAATTATCACCTGTCGAGAAATATCAATGCATTGTGAGTAGTTGCTCCAAACTTGGGAAGTGGGAAATTTTAACTATAGGCTAGTCTCATCCATCCACCTCTTTACCTGTCTATGTGCTTGAATACAAACATTGGCCTTCATGACTGTGTCTACATATTTCCCTGGATATCCAAATACTTCCACGCTTCTGTGTGTGTATGGTTTGTGTTTTTAAATATATCCTTTTTTTTATTATTATTTAGAATACCTTGTAGTAAGTTAGTATGAATCTTGTCATTCTTGAGTCTGTAATTAAGTCGCTATTTTAATCACAACATATTCTACCAAATCACCTTGTTAATGTTTAAATCAGTCAATCATTCAGTGCTGCTAAAATTCAACCTTTGATCTACCTCACATCATTAATAAATCTTAAATTACTATTAAATCATAGCCATGTGAAATACTTTCATTTGCAACAGGCTGGTATTCTGTACAACAAACATTTCTGGCCAACAGTTCATTTTAAGGACATTAGTGGAGAATTTGTCCAGATTATTGCTGTAACAGGTTTGCTCACTGAGAGGGCCACATCTGTTCCAAATGCCAGCCAATTCCACCAACTTACCAGTGAAATATGTATTTTCTCCTTTTAGGACATCCAATGTTGGCAGTATGTGTACAGCACTCTCTTCCTCTGCCTGCTTTCACAACACATGGGTCCACAAGGAAGTCCAGCTCCCACTAACAGAATCCTCTGCAGACCCATGGACACCTCAATCCAGACCCAGAGTTCCGTGAACCCTAGTAAGTGCCCTGCCTACAAGTGAGTGCAAGTTTCAGTTACTTACTTACATATTGGCAGGTTATTGCAACAATTAGTTTGGGCCAAACCCTGCCAATTTCTTCATATGGATGACTCCAGCTCAGCAGACAGTGAATTGCAGTTTTAGGGTAGGACAGAAGAGGAAAACTTGCTGAGTTTTAAACAAAACTTTATGACTATGTGGAGCAACCAGCCATCATCCCCCATGGGAGAAAAGAAGGTGGCAATAAGAGATACAGGAGTCTCATGTGGATCCTACTTGCTTCTCCCACCCCACAGTACAAACTCCTCATCCACAGAGATCTCTACAGGTTCTTGAATTTGGCCTATAAATAGGACTTCAATGCATACATACAATAAATGTGGACTTCAAAATTTTGTTTCCTTACTTATTTTGCCTGTGTACTGTAGCACTGGTATTTCAGGACAGGTTTGGGGTTTTTTTAACAAAAATAGGCATCTTTTAATTAAATCCTACAGTAAATAATCATATTTGTACTCCAGAGACATCAAATATTTCATTAAAAAATCAACCTAAGATAAATATTTATATTAAAAATGTATTTTTTCTTAGCTCCAGTTTGCATCTAGAGCCATACTGAAAGACATTAATATTTCTCTCTGACGCATATTTGGCTGAGAGGGTAATATTTTGCTCTAAGTGTTTCCCACTAAACATTGTGACAAAGTTATGTTAATGTTGCATGACAATTTGATGTTTAAACTGAAATTTAAAAACTGCTTGTACATGCATATCTTTATGATTCACTAGATCACGCCATGAAAGCCCCCGTATCTCAGTTAGTATTCTGTTGAATCCACAGCTACCTTAAATTTGTAGACATTGCTATCCTTGCATGAGAATCACCCATTAAACTGGGATGATTGGAGAACTATTTCTGGGCTTTACAGAGATTAACCAGACTTTACTTCCTACTATTGAAAATGCTTCTGCGACATGCTGTGCACTGGCAACGGAATAACAGATTGACAGGCACAAGACATTGCCATGTCCCCTCAGGTGCTCATTGGATTTTTACAAGTAGATGAGCCCCCAGAAAGTTGCTTGGGTACTGCTGTATTAGAGCAGTTATTGTGAGTACCAGGAAAGAGTGTTAACCAAGCAATCTGTGTATACTCAGCTGTGGGAGCTCCAAGGGAACGGAGCCACTCCAGCTATCTTAAGGGACAGAGTGCACAGTTCCCATCCTGCAAACCCAGCTGTGCAGGATAGAAGAGGCAGGGAAGAACTGAGCCACTGCTTCATTTCCTCTCTGTCCCCCCTACCCTCTTCAAGCTCATGGTAATTTAAGGAATGGGAATGAGTTTTGTAGAGTCAAAACCTCACCTCTGAAGCTAAACTCATCTTACACACTCAGATACTCTGTATTTAAGAACATAGTCATGCAGTGACTGGAAGAAATGTTTGCTGTGCTGGATGGGCATGCATGGCGAATTTATCTGTGAAGACAGTCTGCCTCACTGAATCTAGCCTTGTCAGCAGTGCACTGAATGACTCCCTGTACCTTGCAACAGTGCACCTCGCTTCTCTTTGCTTGGTGCACACTTCATACCTCTCAGTATGGACATTCAGGTGGATGAATACAAGTAAGTATTCTTCCACAATAATATCTTTTAAAACTGTCTTTAAATTATTCTAAAAATACCTGTGCTGAACATAAACAACATCTGCACGTGATGTGTCACATGGTCAAAATTTTTATTGGTATCTGCTGTGCTGCAGAGAAGTCTTACAGTGAAGGAACTAGCTCTTTTCTCAAAAAGCTTGTGTGACTCTGAGATGAGGCTCTGGCCCAAATCAGGATGACCCTTGAATGTAATCCTCCGTAATTGGTTGCCTCCCATTAAGCTTGGGCTTGCAATTTGATTTCTTGCATTCACAGATAAGGGCCCCAGCACCCTGCTTAGATCACACATGCCTGAGTAGTCCCTCTCTTCCTGGTTATCCCTGACCTCCAGCATCAGCACCAATACCTGATTTGAGCACTGAGGAACAGAAGACGGAAGGAAAAGCAGGGGAGAGTCATTCCCCTCCTTTTCCTGGACCTTAGCAGGGGTCGGGAGCACACGGCGTACAAGGAATGGCTGACAACTGGGTTTATGTAATCTTAAGAAGAAGCTGGTTAAGAAGAGATGAATCTTCTTGCTGTCTTCAGCTACTTAAGTGTACAGATTTGTTGGGTTTGTGTGTGTGTGGTGGGGTTTTGGTGGCAGGGGAGGGCACTACAGAGGTGACTCCTGTGAGAAGCTTCTCCAAGCTCCCTAGTTCCAAGTTGGACCTGTCTCTGGCCAAGGCCCAGACAATTAGCAATGGTGCTGTTCCTCTGTGATAACATATTTAAGAAGGGAAACCTGAGAGGAGGAGTGGGAGCTGTGAGGAGTTGCAACAAGGACACCTATGCAAACACCAAGGCCAGTGGAAGAAAGGAGGAGGGCAGGAGGTGTGCTGGAGCAGAGACTCCCCTGCAGTCCGTGGTGAGAGGGCAGGCTGTCCCCCTGAGCCCATGGAGGTCACCATTGGAGCAGATGCCCACCTGCAGCCCTTGGAGGGCCCCCTGCCATAGCAGGTGGCTGTACCCAAAGAAGGCCAGGACTCTGAGGGAAGCCCCTGCTGGAGAAGTTTGTTGTTGGGAGGACTGCAACACACAGGAGGGACCCACGTCAAAGCAGTTCATGAAGAGCTGCAGCCCTGTGGGAAGGACTCACATGGGAGAAGTTCATGGAGGACTGTCTCCTGTGAGAGAGACCCCACACTGGAGTAAGGGAAGAGTGTGAGAAGTGCTTGCCCTGAGATGGAAGGAACAGCAGAGACAACAGGTGATGAACTGACTGCAACTACCATCCCCAGCCCTCCTGTGCTGCTGGCAGGGAGGTAGGTAGAGAAATCGGGAGCAAAGCTGAGCCCAGAAAGAAAAGGGGGGGGGGGGGGGGGGGGGGGGGGCGGGGTGTGTGCAGGTGGTGCTTTTAAGATGTGGTTGTATTTCTCACTGTCCTACTCTGCTTGATTGGTAAACTAAGTGGCGGTGGTGGTCAAATTAAATTAATGTTCTTTTTTCTTCCCCAATTGAGTCTGCCTTTTGCCCGTGACCATAACTGGTGAGTCATCCCTCCCTGTCCTTGTCTCGATCCCTGAGTCTTTTGTTATATTTTCTCTTCCACAAACCTGAGGGAGAAGGAGTGAGCTAGCAGCTGAATGGTGCTCAGTTGCCCTCTGGGCTTAAACCACAACAACAGACAAGGCAGAGCCAAACTCTTCCCAAATACAGGGTGAGAGACAAGGGGCACAAGTTGCAACACAGAAAATTCCAATTAGAAATTAGGAGGAAAAAAATCACCCTGAGAGCAGTCAAACATTGGACCAGATTAACCAGAGAGGATATAGCATCTTCATCAACAGAGATACTCAAAATTTGACTGGA
The DNA here is from genome assembly GCF_031877795.1 of Strix aluco. Lineage (NCBI taxonomy): Eukaryota > Metazoa > Chordata > Aves > Strigiformes > Strigidae > Strix > Strix aluco. The sequence goes on from NC_133935.1 coordinate 47,605,142, forward strand.
CAAGATCCTAAGCAATCTGATGTTAATGGACCTGCTTCAAGCCAGGGCTTGGGCCAGATGACCTCCAGAAGTCCTTTCCTCACTCTGTCATTCTGCAATTCCAGAGTTAGCAGTGATTTAGCTGCAGCGAACTGCAGCTTCTTACTGTCTTTCTCTTCTTTCGTTTCAGAAATGAACCTAACCATCCCATTGCACTCTGACTTCCAAGGGCATTGAGGTAAGGAGTGATGTCAAACATGTTGGGGAGCTTTAATGATTTATACAAATTTCAAGCCTCGGAGCTGAGTTCTCACCAATGGATTCAACATCTGATGAGGATGCGCATCAGCAAGCACCCCAAGCTCATGTTGATAAAGGTTTGCCTGCATTTGTTCTTTAGCTATCTACCTATCAAAAGACAATGTAGCAATTTAATGCTTTATGGCAAGTGGCTAATAGTAAATGAAGCAATCAAATCCTGATAAATATTCTGTGAGGCAGTAACAGGGAAGAGTTACCAGGGTCTTACATGTCATTATCTCCCTCACTGATCCTTTGGCAGTTCTTTCTACATTTCTGTCTCCATAGCACAAACGTTGTCCTCTTCCTACAATTCACTCCATTAGATACCACTGCACTGTCACAGCACTTGACTATAATACAATTAGAAAAGCAACCTTGTTTCCGTGAATGTTGTGATACTAGTACAGCCTCCTTCTGCAAGAAGACTGATCTTGCTTCTTATTCTTGTGATCTTAAAGCCAGCAAAGCATGCAGAGACAACTGTTTCCTTTCAGTGATATATCACTGGAACAAAAGACCAAGCATTTGTTTGTCATAGGAAATGCACCTACCCATGATGAAATAAATAGCAATTTACTCAATAATTTACATGGATTAATGGGAAACCTCAAAACAAATGTATGTGGTCTTGGTAGGGAAACAAAAATCTAGAAATCACATTGCCTTTGGCTAATTCAAATCAATCACCATTGGTTGAAAAACATATGCAAATATCACTTAAGTAAATTCATTCTTCTCCACTAAAATCTGTCAATCACAAGAACAGTGAATATCACTGGACAACTAAATTTTGAATGCTGAGTATATTTTGTACTAATGGTAGTATTTTATTATGTCATCAAGTGAAGGAAAACTGTCGGTGTTCTCAATAACTATGTATACAATAAATGCCTGACAGATTGTTGCCATGAGTATTATCTGTCAAGCAAATATCAGTGCCTCAGTTATTGCTTTCTTTCATCAAATCTAGAATCAACCCACAAAGAGTGACAGTGGAATAGCACTGGCACTTTTAAAAATCTGTAACTCTGCCAAGGAATGATTTAGCCCAGATGGTGTGAATCAACACAGCTCCATTGACTTCTTCAGAATTAACCTACTTTAGACCATCTGAAGACCTGCCCATGGTCTTCCAGTCACACACCAGTACAGGAGTGTCTGCTGCAGTGTTAGTGTTCCAGCCTCTCTCAAGCTTAGACCAGGTCTCCCTCCATCTGATGCTTCCCAGGCAGTGCCAGCACTGATAGGGAAACTCAGCATCCATGTGGAAAAAATGATATTTAGTTTCTAGCCTAACTGCTTGAAGAGAAAATCTTGGTATCAGAAATCTAAAAAAAAACCACCAGAAACCCGAAGGTGAATAAAATGATCCTGCTATCTGTGTTTTTTTAACTAAAAATATTATCTCTTAATTTCTAAACCACCTCTCCTGATATTTTGGACATGACACAGTCCTCAGTCCTGCTATGTTTTGATTGGTTAAGATTTAAAGACAAAAAAAATAGTGCAGCTTTCCCATTTCCTGAAAGAAGTTAATATACACTTTGAACCACTTAATTCTTCAGGATGTTTTTTCTGACACTCTGTCCCAGTTTTCTTCTTCAGAATTTCTCTTGTCTAAGCAGTTGGGAGTGACATTTCAGGTTTCAGGCACTTGATATTACTTATTGTTTGGGATTCTTGTTCAGAATTTGATTGCTGTCCATTTATTGGAACGAATGGACCAAGAAAGGAACTACATTCAAGAAAAAAAACACAGCATCCTGAGTTCTACAGATCTAAAATGCATCATCCATACAGACATATAACTTAATCCTCATTTGTGAGGACTGCAGTAGCTGGTAGCACTGATGTGGCTTTAAATTGTATCCATTTTCAGAATCTTTTTGGCTTTCTTTTACGTGCAATATCTCCTTTCACTAAGTCTTCAATTTCGGTCAAATTGTGTTTATGAAAAGAGAGATGACTCCTAAAATCAGGATCCACTTTTTGCAGTAAATTCCTCTGTCTTTTGTGTACATAGACTACAGTAGAATAATCCAGCCTTATCAGGGTGACTCCTACTGAAATATGTAGGAGCATATGTAAAGCACTGAGACACTTTATGAACCCCTGGTGAATCTGTTGCCCACACATTGGATAAATTTGCAAGATGGCTTTCAAATAGTCTGTCTGAGTAATTATCTGTTTGTTAAAGTACCATTGTTGACTATTTCAGTGGCTTTCTGCCATGTTATAATTAATGAATTTTTGTGCTGATTAATTTTTTCGGTATTCATTAAAATGATACAATCAAGTCATTTGGGCCAAATTCTTAATAAAGGTTTTCGATAGGGAGCATAATCTTTAATTTTCTTGCTACTAAATAATTACGGAGAAAAATCAAATAAGAGCTTGCTCACATGAAAAATTAGAATAGCTATTTCACTTTAAATTCATGTCCTCCCTTAATCCTAAATAACTCTCAAAAAAGCCTAATTTAGGTAGTGGGTAGAACAATGACGTTATACCCATGTAACTTTGTTTATACTCAGGTCCTAAAGTAAGTGCCTCCATTGGTTTTGCTTGATTTTAATAATTGCTAGGCATATGATCTCACCCATGTGCAGGCCTGTCCCATCAACATTTTGTCAGTCCTTATTCTAACATGCTGTGTATATGTACGAGGGCATACACAGCACCTCCTGTCACCTCAGATGCCTAATGTTCACTTTATGTAGCTGACTGCTGCTAGATATGGGGCTCCACACTATGACAACTTATGAATTCTTTCCTGGTCAGGTGGTTGTGGGCTCTGCTTCTACAGCAGCAGGTTTTACACTACACTTAACACCATACACAGTTTGATGAAAGACTCTGTATTTCAAGGTATTTCAAGGATTCATTGAAATACTTTTGCACATTCCTCCTCCCTTTAATGTATTTAAATTTCTGTCCTGAATGATTCAAGAGCAACCTCTCAATTCAATTGTATCCTTTCAATTGTTTCCCACTATATTTCCAGACCTGCCTGAGGTCAAGTTTCAATAATGGGCCAACAGGAGCCTTATGAAATTCAACAAGGACAAATGCCTGGGCTATGTCATCAGGAGCACAGCCAGCAGATCCAGGAAAGTGATTATTCCCTGAACTCAGCAACTTTTAGACCACACCCAGAGCACTGCATCCAGTTTGGGCCTCCCTAGTATGGGAAAGACACTGATAAACTGGAGCAAGTCCAGGGGAGGGCCACCACGATGGTTGGGGCTGGAGCATGTGACCTGTGAGAACAGGCAGAGAGACTGGGGCTTCTTCACCTGGAAAGGGGATGTCTTTGGGGGAACCACACAGAAATCCCAGCACCTATGAGGAGCTTATCAAGGAGATGGAGCCAGGATTTTCCCAGCAGTGCTTGTCTGGAGGCTGAGAGGCAACAGACATAAAGTGAAAGCACGGACGTTCAGACTGGACAGAAGAAATGTTTCCCCATGAGGACAACCAAGCAGTGAAGCAAACTGCCCAGAGAGGCTGTGCAGTCTCTGTCCCTGGAGGTTTAGAAGCCCACACTCTGGGTACAGCCCAGAGCAACTGGACTGACCTTGTAGCGACGCTGCTGTTAGCATGGGGTTGGGCTAGAGGCCTCCTGAGGGCCCTTCCAGCCTGAATTACCCTGTAATCCTATATGTGTCAGAGAGGAATTAAGATATGCAATATATTCCCTTTGTGATTGGGGCAATATGAAATGTCACTGATGTCCTTCTACCCCTCAGGACATGTATTGTTTCAAATCTTGCAGGCATGTCATAAAACTTACCTAAGCAAATCTTGGAAATAAGCTGAAAAAATTCTTCCTTTTTTTGATTCTGAAAGTTATGAAACATGAGCCAAATATGAAATAATGCTCAGCTAAAAGCAGAATAATTTACAGCAGCATTCAATCAAATAGTTTAGGAGGAAATAAAGCCCCAGTATTAGGTTATGCTAAATGTAAAGAGCCAAACCAAGCCTGGGTGTAACTCTTTAGGGTTTTGATTAAATTACTTGAGATCTGAATGGAATACAAAAATACTTTTGAGTTTTCCTACCACATACCTAATGCACTGCTGGCCTGAAAAGGGGATTAGAAATTGAAGGACATATGGAGAATTGTGCCAGAGCAAGAGTTTGGCTATGAAGGAACCTCACAGTATTTCATAGATGTTTTTATTTAGTGATCTCTCTATGACTAAATGTCTCCTCCAAACATACAGAATACAGAGGACATTGAATTAACTATAAATGTCTTATCTGGCTGCCTTGGACATTTAGGCCATAAATTTCAGGTACAGAACTTAGCACAATGGAGCCAGTGCTTGTTGATTAGATTTCTGAAGAATTATCACCAGACAAAAAGTTAATTATAGTTATTGGTATTATTAGCATCCTACAATACTACTACTAATTCTTATCAGCTGATCTTTAGCTGTCTCTTAGCAGAATTTAGCAAGAAATCTGAATCTCAACACCACCAGCTATTGAGAAGGTACAGAATCAGAGCTATGTAACTGTAGTATAAAATCATCTCGTTACTCTCCCAGCAAAATAATCATTCAGTATAAGCTATTGGAAGCAGACATCCTTTCCTGTTAACTGCTACTGTCATTCTCACTACTTAGCAGAAATATTAAAACAAATATAAAAGTACCTTAGCCTGAAGTGAGAAAAAACAATATGTAACAAAAACCAGTCTTCTCAGGTTCTGGACATGTCAAAAATAGTTAACTGCTCAGCAGTCCCAGCCCTAACCGCTAATGGGATAATCTAAAACCTCTTTGTCCGTTAATTAAGTTATCCCTGATTCTCAAATTAAGAAATCAAATAAAGATAAATATGTAATTTTCTTTCCTTTCATGCTTCAATTCCCAAAAGTGCTGCACATATGTTTTCTATGATCAGCCTCAGATGATGCAAATGATGCAAAAGGTACAGTATATAAATACAGCCAGAAAGAAACCTTTGAAATACCATTCTCTATTTGTTTAAAAGAAGAAAAAAGCAAGTGTTGAAGTGCAGAGGTGTACAAGAGTAGATGAATAAGACTCTGTCCCTGACAACTGTGACCTCAAAATTTCCACTGGAAGTTGTTTCTTCACAGAGAAGGAGCGAAGTACAGAGGGCACTCTCCAGCGCCCACTTAATGAAATGTCAAACAGTGCTTCTACCATTCATTTCTAACATAAAGATAAAAAGCCACTTGTTATCCCCCTCCTTCAAATCCTTAGGACCTCCTCACCCAGAAGGGACTTGAGTCCACATCTGCTGCAAGAGTCCAAACCAACAGTTTTGCAGGAAGGTTGACAAAGAAATAGTGAAACTGGGCCACTTTCACTCAAAAAGGAGGAGAATAACTGTTGCTATCAGTGGATGTTCTGCTGCTCATCCTACACAGGTGTGTCTTGGAGCCTCTGGGAAGAACAGCAGGACATGGCAGTCACAGGGGTCTTCATGATGGTGCAGCCCTACCAGGGCTGTAGCCCTGTGCTCGAGACCTTCAGCACAGAGGCAAACCCATAAATTTGACTTCTGCTTCTGGGACTGTTTATTTTTTACATAAATCTCTCTCATGAACTCCAAATTTCAATGAAAGAGGAAGCTGTCAGACCCATTTGTTGATCAAATGGGGTCAGGGACTATCCAAGAGAGACAAATTTAGCCTGAGAACGGTGGTGCCTTTCTAATACCTCGAGTTCAGCATCGGAGCTCCAGGCTGATGTTGAAAAAGCAGCTTTGAATGGGTTCCTCTTGAGTAACTCTGAACTGGGTCATGTGAATAACTCTGCTTGATTTTCCACTTCACAGAGTGGGGCTCTTCAGTTACCACTGTGGGACACAGTGCATGGGAGAGTTAAACGTTTCACTTCAGGAGCTGAGAACCAGATACTCAAAAAGTTGCAGTGTGGCACCTGACTCTACCAGTCATGTCCACTACTGGCAAGTAATGTATATCCTCCCAGTTAATTCTGTACCTAAAACACAAGGATCCTAATATGCCACAGGGGAGTTCAAATACTGTGATTTTTTTTTTTCTGAGAAGCCAGAAAGGAAGATTATGGAAAGGAAAGGACTTATGGGGAAAAAAGTATTTGGTTATGAATTAATAGGTAATCAAACAGAATGGGTTGAAATGTGAAAATCCAGCTGAAGAAAATAAATTCTTAATCTAATTTTGAAAATATGTTGATAGGTGTTGTAGATTTTTTCTCTTCAGGGAGCCCATTTGCCATTTCTTCTGCACACCAGAAGCCTCCATCAACCAGTGGCTGTTCTTGAGATATTGCCCTCTCTTAGGGAGATCCCCTGTTGCCATTTAAGCCATCTTCTTGTCTAACATGCAGAGGACAAATCTGAAGCTGAAACTCCTCTATTTTTCATTGTAGGATAAAGATATAATTAATTCACATCAGCAGTCACTATATGGAACAGAAATTATTTCAGATTCCTTTAGGAATTCTCTAAGCCTAAGCTTATCAGCCCAGCAAGGTATTTGGACATCCAAGCTTAAAGCATATGAGCTGCCCTAGGATTTCATGTGATTTAGGTAACTTGAGTTCACTTAGAATTAGGCTGGCATAAAACACTAATCTTTCTCTTGCCTCCCTCCGACATGTACTACTGTGGATGGTAAGTATTTCGTTTCATAACTGGGCACAGAATTGCAACAGTAGTTGTGGTTTTCAAAGAAATAGCATTAAAAATTATGTTCAGGAACAGTTTTACCTGTTGCTACATTTAAAAAGGTGACATACAATTATATGATTACTACCTAGTGTAAAATTGTACATGCATTACATGTTTGTAGAAGAGATCATATTCTCTAGGTAATCAACTATGAGTCACATCAAAAAACCTGCTACCCAGTGCGAACTGAATCCCTCAAGTTACCCATGGAGATAGCTTCAATTTATGGCTGAAGCAACTCCTAAGGCCCCACTGTTTTGACAAATCCCTTAGACTACAGCCTTGCTACCATTTTTCTTTGCCTTGTTTTTGGTAGCAATTATGCACCAAGACTTCACTGTACTGATACCCACAGAAAGAAGCTGATGATGGGCACAGGCTGGGTGTGCCATGGTTTCTGCAGGCATAGCATGCCTGGGGAACTTGGCTGATATCTAAAAGGTGAATGATGCTGCCACCTGGGAGACTGCTGCCTCCCCACCTGGACTGGGTGTCAGACAGGCTCTTCTGGGTGCTCAGGCTGGGACAGGCCAGCTACACAAAGGTGCAGTTAAGCAGAGATATGTTTTTTTGCAGGGGTGGGTGGCACTTGCTTATCACCATATTTAGACACCTGTTTCTACACAAATTGTTTTTTGGCTGTAACCTCTGCCAGCCTAAAGGTGTGATTCTTGATGTCATTAACAATTAGATTTGCTTGTGCCCACTTACACCCACTTACCAGCCCCTGGGTACTGCCATGTTATTAGAAATCTGGAAGACATGCAAAATAACATTCTCCATGTGTGATGTTTTTATACTATGTTTATTGCAATATCAGCATAATAGCTGAAATAATACTAATAAAAATGAGGAAGAATCATAGTACACTTGCTCAATCTCTGTTTTTGCATTAAAGTATTAGAACGATATCCCTGAAAAGGCAAATTGCCACTGACAGGTACCTCACTGTGCATTGGAAGTAGCAACCTCCAGTCCCTATGAATGGTCTGTTCTACTGTGACAACTGAATCTGGCCCAAGACCTGATCCTGTCCCCTCTCTTGGGATATTGCATTGTTTTGCCAGCCCTGCTGCCTTCTTTCCCCATAGCCCCACACCATATCTTCACATGACCAGAAGGAAGCACCTTCACCATATAACCAAAACACCGAGGCTGGCTGGCAGGTGCCAGCTGTATGCTGCACTCTACAACCAGGACTGCTTGGTGTCCTCTCATCTGGCTGGAAACACAACACTTATGTAAGGAGAGTACATGAGTAAGGTTCAGGAACCTTCCTGTCACATGGAGAGATCACCACCAATCTGCCCACATGATGGAAACACATCCTGGTCTGTGATGACAAGGGGCTGGAGTATCCCCCCAGAAAACCTTATCTGACCTCCTCCAGTGGAAAGATTCCTGCCAGTGATACATATCCTGATGGTTTTTTTATTCTGTTATCAGCTGCTTCCAAGCCACTGCTAACCACATACTTAGTGTATATTCGTTGGCTTGCTCCTGCACTCAGAAGCACATTTCTTACATTAAAATCCTTGTTTATCCATATGGGAATCATTCAAATGCTCAGTTCTTTGGGTGAATGAGATCAGTTTATTCATAGAATGGCATTACCAAGCCCTACAGAAATAGATGTCCGAGTCACCCTTGACAGCCTTCCTTCTCCACCCACTTCTCCACAGAAAGGAGGTCACATATTTGCACTGTAAGTGGATTGGCACCTCTTCTCTTTTCATCAACGGATGTAGTACTTAAACAGAATTCAACACTGACCAGATGCTTCCTGCCATTCCCTTAACAAATGTAGACCACTTAACGGGAGAGTTTAAAGGATCAAGTAACTAAAGTGAATTTATTAAAGCAAAGGCACAGAAATTCCAATTAATGATGGTTGTCATGAAATGAATTGCTCCTTTTCTGAAATACACGCTAAAAAGTGTCTTCAAAGGAATTGATAGTTTCATTTATACATTTCTATAATTATAGCCCCCAGACTTATCTCTTAACCGTCTTTATTTCCATTCACAAAAAAAAAAAAAAAAAAAAAAAAAAGGTTGTAGAGCTTTTATTTTCTGCAGAGGAATAGAGTTTATATCTCAGAGTTTATTCTGAGAGAATAAGAATCAGGGTGAGCCTAGTAAACAGTACAAAAAGCCTCAGTTTTTGTCCACAGTTTTTGTCCATAGAAGGAGAGGAGGTTCCACTTGCTAATATATTGACTCTGGCTACACTATGTCATGTACATCTCCTTGTCAGATACAAGTAAGTGCTTCTTCATGCACATGAAAATCTTAAAATGTTCACTTTTCGCAAAAGAAAAATAATCTTGCCTTCAAAGCAGGTGGGTCATGGTAGCCTAAAGTCATTTGCAAAGCAGAAAATGCTTCAGTGTTAAATCTTCTGTTATTCCATGCATGTGCACAGTTTACAATATGTACTAAGTGCATAAATATTTATTATAGTTTTATAATTGCGCTTTTACTGTGTGGTTCACTGACATGGGGCTTAGAATCTTCCTCTGTTTCTCAGCTTTGCATTCAATAAAATGTACACCAAAGTACAATCCTCAGATTGAATAGTGCCGAATGAACTGAGATGTAGAGACACTTATGTCTGGCGCTCCGTGTACTACATAAAATTGCCAAAGTGTATTTACAAGACAGAAAGAGAGCATCTCAAAGGAGCCACTCTCTCACATCTCCTAACAACACTGCAGATTTGTTTCAAGTTGAAACCTTCCTCACTTGATACTTCTTCAAGAATTGTAAATATAAGCAAACAAGTTTAGTAATGACAAATGTTGCCTTCCAAATTGCAATCATATCTGTTCTTAGTTACAGCAATTTCTACCAAAAAAAAAAAATCCCACAAACTATTGGAGCTATTTAGACACTTATCATTTTTAAGACTTAGAAATACAGACCTGGAGTAAAGCCAATCACTTGAATTGTGGAGATGTCCATTTCAAGTATATCTTTTGTAGTGATCGTTTCTGACTTGTCGTTGAGATCTATTGGCCTTCTCCAGTTTCTTTACTGCTGAAAAACAATTTTATTTTTCAGTATTTATCCTGATCCTTTTATAAGCTTTCTGCTTTTGTTTGCAGTATTATTTAACTTGTTGTCCTAAATAAATCTGGAGGAACCTTAGCCTCAAAATCACAGTGCCAATTTTATCTCCTTTATCATCCTTTCAGCCTGTGTACATGCTTTCAGACCCAGTGAGTCAAATTCCCAAGTTTCCCATGGTACATTGAACCATAAGTTCATAATGAATCTCAAAGCAATCATAACAGTCCCTAACATACAGCGCCACCCCACCACCTCTCCTTCCTTGTCTATCCCTCCTAAAGGGCTTGTAACCATCAACTGGTGCACTCCAGTCATGGGAGACATCCCACCATGTTTCTGTAATAGCCACTACATCATAATTTTCCTGTTGCATCATGGCTTCAAGCTCCTCCTGTTTGTTCCCCATGCTGTGTGCATTGGTATACACTGCACTTCAGATGGGCTGGTGTTTTGCCCCCTTCTCCCTTCAAATCTAGTTTAAAGCTCTCTCAATGAGTCCAGCTAACTCCTGCCCCAAGACCCTTTTCCCCCTCTGGGACAGGTGCATCCCATCTGATGTCAAAATCTCTGGTGTCCTGTATACTAACCCATGACTGAAAAATCCAAAGCCCTGACAGTAACACCAGTCTCAGAGCCACAAGTTCATCTGTTGAGTTCTCCTGTAGTCATCTTCATCCATCCCCGCAACTGAAGGGATGGAGGAGAACACAATTTGTGCCCCCAACCCCTTAACCAGTTTCCCCAAGGCCCTGAAATCTCTCTTCACTGATTTAGGACTTCTCCTGGTAATATCATCGCTACCTAGCTGAAAAACCAAGAGAGGGCAGTGTCCTTGGGTCTCACTAGAGTGGGGAGTTTTGCCGTGAGGTCCTTCACGCGGGCCCCAGGGAGGCAGCAGACTTCCCTATGAAGCGGGTCTGGTCTGCATATTGGGCCTTCGACACCCCTCAGAATGGAGTCACCCACTACAATGACCCTTCTGGGGTTCTTTTTAGAACTGATTTTAATACCTGGTCTAGAGCAACCCGGCCTTGGTGGACCTTGATCTTCCTCCTTATTTGACTAATTTTCTTCATCCTTCTCTACCTCATTCACAAGTTCCAGGGCCCCGTATCTATTGTGAAGGGGCACCATGGAAGGTGAGGGAGGTCGGGAGAGGATCTTCCTGTCTCCCTGAGCAGGGACCTGTTTCCAGCCTTCCCCATCTCTTAGGTCCCCTCCTTCTGCCTGGTAACAAGAGGGTGAGGGATCGCCTGCCTCTTCTGGAGCCTCCATTTGCTCCTGTTGCTTCAGGGGTGCTGAGGTGCTACTCCACCAATCAATTTCCCTTTCGCACTCCCTAACACTTCTTAATCTTTAACCTCTTCTTTGAGTTCCGCCACCAGGCTGAGCAGGTCATCCAGCTGATCACAGCGCACACAGGTGTTGTCACTGCTGCCCTCCAACAGGATTGACAGGCTCAGGCACTCCCGGCAGCATCTCTTCACCAGCAAGTGAAAAAAAGGACTTTAATGCAATCCAGTCTGATACCTATTCAGAGAATAGTGACTGTGTGCATTCACTCAGCTCAGAACTGGTCTGAAAAGGGAACCTGAAGGGCATTAAGCAGTTTCCAATCTTTATATCTGAGTCTGACAGTTCGTGATTAATGACCAGTTGCAAAAAGGCTTCTGCTTTGCACCTGCAAAATGACAGTGAGCAGGGAGGTGTCCAGGCATCTGGCTGCTGCTGCTGCAACAGAAATGCCTGCCTTCACATGCAAGTTATAAATCGCTAAACAGTTAAGTCCCAAAAATACTCAGTGAACCAGAAAAAGGATGAGGAAATGCAAGCGGACACTGTGGCAGGGGATTGATGTAGATTGGGATTCCTGGGATGTGGAGTCCATGTGGATGTTTAAAAATGGGAGGCGTACATTTGCTGTAAGGCAAACCTGAGCATGGAAATTGCTGTTTACCAAATACAGAGAACATATCTTCAGACTCTGCCTTGATTTTCTTTTAAATTAATGGAATACATTAAGGGAAAAAGAAAAGGAAGTAAAGTCTTAGGGGCAAAATACATACACTACATCCAGAATACTCTTAAAAATTAAAGATATACAAAATCCAAAACAGAAAAACAAAGCAACAGAAACTCTCAACTCATTTTGAAAAACTTATCGACCATGGTATATCTTTCCATGCAAATACATCTACTCCTGAGAGGGGTCCTGTGTCAGTGAAGGAGCAATCCTCTTTGACAAGTCAGCTACATCCTTGACAAAAGTGTATCAATTAATATAACTTCCCCAACCTCCTTTAAACATTTTTATATACAGATTTATATTTAGGCACTGTGTAGACAGTGCAGATAAATGAGTCCTTTGCAGGGAGGTGCTGTGATACTGCTGGAAGTAGTACCCCTTTTTGCTCTGCAGCCCAAAATCCACTGATTTCACTGGAGGGACCTGGGCATGAAGTAGAAACCAATCCAAAGCACGTAACTGTTACTTATTCATTAAACAAAATCCATGTGGGATGTTGTCCACAACTCAGAAAAATCTCCAAGTATTTCTGAATGGCAAAGTAAGACACAGGATATTGTAAGGTCTGTTGGGCCAGAAAGAGGGTGCAAGATGGGGTATGACAGTGGAGCCATGCAATAAGGCCACTGCAGGAGAAAATTCTTGGTTTTCATGGGCTCCCACGCTTTTTCTTTTACCCTATCTTTGTATGATATACAAACTGCCACCCCCTCTTCTGTGCACATGGATGGAGAATAGCAAGTGGGCCAAATAACATGTCAAAGTCATCAAAAAGACAGGTACAGATTTTTCTCTTCCTTCAACACACAGCATCTCTTTCCTTCCTGCACCACACAGCAGCTGGATCTACTTCTCTCTGGCTATAGCTGACTATTTATAACACTTTGCTATACTAATTTCCTGCAGGTCCACCTGCATTTTATCAGCTTATATATTTTCCCAAAAAACGTTTTTTACTTTATCTCTTTTCTAACATTATGATTTGCAGCAGTGGCTTTGTTTGGATCTTGGAGTTTCTTACAGTCTTAACTTTTCATGCTTTCTTAAATATAGATTCAGTTCTACAACTGAATAAACATACAAGGAGTGCAGCTTGTGGTCTGGTGATTGTATTGACTATTTTTAAAGAAAACAAGGAATCACTGAAATAATCTTTTCTGTTTGGAACCAGTTATTCTTTCAGCTCTGCTCAACTCAGCAAAGAAAGCTTTTTTATTTAACATAAATAAAGTACATGCAAACAGCATGAGCTGCCCATGGTAACTATGTTTTTCACTGACTTGATTACAGAGGGAATTTTCACCCCTTCCTTCTTTCATTAGTGTTTTTTAGCAGTCTTGTTCAAGACTAGCACCAACTTTACTTCAGTAATACTTGCTACATTGGAAAGTAAGTGAGAACCACTCAGCAGTAGAAAATTGATGTGCAATACCATCTGACATGTTTATAGCAGCATTTAATTATTTAATCAATTTAATAACAGAATATTTAAACCAGCATAAAAAAAAAACCATTGGGCATAACCAATTCGGTCTATAAATTTTGCTCTTCTATTTTCATTCTTCAATTACATTCTGCGAACTAATCGGCAACACTTGATGGGAATATAGGATGTAGACAGACTATAACAGGTGGAGTAATCAGATCTTCAGAAGAAAATTAATTTGTACAGCCACTATTACTCTCTCATACACACACATTCAGATCCGCACACACAGCCAAGCAAACAGCCCTGAGTATTGTTAATTGTGATTACAGCCAAATGTCATAAAACACATTTCACTATATTCAAGGGAATGATAGCTGTGCTCATTTTTTTATCTTTTTATTTTCTTTGACATTATCTTTCCAATCTTCATCTATGCTTTTGCTTGCTTTTCTTCTTGACATGTGAACAAAATAATTGTCTTGTATCCCAGTATTCATACTAGGTTTATCTGAACTTCATTAAAAGCACTCTGTTAATTTCTGAATTGAACAGAAAGTATGTCAAAATGTCTAATGATGGTTCTCATGAGACACAGTGAGACACCTCAGTGTGAAAAGTAATAATAAATTATTTATAAGAATATTCTATCAAGACTAAATTTCTCCCATCATATATCCTCATTTCAACCAGCTAAAATTCTTACTTTCAGAAAAGCAAGCAATTCTGGCTCTGTGAAACTATTAGGCATTGTGGTTTAACCCCAGCCAGCAACTAAGCACCATGCAGCCTCTCTCTCACTCCTCCCCATTCCCAGTGGGATGGAGAGGAAAATTAAAAAAAAGTAAAACTCATGGGTTGAGATAAGAATGGTTTAATGACTAAAATAAACTAAAATATAATAACAATAATGATAAAATATAATAATTATAATGAAAATTAATATAATATAAAAGAGAGAGAGAAATAAAACCCAAGAAAGACAAGAGATGCACAATGCAGTTGCTCACCACCCACTGACCGATGCCTGAGCAGCAAGCTGCCCCCCAGCCAGCTCCCCCCAGTTTATAGACTGAGCACGATGCCCTACGGTATGGAATATCCCTCTGGCTAGTTCAGGTCAGCTGTCCTGGCCACGCTCCCTCACAGCTTCCTGTGTACCTGCTCACTGGCAGAGCATGGGAAACTGAAAAGTCCTTGACTTAGGATAAGCACTACTTAGCAACAACTAAAACATCAACGTGTTACCAATGTTATTCTCACACTGAATCCAAAACACGGCACTGTACCAGCTACTAGGAAGAAAATTAACTCTATTCCAGCTGAAACCAGGACAGGCATTAATATTACCCCTCTGGGTGGGCTGTTGTCTTTCTGAAGCCCCTAGGTGCTTCTTCTCACTCATCACACATACACCGCTTGGCCCCTCAAGCAGGAGCTGGAGCTGGTGACTTGCTCATGGACTGGACCTCCTCCAGCAAACATCAAAGCCTGGCAGACACTGACCTGTAAATGGGGCTTGGGAGGGTTCAGGCAGCTCAGAAGAATGCCTCTACCAAGGCAAACTGTAATTGAACCTCTTTTTCAGAGAGCTGTTCAAATCAGCATATGAAAGATAGTACAACATACAAGATATCCTGTGCTGTGTTTGCTGCTCCCAGGGACTCACACTTCCTAATGAGCTGAACTGGGAGCTGAAGGATTGTCTGGATTACTTCAATTTTAGGGATGACTTCAAGAGCAGAGTGCTTAGTTAAAGCACCTTGAGCATCTGCTATGGGCTGGTTCCTCAGAAGTTCAGCATGAGGAGCTGCCAAACAGCCATTCAGCATGGAATTAGACAGGAGCTCTTAAATCTCTATCCTGAATAAAAAGTAAATTTCTCCTTTGTGCAGCATTGCTACGCTGGAGCAAGGTTGCAGCAGAACTCTCAAGATCCTCAGATGAAGGAGCAGATCCAAGGTGTACGATTGCAGCCCTGATGAAAGGACTGGAAGCCACTCGTGGTGTCTAACTCCCACCATCTCTTGTGCCCCTGGCATCCCTTCTTAGCTCGTTCACACTAGACATCTCCCACTCACACGGGGACTACACAGGAGGGCTCAGTGGGACTTCCTGATACCTGGAGGAGGGACAAACTCCTCCACATCCTGTGTTTGAATACTGCCTGGTCCTCTGCATCACCCAAACACTTCTTCAATTTATTATCACTGTACAAGAAAGAAGGAAGCATTTACCTTATAATCAGCTGATTGGAGAAAAAAAAAGTCACATCAGTCATGAATTTGAATCACAAGACATCCAATTAACCACTCTGGGGCTGCCTTTATTGGGGTTTTTCCTTCATTCTTCCTACCTGCCATTAAGAAAAAGAAAATGGGGGGATACTCTAATATTCTGTGGGTAGAAGGGAAAAAAGGAAAGAAACAGAAGGTGACCAGCACTCCTCTAATGCAACAAGAGGAGCAGGAAATAATTTTCAACAGAGCAGGGAAAAATCCCAGCTCCTTGCTGTAGGTATGTGTCTATCCAAGTTCCCAGCAGAGTAAGGATGTGTCACCAGGAAAGTTGTGTAAAGGGGTGCATTTTCCACTCAACTCTGAAAGCTGTGCTAGTAGGTAGTGGTAGTGCACATTCAGGCACAAATTTGTTATTGCTGTAGCTCAGCAAGATGGTCTGTCTTCCTCTCTCACGAGCCTCCCATTTTGGCTGATGTTCCTGACATTTCCAAAGCAGTCAGAGCTACAGACAGAGCCTGGCTGGTAGTCAGCTCCAGTTCCAAGAAATACCTGTGCTGCTGAGCACCGTCTCCCAGAGGGCACTTCCAGCAAGGCCTTCTCAGCATTGAACATATCTCTCCCATCATTTGGTGGTTAATAGTTCATTGTCCTCCAAAGCATATAGCGAAGACCATATGTCTGCTGTCAGAGGAAAGAAAGTGACAGAATTCTCTGTTGATACTATCCAGATCATATCCATCCTTGTGGCTATAATACATGCAGATTATTTGTTAAGTTATCAGTTTTTATAACTGCATTTATAACAAGTGTTGGAGCACCTACAGCAGGAAATCGAGGCTGCCTTTTTTCATTTTATGAGTGTGCAAATGCAAAGGAATACATTTGGAACTTGAATTTAACAGCGGCTGCAGTAAAGGCCTTTTGTTTTCATTTTCAACTAAGCTCAAAAGGGGATGCAGCACAGCCAAGCTAACTTACTAAAATAACTTTTGTACTTAATTAATAGCAAACAAAATGGTTGCGAGTGATAAATCATCCAGAGCCAGGAACGCAGAGTGAAGTCTGACATGGTGTCTCTGCTTCACACCATTAAGTTTTTGTCACAGCTTTGGGGGTTAGAGACAGACCATCAGTCTTAGCTTTAAAATAGGAAATATCTCATCCTTCACATTGTTTCAGTTTAGCCTTTACATTTAATTGTAGATTACCCTTCTTATGCAGAGAGCTTATTACAGTTTTCATTTTCTCTTGTTTACATTTTCATATCAATTTTTTCCCACCAATCTGCAATTTAGAGGCTGCTCAATGACACTAACGTTAATGGCATATATTATGCTTCTGTTCCACAACAGTGCATGTTTTTTAAAAACATGAAGTGCCCATTTTGCAGATGCTCTGACAGTCTCATACTCTTCTCCCTGCCTCCACTCTGCAGTTATACAGAACCTTAACTTACCCAAAAGGGACATCAAGAGACCAAAATATCAAATTAATTCCATCCAAGGTCTTCTCTCACAGTCTCACTGCTCAGATGGAGGGTGGTTATCCACAGTCCTGTCAATGCAAACAAACAGCATTCAAAGAGCTAAACAAACGTGGAAGAGCAGATGTCAACAAGAGGAATTGTTCCCCAATTTATCATTGGGGAACTGTCCAGTGTCAGGATGTCGCTGGAGATCAGAGGGGACAGTGAAGGGGATAAGATCCAGGCAGCACATCTGTCTTTGTAGCTTCCGTAATGTCTATCTTTTTTGTCTTATCTACCTTGCAGCATTCAAGCAAGGCCAGGTGGGGAGGGCTGCAGTGTTCTCAAGAATAAGGAGATTCAGGTTTTCCCTACTCAACCTGAGTTGAGTGTTTTTCCTAAACTAGACTGTGAAAACACACAGCTTGCAATCCCACTGTGCTTTACACACCAGAGTGAGGGCTTTTGTCAGGCACTCACAAAGCTTTCTGGGAATTTGTAGAAGTCATTTCAGAAAAGATCCTCATTTCATGGGATTTTTTTTAAACCTCCATATGAGGCCAATACAAAGGGTCTACCCGGTGCTTGCTACAGACAATAACAAGGACAAAGGTTGATCTGTCGTGCTAGCGATAATGGGAGAACTGTTGCTGCTCTTACTGCTGAGCAGTAAGATTGCATCTGCTCACACTGAGAAAGTATTCAGCACTTGTTCCAAGGAAAATGGATGTTCACCTTTATTGCTCTTTTCCTGGAAAAGTAACTTCTTGCTTTCTCCAGCAGGAGTGGTCATAATGGTTGGTCAAGCGTTTTGTTCCTACGCAGAGACTTGAGTTTCCACATACGTGTGTGTAAAAAGGAGTGGGAGGGAGATGTTAGGGGCTGTTGTGAGGAAGACTGTGCCAATATTTTCATAGAACTGTTTTTCATTACAAATTTAAACTCCTAAACATCGAAATATTTTGTATCCAAAACACTAAAGTCCATTCTGCTGCCCATGCCTTCCATAATGTCTATCTTTTTTGTCTTATCTACTTATCTTATCTAAACCACATATATCCCTCTTCTGCCCTCCTGATGCTCATCAGAATAAGTCGGTCCACAAGAGAAAGATTTATCCCTGGCAGAGGAGATGGGATTCAGTTTTTCTACTGCCAAATCTGGGAAACAGTTTGCCTTATGTCATTTGTGCATGTCACTACTAATATGGCTAATTGTATCTACTTAGTCTCTCAGACATATGAATTTCTTTTCCCTCCTGTGAGAAAAATCAGTGGACTATGTCAGTGGTTCAGACTGTGATGTATAACACTGTAGGGAGAGGGATGCAGTATGCATGGATGGACCAAATGTTCTCCAAAGACTTGGTCTCACCTTGTGTGAATGAAAATGTAAGATCCTAGTTGTGCTAGAACTGACCAGGTCAAGCAGGAGAAATGTTATTTACTGGCTTACTGGTTCAGTTGCAGATCTTTCAAGATGTTGCTTAAAGTATGGACAGCTGCCTAAATACATTCACAGAGGGCTTGACTCTGTTTCAGAGTTTTCCCAGCTACGTGCAGCTGTGGAGCACCAAACTACTGATTTTGCTGTAACTTTGCACTAAAGTGCCCTGTTTCATCCACACTGTTTCTCCCTTTTATACAGTTTTTAATTAGTTTTGAGCTTGATGAGGCCCATTAGAGGCAATAATTGAGATGGTCTTATTGTAAGGTTACTCCAGATACAGGTAACTGGCAGGATTTTAGTCCTTTTAAAATTCAATTCAATTCCTTGTACTACTACAGTTGAAAAAATGTTTACTGCCCCATATTTTTCAACCCTTGATCTTTTTCCTTGTAAAACCAGCACAGGCAAAGACACGAAAGTGATATAGTCTGCTCCACCCACTACAACAAGACATAAACACTTGATTGTGTCCTACCGACAGGGCTATTTTAGGCTTTAATTATATGAGTTGTCCTTGCTCATTAGCTATATACTACTGAAGTGCAACAAAAGTAAGTGATTCATTGCTGACACATGGCATTTCATGAGCAGTCATTAATTAGCAAAGTAGCTCTTGGATATAAATTGGTGAAGAGCATCAGTAAATGGAACTTTAATCAGGATCTCCTTTAACCCTCCTTTCCTCATGCGTCTCCGTGGTGTTCAGAGGCTCAGCCCCCGTGGAAATGCAGCTCTTCCCCACAGCAGCAGAGCACTCACCACCGGCATTGCCAGTGGTGTAAACTACCACCCCTCCAACTGCAGCTGTGCTCATTTACACCAGCCAGGGTCAAAAACCTGGCCCAAGTAGGAAACAGAGTGTTTTCTTCTTGAAATCAAGTGAAAAGGAAATTTGCTGCTAGTCCGACACCCTGCAAAAGGCCTTCATGTCAGTGAAGATTGCAGGTTGGGGGAAGAGGTGCAGCGGGTTAGACTGCTGCATGCAGTCATTTGCTTCTCCCAAATCCATCTGAACACTGGCAAACATTTTTGTTCCACAACGCTTGGTGTATTTGCAATATTGACATAAAGTGCATTGAGTTCAACGGGCAAGAACAAGTAGAAGGCTTCATAATCTACCCCTCTAGGTTCTTTACAAGGTATATAACAGTGCTTTAAAACAAAAAAAAAAAAGGGGTGAAGTATAAAGACAAGAGCATGAGAAGAGGGCTTTCCATGCCATGGCATGTAACCTTTTTTGCTAGTACAAATGGACTTCAGTTTGATAAATTTCACTGCCATGAGAATCAATGGAATTAATGATTTGTCAATTCTGCCACAAGGCTAGGACAAATCTGTGTTTTATTTTCCAGTCCCAAGAAATGGAAAATCAAACTTTCACAACAACAGAGCTTTGTGGTCCCCTCCCTGTTGGTAAATGAGACATTTATTCACATAACAGATTACAAAACTGGAGAATGTCATTTACTTGAAAGCACTACCCTTTGAATGGCTTCAGAGCACTTTGTAAGTCTGTGCGGTGATTTCTATGTATTGCTGTAGTGGAAGTACCCGTCTTAGGAGTTCTGTTTACAAGAGATGCATGAAACTTGTGCTGGTTTCATCATAGGCTGATTATGTATTCAGGATATATTTGCAGATACCTAAGGCTGCTGGCTATTACGGAAGAATATAAAAATCAAATTCTTTTTCGAACGTTACTGTTATTTTTTTCAGCTGGAACATCAGTTTAACATTTTAGGGGAACTGCTTTCTTTTTAAAATGATGTTGTGAAGAGAAGTTTCCACTGGTAGGTGACTGAGAGCAATTTATTCATCCTGTCTTAGCTACACTAAGTTCTATCACAGATAAAGAGTTATTAGACAGAAGATTCAGGTGACCCCCTACCTGCAATGGTCCTACACTGTCTGCAGGGACCTATCTGAAACACCCTACCAACTTTACTCATGAAGATTTTAGAGACATCTTATCACATAGAAAACCTCAAGGAGATTTTTGAGAGGAGTCATGAGGAGCAGGCATTCCTTTAGAAGAAACTACAGGTTCCACTAAAACAACAACATAAACAGGTGAGAGCTCCTAATTTGAGTAGGAAGTTTTGGTGATTCCTGCCCTGAGCCTATCTGTACATGCTACAGTATTATTCTGGACTCACGGAGAAGAGCAGAAAGTATTTACAGATGCCACGGTGTACTAAGTCTACAGAGAAAGAAAACTTCTGTTTGTTATTTGAGAATTCACACTTGTAATGTTAGGGCTGTAAATGTAAGTTGAGGGCTCTATATATACTTCAAAATGAGCTATGCAATAAGCATTGGCTCACAGGTTTCAGCAAAGGCAACCCTGGGTGCAGATCGGAGGAGAACGCCCAGTCCAGTCTGATAAGGAGAACCAGGAAAGGTCAGAGGTAGTAAGGTCTAGCTCCATTAGCTAGATCAATATAGCGAAGTTTAGCATTTACTATGAGATGTGGCCCAGCCTGGGGGGCTCACAGGATCGATAAACGAATACAAAACCCTTTACCTTCAGGCAACCAGCTAAATTCATGTTCCAAATATTGCCATCAGTTGACCCAAGCCCTTCATTTGCCTTCTGAGCCAGAGTGAAGCTGTTTTGAATTCAGCTTCACAGACAGCTGCAATGTCATGGCTCCAGACCCTGAATGGCAATTGTAAGACCGGGGCCAACAATTTAACAAATACAAAGACACTTCACATTCTGTGGTGGACAATGAAGAATAAAGATGAAGTTTACACAGCCAGGCATGGATTTAAATTGTGCTTCCTTACACTGTTACCTTTCTTTCCTAAACTGCATTGCAGTACAATTTCTCTTTTACAGATCAAGAGAACAAACAGGCCTCTGTTGCTAACTCCCCAGTATCCCCTACAAAAGCCAAAGTTAGATAGGAAACACTGGTAAGGAACTAGGCAATATTTTTATTTAAAACAAACTGACTGAAGAGTGAAATTTAATTACTACACACACTGCAACAATTCATCAAATGGTTGCTAGTTACTTCTATGCAAGAAAAAAAAATCTTCATTTTCTTGTGTGTTACCAGCTTTTAAAACTAAATAACATGCAGGAAAAAGATACTTTTTTCTCCGACACGATGATCAATCCTGTGAGAACCTGGGGAGGGTTATCACTGAAGTTCCACATTAAATGAAAAGCATACTGTCCTTTGATATAGTCTGAGACACATTTAGGACATCAATAACAAAAGACATCATTAATCTCCCTGCTAAAATGGACAAGGAGTACTATCAGGTCACTAACTATTTAGACAAAGTAAAAAACAATATAAAATTTAGTAGACATCAGAATAGATCAGTTCTAAATTTGCACTAAAATTTTAGCTAACAGCTGAGTTTATACATCTGTGTTTTCTGAGAAAGACATAGAGCAGCCTTTGCAAATTAGTAAGAAATACACTACATACCGAGTAAATTTTTGTGCACATACATTACAAAGTCTGTTAGCTTATGAATCCATCATTTAAAATCATCCTTAGAATAGCTCTAAGAATATTTATATCATTCAGACAAACAAATAAATTCCAGACCTTTTAGAGGTGACAACTGACTTGCTTCTAGTTTGTCTGGGCTTCTAATCCATGCTGCTAAATTATGTTTGTGTTCTGTGTCACAAGAGCCAGAAGACATTTAATAAAACAAAGACCAGAGGAATTCAGCACCTCAACCTGTAATTGAGGCTAAGCATATACCACAGTTCAAAACATATTCTTCTATGAGTATGCAAGAGTGCTGTTTTAAGGTCATGCAGATCTCCATTTTAGACTCAGATGAGATACCATGAGCCAAGTCCTACACCTGTTTGCTGCAGAATTGCTTCACCTGCTTTTGCGGCACAGAAGACAGGACACAGGACTGTAAGTCTGCTCCAATACTCTTATGATCCTATGAAAATCATTAATGGTTTCCATAAGCACATTGCATTATTGTGTCGTAAACTAGTCTTCAAACACACACACACATGCTAAACCACAAACATTCTCATGTTCTGGCAAAGACATGGCAGGCCAGTCTCACATTTAATGATGTACCAGAGAAGTTCAATGCAGCTTCTGTTCCTATTGCAAGCATCACATGTGACCTTAGGGAACTCATTTACTCCGTCTGAGCTTCAGTTCTCTGTTTGTGAGACTGAACAGAACATCCCACACTGACACCTGGAGACTACAGTCACTTCAGTGCTGTGTATATTATGAATATAAACAAGAAACAGGGAACAGGTAGATTTCAGTATAACTCTGTATATGGTTTCAGTTAACAGTGAATCATCCATCGCTCTAAAAACCATGATATATTTTAGTAAAACATATTAGAATTGTGAGTTTTAGGTAATGTAGGATATGCAGAAATTATCAGCTTGATTCGGTTTTCTTCTTTTATGGTAAAATTCAATGTATCACTGTCTAATCAAAAACTATAAATTTTAAATCTATGCATTACAACATCATTTTTCTTTCTTGACTACACAGAGTGACAGTATTGCTGCACTAAAGGTCATTGGTGTGATGGTATAACTGAGCTGCATCAGCATTTGGCTAATGTTTGGTGGTGCCTTTAGCAAGAGACCTAAATGCTGCCTCAATTTAGGATTTTTTGCACTTTACGGCTTGTGGTTTTGTCAAGAAATGTACTTGGGAAGCCTTAATTCTCAGGTAAAATTGTGTGCACTGCTTGTCTGTCTGGAGCAGGTAGATCACAGATGAAGTTACAGGTGACCCAGCTCTCCATCCACAGTGCTACCAAAGGCATCAGTGCACAGACGGACTGCTTCTCAGATGATCAAATGAAAAGAAAAGCTGCCCATATCTAAATGCAGCACTTATCTAAGTACATAAGCCACTGCAGCCACACTCTTGAAGTTAGCCAGTATAAATACAAACAGGCAGACAGACAAACAGGTCTGTAAGAGCCACACTTTGATTTCTAGACAAATGGCTTTAAACACAACTCCTTCATTAAACTTTGAAAGTTATCACACACGTCTGTGCTGAAAAACTGGGCCAAACTCCTTGTACTCCTTGCCAACGTGTCTCCCCCCACCCCACAAAGGATGAAACAATGTATTAGGTCTGCACTCACCATGTCTTGAACACAGCGAACTCTGCAGTTACTCAGCCCAAGCTCAAGCCAGAAGTAGGTGGAGAATCACAGAATTGTCTAGGTTGGAATACACCTTGAAGATCATCCAGTCCAACCATCAACCCAACAAGGAGAAGGAGACTGAAAATGTGAAACAGGATGAAATTGAAACATGGGCAAAAATTGTGCAAAGACTGATGCCTCTGAAATGTTCCTCATCCCTACGTGTGAGCTAAGGATGGTGAAATTCAAAAGGAAAAGCACAGCTACTATGAAATCAAATCAGAGTAAACCCCAAAGAAAGGAATATGAGACCAGCACTGATACATTATAGATATATCTATTTTATTTCTCTCATGGAAAGCTGTATTCCCTGAATGCATAAAGTATTTTTTAACTCTCTTGCAGACAACTGATTTGTATTATACAGAGATCCCATGGGTATACATATAGTTTCTCTTCTTTATTTTTTATGTTTGTATCCTTATTTTCATCTGTGATATAGGAACTAATGTTCTAAGAAGCCAGATTTGCCAGTAAGGGTCTCTATATTTACTGGCCATATCCTAAGAAACTAGCATATATTGCCCCAGTCTCATATTTAAGAGTGATTGAGTATGTGTTGTTATTCATTGGTCCATTTTGGTTTTTTCTTGTTTGCCTATTTTTATGACATTGTTTTGTTAAAAGAAAAAACGGATACTACACTCTTCCAGCAGTAAATCATCTGTTACCATTTACATATACATAGTATAGCTGCAAATATGTCTTCCTTTCCCTTCTGGGTTTCAGATTTTATCTTCATATAACATCTGTACATTCTGAATTCAAGATAAAACATGACCTTTATTTTCTTAGTCTGCTGTGACCTCTGGGATAGAACCAATAGCCTTTTTTTTTTCATGAAAGCAAATTCAGATGTTAATTGAGCTGGATATAGCAATTGGCCAACTCATATAAGTGAAGTGAAAACACATAGCTCTCAGTCAGGCTCATTTTATGAGCTGACAAAATAAAAAAATATGAAAAAAAATTACACGTCATCTACTGCTGAAACCAGAACTGCACTCAAGCAAATGAGTACAATTAACAGATTGGATCCCACATTTAGGAAATGTTCAGATCCAGATCCACCAGACACGAGAGTCTATCTGGAAGCTCTCACCACTGCCCCACAAAAAAACTGACAGATGCTCATCAGACTTGTTACAAAATTTTCTGGCTAATTCCTAACAATTTCAAAACAGATGCTAAAGTCCCTACTTTAACTTATTGAAATCAACAACTGAGGACATAATAAAACTGGATCAGGTGGGTATTTTAAAGCATAAATCATAAAATGGTATGTCAAAGTGCTGTTTTCCCAGTGATAAGAGAGTAAGAAAATATAATAGCAGATAAATGGGCTGTGTGGGAAGAAGGTACAACACATTGTAGCCAGCTCCCCATAGATGTTAAAAATGAAGAGCATCAAATTTAAAGGAGAGGCAGCAGAAAATGCATCTTAGAGGATTTAAATGGCACAGGCCAGAGACCATTTCATTACTGGTTTTGAATTACCCACAGTACCTTTTGCCAAAGTTTATGACTAAAAAAAAAAACAAAATCATTTATGAAACCATTATTAAAACATTTCAGCTCCTGAAAACTGCTTTTCCAGTATATCTTTTTTTTTTATTTTATTAGACCATAAATATGTCAATACAATTTCATTAAAGGTATAATGAGAGACATTACCAGCAATGGAGGAAAATGGGTTCATGTGACAATTTGCAAAATGAGAACTGTCAGTATTCCTCTAGATTTTCGTGATGACACTTAGGCTTTGGACTACTTCCCCAGGGGAAAAAGCAGATAAAATGAATAAGTGGCTTCCCCCCAGCAATGTGAGAAGTCTATTAAATAGCTCTGTGACTGTGTGCTTTCTAGGAACAGGCATTTGGCACAGTGGAAGGCACCAACCTCTTCTGAACTAAACCAGGTAGAATTTATACCAAAAAAGGGGCTCAGTTTCTGCCTCCTCCCTCACTGCTGCCCTTCAAGGGGGAAGCACAGTGGCACGTTTCCAAAGGCACAAAAGCTTCCTGGGTAGGGTTCCCACATCAGCAGAGGAAAGGAGAGTTGGTGAGGGACAGCGGACCCAAAAGGCGGGTCTGCGCCTGAAGACTTGCAGGTCTGTGCCGGCAGAGCAGTTCCTGGGGAGGAGAGATACCCCCCACCACGGAGGCAGAGCTCCTGGGAGCTGGGCTGCCAGTTCTCCCTCAGGGCCTGCCCAGTTTCTCTTACTCCCTCTCCAAGGACCCACTGCCAGTCATTAGCAGAGACAGGATATTTGGCACTCTTCATTTCTTACAAAACCATGGCTCGATAAGGCAGACTGTATTTTTTTCTGCCTCTGAATCCAGAAACCATAGGGTGCAGCAAAAGCAACACAGAATTGCTAGACAACATATCCGAAATAATCTCTATTGAACCTATTGCATTTCAGGGATCTTGTTTTGATCAAAATGCTCTTTAATTCTTGACAAACTATTTCTTTTTCTAAATATACTCCTTCACCCCACTTCCGCTACATCCCAAGGGGCAACTGGTCTAGGATATTAAACCACATGGACTGAAGCTACAGTATGGATATACTTTTTACTGCCAACAGAAGGAAATGAGAGGAAAAGAGAGGAACACGTATTAATTCACAGTTCCCTTAGGAGAAATAGCTCCAGCCTCAGCCTCCCCCATATATACTATTACTTCAAGGGTTGTCTTCATTAAAAAATATTCCCAGTGTAAACAAGGAAGTCTATATTTCCTCAATATTGAAAAAACACATTTTGGCTTTGGTTTAGTTGAATTCTTCTGTCCACTTCTAACCTAAGGAAAATCAAGCAAGAAAACAACAAACAAACAAAAATATCAACCTTTTACACTACACATTTTAAACTTTCAATCACCAAATTTTTGAAACCTGCCACATCACTAAACACAGCAAAAAGCCATGCAGAACAAAAATATTGTATCACTAGAGATACATAGCTCAAGCAGAGGCTCATGAAGGAAAATGTTTTTACAGCATTTCTTGAAAAAATCCTCATTATTGGATAGCCTCTGCAGTGGGGCTGCCTCTTTCCCTGCTGGGACTGAACAAACCTCTTCCAGCAAGGAATTACTTAGTGCCTGGCAGTGGGATGAGCAACAGTCTCTCTCTGTGTCATTATGACTGAGATTGGACACAGCACTCATGTTGACACATCTTGAGTTTGAACTCCTG
The DNA here is from genome assembly GCF_031877795.1 of Strix aluco. Classification (NCBI taxonomy): domain Eukaryota; kingdom Metazoa; phylum Chordata; class Aves; order Strigiformes; family Strigidae; genus Strix; species Strix aluco. Next base: position 47,632,180 of record NC_133935.1, read on the forward strand.
CAGACTGCAGGCAGGCAGTTTTTGTGTTTGAATTCATTCACGGAAAGCACAGTTTGGGATGGTTTAGGGTTTTCTTTATGAAAGTTTTCTATTACCACTTACTATGAAATATATAGGAATCGCCTCAGTGCTGGTCAGATCATTAAAGAATTGACTGTCTTTCTCCATGACCTTAAAAATGGACCTATTTTTGAGAGCTTTTCTGGTCACATGCAGGCTGGATATTAAATGAAATTGGAGACCCTATCTGAAGTGCCAACAAAGAGGGAACATGAGCACTTAGATTGTGGGAAATCTTGAGAGGAGCTTCAGAACTGTCTGAACATGCTGTCAAAGCAAAGATTAGTCAAAAAATACCACCCTCTGCAGCCCAAAATGTGCTGCCAGTCAATGCATCTCAAGCTTTTGCTTAATCCCAGACAGCCCTCTGAGATCAGTCATCCTGACTGCTGGCACACCTCCGCCAGGCTGGAGATGCTGGAAGCTGTGTGGTCCCTCAGCTGGAGCCAGTCTGCTGGTGGATCCCCCCAGAGTCCTGTTTGGTGGCAGGCGCCAGACGCTGCTCAAAGAAATTGGCATTGCTGTCCATTCGTGCTGGAGGTGGCAGTAAAAGTGACAAGAACATCAGTCTCACTAAACTGAAATGCCCTGTCCTGGGAGCTTGTCACTTGGCACAAATTTCAAAATCAGAGAAATGCTTCTACCCTAAATAACACTGGGATCAAACTCAGAAAGGGAGGCAAGGAGAGGTTATTTCATATTATGGAAGCTTCTCTTTTAGGCTAGCTCTTCCCAAGAGTGACAAATAACTTCACAGTTTCTGTGGTTTGACAACATGCCCGTTGCCTGGCCCCAGAACTGCCACACCATCTTTCAGTTCCACCTTGCTTCCCTCCTCCAAGGACTCAAGAGTTTTCCAATGTGTCATAAAATCAGTCTTGGCTCTTCTGAATTAGTTAGGACACAACATATTTAAATTAAATAAGTCTTCCAATAATGTATTTCAAACACTTCTAATTGAACACTGCAATGAGTAAAAATGGTTGGGAGGAGTGACAGAGATCTACTTGGGGAATTTCTCTTGCAAAAGAAATAAATAGAAGGTTGTTAGATACTTTTGCACTGCATAATCAGTTTGTACTGTTAGTATCCCCAGACAGTGACATGTGTATAGAGGGTGCTGCAGTTGGGATCATTGCTCCTCGCTAGCAACAGCTGCAGTAGCATCTTTCTGACACCAGTTTTGTGCAAGAGACCCAGAGGAAAGAACAGCAGTAGATTATAAAATTGCTGTAAGTATAAAGTCCCTGTCCTCTCCCCAGAGTCTGACCTCCACAAGCAAAAGCTCCCTCCCCAGGCCCTGAAGGCGCAGTTAATAAACTTCAAGTCTCTGCCCTGCCAGTGAGTGAGGAACCTAGATCCTACCCCAACTCTAAGGACCATCCACAGATTTTTCATCAATCATTGGGTAAAACACAGAAACAGCCAGCGGGCAGAACGACGAGGTGCTGCTAGCAGTGAATCCCCAGCAGTCCTTTCTCTTCCCCACACATCTCCCTCCTGCCTTGGGGAGTAACAGCCCTGCTGCTCCCTCCTTATTTCAGTACCAGTTTTGATCCTCCTCCTCCCTTGGGCTCTCTCCTGTGCCCTCCATGGGAAGGTCTCTCTGCTATCGTACCCCCTGGTGCTGGGCTCCTCCGGGAGCAGAAGGAGGCTCTCACGATGAACATGTTCATCTTGAGTCCATAGGAAAAGTATCCATATGCTGTAGCACAGCCTGAGATTTCAAAGCAGAAGCTCTTTCTGCATCAGAGTTGAAGCAACGCTTCAGAGCTTTTTGTGGTGCAAGATCCCCTACTAACTGGAAAGTGCAGAATGGGTAGGAGCTGGGTCCAAGTTTTTCACCAACATGCAGTAAAACAAAACCTCCGCAAAAATATTCCAGATCTATGATGTCATTTACCTACATTTGAAAACTACTCCCACTTCATGGCATTTGAACCACGTCTGTCTTCATAACAGAGACTTCCCACCTTCCACATCAATTCATTTAATTCTTTAGTGTTCTGGTGTCAGTAAGGACATTGTTTAAAACTGTTATGAAACACATCAGTAAAACATATGCCAATTACATAAATTTATATGAATGCAGTGGAACTCAAAGCTGTGTCATTACATTAATACTATTGAAAATACATATGTATATGTATATGTATAGATGTGTGTGTGTGAGTAGCTATACTGATACAGTAAGTGTATGTGTGAAATCCAGCCTACTGCTGTCAATAGCAAAATTCACTGTGGATCCAAAATTATATAGAACTTCATCTTATATATATAATAAACAGATTTACAGGTATTCTAGCTGAGATTCTGAAGACCACCAGGAAGATTTGGCATCCATTTCCATATGCAACTTCAAAAGTCTTTGCTTTGCTTTGCTTTGCTTTGCTTTGCTTTGCTTTGAATATTTGTGTCTGTGTAGTCAACTGCATTAATCGGTTGTCATATACAACTGCAGGTTGCTGTCAAATTATTGTTTATTAGATGCAAATAATTGCATGTGAACATTTGTATGAACTTTATTTATGAACATGTTTTCCCAAGAAATACACCTGTGTATGCAAATGTACATATCTCATCCTGCCAATTCAGTCCTTATCTTGTACCTGCTATTTAGTCCCTCAAAAAAAGCCACAAAAAACAAACAAACAAACAAAAAAGAATTAAAAAGCTTTTCCCCAGACTTCCCCTGGAGCAATATCCAAAATATACTGTTGGTTTTATCCCTGATGAAATCTTGAAATAAAACAAGCAAACCCCTCAGATGAACTCCCCAGGCCTGAGCAGATTTAGTTTAATTTGCCACAGTCCTTTGCAGAGCTGCTGTTCCAGGGAAAGCAGCAGGTCTTGATCTTGGGCTTTAACAGATGGCCCCAACAATATGACAGTAATAGCATCTGACATGTGTTGTTTCGATGATCTCTCTAACTCTCGGAGAAGTATGCAAGCGTTACATACCATGTGCTGCTTCAGATTGTTATTTTTGGCATGCTTCTGCTGGCATATGTTATGATGAACCATTCACAACATATCTACATTTCCATCATAAAATAAAGGGGAAATAAGAGAGTAGGTCCATAAGCCTATCATTTAACCCTGTTCCCTAGGTAACATTTTCTTTGCATATGGGTCAGCTCCACAGAAACCAAAACCCAAACTGCACTTTGAGGGATTAGCTGTATTGCAGGAAGTGGAGTCCTGGGGATGGCAGAGAGACAAGTTGATGGAAATATTTATGGCCCGGCTCTCAGAGTGTTTCACAGTGACACATAATCAGAGTTTTCTACAATTCGCATTAAATGGTGGCAATCTACAATCTGAATGGCACCTGGTGATTAGGGAGCTGTGAGGAGGGAATCAGAAGGGACTGAGTGGCCCACGGAGGTGGAGCTTTCCTGCTAATTGCAGGGGTAGTGAACACGTCCCCTGTCAAGCCCAGAGGACTTTCTTAAGGAACTTGTGATTTTACTCACTGCCAGGTTTAACAAAATAGGATTTCAGGCAGTGAAACGCTTTCAACTGCAAGCAGCAAAATCTAGCTAAAGCAGAAACATCAATGATTTTCACTGAGTGCAAGTCATTGAAATGTCTTAGCATCATAAACTACTCTTGATTGCTTTTTTCACAAACGAGCTGCTGCCAAATAGAGGACAGACGGCAACAGGGAAACCCATCTCGGCTGCTTTCCTCCTCAATTTGCAGTTACACCCCCTACCATTTTTCCCCTTTAAAGCTTATCTAGCTCCTCATAAAATTATTTATTGTTATTGCTATCTGGGTTGTTTATTCAGTCGATGAAGGACAGGCTCCGGCAGTCCTCCCTTCCCTATCGCTCCAGGCCCTTACCTCTCCTTGACTTCAGCCAATGCTGCCATTTCCTCTGGCTTGGCTCAGCCTCGCTCAAAGGCCTGTGCCTTTTTAACCACCTCTTCTCCAAAGAAGCAGGGACTCCTTTTAGTGCATTTGAAGGGGCTCTGAAGCTGAGAGGTGTGAAAAAGCTACAGCACAGAGAGAGGTGAAAAAAATCATGGAGTTTGGTTGTTAGGTTTAAAAGAAGAAAGACAAATATTTTGCAGCATAGCCTTGAATTTTCCTCTATGTGAAGAGGAATGATGCGTGCATTTGTAACAAAGGTACCAAAGCTTGAGCACACAAAGCTACAGTATCAGCACCAGAAGCATTAGAGATATGTCAGGAGTCATAGCTCGCAAAGGTGGCCACTTCTCTCTCATTCTGGCTATAGATCATGAGAGGGTCTTAGAAAAAATGGAAACTAAAAATGGTGAGGCCCATTCAAGTGACATGGAGAAGAGCGTCTGATTGCAGTGTATTGAAACCCCTCTGGGAAAAAGCAAGGGGAAAAGCAGGGAAGAGAGAGGAAGGGGAGCTCTCCAAAAGCATCTGAGCAGGGAAAGAGCCACTGTGATGGAGGCAAGGCCAAATGCAGACTGGTGCTCTTTGGATACAGGGCAGACAGAATAAGACTTGACTCTCCATGGGTCACTGGGGTGCCAATGCCAACATCTCCAGTTAAGGGCACTCGGGACATTTACACATGCTCACTCACACCACTCTCCATGATGGCTCAGATTACTACAGCGGGAAGAGTGGGACAAGGCAGAAGGACAAGAGGCAACCAGCCTGCTTTGCAGGAGGGGCAATCTCAGCTGGCTTTGGGGAAAGATTTCCACCTTTGGCAGCAGTACAACACACAAAGGGGCTGCTCTCAGGAGAGGTTGCAACAGGTGAGCTGGCCAGAACTCCAGCTCCCATTTGCTCTGCAGTCACCAGAGGGGCTCAATCTATCACCAACATGCAGAGGATGGCTGATGCCTTCTTCCTTTCTGTACCATTGCTCTTCTTTCCTGTGCTTTTCCTTCCTGTGTGTCCCAGCATGCCCCTTCCAAACCTTCAGATAAAACACTCAGCAATAAAGCAAGTGGCACTGACATTGAGTGAAACCAAGGAGTATGAAGCTGGCACTTCACTGAGATGAATGGGGTGGAAAGGTTCATGCTTTTCTGTTAAGGCTGTCTGCAGCCTCAGACAGACAACATTACATTAATTAGACTGTGGGAAGATTTTCTTGGCAAACAAAATGGTTAGAAATTCACTTGTTTTAACAGAAGCTTAGATTTGGTACTCTACGATGCAGTCACGCCAGTCTTGTTAACTCATCAAATAGCCGAGTCTTGGACACAAGGAAGTTATTTTACATGCAATTATAGACAAAAACTGGAATTTCTCCCTAAGCAAAAGGGATTTTTCCAAACAGCTCCAATCCATGCTCTTGTCTGTATAGTACAGTACTCATTTAAGAGCAGTTCTAGTCTGAGGATTATCTTTACAGAAAATAGCACAATCGGACTCCATATTTACAATTTTTCCAGAGACTTCCAGATCCACTCATCTTGGTAAAAGTAAAAAGAACATAAATTCTTTTTCCCAGACTACCTGTCCTCCAAATTCAGCCTGGAACCTAAAATTTGTTTTTCCACTCAGAAAGCATCAGTAATAAGGTTCTAAACCATAGTCAGGAGTTTTAACCATGTCAGTCATTGCTGGGGTGCCCCCAGGGTATGCAGGAAGACTACAGTCAGCCTGTAGGTCCCTTCTGTATGGTCACAAGCACATACGTGTGGTCCCGCTGCCACTGCACCTGCCTGCTGCCGCTCGCCTATTAGCACACATGGTGTCTGGCATAGGTAGCATCATAGAGATTTTTCCCTCACCCTCAAAATAACAGGTTACCCCTTCCTCCTTCATTCCTAGCTGGTCACAAGGTGGGCTCACCCAGATGTGAAACTGCTAATACCTCCATGAAACAACATGCAGAATTCACTTTTTTTTTTTTTAATCAGGGTAAGATAGTTTTCATGATAATTCAAATCCCCACTGTACCTCTGGGAGGAATATTCACCCTAAGCAGTGGTAGCTAAGCTAAAGGAAAAGAAGTAAAACCAAAGTAACTATGTCCTAACATCAGGCTTCATCTTGCCCCCTCTAGTTATTAATGCACAGAGCCAGAGTTCTTGGCAGAGATGGACTATGCATCAGTGGCTGGGATGTTCCGCCCAGAAGAGAGGTGCTGGGCTCTCTTCTTTCAGACAGAAGACCTCTTACAGCTTTGGTCAGTTTTGCTTCTAGCTCACTACTGTATTTTGGGAGAGGAGAGAGGAGACTTTTCCTGTCTGTGTTTTAAAGGGCAAAGATCACACACTCCTAATTTTGTGAAATTATTTCTCCTGGTTCCAGTGGCGCCCACCAACTTCATGACTTTCAGGAGACTTGCTCAGGGAAATACCCAATTGGAAATCACAGTCAGACCTAGGCAGACACCTAGTCCTGACAATGGTACTTCTGGGTCTTTACAAAGATTTAGGCACTGAGAAATGCCAGAGTCAAACTTTGTGGTGCTTAAGGAATTCAAATACTTCTAGGGCATAAGCAGGAAAGGAGCTGGCATTTTCCGTGCTTCTCGACTTAGGTGTCTACACTTTGCCTAAACTACACTTTCACACCCTGTATTTTGGCATTGATGCCAAAATTCAGGAAAAGACCTGCTGAAGACATAGATATTCTCCTACCAACTGGCTACTGCTTTGATTAACATCTACATGAACAGAAAATTGACAGCCTGATGTCATGTCTGATGTCATTGTTGGTGACATTAATGTTGGCAGTAAATGATCCTGTAATGAGACTGATACTTTATTCAGTGCCTGGTGAAAGCGAGAGAACTGGCAAGATTAGGCTGGTGGAAGATGAAAATGTTACTGGGAGAAGCAATCAAGGAACATTATAAATAACCTTTGGATAGATGGAGCATTACTTTGGTTTGCAACCCAAAGGTCTGGTTAGATGCCCAGCCAGCACCTGACAATCATGTAGCTGCATTAGCTGGCACGGGGCTCTCTCAAATCCAGCTGGTCAGGAGCTTGCAAAACTACTGTCCATTACATTTATTATCTCCTGATTATTCTACTTACAACACGCTTTCCTCGGGGAGTCCCCTGGAGCGCCTGGATGAGATGCTGCACAATCACCAAATGCAGCAGTTGTACTGTGGAGGCTCCAACTGTAAGCACACGCCTTGGGCACTCAAGAATCTGCACTGGCAAGCTGTTAGTTTTCACCTATAATTACCAAAATGGCTTGGGATCTGCCTGTCTGTGAGACACTTCTCTCCCCAGGTGATCAGGCTGTCACAGTGGCACTCAGTGGATGCACTCAAGCTGTCGCCTTGCCAATTTAAGAAAGAGCAGGACCTGCTTGCAATGATTTTGCTGAAGAGGGCTTCAAGCTTTGAGATGTTTTCCCTTAGCTTGAACAGAAAGGTAAAATTCCCTGGAATCTCTTGACTTTTACAAGTACCTCATAAAATCTAATAAAGCTTTTGCAGTGATGATAGCAGTGGTAAAGAGGAGACATGCAATCAGTATTTGTGAGTTGGGCATTGTTTATCTGCATTTCACTACTCAGCACTTAGTCTGTAAACAAAAAGGGCACCCCTGGATTATGCATCCAAATCAGTAAAAATGAAAGACTGTATCTTTTTTGAGAACTTTAAGGAGAGTGGAGGAGGAAGGGAACACAGGTCACTGACAGAAACAAATAAAATTGATGGTAAGACTTGCACTGGCAAAGAGATTTTACATTTCGGAGTGGGACATGAGAGCCCTCCACATTTTCATTAACAAAAGAACTCACAACCTACCATTTCCAAACAATGTATTCACAGTGTTCAGATCAAACACCCAAACTATCAACACTGCGGGAACAAAAAAAGTAGCTTGAGCTTAATTTGGTTCATTTTTTTCCTTTGTAAAGCACCACACATCTTAGCCTGATATTCGTTTCGCCTACAACTCTCTACCTGATTTACATTCACATGCCAATATACCTGTTATCAAATTTGCTCACACCTTTTCCTTGTAGACCCCAAGAGCTTAGCATAGAAAGTTAATGTTGGTAGTTTAATGCCTTGGGAGGGAGAATTAAAAGCTGTTCTCTTGACATCAAATTAACCCCAGCTTGTTTGAATATAAAGTATATAGCAAGGGGTGAGTCCTTTGATCCTTATCAGACAGATGAAATATGCTCACATGTACAGAGATTGAGATTAGCATGAATTTACATAAAACTGTGTGAACAATAGAGGCCTGTGTGGAAGAGTGGGCTGTATGAGGGAATACAAGTTCACACACCACCCATGGGCAATCACTATTCAGTAGGAATGGTCACGTTTCTTCCGCATGATGGACGAACAGCAGATTAACTGACAGTGTTTTGACACTAACTCTGGAACAGATCTTTGAAATTAGGTGAAGTCTAGGTAATGGAGTCAAAGAGATTGAGGATATGAGTTTATTGGCTCCAGATAATAATTTTCTCAGTTTTTACCCCACTCATAAAGCCATATCCTTGGTGTGTGTCCTGCTCCACCACCTCCAGAAGTTCAGAAGAATGAGGACCCATCTGTGGCTCTCTGGAAGCTCCCCTAATCCAAGAGATTTCTAACACCCTCAGAGCAGGGCAAAGTGACCTGGCCTTTAGACTTTGGGCTTTGACACCCAAAGCACTAAGAAAATTCTTCTGATCTTAGTCCACAGTGTGAGGATCTTCACAGGATTTCTTTGCTGAGCTGTAGGTGCTGTTAGACTCTTAAAGATGCAGCTCACTCAGGAATAAACCAGCATCAGACTTAAAAACTAAATGAGTTACAAGTTACTGTCTTCTTTTGCAAAATTGCATTCCTCCATGCAAAAGTTTGGTTTACTTTACATGCTTAAATTTGCTTTAGCCCATTTATGGGCCACAGAAGAAATCTTACTCTGCCAGGAACAGAGCTTACTAGTTAACAATCAGTGACTAATGTCTCAAGCAAAGGCATGGAAGATGGTCATAGAAGAAAACATTAAGCAGAGAGCATTGTGGATCCTACCACAAAAACAAGATGCAATCTGCAACATTATCCACATTTGGCTTAGAAAGAGATGGCAGAGCTTCTGATGGCACCATTATTACAGTGTATCAGCAGCATTTGTGAAATGTCCTGCTCACAGTGTCTCAGCATCGTTGAAGCTGGAAGTGATGCCTGGAGATTGTCTAGTCCTACCCCCAGCCCAGAGCAGGATCAACCAGAGCAAGGTGCTCAGGGCTGGGTGCTGTTGGGTTTTGAGTGCCTCTAAGGACTCCACAAACTTTCAGGACAACCCACGTAAGCGTTGATCACCCTCACAGTAAAGATATTTTTCTTCTGTTCACATTCCATTTCCTGGACTGTTACACTCGCCCCGTGCTGCACTTTGCTCCACCATGTGCAGCACTGGCTGGTCCTGCCCTCAGTGTCCTGCTGTGCCCCTGCCCTGTGCGGGGCCTCCCAGCTCCCCAAGATGGGCTTCTCTCCTCCTCCTCCTCCCTCCAGGACTGGTGACAGCCAGACACCAGAGCAGGGCTGTCACCTCGATGTGGTCAGTGAGTGCTGTGAGATACCCTGTGCTGGACTACGAGGGCATCCACATGAGGGAGGAGAGGAGAAGGAAGTCCTGGTGCCACCCTGTGCTATGGCACCTACCATGGGTGTAAAAACTGGCCTCTCCTTACCCCTCCTGACTGACCAGAACAGACAGGGAGCAGGAACTAAAATGCCACCCATCCTTTGCAGGGGTATGGCTGTATTTGATGGTTTCACAATACCACAGTACAGCCCATGGCTCTGCCTTCTCATGCTCCCGCACACGCTTCAGCCCTTGGATGTCACTTGGGCAAATATTTTCCTGGCCTTGTCCCGAGCAAGTGACTGATCTCAAGGGACTCCCACTGGGAGAGCCCCCTGGACACAGCCCTAGGACATGAACCACGCATCAGCGGTTCCCTTGGGTTAATTACTCACCTTTAACATAGCAGTGGCAATTTTTTCAGAATTATATAAACAATGCCTGTCTCCTTATCTATTGAAGTTCCAAACTAGCCCCTCATCACCATACTTTCTGGTCTGTAATCACAACATTATTAATGGTTATCCATCCTCTGTGAAGTAAAGTAATCTTGACTACACCAGTTAATCAATACTTGGACAAATGAACTGAGGTTTTCCCTGGGCTAGGACAAGTAATTGTAATTATGTGATGTGATCAGCTGGTGAAGTACGGTTACTAACACATGCATCTGGCAGAGAAGTGAAATATTAAATATCTATCAAAATACTCTGGTTTCACAGAGGCAGTATTTCTTTAAGTCTAGTTAAGCACATGTCAGAAACCATTAACTTTAGCTAATCAGTTATCACCCTTCTAAGGAATGACAAGCCAGAGTCTAGTGGACTGACTATTGAGACCCCTTGCTGGCACCATTGTCCATTTGTCCCTGCGAACACTGAGAAGAAGGCACTGCATCCACAGGAAGGTCACAGGGCATCAAAGGGAAAAGCCTCAGAAGGCAGAGTGAATATGGACCAAAGAAAACAGCAATTTCCTACAAGTCTTGAACTCTTTGAGGCATCTGGTAGTCAATATGGATTAGTTACGTTTGCTCTGTTTTCTGCATGAGAACCACATGTGCAACTTCACAGAACTCTGGGCAGCAATTATGACATAGGAGACTGTGGAAAAATCTGCTCAGAAAATAATCTGGCCTCTGTTTAATTTACACATACATACAAACATACGCACACCAAAAAACTGTATTGCCTAACTGAGGAGCCACACACAAGATTAATTAGGGCAAACAGTAATTTAAACACAGAAGGGAATGAGGGCAATATAATATCAGTTTTCTTGTTTGCTTTTACCTTCTAGGAAGACTAGAATAGGTTAGTTTTCTTTTGGGGCTCTACAGATCCCAGTACTGGGAAATGCCCAACAGTGAAGGGCATGGGCAGGCTGCAAGCGCTTAAGCAAATGTGTGAAAGTAGATGCACTGTCTGTCATCTCACCACAAAACATTTTTCAGGAATCTGCAAGAAATAAAGGTCCTTTCTGCAGTAGCAAAGATGAAGCCATCTTCTGAAAGGGAAACACTAGTCATCTTTCATCATGCTGTAGCACTGCAGGCAACTGAAAATAAGGTTACAAGAGGGAATCACAGGGAACAAATGCTGTGTACAACAACTTCTGGGGTGAGAGCGCCAGCGAAGCTGGAAGTGGAGCAGGCACTCTCTTGAACGTGGTGGTGCTGGAGAGGGAAGGTTTCTGTTAAAACCACTTGCTTACCAACAGAGGAAAAACACTTTTTTTTTTTTTTTTTTTGTGGTTTCTTTCCCTTACGCTATGCCCAGTAGAAAGCAGAAACTCAGGAATTTAAGGGAATCCAGAGAAATCTGTTGTAGCTCCTTAGTCACAGCAACATCTTTGTACAAATTCTGCCCAGACTTACTTTAAGACAGCCCTTGGGCTGCCATGATCTATACTCCTTAGCTCAAAGAGTTACCAAAGTGCCAAGGACCATCACAGCATGGTAACTCTTCAGGCAGATTCCTCCTGCTCCTCCAGATATGTGATTTATTCCAGAGCTAAACAAAATGAAAGGTTTCACTTAGATTCAGACACTGCACTGCCAAGATTTGCGTGGAACTTGCTAAGGTCAGAAAGATACAGGATGAGAGCCATCCAGCTGACTGAAGACACCTAGAAATGCTACATTTGCAGTAACTACTCAAGGTTAACTTTATAGAGAAAAGCACTCACAGATTACATTTCGTAACGTCCTGAAGTAAACACCTCATAGGACAAATTCACCCCTGTTGCCCTGTATTCACTCCTGCAAACCAAAAGGAACCCTGCATTTCTCCATTTTACAGGGAGTGGATTCATTGTACCACTGCAAATTGCAGCCATGAAGCCAGCACTGCTGGCTTGCCCAGCAAACCCAGGCCTGGTGTACTGCTTCCAGAAAGGGCAGCAGTAAAATCACCCAGAGACTCAGGAGACATTTAACCAGGCACTTCTATCCCAGTGTCACTGAAGGAGGTAGCCCTGTGTGCTGATTTTGGTTTTGAACTGAGGATTCTCCTCCTGTGCATGGACAGAGCTACTGATAGCTTGGGATTTGTAAGAAAATAACAAGAAATGACATTTTTTCCTTAATATGCTAAGATTAGGTAACTCCAACTCTTCTGCTATTGATAATCTTAAATCTCTCTCCCCTACCAAAGTCATGCAAGCTGTTTTTTTTCTAACTTCTGTCCCTTTTCCATTGTATCTATAGGAAAAAGACAGATACTCCACTATGCAGAGTTCCCCCTTGGGTGTCCAGAAACAATGTGCAAAATGGGTGCTATGAAATTCATGCTCTTCAGTTGCTCTGAATCCACTGGTGTCATTCCCAGCAAGGCAGGTGCCCTTTGCTGCCTGCCCTACCTCCTCAGCAAGATCGTAGATTTCAGCACCCACATTGACTGCTGCTGCTGCCATCAATTTAAGTGGCTCTCAGACTAAAAGCATTTTTAGCATCAACTTTATACTCCTTGTTTATGGTAAGCATAAGGGGTAGACTCAGATTCTCCCGTGAAGTGACAGTCTCATCACCATCTAGCAGAAGGGACTGCAACAAGTAATTGCTGCTACTGACTTCTAATTTTCTTATATTTTAGCCATGTAATTTGAAATAAGACTCCTAAATCCTCAACTATACAGGATATTACCCTTATTAATAGCTTTCATATCTATCCACTCAGTGGATAAGGAACTGTCTGGATGGTCACACTCAAAGAGTTGCTGTCAGAGTGGTTCCAAAGAATGTTTATCAATATGGTGATAGGCGCTTTATATATATAAATATAAATATATATATATAAAAAACATTATATATTGAGTCAACGGCTCAATGTCCAAGTGGAGAGCAGTGATGAGTGGTGTTCCTCAGGGGTTGGTATTGGGACTGCTGCTGTTTAACATCTTTGTTGGTGACATGGACAGTGGGATTGAGTGCACCCTCAGCAAGTTTGCCGATGACACCAAGCTGTGTGGTGCGGTCGACGCACTGGAGGGAAGGGATGCCATCCAGAGGTACCTGGACAGGCTTGAAAGGTGGGCCTGTGCACATGGGTCAAGGCAATCCCAAGCACAAATACAGGCTGGGTGATGAGCGGATTGAGAGCAGCCCTGCAGAGAAGGACTTGGGGGTATTAGTGGATGGAAAACTGAATGTGAGCCAGCAATATGTGCTCACAGCCCAAAAAGCCAACTGTATCCTGGGCTGCATCGAGAGAAGTGTGGCCAGCAGGTCGAGGCAGGTGATTCTCCCCCTCTACTCTGCTCTCGTGAGACCTCAGTAGGAGTACTGTGTTCAGCTCTGGGGCCCCCAACATAAGGACATAGACCTACTCAAGTGGATCCAGAGGAGGCCACAAAGATGATTGGGGATCTGGAGCACCTCCCTTATGAGGACAGGCTGAGAGAGTTGGGGTTGTTCAGCCTGGAGAAGAGAAGGCTCTGGGGAGACCTTATAGCAACCTTCCAGTACTTAAAGGGGGCCTACAGAAAAGATGGAGAGGGATTCCTTATCAGTGAGTGTACTGATAAGGCAAGGGGTAACAGTTTTCAACTGAAAGAGGGTAGATTTAGATTAGGTATAAGGAAGAAGTTCTTTACTGGGGGTGGCCAGACACTGAACAGGTTGCGCAGAGAAGCTGTGGATGCCTCCTCCCTGGAAGCGTTCAAGGCCAGGTTGGACAGAGCTTTGATTACCCTGATCTAGTGGAAGGTGTCCCTGCCCATGGCAGGGGGGTTGGATGGTCTTTAAGGTCCCTTCCAACCCAAACCATTCTATGATTCTATGATCTTTAGAGCCATCGCCATCTTTCACCCAACCCACTGACTCTTACTGGATTTTAAAAGCTCTACTGGGATTGTGTCCAGAATCTCCTTCCAAATAGCCCTGATAAGCATTAATGTATCATAAATAGTCAATATTAACAAACAACTAATTACACTCTTCTGGAAAGCTGTTCCTAGATTTTCCCTCATGCAAACATTCTGATCCCATGAGCAAGAAATGTATGCAGTCAGGGCTGGCTCAAAAACATTTCCAGATTAAAACCTGAAACTCCTAATAGTCCAAGTGATTTCTATTCTCAATAAAACTGGGGTTAAAGGCAGAAAAATGTCATCCTGTCTTGTAAAGCCGCTTAGCACATTTACCAAACGCCTCTGGGAGAAGCATCCCATTTTCACCAGAGCTTTATGTGGCCAATTCAGCTGTAACAGTTCTGGCTACTTTACTATCGACAATTTGACAAGTGGACTCAAACGTAAAACGTTTTGTGATTTCCTTTCACAAACCTGGATGGGGAAAACATTAAATAGAAATTGAAAACTGAGTTCCATTGGCATTCTTCTTTTGGACCTATTTTCCCAGGGAATTTAACTTCATTTTTAGAGGAGTGTTCCAACAGACCGCTGGAAAGATAACACTTGCTTCATTTCCCTTCCCTCCAGCCTTAAACAACCAGGATTTATACAGTTATTTTTATTCTTTTCAGATACTGCAGCCTTGCCTGTTTATAAAATGTAAGAGGTAGACAGATAATTGTACTATTTCACTAGTAAACAGGGAGCTGAATATGAAACTGAGCTCAGAATTGGAAACCCTGTCAGAGTGTTGGTGAATCATAGTATGAAACAAATTGTTCACTTTCTGTTCAGTCCATTAGCTACAAGGATGGAAAGAATTGCTCTCAACGCATAATGCTGCAATTTCCTATATTCACTTAGCACTTCCCCTTTCCCTTCTGCAAATCAGAGGCATTACATTTGAGATTTAATTCACTCCCTCTAACCACGTTTTCATTCCCAACTCTGACAAACCAAGCTATCACTCAGTGAAAATGCAACAGCTTTTACATAGCATTCATGAATACAGTGCTCTTCCTCTCCTTTGGAAACAAGGTAATGGGAGCAAAACAGAGAATGATATAGAGGCCCCTGGGCCTATCTTGCTGCAGACAGCCCCCCTTTTGATTCTCCTGAGCTTTTTGGGAGATGGTGTATCAAAACTGAATTCACATGAACCCCATGTTGTTTTTATGCCAGATTTTGTGCTGACATTGTGATGAGAAAATCAATACTTGCCTACAGGTACCACACTGTTGTCCATGCCCTTTCCTTGTGTTTGTAAGTTTGGGGAAGCTGTTGACATTCTTAAAAGTCCTCCGGTGTTAGGCTTCCTAAGCAAGCTATTTAAAGCAATTCTGCCTCTGAAATGGGGCAAGGAAGATTACATTCGTACAACTGAGAGCCCTGACTATCCCGGAGGGCTTCACTCCAGCAGTGAGGCTGGGCTTACCATCCCCAGCAGAACCATGCTGCATTCACCCTCAGACCTGCTCGAGGCTGCCTACCTCTGCATGGCAATGTCCTGTGGGGCAACAGCCCTGGGTGTGCACAGCAGTGAGAGTTCACGCAGACCTTCAGATCCACCTTTCACTTTTACTGGCCTCAGAGAAGAGGTGGGCTACGCTAGACAGCCAAGAACGACCACCTGCACAGCTTCTGCAGGATGACTGCAATGGGAGAGAGGCCTGGAAAGGATGACTGTGTCGTCTACGCCTGGTACCTACAGGGATGGTGCTGGTGTGCCTCTGTTGTGCTTTTTTGTCAAGCAGAAGCCAGGTATGAGAAGAAGATTTGAAAGGACAGCTATAAAATAGAATTCTTGGCACTTTTTACCCTTTCTTTAGTGCCCTTCCTGCACATATAGCAGCACACGTTAATTGATCCCGCTACACAGCCACCCACAGACAAAGCCTGAGGAGTTGCTCTGTAAAAACAAGTCACAGAAGACAAACAGTGGCCATTTGAGGCCACAGAAGCCACTAAGAGAGGGAGCTCTTCTCTGGGACTCAGGTGGCTTCGTAACTTTGGCCCATGTCAATTAGCATGGGCCAAGAGTCTTCCCTTGGATGCATGAACTATGCAGAGAAACACCGAGAGGAAGCAACCAGATCTCAGAAAAGATCAGACTTCATAGCCTCTGCATCTTCTGCACACTGCATTTTTATTCTGGAGATAACATTGCAAAAGAGGCTTTTAAAAAGTGCCTGCAAATGAAATAAGGAACAGGCCTTGCGTGCCTGACTTACGGCTTTAGCTCCTGCTCCAGCAGGCACAGATCCATCTCAGAAAACAGTGGCTGAATTGAGACCTGAAGGTGAAATGTAGCCTTTCAGTTCAGCAACTATGAAATCTATTTTGAGCTACTTCTAATTGAACTGATTGTCACTGGCACTAAAATGTCTCTTGGAACACATGCTGGTTTTGCAGCAGTTGAGATTTTGACTCCCTGGTTCCCATCAGATGTGAGACACTTGCTTTCTCACTTTACCTGCAAGTGAGCTATCAGGGATAATCATTAAAAAGGAATTCAAACAAACTGGTCCTCCAGACAAATTTTGCTAGAGTGGCAAATCCACTGTGTGCATAACCTTAAACTCATTTACCATTAACTGGCCTTATTCACATCTCTGAGGTTAGCAATTCATGACAGGGAAGGATGGTGAGAGAGGGTAGCATTTTATGTGTACCCATCATTGTCAAGCCCTGGAAAATGACAGCATCACATCTTCAGCATTACTCTACTTTCATGTAAAGAAGCAAGACTGGGTAGGGAGATTGGTGGCAACAAGAAAAGCTCAAGGCAGAAAGTGCAAAGAACATCAACCATTCCACAATTAATATATCTCTTTATAATCCTTATGGAAAAATAAAATAGTAACACATTTCAAAAGGTGTTTTTCAAAAGAGATAGAAAAAAACCTGATTTAATAGGAAATAAAAGTGATTTTATTTGTGCCATGCTGGTCTCAAATCACCCACTTTCTCTCCTGTGGGGAAGCAGGGCTGTTTGGCTCTGGAGTGCTTTATTGCCGCTCTGTTCTCAGAATTGTGTTCACGCTGGAGCTCGTGCCGAAGCCAGTGATGTAGGCGTATTTGGGTTGTGTTTCAGGTCATGTGCCAGTTTAACACAGACTGAAATCTACCTCCTGCTGTTTTGGAAACTCAACTCCTCCTCCAAAGGTGGAGTGTGGCAACAGCAGCTTCTTCTCCATTATTTTTCCCAGACATTTGAAATTTCTGACTACATTAAAAAAATGTCCACCTGAATATCCATCACCCACTTGCATTTTAAAGTATGTGACTATGTAACCCATTTCACACTTATTCCACCTGAATAGTCCACTCCAGGCCAAATCCCAAAAAGATGCCAGCACTTATTTTTAGTCTTGTCTTAACATCTCAGCTGTCAGCAAAGAAATATGAATGCTTACTCTAAGGTGCTGGAGGGCCTTCTTAAACTAAATGTAATTGTGGCAAAATGTTTTGAATAGACATCACTGAATTCTGATTATTTTGTGTTTACTTACCTTTTTTCTAGGACCAGATACAAAATGAAACAACAGAGGTTTCATGGAGTATTTCAGCTGAAGAGGTCATTATTTAGCCTCTGAGCTCAGTTAAGTCACAGGAAATTGCCAATAAGGACGCCGAGGACATGTCTACAGCCTTCACTGTGTCAACTGGAAGGACTCATTACTGATACATATTTGCTAGTATAACCAGAACCCCTCTCTTAGCACCATGTCTCAAATGTACTTCAAAGTCCAGAAGAGGAATCTTGTCACTGTTGTCCTATTCTTCACTAAGAAGGAAAGAATTTGTCTGCAAAACATCTCAGAGTTGGACTGACTGGTAGCACAGAGCATAGCCATTATATAACAATACCAGAATTACTCCCTTTGTAAATTATTTGGAAATGATAATAGTTCCTACTGAGATGGAAGGGAAGCTGCCGTATTTCTAAAGAGGCGTAGACTGTCCTGCTGAAACAAGAAGAGAAGTTTCCAGGTTGGGGTGGAAAGCCAATTTCCTGAATGGAAGAGCATTGCATTGATCCTTATGTGGCCCTTAATGTGACACCACACTGAGCAGCAGGTGTGGTCCCCAAGTTCCCTGGCCAGCTACGTCAGGGGCTTGAACCAAAGCTCCCTTCTGGACTACACCAATTGGTTTCTTTCCCTTGGAAACCAGGGAAGCTAGGGAGAACAGGCTGCTCTGTGCCCAGATTTCACCAAGACACAAGGTTGATGCGTGGCTCAACCACTCAGGCTCAGGAACTTGGGAGAGCTCCAGGTTCTCCAGATTGTTCAAGGGAGCTACAGTCTTCCTGACAGCCCAAATGCAGGCACAGATAGGATGAAATATACATTTCTATTTTGTTTATAAAGTTGAGCAGCTTTAAACCTTGTTTACAGAAAGGACAAACACTGGTTGCTCACTATCAGTCTTCTGCCTCTGGGTGGCTGTAACTAGCAGGTAACTCACACACACAGCTCTCGCAAATGGCCTATGAACTTAAAACAGAGCACCACAGTCAGCTAAATTTAGGGCTACGATCTGACTATGGATCCTATTCATCCTCTAAGGGAAGACAGAAAGATGAAGAACCACTCTTTAGAACCGGTCAAAGACTGAAGGAGGAGGCAGAGGTGCAGGTGATGTACAAATGCTCTGCAGTGGTGGCTGTTGACCATTACTGCTTTTGTGAGCCAGCTGGAGCCCTTTTATGAGCAGGCTGAGGCCTTTTCCAGGCAGTTGCTCCAGGAGACTCCAGCCTCTCCCCTGGTTTCAATACAGGACCAACTGTGCTAATACCACTCCTGAGAAATAGCAGCTAACTTGTTCTCTTAAAAAATGACGGAGGTTCTGCTCTCTCCCTAGGCAATGTCCCCCATGTTTCACTGTTACATAACTTAATGCTTCTTTCCTGCAATTTAAGTCCATTAGTTCTTAAGGGCGGAGAACAGTTTGTCCCTTCCATTTTGCAGCTATTTCTATGTGTTTGAAAAAGGTTATCACGTCTCCCCTCAGTCTCCTCTACTCCAAACTAAGCAATCCCAGCTTCCCAGTTCATCACACAGAAGCCAGGCTGCTGCTGGCTGGTGATAGCTTTCAGTAACTGCTGACTGGGCTGGATTTGTACCAGCAGCCTGTAGGTGAAAGCCTTCAGCAGCTTTAGCTCTCTGAGCCAGGCTGTCCTCTCAAAGACGTGAAACTTTCTTCTGTAATCCATTACTGCGTATCAGTAAATATACATTACAGTACAGCAAATTTCTGGAATTTTCTCCATCACATTTGAATATCAGAAGAAGAAAGGAAAAGACACCTTATTTCGTGAAAGTGTACTGAAAGACTAAACTTAGAACAGGCTTCTAAACATGTCTAGAAGAGTAGAGGGGAGAAAGCAATATATAGTGTTAACACCTTCCCCACTCCATCCCCTCTACCTAACAAATGAAATGAAATGCATGAACCATGTCTTGGTTTGCAAATGAAACCTGGTATTTGTATTTGCTGCAATGTCTCAGTGTTGTTTTTCATTTTAGACTTTGCATGGTAGTAAACAGTGCAATGCTTTACATTCATTAAGCTCAGGCCCATTTACTGTGTGCAGGCAAAGCAAGTACATATATCTCAGACCCATAAAGCATCAGTTCAGAATTACACAGGAAATAAATGAGCGTAAACCAGAAGTCCAATTCCCAGAGTCCAGCTCACTAAAGCTAAACAAGCACCTTAGATAAATATGGCCTATTTTAAATGAAACGTTAGTGTAATTTGATAACTGTCAATAATTCCCTCATTATGCCTAAATGAGCTTGTCATCCAAGGAGATTGCCGCATGGCTGATCTTAATTTGCTAATAAAAACCGCAGAGAAGAATTTCAACTAAGCTGGAACTATTTGATTCATAAAAGTGCAATAGTGCACTTTTTAAAGTGTTCCTTCCCAGTCCTGGCTCCTGACTGGCTGAAGCCCACAGCCAGTTTGCTCTGCAGCCTGTAAGAAGGCAGCTTTGCTATGTAAGAACAATGAGCAATTGTCTCTCTAAATCACTATTATTCTGTAGCCCATTATATTTAATTTATTTTTAATCATGTTGTATAATAGAAATAAAATCATTGGATTAAGCATATATCTAGCAGCAGGAGCCCATTATCCTTTGACAATGTTCTGTTTCATTGACATTATATCTTCATTGTAGACAGTTTCCTTGCCATCATTAGTCCTAAAATGACTATTGGATTTCAAGGGTTTCTCCCTAATCCATAATAAGATTTACTTGCTAACAGCACAAAACAAAACAAAGATATGCTTCTATTGTTTTACTGCTGTGGAATTCTTATTTTAAGCTATTCATAAAAGTCAAGAATAAATCCAGATATTATAAGTATTTGAAGTTTTCCTGTGTAATTCTGATTCAAGGGAAAGCCTCAGTAACTTTGTAAGCTTTGGATCTTTGTTACTCATTGTGGCTTTATTTTACTTAGGCAGGCAATACTTTGTCAGTTCTTGAACTGAGTAAGATCTACTATTCCTTGCACAACTGATTCAGACCAGTTAAAGTAAATCTCACTACAGTCCATTTTCTCCAGAAAGGGCTACAAGGGGTTCATCAGATTCCATGGGAAGAAAGAGGGAGAAACTTCCATGCCAAGGTTGCCAGCAATCCCTCTGTGATCAGTGCTAGCTAATTGAGTCAGCACTAACGTTGGGAAGTTAAAAACTCCTCCGGCATGCTGATCCCCATGGGATAATTCAACAGCTCTTCATTTGAACCAATGGCAGTCACAGTTAAATCTAAAACTAGATTTTTCCACACCCTATTAACAGCAGCATTAGAACGTAGCTGGGACCATCCAGAGGAAAGAGCGTTTTCTGTTATCTCATAGTTATCTTTGAGGAGGTGGCAGATTTCCCTGTGAAAATTATCTTTACAGACTGCCTCTTATTTAAGGATAAACTGGTACTATCAAGTGGTGCTCTTTTTATGCTGAATTGCTAGCAACACTTACAAGTATCTGCATGACTCTTTCAGCTGGGAGAGCAGCTTCAATAGATACCTATTTTCCATACAGGTAGACAAGCTATGACACTTTCATCCATACTGACATGATCTGCATAAGCCACGTGGTTTCCATTAAGAAGGGTCCATACAATATAGTCCTCTCCATTATCTTGGCTAATAGGAGAACAGAATAACCCAGATAAAGGAAAGACATGCATAATTATTGCTTCCAGATAAGAGCCGGCTCAAATATTTCTGCACTGTGCTCCCCAGACAGAGCTTGTACTTCTGTCAGAGCTTCCTAACTTAAGAGTTTATTAATTCAGGCATTACCTGCATCCATCTGGTTTGGGTGTCTCTATGATTTAATCGCCCCACAAGTAATCTACTAACTGATAATCGTCTTGGCTATAATTAAATAACAACTTCCATATTCACCCCTTTATATGCGCTGATAGTGACACAGCGTGGACCCAGTCATGCATGGTCATGTCAAGGTTGAATGTGGCATAATGAGGAAAGGCAAATTATGCATGAAATGCAAGAGGCGTATGTTTAACAGACAAGGGAGTGTGGAAAGCACACAATGATGTAGAAGGGCTTTATATTCACATCTAACAACCCAGAATTAACACAAGCACTTCTTTTCTTATTCCTAAATAGCCCTCGCAGAGGAAGTATATATGCTCAGGACTCTCACAGTTAACACATGCATGGACCTACCTTTTCATGTGAAATGTCAGAGTGGTTTTTTTATTGTGTTGCAATTACTCAGCCACGTTGAACATTTGTCAGTTGTGAGTTCTCATAATCTGTAATCTCCACAGACCTTTTAGTACTGATACATAGCCTTCCTGAACTCAGCACTGGTATATAAATTGTATTGTTCAGACACAAGAGACACTCAGTTCTGTTACAGATATATGGGCAAGACATTGTCTTCACCACTACAGAAAGAAACACAGATTCTCTTACAATGAAAATGAGAATGTTGTAAATAATTTTTTCTGGATTCTTATGGGAGGAAAGGGATTATAAAGAAATAAACTCAGACTTAATGAAAACAGCAACAGTTTCTTATACATCGAAGTGAATCATGAAAACAAAACCATTGCTAGGCAAGTTTTTAATGGTGTACTTGTACATGACATTGTGTTGAGGAATTGATGATTATATTCTGCCACATTCCATGTTGCGTTTACGAATTAGCATTGCCTTGGTTTGTCTGCGCATTACAATTAGACAGAGCTACACAATGATGCAAGCCACAGGCCAAGCTGTAAAGGGAAAATTGATGGGTTTGAGAAGTTAGCCATATCACGTGATGTTACTAGACTGGCTACAGAAAAAGCAACTGACAGCAAATCACAGTGTCACACATATCAAATCCCTAGATATCTGTTCATTTTGCTTAAAGCATCACATACAGTATTTAGATCGCTGCGGAGGTCCTGGACAACATTTTCTATACTCCTGGTATCCTTCAGAATCTCAATGCTTTGTGTATATGGATTGAAATACACAGAGAAGGGACGATTGATTGATTTGGCGAAGTCCCTGAAAGAAAAAAGAAAATTAACACCTTTTTTTTTGACGACTGAAGAAAAGAAAATTAGATTTTTGAGTCAAGGGAAGTAACTTACCTCATCTTTTCTTTGGCTTCTTCAAAACTTTCTGAAACAAAGTAAGCTTCCTGGAAAGTTGTGATAAGGCATTCTTGCAAACAGGTTGTCTTTGGATCGAATGTTTTCACATTGGCCTTGTCAGAGAGAGCATGCTGCAAAATACACCACAGGTATATAAACCATATTTTGATACTGCTTTGTATCTACACAACCATTCATATATACTTTTATATTGCTGTGCTGTCTCCCATTATTTGGTAGCCTCTCTTGTTTTACATACAGTGATTTTTCAGTTTAAGCAGAATAAATAATTAGTTACTTAAAGTTCTTTTTATGAGAGTAATTTTTTTCCCCGAAATAATTATTCAAATAATAAAGAGAAGATTAGAAATGCACCTGCCATGTAGGCATACAGACCTAAATCTTCATCTGGAAACAAGAAAGTCATCAAATAACCATTCCTGAAAAATTATCTATACAACTACAAGTATGTATGTCCCCAAAATGTCACTTAACTGGCAGCATTGATCATTGTCTTGGTGGGTGAATTGAGTCTGCTCAGATCATTCATACAATGTGATTTACATTTTCAGGCCAAAATCATACACTATTTTCCTGACAGTGAGTTTAAGAGTGAAATTATATATATCTGAAAACCCATTAAATAACGACTATTTATTGCTTGCTGATGAAACGCATTACCCTTCTACCACGTACACCTGAGCAATAACGCTCCATCCAGTACTGCAAGGAAAAAAAAACTAAATAAACAGGCATAGACAAGTACAGAGCAGACAGTGGGCAGATGAGACATCAAATACTGCTACCCAGAGAATAAATTTTTGATTAGCCTTTCTCTTTACATGACTGGCACAAGCCACTAGAAAGGACACTGGTTTCAAAACTGAAAATCAGGTACCGAGACGTTTTCCAACACAATCTTTTTGTAGCTCCCCTTTCTACTTGGAATACTCGTGTTAGCTTTTGGATCTACCATAACTTTTAGAACACACATATTTTCATTCTCAGTGCTCTGTACAAAAGTACAAGGTAAGGAAGGAGAGCATATTTAGGTCAACTTTCAACCTTCTTTAGTCCCCCAGTATCTATCCATAGTGAAGATGTGCATGAAAAGCATAGAGAAATGACAGGGAGGGAGCAGATCCCTGAGGTCCAAAGGTGCCTCTTATCCCTTTACTTTCTTTCTGCACAGACATTCTTTATAGCAGAGTAAGGTATTAACCTTAAGGTATTCACCACACCTTTTATCCGAGCTCTTGCTAATGTTCATTCCTAAATCCCAGTGAAAGGCTCTGAAAATATCACACTAGCTCTCAACCTGCAGTCTCCAAATAACAGGACATAAAACTGGATCAAAAACCTCTTCCTCCCACCTCCTCTCTCTCCAAAAATAAATACATGAAAAATTCATGCATGGAATCTTAAAACGTCAGGGAATTAACCTTCTTTAGTACATGTATCTTTTCCTTCTCACAAGGTTTGCTGTTTCTAGCCAGCCATCAGTTAAACAGGTTTGCAAACAAAAATCAAAAATTATCTTCTAAACGGGTTGCAGGAACAGGCTCATCTTATTAGGTCCCTGTCTATATCCCTGTTGTCACTTTTTCCTTGCAGAACCATGATGTGGCTGAGTGCCTGTAAATTTAGGCATTTACCTCCTTCTATCGAAATTAATTTGTTTTTCTTAACTGGGAATTATAATAGGCTCCCTGGGAGGTTAACTACAGATAAAAACATCTCTCAAGGTGTCTTTGTACTTCCAGGTGAGACTTGATGCCTCAAATGTCTAAAGCACAAAGTTTTAAAACTCTGAGTAGATTGAGTGAAGCCCTGTGCAAGGAATCAAGGGAGTAATATGGGACATGTTTTCTTAGGAACTGTATCAGAAGATGACCACTTCTGGTTCATGGATTCTTTCCTGTATTGTGACAGCTTCAACAGAAAGGGTGACAGTGTTGTCCTCTCCTCTTCTCCTCCACTCACTAATGGCCTCTGCTAGGCCTGGCCTACTCCTTGGGATTGAAGCCACCAGAGGCAAGAAGGGATTCAGCCTGTGGGTCCGACATTGTGAACTGCTCTAATCACTGAGCTCTAATTTTATAAAAGGGAAGAGCTTAAAGACAAGCAAAAGCTAATTCTTTATCACAGTGAATGTCTTCTGAGAAAACCTTTCTAGTTATTCTCCTCAGATTATCTATATGAAATGACTCCTACTTTCTGGATAGAGGTTTAGTTTATGTGAGCAGAGCTGTTGTTTCAGAAAGCAACTATGCAGAGACTAGGATGTGAAGACACCAGGAAACACACAACCTGGAAACAGAGGGTAAAGAATTCAGACACACCTTCAAAGTTAGGTTATTCTTGGGACTGCTGTTTGGGAATGAAGTGCCTCAATTCTGATGAATTCCCACCCAAGATACCTATAACCCTTCTAGGATATGGTGTTTTGGCTTTTGGATCAAGTAGGCATTGTCATGGCTACCAAAACAATGGGAAATATCCTTGCAAATCTGGATGATGTTTTCAAATTCTGCAGCCTGGCATCTGTAACATCTACTATTGAGTTGATATGCTGACACCAGCAATACCAGAGTTCAGCAACTGAACTGAGCCTGCAGACAAACCTTCAGACCATAAACTCTCTAGTGTGAACTAGGACAGTCAGGACACTGACTCAAAGCTGAACTAGAGTTTTTTTCAGAAACATTACAGTGCTCTAAAATGTTGGTCCATGGCACTCTCAACATTATGAAGTATAGAATCTCAATTAAAAACTTCGTCTGGTGAGTCTGAAAGCTTTCAAGCTCAGGCCTGTATTTTTTTTAATGTATGCTATTCATTTATGCTTTGGTTGGACATTAAGTTCTTCAGTGAACTCTAATGAGTAAGTATCCAATACGGATTTGTCCATCAGAAACCTCTTCAGTTATCCACCTCCAATGAGATGTCAAGGCTAACAATCATATGGAAAACAGCTTTTGGTCAAATAGAGCATCTTACCATCTTGTGGATTTGTGATACTGTCTCTAATGGTCCATTCACACAACCTGTATTACTTCTACTTATGCTAATGCAGCTATTGGTGACTCTCTTTCAGTTCAAGCAAAAAGAGTTTGTAGGGAAACTTCCAAATGAATCAGCACTGATTTCCAGGAAAAGCGGCAGTACCAGACAACTGGACAGCTTAAGAATTAGACAACTACCCATAATGGAAACAAGCATAACACTAAAGAAATGACTCCTCTCCCTGCTAGATCAAAGGTTAAAAGAGTGACTGAGGACCTAACCACAGGTCTCTAGGGCCTAGGATGTCTGATGCATCTGTACAGGGACTAAGATAGAGGACAGGATCTAAAGACGACTTACATGCTTCTGAAGCAGCAGCTGGAGAGCTGGTCAGATATACTGGGGCATCTCAGATGGCACCAGGCATTTACACTGAGCAACCGTAAATCATTTCCTAAGTGACCACTATTACTGACACATGAAAAAAGAGTTTGGTCTTGTAATGTCTCCTTTGAGTATAAAAAATGTAGAGTAATAATACAACTTGGAGCTTTTCAGTTTCACAAAAAAAACCCCAAAACCCAAAAAGCAAAATCTTCAGCTAGCAAGGGAAAAACTTGAGATGAGTTATAAATACTGCACTGTCTGAAGAGTACAGGAGCACAGAAGAACAGAGGTGAGAAGTTGTCTGTGTGCCAGTACTGATTTTATCACCTTGTTATTCCAGGGGGAACAGAGTCTTGGAAAACCTGCTCTTAAATGTTTTTCCGCTTATCTACAACATAGGTTACAAATCTGACAGTATCCTGATTTTACCAGAATTTTTTATTTTCACCAGTATAATTTTATATATTGTTTAGAAAAATAAGGAAAAGACTCTCCATTTAAAAAGAGCACTAAAATGAGCACGTGGGATCCAAGAATGGTTTTCTCTCATCTTCATCCTCTTCAGAAAACACAGCCAAAACTTGTATTTGAACCTTTTTTGGTTATAAAGGTTAATGCTGGCTCTTCTTAATGTAAATTATCATTAAAACAAAATATGACTGGATATCGTATTTGATTTTAAAAATCTATACAGAAAGATTTGAAGTCTACCTCTCTGTTAAATATAGAAGTATATAAGAGGGATGTATGACTTGATCTACAGCCAGCTGAGGTTGATAGGAGACTCCTTTAATGAAAGAGTTTAAGAGAGCATCATACAAAGTAAATGGATTAAAGTTTCCGAAGACAATTGGACTGCCTTTTAGAAATAGTTTTAATAATTGAAATGTACATTATTTCTGCCTTATCTCTAAGCCCCAAATATACAGTGTAATAGCATTAGCTAGAGTTAACCTGACCATATTAGGCAGAACATTTTGTAACTACTTACTGTATCATTCATTTCCCCCTAGGCTTCATTTTTAATCTTCTCTTTCTCCTTATTTTGTTGTGCTTTTAAAATTTTTTTGCTTGATGATTCCATAGCACACACATCAGGAAATTCATTTTTCAGTATCCAAACTTTGAAGTCTACATACTGAGTGGGGAAAAAGACTTGAAGGGAATCCTATATTGATATATTGATAGACTGATGCCCACATTTCTCTAGCTTTTATAGTTCCTTGTTGCTAAAGCTGTTGACCAGATTTGCAGAGTGGAGCAATGTAATATAGAAACAGGGATGACTGATTATCTGAAAGGCCCAAATACTGCTGGCCACTTCTGCCCTGCAAATAGTGCAACTCATTTATTTTTAGAAATTTCTAGAAATTATACATAAAATTGGCCACCGTTTTGTTTCCTGTGAACACTGCTGCATTGAAAAGAGAGCTAGTAGGGAGGCTGGAGAAAGGTTGTTCTTGCTGACAAAAGCATTTTAGTATCAAATGCCTGTAAAGTCAAGGTAGTAAAATTCAGCACTGAAACAGTATCTACTGTACTAGTGACAAGGATAAATATTTAAACTTCTTCATAGAAGGGACTATGGGCCCACAAATGCCGTTAAGAACGGCAGTAGTTATTTCTGAAAGGACTCCTTCACTCTGACTCCTATGAGAAGTATGGGTGTTGCGTACACGAGGGTCAGACTTCATGGCTGTGCAACCTAAGTCTCCTATTCATCCCCACTCACCACAGAAACAGTCAGTAATGTTGCCATCATTTTCAGAGCTATTGCTGTCATCCATTAGGATTTCGGTTACAATCAGAATATTTATATCATCAGGATCTCAACTACAGTCTATTATATTAGCATTATCTTTCAGATACCTTCAGGTCAAGGAAGAAATTTTGCCTCCTAATAGGAGCTAGGAGATAAGGGTGGAGGTAAGGGAGGTTGCTTTCCCAGAAAACATCACAAACTGGCAACAGCTTGATGCAAGGCTGTGCACCAGTGTCACAGGTGCTCAGATATTCTCCTTCCTAAGCATCTGTCTGATGTAACTTATTGACAAGAAGCACACTCACTGCCAGGTTTCTGGTCTAGAAAGAGCTTCTCCCACAGATCAACAGAAAACTTCGGTTTTTCACATTTTTTTCCTTACCTTTTACCTTCTTTTCTACTCTAGAGCACAGTCCCACAAAGACTTTCCAAACATTTTTCACCTTATCATTTCCTTCATGGAGACTAGGGCTATTTGTGGTATGGTGCTGTTCTGTGCCTGTGGCACACAAGTGCTTAGTCTCTCAATAACTGAAATGTCTAACTTAAGTCCCTACACTCAGTAGATGCAAGATCTGGTGAAATTTAATAGCTTATGATACACAAGAGGTCAAACCAGATGATCTAATAGTCCCTTCTGGCTTCACATCTATGAAATATATATGTAGTGTAATAGAAAAGCGTATAATATTATTGATTTATGAAAAAATTATTATGATATATATATGGCCATACCTTTGAAGCAGATCAATATAGTCCATTAATGTGCACATTATTTAATTTTTACTGTTGCTTTTCAAAAGGATTATTCTTTGCATTTATAGTCTGAGATTATTGCTGAGTGAAGAACACAGATTTGTGATTGCAAATGTGTGGTAACAAAATATGCACACTTGACAAGAATAATGTGTTTGTTTATGACATTGATGATAGAAGATTTATTGTGTTCTTGACTATTAATTTCCTCGGTTTTATGCCTTTAGATTTTGTAAGTTATGTGATAGGTATTTTCAGGGTCATCACCTAACGACCGTAACTGTTGGCTTAAATAAAAGGCCTGATTCTCTGCAGAATCCTGCACAGAGTTTGGGGCTCAGCACTGAATGTTGTTGGGCCAGAGGAAAACAAGTGGGACACATTCATCTCTTTGCATTTAACCACCTTTGCACTGTGGGTATAAAATATTGCCAGGCTGATACAAAATGCTGCTGTGGCTGAATCATGCACTGAACTTAGAGCAACTGTAAAGCAATCAAAGAAAAAATATTGGAGAAAGAATTTTTCTTTGGCCTTCTTTCTACTAATGAAAGAACAGAAACTTGACTAACGAGCTTCACCATGAACGCTCTTCAGTTACAGGTGAAACAAACAGCAAAAAGAGACTGAGATACTTCTATTAAACTGCCAGGTAGTTCACTGAAAGCCTGCCTAGGAGGGTGGAAAGATGTTTAAACACAATAAACAGCAGAAATATTGCAAAACAGTTTGTAAATACTATTCTATATATGCTTTCTAAAACCAAATGTTTACCTGAAAAGCCACCAAGAGTTCATTTGGGTCCCAGAACACAGCCCTCCTCCCTCTCCTTCCCCTTCCCTACTATCTTGCCAACAGAGTATTATGTCCCAAAGTACTACACTTGTGACAAAATACCTTTTGCTTGTTTCCTATGTCTTCTAGGCATAAAAAGAGGCAATAAATGATCCACTACAACTACTCACACCATGCAAGGTTAAACACTTTCACCTTTATAAGAACAGGGTTCTATGTACTGTCACACAGGCATGTACTTCAAGTCTAGTATATGCATTCTTTAATTTTAAATATGATTAATGCACTGAATCAGGACCTTAATAAATGTTGTTCTTTTAATATCAATAAAAAATCCACTGAAATACATTGGATTACTTACAAAAGAATTGTGTCCAATTTCAAAACAATTTTTTTGTGTGTATTAAAAATACACACTTTTCTTCTAAACAAAGCTTTCAGAGCCCAAGGCCCCCCTTACCTGTTAACCTATGAGCCTCCTTTTACAAGAAATGCAAATTCAAAGAGAAATAAGTTTTATAGTTCATAGTTTCTTTGGTACTTCGGTCCTTACAAATCCATGTCACGCTTCAAGCACCAGCTGATATTTCAAACAAAGCTTTTAGGTCAATATCACATTTTTAAAGTAAGTTTTTTATCTTGAGAACTTTGTTATTTGAAAGTCAAAATATTTACATCCAAATATTATTTTGTTAAGATTAAAAGAAAGTTGATTTCTGCTTTAAGGGCACATACCTTTAATTCACCAATAGAAGACAAAAGTCCTGCCCCATAAGCACGTAGCTGTCCTTCTTGCTTGCAAAGGCCAAATTCAATCGTAAAAAAATAGCACTGTAAAATATACAGATATACAGATATATATAGTGTAGTTGCAAACAGGCACTTCAGCAATGACAATCGGTACCATATTCACTTCATTGCCCCATTTCTTCAGAATGCCATGTCTTTAACATAAATTCAGATAATGTTATTACTGCTAAGTACTTTACATGTCGTGTAAGGGAACTTTGCACAAAAATGTGAAATTCTGCTATTTTTCTGGACACCCAACCAGTTCACAGGAATGGCCAGTTAGGAACAGACAAGCAAGTTCATTTAGGTATCAAAGGCACTGATAATAATTCTGCAGATATTTTTGAAACCTTCTGAAATAAATGAGGTGGCTCAGAATAGTTGGTAGTTGGTCTGCCTGTCTAGGAACCTCTGAAGATCTCTGAGATCTATTTCGGAACACTCAGCTGTAAGCTCAAGCTGATGCCACTTTAAAGTCTGGCAAGTATTTAAGTGCTGTCTTGACTTAGAATGAACTTACTTATATGTATGTGCTTAAGAGCCTTCTTGAGCCGAGGCCTCAGTCTTCACTAGATTTTACTCTGTCGTAAATGAACAACCAATATGTCACTTGGCTTCTTAAATTACAGAAAGAAAATTACAGTCAGTCGAATGAGTTCACTTGACCAATCCATTACAATTGTTCTTTAGGTCTCCATTCAAACAGGTAACATATATCTATCTGAGCTGTAAAACTGATGAGAAGCTGTGAAAGAGACGTGCTAAATCAGCACAACAGTGCTGTATCTAACTTTGCTATATCCACCCAACAAAGTTAAATGTTAGGAAGACTGTAAAAAGCACAGATAGACAGCTCACTGTCCACTAAACGCAAAAGAAGACAGTCACTTCTGCTCCTATGTCACCAAGTTTTCGTTTGGTGTTGTTACGACACATCAAGACTGCTTTTTGATGTTAGATCAAACAGATGATAATAAGCTAGTAACTATTTCTACATATGAATTGATTTCTAACTTATACAAAAATATGTATGTGTGTGTGTTTATTACACTGACAATTTAAGTTTTTGTGCAAAGGGACATAACTCCACTGAACCCAACAGATTTATGTGTCTTTGCAGAAAATACGAATTTAGGATAAGAAACAATTCAATGTTTGATACTAAATCTTAAGTTTTTCTGAATAACCTGAGAATGGTTCCTAACATGATGGGGTTTTTTTGTCCACTTTCTCCTTACAACCCCCACTCTTCCAGGCTGAGTATCATACTAAATGCAAAAGAGCAGAAATTAACAGGTTTTTTTAAGTCCAACAAATGTTTAGAAATTGAGAAATGATTCATTTCTCTGCCTCTCATAAAAGTTCCTGTAGAGCTAATGATTCATGCAGCATGGCACTATGTAGAAGGATGTAATAAAAAAGAATAAAAACATGAGCCCTGTGTCGGATCCAAACCTGCTAAGTCAGCTGGGAAGAAGGAAAGGTTGCAGTGACTTCAAATGTCTTGAGTCAGATTCCATCACAGCAGTCAAAGGCACAGATATCCACAAGAGAAGGTGAAAGCACAACATCGTCAAACAAAAAAAAAATCAAAGTTCCACCTCTGGCTTTGCTGTTGACTCAGATAAGCCAAGCTGGCATAAAATTTTTCATTTGATCCTATGAGCTGATGTCACCACTTAGAGGAAGGCCAAGATAACTGGTTTCCAAAAAAGACATCTCAGGGACAAACAGCCAGATATACAAAATGTCAAAGGCATCGCTGCAGGAGTGATGAGTGAAGCTGAGAGACCTACCACCAAAAAGAGTACAAGCTTAGCTTCCCTGCCTAAATATTTTGCCAGAAAAACCTTCAGGAGGCTATAGTTCTTGCTCTGTACATGCTGCCACTGTCAGCAATGAACCACTCAGCTTTACACTTAAATCCCATTAACATGTTTGAATTTGCCCCCTCCACCCTCAAGTCTCTGAAAAGAACCCATCAGGTAGTAGCTCTTATACTCTGAACATGAACACCCTGACTGATACACGGCAGAACTAGGCTCCTGATAAAACACAGTGATCACAGCCATTTTCATTCTTAAAACCAGCAGCAGCTTAAAAGCAGGGGTCTGGCATTTACCTGTTATTGATCCGTAAAAGCAGCCATGACTTTGTCCCTGTATGTCTACTTTACTGTAGACATTCGTCAGGCTGAGGAGGACCAAACCAATGTCATGTGGCTCCAGGAAGAATGCCCCCTTGGCAATCTACAGGACCAGCAGAGGGAGGGAGGAGAAACGCTCTCCACTTCCCTGAGGATGTGCACTCATGGGGAAGGAAGGGGCAAAAGGCAGAGAGCTAACACCGGCACAGGAGAGAGCAATCCCTGCCGCCCAGGGGTAGGGTGTTCATGGAGACCTCAATTTCACTTCCTCCTTGACGGATAGACAGCACACAAAGAGGGAGCCTTTTTTACTTACATTCAAAAATTATTATAATTGTTACTGTTATAAAAGGGAGTCATATTTATGAGCCAACACTTGCTGATGAGAGCCTATCTTCAGTATTGATAAGACTTGCACTCTCAGTATAACTCAGTCAAATAAAATGCATACAAAATGACCATATGATAAAATACATCTGCCTACTACTAACTTGTGGTATTAAGCTACAGCATTAAGAAAAGCCCTTCAAATTAAAAGCTTATTTTTTTTATAAATTTGCCATATGCAACAACTACAATTTCTGATAGAAATTCTATTTAAGAGAGCTCTGCTTAGCTAAGAAAATGACATAGCTCACCCAATGCTGCCATCTTCAGATCATTAGTCAGCAATACACCATTTCCCCCACCCTCCCACTCACAGACAGACATGCAGAGGAGGCTCCGCACGTTATGAGACTCCGCAGCCTCTGGCAAGCTGTGCTCTCAAGTCTACAAACACCAAAGCATACTGATAAGGAGGTTAAATATTAACTATATAGAGACACTTTTTATAGACCAGATGCATAAATACCCACTATATGCCTCTCTTTGTATGGTAAACCACGCTGACTGTGGTACTCTCTATTATGTACAGGATAACTGCACTGGAGTGGGAATGACCGAACAAAGAAATGGCTGTTGAGATTAATACATTTTTTACAGTCTAACCTGAAGGCAAATAGCTGATCGGTCACATGCAGGCTCTCACGTTCCGATTTCAAATGGTGGACCTGGCTCTGGCATACTCCGCAGCCTGCAGCCCCAGACATGTGGCTCCTCTACAAGCTACAGCAATATCCTGTCATCTCCCTTTACTTCCAGTTCCACCTCATCTTTGGGGTGAAGTGTGGTTTTGCAACAACCTATAGGTAGGCTCCTGAAGTAGGAAAGGTGTCTTCCCATATTGTATAAATCCTGCATTTCTTAGAGAGCCTTACACTAAAATGCTGCTCCACTAGCCAAATCAGCAAAATAAGATGAAGAATCAAATTGCCAAATGAAGGATTAAAAATAATTTTTAAGCCAAGAGACGTCAATATAATGATCAAGACTGTACCAGGAGCACAAAACAGTATACGATATGATTTCAATTTATTTCTCTTATTTAACAAAAGTATATGAAAGATACTTTAGTAATGCTCATGAAACACTGTCTACATGAGTTTGAAAATTATTAAATAGATATATGGAAGAAAATCCTATTAAGGGCTATTAAATACTAATATAGCAGATCTCTTTCTTCAGAGTCCCTGCAACAAAAGTCATTGGCAACTAAAGCAGCATACCAGGAAAATATCACCACTGTATGGCTTTAGACCTACACTGTCGCAATTTGCCAGTGTCACAGACAAGATACTGGGGTACCTGGTCCATCCCAGGATATGTGCAATTGTAAATCAGACCAGTTGTCCTACTATTGACAGGAAAGATACAGAACAGATCAAGTCCTGTCAAACTGCAAGCCTGGTAAACACAATGTCTATTCTTCATGTTCAGGTACTGTCCTGCATTATAGACATAGACTACCAAAAAGAAAAAGAAAAAATCAGTGACAGCTATGACAGTTAATAAAAAAAAAAAAAATGTTATTCATGGGTGTTTAGAAATTTCCAAAGGCAGAAAAAAAGGTCTATTAAGCTCAACTCTCCTCATCTGACTGGTTTCTAAGGCTTTGAAAAATCACTCCTCACATCACATCACTTTGGATTTGGGAATCTACCTCCTGGGACCTGTGTAAAGCGCTTGCGCAGGGTGTTGGGTGCTAATGTCACAGAGTTACTACTTCAAAATCTGACTTGTCCATAAAAAGGCCTTTCAAGCCATTCCACTTCGCTTAATTTCCTCATGGTATAGTTTAGAGACCGATATTTGTGTTCACTTGGCAATTTTCAGCATGATGTATAACATGAGATTTCATCTGTTTTCTAAAAGTACCTTGTAGAGATGTTTTCAGGTTGACTCCTGAGAACACCAACCATGTCAAGAGATGATTCACTTACACTCCCTGTCACAAGGGGGAAGAAGGACAGATTGAGTAACTGCATGACTGCAACCCTAGTACATGGACAGGAATATTCACCACTACAGGAACTGCTAATAGAATGGGGCTACAGCCCTCAAGCTGACATGAAGTAGCACAATCAATCACTTTATATATATATAAAACTAGTTGCCATGAAGCCAATACAACTAGCAATGTGTGTAAATACTTGCAAGACCAGTGCCAAATAAATATCCTTAAGAAAACATCTTTACGTTCTTTCTACTGGATTTAAGGTTTCAGAGGATATTGGAATAGACCACTCTTAATTCAGATGCGTGTGATATGTTCACAATATGCAAAGATTAATTCCTTTTTCTTTAGAAGAGAAGAAGACCTTTGATATTTTAGCTCTAGAATTATTCACCTAGAGATTGAATCTCTCATATAGTTGTAATTATCTTGTAAGAAGACCATTATACACAACTGAAAGACTTTCAAAAATCCCACTGTTAGAAATGAATCCTAAGAATTAATGAAGTAAAGGTGTTTTCTTTCCCCCTGTAGAAGTTGCTCAAATTGCAAGCAAATGTTGATTCAGAGCTATCAGTGACTCCCATTTGTGCTTTCTTTCTTTACTCAGAGCTGATGCAAATAAATTCGTGAATAGTTGCTTATTTTTCAATCTCAAAGACATCAATAGTCACCAAAAAAACACCTGGCATTTCACATTTGACTGAATTACTCAAAATTCACAGTCTGTTGAGTAGCATCAGGAATGTTCCACTACAAGACACAGATAGATATAACACAGGTAACCCAGGCAACTAGCCAGTACAGCCCAATGTTGGAGTCCAGACATCAAGCAATACAGGCTATTTGACAGCTATTCATGTGGGAACATTACTGAGTAGAAATGAAGGGAGATTTTTGAACAACAAATAAATCTCATGATGAGCTTGTGAATAGATCAAAAGCAGAAAATAAGTAAAATTCAATGGCTAAGTCTTTCATTATAGATGACTCACCTACCTCCAACAAAGGCATTGACCCTATTCACAGCCAACAGCATTTCTAAATAAGAAAACAAAGTTTAATTTTTCAGTTACCTTCTTGAAGTATTGTGTTTAGTCCCCCACTCTGAAGTATTTAGCTCACTGAAAGGAAGTCTCCTTCGGGGATTTCAAAGGGTATATATTTAACAATATTGTCCTTTTTCCCTCATCTGACTACTTTGCATTCAGACCTTTCACTAAGGGTGAATGCTTGGAACAATCTCTTTATAAACAGAAGTTTCAGTAGACGTGGTGCCACTCATTAGAGCACTTGGGGAAAGATGCACACTAGCCTTCGTATTTCTGCTGACAGCCACAGCATACAGCATCACTACATGCAAATTCCTCTAATGCAGAGGCTTGGCATACTGAGAGAAAGCATGCACTATAGTGAGCACAGGGGAGCTTAACCCCTTGTGAATACTTTGAAATCATGTATTTCTTTTTTCAGGAGTTTCTGGAGAAAAACTCATACTAGTAACCAAAATAAAATAATCATCATAAGTTTGTACGGAAGCAGAAAACGTACCTCAAGCAACACAATGCTGCAGTGGTATCAGTAAGCAGGTAAATCTACACTTCCAACACTGGAGAGCCCACCCAAGACAATACAATGTCTATGGCAGCTGCCCACCTTGCAGCTGCAATACATCTTCTGGAATAAGATCTGGAGAACATCCCTACTAACACCTTTGTGGCTCTTGAGAGAATGTGTCTTTGTGTTATTCATTCTCACATGAAGGAGGCCCTCTTGTTACTCTGAAGAGCAGGCAGAGAGAATGGAGGATGAAGCACTTCTGGGATCTTTCTCCTGCTGCCACTCCAAAAGTAGTTCCCCCAGAGTTGGAGCCACTGGATATCCCACTCCATGTTTGAATTACTCCTAAATAATCTGAATTTAGGCTTTCTCTGCACAAAGATGATGTCTGTCCGCCCCTCTCATTTCATCTCAGTTGAAAGCCTTGGAGACCTTTGGAACTGCAGAATCAGGAACCTCAACAGTTAGGCAGAGAATATTTCTGCGTAAAAGGCTAGTGTTTCCTGGCAAGGCAGCAATTCCCCTCCACCAAAGCTAGTTGTCACAGAGATGATGCGAAAAATCAATCCCACAAAAGTGCACTTGCCTCAACTTGTTCGACACTGTCAGACAAAGAACTCCTAGTTTTTTCAACATAATTAACTAATAGTGCTGAAGCTTAATATGCAGCTAAAGAGATAAAACCATTGAAACCATGAGCTGCTGCTTAGATCATTTGTGAAACATAAGGCATTGAAGCCCCAACGCTTTACCCTTTCTATTTCCCCTTTCCTATCATTTGACTCTTACTTTGAACAACTTCTAAAACCTGGGGCTTTAAGGTTTATTAATTTCATACAGAGTTATTAAGAACAAATGATGTGCAATAATGAGCCATTCCCTTTCCACTTTATTTTACAACATGCAATGTGAATTCATGTTCAGCACTCCCTACAGTAGCTGAAGTGAGTATGTGCTCATTTCTTTTTCAAGCTGTTGCTTCAAATTTCAGCCATCTAGAGATTTCACACAGTTAACAAAAGAGCCACAGTCAGGTCTTCTGACATGTTAGCTGGGACTCCAAGAGATAGGGTCCCCTGAAAGTCAAACTAAAAAGGAAAAAAAAAAAAAAAGCTGAGTAAACGTATGTCTGCTGTCTAACCACACCCTTCAGTCTATGCTGCCTCACGTGACACACTTGATCCACCATTATGGCTCTGCCATTCCTGTTTTCGAGATCTTTGTCATGCTACTCTTTCAAATGATGACTCCGCGTTAACAAAACCTATAAAAGCAATTCAGATTTTATATGCCACATGGCCAAGGGCTGGCACCCCAGAAGCGCTCCCTCAGCTTATGCTACAGCTTGAAGACTATGACTCCTCTAGCAAAGGGCCAGGAACTTGAACACTGACAGACTGGCATGACCCAAGCGAGAGCAGAATTTGGAACAAATACACATACAAGATATCATTTAGCTGTCCACCTGACAGCATTCACATTTTATGTGGAGTCATCAACACTAGGACTGTTGCCCCAATTGTGAACTGCATTGCTTAGAAGAATACTCAAAGAACAGACAAGAACATCCTCTGCACTTTTTTTCCTCCAGGATCCAGGGCCAGCATCTCTACAAAAGCCTAGCTCAGCTCTCAGGACCCGTTTCCCACAGTTATCTGTAGACCTCAACACTGGTCCAACATAGTTTCCCCTTCTCTAAAAAGACCACTTTCCACTCCCCAGCAAGAACACTAAGAAGGAGACTCAGAAGAGAAGGCATAAAGTTGCAACACTCCCTGAAATACCAGTAAAACCTCTCGAAGCTGGGGAGGCAGAGTCTGTGCTTTTGAACATGCTGCAGTGCTCTAAGGAAACTGCGTAATTGGAAAACCGGCAACAGTCTTTTCCACTCATCCCAGGAGAAGTTTTTGATAGACTGGCACGGTAAATCCATGTATTAACAAAAAGCAAAGGTGCAGTAACAAATCACAGTACAAGCAATCCTCATTTTATAAGCAGAGAGTTTACTGAATCACTGCCCTACGCCAGTCCACTGTCACAATTAATTACTGTGGGCTGCAAGGCCTCCTTAATAACTATCCTTGGCCAGCCCAGAGACAGACCCCCAACACCCTCCCTGACAGGCATTCCCCTGGGGAAGGCACCAGGCAAGTACAGTGCTTCTCATGTTGCTATTCCCTGGAGCGGGCTGTGTCCCCCCTAATTGCCAGGCCAATTACTCCGTAATGGCAGTTGCACTGCAAGGAGTGATGCAGAAAAGCCACTGAGCCTCCCATGACACTTTTGCTGAGGAGGGGTATGAGGTTCTTGTGTACATGATCAGCGGCAGAAGTCCTAATGTATCTACTAATGAGGGGAAGTCCTATCTTCAGAAAGGGGAGCAGCCTCGTGGGGATGGAAGGATCTCAGAACTTTTGCAAGCCCTGAAATTGTGTGGGCAGAAACACATCGAAGAGACAGGGACAAATGGCCACAGAAGTTTTAAAATTCTTATTTCAAGGAGAAAACGTACTATTTCTTTGCAGTCATATCCATTTCAAATTTATTTTTGAGGAGCAAAAAAAGGGCAGGACTTCATTCCAAAAGTAACAGAATCCACATTAATTTTCTGAACATTTAAAAAAAGAAAATTAACTTCTTGCATCTATTTACTGAAAACTGATTTAATAGCTAAGTCTTGTTTTCAAACATCACCGTTTCCAACAGCAATACTGCGTTTAAACTCAATGTTCTTTTAATCACATAAATGCAAAGGGACTCCCAAAAGCTTTTGTGGCTCTGAAAGCATTTGCTTAACCTGACTTGCAAAAAAACCCAAAAAAAGATAGTAGGCATCAGCACAAAACTGTAAGTTCTATTCATGTCAAGCTGACAGACATCAAAGAAGAAAAGTAGCTCAGGGAATTTTAAATATCTATTAATTTTGCTACTACTAAAAATATATCCAATTTGAAGAGGTTTTTCACAGCCCCAAACAAGATCTTTTCCAAGTATAGCTGAGCATCTCCTTGTAGCTCCCTGATTTTCAGCAGTGATGGCATGTAAAATGAATCTATCATAACCACAGAGTAGTCAACTGACTCATCATTGAGTTACCTGCCAGAAGTCTATAAACACAAAGCAAATCACATGAACATGTATTCAGCAAGGTGGAAAAAAAGTTATACTGAGCAAGTACCTGGGAGCAGAGTTCACAGCTCTTCACTGTACCAAAGTCCAAGGAGTTTACAGTGGCTGTGGTCTAGGAGTGACTTACTGAATGTGAAGATCATTCTGAAATGCTCACTATGCAAGATTTTTGTGCTCGTATGAGCCCTAAATTCATTGCAAATGTATAATATTGATCTGTTCATAAACTAATTTGTTCATTCAAAGTTGAAAAATTAATCCTATAAAGGTGTTTACATTCTAGAAATATAAAATGTCTCGTTAAACTATAATTTTAGCCAGTTTTATATACGTAAACTATATAATTGTAACAATTACAACCTACTGATTCAAGGGAGGGAAAAAAAACCTTTAGAAAAAGTAAAATCTTTCATGGGGAAAAAAGGATAATCTGGGTGTACACACTCTTTCCAATATGTCTTGAAAAAGCTCTGAGTTCAAACTGTTTTATCTAGCACTATTAGTAGACACCATCTTATTAACACCACAGTGACAATCTATAGAAAGTTCTCTATAATGTACAGAAAATACAAAGCTTACAGATGCTAACTGAAGCAAGGTTATCTTGTCAAAACTAACGTTTTGTCTGATGCAAAAGCAAAATCCCAAGCCAAGCTTGAACCTAACAGACTGAGGGAGTGGGGGGGTGTTCAAAGTGTGCCTGAAACAGCACCATCATGTTGATGTTCTGTTGACCTTGCACTTCAACAACTTCAGCCACAGCTGGCATCAAACTAAAACAACCAAAATTAAGAGACATAAGGCCCTTCTCTGTAAACTTTTCTTTGGCTTCAACAATGCTCTCAGGTTTTGAGTATTTGCTTTAACTTTCCAAAATCATCAACAAATTAAAAAAGCCTTTAGAATAACTACAGAAGGCCTGCCAGCTCTAGAAGTTGCTAACAGAATTTGTTGCATGCTGTACCATGTAAGCTTGGTTTCAACAGAGAAAGAGACACAACTGCAAAATCATGTGTCCTCTGGAGTCGATTTTTTCTCTGGCAAGTAAATGATTAACAGTAATTTTACAGCAACAAATCCTACTTTCATTTGCATGTGCACAACCCTATTGACCTTTAGGAGACTGTATACATGGAAATGAAGGTAGAGTTTAGCCCACAGACCTAAATCCATTTAAAGCAATGGCAAATCTCCCTTTGGCCTTCTGTAGTATCAGAGTTGGACCTATAAATATATAATTAAGCTATACTTACAAAATCATTATGGTAGATCACCCAAAAATATCTCAATTAAAAATTTATGGGACCATATTCCATCCAGCAATTTGATGTCATTTGATAGAAAGATGATGACAGGCACAAGAACCACTTCCAAAGCTGTAGCATTAAGTAATTAAGCCCTAGGCACAGTTAGCTCTTTATGGATACCTGCCATATTTTGTCTTACTTTCATACTTTTATCTGTGCATACAAAGAAAATACTCAGGAACACGCTGGGTGAGAGAATTAGACTAAACACATGTGGAATGCTCAGTCCCTGAACCAGTATTTAAAACAATTCAGATTAGTGCATAGTTGTAAATATTAAGTTCGGATCTTTTCAGCTCTGTACAGACGTGAATTTTAAGACCATCGTAAGATGGTATTTGGGTTATGCATAGTAGCTACACATATGAATGTGCCTTCTGGAAGCAAAATTATTTACTGAAATATTCCAGACAATAGAAAGATAAGTGCATGCTTTGAGAACTTTCTTCATTACACCTAATTGGTTTGGTTTCTGCCTGAAAGCAGAATGTCCTGGCTTTCTTCTCCTGATGGGCCCACCAACCCCCGAAAGAAGGGCCACGTGTGCAGGCTCACAGCAATGACTGCACTGCACAGGGCAGCAGGGTGCACAGATCCCTGAGCGAGGAGAACCCGGAGCTGGCCCACCCCAACAGTACTGCAGGTCCCAGCCAGATAACCAGACAGCTGCATTCAGGGAGCTGCTCCCAAGAGAACCCCACCTGCAGTCACCAAAGCTTCTTTTGCACAGCACTTCTCAGCTGCTCTGGCTCCAGGGAAAGCATGGATAAAGCCCACTCCTCCACATGTGCGCCCACAGCACAGACATTCCCTCGGTCCTAAATGAGACCTAGACATGGCTGAAATGAGTTGCCACATGCTGAACTCCTTCACTTCCCCATACACCTGTGTGCCGCTGCCAAAGGATCTCCACATCTTGTACAAATGACTCAATTATCACTCTGTGCTACAGAATCTTACAGATTTAAGTATGTAAACAAACACAACAGAAAAGGCAATGAGCATTATAAAATTTACTTCGTTAGTATGCTTCAACACCTATATATTCCTCTGAGAATACTTCTTAATGTAGTATGGGATGTACTATGGTACACAAATAAAGCTTTAGCAGCATGAGACCCCTGCAGTTTTGGACTGTACATGAACACATTTTACAAGTGAGTTTCACATGTGCTACAACTGAAGAAAAATACATGTAGCCGTGTCAGTATGAATAATACCTACACAGAGGCTAGGATTATCTCTTCCCTTCAACACAACGGTGAAAGCACAGGGGCAGTCATGAACAGCAGTAGCAATATATCCCCAACCTTTCCTCTGTTTTTTTTCCCCACTTTCTTTATTTAAACCTGTATTCCCATAATTTATGTGCTTTGTTTGTAGTTGTTACCCAAAACGCCTGTCCTATTGTTGCTCACTGGAAGCTTATGCTGGGTCCTTTCTTTTTGTCCCAGTTACTTATGTTCTATAAAAGACACTTTATGCCTTTTTGCTAATACATTTCCT
The DNA here is from genome assembly GCF_031877795.1 of Strix aluco. Lineage (NCBI taxonomy): Eukaryota > Metazoa > Chordata > Aves > Strigiformes > Strigidae > Strix > Strix aluco. Next base: position 47,674,214 of record NC_133935.1, read on the forward strand.
ACTCTAGGTCAAAAGAGAAAACAAATATGAAAAAAAACCCGACCAAAATTCATAGATTCCCTCCACCTATTCCTCAACCTATCTCAACTGGATCCAACACCAAAATAGTAGATGCTTGCCACTTGTGTGAACTCCTAAATTCCACAAATTCTCCCTCAGCTCTTCTTTTTGAGGCTCACTTTCATTACTGTGGTAGCAGAGCACATGTTCAGAGTATGAGCTATTGAACTACCAGCAAAGATTACTATTGCAGAATCTGCAATTTCTTAATGAAAATGAAGTTGCTTCTGAAAATATACAAACGTAATTAGCAAGCCAGCGCTGTGTGAAATTTGCAGCATTCTCTTGTTAACCTATATGTCAAAATGTATTACTTGTGTGCATGTAAATTTGCATTTTCAGTTCAGTAACCTCACCGATTATGATCTAACCACTTTTGGAAGCATAACGCTACAAGAAATAAAAACAAATCCAGTGTCTGGCTGTAATTTGTTATTTTATTAGAGGCTTTTTCTTTAGCGTTTCTAACTGCTTAGGGCTTGATCTTCATAAACCGCATCCTGTCTAAAAGGAGCAATATTATTTCTACAGCAAAATTTCTAATTCCTTCCCTGCTCCCAATTAAGTCAAATTAGTTCTCTTGCATCTAGCTTCTCATTACAGGGTTGGGCCCAAGCATACAAACATACACGCATGTTATAGAACAACACTATTTCTAGTTACCTGTGAGTGCAAAATTTGGTCTGTTAGGGCAACTTGAGATCATCTCAAGAAGCAGATCACTGACCTGACCAACTGGGCACCCTCAGAGAAAGGGGCAAACCCTTCTTCACATTCTTAACTTTGACACAGTACAAAGCACAAAATATTTCATTTCCAGATGTAACACATCCTGTGTTGACCTACTTACCCCAGAAACTAGTTAAATCAGGAGCTTTGTATTTAAAAATGTTTTGCAAACCAGTATTTTATATGACATCCTACAAATAAAATAAAAAAAACACCACAATTCCAACATCAGTAGTCCAGCTCCCCACCTTCACTGCAGTGGCTGACTCACAATTTCTCCACCTAAATTACTTCTCCCATGCCCTCACACAATTTACAGGAGCGGAATCACCCCTCTGTATCTTCTGCTGATCAGAAACTGCAGGGTTTCATAACCTTGAATAACAATGCTGGCTGATAAAGATAGATCGACTGAATCCTACTTCCCTCTGCTTGCAGCCCATTTCTCTTGTTCCTAAGCAGCAAACCATGTCAGCTCTACAACATCAGGTCCACTCTTCCTGCCCACTTCTATAGCAAGCACATCCAAAATTAGCTTAACTCCACAGTGCTGCTCTTAACCAAAACTCAGATTAGGGTTCAAAATGTTTGTTTACCCCACTCCCCAGCCTGGTGATTGAGATATCCTCTCTCTTTTCCAGTTCTAGCTAGAAAGGTAGAAAGGGTTCAGGGAAGGAATAACATGCTCAAAGTTACAGAGCATCTTCCACCTGACGAATAACTAAACAAACAATTGCTTTTCAATCCAAAAAAGGAGACAACTAAGGGAGAAAACTAACAGTTTGTAAAGTCACAATGGCATAGAGAAAGCATACAGGGATGATTTGATCATTCTCTCTTCATATACAAAAAAGCTAGTAGGAATCAGGTTAAAATCAACGGAAGAACATAGTTGACCGGACAGTGAATAGTTGAGCCATAGAGCTCATTGCCAGAGTTACTGCAGGTACTAAAAATTTATATGTCTTCAAAGATAAACAGCTGTCTCTGGACAGAAATCCATTCAGGATAATTAAATACACAGAAACCACATTTGGCTCAAGAGTTCCCCAAGTTTCTGAGTGGTCAGAAACTTGGAAAACATTTTAAAACAATCAGGTATGTTCATCCTGTTCTTACATCCCTCCTAAGCAGCTACTTATGACCACACTTGGGCACAAGGCACCAGCCATGCAGCCTGATCAGCACAACACTTACAGATCCAAACCTGGAAACAGACTTCAAACTCAGAACAAAGGTCTCAACAAACTGTCATAATTCCTGCAGAAAACACTGAGCATTTGCTCCCATTTCAGCAACAGAACTCTTCAAATTCTCCCTGTAGTAACTTCTCCAGAGTGCTAGTTTATTTTTATGTAATACAGAGGCATTTGGTTTTGAGCTACAAAGCTAGTTAGGCATTGCTGCTGAGATTTTGTTCTTGTGCCATGAATCTCTGATGTGATGACCGTGAAAATGCACTGCAGGGCAACACTGCAGTATTCTAAAATATTAACTATTGATCCCTGGAATCTACAAGGTCTTTTCCCTTTTAGTCCTGTTCTGTGATATATGTACTATCTTTTCTCCTCACCTATTTGGTTACGCATACTGTAGGAAGGGCTTGACATCAGTGCTTCAGCTACTTTATCAAAAAGTATTGCTGAAAGAAGCCCTTAAAAAATGGAGACTATTACCTGTTATTAATTCCTTTAGAACAGTACGTAGAGCAAACCCACAAATTAGGACATGCTTTCAGAGCAGCAGTCTAAGAGCCCAGCAACACCTCTCCACTCAAAGGAAAGTAATCCATCACTAAGTTATCCTTCTTTTCTGATTCAAACAGACCTGTATGACTTTGTAATGCTTAAGCAAGCCACAAGGTTTCATCAGCTTTCTCTTCTACTTCTTGTATTAGTTTCAGGTTTTGCACTTGGGCAATTTCCAGATACATCCACATACGGGTGTTTGCCTGGTCACAGTCAGGAACAGAAACACAGCCCAGGCCATCTACTGATGAACAATGCGGATCATGGTATTTCCAGTGTCATGATGTGCGGCAGGACAATGTCTGGCTGTAGTGATCCATCATAACTGACTTCAGGTTTAGAGTCCTAGCTTTCACCCTGAGAATTGGTTCATATTCCCTAAGTGACACACATCCCAAATCATATAATTTCATATGTTGTCCATCAAAATCTGCTCAAGCAGTTTTTAAATCATATTCACTCCCAGCTCTTCATGCTGCAGCTCCTTTATTCATTAACTACAGGTGTAACTGGAAGTGACTCTTTTGCAAGAAACTACATTATGTCACCACTGGACTTAGGATACTCATCGTGTTCACTCTTGGCATTTGTCACACAATCATGGCATGTGATTAGGATATAGGGAAAAGACTGAGCAGAGATTTGAATATTAAACTTCAATGTGCTCAGTGACTGCCATAGCTCTTAGGCTGTAATACCAGGTTTCACTTGGCCAATACATAATTTTTTTATATATCAGAATAGATTCAGCAGGAGAGCTGATCACAGACTTACAACAGTGGTCAGTTCACTGTCTATCATTTTGCAACTGTAAATGAGAAACATGCAAGCAGTCTTGATTTTTCAGATGCACAGTAGGAATGCTCAAAACCTTAAATATTTTCATACTTTTCTTCTCGGCTCCATTTGTTCATTAATGGAAAAAGACAGTAATCCAGTTCACAAACTGTACTTACGGCCTAGCACTATCAAATAGGCCCTCTGGGAAGTCTAATCTGTTGTTTGTGAAGATGAGAGACTGCAACAGTCTGCTCTATCTAGTGAGACCACAAAAACTGTATCTACCCTAAGTTACCAAATGCAACTCAGTCTTTATCTGCAATGCTCCTGTTTCCTTCCATTCTGGTTATCTCCTTGGCAAACATAACATGTAATTGTCCTGAATTACGTGCCAGTTGTTCAGTGTGGGAGAAGAACTAGAATGAAGCCAACAAGACCAGATAACATAGATCGTGAGAGGAAGCTGGCAAGTAAGCTCACATGAATTACTGCTGACTTCTCCCAGAGAGGCGGTTCTGAACGTTATTTTTATCCCAGGGTATATATGTAAAATATTTTTTGTGATACATATACAGATAAAATAAAGTCAGCTTTAGAAGTAAACCACTGGCCTCAGTCATCATCCAGGCAAGGTAAAACATTTAGATTTGTAACAAGCCTGAAATACATTTACAAGACCTCATCACACACAATTCCTTCAAAATCGGAAGCAAGTCACTATTGTGGTTTTCTGCATAAAGGCTAGCAAAACCAAGAGAAATTTCTTGATTTCTACTGTCCCACACTGTTAAAATACCAGAACAAATATCAAGAAAGATTGAAAGGTGACAATTTTATATTCTAGAGAAGGTTTATACATAACTTTCAGTAAGAAACCACTGGAAAAAAAAAATAGTGACTAATTAGTCTCTAATGGCCAAATTCTTGAGTGAATAAATTTGATGATAAACTGCATACCAACCATACACACTCTGCTAGCCTCCTCTTTTCTGAACCACCATCAGTTAACATGCCCCCCTGAATTTTGTATACACAAACACATCATATACATACTGTATCTCAAAGGGGCAACCTGAGCTGCTCTGAAACAACTCAGCAGGAGCTGGGAATCATTTCTGCCATTAAAGCAAGAGAGACAGGATCTTGCTTATCAACTTGCAGCTTTACAAAGACAGCTGCTCTCTGGCTCCCAAGTCCACAAATTACAAGGTAATACTGAAATGTAAATCGAGGTATGTATTTTGTACAATTTTCCTGACAAAACCTTACATTATGTGCTGTTACATGTGTTGTAAATGATATATTATATAAATTAGTTGAAACACCTCACGTCAAATCTTCCCTACAGCCTATAGCTTGATAGGTAAGCAGAAAAGACAGCTTTTATTTTTGTCCTATGTGAAAGTACAAAGACCAGGCAGGCTTGAAAAGGCACAAGACATTAGTGACGATGATGATAATAATTATCACCCAGACATGCATGGCCAATATTGTATTTCCTCAACTAGTAACCACATTATACCACACTACAAGCAAAAAAAGTGGACTGTGCAAATATTTTGTTTTGGTAATGCATCTCTCAGTCACTTGGTTTTTGTATCTTCCCTCTTCCTCATTCTCTTAAAACATTGTAAAAGAAACTGCATCTCTCAAAAAAACACTGCAAAGACATTTGCTTGGCTCTTTCAATATTCCACTTCTCATGGTAAGAATGCTTAAGTTAAAAAAGAAGCAGAAACAATTCCTTTCTCCTTGTACCCATCTGACTATCAGACTCAAAACAAGAGGATGAGGGGAGCAGGAAGCTCACATCCTTCCTTTTCAACCCTCTTACCCTGCAGCTGTCCTTTCCCCTCCAGCTGGCCAGCACCAGGGTGTCTGAAATGCTCTCCCACTCAATCCCTGCCCTCAGTGGGGTTGCACAGATGTGGCAAACACTTCTAGTCTGCCCAGGGACCAGGCTCCAGCTTGCTCTACATCCACTGTGTCAGCTTTGCAGCTGCACATTTCCTTTGCAGCTCAGGACTGATGGGGCACAAAGAGCAGATCTATCAAGGCTGATACATGGTGGCTTCTGAAAGCAGAATGGAGCGAAAAATTATGAAATCACCTGTAATAATTCTTCCTTTTCTGGTCTGAATTCCTAAGAGGCATTCTCCTCTCTTCCTAAAGCCATTGTCCTCCCTGCAATGGCTCAGCTGTTAATGTCACTATCTTTTCAAACAGGTCATGCTAATGGCAAGCTTGCTTTGGGCATATTGCTTCAAGCTCATTAACATGCATGTTCTCTCTCCATTCATTTATTTCTCTATTTACTTTGAAGTTGCCTCGCTGCAACCTGCGCTGTTTTCTGTGTTAAGACTCTTGGCTGGCATTTCTCAGCTCGCTGCGTCTGGTTTTTTATCTAGGATGGAAATGACCGAATGTTGCAAAAGTCAGTTAATAGCACCTCAGGTGATGTTTGGTGCCCAGATGAATTAATCTCCTGGCCTCCTCACCCTCACTGCTGAGAGATGTTTTTTCTACTTGCTCTCAAGTTCACTGTTTGCATTGCAAATTTTAGGGCAAGTAACATCTCTGTATTTCTCAGACACCAGCCCCAGGAAGTACAGCCCCTCATTGTGCTTCTACAAAAAAAACCCCACCACCTGGTTTACCTTAAGTCTCCCCAAATGTCTCTTCTGCCTGAAAGAGCTATTTCCAGAATGGGAGGAGAAATCAACTTTGACTCATATCAAATTCTCAGTGTGATAAGGGAAAGTGATTCAGCTGTCTTATTTTTGGCTTTGTGATTCAGGAGCAGTTCATTGTTTGGATGACACAGCCAGTCACAACTGGGAACTTCTGTGAGGGGGAGGAGTAAAAGCATTTATATAATATTCAGAGGTCCCTTTATATTAATAACCCTTCCCAAACAGATCAGTCCCAACACTGTCCTCTACAATAGGCCCATGTCATCCAAGGCTATTTTGGGGTGAAAGACTTGAACATACTGTTTTCCTCAAAGTGCCTACGGGGACAGCCAGTTAGATAGTTTCTCTTGAGGCCGCAGGTCATGACAAGGTAGGTCTGCTTCCTACTAAGTCCCTTCCTAGCAAATGTGCAAATAGACACATAACTGTCATGATTCCTCCATACAAACAACACTTTCTTCTCAGCAGACATCCATTAGAAAACCAAGGAACACACCCGGAAGCATGTGAGAGGAACAGGCCATGAGCAAGACATCAAGCCTGTCTAAGTAAGTAGTTAGGTCACTTTGATTAAACAGATTTAGTGGCCTCTTCTGGAGGGCTACAGGATTAAAATCAAACAAATGGGTACAAATGCCTTTTTCAGCAGATGGGACTCTAAGCCACTACTAAGCCAGTGCATCAAAACTATTACAGTTTAATTGAACCTGGTTTGAATCCACCTTCAACACTGTGCCCAAGTTATTTCCAACCCTTTAAATTCTCACTGCACTTCTCGTGTAGAAAAGCAGTAGTATGCTGGGTAAGTTTTAAAGTAACCAATTCTGATGGATTTCACAGAATTTTTCACGAGATAAAATATTTAAATATGGAGTTGGTTTTTAATACAAAATAGTTCAGTAAGTTATTTGCAGCATAAGTTCTAACAGGAGCCACAAAAGGAAGCATACATGTAGTAAGTTAAAACAACTGAACAGAGTAAGTGGTATAGACCAGGGGTCAGTAACCTATGTCATACTGCAAAGGGCTGCATACAAGTTATTTGAAAGTGGCAATACAGCAGGGCTGACAGGTGGGCAGGAGCCGAGAGTCCTGGCAACTTGACAGGTCCCTTCAGTGCAAACTGAGGGTCCCTCACACAAGGGCCAAGAAGGCTCCATCGGGTGGTCAGTAGCATCTAACACCTTTTAACATGCAGCCTCTTCCAGCTCACAGTATCTACTGGCATGTGCCTCATTTGATGCAACATAGAATCCATCTCACAGCCACCGGCTGACACACTTAACCTTGGTCTAGATCTACAGCTGCACAGTCTTGGCTTAGTAACTACATATTCTCCAACAGAAGCAGAAGCAAGGATGCAAGGTAATCTTAAAATCCATCACACGCTACAATACAGTGAACAGCTGCAAAACAGTACAGTGAGTACAGAAATAGCAGTGCTAAGAGCCAAAGTGGCCACCTGTGGAGGAGCTAACAGTGTAGAGCTGAGAGCACACACCAAAGTGTTTTCTTTCTTTTTTTTTTTCAAAATTACCTTGCTTGTTTTCAGCACCTTAAAGTAGACAAAATCCATCTCAGCTAGCTCTGAAAACTGGTGGTTATTGCACATAAAAAGTAAAACTGACTACTTGAAGACTAGTGTGTTCAGCTTTACTGTTATTAAAAACAATGGAAAAATACCTAAAGCTCTGTGATTGTCACATCATAGTCATCTGCAATCTGCAAATGCAGTTAGCTCTAATAAGACAATGCACGTTGCTTCATCAACCAAACAGGAGGACAGATGAGAGAGCACGCCACAAAAAGATTTTTGACTCACGGTGGCTAATTTCTGAACATCTTCATCAGATGCTCCCAGTGAAGCAAGTCCTATCTCTTGTGAAAACTGTGCAAACTTGGGATCAGCAAGTAGAGGCACGTGTCCCAAGAGTTCATGGCACGTATCCCTAAGGGAATGGAAATGAAAAGAGGGTCATTACTGAAATTAATGCCATAATCATTCCATAATTAATTTAACATAAGACATTTTACATAGGTCTGACCTCTACTTTAAAAGTCTTACCATGAAACATGTTTTTCACAGTGTAGTGGTTCTTCCCTATGTATGGTTCTGCAGAAACATACACATTTGTTTCTATCAAATGGGCTATATGTCATTTAAACCCACCTGTTCCATGATTTCCCCATCATTTTCAGATTGAGTGGGAGGACCTGATCATTGCTGTCTTCCAGGCTTAGTAGCATGAAGATTGAACTGCCCAAAGGAAAGCCAGATGTCTCACATGTACAGTTTTCAGCATTTCTCTCCACATGAATCAAGTCCAAACTCTAACACATTCCCTCTTCACCTTCTCCATTCCCCTTTACACACCTGGGTACAGCTCCACAACCAAAGATTTTGTCACTTGCCACCAGAAATTCAGAGGTTTCTGTGTGCTTAATTTATCATTTAGTCCTGAGTTCCTACTGCAACTACCGGGTACTTTTATTACACGGTCCACCTTTCACTTAGCAGATTTCAGAAAAAGCAGAGAACCCAAATAGTTTCAGAAAGAACTGCTGTCCACACCTGTAAGTGCATTATTAGTCACGACAAAGTGGAGATACAAGTGTACAAAAAACTGCTAACCAACCTAACAAAAGTGCACATGCATCATCTACAAAAGCTCTCAAACAATTCTGAGAGTTTTGGTGCATTTGTTCACAGAAAATAATGGACTTGGTAGTAAAGTTCACTTTAAAAATCGGATCTGACATTTCCTTTGCTTTTGTTTCTTCAAAGACATTTCTCTCTTTTTTTTTTTTCCCTCAGCTGTAAACAAATGTTTTAAAGGCAGGGAGAAAACATCAAGTTTTCTGCTTTCTATCCAAAATCATCCAATTTGTCTTTTATAAACTATTTTTGTTTGAAAAGACACAGAACCTGACACTTCAGTTAAATCATGAACAGAAAAACAACCCTCTATAGAATTTCAAGTCTTCTTACTCAGTACTCTTCACCAAGAAGTCTGCACCAACTGTGGATAGTAGATAGTAGTAAATAGTAGTTTCTGAACACATGCAAATGAAGATTAGCATTTCTGGCATTCCTAGTTTGCCTCACCAAAAGCTTATCAAATATAGTTCCAGTATTGGAGGGCTACATACAAGCCTCTCTTCTCAGCCCAGATGGCCTCACTGACAGATGCTTAGCAACATTTGCTCATGTTATATTCACACATTTTGGTGAGACAACCACCACTCTGAAGTTGTGCATGACAAGTCTGAGCCAATTTCATATATGAGTAATTCATTCAACAGTACAGAGGAAGTACCAAATCTCATTTCTCTTCCTTCCTAGATATATGTATTTTCCAAACAAGCAGGGGAGGTGAACAGATACTCTTGTGCTTGACATGATAAAACAAACATGGTCCATGGACACTGACTAGAGATTCACTTGTAGCAATATAGGCAAGTTTACTGTGCGCCAGTATGTTTAGTCAACATCCATGAAACATGTTTGATAAGTACAGCTGACCAGGAACAGTATCAGACTGTAAGGAAAATTGTTTGCATTTGTCTTCCACTGCCTGGTAAAGCTTGTCCTTCCTCCTGAAAGTAAGATCTTTCCTCCTTTGTTTCTACATCATTGTATGTCCCTTCACAGCCTGGCAAATTCCCAGTTTCTTCAAAAGCAGCTGGAAGGAAGGCTTCTCCTTTATGACCTCCACACCCCTCTGATGATGCTCTTGAGTCTCAAAAGATGATCAAAGCTCCCTACCACAAGACCCATAGCTTAGATAGTACTCCCTTCCTCACTGGAGCTCAGACTTCAAAAACTGGCTGGCTCTGCACAATATCCATCTCTTTATTGAGGAGATGGTTTGCATTACTTGAGGGGATAATCAACGAAGGTTAATGACCATTCTTTAATTAATTCCATTCCCGTCACAACAATTTCTTCTGTCATCTCCTGCAAGATTTAGCTCGCTAACAATATAAAGGACAGCAGGGAAATGGAGTTTGCAGTCTGATAGATACACCCGGAGAATTCCCAGTACCAAACAATTCACTGGAGGAACCTCACTCCTCCAACCATCACTTTCCAACACAGAAATGGGCCCCAAAGCCCGTTCTCTGGAATTTCAGAGCTCTAACTCCAATTCTTATTTTCACTGGAGAAATCAACACAGATTGTAGAGCACTTTACCTATGCTGCACTGCATCAATCCAGATACTATTTGAACTACTGATGTGGAGTTAAATGTAAGAGCAAAGATACAGTCAAACTGGCTACAAGTTCCTGGCTTCAGGTAAGCATGCTTGTCTCCAGGCAGGCTTCTACAGCAACATCACTACTACTGCTATCTCAGCAAGTGTCTACATCTCTGTTTTCCTGTGCTGATGCCACAACCCCCAGAAACAAATAAGCAAAGACGCGTTATTCCTAGTTCTACACTTGGACACAGGCTCTTTGTGTCACTTTCACCCTTGCAGACAAAATGAGAACAGACAAAGCCTAGGCCCATTAACTTGTCTCTCTTGGCAAGGGGAGGAGGATGAGGAGGCAGAAGCTATTTCTCTCATGCCTTTAACTTGTAGGTTCTTCCATTAAAACTATGCAAAGTAATATTTTAAACATGCAGTTATAAAGAGGGGAGCTTGAAACAAAAAGCACATGAACAAAAAAAAAAAGAACAAAAAAAGAAATCTTCCAGATAGAACCATGAACGAGCATTTGGGATTGTCACTGGCGTCTCTCATACTTCCCTGCCAGTCTGGCCCTTTATAGATAGTCTAAACAATATAATTCTTCGCTTAACTACCAAGGCTTGATACTTTTGTTTTATTCAGAAAATAATTACGTTCCTTTAATTTATTCACACACATTGCTCAGAGAAAATAAGATTTTTGTAATGCACTTTTCACAGCAAAAGATTTTTCTTGGAGTAAATTAGTTAGCAGAGCAGAGGAAATCTATATAGCTCTGTAAATGTAGTAGAAACGTAATGAAACACAGGAGGAAATGTTTTAAAATGCATACAGTAGTGATACAGATCACACCAAATGAACTCTGTAATTTGTATCTAGCTCTATAGCCTGGGTGTTAAATCTGATGGAAAGCCCACTGAAGTCAAAGGGAGTCTTTTTACCAGGTTTATATCATTGAAATGCAACATTCACCAAGCCAGGGACCTGCAGCAAACGTCATTATGGCCCCCATATATCAACCAGCAGATATCAGGGCACTGCAGCTACTGTGGAAAATGAAGAGCTGTCCCCACTCAAGTCAATTTAGTTTTGCTGTTGATTTCAAAAAGGCCAGGATTTCACCCTGCATTTCTGATAACACTTACTATATGCTCTATCTTATGAAAAAAAGTAAACACATTTAAAAAGGGATTTTCAAAATTTTCCTATGGAGTTCCTGATAGTCAGTACACATAACTTATGTGAACAATGAGGTCTGCAAGAAGAGAGTAACATCATTAGAAAATGACAACTTAATTCCTCTGTTAGTCATATTTAGAAGTGTTAAGACCATGATCTGGATTAAGTTCAGCCCAAACAAGGAATAAAAATCTTCATTCTAACTGAACTATTATTACAAAACAGTGACTTTCCAGACACCATGACCAGAAAGGTTACAGAAAGAGTAGCTGCTGTTACTACTAAGGATCAGCTATGATACACTGCACAATTCTGAATCTAAGCAGCATCCTGAAAACTACAGGGGGTCTCAAATTAATGAACCAGAGAACATCAGCAAAATCAGACACGCACTTAATTGTTGCCTGGAAGGTGTTCCTTCCTTTGTTCCTGTTGGAGTTAGGTACCTAAATCCCCTATCAATAGATGAAAATGTTCTTCTAGTTTGTATTAAGTTAATAAATGTCATCATTCTTTTGCTGAATATTGGTCGGTACTGCAATCTGAGACACTGGCTTCCCCCAGGAGAGGAAGTCATTGGTGCAAAACTTGGTACTTCCTAATTGTAATTTCTTTTTTGAAATATCTACAGATATTTTCAGATAGACCAGAAAAGGTCCAGCATCATATATCCAAGCCCTTCTTTCAGGATTTTACATTGTAGCATTTGCCTACAAATTTAAGAGATTAAAGTTCTAATTACAGAGGTTACAGAAGTGAGTGAATCCCTTCAGGGATTACCACCTCTCTCCCAAAAGAAACACGTACACAGAACTAGCCTCATAGCATTCCAGCAAGTACTGTGCCCAGTTCACATGCCGAGGAAAAAAGTAGGTAAGTGTGTAACAGCACCACCTGGTGACTCCTGCCAGAATAACGTTAGAGCATTTTTAGATACAGCTTAATATGTGGCTCCATTAATCCTTTTATATCCAAAAATATTACTCCATGATTTTGGCAGTCTATTCATGAGATCAAAGTTAGGCATGGGTCCAAATGTTTACAGGACTGGATCTGAATATATATGTATGAACCCCTTCTGTAAATTTTGGCCAAAAAAATACACTCAAATAGTCCAAGCTGACTAAACAACAGCTACAATTCCATGTTAACCGCCTGATGACTGATTCACTGTGAAAATGTTATTCCTGTGGTTACAAGATCAGCAGATGCCTTTGGTAAAACTACCTTCATATTATCTAACTGACATGTATTGTTCTGTTATTACTGCACAGAGCACACCATATATAATACAAGACAAGAACTACAATCGCTTCCATCTTTTCTTCCCCTGCTTTTCATCAAGAGACTGAATGCCAAAATATTTCATCCAAACTCGCAATATTCTGTTTTGGAAAAGCTGCAATGCTGTCCCATGAAAGTCATAATTAAAGTGTCTCTTATTTCTATCATGTTCCCTACAACAGGCTTCATATCTAATACCCTCTCTGTGTGCGAGAATAGTGTTTCATGACTTGCTTGCATTGTGTTATAGGAGAGAAGCATAGTTCAGCTGTGGAGTCTGGCCCAAAAAAAATAAATGGGGATACGAGAAGACCAAATTATAATTTTAAAAGCAATTTTTTTTCAGCGGATTCAGGGCTTTTTTCCCAACTTCTTTCTTAGTTGTCCAACAGAAAGTAAACTTTTTGACACTTTTTCAAAACGTTTAGTTGAAAACTCCATTTTCCACTGAAATATAATCCAGATAGATAGAATTTTTTGACCCACCATATAAATAACCCAGTTATTTAAGACCCTTGTCAAAAGTCTAAAAGAGGCCTTTGAATTAAATTCTGGCTTACCGGTGTGAAGGGTTTTGTCATCAACAGTGTACGTAGATTTTTTACATTTGTAGGAATGTTCCTCTTTTCAATCTTGGCAAATTCAATTGGGTCTTTTAAGAATCTATTGAGTATATTTTTTCAGCACTAAAGCAAATGTAGCAACTTACGGTTCTGGTGTGTAGAGAGGATCTGAGCCATGTCGTATGTACTGAGTACAGTGAAAAACTCTATATGCTAAGCCAGCTAAAAAATCTCGGGGAGACAGGTATCCAGCAACTGGTCTCACTGTGAAGCCAGACCTTTCTGAAGTGAAGGAGATAATAAAAGACCTTATTATAGATATATCACTGTATCAGTTTCTAAGGACAGGTAATGATCTGTTAATTATTCTACCAGAAGCATGACATGAGAAACCTTGGCTGAAGAACACCACACATCACTGTCACCTCTTAGATACAAGAACTATTTTGCTTTGTCTGCATATGTTTAATGAAAACAACTTGAGGTATTTCAAAATTGGTTTGAATACGTCTGTCTAGAAAAGATGGTAAGGTACCATAAGTGATGTTCTCAAATCACAGAGTATCTGATATTTATGTCTGGTACTAAACAGGAAAGAAGTTTCCAAAACAGAAGATGACTTCTCTAAAATATATTAAAAACTAACAGAACAGAATAGGATTAAATCGAATCTGTCCTTATTTTTACAGATAAAATACTGTTTGTGACAGTAAAATACTGACTTCCACAGCTGAGGTCCTCATTTAAATATCTAACAAAGTGTTCCTTTTTCAGATTAGTCCCAGTGGGGAATAATTTCAGAGTCAATGATTTTGAAAAGCACATTTCTCTCCCAAATTCATTCTTCACTCTTTCCAAGTGCTTACAGGAGAACGTTCCAAATTTTTCTTCACAGACACTACTACTATTGCTGTATTTTAGTCTGAAAACGTATTTCTGAAATAAGTGTGAGGTTTTGAGTTTCTAGTTAGGGAGAAAGAACCTGTACACTTTGGCATCATTCCTTAGAGACCATAATACAGTATATGAAAGACACAACCAAATTCAAAGAATGGTCAGTCAGTTATTAATAAATGCAGGTCTTCACAAACGAGTTACAAATAAAGCAGGGACTGAGGGAAGTAAGTCTTTCATTACAAATTTTGTATTTCTCTTAGCTAAGTATTTTCCATACATATTTTGGACAAACGATTTGCTAATTTTTCTTGTAACACTTAACAGCACATAACATTTTTTTCCAAACACACATCTTTATAGTATTTTAGTTCCTGAGCTCCTGGAGCTCCTGAGCAAGACAATTAAGGAACAAGTATATGTACCTGAAGAGAACCTTGAGGAGAAATTAAAATCTTAAATTAACTCTTTGGTGGCTTTTCCTCCAGCAGGTATATGTCTGCCACCTCTTCCATATGGGATACATTTCCAATACAGATGAAAAATAAGGGTATTTTCAAAACTAAATATGTAATATACTTATCACTTAAAAAACAACATGAAAGAGAAGTACCAGATCACCTATGGAGTCCCATTGATTTTTTTTTAACATATAATGACTAGTTTCATGAGTTCTTGAGCACTCAGGAAAGCCTCATACTCATCAGGCTGTACAACAATGTGCCAAACCTGCTCTCCTCAAATTCAGTTATCTTGGCATATTCCCTCTTTTACCTGCCTGGATATTGGGGGGATGCCCATTGCGGTTATAAGAACTCCCACTCTGGAGCCATGAGAAGAGTAGAGGTAACTCTGCTCTTTCTTTTCATTGTACTGAAGGACTTTTCTCCCTGTGCAAGATAACATCATGTGATACATGTTCAGCTGTTTAATGCCTCTCAACTTCATACTTGCAAATACATACATAAAACCCTCCTGACTCAACAAACTCTCTGCCATGGAGAATGTCAAAAACAGAATAATACTTCAGGCTAAACCAAAGTCCACAAACAACGTTGGGAGTCTTTTCATTCAATGTGCTTTGTATTTCATACTAACAAAAAAGAGTGTTTTCATGAAACCATAACTATTGACAAACCAAATACGAATCTTACCTTTAAGAAAAATAGAAACATCTTCCAACTGAGGCACATTATCCTCTCTGTATCCACAGTACTTGGTCAGCAGAGGAAAGTTTTTTAAATATTCACGACAAGCATGGGTGGGATAGAGTTTACTGAGTTCCCTAAATACCACTCCCCATGTTTTAATTTCTTCAGCTGTGTACTCCACTCTGGGAATGGGTTGACCACTATAAAAAATAAAATAATACAAAACACATTTGAATACAATCAGATTCTAGACAGACTGTGAATGGCAAAATTTCTGTGAAAAGTATTATTTAAATAAAGGCAAACAGAGACTATTAAGACTATTTTTAAATGACAGCTAGATGCTTTTTCTTAGAATTACATCTTGATGTCACATTGTACATATTAATTTCTTTAGACCTGTATTTCTCATTAAACAATGAGATTATTTCTTAGTCTTTGTACATTTTATAGGACAAATATGGATCTCTTATATGCCATGCTCCTATACCAGAGTAATATTTCTCCATTTACTGCCACTGATGCCTTTGCAAGTGGTTAGCTGAAGATCCTGATTCAGTCTAACTTGCAGATTCAGTAAGTCCACCAGCAGACTGCATGCTCTATGCATTCTTTAAAATACATAATGTTCACACAGCATAATTACCTAGCATTTTACAAAGCAAAGATTAGGCAATTACACAGATGTCTAGAAATGTGTGGATCCAATTAAAATATGTATATTTATTGTTTAGACTGTTGCTTACATGTGCAGATATGTTTGGAATCCTAAATTCATGCAGGACATCATCATGAGGAAGCTCACCTCAGAGCCAACAGCCTAGCCTAGATGAAACTAAGCCTCTAAAAATAAATCTCTCCTTTTTTCTTCTTCTGCACTGTTCCCCTGCCTCCTCCCCCTCACACAGATGTACAGAAATCGCAAAGCAGGAGCCTTCCAGGGTACCTGCTAATCTGTCTCTGACATCCAAGATTTGCCTTGAGTGGTTACAGCTAATTCAAAACTGACTAACAGTGTCAAGCATGTGAAGGGCTCCTTCCAATTTGCACTACCTTGTATTTAGCTGTAAAGAACTTCCCATGCCATGGTCACAGGCCATCATCTCACATCATTAATTCCCCCTAGAAACTTTATAATCTTTCTCTGGATTTAACGTTCACAATCTAGAGTATGTAATCCGTGCAATCTGCCTTCTCCTCGGGTATCCTCTTTTTCCGCACTGTAACAAAGTACAGATTGGCAAAGGGATTCACAGAATCCTCCTCCACCCCATTGGTCTCTATCTCCCACTCCCCTGCCACAGGGCTAGCAATGTGGGCACTCCCAGCCCAGGACTGCAGCCTCCCTAGTATTGCAGACAGCAGCTGAATGGGCGTATTTGACATGGGGAATCCCACTGAAGCAGGAGAAATGCAGTGCTGAGCTTTTGCTGGGGGTTGACTCTCCATCTCGGTTGCTGCCCAGTTCATAATCCTGTCTCCACCGTACGAGGTAACAATGAATGGGCCCTCCTGTCACATGCAATTGATCCTATGCAGTCCCTACACGCACAAGAGACGATCATCTGCCCTACATTCATTGTGGCTGTCCCCTCATCTTTATTGAAAAGTTACCATTTAATCCCCTTGCCTTTCACTATATCAAAGGATTTTGATCCACGGCAGTTATCTGTCAGTCAAAGGCTACTTTGTATGAGGTACTCATACTTGTTAAGGACTCACTGAATACCCAATACATCCACTAGTTCCCCTTCAGACACTCTTTTGCAGACACGACAAGAATTACAACAGATTTAGTGAAGCATTTCTCATCAACTGGGTCTGTGCCCATTCTGCAGTGGGAGTCAGTCCTTCAGGTCTAGTATCCGTCTTACACCTTTACACTCTTATCAGCCTTAAGCTGGCTGCCAGCTCATGGAAAGCACAACACAGCTATTCTGAATTGTACCATACATGACAGATACAAGCAGGCTGCTACTTCATCCACGTGGGGTTGCCAGAATACTGTGCAGTAGCCTCGTCCCTTTTCCTTAGACCTGACCTCTATTACGGATACTGCCAGTACAGGTCAGCACTGGCCCAGCAAAGAGGAAGAAATGTGTGCACCAGTGGGAAAACTCAGGTTTCGATTTAGCCTGTCACTAGAGAGGTATAAACACAATCAAAGATCTGAAGCTTGGTCACTGCTCGCTAAAAGGTTTATAACTTATTGTTTCAATTAATTCATTAGTACTGAAGTAAGGTTCACTGAACATTAATTCCTTAATAGGATTTATGTCTGGGAAAGCTGATCTTATTTCCAGCTGATCATGATATTGCTTTCTTTATCAAGAGGATCAAGGCAGTCAGACTTGAGGGAGGACCTACGCCTTTCTCACTCGGCTCTGCAAATTTCATTTTTCTCACCTTCTTATTTCAACAAGCAAGACCCACCTTGAGCTCAAACATTTCAATGAATCATGGAAATGGCCAGCCTGCATAGCTAGTTTTCTTGTGGCTGAGTAAGATGACTCTACAAGCTAACCTATTCTGAATTCTTATTTCCCCTTACTAAAATAGGGTCTTTCCATTTTGCAATGGTCATGAGCTATCAACTCATATTATGAATTCACACTTAAACATTGTATTTTTCCTACAGATTTAATTTTCTCAACACTTTTTCAATCCCTAATCAGTCTCAAAGGACCAATTAGCAAGATTAACACATTTTCACTATCTTTAGGATAGAAGCTAAGTGAAGGAGGGAGGAATTTTTTTTTTTGGTCCATTTATTTCATACAGCTGATCTTCACTGCTGTGCTCTATTAACATGTCTTTCCCTTTAACACCCATTCATAAAGGAAATGCTGATCTGGGATTCTCAACTCAACAATTTTTTTACAGAGCCAGTTTCTCGAAGACAATTGTTTGCAACCAAATGTCTTAGTCATTTTTTTTAAGAAAACAAGTGTGGGTTGGGTTTTTTTTGCACCAGAAAACATAAAGCAAAAAAGGCATCAAGCCTCAGTAAGCGATTAGGAAGGTCACTTATCTGAAAGACACTGAGAGGTTCAAGACAATGCTCTGAATTTATCCCTAAGGGAAGCAGTCCTTACAACAGAGCTGTTCCTTTTGTATAAATAAGTAAATAGTCATTAGACCACAGAAGAGAGTGTGATGAGACTGCAATGTAGTGTCAAGACACCTGTATTAATTCTGAGCTCCCCAGCATGGGTAGCAACAATAGCTTAGCTGTAGCAGCATGGAGTCCTCCCTGAGCTGATGAGCCTTTCCTTAGCATGGCTTAGGCTGAGCTGCAGGACGCTGAGAGTGAATGTCTCCTTGGGTTGTCCCTACAGGCACACCTGGAGACAGACTGACTGCACAGCCCAGTGGATATGGCACATCCCTGGGGTTAACATAACCACTGCAAGAGACCTGAGGAGTATGAATGAGACTTTGTCACATCTTAGGTAACTGCCCTAAGCACTGGCCTCCCAGTCATTTCGTAGTCCCTGGCTAAAAATACTTGAAGCATCTTGTCTTCCCTCTGCTTTTAATAGTAGGAAGAGTTTGAAATCTTTTAAAGGTTTGACAAGATCACTGGGATGAAGAAGTACTTCTGAGAATTTTGCCAAAATACAAGACTGGCTTGCAAATAACCTTTGGGTCGTTTGATTTTTGTAATGTGCCTGCAGAAATGGTTCTTGAGCCTTCAAAACCTAAAGAATGAAAAATTTTTTCCTTTCCCTGTTTTTCTGGGAATATGCAGGATTACTCTACGTGATTTTTGTGAAAAGATGTTTCTCACTGGTTTCAGGATGAAAAAAAAAACCCCTTTGTAGCAGAAGACCAACCACCGCTTAGTGAGCCAGCTGCATGATCTTTCCAGCACTTAGGCAGCTAAGAGGGGAAAGAGGGGAATATTTCCAGCAACTTATCAGCTGTGAAATGCATGGCACTACTGCTACTGTCATGGGTAAATGGAGAACGATCCAACTTACTGAAAGCACTTTAGGAGCACACAGAGTCTGCCTTCATCCACAGGTACCTGCCTGACATTTCACACTGCAATAAATGCTAGGCAAGAAGCACTAACTCTACCACAACCATTAGACTGAAAAAAGAGATAATAAATCAATCAGCTATAAACAAACAAACAAAAAAATTGTCTCAATTTACATCTGAAAGCTGGCTAAATTTAGGACTTACCTGGTCAGCCTAGGAAGCTTCTCTACCAATGAGCACCCTGCCCCTAGCAGGCATCAGCTCAGTGTGCTGGATGAATGACATGAGCACCCAGCTAAAAAAATGCCATGACAGGCAGGAAAAAAGGGAACCAACACAAGCACTTACACATTTATTAGATTGGTAGTAGCTTAACGACAGGACTGAGACAAAATTAAAGGAGAAATATAATCAGGATTACATGGTCACAAAGCAGAGCTCATCGTCCTGTCACCCCAGACTTCTGCAGCCTGTATACTAGCCTTGTACTAAAAAAAACCAAAACAACAAACAAAACTGAAAACCTTCAAAAACCCATTTTTGAATTGCTTCCTGACAGGATGTGCCTTCTACAAAGGGAGAAAAAAATTGTTGTGTTTTAGATTCTTTAAACAGCATAGGTAGAAATCTCAAAGGAGAAAAATTAAAAACCTGTAGTGTGGTAAAATGGAAAAGAACATGAAATTATTATGTTCTTTCCCTTGAGAATGAGGGCTTAGGCCTGTTGCAAATAAAACCTAGAGTATGATCAGAATTATTTTAATGCTTCTGTGACAAGAAAAATGGAACACAGTAGGTATTTGTAGGTAGCACAGAAAGTTTCCTAACTTCTAGGGATGGTAGCAAATTGAAAATACTGACTTGATGGGGGGGGGGGGGGGGGGGATCAAAATTAGAAATCACATGCAGTGTATTTGTGCAGTCACCAGCTCCAATAACTACAGAGAAATCGACTAACTGAATTCTGAGAGATTTAGAGCTGCGTTGGTAAAATTGGTAAATGGCATTTTGCAGCATCCAGTATAGTAAGCACATGAAAAGAAAATAGTAATTTTGCTTTTTAGTGAGCTCATCCAGTTATGTGGGGATGCTAGATACATGAGATTCAGCAGTGCATCAGTTTGTCATTAAGACATGCAAGCATTTGTAAAACGCTTAAGTTTAAGCAGCTATGAATAAAATACTGGAGATAGCGCTTACCTTTCAAATGCTTTACTTGCCTGTATCTGTACCTAAAATGTAACGGTATTTCAAGCATCAGGTTTGTCATTTATAGCCTACACTAAACTAGTCAAAGTTTAAAGGATTACTTTGTCTACTGTTAAACTTCATCCTACAGAACTAAGAGCATGAATTCTAACTAGTCAGCAGCATGGGGAAGAATTATGCCAGTACTTACTATTTGTAGCTCATGGCAACATCCACAAAATACTTTCTTCTCTGTCGATAGACATTGTCCTTAAATCCCTTAAGCAAGGAAGAGGAGAGTAATTTACAGTAAGGACAGAAAATCAGCTGTAAGAATTATAAAATAAATCATTAAAGCGTTTATTTAGTACCTACTTATATTGCATTTTGATTAACACTATCTACTGGACTGCAAGAGAAGATAACGATTTCTTCACTTTTTTCCCCACCAAAGTCCCACAGGAGTTTTTTCGAGACAGGATTGTACATAGGTACAGTCATTCATCCAAGATGATGAAAAAGGGAAACTTTTTCCTTGTCATTTCATCTCACTCAGGTTTTCCTTAATCTGAATGGAAATCTACACGCAGGTACAAAGCAGAGTAATTTACCTATCTTTAATACATCTTTTTTTCACTAGAAGAATCAAGTGCTCAGAATTCATACACAACTCAGTTTGAAGATGCTACTTCAGCAGCTGCCATCTTAACCAACACATTAGGGACTGAACCATCAGACTCCAGCAGCAAATATGCATATTGCTGCTCCAATCTGAGTTACAGAGGAAGGGGTCTACCTCATGGGCTACAGTTGGCTCACACCTTTTCCATATTAAGCACAACAGAGCTGTATAACACATACACACCAGCCAGTTACAGCCCTTTGAGCTATTCAAAACTAGAACAAGATCTCTTCTATACCTATAAAAGATGTAGACACTTCACGTTTTGGACCACAAAAAGAGTTATCTATTTTCAAGGCAGAACTGCCAACCTCTTGAAGATGAAAAAGGGTAAAGAGTTATCTAAGTTCCCCAGTTAGTAGCCCAGAAAGTGCATCTAAGTTTCCCCTAGTCAGAGTGAAGGGTAAAATGCATTTTCTCCTTAATGCTCACATACACAAATGCAAATCCCTGAAGGGAATGAAAAGATAACATCGTGTGATTTGAAGTATTTGTATGAGCTTCCAGAAAACTCAGAAGGCATTTTACTGCCCCATAACCAAAGCTGTGCTGCTGGGGCGGAGTAAGGGAGGATGTCAGAGGACTGCAGAAAACCTTCAAGCCTCCACTCCTACACTGAAAAGCTTTCTGACTGGCAAAAAGTTACTGTAATCTGGGGGAGCCTCCTTGTCTGCTTAATATCTTTTGACATAAGCACTGAATTACTCAGCCACAGGCCATTCAAGAGCTGAAAAGTGACGGAAGACAGCACAGGGGATTTAAAAGCCTGTCACGTGTAGTGAAACTGAGACTGAAAACATTAGCCAATATAGAATGGGTTAGGACTATGCTGCTGAAGTGGTGCTATACTGGTTCTGTAATAGGGTAATTCTCTTTGGTCCTCTGGCACCTACACGCCACCGCTAAGGAGCAGGGCAGGCACCAGAAGTGGCCTTTGAAAGGCCAGTCACAGATTTTACAGGTTTTTTCCTCCATTTCTAATACCTAGCATGCTGCATAGGCTAACAAATGGTGTGTAAATTATGTTTATAAGAGTTCTCCCAAGTGTAAAATATATATTCATATAATGCAAATGTCTTTTTTCATTGTCTGTAAAACTGAAAGCACATTTTCAGCAGAGCACTCAAGTATTTAATGAAGGCACCAGCTCAGAACATAAAACAGTATCAAATGGCCCATCACAGTCATCAACTCAAGGCTAGAATGAGCTGCCACTACAGCCTCTGTTTGAATCAAATTACTGTTAGTGGTTGAAGGTAATCAACAGACTTTTCCATTCTGAGAAAATGTGAGGTTTGTCATCAAGAAGTACATGGCAGAACCCAGGATCCAGGAACGTGCTCCCCAACTGTGGGCCCACAGTGTGGTAAGGGCTCACACATGGTAGAGGTGGCTGGAAACCAAGCAAGCTGATGACTGGCATCGTGGCTGATACACGGGCAGATGACACCAGAGACAGGGAAGTGGGGCTGCCAGGGGACATCGTGATGATGTCCATTTGCTTGTGTGCACAGGCATGAGGGTCTGTGCCTGAGCTCCCACTGTGGCACAGCCGCTGTACGAGCTGTGGAGCAGACAGCATAGAAGGCAGCAGTCTCAGTGACATTTCTGCACTGGCGTAGAGCCCCAAACCCAGGGCCACCAGGAGTACCTGCCTTTCCTCAGCCAAGGCAGTCACCAGGGAGGAGTCTACACAGGCACTGTAGTACCACAGTATACAGATGCATCACTAGAAAGTCCCTTAGACAAAACTGATCTTTCTGCAGTCACTTACAAATTCTTCAGGGCCATTTTTCACCACACTGGACAATACCAACAAAAATGTGTGTGACAAAAAACAAAGGAGACTATCACCTACAGCTAGAGTTCAATCTGATTCTATTACAAGACAGTCTTATGGTAAGAAATCTTAGTTCATTACCTACTTTCTTTCAGCTGGAAGTTTCCTACAATACCAGTTTAATACAGCCTATTTTAGGAATTAATACAACTAGCTACCACCAGGGTCTTTCAGCCAAGTGATCCAAAGGTAGAAACTTGGATTTATAACAAGTCAAAATGTTGTGACACAAATGCTTGCAATCATCTGCCATCTAAACACTCAGAGAGGTTAAGCATTTATGGACATCAGCCAAAAGAAATAAAACAGTAATAAATCTATTTTTCTGCCTTTTGCATTGAGCATTTGGCACTACAGCTTGTCTGAAATGCAGGCTTGTCTTCTGTCACCAAAGTCAGGAAACAATGTGAGACACCTTCCCATCTGCTGCATTCATGCAGAAACAGGAACATGTTGCTCTGTTTTATTTTGTAATTACCTTCTCAGTGCCCAAGGATGTCTTCTTTCATAATTCTTTCTTCTCTGACACCTAGGTTAATATCAATTCTTACCTAAGAGCTACTTGTGACAAAACTGAAGGTCACATTGATCTAAACTCTTCAGAGTTTGAAACCTTTCTATCAACTAGTTAATTAAAACAATGAATAAATGAAAGCAGAACAAAAGGGGACAGAGTTGTTAAAGAGCAAGTAAGTTTTCTGGAGGACCTCCTTTTTGGGTGTCCTTCTACAGAAAAGGAAATTAATTTGCAGAAACTACTGAAGAGAACTAAATCCCCATCTTCTGAAAACCATATCCTGAAAAAGGTACTCAGAATCAGGAGTCAACGGGCTTTTTATTTGACTGGCAAATAATCTGAACAAATGATCTACAAGACAACTTTATGTTACACTTACAGGGTGATCTGCATCCAGCTCAGATCCATACATCAAAACTCTCTGTGAGCATTTGTCTAATTCAGATATCTTCCTGGGGAACCAAGGGACACAATCGAGATCTGTAGAAGACAGAATGTGAGTTGAATGTACTGGAGTGTAAGACTATGGAGATACTTGTGCAAAACATTTGTCAGTGTCTAAACCAAGTGATATAAAAGCAGCCTTGCCTTCTTCATCAGTCCAGATGTTTTCTGGTGGATTGAGAGATACGATATTAGTTTGAAACTTGAGCAACTGGATTAGTTCATTAAATTCTTTCTTACTGCAGTCACAGTCCACAAAAATTTCCACCTCTGAGTTCCTTCTCTTCGATTTTCGTGATTCAATATGAACCATACTCACATGTTTCTCCTGTGGAAAGATGAAATAACAGCTGAAATACAGACATACCAGCTAGAAGAGCAATACAGATGGCATATTCCTCAGGAAAGTTTTTCCCAGTTATTAAAAGGCATTTTCTTGAAAGTACTCACTACACAACTAGTTAGTGATGCTTAATAAATATCGAAGACAAAAAATGTCTGTATACTGAAAGTAAAAATAAAATTTGTACTTAATGAAGAAGGTCAACTAATGATTAAATTTTATCTACCAAGACAATCTCTTACAGAGGACAATATACCAATATAATTTCTGAAAAGAAAAATAAATCTAACAGTTTTATATCTACCTTTGCTATAAATATTAAATTCTAATGAAATTTTATTAGGCAATGTGCACAATAATAGTATTAATTTAACTAGATTTGAGTGTGCTTCTTTACATAGATGCTATTAAAAGTGTACTACTTCAGTACCTCTTATGAATTCATGAAGAAGAAAATATTTTTCTGAGGATAACTGTGTATCAGTCCTCATCTATCTTTCTCGCAGTAATTATCAACAACCCAAAGAGTTAACAGTAATAAAATTAAAATCTAATTCAATTTATTCTCTATTACAATGTCCCCATCAAAACTGAATGATACAAACAAACATGAGTGTGCAAATACTTCTGGCATGAAAACTTTCCTGCGGAATATCTCTCCCACCACAACTACTGGTCTGCTCAGGGCGTCATACATCAGATAACCATAACGTGTTAAGGCTGATGTGATCTAGTGTTGTGATAGACGTGCTTCAAAACAGCAGGTTGGACTAGATGACTGCTTTCAACCAATACTTGTGTTGACTCTGATTTTTTCTTTTCTGTTACTGTTACTTTTCACAACTATTCTTTCAGTTACTTAGTGAAGCCAATAAAACATTTTTTGACTTCCAAATGGGGAGAAATCTGTGCTTGTACTTCCATTTGCCTGCTGTATTTTACATAAATGTCCATTTCAGATGAAGGTCCCCTCTGGTACAGCCAAGCAGCGCACTCTGCTTTTACAACCTCTCGATATACGTACATAATTCTTCCACTAGCATGCTCCATAAGGTATGTATTTGGTGTTTCTCCTTGGCTAACCCATTCATGTAACAAATTCACTCTGATCTACCCTAGGTGAAGTACAAAACAAAACCCTGCGCACCCCCTCACAGTACTCAAATTGTTAATTAGGTGAATGGGGGTGATATATATGCAAAATTTTCCAGCCATGTTTTAGGAGACCAGAGTGAGTTATATGTCCGTTCCCAAGAAGGGGGAGTTGATGCGTAAATCCAAGATTTCATGCATGAACCCATTCAAGCATTTAAGCCAGAGCTGCAGTTAGACACTTAACTCTTGGATAGAAGCTGCACTGAAAACATGACACTTCTGCAACTCCTATTAGTTCACTTAAGCTTCCCCTTTCTATCAAGCACCTGCTTCCTGGCGGCCTCCCTCCTGGGGGTCTAACTCACCCCTTTTCCTTGGCTGGGGAATCTAAGTATCTACATCAGCCTTGGGAATCTGCTCCCAGAGCCAGTTCCTGTGAGTTAGGATGGGTATTACCTAGTGCTCCCGTACTTACACCCCTCTGAGGTTTTGGCCTTTGAGGTAGGCTGCCAGCCACCTCCTAACTTTCTCTTCACTGCACTGCACAGAGTGAACAACATAAGACTTTCATTGTATTGCTTTGCTTTAGCTATCCTCAGACATGTCTCCAAGCCCTCTTCAAATTATGAATAAGGCACGCAGACTACATGCAGTACCAGCAGTCTGACCGAAAACCACTGATTGCGTGGGGATCTACATGGGAACCAATACTTCACAATTTACATTCTAGTTAGACACTTAAAGCCCTGACTCTACAAGCACTTAAAGGTGCATGTAACTTCATGACCAAACACTGTCCTGCAGCAAGGCTGCCATCACCACCCGACTGTATGTAATTTAGATTCTGAACTGCTCTCTGAAAGTGTCCCCATTGTGGCCTGCACAGACAACTTCAAATCTCATTTACGGTGTTGAGAATGACACGTTGGAAATCTAAAGCAAATGGTGTGAACATCAGCATCACTGTTAAACTTTATTCCAGAAAACCCTTCATGAGCTCAAAATGCTTTGTCCATAAAATTTTAAGTTACTTTTATTCAATTCTGCAGGGTGTAACTGCACTCTATTCCTTCTGCCACAGTCCATTAGATTTATACCAACAAACAACCTGACCTCAGTAGCCTTCCTCAGTCCAGGCAGCATAAGGATTTGTAAGCTTTACCTGGAAGAGTCGGAGAGCTTTCACCAATCCACCAACTTCATTCTTCAAGGAAAACACCACAGCTGTCTTTCCACCTTCAGAAACAGATTCACCTTTCCCATTTCCCTTCTTCCCTTTCTTTTCCTCATTTTTCCCAGAACTCGATCTGTTTAGCTACAAATGGATAAAGAACAGCATCATCTCAGATGTAAATGCGCATTTCCCAAAATTAAGTCTTTTTAGGCAAGGAGAAATTTTTGTTAGAAAATAGCTGAATGGAACTCATCCAGCCTTAATTTTAAAGGTAATGCGGAACCAGAATCACAGGTCAAAGGCAGTTGTTAGAGATGATTGTGCAAGAGGCCAGTCCATAAAAAAAAAAAGCCTAAGGAAAAGCATATGAATGTTCGGGATACAAATATGATAATACTATTAGGGCAGTGCTATCATTAGTAATAAATATGAAGGAAGTTGAGACAGTCTAAATTACTGCAAAGCCTGCAGTGATGCTATTCTAACGTGTACCAGTCAATCTACGATGATTTACACTGGTCTGTAAATTTGTATTAACCATTAAAACACAAACTTTATCTTCTCTGTTGTAGTACAATTAATATTGTCATGTAATTTTTCCTGAGAAAACAAAACCTCTGTTGATTATACAAACAAGGACAGAAATACAAGCATAGGCTGTATTACAGAATCACAGAATACCAGGTTGGAAGGGACCTCAAGGATCACCTGGTCCAACCTTTCCTAGCAAAAGCACGGTCTAGACAAGATGGCCCAGTACCCTGTCCAGCCAAATCTTAAAAGTGTCCAATGTCAGGGAAATCCACCACTTTCCTGGGGAGATTATTCCAATGGCTGATTGTTCTCATTGTGAAAAACTGTACCTTCTATAGAAGATGGGCTGGTTGAGGAACTCAAAAAAATACAGAAAATTACACTAACCTTGGCCGCTCCTACATTATTCTCACAATCTGGGGGTCAAAGACTGCTTTAAGCAAAATTTCAGTCGGCATTTTCCAAAAAAAATGTAATTTTATCACCTTAAATCTTGTTGAGATGCCAACAGCACAGCCTTTGTAGACAACTTTTCTAAGACTGACCATGATTTTCAAGAACAGCCTGTGTTTTCCAACACACACCTTGTGACTCCTGAAGGAATTATATCTCCAGTGAGATGTTAACTGCTCTTTTATCATCCATTATATAGTCACTAAAAAAATGTGAAACTAGAAATTAAGAATCATATACAACTATTCCACATGGATTAAACTGTCCTCTAGTAAATTGTAAAGCAGCTTAAGGAAAATAACCCAAAAGTGAATTTTTAAACAGGTCTCATAACACTTGATGAAAGCCAAATTAAAGCTCTGTTCTTATTTTTTCCTTACAGGTAGGCTATCCCACTTGCACAATGTCTGTGGACCTGTGATGATGGACTTCAGCAAAGGGTCTCCCTGTGCTTCTAGAAGATTTTACAAGATTTTATCAAGTGCTTCATGACCCAGCAGAAAATTAGTAAGCTTCAGCCTGATTCTTTTTCAAAACGGATTATATAAAATAGTTTTCTTAAAAATGGATATCGCTGACAGCGACAAAGTGTTTGCATCACATCCATCTTAATGCATCCACATGGTTCATGTCAAACTGGTTTATTTTTTTTACCTGATCCTAGTCCACTCTGAAATATCTCCCTCAGCCCACAGCTCTCCAGTCAGCTCCCACTGGATCTTCTGAGATTTATTTTTTTTAAGGTACAAGAAGGCACTGAATTAAAAAGAGGGCTAGTCAAAATGCAAATCTTACCAACAGCCACTCTTTAAACAGTACAGGTTAAACCAGCCACACTTAAACTAGTACTACACATGATAAAAAGTCTCTGTGGTCTTTTCTCATCATTTATTAGACTACACAGACACAATCTGGAAAAGCAATTATGTTTGTAGAATGATATATGAAGGGTTTCAAACATGTTTATTTTTTAGTAATTGAGCTTGTATGATTCTGCTCTGGAGGAGGTTTGCTCAGGGATAGTTTAGGGGAAGGTCACTTTTGTTTTAACTTCAAAAATATGTGGGATTTCACTGAGTCCTTTTCACATACATCAAGCACACAACCTCCACATGAAGTGACAAAGGTGCTATTTTTATAGCATCCGTGACTTTTCACTGTGTGCTGCTTTCTGGAAGCTATGTAAGAAGGATCATGTAGTCAACCGAGTGTCTGAGAATCTCAATACCATCTATTTCTTTGGGAAAAGAGAGCACTTGGCTCCTTCTAAGAATGTCACAGGTTTCCTAATACTCTCAAGCAAGCATTACCAGAAGCGATGACTGAAAGACCCTCTTAAACACATGAAAACTAGAATACCTCTTTGTTATGAGCCCAGCAGAAGAGGCTGTGATATTGCAAGAACTCAAATCTTATCTGCCATGCTCATTAGTACACTGTATACTTCATAATTAAATAATGACTAGCAGGTCAACTAGCTCCTAATGAAAATGAATTATCTGGAGCAAGCACAAGTACTCAGGAATAGAAGTCGTCTACAGCAGAACTCAGTGAAGAAAGTAACTCAAATATAAAGACAGTAAAACAAATTTATCCCATTTAATCCAGTATTTCCAAGAAGCAAACAATGTACAAAGTTCCAACAGAAGCAAATCACGTATAAAGAGAGATATTTCATATTTTACTATAAAGACAAATAGGCCAGTTCACAGCTGGTACAAACTGGTGCATTCTGTTGGTTCTACAAGTGATCTGAATCTTCACGTGTTGCAAAATTTTTTAGGAGGCAAAGTCTTCATAATCCTAAATATTTCACATATTCAGAGCAGATTACATTAGCACCTTTCAACATTCTTTACTCTTATTAAAGCCACCTATTCAAATACGTTTACCTTAAGCATACAGAAGTTTATCCCATTCTTGAAATCACCCAAGCACCTGTTGCACCCACACCATCATTTTACAGAGAACTGTTTCCACCTCCTAACAGGGTTTTCAGCAGGGAAACTGCACATCCCCTGCACGATGCTCCCGCAAGTTCTTGTGCCCCTGCTACTCGGCAGAAGCCGGGAAACCTCAAAGCCAGCTGCTCAGCAACTAAAGTGCCATAGGCACCAATGCAGCGTAAGTGCATGCAATTCGCGTTATTGCCAAAAATGTTTTATATATCGCGCTGTGAGGTTTACAAGTGCCTTGAAAAGTCAGATTCTGCTGATGCATACAGTCCGCAGGACTAATTAAAGCTTTTCAAAATTCCAGCACTTAAAACCACCTGAACCGGACCCTAGTGGTTTTATATCATTCCAATAGCAATACGGTTCATTTCTGCACTGAGGCATGTATTTCTAACGAAACTTTTACTATTATTCAAAGACACTTTCAAGGCGGCGTTTTGAACGGGGACCGACTAGACTGCGAAGTTCGCTTCATCGGCCCCCTGCAACTGCTGAAAAACTCTTCACCTGACCTTAAAGTTAAGAGGAAGGGGAACGGCTCCCCGGGGCCGCAACCCCCCAGCCCCGGCCAGCCGAACCCGACCGCCCTCGCCGCTGCCCTGACCCGGCGGCTCCCCCGCCTGCTGCCCCCGCGGGGGTCCCCACCGCCGCCGCCGCCGCGGGTGGGCCGGGCGGCGGAGCCCCGCCACTTACGGTGAGGCTGCCGACGGCGGGGCGCTCCTCCGGCAGGGCCGAGTCCAGCGAGAAGCCCCTCCGCGCCCAGTACTTACTGGAGAACATCATCATGGCGGGCTGCATGGGGCCGGCCGGGGGGCAGCGCCGCGCTCTGCCCGCCTCGCCCCGCGGCGGCTCCTTTTATACGCCCCCGCGGAGACTGATGGAAACCCGATTAGGGGAGACCCGTCTCCGGGTGACGAGAGCCGCCGGCAGACAGACGCCCACGGTCCCCGCTTACCTCAGCCGCCGCCGCCGCGCACCGCCAGCGCCGCCAGGGGGGTACGGGACGGGGAGCGGTATCGCTCCGGGCGCTGCCCAGCCTCGCCGCCCCCCACCCCGGCAGGAGCCCCCCCCCCCGAGGCCTGGAGGGCGGCGGGCGCCCCAGGGGAGCTGCGCCGACCGCAACCCCGGAGGTCCCCGCTGCGGGGCCGCCCGCCCCTCGGGCGGCCCTTGGGCGAGGCCTTTCGCC
Organism: Strix aluco; assembly: GCF_031877795.1. Taxonomy (NCBI): domain Eukaryota; kingdom Metazoa; phylum Chordata; class Aves; order Strigiformes; family Strigidae; genus Strix; species Strix aluco. Next base: position 47,704,890 of record NC_133935.1, read on the forward strand.
GTCCCCTCACGCCGCCGCCTCGCGCCTCGGCCCCGCTGCAGGGCACAACCGGCCCGGCCGCCTACCGCGGGCAGGGAAACGGCGCTCTGAACCCAGCCCAGGAAGCCGAAGGAGCCCGCCCTCTCCCTCCACCGCGGGCAGGGTGGGCAACCGGGCAGGGCAAGGCTTTCAGCCCGGGGGCACGCTGCCACCGCGGCCCCGGCAGCTCTGGGGGGGCCTGGGCGGGAGTAGGCCCAGGGGGGTCGTGGGGACCATATGCTAAAGAAAAAGAGGGGCTGAGTTTCTACGCAGAAAAGTTGCGGTGGGATTTTGACGTGAGAAAGGTGCTGATGTAGAAACTCATCTCTCCCCCTTTTATGTAGTACTGCTTTGGAAAAGGGGCTGGTTTGGAGAGGATGGATTCATTTGGAGAAGGTGAATTACATCTTGTAGTGAAAGTACTGTTACAACCTCTCTTCCCGTTTTTTATTTAATAATAAAAACCTGTTTTAGGTATACGCCATTTGACCTTGTTTGTGACTTAATCTCGCTCTTGGGATCATATTGAAACCTCCCCCAACATTGGATCAGGACACTAACCCACAAAGTTTTGCTTCATTTTCCCAGTTAGGGGAAACCATGTCTACATGTGATACTTCAATCATATCCTAAGTTATTAAAAGATATTCTCTGTCATGTTTATTCATTATTTTTAATAATGGAAAGGATGTCAGAGTCTTTGAACTTTGATATTCGTATCTGCTCTGCCTGAGATAATCTAGACACAGTTCTGCAGTTGAACAGTTCACAGGAGACTGAGCAGTCTCTGCATGCTCCAGTGACGAAACCAAGCTCTACTGAGCAGGATTTTCTCCTACCGGTGTGACAGAGCATGATTTTATCTACTGTTAGATGTGAGCTCTGCAGCTGGGACATCACACAAATCAATGACCCCACTACCCAGTAGGCTTGCTATCTATCACAGCTCTGTGCAGTAACTAAAGCATGGTAAAGGTTTTCTGTCTCTCATAACCTCTTCCAGATGATTCATTAATGCAAAACAAACAAAGGTACATTATGTCAGCAGGTATTAGGCAGGGAAGACTAACATTCAACCATTTTAGCCATGCTGCCTGCCCATGAATCCCACAGAGAGAGGAAGTTGTTCCCACGGAGAGGAAGTTACTTCTTTTGCAACTTGTATTTTGTAGGTGGATTTTCCCATATCAGTGCCAGATTGAAAGACATACATTTATAGACTGAATTTTGGTTTTTTTTTTTTGTTCTAGCTACATTACACACAGCTGGCATATGGCTCTGGGAATACTGCTAAACTACAGATTTTGTTTAGAGATCAACTAATTTTTCTGTAGTTCATAGTGCTGTATACGTAACACAGGTGAACACTTAAAATCGCTGGCCAAAAAAATTGGAAGTTCATTGAAGCAGCTATTCAGAAATATCTGTTCTAGAACTTATGTCAGGGTGCCACACAGCAATCTTACTTCACTTCGGGAAATGGAGTTAATGCTCATAGTAAGAAATAAAGAGATAAGCTTACTTTTATTTATTTATTATAAAAGGCATCTTACTGCCTATAATCAGAATTCAGAAACTGCAAGATCCTCTTTAGTTTATGTACACATATTTTTGTCTCTCATGAGAGAACAGAGTCACCATTGTCTGAAATCCTAAGCTATGCACTTTTTAAGCTTAAAAAAGTGCAGAATTCTCAAGTGGAAATTTAAATCCAAAGCAAGTCTGAGAGATGTTTTCAATGTTTGAGTCATTTTTCCCCCTTAGAGATACTGTCAATTTCAGCATAGTTTCCCTTAAAACTATTTGTAACATTTACTGTAGTTTGATGATGTATATTAGCAACCTTAAGACCTTCCATTAGATTTTAAAGGGAGGGTAAAATTTACAGTGCAGAGTAGCTAGTGTACACCAAGAAATAATCTGAATTTACTTCTGGCTCTCCCAGATCACCACCAACTGTGTCTACCGGCATGTTACAGCAGAAAGGAGAACTTCCAATTCATCAGGTAGCAGAACAGAGAAAGAAAGCTATGAAAAAGTATCAAAGAAGCATAAAAGAAAGATGGACTTCACAAGGACCTAAAAATGAAGATAACATTATTCAATTTAAGGTCAAAAAGGCAAGGAAGAGAACAGATACGCTTATTATTAATGCAAGACATGTTGACAAGTAGAAAACAGAAGTCTCAATACCTAACCAAATCACAATTTAGTTGGTAAAACAACTTTGTGAAATAATTGACAAGTGGACTAGCCAAAGGAGCTTCTTCAACAGGAAAAGAAAGATGTACAATCTGTTCCCAGATTATCAGAGATACACACATGAACTCCAAACTCCATTTCTCAAAGTGATACAGGTCTGCCGAAAAAAACTGTGATGTGAATGTAAGACTTAATTTTTAAGTCATGAAGATATGGGAAGCACACATTTTCAAGCAGACAGCAAAACCATCCCAAGTTCTAGTAGGACTAAGGGGATTTTAATCAACCAAAAGCTGTTGGGAAAGGACATCTACCAAATGATAAACTGGCTAGGAAGATCTGGGAATACAAATGATAAATTTTGATCCAGGATTTGGAAGAAAACCATGAAAGGAGAGGCTCTGGTAGATTTGATTTGAGCCAACAGAGAGTAATTGGTTGAAAATATTATACAGAAGGTAGACTGTGTGAGAATGAACATAAAATGAATTCACAGTCTCCAGAAAAAAAAAAAAAAAAGGTTCTAAGAAAGCAGAAACTGACAATTTCAGAAAAGAAGACTTCAATAAATACAGTTATTACAGCCCCAAAGGGGAGGAAACCTAGAGCAGAAAGACAATTCTTTCCTTGCTTCAGGAAAAAAAACCAAAGTTTCCATCATGAAACTATTTCACTGTAGAGGAAGCAGAGTTTTCTATTATGCTTTTACTAGTATTATCATAAGTCATCAGTTTGCATTACCTTCAATTCAAAAAAGGAGCTTACAGGAGATGAAAACTAGGACCAAGCTACTAAATACAGGCAGCATAACACATTAATGCATAGACAAAGGCTATGGTACAAAACTCAAAGTAATTAGTATAGGACATCAAAAGCAATTTTTTTCTGTAAATACAGCAGCAGCCAGAAGAATTGAAGTATTGGACCACTATTGAACACAAGGAAAAGACAAAACAGAAAAAACTTAAGAGTATTTTAAGTATTTAATGCTTTTTTTTTTTTTTTCACATCATTCTTTGCTAAAAGAATTAACTGTGACCAGGGGACTATCATAATTAATAGCAAGGACAGGGAGGTAAGCTCTTAGCTTTTAACAAGCAGAAACAATGTTGGAGAATACTTGGGATAAATCTGATCATAGCAAATGGCTTGGCACAGAAACCACACTTACAGAGTAGGCTCATTATATCTCTGCCATCAATAACTATTCTAAGAACTCAGGGGATGGACAAGTGACAAAAGGCTAGGAAAAGGCCAAAATTATGTCCACTGTCAAGAACATATTGGAGAGGAGGAAGGGCTGAAGAATTATGGACCAGTATAATTTCATTTGTTTGAGAAAACAGAGGTAGTGAAATTAGTTGTAAAGACCTATAAAATAACAGGTGATTAAACAGCCAGGATGGATGTGCTGCAAACCAATTGTCAAGCAAATCTCATTTCCTCTTATGACAGTCCTGTGGACCAAGGCAAAACAATACATGTCATTCATCTTGATGGCAGTGAAGCATGTGGCATGGTCTCATAACATTCTCATAAATCGGATAAGGAAACTAGGTCCAGATGAAGCTAATAGATTGGACAAAGGGGTGGGTTCACTGTTAAATGGAAGGGTGCGGAGAACAGGAGCGCCACAAGTACCTACCCTCACTCCTATACTGTTTAATAATAGCCTAAATGACTGTGTAAAGACCACCCGTAAATTCCCAGACTGTACCTACCTCAGTGATGCTGTAAGTTACAAAATTTAAACAGATCTTGGCAGGGGAAGGATTACTTACAGATGAACAGCTGCACAATTACAAGAGAAGGCAGAGCTCATGTGAAGGGAGTTAGAAGTTACAGAAAATCACCAGCTGCATGCGGTCATTCAGTGTGCCCTGGAAGTCCACAAACACCTGAAAAGTGCTTGCATAATAGACTGCAGGATCTACAAAGGTATCCTGCAAACAGGTTAGACGAGCATCTGGCAGAAGACAGACATACCTTCCAATAGGAAACAGTCTAGCTCGTCTGTTATTGACAAGCTTTTAAAAGTTCTGCAAATCTATGATTTTGACAATCCTGCTATATGTATATACTCGGGTATATACCTCATGGTGAAAAAATGTGTGGTATGATGATCGCGGTAAAAGAACTGGTTAAGTCTGAAATTTATCATCTCCTTTATGTGGTTCACCATACACTGCACAAATTAATCATACCAGCATAAAAGATGTAGCAGCACAGGGTAGTGAACAAGGAACTGGGACTGCCACTTTTGGTAGCAGTAGTTGTACTGTGTTGCTGCTTGAGGAATTACCAAGCAAATATCTGTACTTTAAAGACTTTCTTGGTCTCCTCCATCAGTTACTTTTACAGTAAAACCAGAAGTGTGGAAGCTCTCCAAGACCAATGCCCAAAGGTGCTATGCACCCATGTAACCTAAAGGACGTTTGGACCAATTAATACACCAAGAGTGTTTTGGAAAAATTTCCAGTGTTGCATCTCATCATGACAGGCAACAGAATGGCTGACTATAAGTTGCCTGCATGTAATACAACTATTTTTTCATCATGCCTAGATGAGCACTTAAAGCATCCTCTTCAACAGGAAGGGTTTTTTTCTAACATGATCTCACGACACCATCAAGAATGGCTGTCATCACACCCAACTGGCTCAGGCTGGGATGGAGTTATTCCCTCATAGCAGCCCGCACAGTGCTTGCTGTGCTTTAGGTTTGTGCCCAAAAGAGTGCTGGCAACACAGCAGTGTTTCAGCTGGTGCTGAACCCTGCCTGCGCAGCATTGGAGCTCTTGCTTCTTTCCCTGGGGCAGGCAAGAGGTTGAGTGGACACAGCCAGGACATTGCCCAAACTGACCAAAGGGATGTTCCATACAACATGCAATTGTGCTCAGCAATAAAAGCTCAGGGAAAGGAGGGGGAATCAGGGACATTCATGGTGATAGTGTTTATCTTTCTGAGGAACCTGTGCTGAGGCCTTACTTTCCAGGAAGTGCCTGCACACCTGCCTGCCGATGGGCAGTGCGAATGAAACCCTCTTTGTGCTTTGCCTGCGGGAGCAGCATTTGCTTTCCCTGTTAAACTGCATTGTCTCAATCCATGAGCCTTCTTGCCTTCCTCCTGTTTTCTCCCCATCCCATGGTAGAGGGGAGTGGGCAAGGGGCTGGGTGGGTGCTTGGCTGCGGGCCAGGGTCAACCACAACACACAGAGAGGAAACAAGTGACCACCATCTGCTGAACTGCTAGCCTGGGCAAAAATTTAGGCTCTACACAATGGGGCTCTGAGGTTAGTTGGTTAATAACGAGATACACATGTAGAAACAGTCAAAGAACTAATGTTAAGATAGGGTACACGTAGCCTGTATAACTCAAAATACATACTATAATCGAATTCCTTCAAAACATAACCCGTCTAGAAGACTTCATTTATTTGAATTACATGGACAGCTTGAAATATGTCTGATTCAGTTGTGAAATTCATTTTGAATGAGGCAAAAAGTGACATCCTACAATGCATTTTTTGTTTGCAATTTATCAGAAAATTCAATTTGTGCCAAAGATATAGCAATTTAACATGAAAAAATAGCACACATTCTCTCAAAAATGTTTAAGATTAAAATCCCCACTTGAATGAAAAATTAAATTCAAACTTAATTTATACAAGGTCTGCACTGCAATAACATTACTTAATTGAATAGCAGACATTTTCAAGTCCCACTAAACATGAAGCACAACTCATCTTTTAACACCATAAAAAAACCATTTGAAAGCATCTTTAAATCAAATATAATAGCACACAAATATGAAATCTGTCTGTTAAGTGCTCAGTTATGTATCTGTGTCTCATCACCTTATCAATGCTTATATAGTCATGTCAACTATTGAGCTAGCAGCTCATGGAATTTCATTAGAACAAGCACTGATGTCTCTGCCACAGTTCTTCCACATTTCCACTGACTAGAAATGTTCAGAAAACAGTCAAGAGATTTAAAAAATGAATTTTAAGATATTTAGCCAGCCACAGACAAAATCAGGTTACCAGCCACTTTTCTACTGCCCATGGACCAAACTTCAGTTTTAAGTCACATCTGTACAGGAATATTGACTGAGGAATAGTTAACACATTTCCTAAAAAAATTATTACTCCTCCGCGCAGCCCACTTACATTACTTTTTTCCAATCTCATTTGTAACGTGAATCAAATTGCAGATGCACTTTTAAAATTTCTCTAACATCTACAGCATTGTCATTTCTGTTGTCTAACAAGGAACAGTTTGAGGAGAATGTAGATTTTCAATCCCAAACTTGGTAAGGCTTCATTTGCATCACGCTAGGATGCATGAATCATGCCAGTGGTACTAAATCTTGTTCACAGTCCAAATTCTACCATTTACAGTAAAATCTTTTTTCAAATTAGTCTAGAGTCCTGTAACACAAAATTATTTTTAAAAGCGAGGGAAAAGTGTCTCACTTATTTTGAACTAAAACATCTCAAAAAGTGAAAGCTAGGATACCTTTTATGGCTTTCTGAAAAGTTTCAGCAGTGGAGTCTTGATTGGGTGCTCAAGAATATATTTGAAAGTAGTGAGGAATCTGATTCCTCACTGCTTTGGCTGACTGGGGCTAAAGAATTTTATAGACTAATATGTGAGGAAAATCTAAAGAGAATAATTGAAGAGGCACCATCAGCATCTTAAATTTGTCCACTAGAAAACTGCAAATGTTTTAAGAAAAAACCTGTTAGTGGCAAAACTGGGCTCACTGAACACCAACACCTTAATTTTAATTAAACTACAGATCAAACCAAAAATGTTGCTAATACAATCAACATCACAAGTATTTCCACATCTGGTTCTTAAAGAAATCAGGACCTGTTAGAACATATATGTAGCCTTTATGTTCTTTAAGATTACCCACAACAATGAATACAAAACCTCCACACCTGACATGGGTTTGAAGGCCACTGGCTACTGTGTTCACTGGATGCAAACACAGTCATTATAGATGCAGGCACACATTTGCTAAATGTCAGTACAGCTGAAGCGTTAACTGAGTACTATGGGCAATTAAGCGTAGCATCATCCTTTTATAGTCTTTTTTAACCTCTCAGTATGAAAATCATTCTGGAAACATTCACACTGGTCCAAGCTTCCAAGAAGCTTCAGCTGACTCTCCTTTTTGTAAGCTATCCTCTTGCCCTCAAACGGAAGAAAAAGCCCTCAAGAATGCACTTTTAAAACAAACAAAATTGCCCAAACAGGCAGAATAAAGGAAATGGAGAGACCAACATAAATGTCATTTTTACTGTGGAACACATAACACTAAAATACTGCTATGATTGAGAAGTATGAGGTTTTAAACGCTCACCCCCAAAAGATAATTAAGTCAAATATTTAAAAAAAAAACCCACAACAAAACAGGCTTGCAGGAACTAAAGAAGTATTGCCTCTTTTATAGCCTGACAACTCTAACCAAAAATGCATTCAGATAATTCATATTTGTTAATTCTAAGCCATCTAAATCATTCACGTACAAAAGAAATACATAATTACGCATCCAGAACATCCAACCCATGGCATTTTTTCAGCCATCGTGATACTGATTAAGGCCTCTCACAGTGTTTGTAGTCTCAGCTTAGACTAAATCCATCCCTAACAGTCAGGAATAGTTTGGTGGAGGGTGAGGTTCCTCTTGATTGCAGCTCTTTGCAAGGCTGCCTGTCAGCAGGAAGGAAACTACAGATAAAGAACACTGCAAAGGGCATTTGATCTTATTGTTGGCAAGCAGAACAAGCCTACCTACTCCAAGCCTTCCACAGCAGCTGCTCACTTAATTCAGGAGCAGCCTTCTCATCCTTGACATCTGAGTGCTTAATACAAAGGCAAAGATCAACAATTATACCCAAAAAGGAAAGGCAAACTTTAAGGGCTGATAGCATTTCTTAGCAGCCATAGCTCTAACTCTAAGAAATGACATAATTGCACTTAAATATGCTTTTCCCAAGCATTTGAATATTCATGTTCAGTCAATTATGATTTTCTTCAAAATCTTAATGTTACATATATTTTTTTGTGGCTCCATATCCTGAATAACTCAGAACCATGCATAGTTAATTGATAGACTCGCCCATTGCATTTATCAGTTTTAGACATTTCCCTCCCCACTTCCATAGTTTCAATTTAACATAATTTTTGACAAAAACATTTTGCAAGTACACTTCAAAGTGAACTAGATGCTCCAAAAATACTGAAACTAACTTGCTTAGTATCTCTGAACTAAAGTGTTGATTACCTAAGTTCTAATGCCTTTATGTATTCTATGCCACATTAAATGAACTGCCAAGAAGCACAATGCTCAGTAGTGAACAAAAGCATGATGCTTTACAGTAATTTCCTGGACAGGAAATGAAAGGCTATAAATGCGCTGAGCTGTGGACTTTCACCACATAAGACGACTCTTATTAACTGATGAGAGATAACAACACATTGACGATATTAAAAACAAAATCTATACCGATTCCGCTCTCCAGTGTTTGTTTATAACCGGTGAGAGAAGTTTAATCGGGTCTCAAATTATTGTAACAACTTGATTTATCTGTTAAAGCCTTTTTATATTACTTGTATTTGCTTTAGATGGTACAAATAACATTTGTAAAAGTAAACTGCTCCAGAAGAAAAGAAAGCTCTGCCATATCCCACACAACAACAGCCTAGAGATGAAGAGCATGTTCCCTTCTGTAATAAACAAGTATTCCCTGTGCTCTTCATTACTCACAAAATATATAACAACCAAGGAACTAACCATTGTTAGCTATCCCCTTCTATCTTATGTTCTTATATCAACAACCAGACAACTAGACTTTTTTCTCTAAATATGATTTAATTAAAAACACTAAATCAGCTTTGATTTTTATTTTATATATGTACAATAGTTACCAAATAATGAATACACTGAATCAGTTATGTTAAATTTCACATAATGTCAAGGACATCAGCATGGCATGGAATAAATTCACACTGCCTTTTATGTATACAAAAAAATGCATTGATGTTAATTGTGATTACTATTTTGGTTTGTGGTTTGTTTTTTTTTTTTATAACCTGCTTATTAGTTCTCCAAATAATCTTGGCATAAAAACAGTGTAAGTAGTTAATTGATCTGTTAATATATTAGCAAAGATAAACATTAGTAAAGTTTGCAAGAAATCAATTGCAAAATTACCTCAAGTGTAGGACTGAATATATTCACATGCAAGTTACCTTCTGTTAGAAAAGTTTTGAAAAAGAGCCCAAGTTGGAGCTGTGCATTAATTTGGTCAAACTGATTCATACGAATGAACAGTCAAATTTATTCAGATATTGAAAATATGACTATCCTTTTTAGTATTCACAAACATTTGTGTATATAGTGTGTGTATGTGTGTAAATATTTATATATAAAGTGAAGGTATGTTAATGTAAAAATATACTGTTCATCCGCTCCCAGTTACACAAAATTCAGTATTTGGACATTAAACTGTGTTAAGTATAAATGTCCATTTCAAATCTACATTCAACCAGCAACAAATACTTAGAAGTATTTTTGTAAACATTTGAGATAGAGAAACCCATTCATTTACAAAACAATCCTTCTTTAACACATCAGCATCTCTTCAGCTTGAAAATTTTGTACAGCAGCTTCAGCTGGCCTGTTGTGAATCTGCTCAAATCAAAGAGCTCACACTGTCTTAGATCAGTATGTGTGAAAGCTCAGCAACTGCATAGTTTTCAAATTCATTCTTAATCACCATCCATTTCCAGTTCACCAGCAAAAAGAAAATGCACTTGGCTACAAAAATATTAAGGAATGTTATTGAAAACAAAAGGCTATTTTGGTAGAAGAAACTACAAAAATAGTTGAGTCATGTTGTAAAGCTTTAATGCAAGAGCATTACAGTACAGATTTTCTTTCCAACCTTAAAGCTTAATCAACACCGAATTTAAATATCCATCTCTCAAGTGCTTGAAAAAACGTGCTCAGTAAAAGTCTTTCTTCAATTTAACCAACTGTA